>NC_054057.1:8001584-9216227 GCF_017639655.2 Falco naumanni
GTTTAGTAGCAGGAACTGATGAGTAAGGCTTTCACAAACTCGGAAGAAAAACATGAGTTGTAATTTTCTGTTTCTTCAGCCTAAAGAAAATTCAGGAGTCTTGTAGCTGGGATATAAAATCAGTCCTGCTTACTTAGGAGGACCTTAATCACAGACTTCCAGTTTTCCACTTGAACTGTGGTATCTGTAGTACCCAAAGGAGTCAGTTCTCACAGAACTTTTTTCATCACCTTTTTGTTCTGGTTAAAATATATCTTTGATTTTGCCAGTGACCAAGATTAGATTTTAATGTAATATTTTTGTATTTTTAATTTCTCTTCTGTTGCTATATTAAGACCAGAAACACAAATGGATTATTGTGAATCCTGAAGTGTTCCCTTTTTTTGCTGCTGGAGTCCAGTTCCGTACAATATTAGCAATCAGCTTCTATGCCAAAGCCAAGCAGTGACAGTTGCAATAATGAATATTTGCTGCAGGCCACTGGTATGAAAATAGCACAGTGCTGCAAGCCTGCGTCACCAGAAACAAATCTGCCATGTGACTGTGACTGAATTTCAGCTCGATTTTAGATCATTTATTAGTGAGACAGTTCTTAAAGCGCTATCATAATATAATGTTAAGAAATGCTGATTCAGTCTTCAAGGCATCAGTTCCAATGCATTCCTACTCCTTTTTGATGTTCTGTTGGGTTGGTTTAATCCCTCGTACCTTTAAAGCTGTACCTCGTATTTAGGGCACTGAGCTGTTTACAGGCAGCAACACTCTAATATATTCAGAGAGACCTATGCTGGTTAGTTCAGAAGTTCCAGGGAGAAGAGGATTTGAATTCCCTCTTTGTAAGCTTATTTGACAGCTTTTAGAATGTTTCCTCCTTAATTCCTGCTGATAATTCTGAAGTTTATACGAGGAGGAGCAGCTTTGCATGTTTAAATGTGTCATGGCTCTTACATGGTGAACTTGTATATGTTTTGATGTCATTTGCATTAGTGGAATATACGATGTATTAATACAGGGCACCTTTTGAAAGTGCAGAATATATGCACTGAACTGATGGGGTTTTTTAGTTGAAGAATATGCTGATGGCATTTACCAACTTTAGTTCAATTTTTATATAGAGTGCTGCTTTCACACATGCATATCAAAATGCCCTCAAAAGGACTAGCAACATTTATTGTATTTTCTTTTCATTTTAGAATTATTACATAGTGAAATACTAGATCAGCATAGATGTAGGAGGCCAGATGTTTGAAGCAGAGTAAAATCTGAAGTTACTTCAGCTTTTTTTGTTGTTCATTGCCTCAAGTTTTCCTATGGAAAATAAAGAAATTATGATCTATATTTTCTTTAAGACAAGATACTGAAACTTGCACCACAAAGCTGGTAATGGTGATTGGTGTAGATATCTAATTTCCTGTGAGATTAGAATGAGCACCAACCTTGCCATCAATCCTGAGAGAACGTTAGTGTCTTATTTTTCTTTTCCTTCCCTCTCCCTGATACCATCTACAATCTGCCTTCCTTTTCACCGCAAAAGTACATTGGTTACACCTACTACTGTACAGTGGTACCAGGATGGAGAAACTGAAGTTTCAAAACCAGCGTTAGGTACTGATGGGATTGGCCTTTTGGGGAAAATAATTTCACGGTAGCAACTTTCAATTGAAGGAAAGTCAACATTGACACAGATTCTCTGGGATGGGAAAGGAGTGACCAGTTAAATATATAATCTTGTGGACAGTTCTACAAAGGCTTCTTTTAGACATCAGGTTCCCATCAAAAGGCCTAGTATATCAAAACAGGGTTTTTCTTTTGAAACCTTATTGTTGGTCTGTAGACAAAAATAAATAAGAACAGAAGTTTCATCAAGGTAACACCATTCCTTCTGTAGCAGTATTTGACATCCCCTATACCTTCAGGATAAAACCACCTTCAGACTCACTCTCAGGAAAAAAAAAAAAAACAACAACAAACTCTGATTAGACCTGGAGCGGGACCTCATTTTTTGCTATATGCTTTAACACCTGGCAATATGTAGAATATTCACAGGACAAACTGTGGTTTCTTGATTTTATGAACAATAATTTTAAAAAACCTTCTGAGAGAATATGTATAAACGTTACAAAATACACAATGTATAGAAATTAATAGGGCTTGACAAGTCCTATTCCCACTGACTGAAAGGGGATCATACCCAGGCTGCCTGTGCAGATACCTGTTCATCCGGTTTCCAGTCCTCCGGTAGGCAATATTTCTGCATCTCTGTAGGTAGGCTATTCTGAGGCTCTACAAGCTTTAATATTAGAAAGAATTTCCTGATGTCTAATCGAAGTCTTTCTTGATGTAATCCAATAGTCCTTGTCCTATTTGGACAGATCAGGGAGAAGAGTTTATTCTCTTTTTTTAGCTACCTTCTACAGATATGAAAAATGTTGTCAGTGTTTACCCTTCATCTTCTGTATTCACAATCCATGTTTTCTGAACCTCTGATTTTGTTTGGCTTCCTCCCTCGCAACCTCTCTCTTGCTGGTTTGCATTTGTATTGCTGCTGGATTAACAAAGAAGGAATTAATTGTTAATTTTTGATGTTGCAATCCCCAGGCTGGACATAGGACCTCCAGTGCTGATTAGAGGGGGAAAAAAAATCTTCATCAACCTCACTTTGCACTTGCAATATGTTGGGGACCTGTTTCATAACATGATGATATGAGCTCTGTGTTCATCTTGTTATCTACTACTGAAATCCTTTTCTGAAAAGCAAGCAAACAAACAGACAAACAAACCAACACCAAATCAAACAAACAAAACAACCTCCCCAAAATGCAGTACTGAAAAGCATCTAATTTTCTAGACTGTTTCTCCAATGCATTGAAATTGTTTTGCATAATGTCTGTCAGTGTGTTTGCACTTGCTCCCAGTTTGCTATTGTCTGCTAATTTTATTAGGCATGTTCTTCATTAATGAAGTTGTTGAACAGTACTGGTCTGAAACATACCTTTGCAGCATCGGTTAATTGTGTCCCTCCTGCATCACTGCACATACTGAGATCTGCAAGTGAAATAATTGCTGGTTTGCCTATTCTGATAGATGGCAATGAATAAAGCATGGTACAAGTAGAGGACCGCTAACACCAAGGGATGTATGAAACCCAAATGAGCTGGCTAGGTTGGAAAGTACCCGGTTCCAGGAAAGTAAAGTAACTAAGTTCTCAGTAAAGTAACAAAGATTTCTTACAGAGGAATCTGCTACTCAGTAGGCTTAGTATGACAAAAATACAACACTGCAAAGGCAGAACAGCTCCCGTCCTTTCTTTCCTTCTCCTGTCCCTTACTTGCCGTCTTCTCCATTGGCTCAGTGCTGGATCTTACTGTCCTCTACCCTCCTAAGTACTTAATTATCAAATGATACTGCTATATCCAACTGTCATGTATGTTATTTAAACCACAATATCATTGTGTATTTTCTTTCTCTTGGATTTGAGAACTACAGAAAAAGCACAAGTTCTTAGATGCAAGCACTGGGTTTCCAAATAAATTTAGGTATATAACATCCTTGCAGTTTTTCCAAACATTCCACTGATACACAGAACGGAAAACTTATTAGTGTTTGTGTAGGTTTCTGATATAGAATGTTGTATAGTCGATTACTGTTATTTGTGTATATTGTTATTATGTAATAATGAAGAATAATAATGTATGGATAAATGTGTACTGTGTATTAATAATTAACTTTATTAATTTAATATTTGTTTTGGCTTAATATCAAGTGAAATATTATTTTCACATTTTAATTTATCAGATATCAAGAACAGACAATTGTTTTAATTTTAATTTTATCAATACAGAATGTTAAAACTTTAGCTTGGCTACTCAATCATTGTAAGTATTATGCGGTACTATGGCAGTTTGTGCATCTGAAGTGCTGTTTATAAATTTTAACTGCCTATTGTACTGGTAATTTCCATGACCTCTTTTAGGGGATTATCTTTCAGTTGTACAGTACAGTCTTAATGACCTGTCTTTTCAGCTTATGAATTCTGTATTTACTGGGTGTTAGCAGAATACAGGAGGCAGAATGTGGCATTTTGATACATGGGAGTACTGTATTTTGTAACCACATGAAATAAGGTCACATTTAGTTCATTACCATTAGTCAAACCATCACCAGCACAATCTGGCTTTCTGTGTGGTTACAGCATTAGGATGCAAACAAGCAAATGCCAAAGGTCATAACCTTATTTTTTTGGTTTTGTTTCCTTCCATCTTCTCTATTTGCCCACAGACGTTACCACAGGGACACCAGCAATATCAACGACGACAACCGTGGAGATCAGGAAGAGCAGCGTTATGACAACTGAGATCACCTCTAAAGTGGAGAAAATCCCCACGACAGCCACTAGCAGCACCACATGCCCTTCCGTTGAGACTGAGGAAGAAAAAGCAAAAAGACTGCTGTACTGTTCACTATGCAAAGTTGCTGTCAACTCTGCCTCGCAGCTGGAGGCGCACAACAGTGGTGAGATGGAGCAGTGCTTGCTTTCTTCCTTTTTTTTTCCTTCTGTCTCAAGAGCTCTGCAATTATCTTCCCCTGAATAGATTAGATCTCTTGCAGCAGGGGACAAAGAGGTGGCAGAAAACTGGCAATTACATGGAATTCATTAACTAGTGAAGAATAAAAATGACAGGCAAAGAGGCTTTCATAAAGGGAGGAAGAAAGGAATTTTATTGCATGCAAGTTACCCATTTTTGTACATTTTAGCTTTTGCAGCTTCCAAACGTTATAGAGCTAAATGACAGCTCATGCTTCATTACCTTTGGTGTTCAGAGTTTGCATAGTTTTGTTTGTGCCAGCTAGCAAACTGAATATGAATACCATTAGTTTTGTTTGAAATCTAACAAATTAAGGCTGAAAGAGGGACCATCAGTCAGTCAGAGTTCAATGATGAGAGTTAGAATTTTTAGCTCCATATTGCCTGTTAATAACTTGTTAAAATTATGTATATTTTCCTTTTGTTTTCATCAACTGAGAGCAACCGCTGCATGAGGGTTGAATGGGTAATTGCTTACCTCCCTCTTTCTTAATTTTTGAATGCTTTCTTGTTATTAGTGCTAGTAGCATCGGTATGTTCTAGTAGTAGAAAGCCATCATTCACAGTCACTATTTTAAGCACCTTATTGATTGGCTGTGTGGTGAGCGGGGTTAGAAGATCTTGGGATTCTAATATGGTGGCAATGACCACTTATAACCATCTCACAGAAAAAAAGCCTGATTTTGGATGTCAGGGGTTACCTCCCAGCACTGTAAACAGAGTTAAGAGACAGACCTTAGGTTTGAGACTTAGAGGCAGTGATGATATACCTGCAGCAAAATGATCAATGGTTTTATGATGTAATAAAAAAAAGAGGTAACTTTGGGACATCTAGAGAATCCACTTAAAAAGAATATGTCAATTTGTTGGTATTTATGAGAAACAAAGCCTGATCAGTTTTGAATGCTGTGTTTGCATGCCATATTTTAAAATGGTGATAATTCAAATTCATAAAGCTGTACCCATTGAACCTATTTAGCTTCATACAAAGGTTAGACTCTAAACATTTTTCTGATAAAGATGAGAGCCAAAACGTTATTCTGAATATTTAAACACAACCATCCAAGGTTTTGCTGTCTATGCTGATAAGCTGTGTGTGTACTCACATGCATGCTTGTAGAAGTGTACCAGTGGATGGATATGGCAATTATCAGTGGAACACTAGTTCTGGGCATGGTGGTAGTCCAGCAGTATCACACACTACCTACATGGAGGTCAACACTGTAAGAAATTGTTTGGTCTGAATAAAATTAAAGCAACAGGACACTATTGTTTTCTATCTGATCTTCACTTTAATAAAAAATGCAAGTGCGTTTTTTCTCACATATATATTTCTCACACATTTTGGTTTCTGTCCAGGCCATTAAGGATCCATAGGTTGCTGCCAGGAACCTCTGCCCCTTTTTGAATTGGAGACTAATTAGTTAATTACAGATTTAGGTGTAAGCTATCTAGGACATATTGTTTATCAATCCACGCAGGAGGACTACAGATCAAAGCCAACTACATCTTTAATAGCTAAATTACCCTTCTTTTGCAACTACTATTCAGGCCTTATTAGCAGCAGGAGTTAATGAGAAAAGTCACACCTATTTAACTTCACATCAGGATACCTGATTGTGCCACTATTTACTGATGTGGCTGCTTTGTTCTAGTGCATTACCTACAGGTACATAATATAATAATTAAATATCAGATGTAAAATACTGTTACATTGCTATGAATCTGATACAGACAAACACAGGCATATCCCAAGGATAGCACATGGCACCAAGGTGAAGCTCATATGATTTTCTTTTAAAAAGAAAATAAAACAATGAATGCAACCAAATTGCCAAAGTTTTTTCTGTTTCCCATTTCTAATGTCTCCAGGGACTAAGCACAAAACTATGCTGGAAGCTCGGAATGGAAGTGGAACCATAAAAGCCTTTCCCCGGGCAGGCGTAAAAGGCAAAGGACCTGTGAATAAAGGAAACACAGGCCTTCAGAACAAAACATTTCACTGTGAAATATGTGATGTGCACGTAAACTCTGAGACACAACTGAAACAGGTACTTGGCTAGCTTGCAGAGTGTGAATCCTCGGCTGTTCTTTGTGTTCATGGTGGTAAAGTACCAACACAATCAGCATGTGTCAGTCTGACAGTTTGTATCCAAATGAAGCTTACAGGTTTTGCTCTTTTTATTTGATGATCATGCTGTATGTTTTGGTTTGCCTGTGATTTTTCCCAACAATATGTTTTCTCAAGAGCTCCTGATTATATATATTGCTTAAAGAATTAGAGAAGCTGTAAGCTGCAACCTGTTACAACTGTCTTTAGACGACTATAGTTGTCATAAGGTAATAAACCCTGACATTTAGTGTATTGCATTATATTTGCCTTTACAAAGATGTGGAGGTAAGTGCAGCCAGTACTTTCAGAGAACACTGAATAACCTGCTTAGAAATGTGGGGTGGAGAGGATTCATAAGATGTTTTTATCAGTGTTATTCTGTAACTGAGAAGCATGACCTCTAAATTGCAGTTACACTAAGTTATGTTCAGTCGTTCTTCAGATGAAGAAAGCCTTTGTTCTGAAAAACAGTTTAATTCCATCTGCCTTTTGGAATTAAATACTCATTAAGGAACTTTACAAGAATGAAGATAAATTCAGTAATGGAGAATAGAAATACTTGTCTTGTGCTTTCAGGAAAAAAATGTCCAGTTTGTCTCTTTTTGAGAGAACTCTTAAGAATGAAAATCAAAGTAAAAATATAGTTCTGAAAAAGGCCCGTTACATCTAATACTGCAATAAAGTCTGTGTACAAGGATTCTTGTAAAGTCTTGTAGATTTTATGAAGAAGATAATGGATTTTGTGGTGTTTTTTTCACTGTCACTTAGTTTGAGATGTAATCATCTTTCAACTGAAATCTTGAAAGGATCTCCAAGCTTCTTAGGGATTTAAACAGGTTTTTTGACCTGTTTCCCCCCCAGTGAATAGGAGATGCTCTACTATCTAATATTCTTCCAAAACTTTCTATCACCAGTGGATTGAATTTGATGGTGCTTTATAGAGATAGGGAGGAATTTTTCAAAGGCTTTGACCTGATTCAGGTCCTGTTGAAGCTAACAAAGGTGAGAAAATCATTGACTACAGTGGAAGCAAGAGTTGAACTGAGCACTGCTGAAAATCACAGTCTCGATATATGATGCACAGAGGATTGTTGAAATTGGAACAGACCCTATTCCCATTCATTTTTTAATTAGTCAAAGTAATGCTGTTGTGTAGAGCAGTAGCTTTCAGTATTGGAGCACCCGTGTATAAAGCAGAACCTGAAATGAACTATGAAGAAACTATCACTCTTCTTTTTCTTTTTTTCCCCAAATATATTTTAACAGCACATAAGCAGTAGAAGGCACAAAGACAGAGCTGCTGGGAAGCCGCCTAAACCTAAATACAGCCCTTACAACAAACTCCAAAAGGGAACACATCCTCTAGGGGTAAGCTGATCACCTTTTTATTTTACTTTTATTTTAACCCTGCTGAGTACGGTTTTTAGAAAATGTAAGTGGAAAAATGTTTAAAATGAGAAGAATAGTGTAAGCAATGGGAGTATGCAAGTGTCTGAGTGAGCCCATGGAAGCCCACAAGGGACTTTTTAGATACTTTGGTGATCCTCATTTTTGTGACTACTCTGAATAACCTCAGAAAAATAAGCTTGTTTCAAAGGTCATTATAGAGCAAGAGATGAAAGAAACATCCTAATGGCAAACAGGATTTTTCCAGTTTTCACCAAGGACAATAGTGATGATATATATATATATATATATATATAGTTTACTATGTAAAACTCTATAAAACCTTTATTCTATCCTTATTTAGAAAATTATTCAGATAACAATTGAAACAATTTAAAAAATCAATCTCTCATTCCATTCTGCTCAGTTTCAGGATGGTTCTGGTCACATTTTCGACTGCCAGGATAAACTATCTGAAGCACAGTTCTTACTCACTTCAAAACCTGAGAAAAAGGTTTAGTTTTTAATAAAAAACCCTCTAAGATCCTGCCATTAGTTAAGAAACAGCTTATAGTATGGGTGGGATAGTGAAACATCTGACATTTATCTCCATCAAATAAACTGCATGATTGTTTTATGTGCCGTGGTATTTTTTAAGGGCTTATAGATGGTTTTGGCCAAGGGAGGATGGTGGTTCATTTGCCTTATAGATATAAGCTCCTTATGCCTTGACCATCTTCTCTAATTCAGGCGGAATATGGAGCTTTTTTTCTGTGAAAACCCAGTTGTCTTTAAGTTGAGTTGAAGCTCATTTCTTGGCAACAGAAAATGTGTCCTTGTTGGGACAGCCCTCATGAGGGTTAGGTAAATTCATACGCAGTTTAGTTGGGTAGGAGCTTTCCTAGATGTAGCAGAATGAAGTGCATTGCTCTGGTAGATCCAGTAGTAGAAAAATAGCCCCACAGGGTTTTCCAGTAATCCACCAGGAAGACCAAGGTCTCCAATGCTTATAAACTATACTGAAAGGAATAGAAAATATGTAATGAGGTAAGTAGAGTATGGAATCACTAAAGCCTCTCTGACAGGATTATTTTTCCTTTATGAAATTCATTGTTTCCCAGGGGATTAAAATAACTATTACATTACTGTTACTGTTGTGCACAGTTCTCTACTCTACTAATTTATGTAATAGTGGTTTCTGAGAGCTCCAGCCAAGAATCAAGGCCATTTAGTTGCTGCATAGACAAATAAAGGCAATGTGTCCTTTCCCTGCTCCCTTGCTCCCAATTGCTCACAATATACAAGTCAGGCCAGAGGCGAGCAAAGAGACAGAGGGGATTTAAGGAGAGAAAGAGCTGGCAATAAATGAACAGATATGCATAGTAGAATGGAGGTTGCACTGAGAAAGGACAAGAGAAGTTCCCCATTTACTCTGTTTGGTTTTGAATAGAAAAAATGCCAAAATTGCTGTCATTTGAAATGCAGAATAGCACAGCAACAAGCCAAAGATGTTATAATTTTACTTTGAATGTAAATGTTTTTAATGAACCCCAGACTTTTTCTTTATTCCCTGTTAATTTTTCAAGTCGTTTACTGTCCCTTAGTTTACTTCATTGGAAATGTAAGGAATAATGGGTATTTTACTCTTAATGTTGACCTGTGTGTTAATTAGTACTTGCAGAGAGGTTTGAAATGAAGGTGCAAGGTACTGTATATGCTAAATATTACTAGTTTTGCAGCTATCTTGAAATCAGAGCCATGTTGATAAATTAACTGAAAAGCTATCTAATTTCATTAGAAGTTCCTGATTCCTCCAAGAATGGCAAGATAGTCCTCGGCATTTAATATAAACTGTCACATAAGATCTTTGTTCTTTGTGTCAAAAAATGTATAAGCATCACCAAAATTTTTTTCTACAGAAGCTGGAAAAAGGCCATACTACCTTTTCATAGCTTTTCTAGACCAAAAACTTTCCAATGCCAAGTTTTCAATATCATTTGTACTGCTTTGTCTAGTCTTGTTTTGCATGCTTCAGAGAAAGAAGTTTTATGAATTCCCATGGTACTATTTCAGAGTTTAAGTAAACTTGTAATGTTGGGACTTACTTGGTATTTCTTCAAGGCACAAATGTCCAGCGTATTGAATAATACACTGGAGAGAAAGAGGTTATCAGGCATTTGATAGTCCAAACTTTCTGCAATAATATAGCTCTAATGGAAAACATCCTTCACTGGGAATTCTAGACAACAATCAGAGCCCTGTTGTTTTGGGCTGGAGGTTTTTTTTCTACTTTGTACTCAGAATCTTTTTTTTTTTTTTTGGGGGGGGGGGCGGTATTTTAGGGGGGGAGCGGTATGTGTTCTTGTCTGTTCTAAACAGCTGAAAAAAAGTATTTACTTAAAAATATAAGGAAGGAGGAGAAAGTCAAACACTCGGCAAGGGAAGAAGACAGCTTGGATCAGTGGGTGTAACACTGATCAAGGAAAAGATTAGGTCATTTCTTTTCATAGGCACCATGCGGAATTTTGTATCTAGCATCCATTACATCCTCTGTTAAGAGAATTACAGAATCTGGTCCCCTCTGAGTATCTCTCCCAGACCTTTAAAGGATCTTGAAGCTGGAAGAGTTGCCAATGGGTATATAGGAAAAGTAAAAATCCTGTTATCCATCTGGCTGGTAAAGAACCAACAGACTCTTGCAATTTGATGATACTGTAATGATGAAACTCACTGCTGGTTCATGCAAGAGTACTCCTGTCCTTGTTTTCTGACTGTTCTCTCACCAAGATACTGTTGAGTTGAGAATATCAGATTGATATGGTGCAAGTTAATTATCTGAAAGTCCCTTTCAATTCAAGGATGAGAAATTGTGTTTCCCTGTGAGTGAGAAGTGTCCATACTTACACTGAGATGTACCGTGGCATGGTACATATATTCATTTTTCGTATATTCAATACTTTATTCAGGTTTCTGTTCTTTGCAAAGGACCTCAGGTCATGCCAGGACACAGACCCACTGTAAGTCCGTCAGAGCCAATAGGAACTTTGCCTTATTAGTGGATGAGGTTTCTATTCTTATCTCAGAGCCATGAAACCCGAACAAAAAAAAAAGGTATTCAGGCCCCTGGCATCTCATTAGAAACTTGAAATCCCACTGAAATCTGCAGAAATCTACACAGACTACTCTGATGTTCATTTGTATGCATACCAAATGTAAATTCTGTTAAATAATAATGGACCTCTGAGTATTTTCAATCAGTCTGGGAAAATCTTTAGGTTGTTCTTTTTCTTTTTGGAAACTCTGAATGAGGAGTTTTCTAAACTGTATTTGGTAGTGCATAAGACTTATGATTTAAACGTTTTTAAAGCAGAAGCCTCAGTGTCAGTAGCAAAAATACCATGGTTTGGCACCATACTAAGTGATATAGGCACGATTTTTTTCATACAACATTTAAAAATACCTGCCACTTTTTCACAGTCCCTGTAAGAATTAACAGCATCTTAGTGAAAAAAACATCTGAAGACAGAGCAAGATTACATAGAGCAGCATCCATAGAATTCATCGCCTGTTTCAACACATGAAACATAAGAGGTTTTCACAACCGGTGCAAGATAAGCATTGTTTATTTGCTTGTTATTAGAGGCAGGAGTTAATAGAGAGGAGCTAGCTGGAGATCTTAATTTTAAGTAGAACTTGCATCCAAAACAAAAGCACTTTCTTAATCAGACCAGGTAATAGGATATGTTTTCACTTTGCTCTGGTGTCTATCCTAAAGCTGTCCAGATGGAGGTCTTTTAATTGTTGGCTAATTCTTCCATATTTAATTCTTGCAGGGTACATGCAGCTTTACTTTGGTGCAGATTGCTCAGCCCCTCTTTAGGTTTGCTTTGATTTCTAATATATTAAATTACAAGTCTCAGTGATAAGGCATAAACACTGAAACTGTTTGTCGCCAGCCACATCCTACTCAGCCTTGTCCAATGTGCAAGATCATACCTACTTTCACAAGCCTGCAGCTCACAGAGTCAATAGCCACTATGAGACCTCTCTTGCTTGATGTTGCACTTATAATCTTAAGTCAAGCTCCCTGTCGTGTAGCTAATATGAACAAATTATGTCTCTCTGTTTGTTTGTTTTCTCTCTTCCCCACAGGTAAAATTAGTATTTTCAAAGGAACCTTCAAAGCCGATGGCTCCACGAATCTTACCAAATCCTCTAGCAGCTGCAGCAGCAGCTGCTGCTGTGGCTGTGAATTCCCCCTTCAGTCTTCGCACAGCCCCGGCAGCCACCCTTTTCCAGACGTCAGCACTTCCTCCAGCACTCCTACGGCCAGCTCCGGGGCCTATACGGACCACCCATACTCCTGTGCTGTTCGCTCCTTACTGAACTCCAAACAGGAATTAATTGTACTGCAATAATTTTTCAAATCAAAACAAACAAACAAACAAAAAAAGAAAATCAAGAACATTGAACTATGCAGTGTTTATTTATAGTTTAAAGTATATATATGAAGAGCCAGGACTTTTGATAGAGAACTGAACAAATTCTAAGAGGGGGAATGGGCAGTATTTTCTCCGATGAGAACATTCCTCTTGAGTATTGATCGTTTTAGAACTGATCTCCAGCATTGACTTGTAGTGACATATAAAACTTACGAAGCCTTTTGACTGTGCTTTTTGGCACACATTTCCCTGCAATGTCTTTCCTGCTTTATGAAACAACTTACAAATTTGTCTAAAGGGCATTAACTGGTTCCGATGTACATAAAATACTTTATTCTGTAGATTAAAGAAGAAGGAAAAAAAAGAAACACTGTGAATAGTAGTACCCTTACCAATCCTCCTGCCAAATCAGCAGTTACTGGGTATTTATCTGAACAAAAGTAGATACAATAGATGTCTTGTAAAACAGTAGTATTGTGTCTCTATCTATGCCACTAGGTTTCTAACAGAGTTGCAAAAGATAAAATAAACAAATTATGTCACTTTGGTAAGTAGTTTAAAATGGTGACAATAATGTGGAGCTGTTCCTGGTGGGCAGAAATTGGTTTCCTCACCTGTAGAAGAATGGGCGTGAAGATAAACTATGGTTAGGGCAAAGCAGATGATGAGGAAGATTTAGTGGGGAAAAAAAATAATATCCAGATGCTGTACACAGATTAGGTCAAACTTTTATTTAACTGAGAACGTGTGTACAGTGTGTGTATACTCAAAAGGTATAATACATACAGGATAGATCAATGTTTAAGGCATGTCAGTGGACAGCAACAAATACACTCTTGTCATGAAACAGGCCTGACACTTTAGTGTTGAACAGAGGGAAGACACAAATGGGTTACGCATAGTCATAACTAGCAAATGAAAAGCGGGAGAAAAATCCTGGCCTCATTTAAGTCAGTATAAAGTTCCTCCTGACTGCAATGTAGCCAGCATTTCATCCCAAGAATGGCACATATTCTTTTTATATCACACCAGTGGGAGTGTCTGTAGATAGAGATAACATTTTTTGCAACAGACTTAGTCTTAGGAACAGATTTATTCTCTTGTTTTATTTCCTACTGATGTGATATAAAATGTCTTAATATACCTATAAACGTAAACAGAACACATGAGATACATATTACGAGATAACTGCACATCATGGGTTTGGAACAAATACAACCTTTAGGATCTGAAGGGACCCTTGAATTCTGTAGCTGACCTTTATGTAGGGACAGCTTAAAGCCTTATATATTTACTGTGAGGCTTAAAGGGGTTGACTGTGTCCCTTTAAAGTAAGATTTATCAGGGGTATATATAGATATATTGTATATATGTTAGAGTAAGAAAAATAACTTATAAACAGAAAATCTACTATATAAAATAATTATATAATCATTGAGTTTCACATGTGGGTCATTAAGTGGTAAGTAACAAACAGCAGAGAAAAAAATAGACTTCTTGAATCTGATTCTTGCTGCCTGCTTTTTCCCATAGGGAGCTGAAAAGTATCTATTAATATTGAGTGCGCTGCTGAGTCACATGCGACCACTCTGATGTGTAGTTAAGTGAAATGCCTACCATACATTTAGGAGGAATAAAATTTAAAAACCTAATTTAAGTTTAGATGAGGAAATTATTTGAAAGATTTTATTAAAAGGTAGTAATGCAAAATATTGACCATGTGGTTGCTATATAATACTGCCTGTGGTTAATATGGACAGTTGGGAGATAGAGAGGATGGGAATATACAGCACTTTTGACTTGCAGTTCATCAGTGAGCCTTCCATATACATTGGTATTTGCCATTTTTTAAACCTCTCTGCATTTAGATTTTATATAAAAAATATATATATATAAAAAGAGAGAAAGAAGAGGTTCCATGGATGTCTGTGTCCAAAGAATTCCAAAGAGATGCATTTATTTATCTAGAAGTATTAAAATAAGTTCTGTATTATGTATTTGTATTTCATCCAGTTTATTTGCAAATGTTTGTGCCTTGAAATTAAATGGGCTTTTGTTTATATTTAATTCACTCCTATGTAGCCATGAAAAAGATGCGGTGGTGATTTCAGGGCTGATTCCTAGCTGGATTGCTTTGGCCCAGTTTCCAAAACAAGAAGAGTATGAGTAAGTTCCTGAAGCCAAGTTTAGGCACCTAAGTAACTAGGGGCTGACATTTAAAAGGGCTCCGTACTCTACAGCTCCCAGTAAAGAGGCACTAAACAAGCCAGCCTTCAAAACCTGCAACTAACACTCAATTTAGAAACTATTTCCTTTTATTTGGGTACATAAATATAATGTAGTACAGTTCAACTCCTCTTTGCAAAATCTTTCTCTTGGTCTTTTAAGCCTGCTTTCAACCTCCCATCTTTTTTCAGAAGTTGTAGTGCCATTGCCAGCTGCATTCAGATTCTTCCTTGAATAGGGCACTGGTTTTCAAGCTGTGCTCCCTGAACCACCATTTATCTCCAGAGCCTTTTGTAATAGTCTGTGTAAGCAAGAGCCTGCTTAACGAGCAGAGGAGGATTGGTGTTTTGGGAAGGGAGAGGTTCGGGGCGGGCGATCTTTTCCTCATGAAAAAACATGCAGATGGGAAAAGGGGAGAGCCACAAATATCCTACAGGCTCTTATGCACGGTCTTCTTGTACTGGGACACCTGCTATACATCCTGCCATGTCATTGTGATGCCATCAAAATCAACAGGCTGATCCTTGCCAAAATGTGGCCTGTGGCATGTATGGAGGCACAGTACTAAGGGCAGAGTCAATAGAAGTTTTGCTAGAAATAAAGAGTGTCATTCCAACTACTTACATCAGCTAATTTGCAATGACACCTTCAGTTTTCTTGGACCTCTTTTGTCACAGTGCTCTATGGAACAAGTTTTTGTTCACACAAGTCTCTTTTAAATTTCAGCTGTAAACAACAAACTCAATTCTTTTTATGTCTCTTACTCACTACCTAATAAAGGATAAAGCCTAAATGTTAGAATGTATAGTGGATTTTCTGTGCCTTGCTGTTCCACCCTCCTCTTGGTCAGTAACAAGTCAATGTAAGTGGGATGTCAGCACGACTGTTTTATTTTACATATATACATATATATATATATATATATGTATGTATATCAAGGAAAATATTGGCACAGCAATCTGATTGGGCAAGGGGAGTTTCCAGTCAAGGGTATGTCCACAGCAGCTGTCAAAGGAGCTAGCAAACAGAAGACACTTCACACCTACTTGTCAATACATCTGATATGGAGAGCACTATGAAAGAAAAATGTGTCATCATATTTCATATTACAGTCACACTCCAGGGCCAAGAGGAAGCCTAAATCACAAGGAAGCATCATTTCATCGAAGGCACAGTCACTCACTGGAATAACAGTGTGAAATCAGCCTGCAGGAAAATGGCTGGGTATGAACTCAGAAAAACAAATAGGTTCGGGAATGTTTTCTTAAATTCTATACCAAGCATTAAAGAATGACTATTCTGTTCTGACCCGAAGAAATGGTATTTTTGTGGGAAGGATATATATATTTATATTTTTACGCTATCTGCATTTTTCCAACTATCTCTGGCTTCAAACCTTTGTTCAGAAGGATCGTCATTGCTCTGAACCATGAAATCAGTTACCTTCTTGAAAGCTGCTGTAAAAGCTGATGCGAGAGGTCAGTAAGCAAATGGTATAAATATGATGATCCAAAATGAAGAAAAAAAATGAACTGGCCATGTCAAGGAATATTGTATTTGAAAAGTATACAACTTTATTTTAAGATAAATTAAAATTATATAATATTAAGAATAGCTAAATAAAGTTAATATAACTAGAAGAATTACATCTGTCATTTTAGTACTGGAATATTACAATTGGCTCTGTATTTCAAAAGATGGAAAGACTTTTTAGATGCTGAAGCAATGCGAAGATGCTATGGGTAAATTTAACGTCTCACACTCATTATCTTCTAGTTAGACCAGGAATACCATAACTGAATGGACCTGCCCTCAGTCACTTCTATTCTAATCCCCAAAGATACAGTAGAGTTTTGGCCTGATATTCCCTGAAAGCTGAAGTCATGCTTCTTAGGAGACCCTGCTTCTGCCTTCTGCTCCCAGTAAATGCATAGTTCTTAGAGTCTCTTCAAAGCATCTTGGGGAATTTCTATCTTAATATCTCTCATTAATTTTTTTTGCAAAAACAAATGTTATTGGATGAACATAAGACCAACACTAAGGAGCAAGACCTGAAAAGGTTTCTTCACAATTACAGCATTCTTGTGGCTAAATATGAATGAAGCACAGATACCCAAATGGTTTGGCTGCACAAATCTCTTTGGAAATACGTGAAGTTGGAAGCCTAAACCCCCCTTGTAAGGAATCTGTGCTTTTTATTAACATAGATGTCTGAATTTCCATTTTTAAATTTGAGTTTAGCACAGTTCAGGCTTCAGGGCTCTAAGCACCTAAAGCTCACAAGAAAATAACTGTGGGCTTCCTGTTTGTCTAGATACATGTGAAAATATGAGCCTATGCTATGTAAAATATTGCAGATTTTTTTCTATATCACATCTTCGCCTGTTTTCATTGTTTATCTGTAAGTGCCAGTGAGTCATACAGAAGTTTCTGTGCTGGGATTCGGTGTATGGCTGAAGGAAACAGTAATGTCGATAAACCCCATCTTTTAGACTAGTCAAAATCTCAAACACACAGTTAAGGGTTTAGCCAAGGACAAGAGCTTTATGTCCTCTGACACCTACAGGTTTATTAAAATTCAGGACCATTTAGGAGTAAATGTAACTATGTGGAGGATGGTTATTGCATAGCTGGATCTGAAATGATGGGGGCTGAAAGAGTCTGTGCTCCAGACCGTAATTAAAAGTACTATGAAAACCATAATGCTCTTAACCCTGGGACTCCTGAAAGCAGTTGCAAAGACATGTAGAGGCTTCAGTAGAGGCAATTTTTTGCCCTGAGTCCTGAGGCCTTTTGCAGTCATGCTGTGTACTGCAATTAGGTGTCATTAAACTCTGATTCAGTATTGATATATTGATAAAGAAACTTGGCTGAGCCTGAAACATGATTAGTGGCTGCCTAGTTCCTGTCATTGACTTCATGCTGGGGTGATGCTACTTCATGCTGGGGTGATGCTTGGGTGATGAAGTAAGAAGAGTCAATGTAAAGAAACTGATAAACTAATTTGATCCCTTTTCCTTGAGCAATGTTCTTATATGGGACTTGTGAGGCATTAACAAGCTGGGCGATTCAAGAGTTCCTGGATAAAAAATAGGACCTTGAAGGTCATGAGATCTCAACTTTAAAAATATTTTTTATGAGAAAGAACCCAGAAGACTTTCTTTAGCTTAGATACTTAAGTGACTTTGTACCAATGGTCTTCACAGCAGTCACACTGTCAGCACACTGACATTTGTGCTGTTCACAACAGAAATTGAATATTTGACACCCATAATTAGAAACAAGTATAGTTATTAATATTCACTGCATAGGTTTTGAACACTTAATTAAAGGACACAATAATTGTCCTTGGAAATCCATGTCTGTTCATACCAGCCAAGACGTCACTACATCTCGTCGACACCTGGGTCTCCAGAAGGGATGTCCATAATTTTGTTTTCATTACTATTTGATTGTTCTTCTATGTTTCTTTATTCGTAGTTTCATCTCTCATATGAATGAGCAGAATCTGTAACTTTAAATATGCACTTAAGAAGAATCAAGCTCCCTGATGGATCATTTGATCAGAGTCGATAAATTGAATAAAAAATTTAAAGCAGCAGTGCCACAGTAATAGTAGTATGTTATGTATAGAGAATGTATGTATAGTACAGTGCTCTTTACCTAATCTACTCAGTTTTCTGACACAGAGAGCTCTTTAGTCTTTCAGTTGGCTGAGATGTTCATCTTTTGAGATTCTTCAAAGGTTTAATTAAATGTAAATGTTATTTCTTACGTTCAGTAACAATAGCTATGTATTTCTGACTGCAGAGGCAATAGAAAAAAGGATAAAATCCATAAACCATTTTCTCACTACGAATGCCTGCAGCATTTGTTAACAGCTTCAGCCCTTTCTCTGCTTGTGGCTGATGGCTGGCATTTGCCATGGGAACAGTTCTCATTGACACATGTATCAGGTGAAAATAGTCTGCTCAAAACACAGTCTGCCAAGCACAGAAATCCTTTTGGGTTACAAGAGGGTGGGAGATGATAGCATATGGCAAAACTCTGCCTTTATAACAGCCTGTTGTAATTCCCTCAAAACTGCCTGGTGGCTCGATGGGGAAAGGCAGCACCCCCATTATGTTCCTAATGTGTTCCTTCTGTCATATTTAGAACACAGGGAATGTCAATTTGAAAAAAAAAAAAATCTGATCTGAGGACTCTTTACAAGTGCTTCAGTTTGGGGGGTGATGCCCTACCACCCAAGTGTAATTTTTCTTTCAGGGATGTTTTCAGTGTAGTCTTGTCCGTAACATTATTGCCAATCTCCTGACTGGATTTGTTTTGTCCATCAGAATAAAACCAGGAAGGTAAGTTTTGGTACCCAGAAGGAGCACCCAAGAATTAAAAATAAAAATGTAATGAGCCTCAATTTGGGTCACTTTTTTTTTTTTTTTTTACTTCCTGCAGTTGCCTAAGTCCTACCAGCTTGCTGAAACGTAGGTGTCACTCAAAGAGAAAAGGTCTGTTTCTTTCTTCTATTCTTTATACAGTTTTGAAAAGGAGGTGGAAACAGCTGTAGCTCTTTATCCAATAATTCACACACTAAAACCACCATGTAGTCAATCAGACACATTTCTGCACAGGTGTTGCCTCTGTGTATATACACAGCTCTTATTTTCCTCCCATCCCTTTTCTGAATCACATTTTGTCACTCCCCCAGCAGGATGGGACACTGCAAGGAGCATTTAAAACACAAATAAACAACCCACCCACTTGTGGGGTGTATAACATGGCTATATAATGTAGTATCCCTCTATTACCTTCAGTGGCATAACCTAACCAAGCCTGTGGCTGGAGTCCTACACTGAGCCCCTTGTTAGTTTGGTTGCTTTAAATACTGACCACTGAAACCAATCTTGTTGGCTATACTACAGTGAAGTCTTCTCCCTAACGGTGAGATTCTGTGTTCTCTTCTGGGGTATGTTGCATGGCAAGTGAATCCTTGGAAGAAAAGTTAGAGCTATTTTCATCTGCTTAACATAACTATGAAAAGCAGCAGAAGAAAAAAAAAGAAACTAGCCTTCCATGTTTTATTGATATCTGCATTCCGGCTGTCAGGAGCTTCACAGCTGCAGTAAGTACTTTAGAAGCTCTTCAGTTCTGCTCCATGAGACAAGATGCAATGGATCGCTATTCCATGCAACAGACACTTAATCTGGAGCAGTGCCCAAATCGTCAACTCTATGCCACCAACTCACTAAGCACCTTAAACTTCAGTAAAGAAATCCTCAAAACCTACTAGGACCCTCTGAAAGCTCTGAAGATGAAGAGCACATGTTACATGATGTGGTGTCAAAGACCTGCCAGGAGGATATCCAGGTGAGTACAGCTGCATTACATTAGGGCAAGAGTGAGTAATGGTTCTGGGGGGGGGGAAAAAAATAAAAATAAATAAAAAAAAAAAAAAAGTAGGGAAGTTCCTTCTGAACCCAGATGTGAGAGAGTTTAGCCCTGACGAGTGCCCTGCGACAATTAGGTACTGTAGAGGTTTGTTGGTATCCTTGAACAATGTATTTCCACCTATGGACAATCTCCAATATTGCAGTAAAGTAACTCAAACCTGAGACCAAGTTATTCATCAGGATAATGAAATATTATTCCTAGGCCTTACAGATAACCAGCATAAAGCCCTTCCTTTAGTAATACAGTGCACATTTAGTTTAGGGGGTACTAAAAGTATTGAAGGCTTCACAAAAACTGGCCCTGATCCATTCACACTTCAAAAACACTGTAAATTCAGATGACATTTATATAAGTCCAAGAGTAAAATTTCATGGTCTGGTAGTTTGTAATAGTAGTTTTGACTGATAAATAGTCAATATAATGTCTCTAATTAAAAAAGGGTGGAGGAAGGTGACGGGGACAATTATACTTTGCTATTTTAAACCCTGATGCCTACCTGAGGGTTTTTTAAAGGTCAGAGTTATCAGCCACAGGGAAAAGGCAGTGGGCTAGAAAACAGCTGTGTCCTCTCAAAGGTAAGTTAGATGATCCAAAATTGTCAATGTTTTGCTAATTTCTTTATTAGGTAAGGGTAGATTAATTGCTGAAGATCAGATTAAATATTTGAGATGGTGACTGATAAAAGTGATTAAATTGGTACTATGAGGATCTGGACAACAACTTTGAAAGAAACTAACTGAAGTGAAGGCTGCATGGATTCTAGTGTAAGAATTATTAGGGTGGGGAGAGAAGGCAGAAGGCTGTTCATCAGGAGCAATTTTAGGTTGTATCTGGTTTCACTGGTGATTTTGCACACAGTAAAAAGCATGTGCTCTTGAAATTCTTTGATAACACACATTAGGAGCTATCATCAATATAGAAGGGAACACGATATTTTCCAGAAAGAATAGAATGACTTTGAGAACTCATATAAGAGAAAGGAGCTGTAATTCAATAGGAAAAAAAGGGACAATCATGTATTTAGAATCTAAAAAGTAGCTTTATGAACATACCCACTGGAAGTAGCTGAAGAAGAGCACAACCCACAGGTATTATCATTGGTGACAATGAGTTAGAAATTTGACACAGCTGTTTAAAAAATAGTAAAAATGTTCATTGAGGTATATTGTGCATTATTCCACCACAGAATAAAAAAATATATTTTGACAAATTTAGTGAGTCATGATCAAGAACAATTAAGTCCTTTCAGAAAAGAGTTGAGTAGATGAGGAAATAATATAATAACATTTATATGTTTAGAATAAGAGCAGAGGACCAAGGGAGAGATGGATTCAATTGTTTCCTGCACATCCTGGGAAGGAAACAGTGGTAACCATCAGGAAGAGAAACAAGCTATTCCAGTTAAGGAAGTGTTCAAGCATAAGCATGTGAATAAATGTCTATAAATTCACCAGTGAAAACTGGCTGGAAATCAGATGTTTGCGTTAAAACACAGAAAAGGTGTCAAAAAAGTTCTAAGCAGGCAAAAACTGAGGAGATCCTCAGGTGGGTTCTGTCCCTGTTACAAATGGGTTTTCTGTGCTGTGTTTGCTGTGGCAGCAGCTGACTGAGTACAACGAGCCAGTCCGCACATCTGGGCTGTTTTCTGTGTGTCACTCCAAAAGAGGTCAGTGACTTGACTTCAAGTCAGGGAGAGAAATATAAGAAATACAGGGGTTGGCATTTCACAGAAAAAAGACTTCTAAATCTTGTCTGGGCAGTCTTTCACTTGTCTATTCACATAGCAACAGTCAGAAAGTTAAGTGCTCCAAATCTGAGTGTAGGTAGACACATTTGGTGGTGGCTTTTTGGACACTGTCTGTCAACTGGTACAGTCTGTCACATTCCTGCTGAAATAGGGTTCAATATAGTTTTCCTAGACAATCTTATGTCAAAATACATCTATCATGATCAGTTACTGTTGTACTGATAGTTCAAGCTTTTAAAAATTCAGACAGATGAGTGAAAATATATAAAAGTACTGAAAGCAAAAATGATGTCTCTGGTTCACTGAATTCATGAAAACGTGCAGAGTTCAGCAAACACACTTTAATACAACTAAACCTCTTAAGCGTTGCTTGTCTTTTATCTTGGGCAAGGACTCACTTGCAACCTTGTGGCTGAGCATCCCAAAGGGAGAGACAGAGGTCAGCAACAGAGTCCCTGCAACAAAATAAGAGGCTGAAGTCAAAGAGCAAGGCCTCTTGGCTCCTCTCTCATTTCAGGCTCCTCACTGAGGTTGCTGAATCCTGTGAATTGTTTTCCTTAGTGTATGTGTGCTTATATGTTGTATGACTGTGCTGGTTGGTTACGGAGCCATTCAGTTAAGCTGTGGAGTTCCTGAAGTTCAGGAATAAAATACAGGCCTTATTTCAGTTACTAGACTGGTTGTGTGATGCCTGAGTCTTAGCACTTAGCATTCGGTTCAGGCTTTAGGTAATAATTAGGTAAATAAATTGCCATTTGACATCTGTCTGTCTTTATTTTCAAAAAAACATAGATTTACTCCATTCAGGAGGGACTGGATATAAATTTCATGCTTTGGCAAATTTCAGCTACATTTCTACTCTCCATTCAGTCCCATATTTTGCTATCAACCAAAAGGAAAAAACCAAACCAAACCAAAAAAACACAAACCCCCAATAACAACATGCAACCAAACAACCTCTCCCCCCCTCAAAAAACCCCACCCCAATAAACCAACCAAAACTACCAAACCAACCAAAACCTATGAGTCAAAGCTCAGCAACGTGCTCAGTATGTTATTAGAACATTTGGAATACTCTTCCATACAAAGTGTGTTCCAAAACATTTTACAGAATTAAAAGCTTTGTGCGACTACAGCACAAAAACATAACCCAAAATGTTTTGGCCAAAAAAGAAAGCCTTCTGTTTTTCTTACAACTGAGGCCAAAACAATTTTAATTTCTGGCTTCTTAATTAATGCTAAATACAGTTTAGACTGAGTTTCTCATCAAACAAATACTGCAACATTTGTAGATGTGCAGTTATTTAGTCCATTGTTTTGTCTTTAATTTGAGCATCCTGAGTATGAGAGCAGTTAAATTTGAAGTCTTCATAGATTATGCCATCTGCTAATGGAAATCTGTATTTCAGAGCTATGCAGAGCATGGCCGATAATTTTGTCATTTTACTAAAGCTTGGCCGTTTTTTTTTTTTTGTTGTTGTTATTATTATTGCTGTATTGGTGCCTAAAGGCTCTCTGATTGTGATCATAAAATAAGATTTTAATTTTATGACAAAATAGAGGTCTTGAAAGTTGCTTTCATTACACTCCAGCATAGACTGAGAAGATTTTGCAATATTTCATGAAAAAAGAAAGAGACTGGCTCTCTGAGATATAAGATTCAAGTTCATCTGTTTGTTCTGATTCTGGCTGGAGATCTGAACTTGTGTTAGGACCTAGGTAAAACTCCTAGGCACTAAAGCAGTCAGGTCCCCCACCCCTGGTTTATCAGTAGGTCAGTTGATTCCTTCATTACTATCCGCACTAGTGCAGATGTATATACCTCAACTGTTACCTTTCACTAAATGCAGATTTAGGGACATGGTACAGCTGTCCACTGTAGGATGAGATTACTTGTGACCTGGAAGTGCTTCTTTTCTCCGCAGACTGCAAAGGAAACATTGGAGGATAGAGGTGAGGCAGACATCTGGACTATATGGGTCTGAAGTTGATGGAAAAGTTAGGCAAATATTAGGTGTCACAAATTAATCCAATCTAAGAAAATTGCTCTTCAGTTCAGGATGTGGGACAGTCAAAGGGATGTCCTGCATGTGATAGAGCACAGCAATGAAACTGAGTCTCCTATGTGCAAGATGAGGGGTAGAGGGGGAGGTGGTGGGTGGATGGGAATTTTCCCTGTTAGTAATTTTGGTTTCAATCTTAGGACTGAAGAGGTTTTTTTCCACTGAGGTTTTCACTACATCAAGCACATTAATGTAACAATTTTGAATTAGGCTTTTTTTTATTTTTTGCCCCTTTTTTTTTTCGGGTGGGGGGGCATGGGTGGGGGAGGAGGGGTGTTTAGAGTTGTTGGGGTTTTCTTTAACCAAAAATTGATGCATTGGAGGCTCTCCAGGGAACTGCTGTTTTTCAGAGAGCAGCAAGAGCAGGCTTGGGGAGCTGGGAGCCAAGGGTGGCAGCAAAGTGGCTGGACATGGGCCTCACCAGCGAGGGGCTGGTTCCACAGCAAGGTGAGCAGAATGGGTCTGGTGACAGTGGCCAGGTAAGTTTAGAGTCCAGGGCTATCCAGGCCAGTCTGTAGCAGTGAGACAGGTACCAGGGCCAGGATCAGAAAAGCAGTCAGGACAAGCAAGGTATAGTGCCAGCCACAGGCAAACCCACAGCGTAGCTTGGGCATCTTCCAAGGGAAGAATCTGAGTCTAAATGCAGCTCCCAAGCCAAAGGGAAGAGGCCCCAGGCAAGGTGTCTTATCAGCTCCTTCCCTCACCTTAGCTGTTCTCCAGCAGTCTGATCCAACATTACATGGTCAATGCTGTGTCAGAACTGGCCTTCATCCCAGGGAGCTGGACCCTGGGAGGGGGAGGAGGCTGCAGAGCCTGCGGGTATGCACGGAGCCCTGGTAATGTCACCACATACTTTGTAAAGAGTAGAAAAGATGAGTTTGACTCCAGAAATTACAGATTACAAGGGCGTCAAAGGGCAAGAAAGGAAATAGAGGCATTCAGCTTAACATATGATCACAAAAAAGGATGGAGCAAAGGCAGTTGAGCCGTTCTCCCCCTAACCAGCATTTCAGTGAAACACCAGTGTTTGCAGCATGGGATCATAATGCTAAATCAAAGAAGCTGAAGTCTGCAGCAAATGCAGAAGCTCATTGAGGACAGCAGGAACAGATCTTAAGTATAATTTATATTTGGCTTATAAAAGTTTTCTGAGAATAGTGGTATGCTTTCCTTACTTCCAACAGCATTCAAGCCACCCTAGGAAACAGAGTTCACCCTACCTGTTAGCCTCTTAAAAGAAATTTCTGAGTTGAGAAAGCACAGCTGTTTAGCACTTTATCAGAAGTCAGGTGTTTCCTTTCACTGCATATAGAGCTGTTTGTTGGATGGAATACTAAGTTTTCATTTAATGCAGAAGGGATCTTTTTATAAAGGCTGAGGCTGTTTGATTTGAATGTTCAGAGGTAGCTTCTTAGCTGGTCTAAATCAGCGTAGCCTTATTGTTTTTCTAAGTCTGTAGCAATCTTTGGTAGCTGAGATCTGGCACATAGTTTGGAACACAAGCGTTATTGTTGAATCATGATCAGGGAGATGACCCCTGTTAAAAATGGTTATATCCCACAGCAAATATCTGCTGTCTTCCCAGAGAGATCACAGCTGTGAGAATTTTCCATGAGAACCACTATTTCCACTTGTTCTCTTATAAGCTCTCAAGCTACTATAGATGAAATACTTTAGTCACGCAAAAAAAAGTCTGATTTCCTAAACAATGTAACTGTTGAGTTGCATGTCTTTCTGACAGAAACTATAAACAGCTTACTACTATGTTATAGAATCAGAATGTACTGATTGTCTCAGTTTTTTGCTTAGATGAGGTGTGGTGGATGGAAGCTTCCCCATCCAGAGCCACCTGGACACTAACAGCCTAAATATTTTCACATGGCCAAAGCACAAACTTGTGTGTCCCAGGACTGCTGAGCAAGAAACTATTCTGGTAGCATAAACATCCTCTTGTAGCTATCAAAGAGCTGAAGTGCTATATCTGTGTGCTCTTACCTTCACCTTGTTCCAACCTCTGTTATGGGTTAACACAGATAATAGGGTTTGGTAGAGAAATCAGTGATGAAGAGACAGAGCAAGAATTGAAGAAATGGATCTCCCACAAAACATGGTGGTGGTGAGTTCGGCCTAGTGAAGGTAGCATACAAATCCAGCTTTGTATGCTGACCATTCCTGGTGCTGGGCAGTTATTCAAGAAAGGCACTTGCTACTGCATGTGGATTCTGAAGAAGTGCTGTGTTTGGTTAAAGGACAGTAAGATCTGGTCTAAGATCCTATCTAGTGATTGAACTGTCATGAAACTGGTAAGGAACCACCAGTTACTGGGCTTAAATAGTACACTGACTAGCAGGCTTAGCCCAGTATGAATGGTAGTATCGCCCAAATACTATTTCCCGTACAAATTACACGGGAAGAAAATACATTACTGATGAAATATTTCCCTGTCCACTGAAGTATTTATCTCAGTCTTCTGACTGTCCCTACAACTCCCCACCAGCTTCCTAAGATGGATTTTCATAGTCTTGTGTCCCTGGCTTCCTCTACCCTCTCCCATAATCACAGAGGTAAAGAATCTGTGCTAGTGATGACATTACTTAGGATAAATTTCTTTGCTGGTATTGCCCTTGGTTTGGGGAAAGATTTCTTTGTAGGACAGACAATGTTTAATTAAGAATCTGCCTAGACAAAAGTGGCTAAAAATGCAGTATCTCTGCTCACAGCAAGAAGTTGTCATTGGGATACACAAGACAGACATTAGTCTTTAAAATTTAAGTGTTATAACACTCATGTTGTAGATATATGGCTTGGAGCAGAGATTAATTCCCTGTGCAAAACACCCGTCTTGTCCAGTAAACAGGCAGCTGACCAGGCTAATGGGCAAGAAGCTCCTAACATGAATGTGAAGTGTTAGGAGATGCTGTGGCTGTTAGTTAACAGATTGCACGGATACAGTTTCTTCCTGCTCTGATTTGGGTATTTTATACCATATCGAGCCTATATTCCTTTAAATTGGCATTCTGAAATCTGGAAAAGCATTAAGCGTAGATTAGCATTAGGCTTAGGCATCAGCATTGTCAATGCCTGTGTTATGGGACATGATGCTTTACAGGAGGGATATGTAGGCACTTGTATCATTCAAGCATTTCCTGAGCTAAAGAGAAGGAATTTTGTGGATCAACGTGTTCAATTAAGGGTTGCCAAAATTCTGCTCACATCTCATGTTAAATATTTAGCTGCTTTTTTGGATCCCATTGGTATGGCCTGGCTGTTAAAACCTTCAGAGTCTTTGACAGTGGTACACGTTGTGCTCCTCATTTACTATTAGAGAGCAAAGGAGGTGACCACAGTGTAAGATCACAGATCTTCTTCCCAAGGGTGTTAAATGAGCCTAGAGGGGCTGGCATGTGTGGATGTGTAATTCATCTGTGCCATTGCAAGTGTGTGCGGATTAGAGACTGTTGCTTCTATCCCACTTGGCTCACAAATCACTTAACTTAGCAACATGCAGATTTAAAACAAAGATAAGCAAGACAGCAAATGATTTAATACAGATGAAACAAACTCAAGGAAGTACATGTATAGTAGCCGGGGAAAGTTAGCCTTGATATTTCCCCATTTATTTAAAGACCGTGCTTCTGCCTGATATCGACCTGTCCTAACCACATCAGACATTGGTGGTGGTATCCCTGAAGTTACTATATTTCCTCAGTTTCCTTTCATTGTTATTTATTTTTCTCTTTTTATTCTGTTGCCTGGTTTAGCTGCATTACCAAAACAAATAGTTCCACTAGTTTGTGCAAAATAGATTTGGTCCATTTCTAAAAAACAGGTCAGCACTGCCTTACTTGGTGAAATCCCAAGGGAAGACAAAGGTATTTGGTCTGTAGACCAGTCATGCTTTTCTGTTTTCAAATGGTAGTGTATGATTTCTAAGTTATAAGGGTACTTTTGAGATAAGCATGTAGTAACTACTCAGAGCCTAGTACAGTGCTCATCATCTTAGTTACAGGTAGCTCAGCCTATTGCAGTTGTTTTCACACCAGACATACAAGGCAGCACAACTGCTGTTAGCCTTTGAGGATTCAGAAGATGAAACATAGCTCCAAACTGGGACTTCAGGGATAACAGAGTTTTCCCCCATACATGTAACCACTGCAATCTTAAATCCCCCTTCAGTTGCGACTTATCTCCAAAGATGCCAAAAGTTGGTCTATGCTGCAGTTGCCAATATTCAGTCATCAAATCATAGAATAATTTAAACTGGACCACCGGAGGTGATCAAGCCCAAACTCAAAGCAGGGCTACCCTCAAAGTTAGATCAGGTTGTTCAGGACTTTGTCCAGCTGAGTTTTCATAATCTCCAAAGTTGGAAAGTCCACGGTATCTCTAGACAGCCTAGTTCAGAGCGTAAACATTGTGAGATTATTTTTTTTCCGTTATATTTATTTAAAATATCCTACTGCCAGAATATATCGTCTTTTGACCTTTTACTATGGGAAGAGTCCAGCTCTACCTTGCCTCTAAGTAGACAGCAGTTATTTCCCCCATTAACTTTTTCTCCAGGCTAAGCAGCCTCACTCTCTTGTATGTCATGTGCTCTATACAATGAACTAGATGGCCCTACACTGAAATCCTTGTGGTATGTCCATATGTCTCTTTAGTGGGGACCCAAACTAGATGCACTATTCTAGACATGGTCACACAACTGGCAAATAAAGGAGAAAAATCACCTCCCTTGATCTACTGTCTCTTCTGTTGCCAGTGCTTGGTCCTTCTTGTTGCAATGGTGCACTGCTGACTAGCATTTAACTTGACGTCCACTGGGACCCCAAATACTTCCACAAAGGTATTTCTAGTCAATTTGCCCCCAACCCATTCTGGTGCAGAAGTTATTATGTCTTCATATGTGCGTGACTTTGCATATGGTTTTGCTGAGCTTCATGAGGTACCTGTCAGCCCGTTTCTCCTATCTGTCAGAGTCCTTTGGTGGGACATCTCTGCCTTCCAGCTTGTCAGTCATTGTCCCTTCTTCCACCCTGCAAGGTTCAGAAGATTGTTTTAAGTGTAATTATCTATGTCACTGGTGAAGGTGATAAACTGTATTTGTCTCAGTATTGACCCTTAAGAGACGTCACTTCTAACAGGCTGTTGGTTAGGTCTTTGAAATAGTGACTTAGGCCATGGCTGTCCGGCCAATTTTTCACCTACCTTGTAGTCCAAACTCTACTACTTATAGAAACTTTTATGCTGTCCTTCATATCTCTTTCCAGTTTCCGCTCCAGCTTTGGCCCTCCTGGTTTCACCCCCTAATGCTCAGACGATGCTTTGTAATCTAGGGAAATCTAGAATCATAGAACAATTTAGGTTGGAAAAGACCTTTAAGATCATGAAGTCAAATTGATAACCTGGCACTGCCAAGTCCACCACTAAACTATGTCCCTAAGCACAACATTTATGTGTTTTTGAAATGCCTCCAGTGATTTCACCGCTTCGCTGTGCAGCCTGTTCTAATGCTTGATAACCCTTTCCATGGAGAAATTTTCCCTAACATCCAGTTTAAACCTCCCCTGGCACAACTTCAGGCCATTTCCACTTGCCCCATTGCTTGTTACTTGGGAGAAGAGAATGACACCCACCTGGCTACAATCTCCTTTCAGGTAGTTGTGGAGAGTGGCAAGGTCTCCCCTGAATCTTCCCCTCTCCAGGCTGAACAACCCCAGTTCCCTCAGCTGCTCCTCATAAGAACTGTGCTCCAGACCCTTCACCAGCTTCACTGCCCTTCTCTGGACACACTCCAGCACCTCAGTGTCTTTCGTATCGTGACAGGCCCAAACCTGCACACAGCATTCAAGGTGCGGCCTCACCCGTGCCGAGTGCAGGGGGACGATCACTGCCCTAGTCCTGCTGGCCACACTGCTTCAGATACCAGCCAGGGTGCTGCTGGCCTTCTTGGCCACCTGGACATACTGCTGGCTCGAGTTCAGCACCCCCAGGTCCTTTTCCACCAGGCACTTCCCAGTCCCCCTTCCCCAGCCTGTAGCGCCGCGTGGGGTTGGTGTGACCCGAGTGCAGGACCCGGCACTGAGCCGTGTTGAACCTCCTACAGCTGGCCCTGGCCCATCGGTCCAGGCTGCCCAGATCCCCCTGCAGAGCCTTCCTGTGCTCCAGCAGATCAACCCTCCCACCCAACTGGTGCCATCCACAAGGTGACTGAGGGTGCACTCGGTCCCCTTGTCCAAATGGTCGATAAAGCTATTAAACAGAACTGGGCCTGATAATGGGCCCTGGGGAACACCACTTGTGACTGGCCACCAGCTGGATGTAACTTCATTCACCACCACCTCTTGGCCTTGGCTATCCCACCAGCTTTTTACCCATCGTAGCATACATATCCAAGCCGTGAGCAGCCAGTTTTTCCAGGACAATGCTGTGGACAATGGTGTCAAAGGCTTCACTAATGTTGAAGTAGACAAGAGCTACCCTCGCTTCCAACTTCTTCGCAACTCATTTCCTTTTGTTTTTTATTTTATTTTATTTTATTTTATTTTTCTCCCTTCTTTTGTCTCTGTGAACGTTAGTTACTGCAAGTCGTGCAGACAGCTGGTAGAAATCTGGTTTCAAGCTCTGGAAATCACTGACCGGTGTTTCCTCCCAAACTGAGATGACACTCCTTTTGTTCTCTTTATTCCCAGTTTAGTAACTCCGGTGGGTTTTTGTTTGGTTGCTTTTTTAATACTACTCGCTCAAAAAGAAACAATGTCAGAAGTGTGTAGAGACACTGATGAGCTTCTTGCCAGATTTTGGGGATACATGTATGTCAGCATATAAAGATTTTATCTTTGTTGACATAATATATAAAACTAATATGAATCAAAATAAGATTTGTCTAATTAGTAGCATCACTCTAGGAAGAGCTGCCATCATTTAATTGTGAGATTTTATTAGTATATAAAATCATAGCTTTTAAACGTTTTGTCTGGAGTTAATTTCAGAGTGGGTGTTGGAAGGTGCTTCACATGCTACTGCATGACACAACCATGCTATGAAATAAAACTACGCAATGGTGAGCAGCATGAATCTGAGACTATAGTTAGTATGTCACTAATGTGGCCATTAAGTTTTCATGTTAAGATTTATCATGCTGTCATTACAGCACTTTTCTTTTTGATGTATCAAACCACTACTACAGTACATATTTGTTGACATCTCATCTGTTTTAGGAAGGCAAATGATTACAAGTTACCAAGGAAACTAATAAGCAGTATGCAAGGAATGGGCTGCACAATTTGTTTTGCTAGATAGCAAGTCACTACTGTTTTAATTTCAATTAAATTACACCTACTTCTCACGCTGATAACATAAAACCAAACCATGTAGCATTTCAAAAAGAATTCGCATAGCCATATTCATTTAGTAAATGGAAATGAGCATTGTTTTGTAGCTTATACAGATGGAAGCTATAGAGGGATGTAATTTGTTTTGTGTACTTTTTATACGAAGTGCTGTATTTTATGAGTTTGTAGAAAACCTGTTCTACTAAGTCCACGACACTACACATCCATAGACTTCAGCATCTGAAGGAGTTTTTAAAACTGGGATATTCAAATTTATTTTCTTACTTCAAAGCACCTGTGCAGTTTGATACAAAACCTCCCATTCAGAGCTGCTGCTGTTGTGCTGTTCTGTGGAAAGAGAAGTTTGGGGTAAAGCAGATCAGTGGGGTTGAAACTGATTTAGGCTGGAAACTCAGATAAAACAGGTCACCCATCCCACCTCCTGAGCAGATTACACCAATGATCTGCACAATACATTAAGTGAAAATCAAATAGTTTAATTTTTCTTGAAAGCAAGACATCCTCAGGGAACTGTACCTTTTGAAGCCATAACAGCTGTTGTTAGGAATTGTTGTAGGTATTTACTGTGGAGGGAAAAATTAGGGACTATCTGTAGCCCTAGAGAGTGTTTGTTCAGGGGACTGACGTTTGGGCAAAGAACCATTACTTTTTTAAGTAATGTTGAATATTCTTCGTTATTATTTTCTGTCCTGTTTTTCTGAGCTTGACTTATTCTGGATTGTTTGGTTTATTGAGTTGTAACACATCCCACGACCTTTACTGTGTTTGTAAGCCTCTACTCTCCCTAAGTCCACCAAAATATCTGCAAGGCAGCTGGAGAATAAAGCAAATGCTGCTGCCGCCTACACAGCACTTAAATTGGCTGTCAGTGGGCATGGAAGGCTGGGAGGGCATGCTTAGCTGAGTCCCAGGGGAGACAGGGCACAGAGCAGTACATGCCTGCAGCTGATGGAATGGAAGGTGGAAAAAAGGCTAGGGATTTGAACAGGTAATATTGTGGGGACATTGCTACCACGATGATTTGTTAGATGAATTTTTTTCTTCTCACTTGTTGGATTTGCTCTCAGTGATAGTAGATCTGCCTTCACTGTGATGTTTGCTCTTTACAGGTTAAGCAGAATATATGCATGTGTGCTATAACTAAGACCAGACCATCTCAAATTGTTTTCTGTATGTATACAATAAAAGGCCTATTCTTAACTCTTCATATCAGTAAGGCTGAAATGAAAGTAAACATGAGTGTTAATTGATGCTGATAACCTTTAAACCCATCAATTTAGCTCGGTAGCATATCCCAACACTTGTGACAGGAAGGTCAGACAAGATGGTCTGACTATCCCTTTAGCTTTAAAATCCCTGAAACCATGGGATATGTGAGGGGCTCTGCTGAAACCCTTTTTAGCTTCTTTCTCTATTTGAATAGTATTTCTCCATAAGTGTTTTTTGGCAGTGGGGTTGTGGGAGGTTGACCAGTTCTATAATGAAATCCAAAACTTGCCTGTTGCAAAATTAGATCAACAAGTTGTATAAACTGCTGGAGGAACTGATGAGTTATCCACCTCATACCAGAACCTATTGAATTTTCAGCGTAATAATTGTTGATAGGAATACACCATGGCAATTCAGAGTACTGCTTTCAGTTAGTGCTGCAGTCCCCCACCACTCCCCTGCCCCATCTTTCTGGCGGTGTGCTGATATGAGCTCCTGGGGATCATACTGTAAGCAGCACAATAACAATTGCACGAGCAAGTGCATCCTGTAAGCCCCATCCGGGCAAAGGTCCCAAACTGTGGCCAGAACGTGAATGTAGGGAGCCATTGAGCCACTGTAAATATAGTTTTGTAAGCCAAAGCTATAACTGAAAGACAGGGTAACATTGAAGTGTTACCTTTGGAACAAGAACATTGGAAAAAATGCTTTGATAGATTACAAAATTTATTTTCGTATATAAATATGTAAATGTACATATAAACAAGTTCAAAAAATATGTAAGTTTGTGGAAAATTTGCTATGATACTGCAAATCTCTTGTGCTGGTATGTGAGGCAGTGTGCGTGAATAGCACGGGATAGCTGGATAAACAGTGGATGAAGTGGATAAGAATGGATAGGTGGAAAGAAAAATACAGGAACGGTATGTAGAAAACCAGACTAATCCAACTCTTTCTTGGTTTTCTAAACTCCAGTTCTACCTTGCCAAGCCATATCATAAAAGTAGTGGATTTGTTATTTCCTCATTTCCCACAGGCTTGACCTGAATACCTGGGGCTGGTTTTGCTAAAGTCCTCAAAGCTTCATGGGAAATAGTGGGAAGAAAGTTTCATGGGTATGTTTTTGAACATTCTTCCATCAAAAGGTGTAAACCTGCTAAACATTGGCTGCACAGAAAAATTAGAAAATCACTTTGTGAAGTGAATATCAGATACAACAATAAATATTTTACTGGTGTATACAACCATGAAACCCTCATTTTGTTTTGCTGTATTTGCAAATACTGAAAATTTAAATACACAATGAGATAATTTATCAAATATTCTATAAATCTGGAAGGTAAATGACAGCCACACTTATCAGTTTGGTGTGCTATTTAAAAAAGTATGCAAATGGACTAGTGAAAGTACACATTGCATGATTTACAAAGATGGAATAAGTGTTAAATTCAGGAAGGTATTTTCTGCAGAGGAAAATACATCATCATAAATGAGAAATTGCTGCAACAAATACAACTGTTGAGTGTTTAAAGAATTAGAAATGAAGTTGAAGTGAATGAGACTGTGAACAAAAAAATCATTCTGTAGCATCTTGTAAAAAGTAATCAAAATTAATATTATCACAGATGGTGTATTCAGAAAACAATTATGAAAAGAAAAAATGGAAATATATTCTCTAAAAGTATTGATCAAAGACAACAGTTACAGGATGATTTTATGTCAGTCAATCCACCTTCAGACAAAGGAAGAAAGAGGCATTAAGTTTAGATTCAAATTAAGGAATTAAATTATATAGTAACTCAGACAACTATTTCTGGATTTGTATAAGTAGAAGCCAGTCCTTAATTTTCCCCTGTGGAATAAAAATGAGAATTTCAAAGGATTTCTCCTGGCTAAATGCATTTTACATAAATGCATAATGCAAAAGTATAAGCTGCAGGGAGAAACATTCCAGTTATATACAAAGTTAAAATTATGTGACATTTAAAGTATAGCTCAGAACATGCGTATGTGGAACACTGTGTTTATTTCTTGGACTCAGATCAACATCAAATTGCTTTCATGGCAGTTGCTTTCACAGAAATGCCTAAGGGTCAAGGGGGTTGGGACTGGGGAGGGGGTCTGCCCTGGTGGAGATGAACTGTTCTCTAGCTGTCAAAAACACTAGACAGTCAATTAAATAAAGAGGAGGAAAAATCCCAACCCAAAACATACAGGGGCAACTAAGTAAAAATGAAAATTGCAGTCAGAGGTGTGAAACTCTTCAGTATGCAAAGAGAAAAGGGATGATAATCATTAAGATCTTACATTAAGTGGCTGGATTGGACAGTACTTGGAGCAGAACTGGCATGAGCTTTCACATGAGTTTCTACTGTACTTTCAGAAAAGTGATAAGGGCATGCTGAGGAGAATAAATAAAATATTCATGTTTTCCTAATGAGCATCGAGGGTCCCTCTATTTTCTGTTTGATATTATTCTGTCCAAGCTGCTTGAAATTAAACCGCAGGTGGGAAAGCCACAGGGAATAACACAATGGTGATGATAAGTTGATATCAGAGACTGGCAGGAGCTTGTGGGAAGCAGCAGGGAAGCTATGGACTGGCAGACAAGCTGCTAGCACCGGACCATATTTACTCATGGGTGGATGTTTACTTTTCCCAGACTGGAGCGCAAGATCAAAAAGGATTCTAAAATTTGAAAATTTCTAGTCTAGGGGAAGGCCTGAGGGGATTTTATCAATTGCTGTGGTGGTGCTGGGAGATGACGCAATCGGAGATGCTAAAAGGTTGAAGAAGAAGAAATGGCAGAAAAGCAATCTGCTTCTCATTCATGGAAGACTGGTAACTTCTCATAGAAAACATTAACATTCAGGAAAATAAGTATTACTTTAGACACTTTGGGCTAAACCCTTAAAATGTACAGCTACACTGAACTGGAAAATTCTGTGGCAGCCTTGCAGAGCCACCTTTGAGTCAACAGTCTCACACGAGGTACTCCAGGCTCCTGAAACAGCACCCACCCTGCACACCGCTTCGCACCCACCTGGGAGGCAGGAGGGCAAGTGCAAAGGCCCTCTAAAGCCAAGGAGGTAAAGCCCTCACCCCGCTGCTCTAGGCACAGCGTTGTTGCATGTACCTGCTATAATCTCTCTGAATGTGCCAGAGGAGAAACCTGTGGAAATGTCGGTTGTACCACGATGCAAGTGCTAAGGTTCTTTGTTTAGGCCAGGTAAGGGAGGACACAATTCTGAATTAGACAAATGCACTGAGGCAGTTTCCACACTGCAACTCGGCGTCGGTGTGGGGAACTAGTGACGGAGCAGCTTTCCTGCCGCCCTGCTGAGCGCTCAGCCACCTGCCTAGGCACACCGTCTGTCTCAAAGGCACAGAAAGGCTTTAGCCCTTTGGTTGATAGACCTTGCTGGCCACCTTCTGGTTTTGGAACATGTCCTGTGGAATCACAAAGGAGTCTTGATCAGCCGTTTTGCATTCACTTTCAAGGGAAGGAGCACACTATGAACCTCCAGGCCTGGTTAATGAAAAACGGTATGTGAAGGAGTTTTGCAGTCTAATCTGGGAACGGCGTGATCATGTTGTACGCAGAGGTCAAGATGTTATCCCCTCACCTCCCCAGCCACTGTTAAGGCAAATTTAACAGGCTTAGTAATACAAATACATGTTGCATCATAAGTGAACTAAATAAGGAGAAGGTGTCAGAAAAAATAATTTGTTGGATGGCAGAGGAAGCAAAGAATAAACCCAAAAGCTACTGTCTAGAAATACTAGGCAATAGCTATGGTCTGATACTATGACTTGAAAGAAAAGAGTAGACTGAAATTTTAAAACCACATTGGTAGGCTCTTTAAGGGTAGTCCCAACCAGATTATTAAAAATCATACTTAATACCCTGCCATTTATATCAAGCAAGAAACACTAGCACAATTAAAAACATGTATTGAAAATGATCCCACAGAGCATCAACTGCTGCTCTGTGGAACAAACAACTAGAACAAAATCCCTTAACAAACATTATCCTGTCATAAAGTTGCCCTTTATTTCCTTGAAGCAGTGCTAGTTGTACATGTTGTCTTACAGAGTCGAGTCTTGCAGTCAAATTAATTGACATATATTTGGGTGGCAAACTATTTTTGAATAATGAAAGACTAGAGATAAATCACTATCATTAGCACAGAAGGCAAGGTCCAGTGTTGGACTGTGCACTTGATCCATGCTCAGTACAAAGTTAATAATATCTCCTAAAGTTTTCTATATTCAACATCATTAATCTAGAGAAGGTCTAGATGCAGTGGTGGAAAAATTAATAGTTCAAATTCCTGAAACTGAAGGAAAATGATCAGTGAACTAGCTGGCTCTCATTCACCCTTGCAGAAATACATTCTTTTAAAAATATAATTTGGCTTGAATTTCAATGCTTGGAAAAGGTTGAGATATACAGATTGAGACACTGACCTTTCCTTTTCCTCCTTAGGTGAAATAGAACGCAAGCGACGTCCATGCAATCATCCAGAGACACGAAAAAAAAGGTGAAGCATACAAGTGTTTCAGCGATGTAAGGATAAAAGTCAGTCTGGCAATTCACTGAGAGGAGAAGAGGTCATGTTTGGGACTTCTATCAAATCACCCTGGGAGTTTTCTAAAGGACCCTGAATTACTCTTTTTGACATAGCAATTAAAATATGAAAAGCAGAGGAAGTCCCCCAGTACATACGGAAATTTATAGAGAATGGAAGGCACTCTGACCCTGTCAATATGACTGAGAACCAGACAAAATCCTCGCAAAAGGACCTGCAGCAGAAAGGATGGCAGAGTTCAAAACAGCATTTAATGAGGTGCTAGCAACACAGAGCAGAAAAAGCCCAGTGTTTGCTGGCAACACGAGCAAAAACCCGGTTCATCCCTCTAAGCTCACCGCTTTGCCCACGGTACCAATGATGTCTTTCTCCTGGCCTGTTGGCTTAGGAGTTTAAGGGACAAGTTTGCACCTCATTAGCCTGTGGATCTGCCTTCCCTCTTCTGCCTCGTGCTCGAAGGGTAAGCGATTTTAAAAAGAACTGAGTGGTAAGAAATCACAACCCAGGTGTGTTTTACCACATTATCTCTATCTCTGTCTTTACTGGGATTATGTTTGAATATGACAGCAGGTGCTAAGGAGAACAGCCAGGTTCTGGATCTTGGTTAAGCTTGTGAGAGGTGAGCAACTGCCAACTGCTCGGAGAGGCTGCACACAGGCAGACATGGAGCTCTGGCTCTGGAGAGCTTCTGGAGCAGGTTGAGATGCCTCTGTGGGAAAAGGACTGCTGAATGCTGACTGTCTAGGGATCACAGCACGCATGGTGGACTGCACATGTATGAATCGTGCCCAAGTCCAGTTTCAGCACAGCTGAAGAGCTGATATAGATGATCTAATAGCTTTTTGATAGACTTCGGTCTGTGTGCCGAATTACAACCTTCTCGGTCATAATTGGTTATGACCAGCCAAGTGCTTCCAGTGCTTATTCACATGATGCCTTTCAGACCCAAGAACATATGGGGTTACAATGACATTCATGAGAATTATGCACACATATTGATGGGTGATTTTATTACCAAAAGTATATGAGTATAAAACCTGTTCTCACTGGCCCCATAAATAACAGTACGCAGCATTTATTAGCAGACTAACAGAGAAAGGTTGTCTCACTCATTTTTGGGCAGCAACAAAGCATTCTACATATTAGATGTTGTTAATTACTTTTTAAAAAATCTATGTGCATACAAAGCTCCTGTGATTTTCCTTCTCTTTTCTCCTGCACTCTTTTTCATCTCTGTGCTGTGGACAGCTGTCCGGGAGCACCATGGCAGACTGCTGTGCTGGGGGAAGGGAGTGGGGAGCCAAGTGCAATCACAGAGTCATTTAGGCTGGAAAAGACCTTTAAGATCATCATGTAATCATGCAGCCAGCAGGGCAGGAGCCCAATCCTGAGGGCTTGGGGGTTGCCACCAGGCTAAGCTGAGAGCCCACATTACAGTGACAAGGCAGGTCTGAGGCTAGGCTGGGAAACTGGTCTGTGGGTCGAAGCCCATATCTTGACTGCCGCGTTGCAGCCCAGCTGAGATGCTGCTGCACTGCAGCTCGGGCAGAGGCAGAGGATGAGAGCCTTGCCTGACAAGTAGCCCTCCAAAAGGGGGGCATCTTTTGCTGGGACTACCTCTAGTTTTCCTCATTATAGCTTCCTTTAAGGCCTCCAGCTATGCAGTTTGGAGGCTGGCCCCAAACCCAGACAGCTGAAGCCCTGGGTGTGGGGGATGCCTTGTGTCCCGCTCACCTCCCCAGTACAGCAAAAACAGATGGGAGGTTCCTGCCTACGTACTCTATTTTTATTCACATGAGGGAAGACCTCTGCCTCACAGCTTTTTGAGAAACATAATTTGTTGGGTTTTATTTTTTTTTAATTATTTTTTTTAAGAGGGAAAGATATGCCTCCTCTGCTGCTGTTGAGTGCAATCAGTGCTTCAGGAGGAAATGCAATCTGAGCAGGGCTGATTGCACATGCAGGACAGATTAGGTGGCTGGAGAGTTACATAGCAAATGATAGGTTAGACTGGGAACAGCTGACTTCAGCACTCTCAAAGGGCCTGCCAAGTGCTAAACGGCCAGACTCACACAGTAATGTATGAGCACCAGTCACTATTTGGACACCATGAGCTCTGCCAGTCCCCTCTGGTGCCCCAGGCTCAGGGTGCTCAAGGTGGGTGCAAACAAGGAGGGTGGCTGCGTGGTGCAGCCCTGCAGGACCACCTTTTGGGTCCTGTTGGGCTTTGTGCAATAAGGTATGAAGCATCAATTATTCCTGTTCAGTTGAGGCTCTTCTGTACATTACTAATCTGGCTTATGGACTTTCCATGAGAAAGCTCTGCATACATTTAAGTAGTGACCACAATGAAATCCAGTGTGATTAGACGAAGTCACTCAGTGTCGGTAAACCTAATAGGGTACCTGAAATGAACATTTTTATTCAAGGATTTGTCTAGCTTGTAATGGGATAGGCATGACTGGGACAGATTTTGATATGTGTGCTGAGCTGTCTCATAATTACACAGAGATGCTTTTGCAAATGCTTTTTTTCCCTGTTTGGTTTCATAAGTGGTAGAAATCCAGAGATGAATGAGGTACTGCCACTGGTCAACAGAATTGGATCTATCTTTGTACAATAGACTTCTAAGAGTTACAGTGATTTGTGGTCCTCTTGATAGTCAGCAAGAGAGTGTGCAGGTTTAGTTTTGAGACCATCCTGACAAGGGTTTTCCTGACAAATGATTCTCTCATGAGACTTTTGACGTGTAATTCAAACCACCCCTACAGCATGTATACTGCACCCTGATGTACTGTATCCTGGTGAGCAGGTTTGGAAAAAGAGACAGCTGCTAGAAGAGCAGGTGTCGTTCCCACAGCAGGGATAAAAAATGAATAAAGGAGAGGAGAAATCTGTATGACTGATGAGGTATAACAGCTTAGGTACTTTCATTAAAGAGGGAGGACAGGAGAATTCTGCTTAAATCAGTCACATTGAAGTACTCAGCTCAAAAAGGGAAAAAGCTCTTTAAGCTACAGCTTAGGCTGAAAGTCTTCAACATATGAACAAGAAAGACTGTTTTTATGGAGTTTGAAAAGAATCCTCGTTACTGGACAAAGAGTGTGACAATCACTTATTTAAGAGAGGGATGCTATGAGGCTCTAAATGTGGTCCTGTGTACTGTTGCTTATCATATCTGAGTGTTGCTATGCTATACACTGGGGGAATTAAACTTGACTGTCTGACTCTGAGTGTTACAGAAGTATATGTTTAAGAGGCTCTGGTCTGCATCAGTTAGGACCAGCCTATGTTTTATTCAGTGCCTTAAGGCAGACAAAACCCAGAGACTGAAGCAGATCTCTGTCAGATGCTCTGAACGACTCTAAATAACCCAGGAGCTGGCCAAGGACTGTATAAATGCCTCCCTTTCCTGCAAATTACTTCCTCAATAACGTGTATATCACAGTAATCCTTTCCTTTGGATTCTCCTCAAAACTAAAAAGCTTAACAGCTGATCTATCCTAGAAAGTTATGGAAATAAAACAACAAGGGGAGGAGAAAAGGATTTACTTATATTCTGTGTTCCAAGTGGTTCCTAGTGTGGCTTAAATAAATTTTGTATAACAGGAAAGCCTTTTGCATGTTATGTATGCATTAAAATCCCTAGCATGACTAAAACTCATTAAAGATACGCAAGTGTGTTAATTCAGGGCATGTCATGGTACCTTAATTAAAAAAAAAAAATAATCTGAACACAAGGAGTAGTGGTAAACATATATCAGGATCCAAATGAGTCAAATCTCGAATACTTGCTTTAGGTGTGTTTCTAGATATGCATTCTGCTTGTTTGTAATCACTTGTTATGATGAGTCCTGCCCATGGACTTTGCTCTGGGCTTCACCTAACAATTATTGTATTCATACACATAGGCTACAAGCGTATGGCTTCAAGATCTGTGTAAAAAGTCCTAGCAAGGCTGCACATCCCCAGACTATGCTCTCTGAGCATTCTTTAGCATCTCAGTAGGATCTGCTGGCCTTTATATTTTTCTCTGAAATGTGGTTTGTCATCTATTTACTTGCTTACTGCTTACCTTGAGAAGCTAAGAATCAGGCACCTTTTTGTTCATTTAAAAAATAAAAATAGCAGCTTTGCCCAAGATATAACAGAATTGGCCCTATAGATGTTCCCTTAATATTTTGTTGCTCTTATGTTACCTGCTGTTATGTCCTGCTGTTTCATAAGGAGAAATCAAGCATAGAAATATTAAAAATAATATTCCATGGTGGTTTTTTTGCAGAATACCAGATGTTGTGAATTTAACCTGCCCAGTTTGTTTGTGGTTTTATTTTGAGCAATTTGATATTTTTTTTTCTATTAGAACAGTTGTAGGAAAGGTGAGGAGTTGAGCAGTGAGCACAGACCGAGCCAGAGACTGAGGAGAACTGAGTGCAGGGACTTGCCAAGTTTCTGGCTTCCCCACTGGGAAGAAGCGCACTTCCCAAGTGTCAGGCATCCAGAGGAGAATTTTATGGCTCTTTACAGCAAGTATAATGATGAATGATACGGTGCCTTTTTTACCCATTTCTCTTTCATCTAAACTGCAGATGAAATTAGACTGTGCCCTTCTCCGAAACTGTAAGATTGTATTAAAAAGGCAGACAAGAAGCTTACAGAATTTAGAGGAAACATACGCCAAAAAAATATCAACGATTGCAAAATGGCAACCCTAACAAGAAAGCAAGACTTCTCTAACTGCATCCTACAACTCTTAACATCTTTCCAGGAAAAAGAAATGTTTAGCAACCCTAAACTGTATGACATGGTGCCATACATTGCCTGGTTTACATCTATCTCCAGATATGCACCTGAATCATTGTGAAATACATTCCTTTCCAAAAAATCATGGGCTTTTGCAGGTATTTGGTACCTCCTGTGAGATAAATAGATTCCTGAAGTTGATAACATAGTGGAAGTTATCTGGCTCTTTTGTATTTCACAGAACTCCGTTAATAAGAAATGTCAAGCATTGCTTATATTGCTCCATTCAAGAGAAGAATTCAAGAACAGGTAGCGAAAAATTGTGCATCTGATCAAATATTTGAGAATCCCTGAAGACTGAATTATGAAGAGTTGTAGTGAAACGTGTCAGCTGAATAAAAGATAATGGAAAATCATTCATCCCTTTGAGGGTGTCATGGGAAGGACCTTGGGGAGTGCTGTAGAGCAAAGTATAACTGATAGTCTAATCCATGGATTTTCCAATGGATTCCTATGGATTTTTTTATAAATATTGACTTTGGTGTATGTATTGTGTACATGCACTGAATAGCAAAAGCCATGTTCATAGCGATGAATATGAATTATGTATTTGAATTTATATAATAGGAAATGAGTCTGAGTTCCTGCTCTGATCTTTGCATGTTGAGCTGAGCTATGAGAGCAGAGTTGTTGAAAACTTTCATTAGGAGACAGGCGTGTTAATTTTACCTATATCATGTGGAACCTCAGTTCTGCGGAGTCTCAGCAGGGGCACTACAAGCATCAGTTATTGCTTCCCTAGCTGTAGCTAACTGGAGCAACCGTGCTGCAAGAAGGAGCTTCAGCAGCCTAAAGAGCGCTAACTTAAATGCAGCAAAGTGATGAGCTTTAGATATCAAGAGTTTCTTTTCTCTACATGTTGCCATAAGAGTGGGAGGAGAGGAAAGACATGGTGTGGCAGTCTGGAAAGCAAGAAAGAAGCCAGCTCTCCAGAATTAGGTCTGTACTGAAAAGGCAGAAAACAGCAATGCTGAAGAGAGCATGTGCTGAGGATGAAGTGCAGGGTAAATTCTCTTACATATATGTACGAAAACGTGGAAAAAAATATTGCATTCTCTGGCTCAGTTTATGGAAGAAACAGAAAGTTGCACTGCACTCTGCAGAGACAGATTACAAGGGATGTGACAGCTTGTGGTATATGAGCTGTTTTTATGTGGGCTTTATTCTCACAGATGTGCACCAGTAGAAGGGTGAAAGAGGTAGTATCCCTGAAGCAACCATGGTTAATGTCTCATCTCACAAATCAGCACAAAGCAAAGCTGGATGAATGAAAAAAGACAATAGATTATTTCAGTATAAACTGCCATTAAAAGCTTTCTCAGGAAGGAATCATATAATAAAGCAAACTGTTAGTGGTAACTAGAACTTGGAAACTAGAAGTAAATAAGGAGGGAAACTTGGATAAACCTGAAGGTTGTAAAGAATTGTTTGGAAAAATTACACTGGATGTTGGTGTGGTTTACTCATTGCATTGAGTGATGGTGTTGAAAACGGAAGTGAGGGAAGCACTAATAGTGACGTCTGTAAATATTTAGACTCACCCACAGAGCACAAAAAATAAAACCAGATTAAAAGCAGTGTTGGCATAACGGCTGGATGATGAAACAGGTGTTCTCACAAGTAAAACCAGCAGACTTTTTCAATGTTTGGAACATGAAACACAGGGAAGAAATCCGCAATGTGCCCTGATGTTGTTAGACAGGGATAGTAGAAATAACATCCTAAAATTTGCTGATGGGGTAGATTGATCATCTTTGTATTCAGTTAGAGGATTGACTAGAGGCACAACTAATGAATTCTTCTTATTTCTAATGTTGCTTTTTCATGCAGTTTGAAAAAACTTTTTTCATATAAGTTTGCCTAGTTTATACTGTCTTTTGATGATCTTTGTTCCTGTCAATAGTTTCTAGTAAGGGCTATGCAATGTGGGACAAGGCAAGAAATTTGTAGAATCTAAAAACTTAGAAATTGGGAAATATTACTGTTGCTGTTGTTCTTTTAAAAAGATAATCTATCTTATTGCTCAACAATACTGAAAGGCTGTTTGGAGCAGAATTAATGTAGTAAACTACAAAAGATATGGTGGTCTGCAGAGATCACTGGCTTTCTTCAGGGTTAAGACCTGTTCACAATAGATTTGAGGGACAGAGATTCCCTGTACACTTTAACCTATTAGGAATTAGAATTTTAGATGACATATTGGGATTTCTAGCATTTTCATGGAAAGATAGTAACACTATATGTTGTTATGTTGTGAACAGCCAAATTGTTACCAAGAGCAAACCCTGATTATTACAGATATCTATTAGGAGTAACTAATGGGGGGTGGGGGGAGGAATTCCTCTCCAGATAGCAAGAAGGCCTTGATAAATCTAAATTAAACCTCAAACCTAATTAAATAATAATAATTTTAAAAAAAACAACCCTGTTTTCCTGCAGAAGTCAGGCAAACAAATTTCCCCTTGAATGAGTGAGAAATACCATAGGTTTGAGTCTAAAATGACCCCCCCATTCATACCTTCACCTAATTTTAAACAGGAAAAGAGATCCTTCACATGGTCAGAACTCAGACTCTTCAAGGGCAAAAAAAACCATTACCACCTCAAATAAGTTAGGTTTGGACACAGCTTCTGTCTAAATACTGGCCATACACTTCACGGTGGCCCTCTGTCCCAGACCAGATATTGTAGCACAGGTTTCACACCATTTAAAGATAGAATTTACTGTCATTCCTTAGTTCTAACCTTCATTAGTGATTCCAAAAATACACCTCTCTTTAGATGATATTCTGTCTCAAGGTATCATCTTTCAAGCTTTATATAAACAAATAGATATTTTTAAAAGCTTACAGACTTTAGTAAGTTTAGCCCCAAGCCACAGAAACAGAAATCTTCTGTAGCAAACCCTTCATGAACATCAAATAAAACATAGACAGTGTTTTGTTCAGCAAACTTACGATCCAAAGATCAGCTAGAGGTAGCTGTAGTATACAGATAGTAAAAGGAACAAAAGAATCAGTATTTGCTTGTTGTGACAGGCAGTGGCTCAGGCTACTAATTGCTAGATTTAAGAGTCATCAATATTTGTGTAAATGTTGTAAGGGGAAGCATTTTTAACTTTTAAGCATTTAAAGAGACAGAAGTACATACAGACAGTTCCTCCTGCAGCTAAGGGGAAGTCTGGGAGTAACACAAAGCTGCTACTGTGGAAATTTGATAAATGGAAAAGGGGGGGTCTATGGAGGTGTAGGAACAGAGGGTGATATTTCATGGTGAGTGGGACACAACAGACACAAGTTTTGGTGGATGGTAGAGAGGCATGTGGAAAGATGCAAAGGAAGAATGACAGAATCAAACTACAGTTTGTATATATCCAATGTTATCTCTTGCCATTCAGTCAAAACGTATGCAGGGCATGCATTTATACTTTGGATCTCCTGGATCCTACAGAATTGGTACAGTTAGTGAGATTCTGCCAATTAAAATATCCACTATGGTCAGAGTACTTAACCAGAACGGCAGAGGTCCAGTTTCAAGGCCTGTAAGAGCAGGAAATTGATGTTTCAGGCATCATTTTGAACAAGTATTGGCAGAGTAAGGTTGAACAGAAACAGATGTTTCAGTTATAAGAGCTTAAATATGGAAAAAGAGATAAAAAGACCCAGTCAGTATCTTGGAGATGTTTTGTAGAAAGACACCCTTCTGGGTGTGAGAACCTAGGAAAAAAACAATCTGGCAAAGTTATTGGCAGCAACCAGAAAGAAAAGGGGGAAATAATAATTAAAAAAAAAAAATAGAGAAAAAAAAAAAAGAGCAGAGGAAAAGAAAACTTGAGGGTAGGGTTAGTGAGAAAAAAAAAATGTATAAAGAACACCTCATGAGAACTTGCCAATTCATTTCACAAGAAGAGTTCATCTTTGTAGATCTTGCTCTAGAATGCAGCCAAGGATCCAGTACTTCCCAGTAAGCTCCGGGCAAGAAACCTGTACAATTTCTGCCAGTTTGCCCTCCTCACTTCAGTGTGGTTGGCCAGTGAACAAAGTCAGCCTGTGAGGTTGAAGCTACTGTGTATAACGAGCATTATTTGGATTTGTACATATTTTATTTATCTGCTCCCTAGTATTTTTTTCCCAGATATGTTTTAAGTGTATTTTGTAAAACAAGAATTAATTAATTATGAACAAAGGAACATACTATTCCAACTGTGTTGGATGAGGCTGTAATAAGGAGGGAATTAGATAAATACAAATGTTTACAAATCATTCTTCAGCAATATTAGTTGGCAGGATTTCTTTGAATTCTGTGACAAACCTGGGAATATAATAGGAAGACAAGAGATAAAGACCAACTTTAAATATTTCCTCTGATACTTTTTCAATCTACACACACACACACCCCTCCCATAATACCTGTTACTGCTTTTAATTGAGGTGTCAAGGGAAGGAAGTATATTATGATTTATGGTAATGAATTCCAGTCCCTGGCCTTGTTTTCTCTCTTGTGGTGCCATAGTTGCAAGGCTCATTTTGCAAGGTTATGAAGAATGGGAAAATATCTACTAAAACTGCTGTGCCAGGAAGAAACAACAACAACAAAAAGGAATAAAAAAACTTGCAGGTGAAATGCATTGGAACACAATGGGATAGTCAGTGGTTTCTCTGTGCCTAGGGCCTTTGCAACATTTCAAACAGTGCCTATTAGAGGAACCAGGACTCTTCAAAGAACTTGAAAGTGAAGGTTATGAGTGGACCACAGGGTGGGAATTCCCTGCAACATATCCCCTAGTCCTGCTTTGCCAAAGAGCTGGGTTGATGGGTGTCCACCTGTGACCAGATCCCATTCAAGTGCACGTCGAGGACACAGTCGTGCACCCAGATAAGGGAATTTGTGTGCCATGGGAAGGTTCTTCCAGCTGGAAAGCCTCAGGGATCACAGTCCTGGTCTTAAATAATGGAGGCACAGGTTCAAGGCAAGTGCAGAGGTCGGGCTTGACCCCTTAACATAACAGAGTTGGGGGAGGTCCCAGTATCCCTTTTGGGTTTTTGACCAGCAATGTTATGAGGAATTAGAAAGTCTTCCCTGGCACAGGTATTGCTGAACTGGATTTAGTTCCTGAGGCAAAGGAACAGCTGGACTTGTCAGAATGGCATCTGTGAGTAGGAACGAACATTTTATTAATTGAAAAGAATCCTTTATTTCCCTTGAGACTTGTGAGTTTGAAGATATATTTATGTAGATTTTTCCTTCTTAATATGGCTACAGTGTTGACGTGAAATTATTTTAATTCCTAGCGCTCTATATTCAACAGTGGTTTTCAGCCTGCAGCTTCCATAGCCATGAGTGTGCACAGGCTCATTCTGAGTGTGCTGTGAAAGGTAAATTAAGAACAACAAAACAATTCTTGGAATTATAGTAATATCATATTCACTACGCAAATTCTGCACCCTCCTAGAATCTTTAGGTGCCCGATAAAAAAAAAAAAAAAAATGTTGAAAATGCTTCTTTGGAAAAAAGCAGGAGTAGATGTTATTTCAGGTTTGTTGGCTTTTAATTTTTCTTGCTTTACAACTTTAGCATCATACAGGAAGAGAACAATAATTTCTCGCTAGGCAGTGATGTATCATAATACTTCAAGGTTAAAGCTTTCCAGCATATCAAACAATAATATGCGTGCTATTACATGCATTAAAACCTGGTGCTGCAGTCTTAGGACAAAAGCTATAACAAGAATGAGAAAAAGGATTATGCTGTTAGTTTACTTCTGTAAAAATATTAGGAAAAAGTATGAATTTCTTATGGGTGTAGTTTCCATAAAATATTCTTTTACTTTTCCTCTGACACTTTCTTGACAGTCATTTTGAGCTTTCTAGACATCAAACAAATATGTCGATAACACACTGCCGTGATTTTCCTGGTTGACTTAAAGTTTGTGTTTACACTCATTATCCTGGTTAGGATTCAGTTCTGAAAATAAACTCATGGTATGTGCAACCAGTTACAGAGCTACAGACTTCATCTGCTAAAATATATTTAGTGCAAGGACTGACTTCTTTTGTGTTCTGTATAGGCCTGAGTTCATGGTCAGTGCTATAGAAATACCATTTTAAAGGCCTTTGTTTCTTGCTTTAAACATATTTAATTCAGTTTTTTAATACAGCCAAGTCAGGAGTTTATCCATTTTGATGATTAAGGCGAAATGCGTTTCTACCTTTTTATTTCTGGATTTTATTGAATTCATAATTTCCTTTGCCCAGTACCACTCACAAAGTTGTGGTCTTGATCTGATTTGTATGGTGCTTTTTGTTCTCACATTCCAGACCCATAAAATAAATTTTAATATTTAATTAAAAAAACTGCTAAGTCAACTGATTATTAAGTAGGTGTGCTTGTACTAGTAACAGTATTGAATGTATTATGCCATTGATCTGCTATAATTATGTCTTCTCCTTTCATCAGACCTAAGCAGTGAAGTTGAGTTATTTACCTCAGATCCAGCTATGGCTGATGCAAATTACATAGCTACAACAAGATATTTTTTTGTGAAGACGACACTATAAAAACAAATGGTTGATACCTGATTCGCTACCCTGTGTTTGCTGCTGTTGTCTGTAAAGGAGAGAAGAATTTGAATCATTGGTTGGTTTTAAATAAATACATATGAATGTTTATAATATACAAAGGTATTTGTCTAAATATTTAATATAAATCTCTCTCGTAAATTCCTTTGCTTCCAGTTATTGACACCATGACCGTTGTGACTTGTACTTTTGTTATTTTCAGGCAGCCATAGTTCAGCTCACTGCAGGGAAGAAAGCATCAGAGCTAGGGTCCACAGAGCTGTTTCCCAGTCCCTTGCAGCACAACCCAGTTCTGCTGGTTGCACAGGCGTCTGTATTACTTCCCAAGGAAATCTGAGGTTTGTTGTTTGCTCGGTGAAGCCCTACACATCCTTAGCAGTTGTAATCAATCCTCTGGGAAGCCCAGAGTGCCTGGGGAAAACACAATTTGCATATTTTTTTTGGCAGAACTTGGGTCTGGCAGATTTTGACAGAGCTATTTGGTTGACATCATGGTCCATGGCTAATGTAGGTCTCAAAATCTGCATGAAGTGTTGGGCAGGTGCTCTTGAAAACATGCTTGAAACAGTGAAAATCCAATTTCTATAAATATTTCCAGGGTATTATCAAAGCTGTAATGGCTGAAATAACTTGAGTTCCTATAGTTAGTTTAAGACTAGAAGGTACAATCCTTCTGGATGGGACGCTCAAGAGCAGAGGGATTTGCTAATTAGATTTAATTTTGTCAGCCTGTAGTGCCTGATAAAATTCAAATCAAATACTTTCTTGGCATGATGAGCTGTGTAAAAGCAGTGCCAAAGTGTAAACAAAAAAAAAAAAAAAAAAAAAAAAAACCAAAAAAAAATCAAAACCAAACCAAAACAAAAAAAACTAAGAAAATTCCCCCTACCCCAACAAAACAAAAGAAAACACAAAAAAAAGACAAAAAAAATATAATCAGATACTCTGCTTCTGGCTGGAGGTACTGCCTGCCCAGCATTAATCTACCTGGTGACCAGGGATTTTATTCTCTGTCTCCATTTATCTCTATTGTTACTCCCTCATTTGCCTCCCAAGCTTCCTCACTGCAGGCTGCTGTTGCTGCTCTGTGTGCCTATCTCACAGAGGGTGACTGTTCCTACAAGGAGCAACGTCCCTGGCTGTACGTGGTTGGAATTGGATAAATGAAAGATGCTGGGGCTGGAGAGGGACTGTGACAGGAGAAATGTGCCTGCAGCAGGCAGGCATTTGAGCTGAAGAGAGGGCAGATACTAAGGGCTGTTAGGAACAGGAGTAATTATTTATATTTAAAATTTTTTGGCAGTTAAAAATAAAGAAAGGTTGATAGTTTAGATTGCCTCAGGCTGCGAAAATAGTTTTCAATAGAGAAGAAGTGCAGAAGCTGGTGACAAGGAGGCGGCAGTCTGGGGTGATGAAGAGAACTGTTGGTGAAATGGAAGGTATTCTGCATAATTGGTGCCTCGTAGAAAACACCAGCACTGCAGTGCAACATTGCTGGAGATCAGCCTGCTGGAGAGAGGTGAGGTAATGCAAGGAGACCAAGGAATGCCAAATCACCTGTCTGACAAAGTATATGAGTGCGGTATCCATGAATATTCTAGTGTATTACCAAAGCAGGTGCTAAGCTGTGTCTGCTTGAGAAGGAGGATGAATCCTCTTTCCCTGGCATGATTTCCTACCTAAGAAATGATGCTGGCCTCTGTGCTGAGGTACAGACTTATCAATTATCAGTGCCTCCTTCACATGAGCTATGTCTGTACCAAGTCCTGTGCCAGGATACTGGAGAGCTGGGATGTACCTCTGGCAGTGCGCAGACATGGACTTTTCACTGGTCTGTGCTTCTTTCTCCCTTTCTCAGTCTCTTCTGAAAATACCTGAGGGCACAGGTGATCCTCTCCTGTTTCTGGGGACTCTGGCACAATGTGCAAGAACTAGGACTTTGAAGCTCTACTATACTCAACATATGTTACTTTATTATTTTTTGCCTGGGTTTAATTGAGAGTTCATGGGATTTTGGATTAAGGCATATGTTTGGCATGTCTTTCCCGTCCCTCTAAGGACAGAGAGAAGTGGTTGGGCATATCCCTGTAAGAATATATGTAGGGGATAAGAAAGATGCAGAGGAGACCTGGAGATGGATGGCTCTGACAGTATGAGTGACTGTGACATCACCACATCTGTTGTGTCATTGTGACTGACCATGTACATGTCCTTGCCTACCAGAGACAGACAGCAGGACAAAACGTTTTAGCTTCAAGCCTCTTCCAGCATGGTAATGCCATTGTGCATCTAAGCCACTTCCTGGTTTTCAATTATAGTTTGGGTTTTTTTCTCCTCTTTTAGAAGAAAACCAAATAAAATATCACAGAATTTCCTGCTGGCCTGCATATTCTATAAATGAACGACACTTTCCACTGCCCTGCTCGTTACTGGAATTACTCTCAGCAAAAATATTTAGTATTTATGTGTTGGCAAGCTGTGTATTAGGGAGAGATGAGAAAGGGATCATCATTAAGATTAGAAAATGGAAATCTGAGGAGGTAAGGGGAGTATGTTGGTAAGGGAGTTAGAAGTGATACTACTAATGTCTGAAAGAAATCTGTGTTAGGAATGAGGACAAGGTGGTAGAAACCTGAAAGCAAGGAAACTGCAAGGAAGAGAGTCTGAGAGAGTCTGAAGGACTCTGTAGAGAAAGGAAACCAAGGCTGTAGAATAAAGAACAAAATTACCCATGTGCCATGGTAAGGTTAAAACTGATTTTCACATCGGTTTTCCAATAACATGAAGTAGGAATGTGGAGAGCACAGTGCAGGCAATTACCAGTAGAAGAAGGGACCTCAGTTCCAAGATGTGGTGCTCATAGCAGACTGCCTGTAATTGTCAGCAGCAGCTAAGAGACAGCCTGAGTCTCATGTAATAACAATTTAATCACGGACCAAAACTTCTGTAGGCTTCTTTGCAAAACCTGTACTCCATATAGCTGAAGCTAGATAGCTATTAATGCTTGAGCTGGCTAATAGAAAGCTGCCTCACTATTGTGAGAACAAGTTAGACATACTGCTGGCTTTTGTGTAATTTATTATATGCCCACCTATTTTTTAGAAAACGCATATAAACTTCTAAATCATTTAAGTGCTTTGGAAAACCTACTCTTAATCTCAGTGCTGTGAAACTATGAGTGGGAAGATGCTTATGAGGTTACATTGGGTAAAGCCTTTGGCACTGTTCACTACGGCAGTAAAAATTCAAGGAGGAAGTGTTGAAATTGTGTCAGAGGAAATTGTTCCAGCAGGAAACACAAAACTATAAAAATAAATATATATTGCTGCCTTGTGAAATATTAATAGAGAATTTGGAAAAAAAAAAAAAAGAAAAAAAATACCTTGGGCCTTGTAGTCCAGATGTTGAAAAAAAAAAAAAAAACCAACCCTTGCAAAATGTTATTTAAGCTGTTTTCCTTGTGATACACTCAAGGCTGGGGCAGAAATCTCGGCATCCATTCAGACTCACTAACCTTGAGATGGCTGGAATAAATCTCTGTGTAGTGGGAGAGAGTTATGAAGCCCCCTTTTTGGTTTAGTAAAAATATAAGGACATTACAATATTGAAGGGAGACTATAAGAAAGTTTTACATTTATTATGCCTCAGGAAAGCCTTGCTAAAGGGGGCTTAATATTAAGAAATATTAGGAAAAAATGTTATATGTGATAAAGCAGAGGACACTGTAAAGTCCTGTGGCAAGTTCACTTCAATTAAAACCATTTGCTAGGCCTTGCAAAAATAAGTGTTCTTTATACAGCAGAGAGTTGCTGTAGGAACCAGTTATCAGTGTTTCTCAAGCAGTGTCTCACAAATGTACTGAAAAACACAGAAAAAGTGAAGGATAGCCTAATATAAATGTTTTCTTTTGCTTGGCTCATTTTGACATTAATTGTGCAGACCTGCAGCTTTCTTTGGGTGAAATTTCTTTTTCTGCAGAGCAGAAACACTTATGTTACAATTAAAACCCTATTTTCAGTGCTCAAGTGGGACTTCCATGGTGCATAGACCCTGTGTTGTAGCAATTTCTATGTTATTACTTTTTCAATACTTTATGTCTGCAGTAGGTTGTACCATGTTCTCAGCAAGTATTTATGTGAGGAACATGGCTTAAGGCTTAATTTTCAAAATAGACAGAGGGTAAAAGAAAGGATATAGAGATTTTCATGTGGCTATTGCTACTGTTCACTCTCACTATCTACTTCTCTGTGACATGGCAGTTGCACAAAACATGTTCTACTAATGAAAAAACACAGGTTAAAAAAAAAAAATATTTTTTTTAAGTCTGACCTTCTTCCAAGTCAGAACAAGGGCAATATAGTGACTTTTAATGCAACAGAAGGGTTAATCTGGGACTGCCTCTTCTGGATAACGTTTTGGTTCCTGCTGTTTTCTTTAAATACTTCCAGCTGCATAACTACTGTAATAGCTATCCTAATTTTCAGCTAGTGGCCAAGACAACATGAAACTTCACTCTGGGCCAGTTTGATTCTTAGTTTTGCATTTGACTTCAGTGGAAGCTAAAGCAAATGTTTAAAATTCTAGTAGAATGCAAAGGTTCCTGATAACCACAGTGATGTTAATTTACAATCCCTACTAAAATTTTCTGTCCTTTTCTGGTAAACCCCACAAATGAACATTTTTCTTACAAATTATTTTGGCTTTTGCATGTAAAACAAGAAAGCAAAGGCAGCCTTTTGAAATAATACTGCAATTTAGTGTGCAAGATCACACCAAATTGCAGTTGCTGACAAGCTGCTCACCACATAATTTGGTTCAGGAAGAACATCCATGTTGAAGTTTACAGTCATTATGGGAGAGGATGAAATCACCGTTTCTTAGTGAGGGTGATATAATGCATACATCAGAATTAATTGTACTGCGAGTAATGGAGTGAGGCTACCCACATCGTTAGTCTGCAGACATTCCTTTTGCCTGCTCCTCCTACTGTTCAGAGGACCTGATTTTGGTGGTTCATACCTTGTGTCACTTCTTTGGAATGGCTGTTTTGCAAAAACATTTTCTGTTCAGGCATGTTGTTGTGAGGTTTCTTTTCAACGAGTTGGAGGGTACCAGTGAAAATTAGCAGCTCAGGAAAAAAGAATAAAATCTAAGGCATTAGGTTTTTGGTTTTTTGTTTTTTGTTTTTTTTTGTTTTTTTTTTTTTTTTTTAATACTGGGCTAAAATGAGAGTGACAGCAGTGTTTAATGGCTTAGAGGCTGGGCACCCCAAACTCTGTTCCTAGCTCTAACAGGACTCTGATCATGCTGCTTTTTCATTTCCTACCTTCTGGCCATTGTGTATACTTGGACTCTGAATCTCCTGTGCACTGTTTGTGCAATACACGGCATGCACAGTGCAAAAGAGGTCATCAGCCCATCTGGTACTTTGAAGACCTAAAGGTTGGAGGTGGCTATAATGATGACTTCATGTCACCTGCATGGGGCTAAAGCCTGCATCTCATGATGCTACACCTAGCCTAATAACTATGGATTCCAGAAAAAAACCCAACAACAACCAAACACCAAACCAACACCCCCCTACCCCCCCCCCCCCCTCCAAAACAAAGCAGTCTATTCTTTCACTGCCGACAGCCTGACGTATAACTGCAGGGAGCAAAAAAAGAAGGAAAAGGGAATAAACAGCATTAGAGATGACTAAGTTATGGGCCTAGCTTCCCTCTGGGGGCTCAGCTAAGCACCTACGTACAGTAACTTCACTCTCTCCAGAGCATGTCATCTACCTTTACATCGGCCTATTTAGGCTGCGATGCATTCCCCTGAGATACTCTTCCAGGCAGAGTTAGGACTGTGGAAAGTGCCTGTCCGTATCAGCTGCTTTGGCATGCGTTAGGAGTTTTGTGGTAGAGGAAAGGCTTTGTAACAGCGCCTGCACCCTGATGGTCGGTAGTCTGCAGACTGTATTTGTCCTGTCAAATGTCTTGGGAACTGCAGTCCAATTTTTGTCCCTTATCATAACTGGAGAGGGAGAACGTGCCTGTTAGAAAAGCCCAGAACAGGCACAAAGAGGTTTTTGGAACAAATGAATGTCAAAGGCCATCTCTGACTAGTGCAATACAGCCAGAGCGGGTATTCTGAAGTGGCCAATTCAGTCCGAAATAGCTACGCTAGTTGCATGGGAATCATTGAACTCAATTATTTTCAGTGTTTCTGCTTTGACTAAAATATTGATCTTAAACTAATTACCTTTTACTAAAGGTGACTGTAGATCTAAAGTTATGCATCTGGGAAAGGGAATTAAACATGGCCAGGGGGTCATACCTTATAATTGAGGCTTAATTAGAAACAGAATAAAGATGTCACAGGTCTAAAACTTTAAATGCACTGTTACTGTCACAAGCCTTTAATAATGTAAATAAAGAATGTGACATTGTTTCAAATTAAAATAACCATTCAGGTAAAAACATACTTTTTTTTTTTCCCCCCAAAGAAATTAAATTCCAAAGAGGCAGACAGTTGAATTGTCTTTTTTGTTTCTGTTATGTTAAGTGGTATGTGCATTCCAGATTATGTATTTGAAATGGATAATTAATATAGATTGGTGAGAAAGGAAAAGTAGCCTCTGCTTGCATGTACAGCTTTGGCATGGGCTTTATGTGTTTTTTTGCTTCTATTTTATTGTCTTATGAAATACATGATACAGTTCCTGATGCCAGGAGCAAAACACCCAGGAAAAGCAGAGCAGGACACTATTAAAGACCTGAAAGGCCTTTAGCTAAGGAATAAATTGCACTGCCAGAGCTCAGTGCAAAACTGTGCCCAGTTCTTCTCACACAACAATCAAAACTCAAAATAAGTAAGTAGTTGTATCGCACTTTATTTTATAAAACTGTGTCTGCCCTAGTCAGTTAGTGGTATTCTGTGGTAGGTAATTGTTATGGTTTAACCCCGGCCGGCAACCAGGCACCACGCAGCCCCTCACTCACCCCTCTTCACCCAGAGGGATGGGGAGGAGGATTGCAAAGGAATGTAAAACTCGAGGGTTGAGATAAGACAGCTTAATAGGTAAAGCAAATGCCACACACGCAAGCAAAGCAAAACAAGGAATTCATTCACTGCTTCCCATGGGCAGGCAGGTGTTCGGCCATCCGTAGGAAAGCCGGGCTCCAGCACAAATAACTGTTACACAGGAAGACAAATACCACAATGCCAAATGTCTTCCTCCTCTTCTTCCTTCTTCCCCCAGCTTATATACTCGGGTAAGGAATATCCCTTTGGCTAGTTCAGGTCAGCTGTCCTGGCTGCGTCCCCTCCCAGTTTCCCATGCCCCTCCAGCCCTCTCACTGGCAGGGCCCAAGAAACTGAAAAGTCCCATTTCATAAAAATGAAAAAGTATAAACATCACCCAGCAACAACTAAAACCATCAGTGTGCTATCAGCACTCTTCTCAAGCCAAATCCAAACCACATCACTGCACCAGCTACTAAGAAAAAAATTAACTCTGTCCCAGCTGAAATCAGGACAGTAATAATTAAGTGACAGGCTTTGCTAGTTCAGTAGGTTTTCTCTAGTTAAAAGAAGCAGTGAGAGACTAATTTATTGCATACAGAGCATCAAGAAGCCATGCTGATGAGCTCTCTGTATCTGTGCTGGCTGCATGAGGGAGGATGAAGAGGGCAATAGTCCTAAAAATGCTAGAAAATGTTCCAGTTTTCCCAGTGCTCAATCCAAGAAGGCTGGGTGTCACCCAGTCTGAATTTTCCCTTCATCTTCTTTTACCATAGCAAGACAACTCTTACCCACTAGAGCCATAGGTTTGGGATAAGTGAGATAGTGGGTTCTGATTGCAATGTTAGGGTCCACCAGAGCTTCTTGTGAAGCAGCATGAAAGAGATTTTTGGAAGAGCTGGACAGATGATGCCCCTTTAAGAGGACCTCCCAGAGAAGCATCTCTCTCTCTGTGCTCAGGCTGGAGGTGTGCAGTGGCAGCAGCTGAAAGAAGCCCAATCCACAGTAAGTTGAATTTACCTTAAAACTATTGATGCTATGATGTTTGACACTAGATAACCAAGGCTTTTCAGTTGTATTAATTCACATCAATTCTCTGCAATAACTGATAAAATACTTTAAAGCTGAGAAAGTATAATGATTAACAGGATTTTTACAGGCACTTTGGACTAAAGAACCTAGTGAATACTAATAATGATATATAAGGACTACATGAGGCTCAGGAAACACGTGGGTAAATGATATGAAGGGTAACTATGGACACTTCCAGCTGGAGGGGATCTCAAGTCTTGTTGCAGCCCTGGGGTCTGGGTCAGAGGATCATCCTTGGAGGCAGATGTCTTTAGCACCATTGTCATAGCCGTAAGATTCACAACCTTGGCTGTGTAAGAACTAAATTTATAAAGACTGACAGTGTGAACTGTGTATGGGAGAGAACAGATTCAGATGTTCTTCTTTCTAATACCCTGCCCTAGGAGGCTGGATTTCTGTTTACAGGCTTCAGGTGGGCTCAAAACAAGGGCAATCTGTATTAATGAAGCTGGTGAAGCCTTGCTGTATTTTTGTTAGCAGCAAGTTGGTTTGGAGTTTTCCAGCTCCTGTGCCATCAATCATCAAAGCAACTCAAACCATTTAGTCTGCTTCTGGACCTTTTCTTGAACTATCCATGGAGGGGGGCTTTGGGAGTAGAAGGGCAGTGATTCTTAACAGAAGAACAGAAAATGGATCAATAAGGAAAGATAAGACAACTTCTTTGTTTGATTTCTTTTGTGAAATGAAATGAAAGATATATAGAGAAAAAGACACTAAGCAATCTAGACTAGGAGAGTGAATAGTCTGACACACTGCATTTTCCATTCATCTCGGTGGAAAAGAGGCTCTTTCTGTTACTGTTTTTTCCTTTTATAAAATATCCCTATGTTATTTGTCATTAGTTTGGAATGGTATTGTGTTTACTTTGACCATGATGCACAGCATGAAATGGGCTAAAGAAATATTAGCAGCTGTACTCTATGAAGTGAGTTCTGCCTCTTGTTATGATGCACAGTATGCAGTGGGCTAAAGAAACTGTTCTCCGTGAACTGAGTTACTTCTGTCTCTTCTCTTGTTCCTGGCAGCTCTGTTGCTTGAGTTTCTTATTTCGCTTTCTCTTCAATTTCCAGAATGTCCTAAATGTCTTCTCTTTCTGTTAGTTCTTACAGCAGCAGGAGAAACTGGTAGCATTGAAAGATATTCATTAGATAAACTTCACAGTTACAGAAATGAGAAAAAGGAGAGTCCAGCAAAGAGGTAAATTTATGGAGACTTGTGTTCCAGTCTTTGCTTTGTTAGAGACTTCATGAATCACCTTTGCTTAGCTTACCTGCACCTGAGTTTTATGAAAATAGAGATCAAGAGTGCATCTGTACTCTTCAGAGATCTTGTGAGGCTAAATGAGCCTGCGGTGTTCAGTACTTTGAGAGCAGGAGTTATATAAATACTTTTGTTAGGTATATTAATCATGTATCTCTGATTGCATCTCCCGAACAATCTATCTCACCAGGACTACCCTGACATCAAGCAGCTTGTAACATCCATCACAGTAAACACAAAACCCAAGCTCTACAGTAATGTTTTCTTTGAGACATTTTTAAGAAACAGAGGTTATATGATCCAAGTTTATAGTCAAAATGTAGTATTTTATTGTCCACAGAATTCAGTGGGCCCAGCCACATGTACTGCTATGATAGATATCAGCATTCTACATCTCACAGATCCAAATGTAAGAAAATGGTAATGCCTTATGTTCTAATCAGGCAGGTGGATTTAAAAAAAAAAAATATTATTGAGCTCTGTGGACTACTGTAGGTGGAAGGTACTATTGACTGTCCCTGTTTATTGTCTCATGCAGTTCATGGCAAAGGGTACCTACACAATTAGGTCCAAGAAAGGCAGATCTGAGAACAGTTTCCTATGTTTAATGCGGAAAGGTCAGCAAAACATGTATTCTGCCTTCAAAAAGCACCCTTCTTTAATGTAGAAGGTTGCCTGTTTAGCTCCCATCACTATTATTTTCCAAGACTTTGTGTTACGAGGTGGGCTTACTGCTATATTCAATTTAGTGAGGGCTGCACTATGAGTTTTGTTTACCTTTTAAAAATAGTCTTGCAATTTCTTTTCATTTGCATCCTATTGTACGCAAGCACAGATGTGATGTACACAATGCACTGTAATTAACAGAGAAAAGTCTGAACACATTCTTATTGCCTAAATCTATTCTGACTGCCTCAGAAGGGAAACATGCATAGTGCTATGCCCTTTGGGAAAAACTTTTCTTTGATTAGCCTTATTGGTCACTGAAGGTCATTTTTAATTCTAACAAAATACAGCTGCAGGTGCCTTTTATCTGTATATAAATATAAAACTAGTTAATGCTGAAAACTCCTGAGGGACTGGTTTGTGTGTTCAATGTTTCCCTTTGATACCTAAAGCAATGGTAAATAATTATTTATGTCCTATGTGCAGGAACAGGACAAAATGCACTCACTGAATGTATCTGACAAATTTCCACACTAAAAATGTCTCTTTTGCATCTATTTCCTTAATATGGACTAGTTAAATTTATGAGCCAGACTTTGCCTTTTTAAAAACGTTGTTGTGTAATGTAAGTCCTTGTAGTGTTTTTTTTTCCAGAGGTTTCTCATGCAAATCAAGGGCACTCAATTTTGAACTGCTAACTAAATATCACAGTGTGATTTTGGGGGAATACACTGAGGTCTGCAGATTCAGTTACTGGAAATAACCACTTCATCTGTAACTACTTTTATGCCCTTTATTGGCAACAAAACGAGGTTGATTCATTTGAAATTTTAAATGTTGGCTTTGTTTAATATAGCACTAGAATTTCTCCAGACAGTTTCAGAAAAAAAAGATTGTAATATATTAATGCATAGAGTAAATTTAACTCCTTTCTCTTTTGAAAGATTTACCTAGTGCTTTACTGGTTTATGTTTCCACAATGAACTCCAACGTAACAGAACTGGCCATTACAAGTTTTGAGCAGGTAGATAAACATAACAGAATTGTGGTGGTTATGTAGCAATATAAGAACACCTATACTGTATCAACATGATCACATAAATGCATTTTGCAGTATATAGATTGATTAAATGTATTTCAGTCTATCAGGGATTATTTATAACTGGAAAGAACTTTGTTACACCCAGTATTCGGTACATAAATCACTCATACCATACTGAAACTCTTATAAGGAGACATTTACATAAGTGAAAATGCAGTGATTTCATATCCCATTTCAAAACTGTAACAACTGGATAATTGGCACTGCCATGTATGCAGTTTCAGATTATTCAAATAAATGCTAAAATATTATTTTATTCTATATGAGTTAAGATTTGCTATTTCTGTAAACAAATACTATTAATTTTTATTCCGTGCACTTTACAGATTCATTAACCAGGATTATCTGCTGCAGTCAGCAAAGGTATTGCTTCATAAACTTTATTGCAGAAGTTAAGGAAAAAGAAATTATGGTTAACTGGAGGAAATGTTATCATAAGTAAAGTTGCCATTTTTTCCACTGAAAAACCTTTGTATTCAGGAAGTGTAAAAGCCTCAAAATTAACTTTTCATAGGAAAACCTCAGTTTCAATAAAAATAAGACTCAAAGAAAGACAATACAGTAGCAGACAGAGGACACCAACCTGGATGTGGAAGACATCCTTAAAAGTTCCTGATATGAATCATGAAGGAATTAAACTATATTATTCAAAGCATTCAGTTGAGCACTATGTCTGACAGGCTGTTACTATGCTGCTTACTATTCTTTGTGATTTAAGTAAAGAACTCTCAACAAGATGGTTTTCTTCCCTTTTGAAGGGGAATAGACGCATGGTAAATGTGGAAGTGTTACAAAACAACAAAAAAATGAGCAGCTATTTTTATTTTACTTCAGTGGCTTGAAGGAAATCAGCAAAATATTTTCAAATAGCGTTTCGTTACTAAATGCAATTGATTCTGTACCTTTCTTTGGGGTGGAAGGGGAATTCTGGGGGAGAAGTTTTGGTATGAGTACATAAAATCAGGTAATATTTCTTTTTTTGCCTAAAAACACACTGTAACTTTTGCAATGAGGTGTAAATAGAGTCGTTGTGTGAGGATGGGAAAGAAGATAGGGATCACTGTTCCGTAGTCTTCCAAACTAACCAGCTCATCTGAATCACTATGCTTTGTACTCCTTACCAAACAGCTCTGCTTGCCCACTTGACTGGCCCTCTATGAGACGGCAGCTATTGCATGTCCAATTTTAACTGTGGCTTGAGTTGTGTCTATTTCAATGATGGTTAAGCATGGTTCTGAAATTCCACTTGTCGACAGCTAGTTTCCTGAACTAAGTCCTAAGGTTATGTCATAAGGAGTAGAGTGTGTGGGGGCAAACCCACAAAAAGCAAAGTTGTTCTTTGCCCTGCATTTTCTTATTTATTCTCTTTGAAGCTAACTGAAGCCAATAAATGTGTCTTTTCAACACCACCTGTATCTTTAAGATTAAGAAGGTAATGAAAATGTCTTGGACAAGTTGAACCTCACAGCTGAAAACACTGCCTTCTTAAATAGGGGTATACTTTGAGAAATGGCTGTTTAAATAGCACTTTCAAATGAAAAACAATTTTCCTGTGTACTTCCAAGTCACGAGGGACAGCAATAAGTCAACTGCTGTTTATTTCAGTCAGTGTTACAGAGACAATGCGGCCAAGAAAAGTGAGAGCTGATCCATTTTTCTTCCCATGCGTTGCAAAAAGAACTTTTTACGCGGCTTCAGATGGATGTGACAACCGAACCCTTCCCCTTCCAGGTGCCAGGCACAGCTTAAGGGCTTAGTTTAGGCTACAGAGTTTTGTAGGTGCAAGGGGAGGAAGAGGAATTACTTTACAGCTTTGAAGATGTTGTAAGTGTTATGCTAGGGTCAATCCTCCATACTAAAAAATGTTGAAGGGCAATGACACACAGTAACCCTAAAGAGGAACAGTGCCTTTTACATCATCAGTGCAAAATCCTGAGTTTTAGTTAAATATGAACATATGATATAAAGGGGTCTCGTAACAGAAATTCAAATGCGTTATTGTAGCAACAATATCTTTTGAGAAACAACATATAAAACAGCTTTCTGCAATTGGATGAGATGGGGTTATTTTGCTGTTCACTGAAATGTCGTACACACCAATGTAAAGCAGGTGTAAAAATTTGCAGCACACCCCCTTACTTATAAAGCAGAACATGACACAATTAGTTGCTCTACTTTTTTTGCCTGTTTGTGTGATGGCCAAGGGGATTTTTGCTGGGTTTCCATACAATTTGTGACCGCTTATATTCCGGTGATGCTGAATTTGACAGGCTTGGTTCTATTCAAAAGTTAGTTGGTTCCAATTCTGTAATCAAATACAACTGAAAAGAAGAATAATTTTGTAATTAATAGTTGGATTATTAAAGGCAAGAAGGAAAATACAACTGATATTCAGGCTAGAAAGACTTCAGCCTTTGAAATGCAAACTCTGGCAAGGAGCAGCCACAACAATGGGATTAGCAACAGGATTAATGTTTTAGCCATCTTTTGTTCATTTGGTCTTTTGTATTCTGATCACAAGAGATGATGAGAAGTGCTTCGTCTTTGTGTGTAGGTCCCTACCTAATTTAAAAGGACATAAAGAAATATTATTCTATTTTATTGTGAGAACTTCTGGTAATTTCCTCAAGGAGAAAATAAATTAAGTCTGCCCATACAATTAATTTACAAAATAACGATTCCAAAAATATCTGGAGAAACACGAGAGTGGACAGACCACCCCATGCTAGTTATTTCAGTATGCTTAGTGTCCGAATAGTCTCAGGGTATAGAAGATTACCCTGTGAATTGCTCAGACTGAAATGAAACCTAGAAGAATAAAGACCCTCTGTGTGCTGACATTTGCAAGGGTTGCAGCAGTTACCGCTCATCTTATCTGAGCATTTTGTTGAGTATTTTTAGCCCTGCCTAAATGTGGTGTTGTGTTAAGCCACAAAGGAGTTGAGTAAGAACTCCCGTTTATCATTTTTGCCCAGTCAAAAAATCCTGGAAGACACAGGACCGCAGGGTGATCTACTATGTATTAAAATTTAGGTAGGTAAAGAGTCTAAATTCTACTTAGACTGCAGATACCCTTAGGCAGGGCTGATGTTCCCCCTCTTCAGCTGCATGGCCTGAAATCTGTGGAGTCTTGATATTTGTTGCTAATTTTATTTTATGTTACTGAAGCTCTTCTTTTAACTGAATTAGAAAAAGGGTTAATTCAGGCATCATTTTCCCCACGTTTCTACCATCTTACAATCTATTACAAGGCATTCTGATCTGCGATTTCAAGTTTTGGTTAAAAGCCTTTAGGATACTGTATTAAGCAAGGCCCAATTTAAGAAAATATTTGACTTTGAATACACGCCTACATCTTTCTGACCTCAAGAGTTGAAACGGAGGCTCGTGGTAACAGGGAACACTAATGCAGAAGACATGTTCTTTAACTGAAGTCCAAACTTAGAAAGAGTATGTGAAAAAGAGAATGAAAGTATAAAACTACAGGAAATAATTGCCTGTTTGTGGAACTGCTTTGACGTGGCTCATAGATGTGATTTAATCATGTTTTGTGCAGCAACAGTGTAACAGAAAACTGCTTCCTAGGAAGCCAGCCTCCTTTTATTTCTAGAAAGGGCAAAGTGCAGCGCTGAATGTTTCAATATTCAAAATCTTTCATACGTAGAAGGTGATTTTTAACAGTAATCTAAGAAAAACCTTTTGAGAAATATCCTTTAGTATTTTTCTAAAGTTCCTGGATTTTGGTTGTGTGTTAAGAGCGTCATAGAAGAAGGAACAACACCTGTTTCATCCTTCTACTCTAAGGCAGCATCAGCTATGCCTGCTCTTTTCTTGATAGATGTTTGCTGAGCCTCTTCTTAGTGACCTACAATAATGAAGTCACCACACTCCTCCCAGGCAGTGTGTTTCAGGGTTTCACTATCCCTTACCATTTAGAAAGTCTTTGATAATGACTAACCTGAACTTTCCTCGGTGCAATTTATGTCCATTACTTCTTGTTTATCCATGAAGAAGAGGTTATTACCAGCTCCTTGCAGGAGCTTTTAAAGCATTTGAAGTCTGCTCGTCGCGTCTTCTCTTTTCTAAACAAAACACTCTCAATTAAGGAGGCTGAAATGTATTAGTACTAAAATGAACTGTCAAAAATAATAATCCACTGGAAACCTAAAAAGCTATTTATAAAGATACCTCATATCATAAAAAGAACTTATTACAGGCATTAAAATAAATTCTTTTGATGTTTTGCCTGGTGTAAGAACCCATCAGAAATGGTCAGATTAAAAGTCTTTGTCATAGAGAATTTTTTATTCTTCAAACTTAAAACTTTTCTTCCAAAATGGATCTAGTTTGGACATTTTTGAAAAGGAGGAACAGCCTCAGTGAGAAACTATATACCATCCATACCTGAAGAGTGAATGATGTAATAAAATTATCTACAGTAGCGTTAAGCTGAGGTCAAGTTTTTATTTGCTCAAAGTAAGATTTCTAGGAAAACATATGCACAAATAGTAAAACTAAGGAAATAACCATAATATTGACTTGCTTGTTCAAGGACAAGACTCACAGCTCCATTGTCTGACAAGAAGTGTCATTAAGTACTTAGAATTTGCTGAAATACTAAATTAAAACAGCTTTGCCAGAATTTCAATCAGTGATAACAATGGAATGAAGAGGCATTAAAGGAGAAGCAGGTGGTGAGCTTTTTGTTCTGGCTAAACCTTTTCTCTCATTGCTGATATGATGCTGCCCTAAAGTATTGTTTTTCCTTCTTTTCCTTGTTTACTTCTTACTACTCTTTTGCCATCCCACTCTATTATTTCCAGACACGTCTTTTTAAGTAATGATCTTTCTAAAGAATAACAAGTGTTACATACACATCCTCCACGAGAGAAACTTGGCAAGTTATTTTTTGACAGAGGAGCTAAAAAATAAACATTCATGTGTGAATGTCTCATGGATTTGCAATCCTCCTAGCTCTTAATTTTGTTTTTAATTTCTGCTGTCCAAGAAGAGGTTCTGGTGTTATTAGATCTTGTGTCCTTTATCTTGGATCCACATGTAGGCAGCTTGTGCATCTCCTTGCACAGGTGTAGACTTTGCAGGAAATGTACTGAAGCCCTGGCCGATTTGGCCCATGGGAAATCTCTGAACCCGCTGTGCCTTTTGCTGGTTCTCATTTTATTTGTTGTTAACAAGGTAAGAGGGAAGAAGTCTGAAAGACAGAAATATTAACTTTGTCTTCAGGCTGAACAAGCTTCCAAACTGAATTAGAGAGGAGGGGTGTAATGAGACAGGCAGTTTCTGTTTTGCAAAAGCTGTGGCAAGATGGAGGTTGCCCTATATTACACACAGCACTAAAAAAGTTACTAAAATGTGCAATGGAACACGTTGTTCTGAGTCACTTAAAATTCATTTTATAGCAAGAACAAGGACAGCACTGCACATTTGCTGAAAATATTTCTGACTTTGCCAAGAAGCCTGGGAGTCCATTAGCAGGAGGAAATACAGGTGGTCTAAGTGCTTGATTAGTTTACCTGGAGATTGAGTTGGATACTATGGCAGGTATTTCTAATAATATTTTTTGAAGCAATAACTGCCCTTTGAAAGAAGTAGCCAAAAAAGTGTTTTGTACAGCCACAGCTTGTTTTCATCATCCTGTGCATTTTTCTTGCAGGGTGATAACTCGTGCCTGTATGCCAAGTCCATGGGTTATAGTACTCATACTTGCATGCTACTCAAGGGCAGCTGAGATATGATTCAAGAGTTATCTGTATCAAACAAATTTTTTGGTTAAAAGGTAGTATGAGGAGGAGTTTTTAAAAATAGCACAGCAGTGATTCAGATTAACTCACCGTCCACAGTATGAGTGAGGTTGGTTGTGTACAAGGATTCCTGCTCCAGTGCTTGGAGGTGAATAGACACCTCACAGCCAACCATATTCACAGGCAATTTGTAAGAAGAAAAATTCTGAGTCTCTGTTGAAACCATCCTGCTTGAAAGGCCAAAATTTTTGAGTCATCTTTAAGTGGTGACAATTTAGTTTCTTTGCCCATGCCTGTTTTCTTTCTGTTCTTACATTACATAATGAAACTCTGGTGCAAGCCAAGCAGGTTTTTTTGGGGTTTTGTTTTGTTGTTTTTTTTTTTTTTTTTTCCAAGTAAAAGCAAACCACTACAACAAGGGGAACCATTTATCAATACTTTTGTTGCCCTACTCTGAGCCCTAATTAAGATAAATCTCTGTTTCAGGATGACTTTATGATTTAGATTCCCCACACCTTCCACTTCAAAGTAGAAAAATCTGCTTTGCATTTTAAAAGATATAACGTATCCATCATTTTTCTAATTCATTTGTGGTGTCACTTATGGTGTGGATGTATACATATGTAGAGATTTACATATGACAAATCTTGGCACTAAATCAATTGCCATCTGCATTGTAAACTAAAGCCTATGTAAAAATAGTACCACAACAAAACAATAATCTTATATCAAAGTCACAGGGAATATGAACAAGAGAAAAGATATAAAGGAGAAGATTCACCTGCCATTTGCCATGACAGAAAGAGGGCCATGATTTTTTATGAGGTGCTATACAAGGTAGACTGTCTGTTCAAAAATCTGCCTCTTTAGCAAGAGAAAAGGTTTGTCATTCCAAATCACTACTATAAACCAGCTGGTCTGGTATTATACCATGCCTCCGGCAATGACCTGTGTTGGACTAGAAAAATAAACAAGCAACCCTGTCAATTCTGAAGCACACTATACCCGAGTCCACAAGGATTTTTTCCTGCAAGAACAGCTGATGCACTATTGCTGGTTGCTGCTGTTACTTTACTTCAGCTTGAGGTCTGCATCAAGACTGGACATCATTTTACCACTTGCCTTGTGCGGATTCTTATGAGAACCTAACAATGAGAAAACAACCTGGTTTATGGCTTATTTTCACTTACCATTTTCTTTTTTTTTTTTTTTTTTTCTTCCCACCAAAGACAGATTTGTTAGCATGTTGAACTACTTGGTTTAGGTGGGTTTTTTAACTCATAAAGGTACAGACATCTGATTTGGAATCCCTTAGGTTTTTAATAATTCTGTCTTCATTTAAATTATAAGAAAAATATTGAACGTGTGGTACTTTGTACTAAAAACTGTATTTTTAACCTTTGTTATGTTGTTTTGTGGGAAGGGGAGACAAAAAGAAAAGCTGCAGCTGAAAACTGACCTAAGCGTCTGACGCAAAAGCAAAGTGAAAAAAAAAAAGGTTCACATTTACTGTGGTGGGATTTGGCTCTGCCATACTTTTAGGCTACTTTCTATATATGTTTCTACACATTTTTAAGAGCTGTGTGACTGTCCTTGAATGCTGCATTAACTATACTACCCAAAGTAATTACAATGAATTTGATAAGGAAAAAAAAGCCAACAGCTAAAATACCATTTAGGACTCCTTTTCTACTGCATGTGCTTGCTGTTAGTTGTAAATGGAAGACTTCAAAAGTGCCACAAACGAGTTTTCTATTCTTTCTGTAAGGGCCCTTCTTCTCTCTAACTGGTGGAAAAAGTAAGTTGAGTGCTGATGCACTCCACTGAAAACGTAGTCTGAGTGAAAGAAAAGGCTTGCAATAGCAGAGCAAAGTTTTACTTCTTCCCTTTTTGCCGTTGGTTTAAAAAGCTAGTGTAAAGCTCAAGCCTCTGTAGGTTTCTCTGCATCTGAAGTGAGAGCTGTCAAGTGCAGTTCTGCACTTGACATTGGAACAGTACTAATAATAGCCAGTGCAAGAGGAGGCTGTAGCCATCAGCTACCTTTTTTCTTTTTTTTTTTCTTTCTAGAACTTTTATCACAAACTACATGATTTGCCTTTAAAAGGTTTTTTTTTATTTCCCATGAAACCCCGTTTCTCTGAAGTGTACAAGATACTTCTTGTAAGTGCATTAATCAACTTTCCAACTATACAATAGATGTATCACTTGGAATTGAAGACCAGAGAGCAAGAGGGTTAAAGGTTACACATTTTTCTTCAGACTCAATTTATTGCAAGGTCCCCACTGAAAACAGTGCCATGTTATACTCTCCCCCCACCCTCCACCCCAATATAAAATCCTAATATGAATAAAAGCTTTGCAAATTAATACTTTTTTTTATACAACTTCTTTGTCTTCTGGAAAAGAGGCTTTATGCTGATAGACCTATGTGCATTAAGATTAATTTTTCTGTTGGGCCTTACCCTCTGTATTCTGACCCTTGCTGAATATAAACAAGTAACAGGCCAAGAAAATGAATGATCATATTTAAACAGAATCCTTCAGTGATTTATGGGCCTTGGCTCTGACTTGGACCTTTCATCACTACAAGTTCTTGTGTTAAAAAAAGGTGATATAAAATGCTGGATCTGATCAAAGACTTTAAAGCTAATAAACAGGTTTCTGGGTAGGTTGCCAAACCTCTGGAAATGAACTTTCATTAGATCTTCCAGGGAGAAAAAATGGAAAGGAGACAAGAAAATGATAGTGACCGATGTGTTTGCAGAGATATGGTAGAGATGAAGAATAAAGAGAAGGGGACTTACTGTGTTTTCATATTTTGCTTTTCTACAGATCTCTGAGTACAAATCGCAGAGAACATAGCTCTTCTCTACAGTTGTGACTTTAGGCTTCACCCCATAGAATGTGCGTGCATCATTGTTATACAGACCTCTTGTTAGAGATAGACCATTCTCTGAGAAAAAAATGCAGAGAAATATGGAATAAATTGTTGAAGAGTTCAGGGCTTACTTTACATGGGATGCTTACATCATACAGTGACAGAAATTTATAATGTTTGGGGGTCTTCCACGTAATTTCTTTTCCCTCTGTATGCACATGTCTCTGAACACTTAATGAAGACAACAGAATTGCACCCTTATATGTCTAAGATCTTGTTCTTTGTTTTAAGAAAGAAATGAAATTGACCACCCAAAATCATGGATGTTGGAAAGCTTTGGGAAATGAACAGAAAATCAAAGCTATGTCGTATAAAATTGGAATTACAAGGAACATAGGATTAGAATGTAATGGTGTTTCTCAATTTTCCTCTGAGTTCTGCCCCCCGCACTCTCTGGTACGTGATCCCATTTGTGCATTGTCACCTGTCACAGAAAATGATCATGAAACAAAGTCATAAATTCCTTTACTACATAGTCTTTCTCAAGCATGCTTAAAAATTTTTGGCATCTTTTTTTCCTTCACTTTCTGTAGGGAGGATATAGGAAATCTCTTACAAATTGCATTGCAACGCTGCTACAGGTTTTGTGTAAAATGAGCTGAATAAACGGCACTCTGTTACAGCAGTTCGCGGAGGACTGATTCATGCAGACTTCTCACTTGTTTTCAGAAGTCTTGGGTTTAACTTCTGTTTAATTCAAGAAAAAGTACACTTACGAGGTGCAATGGTTGTACAGGAACCTGTTAAAAGTTGCTGAAAATGTTGGCAGTGTTTGCAGAGAGTCTGAAATGATAAGGCTGGGTGTGAACTACCATGATGACTCCAAGATACTAGTGATACTGCTTTAAATATTTACACTATTGTGACAAATTCAAAGCTGCATGTAAATATTTTATGAATGCTGTAGCTTAACAGGATTGTTGTGGCGTTTACTTCATGAATCTACAGAGCACGTTTGTCAGGAAATTGGCTCTCTAAACTGTGTATGTTTTAATTCTGATATTAATTTCTTCAAACCATTTCAAGAATATTGCAGCTCCATCGGTCTATAAGTGACCTTGTGACATTCTTGCAGACTGACTCACTTGGTTTAAGCAGGATCAGGAAACAGCAGAGAACAGAAAACTTGGATTAAAATAAAAGGAGAAGCCTTCAATGAAAAAGGCTAAAGGGCAAGTTTGGGGATGTAGACTGGAATCCAGACTCTAGAGATATTTTAGAGCTGTAACTTGGGAATTATTTAATTTAATATAGATGTTTGTTTACAGTGTCAGTCTCTGTAGCTAAGATAGTCGCCCTCAGCTGCGTTTCTTTCTGTGTAATCAATGGAGAGTTATAGGCAGTACAATATATATGACCAGTCCTAGACTTCTGTTTTGATTTGAAACTATGCCCTAGATTTCCTGCAATTATAAACAGATCTGGGACAGATTATCTCAGACAGAAACAATCTCAGACGTAAACAATGTGGACATTCACATCTCATGAACAGCATCTCACCTATACACAGTTAGTTTTTAAAACTATCTTTTGCTCTACCTTCTTCCTACTGTTAAGATTAAACAATTTTTTGCTTCAAAGATACTTTTTGGATCCCTGAACCTACCATTACTCACAATTCCCAAAGGGGAGATCTTCAAATACTAATTATGGTCAGGCCTGCTGAGTGATTAAGGCTTGTAATCATGCACTTGGAATAAGATTAAGCAAATTGGAACTTTCTTGCTGAGAGAGGTGAATACATCAGAAACAACACATTGTGATCCAGAGGAACAGATAAGAAAGACACTAAAGCAACAACTTGCTCTGCAGCTATGACAAGTATTTAACTACTTCATTTCTCACTGACCTCCTGCAAATGCTTGTATTAATTCACAGAATTAAAAAAATCATTTAGGTGGGAAAAGACTGCTGGGCATCATCTGGTCCAGCCCCTATTCAAAGTGAAGCCAGCTTGGAGTGGGTTATGCAAGGCCTTGCCCGGTTTTGTTCTGAATATTTCCAGGGAAGGAGATGCCACATCCTCTCTGGGAACTGTTGCAATATTTTATCATCCTTATGGTGAAAAAAATGTCCTTTTATCTAATTAGAGTTTTCCTTTTTGCAGCTGTGTTGTTACCATACGTCCCATCACTGTGTGTGTCCAGATAGTCGTCTTGCTTTCTCTAATTCTTCCATTAGAAGATTAGATTCTTCCTTAACCTTCTGCTCTTGAGGCTGAGCACACTAAGTTCTCTCAGCTTCTCTTCGTACGGCATATGCTCCAGTCCCCAAATCATATCGGTAGCCTTGCTCCAGTCAATGTTTTTACTGTGAAGAGTTGAAAACTAGACAGAGCACCCCAGGTGTGATCTGACAAGTGACATACAGAATGGAAGAGTCACCTCCCAGGACCTGCGGACAACAATCTTGCTCATGCAGCTCAGGATGTGATTGGCCCTTGTTGCTGTGAGGGCACGTTCCTGGCTCATTTTCAGCTCAGTGTCTATCGGGACCCCTAAGGTCCTTTTCTGCAGAGCTGCCTCCCAGCTGGTCAGCCCCCAAACCATACTGCTTCGGGGAGGTCTTCCAGCCCAGGTGCAGGACTTGGCATTTATTTTTGTTGAACTTCATGAGGTTCTTGTCAGCTCATGTCTCCAGCCTGTCAAGTCCCTCAGTGGCCCTGTACTCCAGGATACCACCTGACTTGGTATTGATCACCTGCTGAGAGTGCACTCTGTCCTGTTGTGCAGGTCATGGATAAAGACGTAGAGTATTATTGACCTCAGAATTGATCCTTGAGGGATGCCATGAGTGACCAGCCACAAGCTGGGCTTTGGTTTGGCTGATCATAGCCTTTGCAGTCTAGCAGTCCAGCCGCATTTCCACTTAATTTATACTCTGCTTATCCAAAACATATCTTTGAAGTTTGGCTTGATAATATTGAAAGACTTAACTAAAATCAAGGTATCTTTAGCAGGAGCCTACTGACATGTCACCTGTGTTGGTCTGTCCTTTGATCCTTGCCCATAACTTCATGTCTGGCGTCTCTTAAGTTCCCAGACAAATCTCCCTGCATTCAACCAACTTCTTGGGCCCAAATGCATCTTTTTCTCCTTGCCTGTCCTTTTGAGAGAGCTCTTATTTACTCGTTGCACCACTCCTGCTGCACAAGCTACCCCACCACATCTGTGTAGTCCAAATGAGCTCATAGATCTGCAGTTGTGCATGGCTTTCTCATTCTTCCTATTATTTTCCTGTGCTGTATCCATTTGGCTACACATACTTGAGTCCTCAGTGAACGTGCTTTCATGGGGAAAGTGTGAGGGCCCCCTCCTCCATCAAGCTGTTCATCAGGCCTTTCCTCGTTTCAGCCCATGCACCACTTCTCATCAGGCTTTGGCCCTGCACTGAACGTTGAGGACCTCATTGCTAGATTAGCAAGCTTGTTAGCAGAGATGCTCTTCTGCCACTTCATCAGATATATCCTCTCTCTCCAGGTGGATTTACCTTAGTCAAAGAGACATAAATTATGAAGATCCACACTAGATTTTCAGAAGTAACAGGTGAAAGCCTACATGCGCAATGGGAAGGAAACCTATGAATAGCTGAACCTTTGTCAACACAAGGCTGGATCTTCTTTTCCTGAAATGATTGGTTGCGTTATTTAAAATTTAGGACATGTTTGCCTAAGATAAGATCAGTTAGTACAAGGATTTAGTGGTCTCAGAAATCTTGAAGAGATGCATTTTGTGTTATTGTTTTCCATTTTCTGCCACTTTTCATGGTTCACTTTTCTCTGCTTTTCTTCAAAGAGATGTAGTAGACAAATTGTATCTAAACCTAATGGGATTTGAAAACTCTCTGCTGTGCCTACATCTGATTCAAAATGAGATCTCTAAAAGAACCTAGATTTTTTGTGGCTAAGTGCTATGTGGAAGTAGATCAACATACAAGCTTTCTCCCTGTTTTATTGTGCGTCCAGCTGTCTGGTGACAAAGATTACTTCTGTGGAAAGTCTAGAACATAACTGACCAGAAAGACATTTATTTTCCTTTCTTCTAAATGCTGCTTGTGTATCACATGAAACTACTAAATGTCACCACCAAATCAGGAAAAATAGGGAGTTCTATTCCTGGATCTCCTTCCTTCTATGGGTGGATCTGTTCCATTAAAACTTTTATGTGTCTGTGATAGGCTTCACTTCTGGAGAAAACAATGTTCTGCTGAAAATGTGCTCCTCCTCCCTATTAGACAGGAAGGGTAGACATCTCCTCCACAGGAACTGCTGTTTCTCCTCTCTCTGTTGACTTTGGGGATGAATCATCAGCAAACGCTGGAACTGGAATTTGGGCAGAATGACTGCAACGTTTCATAAAGTCTGACAGATATTTGGTGTTACAGAGACTGGATGATTACCACATGACTTCAGGCAACCAAGGGTTTGTATATGTATACCTCATGAGACAGTTGTTTTCCTGTTCACTTCTTAGAAACAGTATGATAGAAGTGCCAGACCAGTAATGAAAAGACTACTATGTGGAGAAGTAGAGCAATCCCACCCAGCTTTGCGTTTTACTCCAAGGCAAGGTAATATCTTTCTGGTTTGCTGCCATTAAGCGACTGCCAAGTAATTCTAGCTGTAAGCCCACCATACAGGAAATAAGTAGAAACGAAGATGAAGAAAAAATTATATGACCTCTTCTGCTATAATCCATGGCTATATATCTAGTGTACCCACCATCTAAGGCAGAAGAGATCAGAATGGTATGGAGTCTCACAGTGAGAAGCAGATACGCTGACATGTCATTGGGACACATGCTACTGACTTGCTCTTAAAATAGCAAGAAATAAAAAGTGCATATGGAAAGAAAATCTCAATGACCACATCCTAGTTAGAATTCACAAGTTGTAAAAAAAAAAAAAAAAAAAAAAAAAAAAAAAGATTGTCCTCTCACTTTATAGACATATATATATCTCTAATGCTTTTCACAAAAATCACAACCCAAATTACATGGCTTAGTGAATCACATTTAACTGGAAGATTGTTCCTAGAAGTTTGCTTGTAATCCCTCAAAATAAATGAGATAATAGGAAATGATATACTCTTATTTCTCTTTCATGGAAAATCAGACCAACTCTTGTCAGTCCAGCCTGATGTCTGAAGAAAACATTTAAGCAGTTCTGAACTCCAAAAATGTTTTGAGATATTTTTTTTTCTCTATTAAACAGGAAATTTTGTCCAACTATGTTTTTTCTGCTTTTATTTTGTCCGACTATATTTTTCTTCTGCTCTTTTATTTTGTCCAGAATAGATAGATCTAGATACGTAAGCCCCAGAGGAAATTAATAGGAATTGAAAAGAAATTTGATTGCTGAGACCGGAGTGAACACAGCTTAAGGACGATCTCCAAAAATCTTTCAGGATGGATTGGCTAATGGAAATACTATCTGTTAATGTTTCTGTCCCTCTCATCATCTATTATGAATCTGTTGCAGATTGTAAAGAGCTTAAGGTGGGGATCATGCAACTTAGACTTTCTGTCCACTATAATAGACCTGGAATTTGACTCCGTCCTTTGGATGCCACTTACAAGACAAGAAATATTGTGGTCTACCTTTTTTATGGCTCTGAGTTTAGAAAATAATGACATGAAAGGAAACGAACAAACTTTTCAAGTTTTCTCCAAGAAAAATACACTTAGTTGCAGACAGGGTCTGTTTTCTGATATGACTTATTCTGGACTTTTTACTTGTATAGATTAAGAACACAATGGCTAGAAGAATGTGTTGGGTTTTTTTGGGTGTTTGGGGTTTTTTCCTCCTTGCTGTTTTTCAAATATCTGTCTAATTCAGCACAGCTGTGCAGTGGTGCAAAACTAAGCAGTAAATGAGCATTTTGATAATTTCACATTTCTAAAGCAGCTCTTAAACATCTCATGTGAAAATAGCAGCCACAATACTTTTAGAGATCAAACATCGGACCAGATTTATCGTATTGAGCTGCCTCCTGCAAGCATTTAAAAAAATCCACTTTCAAGACAAATTGGTGAAGGTTCCTTCAACTGTAACTGTCTTGTAACATAAACAAAACGTGTGCAGAATAAAGACAAACTTTTCCAGGCTGCTGCAAGAATGAATTCTTGTCTTTTCACTAGTCTACTGCCAATGAAGACTTCATATTTTTTATTTCATAACAATCATCTCTACATCAGTTTTCCATTTGGGACTGTGGCCAGTGGAAAACTATATAGTCTTATGAAATACTCTGAAGTAATTCATAACGTGTTGCTTTTTGTGAACATCCTGTTTGTGATTTCAAGCTTCAGCTTTACAGGTTAAAGGGCTGACTCGTCACTGAGCCATATCCTCAGAGGATATAAAATAGTCTGACTAAGTGCACTAATATAAGTCTGTTGAGTCACTCCTTTCTAAAAAAAATATTAATTTAGAAATTGCTTTTCTTCCTGGTTCAGATTCAAAACTAGAAGGGAGGACATCAATTCCTGAATGTGAGTTTTAAGCAGGGTCAGAAATCTCACACGAATAGCTTGTGTGGGCCCAAACTTTGTATTCCTGATTCTTGTCTGAAATCTAGCCCTGAGCTGAACCCCAGCTGTCTGGGACAGAAACCCTGCTCTTGCCTTTGCATTTGATCTTGATGTGAACAGTCTCCTCTCCTCCAAGCAGTATTTAGATAGATTCCCTCTATTCTAATTTTGTAGTTTGGTAGCGTTTCTCACATGCCGCTAATCTTCCAGAGCACTGTCACAGAGAACAGGCACTGGGGTACCAAGACAGCTCTTCGTGCTTTCATCAGGCATCAAATGTCTCCTCTGGAGCCCTGGTTTTCCCTCCCTCCTCAAATACGGTCAGATACCACTTGTCAGGAACTTTGGATGCTTTCAGGCTTCCATAACCTGACTTCTCAGAGATTTAAATCACAGTATGCTTTTCACTAATCTGATTGAAGTTGTACCAATAAAAATTGGCTTTCTGGACTGATTTTGAGAGTTAAAGAGATAAATTGGGCCAAGAGTTCCTTTAGTTACCTACTTATGCAAACATTGTTCTGGGTAGGCCACTAAATGTGCTGCTACCTTTTTAATCTGTGCATTCCAAAACAAATACAGGTCTGGAATTTGAATGTGATTTTCAGTGCACAACATCTAAGAAAGAAGAATAATGTCACTGGTGTGGAAAAGATTGTGCTTTCAGTACAGCATGTTTTAGCTCACAACCCTGTATGCCAATCTACAATTATTTTTTTAATAGTCTTTGTGCCTTATTTGTTTTATTTCTGGTTCAGTGGTCTGAATGATATCTTTTTTTTATTTTATTTTGATTTTAAAAAGTATGATGTCATTATAGGAAGGCTTGATTTTTGGAACCTTTCAGTTATACAAACTTTGTTGGCATGGCTCTGTCTGAAGCACTATTTTTAAAGTAGTATTAAGGGACTGGAGATGACTATGAATAGCAGCTTCCTGGGATGACCATGGAGGATACTCATTTATGCTTTTAACCAACAGTAGAAATGCTGTGTTTAAAGCAACCTGTGAATTCAAAGGGAACTGTTAACAATTGTTTTCCTCATGTAAGGTACATGACAGCTCATGATGTCATATCCCAGCAACAGTTAGGAGGTTTGTGACAGTGATTTAGAGGAACGTTTTATTTTTCTATTTGCTTTTCCCCTCCTTTCCTTTTTTAAAACTTTCCTCCGTCTCATTTTTGAGACCCAAACCAAACAAATTATGGTTCATAAATAAATAATTAGGATCATGTGAGAATTTAAAAAAAAAAAAATGCCAAAGCTGGTGCTTAAAGAAAACAAGTTTTCTTGTTTTTAATGAAACTTATTTTCCTCTGAAAAAAATTCAATTGCATATAGTGGGAGCTAAGAATCAAAATATTATAATCTTTCAATTACTTTTACAATCTCAAAAAGAAGATTTCATTTTTCAGTAAAATAAAACCAGCATAAAATTCTTAGCCAATACATCTATATTTTACTCAATTACTCTCCAAACTCATTGAGACCTTTAGACCATGATGACCATCCATAGACCCATTTGAGGTTGTGCACAACATTTTTTTGCTGTTGCATGACCTTGTTAGCAGCATTTATTGCCTGAGCAGCAACTGACAGAACCTTTTTCTGGATATTTCAAGACTTGTAAGATGTTCCAACTTTAATGAACAAATTTAATTAATATATGGCAGTTTGAATGTCTTCTATTTCCTCTAATTTTGTGCATGGGATATCTTAAAAACTTGTTGCCTGGACCTAAGAGAGGTCCCCTTCAGAGGGGCTATGGGGCTGGGCAATTACATTTATGGAAGGTTTTCAGTTTTTCTCAAGGTAAAATCCAAATTAATTATTATCTTTTAATACAGTTTGCTTTTCTGCTGTGAATACTGTATAATGCAGACAGTTAGTCATGTCCCATGATACCAACACAGTCTAGAGATTAGGAAGCAAACTCGCTCAAGGTTTGGTTTGGGGTTTTTTGTTAGTTTTTATCATTTACATGTTTTTATTAGTCTAGATATCGTTAGCTGCCTTCTTTATACCTAAACCAGCATATGCCATCTTCATTTTTTGTCAATTTTTCCCTTCAAAAATGCCACTCCTTCGTGTACTACACACTGATCTGAGTGCTACAGTAAAGAATTTTCATGTTTTAAACTTCGAGATTCTTATGCATTGTATCGGCCACCAGACTGAAAAAAAGGAGATGATAAAATGAATTTTTAAATAAATACTTTTTTTTTTTTTTTAATATGCAATAAGGAGTTATGGGATTACAAGATATTTCTTAGAGCAGGAAAGTCAGATTAAGAAATTATTTTTAATTATTAGACTGTGGCTGTGAAATAATTAAACAAGTCAAAGGAGGTGTACTAGTTGAATTAATACTGCTTAGCATTAGCATAGCACTTCAGAGCTCAAAAAAAAAAATAATAGATGAACTGAGTTCAGTGTGTAAATCCCAAGAAATTATTTCCTGAGTATATAAAGCCTTTTCTTTTCTGCTCTCAGACTATCCACAGGCAACTTTTACTTCTCTTAATGCCTTTGTTGCTCATGTTCTTGAGACACTTTTTGTGCCAATGCTGTTAAAATATATCTATGAATCAAATACCCTGTAACAGAAATCAGTGGCGTCAATCACAGGATGGTGCTCTATTCTACAACTGATAGCCACAGGCAGGCTTTGAAGAAATCATTGCACCTTTGAATCCATGAGGGAGAAATATCAAATAAGCAGGGCTAAACTTTTGTTTAAGGGAGAAGGTTTTATTTTTAGTTCATGTTTTCCCTCTAATCCTCTTCTTTACCTTATCATGAGCTTTCACAAATATTAATTTAGATTTGTGTGCCTCTGGGTGACCAGGAGGTGTGGGGGGTTTTGGTCAATTCACTTAGTTATTTGATGGTGTTTTGGATAGACAGTGCCAAATTAGTGCATGGCGATGTTAATCTACTGTCTGCTTTGGCAGTAGGCATGCTGCCTGGACTCCCGGGCAGCCCTGTGTCCAGCCCCATGCTCTTTTTTTCTTGGTTGAGTCTGAGATCACAACCACATGACTTTGCAGACACAACTAGAGCTCTTCTCTGATTTTCTTTTTTGAAGTCAGCTACCACCTCAGCTGACAGCCTTATAAAAACTGCTTCTTTGTGCCTTTCCTAGGCCAGCCTGCTATCGGGACTGAAAGAGCAGCGTGCAATCTGTCTGTCGAGGGCAGCCGTGGTGATACAGCAGGATGCATTAGCAGTAAAGCGCCTTCATTAGGACTCTCTGAGCTTGGAGGGGATTTGCAAGTTCAGCACAAACTCCATAAAGTCAGAAGTGGAAGAGGGGGAAAGGGAGGTGAAAAAGAGCTAGCTGCATAGCTTGCAGATCTAAGTGATGAATGAGTCCTCACAATAATTCTTACAGATCTGAGTGGTCTCTCTGGTGTTGCAAATGTGACAGGATTGCCAATGAACAGAGAAATTAATCACGTGGAAGACAATGTTTAGTTTATGGAGATCTGTACTAAGAACCAAATTCAGTAATTATGTAGGTGATTCTTTTGGGCTCACCTGCCTTTAGCTAATGGTAGTTTCAGCTTGCCTTCCTAATGTAAGGAAGAGTAGAAATGCCAGAATTGGAGTATTCCTGATTAAATGACTGGCCCAAGGTCATACAAAGACTCAAAAGCAAATACATTACTGGAAACGTCAGGGGTCTTGGTTCTGCCACACAGGTTAAACAACCTAGTTTGTCTGTAAAGGGTATGGCTGCTAAACTAATCCCAGAACTGTTCTTTAAATAGTCCTAGTGCTTGAAGGGGAACAGAGTCAGCAGTTCATGATATAATGGTTTTCAAAACACTGGTTATAGAAGTGACTGTGACAACCCCAAGATGCAAAACAAGCCTTAGTGTTGGTCACAGCATTGTTTGAAGGAGCACCAGCAGGTGTTGTGGTGTAAATTTCAAAATAATGGGATGTGGGGATAAAAGAGAAATGTGCAGAAAATATCAGTTAAGGATAGATCAATCAATCATTTAAGGCATTGCTGTGTAAAGTTCAACCCTTCAATATGCTTTTAAGTAAATCTAAGACTCAATATTCACGTAACATCTTCCAATAAAACATACCTTTCTTTTATTTTGAAGACTGTGGGTAGTAACAGTTAATGTCTTAAGAGCACCCTTGACTTCTTCCTTGATTTCTGACTAATTGCAAATTTTACTTAGTCCAGTTACAACAGTAGCAACATTTACAGCCCAAACTACCTAATTTTTATAGATTAGGAATAGTTAATATCACAGTTAAAATTGTTAGGTACACATACGCGTGTTCCCTGTAAGCACATAATCTCTATCCCTTTTTCTGGTGTTACATTCACCCCCTGCTCTTACTCAGGGTCCCAAGGTTAATGGAGCCAGCGTGGTCTTCTTTGAGAAAGGAGGAGGGGGAAGGCGGGAGGATTCTGGGGAGAGTATGATATAGATCATGAGGATTACTTCCTCCCCACACCAGATCTGCTTTTTTTTTTTTGTATACTAACACATGCTACAGTGTGGTCCTTTTTTCATTGGTCCTCAAATGGTGTTACAGGTGAATTTACTCTCTGTGGTGTGTTTTATATAGTTAGACACTTGTCCTTTATTCTATTTGTTATGCTTAAAACAAGTTTAACACATATTCCAACGTTTCAATCTTTTGAAGAGTGAGAATTGAGTAATTATTTACAGTGCCAGGGCCTCTGAATTTGTCCTGTTGCCACACTTGCAAGGACTCTGCTATCATCCTATGCCTACACTCCTCTACAACACATCATCATTCTAGGGTCACACATACTCCTTTGTGCACTGAAAAACTGCTATTTATTACCACTGATTAGTTACAAAAATTTATCACCAGAACTATTATAGCAATAGACGTTGCAGCACACAATCAAAAAAACCCACAAACTAAAGCTAAAAAAATAGGTAGTAGTTGCCTAGTAGCTAGAAAGTTGATGTTAACTAAACAAGCTAAAACAAAGATCCATGCAGGCCAAGACAAATCAGGCCTGAGAAGTCCTACTTCTGAGGCTTTGCAGCATTAATACAAACCCTGTGGCCTATCATTAATGATGATGATAATATTATTTGGATCATGAGGCTACAACACTGAAACGCATACATAAATGCCCAGACATAAATACATCTACATGTATTTGCACCTCAAATACAGGGAATACATGAAGTCATGAAGCATTATTGCAGTCCCTGTTGCCAGTGGACTGCAACCAGCAAAAAAAGCATTTTTTTTTAATTGGGTGAAAAAAAGGATTTTCACTCGGTTAGAATTTCAGTTGGAGAATATTATAGAAATTTTGTTTTGTTGCATATGTTCAGATTGTAATGAACAAAAATGTCTTTGGATCTGTGGGTCATGATCTCCTGTGTCCAATAGGTATTGTGCTCGTCTACAAACCTTCTTAAATCAGTCTTGTTAAGTCTTTAGTTAAACTATTTGAGATCTTTTATCAAAAGCTCTTTTATCATTTTTACCACACACGAATAAAGTGGTTATTTTCTGGTACATCTAAAACCGAATCATGAGTCTGATAGTAATGAGGTTGAATAGATATGCAATTACATTTTTTAAGAGAAAGAATTAAACCTCATCTTAAATTTTTAATGTCTGTGGATTATATTGTATATAGCAAAAAGTGGTCATAAAGTGGGCTAGTTTTACGGTGTATGAAAAGGGAATATTTCTCTCTGAAAAAGAACACTTCCAATTAGTTAAGCCAGAGATGAGTGGACCCATTAGATGAATGAGGATGGAGAGGATTTGTAGTCTTCAATAAATGGCAAGAACAAAAATAATCATCTGCCAAAACCATCTTCAAAAAAACCCAAGAGCTAATATGCTTTCTGGCCTGAAAGGACAGTTTGTTGTGTATTATTGGGCTTTTTTCCACCCATCTTAATTTTTATCTGAAGAAATATAAATATAAATCTGGTTTTCTTCAGTTTTGCTGGCAACGTTTAAAGAATGACTGCTAAATCCTTGAACAGCTTAACTAAAGTTATAATTTTGGCTGAAAAAATTAATAGCACTAATACATTATAGTTGGAGTAACCCATGGGCATAATACCAGAGAATGTTTTCATTTAAGAAGTAGAAAGACATGTAATCAGCATAGTAGATGGACTGAAAGTTTGCTGTCAGTTTTTAAAATATAGTTAGTTGTAGGTGAGGAATCCCAATGAGGTGACTGTGTTTCTTTTGGGGCATCTTAGATACCGGCCCTGGGCCTTATTGATTTAATTCCAAAATCAGCAATTTGAAGAAAATGTAGCATAAGTATAAATGAAGTGTATAAATTACACAGATATTGGGGAAGCAGTAGATAATGATAAATAATGGTCTACTTGGTTATCTGAACCCAGGTGTTGCATGACAGTGAAATGCGAAGTCACACATAAAATGAGAAACATAGGCTGTAACTACAGGAGACAATGACACGCTTCAAAGCAGGAATGATGCAAAAGATTTGGAGAGGGAGTGATAATAGTTCACCAGCTAATCAGAAAAACCTAATGACTAATTGTAGTCGGTGAGCTGATGTACTGGGGAATATTGCATAAAGAAGAAATTATATCACATCCCATGATGTACAGTTCCCCAGCCTGACATGTAGAATGAAAAGAAGAATGGTAAGTTAGAGAAAGATGAAGAAAAAAAGCTGAAGGATTAAAAAGCACTAAAATATATCTTAGAGACAGACTCTTCAGCTGCTTCATCAACTTAACATATGAAAGGAAAGGCTAACGGGTGGCTTCCTCCAAACCTTTAAGTGTCTTGAAGTTTAGGAAGTGGAAATCCAATAACAGAGACTTCTTCCACCTGGCCGGTAAAGATGAGAAGATTTGATGGCTGGTAGCTGAAAACAGAGGTGCAGCAAAAATAAAATGCACATTTCTAACAGTAAAGGTAATGAATCCTCAGACTTACACACTGGGACGGTGTTATTTTGTTCATGGGTTTAGACTAAATGATCACCATGCTCCATTTTGGCCATTTATTGTGTAAGTATTCAGAAGTAAAAGAAGTGTTAATTCAGGTAACGAAAGCTTCCCTTTCGAAGCATTTATAAATCACCAAAGGTAAATTGCAGCAAAGAAAAGATAAAAAAGCAAATAATTCTTTTGAAACAATCTGAGAACTTTACGTAAAGAGCTGGCTATAATATCTTTGTGGTGTGTCACTTTCATTAGTCTCAATTCATCATATCCTCTCAGCCACCAGAGTCATACTCTGGAAACATCCCTGAACTACTATTTCTGATTTTCTGTTACCAAGAGCACCGGTGACTTCAGAGGCCCTCTGTGGTGTTAGGCCTGGACTGAAATTATGTTATTAGTTTAATGATATGTCAATATGTGCAGTGGTCACATCCAATGGCCAAAGTGTAATTCCTATTAAAAAAAAAAAAAGGCTAAAAATAATATTATTTTTATATGGTCTTCTTTTCTTATTAATGTCCTATTTAAAGGAACCAGCTTAGCTGGTAGCTGGTTTTCAGCTGCTGAAAAATATTGCTGATCCAACAAAAACTATACTTGAATCTGTGTCTACTTTGGGAAACAATTTCTGTTGGAAAAATAGAAACATTTGAAACATTTCATTTTCATCCTGAAATGAAGACAACTTCATTTCTGAAGTGAAGTAGACAGACTACAAACTTTTTTCAAAGAGTTTGAAAGGCTCCTTTTAAAAAAGGGCATTCAAACACCTAGAAATAAAACAATCTTATGTTTTATGTTCATAGAAACTCTGCACAAGCCTAAATGAATTTGCTCCTGTATTTCATTTTAATAAAGAAGCTAAATGTATTTGTTTCTTATTTCTTAAGTTTGGCAATGGACATGAACAAAAGATTGTTTCCATTATTGTCAATATCTTGTGACAATCTACCTCATGGTTAACGAAGCTGCCCTATATTTTCTGATTTGCAATTAGTCACACCTAGTGGGTTAAATAGGTGATGATTTAGCTCCATGTAAGAATGTAGTTCCACCAAGGAACCGTATTTGGTGACAGGAAGAATTAACCACCTAAAAGACCTAAGTCTGAGGGGGATAAACAAATGTCAGAACAGATTTCCCACATCTGCACTGAGGTCATTGAGCTCAGTGGGCAAGTTTCTGTTTGGAAGTGGGCATAGGACTGGTCTAGTAAAGGTATTCAAAACCAGGCTGTTGCAATGGGAGGTTGAGCATTAGGAATAAAATAAACCCCTAACCTGTACTGAGGAGGAGTATGGGAAACTTACTGAAGACACAAATGCTAGATGTACTCTTTGACTAAATAAGTAAGCATGAGCTGCGGAGGTATTGTTTTTGCCCATCTATAACCTCAAATTCCTAACCAAGGGTTTTACGTTTTTAAATAGAAGTGAATTAGAATAAGTTTTGATCCCCTTGTCTCCCCTAAAACAAATAACCTACTTCTCAAGTCTGAAGCATGTTAACAGATCTGCTCTGTGACACTTCTCTTGAACAAATAGGAAAATCTCATTTCACATTACATCCCTGAATTCCTTTTTTCCAGCTGACAATGATTTCACTTAGATGTGTCTGAATTACAAAAGCTAGCTTAGAGCAGAAGATAATTTCTTCTTGTAGAATAAATTATGTTTTATTCTTCATCCATTTCCAAATTCCAATGACAGACACACTTTCAAAAGTTTCATAGTTTTGGTCAAAGAAGCATCCGAAATCCCTTCATAGAGAAGTCACAGGCCTATCGCTCACACATGGACCCTAATTCTACTATTTTAAAAATTATTATTATATGTCATTTTTGGGGGTAATATGCCATCTCACTTCTAAATAAGAAAATGGCATGCCTACCGACATCTCCTACTAGATCTAGTGATTCACTGCTAATTTGATGATTGAAGCATCTTCCTATTGCTTGAATTAAAGAATGAAGAATAGGTTTATGACTAAAAGCTACAAAGTTTATGAATCCTCTTGCCTGATTAGGTATTTTTTCTATTTTGGAGGGTATGTATGCATGCAGTTATGTATAGGTACACATATATGGTTGTGGAGGATTTTTCTACTGTTTAAGAAATTATTGGTTTGCATATCATTGCACAAATTCTATAGTTTAAGCAATAATAATTGTTCAGTATCTGGTGCAAATATCTTGTACCATGTCTTGCCTACAATCTTGTAACAGCATGGTTAATACATTCCTACACTTGTCAAAGCACTAAGATATACTCTTTTCCTATTTAAGAAGTAGTAGAACTTTAAAAGGTGGAAACGTGAAGCTGATAAAAAAAAAACCACCCTCAGAATCTCATGATGAGTAGGAAAATTAGATATGAAGAATAAGGAAGGTTGATATGCAAGGCAAAGAATGATGGTTATATATGAAACATGAAGGACTGTATTTTAAAAACCAGTAAGTAGTTCAGCAAATTGTTTGAAAAGGTGAATAATCAATTTAACTTAAATCCAGGATACATTGCAGAGGCTTAAATTATATGTTTGGACCAGTAATAAAAGTAGCATAAAAACTCTTCTGTGAATCCACAGAAATTTGCATCTATGATCACTGACATGTGATCAAGATTAAGTAGCAAGGTTGTTTTCCTTTATTCTTATATTGCAGTGACCTTTTCTGGAGTCATATTGATCTAGTGGAAACAAATATAATAAGAAATTGGCGATGATTCAGAAAGCAACTAGACTGATATAAGTATTATGAAAACCATGATTTGTAGATTAAGCAATAAAAAGGCTGAACCCAGCCAGTATGATTAAAATAGATAAAAATGTAACCAAAGGTTCTTATTCTCAGTCCTTTTTCTGAAGTCGGAGAGACTGAACAACAGCTAAATAGGAGAGGTCCTCGTGCTACTTCCAGTATTGAGTGGTAAAATTTTTCCAGTGCCAGGCTCTTTCCTCTTCACCATCAACTCAAGATACTTGCAAAAAAAAAAAAAAAAAAAAAAAAAAAGTCAGTTTTGAATGTGATGTAAAGTGAAACTCAAGGTCACAATATCTTTTAATTAACTGAAATGCTTGTCTTTACCAGCTCATGAACTTAATGCACTTGCTATATGCTTCCTGACACATTTCCCACCAAAACAATATGCTGACATGTTACAAAAGAATGTTTGGTTCATAAAATAGATATTTGGATATATCTGCATGCTTTTAATGTAGTGTCCTGACATATTCTCCACTGAAATGTCTAAAAATAAAAAGGGTATATTCCGTCAAAATACATATGCCAGCCGTTGTACTCTGTTGCTTGGGTTCCATCGGCTCTGATGTAATTCCTTCAATATCTGTAACTTAACATTAATTTCAGGCTAAATTTCTGGAAGTTTTCAATAGGCATATGCCACTCAAGACAAATTGGGGTGATGGTACTCCCTTAGTGAGCAGCTTTCTGAGTAAATTTATTCATAGTAAGAGATAATGTCTGGACCAAGGTCAGGAAATCTAAGTCTCCACAGGAATAGCTGTGTGCAGACAGCTGAGGAAATAATTATATCTGAATTAAAAAAAAAAAAAAGAAAAAAAAAGAAATGGACTGAGGTCAATAATTATTTCAATTCTTTAACCGTAAAGAATTATTGCAGGCCCAGATAATGCTGGAAACTCATTAAAGGCCTAAAGGATTTCACTCCCATCTGAATTTCTGTTTGAAAATAACAACAGTGAAGTGTAGAAAATACGCTTTAGTGTTCACTATTCTGTACCCACTAGATCCAAGAATATTATAACTGTGTGGGCAAAAAGGTAAAAAGTGCCAATAATGCAGACAGAAATGTGGGTCCCAATCAGCAGGGTTTGCCTGCAAAACCAACGGAGATCGTGGACTTGCAGTATATGGGTTCAGTGCGCACGGTGCATATAATGTCATTTTACAAATAAATGCGCACACACATAGACCATTTACTACCTTAAGGATTTCTGGATGTTTTGTAAAGGAAGAGCTTTCCTTGTCAGCTTCTGCAGAGCCCGGGAGCTGTGGTTCCCAGCTTCCCAAGGAGAGCAGAAGGGCTCTGCAGGGCTCCCTGCGCTTCGGAGGCAGAGCCTCCTTCTGCTGCCTCTGCTGCTGCAAACCAACAAAGAAAGACCCCAAACAAAGGATTTGATTTTGAAACTTTTTCAGAGCCCTAACTATAGGCTGACATGCAGCCACTAAAAGTACAGCTGTAATCTGTAAAGGAAGTAATCAGTGCAAACAAAGAGCAGATAAAAAGATATTGCCAAGGTATGGGAGCAGGCAGAAATGAAGAAATGAAAATTACTGTAATGTCTCCAACAAAGTTTGGTTATCATGTTATTTTATTTATTAGAGACAATTAGGAGAGATTTGTCTGTTGCTATGAGTCCCTTGGGTTAGATTAGAAGACAAAAGTTTTGCGTGTTGGCCTTTTCCTGCCTTTAGGGAAAAAAAACCCAGTGGGAATGCTAACAGTGGGTAGAGTCTCTGGAAGGTTTCAAATTAGCTGTTTGCTCTCTCTCCACTCCCCTTTACTTTCCTTTTTTCTCTCCAGTCTGTTCACATCTGTACCTGTTGAATTCCATCTGGGAAACCGGCAGGAAGTCCATGAGAAACCCTGAATTCTCATAAGATGCCATTAGCTCCCTGATTTGTGGTAATATTCATACCTCTGATTGCAACAGGGGGGTGGAAGCAGGCAGTTGGTAAAGGAAGTAGAAATGAGGCCCTTTTAACAGCAACTAAATCCTATTGACTGTCCTGTTACAGCCACATGTCACTAAGTGCTCTCAAAGGCTGTAATCTGCAATGACAAAGATGGAAAATAGACCATTTGCTTGAAGACTTGAAGCCACCTTGACTTCTTTTGGCAATGTTTTCTTCACAGTGTGTTAAATTAGGAACAGCAAATCAGTATCAAAAGTACAGACAGCTGTCCTGCATTTATTTCACATAGTAAAATTTCCTGCAGGGACCTTCACTGAGGAGCCCAAGGGTTTGTGAACCCTTGGTGTTAGCCTTTGCACAAAATGTTGCCTAAAGGGCCAGTTACCAGTTGTGAGTTGTCATTTATCTCAGAAGTGAAAGCCAGGATTTGGCAACTGGGAGAAAGCAGAGATGTATGGAAAAGAGAGGTCCAAGAATTGTCAGAATTAGATGAAAGGTCTTCCTAATGTAGCAAGAACACCTTGAAACTAACATGAGCTCAGATTAACAACTGGCAGCGTAATGGGGCCAGGTCTGGAGTTATGAGCTGTAGCTATTCAATGCCAGCAGAGACCAGGCAAGGGAATTCTGCATCAGCTGTTAATTGTGCATGCAGTGTTATTAGTGAGAAACCAATCTCTGCAGTAGCTTAGCCAGGACAAAAGGAAGGGATAGCAAGGACCTCTGCATCAGCAGAATTACGACATTCTTTTACAACGTTACTGAATTAAGCACAGAAAAGGAGAGAAAAGATAGCTCTGATTATGTATTAAAGCAACCCAAATCCTAGTAATAATGAAATCTTGTCTTCCCCCAGTCCAAGGCATTTTACATTTCTTTTGCAATTTCTTAGAACATGTTTTCTTTTAACGTAAGGCTGATCTGGAGAAGCTGTTTTTTGTTTAACAACGATGCATTATCTTAATACAGTGAAAATCTGATGACCACCAAGGCTCCTGGCCTCACTGCAGTGATAGCTTCACCAGTAGAGTTTGGCATTTCAGATGTGACCTGAGCAGCAGGGAGTTACCCTTCTGACCCCATCCCACTCCTCAGTGCTGCCCAGCAGAGCTTGTCCTGCCCTGCTCAAGGCAGGTCTTCTCCACAGGCTCCAGAGATCAGTGAGGCATTAGGCTTGACTGAATCATACAACATCCAGGTGGTGAGACCTTTCTGTGTGCAGCCAGGATGTTTTCAACAAAACCTAGGTTATATAGGCAAAATATGAGCATTTTGTACTTAGGTACAACTAGTCCAGGCTCAGACTTGGCTAGTCATCTGTCAGCCTCTGAAAGTATAAATTCCATCCAACCAACTTACAAAAGCTTTGTGAAATAACGTAGACTGGCATCACCATGTCTGTCCTTAAGGAGCTCTGTGAGAGCAGGATTTCAGCAAAAGTCAGAAACAGCTTTACATTCTTTGTTTTCATCCCAGAAGCTACAAGAACTATTTTTGCTCTTGTGAAAGCAGTAGTAATTTTGTTCAGCTACCTATAACAAAATGCTGATTTTCTATCTGTTTTTTGTCAGTTCGTTGTGTTTCTTTGTTTGTTTGTTTTTTTTAATAGAAATGGCAAAAGAAGCATAATTGAGAGACTTGCTTAAAACACACAATCAAGAGGAAGCTATATGTTGTTTGGGATTTAATGCATCTTCTGGTTTACTGAGTCTGCCCTGGTCTGTTCTTCCAGTGAGAATTTTGAGCTGCCTGTGCAACTGATGAGACTCATGCATCTCCTGTGGCTTCCAATCCAAAATACTAGCAAACTGCTGATAAAATGTCTTTGTTGTCATTTGTTTTCACAGAATCGTGGGCTGGTCAGGATTGGAAGGGACCTCTGGAGATCATCTAGTCTAAACCCCTGCTGAAGCAGCTTCACCTACAGCAGGCTGCACAGCATCGCGTCAACATACTTACAGGAGGGAGAGATAAAGAATAAGGTAAGAAAAAACCAAACCCGGTGTTTTCAGATGAAGGACTCAGTCGTGGTTCCTGTCTTGTCTGTTATGTCCTTGTCAGTTGGCACAAAGCCACAGAGGAAATATCAGAAGATCTAGTTGCCAGGGATATCCCCCATTACAACCTTCAGATGCATTAAGCAGCAATACATCATACACATTTTCTCAGTCCCCCTCTAGGCTCAGGCTTTGGCAGCTGGGGTACAACAGCTTCAGCTGCTTCTTCTCCCAAACGAACTCTTGACAGCTAGCATCACCTTTACATGTCATTTCAAGTTGCACAAAGTTTTATCTATGTGACAATTTACACTTTAGTTGCCAATATGTAAGGAAAGTTAAAAGATGGTGACAATCTTACAGAACTAGGTCTCCTATTGCATATGGAGTTTTAATTCCCTCTGCTGTTACTGCACATTTCTGATTCTTTGTGAAGTTGCAAAGGAGATGATGCCAATGCACTTTTCTCCTCTCTTCCAGGAACAGTTTTAGCAACAGGAAAACCATAGAAGAAAAACATAAATGAAGAAACACCATATATAAACAAAAATAGTTGAAAATACTGTTTTAGCTTCTATGGAGTTGACAGTGCATACTGGACAGCTGTGCATACTTCCTTACATAATGGCCAACTGAATCTAATCTAATACAGCAAATAAGCCTAGTTGCAGAACAAATCCTGCTGTCCTAATAACATACAGAGATACTAATAGAGTTTCCACTTGTGAAATTGCTTTTTCAAAAAGCACATGGTTCAGTTTGGCTCTACAGCTTTTGTTCCTATAAGTGTCAGCAATTTGCTGAAAATATTATTATTACTTATAATTTATTTATTACCTCCCTCAAAAATTCCTAACAATATTTTTTGAACTCTGCCATCACATTTAGAAATGCTACTGAGCCTAGCAATTGACAAAGCTATGTCATAATAAGTTGGATGTATGCTGCCTGTGGTTTTAACATAGCAGCAATGTCATTATTTTTTCTTATAACTTTAAAGGAAAATTGGCCTCTTTGCTAAATCAGAAAGCACAGATAGTTATACAGACAATACATTTTATGCAATAATACATATAGAAATTATAATAAAAGAGTGTTCAATGTGCAGTGTCAAATCGGCAGATGTTAGGAGCTGCCAGAATTAAGCTGTCCAAACGAAGTGATGTTTTGGCAGGGAAGGTTCCTGTGTCCTGCTTTAATCTGATGCTTACACACCAGAAGGAAAAGGATCATTTCTTTTCTTGAAGTTTTCTGCTCTCCTTGCTCTGTACCCTGGACACTTTTCATGATCACATAGTTAAAGAGCGAATAATAATTTGAAATTTTGGGAAAGAATTTTGTTCATAGTAGAAGATTTTACTGTAGCGTTTCCAAACTTGTGTGTGTTACTTGCCAAGGCTGATTCCTTTTCTTTTCCTTTTCTTTTTTCTTTTTTTTTTTGGAAAAAGAGCTTCTTATGTTAAAATTTGTAGACCCACAACGGATGTAATAACCACCTGAACTAAAGAATAGTTACTAGTAGTAGGGACTGGCTATTCTCTACGAGCAGGTCTCCATGGATGAGTAGTGTCCTGAGCACTTCCATTGAGCCTGCAGGCTGACTGAAAGCCAGCTCTCTTTCCTCCAGAAGCACAAAACCTGTGTGGGAACACTGCTAAACTCTCTTTTGCTCTGCTGTCCTGACTAGTTCAGAAGCCTGCGGCACACACTGGTGCAATATGTGCCTCGTGGACACCTCCTGGCTTCAGGGAACCCAGGAGAGAGAGATGGTCTAACTGTCTGGGCAGTGGAATGCACAACCACAACAGGACCAGCTGGTGAACTTGGGAAATCAGGTATTTTGTGCTGAATTTGTAACTTTGAGGGAAGCAATATAAGAATTTCATGGGCAGCAAATCATGTGCATATATCTGCCACGAAGTCTAACTATGGTATATGGCCATTAATGGAAATTGTAGAATTTTTAATAACGAAGCAGAAAAGTCCTGAGTCTCTTGTATCTGTGTTTTATATATCATCTGCATTTGGAATAAGACAGGTGATGTGTTTGCACTACAGTAAAAACTTGAAGCTCGGATTCCTGGTCCCTCCCGGCACCCAGATCTCCCAGCACTTTAAGGAGACTGCAGCAAAAGGGGAAAATAGCTTTGTCAGCCAAGGAGAAGATTGAGGAGGCGGAAGGGAGCTAGTCCTTGCTGGAACAGCACCAAAACCCCCTTCCTCAATGCCTCACAAACTTAAAGCTCTTGTTATAAAAAGGTAAAGAGTTTTACATCTTTTGCAAATCAATCATAATTATAGTGTGTGAAGAAAACAGAGCTGTTATACGCTGAATCTGATCTCAGTGTGACTCCAAGCTGGGAAAGAGCCTGCTGCAGCTGTTCCACTGCATTAGAGCCATCAGCTTCACCTCATTAGGAGAAGCATTCACCTTCCTATGAGATCCCTGCTGCATAACCTCCTGCCCTGCCACTGAGACAGACATGTTACAGTGTCACTTAACCCCTTGTGTTCCCAGCTGCACTCAAATGTAGGGAACAGAAAACCACAGGAACAACTAGAACAGCTTCTTGGTGGTGCTGGTGTCTGGGTGCAAGAAAAGTATAACTTTATGGACAAAAATATTCATGATGCTGCTGTGTGCCTCGCTGTCTGACAGACCGGCATCTGGTGGAGCACCGTGCGGTACACTGGCGAACACCAAGCAGTTACTCTGGCAGAGGTGATGTATTAAGAAAAGAAAGAGACAATGTAAAAGAAAGGACAAAGTTTATTGTTTCTTACCTTAGAGCAATCTAACATAGCTGAATGTTCCTCCCAGACTAAAATGTATTTTGTATTTTGTGATGGAACAGGAAAGCATGTGGTGGTTCGTTTTATTTGATTAGATAACTTTCTCATCAGTCATATTTGATTTTCTTTATTGTACAGAGGTTTTGTTAGCAATTTTCCATTCCAGAACAAATGTGCAAACATAGTATGTGTATAATATCAACATAAGGTTTATGAATTGCTCTGAACTTGAAAACATTCTACCTAAAAATCTTCAAGAATTGTAGTCAGAAACATGTGCACATGATTATTCATGGAGTTGAGTTCTGATATACACCTCAGGGCCATTAAAAAAGCACAAATTGTATTCATAAATGTCTGGAGATTGTATGAAGTAAGGCTGGCTTATAACAAAGGTGAAATTCTATTTTGTGGAGTTCAGTGGCTGGGGGATTTTTATGCTTCTTTTTTTTTTTTAAGTGATATATGGCCTCTTTTATAAACTTTTCCTAGGCTAGTGTTTATAGACTGGTAGAACTGCCTTTACTCTCAATTACTTTATTATTTTTAGGACTTTTGTGTAATATAATCAGTGCCCGACTCTCCTTTCATGTTATACAAGCTTTGCTAAGGAACAACCCTGCGGACTCCAAAGTCACTCTATTAAGGAAATGAGACTCTTCAAAAGGCTCTGAGCTTCCCTGGTGTTCGGTTCATTTGCTGCCTTTGAACATGAACACGTTCCAACAGAACAAGCATGTGCTTTTGTGTCCCTTCTTCACAAAAGGGCAGAGAAGGAAGGTCATGGAGGAAATCAGATGTTGGACTTCTTCAGGCCCTTTTATCTCTGAACATGTGCCACCCACATTAGGCCTGAGAGCAACAAAGGTAGAACTATGTCCTCTTTCTCCACAGGGCATTACTGGACCTTTGATCCCTTACCCATAACTGGCTGGAACTGGGATTTGCACCTAACTAAAACTCTTTGCTGCTGTAAACACAGCAGGAAATCTCTTTCCTATTGCCAAGCCTTCCCCTCCTAGGGAATGAGGGTGCCATTGGAAAATGAACTACTGCAGGCCGCATGAGTGTTACTGGGAGTCAATGGGCTCAAGTGGAGCCAGAGCACAGGACTGGGTTTTTCCAGGTGCATAATTCCTAGAGAGTATTTTATAAACTGTGTGGATGGGTCAGGTAGTAGAGTGTCTGTGTATGTCTTGCAGGACGGTGGAAAACAATTTGTCCATGATTTAGTAGTAAATGCCAAAGGCAAAACTGGGACTGTGAGAAAGAGAAGCAGTTTCAAGCAATCTTAACAAAGGGATAATCTTATTACGTAAGTTTTGATTTAAGCTTTTGTTATTTTTGGTCTTTTCCTAGTGGTCATAAACTCTGCATGCATCTCTGGTCTGTGCTATCACAAAGCAACATACGTCCTTCTCACCTATCCCATGAGAACGGACAAGGGAGGGGCTGTCTGCTTGCTTGGATCCCACAGAAGAAATTTTGGATTAATTTGCTACAGCCTTCTCTGAGCTCTGAGACTGGTCCCATTGCCAGTAATCAGTCTAAGATCAGCCCAACCCAAACACGGGGCTGCTTGTCAGGTAACTTGAGCTTTCTAAATGCTTTCTGTTCCTTTCATAGAACGATGTTACAAAAACCACAGTATCCAAAAGCCATTTTCCACAGTGAAGCAGTGTCTGGTAAGATGGAGCAAATCAGAACACCCAAGAGAGCCAGTCCAGTGTGAACTTTGGTAACAAAGACTACATCCCCATGCACGTTTTGATCTGGAGCAGCAGTATACAGCTACTCCATGTTAATTCCCTTTACAAACCTGTTTTGGTATGTACTAGATAAATTCCTTCTAAATCAATCCAAACTGGATGTTCCACTGTACTAAATGTTTTCCAACTCTTAACAGGTTACTTAGTTTACTTAGTATCCAAGCTAAAGGACATTTGGACAGCTTTGATGATGCAGGCTGAGGGATATTTTTTTTTTTTTTTTTTTTTCCTAGACCAAGATAAAGCCCCAGAACTGCACTGACCAAAAATACGGCAGCCTCAGCACCAACTGATTCATTCTTTTGGGGCCACATTGCCTGCTAATGTGAACCCACTGTGAGTGAGCCACCAGCAGCCTTCTCTCATGCAGATCTCAGCAGCAGGATTTGATGCTATTAATGTTTATACCCTCCTTCTTACACACATTTTTCCATGGTGATGGCTAATGAAGTAGACCATTCTTGACAGCAAGAATGCATGTGAACATGTTGGAAAACAGTGTATGCACTTTATGCTACATGACAGGATACAGAACAAGGTGACATTTTTGGAAAATGAATTTCAAAGGATGTGGGAATAACACGGACCATCTGTGTAGTTGAAAACATGAAATTTACAAACAGGAAAAAGTTGAAAAAGTTATCTGGCCCAGCATGTCTGCTTTTTTTTTTTTTTTTTTTTTTTTGGTTTACCTTAATCCCACTTTCCTGTCTTTTCACTCTATGACTTGACCTCTCTTGTGCTCAAGAAGGAAATCTGAGGCTCTCTTGAACTCATTTACACTTCTCAGCCTCAGCCTTCCCTTCGATTATTTATTCCATATGTTCAGAGCCCTTTCAATGAAAAAGTTCTTCCTGAGTTTCCTTGGTTTAGTTTTTTTTTGCCACCAGCTTTTTACTTCTCTATGGGAGTAATTTTGCAGATCAAAAATGCTGGGGTTTGCAAATATAAAGCATTTCATATCAACCAATACCATGAGGAATTTTTTGTTACTTAAGAAGGGGCAATAGTAACAGTGATAATGTGGAATCTTGACAATGTTTTTAATTAATTTTATTCAAAGGATGGCAGCAGAAAACTAGAAACACAAAGTTCTGACATTTTTACAGTTTCCTGTCATTTCCTGAATTACCATGTATCAGAATTATCATGAGGAAATTCAGATTTCTAAAAATCAGATGTCTAAGTCTGGGCTTACCACAGTGAATTCCCTTGGCTAATGGATAGAACAGTTTATAGGACCCATTGTAGACATATTTTACTAGGAAATGAATTGCCTTATGAATGCTTATGTGTCTCTATTGCTTGCAAAAGAAACCTATCTTATTCAGCAGTAGCTACCTAATTCTATAAGACTTAATTACAGCTGATGAATTTGGCACCATGTGTCCACTGTGCCAGAATAAATGTAAGGTGATTTGAAATAATAGGATTGAGACATGTAGGTTTTCATTATGACTCCCCATTCATTACCTTATTCACTGGACCACTAAGTGAGAAAATGCAACTGCTGTAAAAGCAATGACGACTGAAGAAGCTTCAGTTTCAATTTCATTAAATATTGCTGAAGAAGTCAGGCATGTGACTTCTCCCTGCTGGGTAACATGGTGAATCTAAATCTGAAGATGCGCAGCCACTGACTGAGAAATGTGGTGACAAGAAGATCAAGCAGCTGTTAGCTCATGAACATTTTGAGGCCACTGCAAAAAGAAGGTATGAGTCCTCAGAAAATTCTGCAATTGCTTGAGGGGGCTCAGATGCTGAGCTCTGTGGGGGATGAAGGGTTTTGCTAGGAATGTCGGACTCAGGGCAAGGGGATGACTTTCAATAAAGGATGCGGAAGGTAGGAAAAGCAAAAAGGCAGACTGCCCTTCTTTATACGCCGATATAGCTAGTGACTTGGGGACCCGAAGTTACATTACAAAGTAAGAATTGTTGAAATATCACTCAGATAAAGAGAATTGCCATTGCCCTTTCTCCTGGGTAGGGACACCCTAGATGCAAAAGGAGAGTAGGAGGAGAAGCAGCACTTTGCAGTCACAGTAAGTACTGAGAACCTCTCAGGTTCCTATCCAATACTTTGTTCCAAATATTTCTGCATTTATCATTTTCTGTCCTTCACATTATTCTGTCAGTCCTCCTAATAAATCTGCTCATTTATGTCTGTATTTTGGGGAAAACTTGATAAATAATTTAAAAAGCCCCTTACATAACTATTTCCACTGAATCAAATAACTTTGGTTTTGCAAACGATTTAGGAATGTACTTATTGTGACTCCACGCACATATGGATGTGTGGAGTATCATGTACCTCTGCTGTCCCTGGAGAATGATTAATTTGTACTCAGTGGTGAAAGGCTGGAGGTAGACTGGTTGGTCAAATTGTTCTTGGGCTGCCTTTCAGTCATGCTGGCAAAACACCTCACTAGGGCAGGATGGAGCTTTGGCTGAGTCTAATTCTACTTTTTCATTGCATTTTTCACAGATGCCTTCTGAGAAGAGCTTTGTCCTCTCCTTGTTCTCAGCACTGTAAAATAGAAAGGTCCCAGCAAACCTTATCATTCTCATGAGTGTAATCCAACTCTCCTTTATGTTCTGCAGTGTCATTTAGGTCCAGAATAGATAGAAATTAAACACTGCTGGAGAAATATTTAAAGGACTGGCTCAAAATTTATGTAAGTAATGTACTATAAAATATGTATTTTAATATTTGGTATATTTACCACTTAGGCCAAGAAATACATATATATATAATTGGCTTACTTAAACAGTTGAATTTTGCTAAAATACAAGACTATTTCATGTCCAAAACTATGGCCATCCTTGGGGAGCTAGGTAAATGTGCATAAATCAAAGTGAGAGGGCATTATTGCAAAGAAAACAGTGGTGAGAAACACTGTGCATACAACTGGGACAGTTCTTGGCAGGTATTATATTTAATAACAATGCTTTCAGTCGAGAAATGTACATTTTAGGCTACTGGCCCTGCTCACTACTTCTAACATAAGTGATCTATTATTAAACTGGATTTCTGTTTTATTGGACTGTAAAGTTTGTTCAGAACACTGTTCAAACTGAGCATGCTTCCTTTCCTTGCTTGTGACTGCCTTCAGGTTCATATGCCAGCACAGTCACGGAGGCCAATATTTAATGTGTCATTTTGATACTTTTGTAGAAAGGGGAAACTATATGCAATTTACATGAATTCTTAGTTTCTACTGCAAGCTGAAAAAAAACCCAAACAACAAAAAAACAGAAAAACAAACAACCAAAAAAAGATGTTATTATCTTGGGTTGTTGTGGGTATGTTTGCCAGACTGTAGCAAGGCATATGTGCTCTGGAGGGAAAAACTTCACAGCTTGACAAAAAGGCAGCATGTGAGTGGGTTTTATTCCCCCCTCAAAAGTAAACAGTTTTTACAATTAACCCCACTGCTCTGTTTATACATCAAGTAAAATGTGGAGAGTACACACAGTTGTTCTCATTAATTTTTGATAAGCAATAGCAACCTAAAAAATTACTCCATGGTTTATGCATTACCAGGTCTTGAATTTGATGGGAAACATATGCACAAACAGACTTTCATTCTTGCTCTATGACAAAAGAGGTGGGAAGCCATGGAATAAATACGTTCAGATTTATCTGTTACATTGGAGTCTCTTTCTCAGTGTTCCTTGACAATACAGACCCACAAAACAGATCATGCTTCTAAGCTGCCTCTTCCACTTGATACCAATCAGCATATACGCTACAAGGTGGAGAAACACACTAGGAAAAAATGTACATAAAATATTCCAATGCTACTTCAAGGCTATAGAAACAAACAGCATATCTTGGCATTCAATATGTTGTTATAGCTAAGAATTTGCAAACATTAAGGACTTTTCTAGGATATGCCTTGCCTGCAGCCCCTCATCAAATCTATATGGCTTTAGGTTGAAGGTAATGCAATGAATGTAGGCACTTAAATGATTCTTTAACTGGACGTTCTCCATTTTTTGGTTTTATTTCAGAAGGAGAGAGAAACATGTCATTTGGTTACTCTGATTAAGTAATCTTAAGTTATTGAAATTCACAGCTATTGTCTTTTAAAGAAGTGACACTGATGATTAAAAAAAATGGGTAATAATGTATAGGTAATAAGCTGGAGCCTGTATATGTAGTACTGTGCACCTAAAGATTCTAATGCATCTTTTATTGCTAAATAAGTGAGATTATTTTCAAAAATAGGACCCTGATGCACTCAGTGGTCATGAAAATCAGACCAAGTATTTGTCACTTAGTAGCTCTAAAGCTTATATTGGGTTACATGTTTCTAAAAATGAGACTAATGGAAAAATTACAAAAGTCACCTGGGAAGTCTGAAGTAGAAAGACTGTATCTAGACACGTAGCGTTCCTGCATCCCCACCACAAGATCGAATCCAGCCATTTCCAGAACTTCATCACTTCATTTTCATTAGCCTTACAGAAATGAGGCTTATTTAGCAGTAAATAATGATTTACTAGTCCATTCCGCTCCACCAGTCTTCAAGATATATGCATAGCCTTGCCCTGCACAAAACTGGCATTTGCCAAAAGCTGCCACATGCAGTATCTGAGAAACTATCCAGTTTTTCCTTTCAGATTAGCTGAGTCTGAATTGAAATCCGGAGTGACAAGTACTGCTAAACCATGTTTTTTTCCAAGTGTATGCTAGCCTAACAAGTACTCTCCTTTGACTGTGCTCTTCGGCTCATGCCTGTTAATATAACCTACCCTCAGTAGATCGAATGTGTGTACAAACCCCCTAGGGCATTGCTTCCAAGGCTTGTACCCTTGTCTCTACTCAGCATCTGCTGACATGAGTGGCAAAATGGGCTTTGACTGTAGTAAGATGATACCAGAACTGAAGTTTAACCATTAAGTGCTGAGAACAGGGAGAGGTGTATGGTCAAAGAACAGATGGGTGACAAGTAGAAAGGTGATACTTTGCCTGACTTCTTTCATCTCAAGCAATGCAGCCAAAGTTTCCAGCCAGGAGGGTGCTGCTCCTTACATGAGGCTCGAACACGAGCCAGCCTGTTCACCTTGCACAGAGCTCACACCATCACACCATGCAAAGCTGGAGTGAAGTGGAGTTGCAATAGATGGCTTGGCTGTGAGTGATAGCTGTATTAATGAAGATCAAGTACATTTTTTAGTTCGGCTCTAACAGTTAGAAGTCCCACTGTGACTTAAATTCTCCAGAAACATGGAGGTAAAGACAGTATTAGTTGTAGTGATGAAGAAAGTTTTCCAGCAAAAAGAAAATTAATCAGAAATATATTTCTCCTAATAGCTGTTTCTGAAGTAATAGAGGTATTTCATTGGTTTTAGTTAAGCTCAGGCAAAAGACACAATGCAGCTATTGCAGACCCTGGAATAGTACCAAAGACCACACAAAAGTGAAAGATAAGTGGCATGTTTTAAAAACAGACTGCAGGAAGACGTGAATATATATGAGTTACTGGAAAAAGGAAAAAGCATCTTACAGTTTAAGGACCAGAGTCTCTGATAGGAGAGCTAAGCAGGATCTGAAACCAAGACTTGGATAAAGACTCTAAGAAGAGTAAAAGCTAGACCTTGATGAAGCAGTTAACGTTTGTTAATATGTGTGTCAGCACAGACTGTCTTTAAAGTAGGTGGATAGTGTTCTGATACACTGAGGCAAATTCAAAATACTACAATAGGACAAAAGCAGAAAGATCTGAGAAGTTCAAAATCGACACCAAGAAAATCCTGCCCAGAGACCTGCATTCATAATGCAAGAAAACTTCTGACTTCTGGGAAACAATGCAAACTTACATCACTTTGCTGGAAAAAGCGAGTGGCCTAGTCAAGACAAAGACATTGGCACCAGCATTGCTACCTCACAGGAGCTTCCCATAGAAAAAGCAGGCAGCATTGTCATAAGCAATGATCTCTCAAACTGAAAAAACCCTCCTGCACCCATAGCTTTCAATTGTAGACCATACACCAGCTAGCACGGTTCACAAAATGGGGTCCTAACATTGTAAGGAAAACAATAGGGAACAGAAACGGAACTAATTCACCCTAAAAAACCCCAAACTGTTCAGACATAAAATGCATCTGAATTTTTTTTTTCCTGTTCTTTTTCTGCCCCAGAGAAAAATGCAACATTTGAACATAACGGGAAGAAATACAGAGACTTCAGCTATGCACTTCAGTGTCTGGACAGGTAAACAAAGCTGGAAGATAGAATAAAAATATCAGTCCAGTAAAAATCTTGTCTTGAAATCTGGATAATCATTTCTAGAGATAACGTTGAATGGCAGACATGACTGAAAACATCTAAATGGACTAGCCGAGGATGTCAGAGACAGAGCATCCTGAAACCTTATTATCACTGTAAGGGGTTGTTCTCAGAACTGGGTGAGATTTTGTGTAGGAACACCTCAGGCTGTAACAGAAAATATGTGGAAAAGAGCAGATGAGACTTAGGTGGAGGTAAAAGAAATGTAAGAGAAGGGCCAGAGATATTTTAGTGTCCTCAGAGGAACATTAGGGAAACTTTTATTTCATATGCAAAACTGCAGGTCAAGTCAAGAGAAAGAGCATTTTCTGGTAGTAAATTTGGAACAGATTAATTTATTTTGCCTCTGAAAAATTGTTGGACAATGATTGTTATTTTTATTACACAACTTTACTAAAAATAATATATCTTTGTGCATGCTTATGTGTAACATTAATTTTTCCTAAGGTGACAGAGTTTGCATAATATTGAAAATTTTTCAGTGGATCTAAGCCGTTTGCAATGAAGTACTTATTTAAAACATCACAACTTCATAAAATGACTGCTGATAAAGGCTTTTGAAACAAAGTCTAATACACCATACAGTTAAAACACAAAACAGCTCTACTGGTGCCCAGATGGCAAGTACCCTTCTCATTTAGTTTCAGTTTAAAAGTGAAAACAAGGACTGCTACACTTGACACGGGTGTCAGAACCACCAGGGATCTCTGGCAGATGAAAAAAGTAAAAGAAGAAGAAAATCAGTGCGATTTGATGTGTCAAGTGCATCACCTCCAGAAAGCATCGTAATGCCTTTCTATGATTGTGAATATAGTTTACAAACAGCAGGGATGTTGCAAGATGTGGCTCATGCTCATTTTAAGTTGACTCTCCTGGCAGACACAAGTTATGGAGCCATTTTCAAGTCTTAGATAACAGGAATATAAAGGCCATTACCTGTATCATTTGCTCAGAAAGGTCTGAGATGGGCAAGAGCTTCAACAGGCAGAGACAGATGATCACCCGTCACAACTGGGGTACCAGGTTCACTGTTCTCTGATGGGGAGGTGAAGATGCCTCTATTTCAGGGTAGATGTACCTGGCAACAATGCTTCTCTCAGAATCTAACCAAACATTTTTAGGCAGTGTTAATATATTAATCATAAATATCTGGAATATTGTGTTGGGACTAACAGTATTAATCCTGATAAGTGGCACGTGCTGTTCACGGAATGATATGCAATAGGGAAAAGGATTCTCCGTAAAAGCTGTCTGCTAGCAGTTTCTGCTTCCACAGAGGTGCATTGTTTTCAGTTCAGCCATTTGAATTTCACTCTTTGTGATTTCTAATTTAAATAAAACCCAGTCATCTGCTGCCATCTTGTTTACAGTAAGACCTTGTTAAGTATCTAGATAACAGCTCGGTAAAAGATCCTTCAGTTAAATGTACTTTATATACACATGGGTAGGTCTTCTTCAAGCTCCACAATTTAATTTACTCCACACTACAGTGACTCAGTCTGATCCCTGTTCAGTGACAGTGCTTGTCAGTGTACCTTTGACGGTATTTCCATGTTTGTCAGAACTCCTGCTAATCTACTCACATAAATCCTCACAGATTGAGGCATTACTGAGGCTGCCTTTTCAATATGACTTCCGTGACTGCAGCTATGGGAATGCTTGAAAACTCTGCACATTCTTCTGTTTAATTCAAACTGGATTCATGAAGAGTGTTCTTCCTTGACTATTTATCTTAATTCCTAAAGTATTTGGAAAGCAAGGATTTATTTTAGGATCACGTCTTTGTTAAGGTAATGCTGTTACTGTTATTTTATGAAAGCTGTGAAGAATCACTCAGGCAACCACTAGAACTGTTCACCTGTTTATCTTGATCTGTTACTCTACTGGTAAATGTTGAGGTATTTATTAGTACTCGTAAGTCATAGGACTGTCCATCATAGCTGTTAAAAATAGAAGGACCCAGTGGCACCATTAACCTAAACTTTACAGTTGGTTTTCAAGGATTTAATATGTCTCAGCATGTTACTAAGGCAGCATGCATGGATCTTGGAAGTGGATTTACTTCACCTGTCCTGCCATCTTTATCAGTCCTGTAAGCGTATTTCCAGCCCACAAAACACTCTGTTGCAATATTTATATAGCTCTCCCGATTCATGCAATCTATTTTCTGTGATTGTGCATGTAATTACAAAGTTCAAAAACTGCACTAGTCTTAAAAAATAAACAATTCCTCTTAAGCTGTGACAGTGATGTCCTTTTGGTAATTTTTTGTTGTGTCAACAGATTAGATGCAACATAGAAAGCATATGGCTAAACTGTGCTTCCTCCTGGGGCGTATGATCACACAGACAAAGAAAAAAAATGCCACTGTTAAACAGCACATGTTGTATGCATACTTTTGGAGGAGTTGCATTAATCTTATATTTGAATCACTGATATGATAAATGCGTGTGAGTGGGAGGGGAACCAAATCAAGGTAAACCTCAACAGCTGTGCTTCTGTCAACTCAGAACAACTGACTAGGGGGAAAAATGGAAATATTATCATCTGGGAATGGCAGCACATATGGTAACCACATGGTTAAAGAACATGAAATAACATGTTTTATCAGGTTTTGCTAAGCATTTTTTTGGGAGAGTTAGTTCACTTTCTGAACACCTCATGGTCCCTGCACACTCATTTTGGTTGGGAAAGACAATTACTTCAGTGACTAAATGGAGTCATTGGTAGTCAAATTATGGGGAGCAGTTTGTCCATTTTGTGAGAATTACTGAGATCTAAACATTTTTCACAAAGTCAAAACCTGAAATTTCAAGCTGGGGCAATTTAAATGTTCTGTTACAAGTAAATGTTAAAAAATACATTATTTTGCTGTAAGTCTTCAGTTTTACATTTTAAAATATTATTATTTTGGAACAGCTACCCAAATTCATTAATATCAAACTAAAAGAGTTTTAAAAAAAAATCTAGAAATATCAAAACAGAAACCAATTTAATTTTTTTTGCCGTTACTTTTTTTTTCCAATTTAATTTGATTTTAACTATCTCATCAGTACACCCTCAAATGATAAGCAAAAAAAAAAAATTATAAAGAAATAGATCATCCAAAGTATTGTAAAATTAACATAGCCCCCTACCTTGGAGAAATTAGCAAAGCAATTGAAATCATGAAGAACACTAAAACTCCTGGATCCAGCAGAGACATTTAAATTTGGAGACATGAATCATATTTAAATATGGAGTTAATTATACAAATTCTTTAGCGACATATGGAAAACTGAATGGTAATTATAGTTCATTACTATCTACATCAGTAAAAGCAACAATTCAGATTTGGCAGTTACCTCTCACATCAGCATGCATGGTGTCTGGCAGCCTAAGCAAACACAAGATTTCATCACTAGCTACACAACTCCATTAGCTGTAAACTAAGTAGTGTGATCTGAGGCACAAATAAAGTGCAGCTGATGGACTATTTGCAGTTAGCAGTTGCAGAGTAAATAGCACTGGATTTCTAATACTGTCCTCAGTACATGGGTGAAACCATTAAACCTCAGCAGAACAGGAGTCTGGCTACTGCCATCTAATCTGTAATTCCAATCCAATCCCTAATCTAATCCAATCATAAATGACACTCGTATGACCAAATGTAGACTGCTACACTGCAGAGTCGGTCAATATGGTCATTGAAGGGTAGGGTGATGTCTACCTAGCATGCTACAGACATCAGCTTAAAGATCCCATGAATAATCTTTTAGCCTCATTGACTACATTTACTAGTCAAAATTTTGCTGTTAAAAGAACATAAAATGTACTTTCACAATGTCTATCTTTGGCCGCCATACACACATTTTTTGTATGTGACTCCTGTTACCTGTGATGTGAAAGAGAATTGTGGGATCCCAACATGGGATCTCAGTTCTGGAATGCAGATACATTTGTAGTTATCTGTAAACCCGATGAACTTAACAGATGCAACAGAAATCCATAAAGTATGATCTGCTATGTTATGAGGAATACGTTTTAAAGAGCATACAGGGGGGAACATGCCGCTGACTAAGGCAGTTAATTTGGGGAACAGATACCCACAAAACCATTATTACAAAAAAGCAAATCATGATGCCTATAGGAAGCTGCAAAAAGAATCAAGAAGTAAAATTAGCAGCATACTATTACAAGCTATCAACTAATTTTTATATTGACAGTAAGCTTTTGAAAGATGCTTATTCATCAAGTAGCAGGCAAATGGCATTAGCAGAGCTTGCACATCTTTTGGGCATGCATCAGGAAGAGTTTAGAAGCAAATGAGAATCAAACTTCAGACCAGGTTAAAGATTTAAAAACCTCTTGCTGTAGGGGTACATACAATAGATGTGCTATCAGTAATATATATGGATCCCAGCCAAGTTTCACCTGCATTTTTTGTATTCCCTATTGCACATTAGATGGCAGGATAACTTGAAGAATACAGATAGGCTGGAAAACTGAATCCACATTCATGTAGCAAAGCTGTGGTGGGACCATCATACACATAGGGCAGAAGACACCAAAATGCCAAAGCTATTGCTGCATGATCAACTGAGAAACAAAACACAGAACTGAACAGAACATACGAAGCCTTCTGCTTTAAAACACAAGCCTAAACAGAAGTAATATAAAGTGGGAGTCAGTACCTGGGAAACAACAGCAGGTAGACCCCACTAGCATAAAGAAGTCAAACTTGAAGTAGCTCATATTAAAAAACAAAATCAAGAAAGAATGGTAAAACTTGTTTTTCAGCTGGTAAAGATTCTGGGGGGTGGGGGGTGGGAAACAAGCTGCAGCAGATTTTCTGTGTGTTTTTCCTGTGTCTGCATGCTTACTCAACAGAACGTTAAAGGATTGGTATAGTAGAAACAAGAAAGTTACATATTCATTACTAAGACAATACAAGGTGAGAGGATTTAGTGGTTATATGTTCAATTACAGAAAAAATGGCCATTATCTTGTAAAGGATTTTTTAACTTTCCCCAAGTCATCTTGTGCTTAGCCTGAGTCACTGTATGTCTGTCTGTGAAAGCTTTGGGCTAACCAGTGGAATTTCCCCTGCAGACAGTTTTGAAGGATGCACAATGGATCCTGAACTCTTAACAGCATTTAGGTTGTTAGTCAAAATTATCTATCAAAGCATGTTAGGTGCTGTAACAGATTGTTACATGGTGTAATGAATTTATACGAGATTTGCAGTTGCATATGTTGTACTATCTTTATTGCCTGCATACTGTCATCAACACAATCAAAGAAAAGATTTTGGTAAGGTTTACAAAGTTTTGATGAGATGGACCCCACAATTGCCAAAGCATAAGGTGCCCCTTCCAAGAGAAACTGAAGTAAAGAGATCTTTGGAAAGGGGGAAAGGTTTCAGCAGCTTCAGAGGTTCCAGTGTTCTCTGATTACTTATGTAGCTGATGAGGGAAGACTGGGTTTTATTAATTGGTTATTTTAGTAGTATGTTGAAGTGACAGTAGCCATACTGCCACTAATTGCAGCAAATAATGTAAACAGCAAGTCTGGGTTTCAATAAACCCTATTTTTCTAGGGAGGGAGGTACACATTGGAAAAGTTTCTGACCTATTATTTTGGTCTAAGCTTTTGGGTTCACACCATATCTTGCTTGTTCTTCAAGAAAGATATTTTTCTGCATGTGGACATTCTGTGTTATGGATGGTTAGTAATAACAGGTCACTAGTCTCTAGAGCTCAACAATTATTTCAACCCAGAACATCAACTTTGCCCTTCAAAAGCCATGCTTTTTCTCAATAATAAGCATCAAAAATAACAGCATAATTGAATGAAATGCAAAGGAATTATTTATGTAACGGAGACATCTTGTTCTCATAAATTATTGAATAAGAAATAGCTGACAACCTGTTGAATTTTCCTAGGGCTGTGCTGACTTTCTCTTTATCAACTTGATATATGATTTATGAAAGTAGAAGCATCAGGGTAAAAATGATAAGAGAACCTGTCTTGCATGCTAATAAAGAAACTTCAGTGAAACCAATATTTAGAAGTTACAAATTAGGTCAAACTATTCTGAATTTTATTGTTGCTGTTTATTTTTTTCAGTGTTTCAAACATAAAAATCCATGTGACTTTTCACCCCAATGCTGGTAGTAAAAAAAAAAACAAAACAAACAAACAAAAAAAAAAAAAACCAGAGAAAGAGAGAACAAAAGAGAGAGAGAACTATTATTGAAAGCCAGCTTTTTTCTATACTCATTTGGTGGTTCAAGATGCCAAAGGGTTATGCTGGGCTCCATACTAATGTTCCCTTTTCACTTCTCTTTCTCTTTAATTTCACTTACAGAAATGCTGTCTGGAAGCTATCACAGTACTAGCTTTGAGACCAAAACAACAATCTGATATCAAGTTCCAGGCTAAGCAAAACCAAATGTAGCTCCAGAATGCATGAACGTTGGTACATCAGCATTTGAAACTGTTCAAATAAAGTTTCAAACACTACACTATTAGAAGAGTGGCAAGACCTTTAAATTTTGACATATTTAATATTTATAAACCCTCTTGCACTTTGGTTTTTACAACACTGTATTTTATCATGTCACAATATTATACCAACATACTTCCATGTGCTTGCTAATTTGGCTTGGGAGGAAAATTACTGCACTAATGCATAACAAAGTATTTGTGTGCAGTAATTCATACAACAGAAAATAACAATATTCATGATCTGAAAGCCAGTTCTAAAGGAATGAAAAAACTGTCAATTTTAGAAGAAACTTCAAATTGTATGAGTATAACTTTGTGCCCTCAGGGTGGTTATTTTCTATTGGCAAAAATAAGTGGGAGGTGAGTGAGTGATATTGACTGGCTTTTCCAACAGTTACTTGTCCTTGCTGGACATTTATCCGGTGCTCTGGGTTTCTAGGTATTACTGTAAGAGGAAAATGTACTTTTTAAAAACAGAAGCAATAAACAGGGGCGAATATCAGCTATGTTTTCAGGGTTGCATAGGTGAGAAAACAAGAGAATAAGTAGCTCATTCTGTTGTTCCACTTACAGTTTGAACTGGGTGACAGTAAGATGGCTGAAGTTTAGTGTGGACACAAACCCAGCAAAGTGACAGCGGGGTGGAGGAAACTAGGGCAGATGAAGACGGTGGATTTCTTAGAGGCATTTACTTAAGAAAATCCCTGTGATTAATTGCAAAAATCCACAGCCTTGCTTTGACTACAAATAATCCCCTGCTATTCAATGATAGTAGAAAAGCAAAATATTTTTTTCCACCCAGGCATCTCCAAGACATAGCAGTTGTTTCTTTCAGCTGTGAACTTTGCCACTCACTGTGATACACTATCAGCAGATTTCAAAAACCACATGGGGCCCAAAGAAGATGTAGGCTTCAGGAGGAAGCAGGTTATTGTCCCGTGCCTCTCAAACAGAGCACCTTGGAGAACAGAGAAGGGATTGATGCAGAATGGCACTGGAGTGCTTGGTTTTGCCTGCCAAGAAAGGCAAGAGTCCCTTGGACACCAACCTGTATAAAAGGTGGCTTTTCTTACTGGTACTGCAACATTTAATGGAGGTGTTTGAACTGGACTCCTGTCAGGTACAAAACCAAGGTGCTGTGAGCAAGTTACTTTCAGTGGAAATTTTTATACTCTTCAGTTTTCTCTCCCTACAGACCTGATGACCTCCTGAGAGCCACAAATAGTCTGAGGTTCCTCAAGGGGAAAAACAGAAAATATGTTTCTAGTTGTTGGTAAAATGTCTTCTTTTGAAATTTTTTGTTATGTGTAGTAGCTTACTGAGCTTTTAATGTTTCTCAATGGTCTGTCTGTAAGAAATAAAATGAATTGCCAAGGCATGATTCACTATCATTTTGTGAACAAACTTTCAGGATAGCTTTTCTGTGTAGAGAAATACAAATAAATAAAATAATTGCACACGCTACTTGCAAGTTCGTATTGAATTTGCCACTGAATAATTTCACACAGAGGTGAAAGAGTAAATACTGGGACATTTCAAATTGAATGCATAATTACCTATGTTGTGCTCACAGTTGCCTGTACTGCATATAAAAATGGAGCTTGGATAAAAGAGCTCCAAGACACTTAAGCTTTATTTCATGATTATAATATGTTATAACTGTATTAATTTATAATCAGTAAATGCAAAAAATGTTTCAGGCTTTGAATACAGATATTTTTACAGAGTGAGATAAACAATTAACTGAATCAAAGTCCTTCACACAATCCAACAGCAGTGGGGAAAACAGGAAGGAGATTTCTCTGCATCAGCAAGGGGGAACCCTCGCTTTCTTGTGCACTGAGTGTTCCCTGCACTGCCCTCTCACAACAATCAGTAAAGCTGCCAGGTATCTAGAATATTTCATTAGCTTTAAAGGTAGGTGGAACTTGATGAAGACCTCTTCACAAGCGATAAGGACATCATCTCCAGGGAAGAAGCTACATTTAATGGCAGGTTTTCATCTGGAGCAAGGGGGAAACAAAGGGAGCGGCTGCAAAGCCTTTACAGCTGGCAAGCTCAGAAGCCATGAAAAAATGAAATGTATGAGAGATTTAACATAAAATAGAGGGAAATCAGTAGCTGCCTTTGGGTCTTAATAAAATAGGCTGAAGTGCAAGCTAAAAGCAAAAGTGAAATAGAGAAAGGAAGAGACACTGATAGTTATGGTTGTATTTGATGGTAGCAGTCTATTCATCTGGGCGAGTTGGAAGGGAAATGTTTTAAGGTACATTAAGTGCTCTGAGCTCCTCAGTGGGGCTGGGCATGGTGAGGGTGATATGTTTTGTTTCTGTTCTCCGTAGTTGTAGGAAACTAAACTATGAAGAGGCATGAGATACCAAGAATTACTTATAGTGCTAAAATATGCAAAAGCTGGGCCAGATCTCCAACATGAAATGAAACAAATCAGTTTCATCAAGTCTGCTCAGACTGATTGCTGAACATGAGTGAAATGGTACCCTGAAGGGAAAAATGGAGCAGTTCAATAACTTACTATTTCAGTCTGAAGCTTATAGAAGGTAAACAACATACTGACATTGAGGTCATAGCAGGGAACAAAAATGTTAAAAGAAATCAAGCTTGTTACAGCAAGGCACATTAAATCAGAGCCCACAAACCAGCAAGGAGCCAAAACAGCATCAACATTTAGAAAACAGGCTGCATTGTCTTACCTTGTAAGTTTTCAGTGACATCTAGAAAGTCTTGTCAAGAAAGAACCTCTGTTGGGGAAGTCTTAGACTGAAACAATTGTAAAAAGGTTTTGTATCTTCTAAGGAAGGAGGATGGTCCTGCCTGAATCAAGGCAGCCAGAGAGGCACTGGTCTCCTGGGTTTACACACCCTGAATGCTGAGCTGGAAAATAAAGAAGTAGCTGGGTAGGCCAGTTGGTTTGGAGTTCAGGGTGGTATTCAGAGTCCTCGATGAGTTTGATGAAGAAGAGGCTCATCCCTGCGCTTATCTGCAGGTTCATGCTGTTCTCCAGAATTAGGATCCTGCTTGACATAAATCAAAGGGGTTTAACTTCATGGAGCAGCGTGGGTATTCTGAAGGATGCAGCTGCAGTACTGTAGTTTTCCTAAAGCAAATTGATACTCTTTATTCCAGTGAAGATTTCCTGACTTTCTTGTATCTTCACCACCTAAGAATGGGGTTAAAAAATAGTAATGATAGCATAGAGCAATTAATGGGCTTTTCCACTCTACAGTGCTGATTGGAAACACCTGCACAAAATTTACTGCTGCTGAACTAAGCCCAGTAGCAGTACTGATTGATCAGTAAAGATCAATAAAAATAATGGGGATTTTGGTGACTTGTGTCATAGGCCTCATGGAAAAATACCTGTCAGGGCATTTTCTGTTGTTATTGTCTTTGATAATTTCATTTTCCCCTATGAATGAAATCAGAACATTAAAAAAAATGACTTAATATACATATTTGTGTTGTCACCCCTATATTTAAGTTTGCATAGAAAATTCATATGTTGTGCTGACTACTAAAAAGAGCCCTTTATGAGATGTCATAAGTATATAAAAGATAAACCTTTTGCAGAATCGTTTTTGCTATATTAGCAAGACATTATTAGTTGCACTTTTCTAGTCCTTTATAGTTGCTTTGTTTTATTTACTTGTAAGTCAGAGCTGGTATAAAATACAGTAAGATAGCTCACTGAAGCTGTAGCATGTTGAGTTTTAATTAATAATCTTATAAAATATGAATTAGCATGGTTAGCAACTCACTTGAAATCTAATTAACTTGCCTTAGCTATCTTGTTAGATGCCCGTAATACTAAAATATTTTTTACAAGGTTAACATATTAATATGATTGTGATTATGCATTTCTGCTCATTTAATTACATTGCAAAACTTTGTCCTTAGATGAGCATTAAACATCATTTCAACGAGCTGTCCTTTAGCAAATCATTTGATTGCTGACATACAAAATCTCAAATTCATTATTAAGTACTTTTAGACTTAATGTTCATTTCATATTTTACTGTCACAATGTATAAAGACTTCTAAATACCTTTAAAATGTTTTTAAAGAAGGAGGCAAATAGTTTGTTGAGGAAGAAAGGTCATTTGGTTAGCTTTCTTACCTTGGAGTGAAATCCAAGAAATTTGCTGTTCTAGCTCTACATTTTGTGACAACCAGGTCTGCAGCTACAGGTAGAGTGAATAGCTCATTAGCAAGGGGAGGCTGGAAGTACTAATCTCTTACTCCAGTGAAGCACAAGCAATTATAGCATGCCTTGCTCCTGGAAATCTTTTCCTATATGCTTTGTAAGAACCACCGAGCATAATTGTACTGTTCTTACCAGACAGCTGAAATGTTTTTTAAGACATGAAACATATTCTTACATAAACACTTGTGGTCTTCATATAAGAAATGTGGCTCTGAATAGAAACATATCATATGTGTGATCTTAATAAATTAATCATCTTAAGGAGTTAAATTAAATGAGCAAGCGTTGTACTAAGGTGATTGTTTCCCCCTCCTCATCCTCCCTCTGTGAGACTGATCATAAGAGGTACTCCACTGTCTTGCTGAAATGTAACAGGTTTTATGTAGCTCCAAGATTAGAAATGGTAGACTTCAAATCAAAATTTTACCTTTTCTTGAAATTCCAACAGTGGACTAATTCTCACATTAGAGAGAGCTACGTCACAAGATAGGTACTTTACAGTAGAGGTACATTTTGCATTTTAGTAAGTAGCTGTTTCAGGGACATCATGAACATTGCTACAAATAAAAGTATGGTCTAGAAGTTTTATTCCATAGTGATTAACTGTATTCAGTCAACAAGAAAAGAAACCTAGAAGAGCTTATCTTTATGTATTAATGAAGCTGAGCTTAGGATGAAGCTTAGGAGAGGATCCTTTTAGTGAGCGCTATAACCATCTATTATTTTGTAATAGATGAACGTGGTAATCTGACTTACATAGCTTTGATTTCAGTGCAGCTATGCCAATTTGTATCATGGATCATTCGTTACCAGTTTTTCAGATGTCTATTTCCTATGACGATTTTGCTCCCAATCACATGTGTAAAATTTACATGTGTAGCTTACATGTGCTGGGGACATACTAACAAATGTATCCCCAGCAAGTGTTACCTTGTAATATGACTATGTATATGAACAAGAAATAAATGAATGAACAGGAGAACTGTTCCATAGTTTTATTTTTTGCATGCTGCCTTTTAGGTTTTCAGTAAGAACTCATGTTAAGCTTTTTCTAATTTAATGAAGGACATTATTATTATTTAAATGGTCCCAAAGTAGCTATTTAATAAAGATACTCTTTTAAAGCTGAATGAATTTTCCATTAAAAAGGATATATTTTCTGAAATTTCTCATAATGCTTATTTTGTGCTTTCAGAATCAATCTCAAGCATTTCTGTATCTTACAGGAAAAAACATATAAACACATAAAGAATAACATTATTCTCAAATTTTACTTTAAGGGCTTGCAAAATTAAAGTGCACAGAAAATTATGGGAGTTTTGTGTGCTTTTATATAAGTAACTGTGAGTTGTGAGGAACAAGATAAAAGTAAGCTCATAAACTATAAATCTTCGATATTACTGCATAGTAAAATTGCTGTACATAATTCTTGTGCAGTTTATCTGGAAAACCTGATTAAGGTATACTGCAAAATGAAATGGCCGATGCCTAAAAATTTGTGGAATGATACGGGGACACATTGCCTAAATTCCCCTGTAGCACTGATTTCCACAGAGAGAGAAATGGGTGCTGGCTGACTGTGTCATTGCCATAGTTCTGTGAAGACAATTTACATGGCTGTATGTTGCAGTTAATATTTGTGCTTACAGTCATATGTAATTTATGTACGGGTACTAATTTCACTAGGAGAAAGGCCTGACCTTTTAAAAAGTAGGTTTAGTCCTAAACCAGCTACATTTTAATAGAAACCACAGATGAAGATCTGTATGACAGCCATAACTGATGGCTGGATCCTCCCTATCATCCAGACCCTATGGTGTGGCAATTCAGTACAGCAGTGACATGTTGATGATATTGATGATCCTAGGGATACCATTTTAGTAGAGACAGAGGGATCTTTTCTCCTACACAGATAAAGAATGTGAACTCTGAAGATTTCTCATTCTGCATTTCAGAATGGGGGAACTGTAAGGACACATCCCCCAGTAAATAGATCACACTCATGACTCATTCACAACCAGCACGAGTATCTATGTATTCTTTCCACAGTCGTAAATAAATGTCATGAAGATGGCTGGGTAAATAAAAAATAGACATAGAAACAGCACAAAACCCCAGAAAATCTTAGCCCAAGATAATCTTAATTCAGTCCCAAAAGTGCAATTTACTTCACATGATCGGCTCAGTACTTACAGAGATTTCTCTATTTCAACATGTTTTGCATCTGAAAAGGAAGGGCTACACATCCCAAGCAGAGGAAGGCATGGAGTGGAGGTGGCTCAGAGTATGGGAGAGCATATGGGTACTGCAGTAGGGAATCAAGCCAGGATACTGAAGGTACCCGGTGTACTCGATGAGCCAAAAGGTGACTTAGATTTCTGTTCAGATTAGCAAAATATCATCTGCTCTAGCTTAATTTCATTTACCAATGTGTTGCTGGCTGATCTTTGACTTAGTACTGCAGGTGAGTACAATTAACTCAAAATGTTACAGTCTTAATGTGTGCTCTGAGCTGTTTTTGTGTGTTTCATTGCAACTCCTGTAAGATATAACAATTAATTACATTGATCTTGTAGATGCACAGATACATTTCAGGTCCAGAAGTGATTTAGGATTTCATTAAGCATAAACAGTCTGTAAAGATATCATTTTTCATATGTCCTGGTATCTGATCCTATTTACAACTAAATATGTTTCTAAGCAAGGAATTCTAAATATGCCTTTAGTTTTTCTTAGACAGGCGTAAGAAATTTGGTCCTTATTATATGGAAAAATGGACGTTTACATCCTAGAGAATAATTGGTGACTATACCTACATTGAGCATAAATTTTCCAGTGATGGCATAAAGGACATTTCATTGTCTGTTCCATAATTGAGAAGAGCTAACATTTAGAAGTGATATGGAATTTAACTTTCCCATCTGTCTTTAGTCATACTTTCATGTTTGTCTCATGGGATGTGTCATGTTTTTCATTCTTCCGTTTCTCTTTTTTTTTTTACATCCACAAACTAAAGTATTTATTTTATATATTTATTTATTTTAATGTTTTCTGGATATTATCACATGATCAGAGTACTTCAGAATGGGGTAAGTGTTTACATTTATGTTAAATAGATTTTCAGGACTATATTTAGAAAAAGAAGCAAACAAAATAATAATAATAAGATGTGGCCTCTCCACCAATCTAAATCCCATTTGATTAAAGACAGAAAAATGCAGTTTCTTTGTGAATAGCCTTCATATGTTCCCCTTTTGATCCAAACTTTGTGCTGGTTTTAGAGTGTGCTCTTAAAATGAAACTCATCAAAAAGGAGGGGGGGGAAGGTTTTTATCTCTAGTCCACATAACCCTAAAAATAAGGTCAAGTAAGTTACTGATTAGGAAATCAACTGTCCTCCACTTGTTCAAGACATTATTCTTTACAAGTGGCCTTACCTAAGGGTAACTTTTAAAGCACACATCTTATTTGCTATGAATGAAGGGGTAAAAACCTTATCTTAAAGATATTGCGGGCTCACATACATTTGCAGTCTAAGCTAGAATCTATCCTTCCTGTGCTGGTGGGCAGCATTTTTAACAAGAAGCCTACTTAATTTTGTTAAGGCTGATGGGGGAGTTAACTGGTCAGTTAGGCACATAACATATATGATGATCCTATAAGGCATCCTGCCTGTCTCTCTGGAACTCATTTTCAAGCTTTAATTTTTGCACATTCTCAAAATTTCTATCTTAGCAATTATAACTGTTAAAATTAATGAGTTCAAAATTCCAGGAAAGCTATGCATATGCATTGGTCTTTTGGGGTAAAGCAGTCATCTTTGTAATTCTTTCGTAAGTTACTGTTGTGCAGAGCTCTTGATCTGAAAAGAGATACAATTCTAAAAGAAAAAAAATATTAGGGAAGGTTGGTACTTAAAAAAGCAATTACATTACCAATTATCTAAGCACAACATATCACGACACAGGGAAAAGCTGAGAAATGCAATAGGAGTTCAGCTTGTGTCAGCTCTAAGTTCTTCACTGACCTCTGCAGAAGATGGGAGCAAACAGTAGAAATTAGGTCATATTGTTGAGGGGATTGTAAAGAAATATTTCAAGCTGGTAAAGACAAAATCAGAAAGGCCAAATTCAAAAATAGATGCATTTAGCAAGCTACATCAGTAATAAGGACTGCTTTAAAATTGCATTAATTATGAGAGGTAAGAAGTCTGAACAAAGTATCGGCCTGCTCTCTCTGAGAAACAAGGAAGCTAATTGCAGGTGATACTGAGAAGAACAAAATGTCACAGTCTTTTCTGGGACAATCTTCCCTAGAAAGGTCAATTTATGACTAGAGGATTAGCACAGCTGATAGGAAAATGAGCAAGATCTTCAATTAGAACAGGGAAGGCAAACTTTAGAGATTATCGGGATAATTATGGGTTCATCAGATCTCTAAGCACAATCCCTTTCCCCCAGAAAAAAGGACGTGGGGCTTCCCCTGCCTGTCCCCCAGCCTGCCCTGCTCCCCACTGCAGAACAACTGGCATATGAGAACTGCTAGAGGAAGAATGAAGAACTTAAGAAAAAAAATCAACTCCAATCAAAAAAAGGAAACATAGTTTCCTTCAGAGAAAAAAGCAGAGGAGCACGGGAATTACAGATTAGTCACATTTTAATTCATTTCCCAGCAAAACTCTAAAGCAAATAACTGAACTATCTGTAAGTTTGGAAAATAGCAGAGATAAATAACAACTAGGATGGATTTTTTTGTGAATAATCATATCAAATAATATAATTTTCTTCTTCATCAGATGAATAGATCTTGCTGATGGGAAAAGCGCAGGAGATTTCTTGGGGCTTGCTGCCATCAGTAAGGCTTTGATACCATCTCAACAAGCTAGGAAAACAGCTTTTAAAAAGCCATTGAAATTTGTGCAACACAACTTAGACAACCATATGCAAGGAGTAGTTATCTATCAATTCTCTATGAAAATAAAAGGAAGTTATCAGATGGGGCTCTGCAAAATCAAACTGCATTCACTTCTATCCAATATATTCACTAATAAAGTGCATGATGTAACAGAAAATTGTCTTGTTAAATTTCAAGACAACATCAGGCCAGGACTGTAAGTTTATTGGAGGACCAGATTAGAATGCAGAAGGACAATTCTTGATAAATTCAAGAAACAGGCTGAAAGTATAGGCTGAAAATCAATAAGGAATTGTGCAACAAAAATCAGTTGCACAATAAAGGACACAGAAACAACCCATTAGGGATCATTTCTGAAAATGATCTACAGTTAGAGCACAAGCTCAATCAAGAAGGTATTGGTCTTACGAAAATGAAATTTATCTACAAGAAACCTGGATAAATCTTACCTTTTAATTTTGCTTTAGGAAGGCTTCAGTTCGAAGGGCATGCATTTTGGGGCATTACACTTCCAACAAGATGTTCACCAGTTAGGACAAGCCCACCAGAGACCAATACGAATGTCTGATATCAAAGTATGTTCCCTTGAGAAAGTACTTGGGTAACTTATTTGAAAGATGTTAAGAATGAAGAATAGAAATGATGATATTTTTTCAAGTGGCTTTTCAAAGGGCTACGACAAAGGATAAGGCAACATCTGTTTTCAAGGTATGAGGAAAACTGGAGCTTCTAAAGCCTTGTGTCTGGACACAAAGCAGTGCTATGTATAAACCAAAGAGTTGCTCCTAGAACTTCTCCTAAAAATACCCATCGTAAGAAAAGTTTGTCCCAGTGAGGACCATGAAACTAGCTAGGACTTTTAACATCAGGTGACCAAGCTGTTTAATCTCCTTACACCCTACATACAGTAGGTATTTTCCAAGTCCATATGTGTGTGTGTACCTATAGATTGATAGATAGATACATGTGCATGTCTATACACAACCTGTATGTACAATACAATTTGTATGTACAATACAGTTTGTGTGTGTGTGCCTATATATATATATATATGGGTATATATATCAAAGCAGACATACATGTATGTACGATCAGTATTGTCCACAACACAATTCAGGATACTTGAATTGTCTTCTTCCCCAGTGATTATACAGGGTACATAAAAAGCATCACTTTTAACTCAGGCAATTATGTTTTATATTGTAACTATGTCTTCTCCCCTCCTCAGTATTTAGCACTAAAATTATCTGCAAGCAGAGAAAACATGAACATAAACAGTTTCTAATCCAAAATCTCATTTTAATATTATTTATTAACAGTAGAATAATTCTATTAAGCATTCATTAATGTTTTTGAGACAGATGTGGTAGGTCTTTATTCTAAAGTAAGCAAATTCAATGGGAAATCACAGGTTCTTGTGCCACATATGAATTAATCACAGGAAAATTCAAAGGCAAATTGGCTCTAAGTCTGTCACAATTGCTAAGGAAAACAGTTCTTTTGCTTCTTCAAAAGAGGAATCCTACTTTCTCATTAAAATTATTTTTTATCACTTAACACATTCTTTGGCAGATTAATTACTGTTATAGCAGGTATAAAGCCTGTCTTTTTTTTCCACATTCAATACATGGAACCAATCATATTTTGGGAGGCTGGTGCATCTGTCTTTGTAATCAGTATGTGCGTGTCTGTCAATATAAACTTTCCAATGACTTAAAATTTTCTGAATTTCCTTTTCTGGTCATACACATTCATGAAGGTTGAATCACTGACCTACAAGTTGTTGAAGAATTCAGACTTAACATGTACACAGTAAACTTAACTCCTCTATTTTGTTATAAAACTATGTTGTCCAAAAAATCACCATTTCTGGCAGTCAAACATATTAGAAAAGGAGACTGATATGTTAATTAAGCATGTTAAAACAACAGGGAAAAAATGATTAGCCTGGGGAACAAGGAGGAATGTACATTCCTTTGTGTAGCTTAGGAGAATTCCCCATTGTGTCTGTGTGGTTTATGTGTGAACACTTCCAAAAGTCAAATCAGTTGTAATTTATAATTTTTGCCAAAAGAAATAATGACTGCTAAAACATTTATTTTCCACAGTATTGAAAGTTTTCTCAGACTAAAATAAAATCAGGAAAAGATACATTTGGAAATGTTGGAAAGTTTAATTTCAAGTCAGCTAAAGATCATTCTGAGCTGTCATTGTGTTTCCTAAGAAATGTAATTTAGGGTTACAGGTTCAGCCATACCCTCTAATCACCATAAATAAACTCTTAAACCAGAGGGGAAACCACATTGTTGCATGGAAGATGTAATCCAGAAAAAGCTGGCTGTAAAAGGGAAAGAGGGCTTGCAGCACAGTAGTTTAGATAGATAAATATCAAATTCAGACTAACTCCAAATGAAATTTAGTTTGCCAAATACAAATATTAAAAGATCATTGAAGTTTGCATTTCTTTAGAAATATTTTCGGACATAAAATTATTAGCAAGACTCCTGTGGAAAATTTTAATGTCATAGTAATTGAATTATATTTGGGGAAAAAAATATCCAATCAACTGTTCAATAACTTTGAAGAGCAAATAGTGACAGCAGGACCTGCCTAAGATTAACATAAAATTACCTTAACAGTAATAAGGTGATGATGGAAGATGATGAATGAAATGGACTCTGAAATCTAAAATCCATGGTTAAAGACAATTAGAATTCAACCCTGAGAACTGCCAGAGTGAATGGTCATTAAAATTATCAAGGAACTGGGATCCAGCTTTGACAGCTGAACTGAGGAGCAGAGTTACTGATTTCAACAGTCACTCTAGATTCACTCTGCTAAAAACGGTAGGGGGAGGAAATGCTTTTTGCCAAACAAATCACGTTCCTGTAAAAGAATAGTGAAGGGAATTCCTCCTGTTTTTTGTCTAATTGCACCACTGAAGGATCTCCTCAGGTTTAGCTGGAAAGCGCCCTGCTATGCCCTCTAAGAACCCAGCTACACCATGGGTGTTCACCTGCTTGGTAGTATCGACATTCACATGCCAGGATAGATGCTCAGTGCAGGTTGTAAACCTGACTCAGGAATTTTACTAATACAAAGGTAAACTGAGGCATGCTGACATTCTTCTGTTTTAGTGATTTGTGGTGTGATATGGAATCATATCCCTCTGTAATCTAGGCCACTGCTTCGAGTGGACGTTCTTTGGGCAACATTTATATCTGCTTCTAGCTAAAAATAAAGCTTCAAACAACAATTTTGCAAGCTAAATATTGCAGGTGAAGTGACCAAACTAGTAAGTTTTTAGTGAAATAATTTAGTAAGTCAGAAGAGTTAACATAAAAATGACACAAACCCCCTCCTCCTTTGAAGGAAATTGGTTCTGAGTGGAAAATGCAGTAAAAATGAATAAATTATTTTTAAAAGGTTGAAGAGAACGCTGTTGCATTCATCTTTTATGCATTTTCATGTTTTGCTTTTGAACATGAAAAGACTATCTTTACTGACAAAGCAATAAACCTACATCTTGATCATTCCCAAGAAAGTAATTCTTTATTTCTCTTCACAAACTATGGAGGGAGAAAGAAAAAACAAAAAAAAAAAAGACTTCTTTTGTGTTTATTTTTCAGTGACTCATCAGAAATACTCAATTTTGAAAATGTGAACTGAAAAAAAAATGAACAGGGAAGATAGAGAATGGTGTTTCAGGCAGCCTTAAGGGGGAGGAGTAACGTGTGGGGGAAGCGTGCATGTGTGTGCCTGCGCATCCCTGTCTGCATGTGCCTGCGTGTCTATTCATGTAAATGGAAAAGGCGAACTTTATATGTTTAAGGACAGACAAACAGAAAAGGCACCTCTGCCATTTACTCATGGAAACCTGTGTAATCCCTCATGGCAAACCAATTGAAACTCACAAGTGTGGAGTATATTTTGGCCCCAGCAGAGTTCTAAGCTGATATATTTAGTGCACAGGCTGGCTTTTAATTTCCAGGTCTGAGGCTGAATCCCGCCGTGTTAAAACCAAACAACCGTGATAAGATTATATAGTGATGTTATTACATCATAGTGCTGGAAAGTAGAAAATAAATTACCAGTAGAACTGAAGAGTGTTCGAGGCGTAAATTAATCAGCTACACTGGAATTTGACTAGGACATCAGGATCTAAACAGTATAAATTCTTTAACCATACTAAAGAGCTAAAATGCACTTCTCATATAAAGCTTTCAATTTCTAGAGATTCCAAGGTCCCAAAAGCTTGATAGAAAATTTATTTATTATTCTAACAGAGACAAGTACCATATACTGAATCAGCACAAGTAAATCCTGAAAGATAGCTCTGTCACCAGACTGAACCTGCCTCAAGGCAGCTTGCCTTTTGAATCTAGGGGAAAGGTTTCATTTCACAGGGGAACTTATTCCTCTCTCATTTTATTTTTGGATCCTTTATGTTGTGATTGCATATGGGGTCATTCAGTTGCCTCCTGTAAGCAAGGAAACTATGGGTCAGAAGTCTGCATTCTTAGCTTTCATTATGAAGGAAAATAGCAGCAATTTGTTGAGAATGGAGCTTTTCATCTTTTGAAACTTCAGTACATTCTGAAATAAATAGAGAATATGAAGTTGTTCCTCTCTGCTGTGATACTCCTCTTTATAAAAGGGTTATGTTGTGTGAGTTTCCAAGTTACTATCTTGCACAGGCAGGAAGAGACTACTAGCAACTGATTCTTGATATAGGTCAAGGCTGACTGTATTATCCCTAAAATCTCTCAAGATCTAGTAAGGCAAATGTCTTCATATCTTGTGATATCTATCAGGAAAATTGAAAGAACTAGGCTAGAATGGTGTGAGACATGGTGGGCATGAGGTCCTGTCAAAAAGCTGTGATCCATGAGACATTTGTAGGTTCAGCATTTTATGGTTTTAAGCCCTTCTCCAGACACTGGAGGTTGACATTTTCTCACCTTTTACAGAACCACAGAACTGTTGAGCTTGGTGGGGACTCCTGGAGATTGACTAGTCCAAGTTCTCCTCCACGGAGGGTAACTCTTCCTTGCTGCAGACTTTCCTCCTGGTGGCAGGGCCCTGGGATTCCTGAAGGCCAGTCTTAGTGGTAAAGATTGAGGCAAAGAAGACATTAAGCACCCCAGACTTTTCCATGTCCTTTGTGACCAGGGCCTCTACCCCATCCAGTGGTAGGCCCACTTTTCCCTTGTCTTCCTTCTGCTGTTGGTGTAGAAGAAGTTCTTCTAGCTGTCTTTCAAGTCCCTCATCAGACTCAGCTCCAGTTGGATTTTGGGTTTCCTGAACCCGTCACTGAGTGCACAAAAGTATATTTCCTTGTTCAACCTACTGATTCCAGTATCTGAGATCTTATAAAATCAGCTAAATCATACTGTATTATGTATCATATTATACATCATAAAGTATCATACAGAATTCAGATCCAGCTAGGTACAGAAAACGTTGAACTTTGTTATACAAACACAGGCGTGAACATAAACTGTTAAGGAATAAAGGTGCAAAAAGGTGCATGGAAAACATCAGAAAACAAAATTTACTGCTTGGGCGGCTGCCACCAGAGGAACAGGAGGGTTGCACAGCAGCTACCCTGGATGGACCTTGGCCCTGGCCCCCTCTGGTAAAAATGGTCTACTCAGTTCCTCCATCAGTGCTAGGGATGGAGCAGCAGCCAATGAGACTACCCAAGGTTTTGGCATAGTCAAACAAAGAAATTTTGCCGTTTCTGAGAGTCTACTGCTCTGGGTAACTCTTAATTTACAGGCAGCCAGTGCCACCTACAAACAGGGACAGGCAACTAACCATGGAGACAAAATAAGTGTGCGTGCAGGGAGGATTTAAATGCTTATAACACAAAAACTGGGAATTTGGGTATCAACAGTGTCTTCTGATATGTACAAATAACCTGAGTATGCTCTTGCACTCTGCTGTGATAGAGAATCTCACACTAGAGCAAAGGACTACAAGAGGGAGAAGGTAAAAACCAGGGATGCCTTTCCAGGAATCTTTTGCCCACCTGGGTGGGGAGGGTTTCTTTTCAGCAGAGGTGGGTGCTGCTAGTCTTGCAGATGGCACAAGCTCATTGCCACACCCTTTCCAGCAAAGGCAAACAGACAGAGAGGTGTGCATTTAGTTATGTTCTGATCTGCTTCATGCATGTATTGACAGAATTTTTTTATAGATATACAATTTGTGGAACCAGTTGCTATAAGATCTCAAGCCTGAATTTATTTTGAAGATTTTCACACTGCAAACTAAAGTCAAAGACATTAAGTTGTTTTTCATCTATCTGAAACAGTAAAGTGCATGATTTGAGAAAAAAAAATAGAAAATCAGTTACATCTCAAAAGAGCTAATTTAATTTCTAGTTTCATTTCCCAAGCTGGTAGTTTAGTATAGAAACTCAGTTTTGATTAATATGCATGCATCATTAATCATTTAAATAAAAGTGGACCCCATAATTTCAAAAACAAACAATGCCACTTGACTGCTAATTCAGCATCATAATTAGAAGTCTTCAGATATGCTAGTTGACAAAATGTTTAATAAAAATTAATAAACCTTGCTCTCAGGGTCATCCAATCACAAATACTACTAAGTTCTTCCTTTTTTTTATCTTTGTGTGTACATATATGTATACACTTAAATTCAGATAAAGGTAATTTTAGAATAAGAGAAGTGAATAATGGTTCTTTTAATTATGGTCTGAAGAAGGTGAGACATTAAAAAGCAGCAAGGCAACATGTCAGTGCATGCCTAACTTCTACTCATCAATGAACATTTTTGCTCTGGGTCTGTCACTTGGTTATGTTCAAAAAGTTTACCTTTAAGTTCTGTTCAGTCCTTATTCAGATACACCACTGGGTAGTGTCACCAGATCAGCACAATGCAAAATTAAATGGAAAAGTTCTGAAAGATGAAGATTCTGGGACAGTTGAACAGTTCACATACTAATCTGAAGGAACACATTTGCTGTAAGAGCACATTTCTCCATGTTCAAATCACTTATATTCCCTTTCATCCTTAACTGATAATCGTGCTGGATATTGTGTACCACAAGAGTTTAGCAGTGATGCAAGTCCCAAATTCAGAGGGCTAGATCGATGAATTGATTATGTGTCCCTTAGTGTGTACAGATGACTCCAAGATGAATATAAACAGCTGAAAAAACTAAGGACAGGAAAGTTAGGAGAGAAGTTCTGAATTAAATGGAGGTTATTAGGTTCAGATTGTGTTTTGATTTAGAAGTCTTAAAGTTAAATGGATTACTCATCAATCTCAATCCACTGTAATTAGAAAGCACCAAAAGTCCATGACTTTATATAAAATCAAGATTTATTGGTGGAAGAGCTTTTAATAATATATCAAGTACCAAAGTTTATACTGAGGTCACTTGTAACTATGCCTGTACTGCTCCTACACTTTTGTCAATCACTCCCTGAATTGGTCATAACGTGTTTCTGTGTTCATATTTGCGACTCTGGTAATTGGGACATAAGTCTGGAGTCTAGTAAGAGTAGAGAAAAATGTAACAGAATGGTATGTTCACTTCTTGGACTATATACAGCACGGTATTTTCCTATTGTCTAGTGACATATGTGCTATGTTCTCAAGCAAGATCAAAAATAACTAGTGCAATAAAGTCTGGTTTTTAAAAGCTTTTGGTTATTGTCATTGTGCTAGATTTGTGAGATTCAAGTAATTTTTTTCCCCCACAAACTGTGGTTTGACTACAGTGATATGTTTCACTAAGATTCTTTTCTTTTTTCAGTAAGGAAAACTTGCAATGCTAATACAAGTACTGTAAAAGACAACAGAATGGGATACATGTGTCACTTCTACCCACCCTTTGAAAAAAAAAAAAAAAAGAGATGGTGTTTAAACTTAATCTTTTAGTCTCTAATTAGAATTTACCAGAAACCTTATTGACACTAAGAAAAATTTAATAAAGTAAGCACGAGAGTCTCATGGTTCTTTTCCTGGCTTTGTTCTTCAGCCAGTGTATCATACTTGGCAGCTGATTAACTGTCTTCACCTGCTTCCTTGTAAGGAAAATCCTTTGCCAAGAATCAACAAAAAATACACCCAACAAAAAAGACTGAGTTCTTTACTGCCACTAGACACTAATATGAAATGTAGTAGTAAGACTATTGCTCATGAAGATGGCTAAGGCTTCCTGTTGCTATAAAGAGCCACAGCATAGCCCACCCCTTCATCAGGAGTACTGACTGGTGCTTCTCAACAAGACTATTAGCTTCCAAAAACTTGAAATCAATTCACTTACTTATGAACCAGGAAACTATTACAAATCTACATCCGAAATTAAGATTTATGTACTGTGGGCCAGGGAAGAAACTTACTCTTAGATTACTCAGTACCACATAATTACAGCTATTATTCATCTATTTCACAGGAAGTAAAACTGCTGAAGTTTAGCTTAAGAATTAGTTAACAGTGCTGTGGAGAGATCTAAGCCAAACAGCAGCGCAGGAAAAAATAACTGATTCTTTGTAGCTCCAAAGAATGTACTGAAGACAACCATAACCTTTGCCTGCAGGCAGAAACTGCTGAAAATTCAAGTCTTCTACTTTAGTTCTGTCAGCAAAAAACACATATTTTTTTTCAGTTCTGTAAAAAGCTATATGCCCCAGGCCATCAAACGCTGCAATAATGTGTATCTTAAACTGTCCTAAAAATGGAGTTCTTTAGAAGAATGAAACATTAAACTAGCGAGCAATGCATGTTCAGATCGAAGAGAGATGGGCCAGGGAAAGAAAAAAATGGTAACCCTAAAACTAAAGATATTCAGTGAAATAGATATAGACAAGGGCCTGAAATCTTTACCCTACCTTTACTTCCTTTGAAAAGAAAATTTCCTGTCAGGATGAAAAAGAAAAAGGATTTCAGGATTGGCCTTGAGTTGAGAAAGTGAAGGTACACATGTATGTGGCTGAACACTTTCGTTTAGCAAAACAGAGGCAAGAAGTGAATCTCTTGAATAAATGCAGTCATTTTCAAAAGGACTAAACAGACAAGAGTTCCTTTTGAACTTGAAGTGTGCATTTGAGGGATACACCAAAACAGCTGTAGTGAAACTCACATTTATGTTTTCTAATAGCTCCTTCATTAAAGATTCATGCAACAGACAAAAACGAAATCAAATTCAGACATCTCAGTCATTTATAGGAAATCTTTGAAATTCAGCAGGGGAAAAAACTGGAGGAGGTTCCATTTCTTTATCCTGTGAAACTGATATCCCATTTCTGCTGAGATACAATGGGCTCAAGACTTAATGTTTGCAGGCAAACAAGGAAGTCACTTGTCTGTGGCCTTTTTTATGGGATTTTTCAACCTTGGCATGTGTACCTTGCAATTTAAATAAAGTTTTTGTTTGTTATGTTTTGGTAAGATATACTTTTTATCCACAAAGTAGCTGGGAAAAGGCACAGAAATTGGTACAGCCAACGTGTATTTCACTGAATTTGGCTTCTTGAAGGAAACAAGCAATGTCATTTTTGCCCACAAAGTTCTGCTGAAACACAGATGTGCAGAAAGTTAAAGAAAGTTAAACCCTGGGAACATACTCCATTTTCTTGGAAAAGGCAATAAAAAGAGAACATGTGCAATTTCTCCTGCTTCAGACTCAAAGAAGTGCTTGTAAGACCAAGAATCTGGTTGTGGGATTATTTTTTTTCCCCACAGATCATCTGCTTTCATAAAACTTACTACCTTTCCCTATAAGCTCTGCATTTGCATCCTTTTTCTTCTTTCATGCACTTTTCAGAGTAGATGACTTCCAGTAGCCATCACTAATACAGGGGTATTCCCCAGCACGTGTCGGTCTCTTGAATACTCCATTACTTCCTCAAGTTAAAAAGACCTCATCTTTACAGTATGTCAGACCTTAGTAACTGGACAACTGCTTCTTAAGACTCTGACAAGACAGACGGTACCTACTGAAGTTCAAAATCTATTTCAAAAAGATGCTTGAAAAGAATTCAAAGGGAATACTCTTCCAAATTCTTTTCCTAGAAGAGAACTTCTTGGATTTCCTTATTATTGTTGCTTTTTTAAAAATTATTTTGTTTTTTGAGGAGGGTGTGTGTTGGGTTTTTAATGTTGGATAACATCCTCAGGGCTATTTGGTCTGAAGTGACAAGAATCTTTCTCCCAGGCAGTATTGAAATGAAGTGTTACTGCATGCAGGATTGGTATCTAATTGACTGTAATGGGACCTTTAGCCAGAATGGTCACATCACCCTGGTTGAGTGGCCTCTTCTGAAAAGTCTGTGGCTTACATTCCTTTATTATTTACTTGTAGATGGTAGGAATGGATTTAGTGCTTGTAAAAAACATTGGATAAAATGGCTTTGGTGCCTAAAGGAGGATGAGGGAAAAGGGAAAGAGGATCCAGGGAACTACAGGCCTGTCAGCTTAACCTCAGTGCCAGGGAGGTTATGGAGCAGATCATCCTGAGCACCATCACACAGCCTGTGCAGGTCAACGGGGGGCACAGGGCCAGCCAGCGTGGGGTTATGAAAAGCTGGTCCTGCCTGACTAACCCCATCTCCTTCTGTGACAATTGGCCTGCCTAGTGGATGAGGGAAATGCTGTGGATGTTGTTTACCTGGACCTTAGTAAAGCCTTTGACACTGCCTCCTGCAGCATTCTCCTGGAGAAACTGCCTACTCATGGCTTGGACAGGTGTACTCTACATGCTGGGTGAAAGCTGGCTGGGTGGCCCAGCCCAAGGAGTGGTGGTGAATGGAGTTACATCCAGCTGGTGGCCGGTCACAAGTGGTGTTCCCCAGGGCCCATTATCAGGCCCAGTCCTGTTTAATAGCTTTATCAACCATTTGGACAAGGGGACTGAGTGCACCCTCAGTCACCTTGCGGATGGCACCAGTTGGGTGGGAGTGTTGATCTGCTGGAGCACAGGAAGGCTCTGCAGGGGGATCTGGGCAGCCTGGACCGATGGGCCAGGGCCAGCTGTATGAGGTTCAACACGGCTCAGTGCCGGGTCCTGCACTCGGGTCACACCAACCCCACGCGGCGCTACAGGCTGGGGAAGGGGGGCTGGGAAGTGCCTGGTGGAAAAGGACCTGGGGATGCTGAACTCAAGCCAGCAGTATGTCCAGGTGGCCAAGAAGGCCAGCAGCACCCTGGCTGGGATCTGAAGCAGTGTGGCCAGCAGGACTAGGGCAGCGATCGTCCCCCTGCACTGGGCACGGGTGAGGCCGCACCTTGAATGCTGTGTGCAGGTTTGGGCCTGTCACGATACGAAAGACACTGAGGTGCTGGAGTGTGTCCAGAGAAGGGCAGTGAAGCTGGTGAAGGGTCTGGAGCACAGTTCTTATGAGGAGCAGCTGAGGGAACTGGAGTTGTTCAGCCTGGAGAAGAGGAGAATCAGGGGGTTCTTACTGCTCTCTAGCAGAAAGGAGATTGTAGCGAGGTGGGTGTCATTCTCTTCTCCCAAGTAACAAGCAATAGGACAAGTGGAAATGGCCTGAAGTTGTGCCAGGGGTGGTTTAGACTGGATATTAGGGGAAAAGGGTTGTCAAGCACTGGAACAGGCTGCCCAGGAGAGCGGTTGAGTTACCAACCCTGGGGGTGTTCAAAAGACATGTAGATGTGGTGTTTAGGGACATGGTTTAATGGTTGACTTGGCAGTCCTGGGCTAATGGTTGAACTTGATGATTTTAATGGTCTTTCCCTATCTAAATGATTCTATGATTCTATAATTCTAAAGATTGCTACCCAACCAAAGAGCATCATAAGTGGTGAGTAAGCTGCACATCTTTGTGAGCAGGTAAGGTAAGGACAAGAGGTATGCACATTCTTTCCCCAGAGTATAGCTGATTGGCTGGAATCACCCCCAGAGATAAGGATTTAATTAATTTTGTAGCCCTTCATTTAGTCTTCCCGCTGAGGCAGCAAATGTAGGGCTTTATTTTGTGCCCATTCAAGGGGCACAAAATTTTGTGCCCCCCCCCGCCATTTGTAAAAATTAATATGCTTTTCTTAAAAGGATGTCTGCAGTAGGGAGAAGGTGGATTTGGTTGAACTGGTAACCAATTCTGCATCACTGTTTCAAATTCAAAGGAAATGGAGCCGAGTGATCTTTTGCAGCTACATACCAAATCAGTCTTCACTATCAATTTTATTTTATTTGATCCTTAGGTTCTAAAATCTGATTCAATGCATTCTGTAAAAACAAAAACAAAACCAAAAACATTTCCCTCTGACAGCAATTTTTCTCTTGAAATGCTTTTCCTCACACTAGTGTTCCTGCTGAAGATTTGCTAAAAGATTCTCCCTCCCTCTCTAGGCCCTTCATGTCTCAGGTGGCTGCCTTTTAATTAAATAGTTACTTTGTTTTGGATCATTTTTTATTATTTGTTTAAATGTTATTGTTTGTACTTTAAATTGATCGCCTCTGTACAATCTGAAGCTGAGCGTTTGCTGTGGCACTGAGTGAATTTCTGCTGTTGCCTCAGGACATTGCTGCAAATGTAGTGTTGCTGTTGATAAAGATTCTCATGATAAAAGAATTTACAACAAAGGATAAATTAATTTTTCCTAAAGCTCAATGGTGTCAAGATCAGATACTGTTTCTCTTTTCCTCACTTCCAATTTCCATTTGCTTAGAAAATAGCTTTCTATTTATTTGGACTAATATGAAAAGCACATTGTCATACAGACAGCCACAACACTCAACAGAAGAAATGTACAAATGTGCCTTTGTCACTAGTGTTTCTTTGTAGCTACCCTTCTAGCCATTAACCGCAGGCTTAAACCAAGTGGTGCTATTTTAGTCCCAGTGCAGGTTTCTTGTTCCTGCAAAGAAACACCTCTTATCGTTCAGTTAAAAGCAACATGACACTTCCAGCCATTTGTATAAGTTTATTTCTTTTCATGGTCTTTTACCACTTTTTCCTCACTGAGTTTTCAAAGCAAGAAATTTCCTTGTGTCTTCTATATTATATACAGTTTTGCTGATGTTATTGTTTCAGTTCTATAGAACAGCAAAAGATGGAAATATTCTGTTCTTAGCAGAAGGTAAGATTAGAAGGAATATGCAGGTACAGAAATATGTGAGAAGCAGTAGAGATCTTTCCTATGCTCAGACAAAAATAGTCAGTGATGATAATTTCTGATACCTCTAACGCTTGTACCTGGCTCTTCTTTTGCCTAGTGTTCCGAGCATTGATGTGCGTTGGAGCCCCTTTTCCTTTTCAAACAAGGCTCTTAGCACATGGTGATAGGCTGTGGTGTATTCAGAACTTCCTTAGCTCCTGAAACGAATTTGAATGAAAATCTGCACCTCACTCCATTCTCCAACAAGCCTTCAATTCTAATCTTAAATATAACAAAATTTCCCTATCCATTTTCTACATAGTCATTGGTGTTTCACTACCTAATGGATATTATCAATAGAGCTGTAAAGCTACCTGTAACCATATCACAGAATTATAGATTTTAGGACAGAAAAGAAATAGCAAGTGAGTCACTTCTTGGCCACGCTATATTGCAGTGTTGTGCACAACAGTGTATTTCCTGTTACTATATCTATTCTAGTTTTAGGCATCAAGCATCGCTATTTCCCTGGGGAGAACATTCTGCAGTCTATTACATTTCGTTGTTAGCAAGCTTTGCCTGATGTTCAGTCCAAATGTCCTTATACTGGATCATCCCAGATCATTTGCTGCACTGAGTACCTTTTAAAGTCAATGAAATCTGGGTCCCTTATGGGATTTTGAATACCCTGTGGGGATTCAGTATTTGGGTTTTTTTTAAGAGAAAGGAAGAAAGGAAGGAAGGACGTACAGACAGGCAGAAAAGAACTGACATTAGTTTCTAAACTTCCACAGCCACTTGAGTGACAGGTAAAAAGCCAGTTATGGAAGAAGTGCACGTTACAATCTTTAGTTAGTGCTTTGGTTTTAGTTAGTGCTTTAGTTAGAAGCTCAGGCTTTAATTTTGCTTTTTAGAATTTTTTTTAAATGTTTTAATTTCTGAAACACTGGCCCTAGATTTTGCCTGAAACTACTGTCTCTCACTTAATACAAACAAGCAGTCCAGTGCTGTAAATCTTCTGCAAGTGAAGTACTTATTTTCTTGTATATTTTCATTAAGTCTGAATCTTCATTAAAGTGATTGCTTAGGTTCTCCTAAGTATTCACTTTCTGCACTGAAATCGGACAGTTTTGCCACCAAGATCTGCCAGAGCAGTACATATGCCCAGTATCTTCTCAAGCTTCCACATAACAGGTCTTCGTAAACCTTGTTCAGTTCCTTTGTGCCATTTGGGGCTGCAATTCAAATTTATTTTTTCACCTTGTCTCACAATTTCTTTGTTACTCCCTTCTAAGCAATTTATACTCCTTTTATTCTAAAACAGAACAATTTTCATATCTTGGCCCTGGAAAGACTATCCATGTATGCCAGCAACCTACACATGACCTTGATGTTTGCTGTCTGACATATCATGGTAAAGAACATACCACATGAGAGTGCAGCATCTACAGACCATTTTAAAAGAGAACACCAAGGTCTAGAGAGAGGTGAGCAAAGAATTATTTCCTCCAACAGTCTATAGACCTCTCTCTTAATCTGACCGCTTGGATGTGGGGAGACAAGATTTTAGATTATCTGGACACCCAAAATTTTTGGCTGGCTCTTTTCTAGCCAAAGGGATCTCTATATCTGGGAAGAGAAGCAGTGACAATTGCTTTCAGCCATGATCTCCCCTTTGGGACTTACTGTCACAGACAAACTACCTAGATTGTTTGGGTTTTGTATTGTAAACTGGATATGAATTTAGTGGTATTTTGATGTCCTCTGTGGATAAACATTACAAGAACACATTAAATATGGCTATGTAGCTGATGCTACTTGCATCAAAGTACTTCTAAAAGTGGACATAATAGAAGTTTATTTTAAAGCAGGCCTACAAATGCACATTTCAGATTAAAAGCTATTACCAGCAAGAAATGAAATAATCAATATTTGAATCCCACCTGTATATTACCTTTGAATATTATACCTATATCTATACATGAGGACAAAGTAGACTAATTCTCTTCTTCTCTTGCTTATCACAGCACTACATAGCAGCAAATTGTAATGCTGCCTTATTTCTCCAGGGATCATAAAGACTGCTGATGAATGACGACTCTGGTAGCTTTGCCCACGCCACAAGAGGCAAGTCCTGATTCCTGCTGCCACTGGGGCCCTTGGGCAGCTGCTGGGGCTGGGCAGGAAGCAGAAGCATGGTTGGGTGGTGGGTCAGGGACAGCCCTCACTGGATGGACAGGACCATCCAGTGCTTCTATCCAAAATATTTCCAAGGCTAGGTTGTACTTTCCAGGCACAGCTAGCAGCCTGAACCTTAGCTATTAGCCTGCAGCAGCTGAAACCATGCTGCTAGCTGGCAATTACATCTTCATGTGCAATGCAAGGCATGTGAAGTCCAGCAGCCTTTTGGCCTTTCATACCACTAAGTATGTCCTGCAGTAGTTTCTTTGGGAAGGCTGAGGAATGCAAACCACTAAATGGTAATATCTTTCAGATGCCCTGAAGTTGCAATAAAAAGAAAATTAAACCATTTTAAAAGTCTTTAATGAAGTGATACAGTAATTAAATTCCAATTAACCAAAGGGATGGTTATTTCCTACTCTTGTATGCAGATGTATAACTTCTGCTGTTGCTCCAAGTTAGTTCAGTTTTAAAAGTATCAGTAATGCCACTTCCACATCATTCCACATTATAGAAATTCACATTATTGGCAAAAATTTGGGGGTTTCTTGGGGGAAAACAGCAACTGATCTCTGAGACACTGACACTTAAAATTCTGAAGCACGTTGATACTACAGAGCTAATTTTATCATTAAATAACAATCAGAATGTAATTATTACTTTGAAATCAATATTTGCCCATTAAGTCTTGGTCAGACTTTCCTGCTATAATATAACTGAGTCTTTGGCTGATGAGAGGGTTATACAGTCCTGCGTGAGCTCCTGCACCTGGCACTGGGGGTGAGACTTCCAGAGCATAGTTTGCCATTACAGTAGTGATGCCCCATTTCTAGACCTGATTATTTGCACCATGGGGAAACTCCGCTGAAGTTTATGAGGAAATGTTGAACTTGCAACAGATGGGTGTGAGAGATTCTTTTTGATATTTAAGCTGGAGTGTCTCACACGGAAGCCTCTAGGACACAACTTCAAAAGATGTAAACAAGGGAAGAAGTTGTTGAACTTAATCCTTCATTCCTTCCAGAGGCTGTCAGTTTAGCAAGACTTATTCTTCCCTCATGCAGTTATAAAAATAATGTGATTAATACAGAGAACTCACATTCTGACCTATTCTAAAACTCCAAATAAGAAGTGTGGGATTCTATGTTTTTTACAGCAAACTCCCTAACTTTTCTGAAAGCTTGGACTGACCAAGCTATGATTTAAATACACCATATCAAAATCTGCATTTCCCAAAGGTTTTATTGGAAAAAGAATGAAAAGTAATGATTTCATATCAGTTTATTTTCAAAATCTCTCACATGTCACTTCATGCTTAATCTTTTCTTTTATTACACTTTACACATTTAAGGTTTAGTGCAAGTTATTGAAAATCAATAAGGTTATAAATGTAGGATTGGTAATTACTGCATGATTTGTACAATATCTTATTTACATAATTCATTTACTGGCAACTTGCATTTTAATTAACCTAGAATGAGTGCTTCAATGAAATTTTAATTTAGTGTACTAAATTGAAAAAGTTGACAAATCTTGCACTTAGTCATGCAACTGTGAGTTTCATTTTCTATTCAGAAAGATTAAGAATTGTGCAGTTAAGATGAATTTAATCCTTGATTCCCAATGTATTATATAAATCTTTGTTTTTTCCTGGTAAATTGCATTTAAAACATGGTAATGATCAGAAACACTGCCAAATTAATAAATGTTGCTGAACAAATCTTCCCCTACAGTATTTTTATTCAATAGATAAAGATGTCATAAAATACAACTAGAAGAAAAAAGTTGATGAAGTAATCACCTTCACACCTCCCCATATGCTCCATGCTGACACTGAAAATACGAAGAGAAGTAACAGAATCTTGTCCTTCTGTTGGTTAAACTGATTATCAGCTACTTGTGTCTGTCTATTTTATAATTCCAGCCTAAGAAGATAGCTCTGGTAAACTCAATATCAAGATTTTTCATAGCTCTGGGGACCAAAGATCATATGGAATTATGGAACAAAAGTGGCTTAACTCTTACAGAAGGAGTAAGTTTGAGTTAGATTTTTACTGACCTGTGTAAGCTGTAGCAGTTCATATATATAAAATCAAATACGCAAAGTTCCTTTTCTCAGCTATCTCCTGCTAAAAATTCTTTGTATATTGAATTAGTTTCCCTAATCTTTGCTTGGATATTAATGTCTGTATTCTTGAAAAGAAGTTTTTAATGGCTTTTCCCCAAAATTTGCATTATAATATTGCACAGAATACATTTTTAATGTTCATCTGGAATATACCAAAAAGACTACGTTACTGTGTTCTGGCTGTCTGTGCTCTGACGTAGTCAGTCTTTTCAGAAACCCCATAAAAATGCAATACTTAAAAGGGCAATCACATTTCAAGTCATATCATCTTATTTATAGCCTTTCTGAGCTTGTTAATATATTGACGTAAATATTTAGGTAAAGTTAATCAATAGAAAGCAGTTGCTTTATAACACATAGGACAGGAGCTTTTTTGTCACACTTGAGCAAAACAGACAAATACCATCTCTTTTACCTGATTTTCAATGTAGTGACTGAGATTTAGACAAAAGATATAATTTAGTTATTTCAAGGCACTTCTATGTCAGTATATACTCCACAAGATGTAATATAATTTGTCTGCTACACTATTTGTGCAGCATGCTGTCTGGCACAACGTTCCCTCTAGACGGAAGGTGCTGACATATTAAAGAAGCAAGCAACAAGCGTTTGATCTTCTGTTTATATTGCTTTTCTCAGAAAAACAGGAAAGCCAATTCAACAGAGATTTGGTTGCCACTGTACAAACGTAGCTCCTGACCCGAGGGGTAAGTTTGAATTTCATAGCTTTACCATCTTGATAAATTTAAATACAGTGTGATCTTTAAATAGAAACATTTTCCAGAAAATACCTTTTCACATTTTGAGTTCAGATGCATGTCAGTGATGTTATTTTATATCCAGAATAATGCACAGCATTTTAGCCTAGGACATTTGAGAATTTTTCAGAAAGGGAAAGAATGTAAGCATTTCCTTAATGGCTTCCTTTCCTATCATCAAGAAAATGCTGCTTGAAGTATCAGAGCTAAGAGAGCTCTTAATATCAAACTGGCTTACTATGGGAGTGTATATTTGAGTGTCATATATTGTGCCGAGAGTGAGGGAGAAAATTGAGTTTATATGCAACAAGCATCATGAAGTTCTATTTTCCTCTACCTTACCAGATGTTAACAAAATACTGTAGTGGATGAAAGCGTCATTAATCTCTTTTCTCCAGATTTAAATTCCTAGACTAGAAATGAAAGTACTAACTAAATTTATTTTCACAATGAGATGCAGTGTTTATAATGCCCTTGATATATTTTACTGACTTCAATATTAGCCTTATTTATGTGAAGTGAAAGAATAGGAAAAATGGAGACAAATAGAAAGAAAAACATTATTGGGTACTGAGTTTTTGCTTCAAAAAGAAGGGGAACTCATCTCTCTTCTAAGATGCAGGCTTTTGCAGTGAAGTGTTCATCAGTACCTGAACAAGTTAATGGAAAACTATCTTAGATATCTCTGATTGTTGCTGTGAGCGGAAGAGTGGCATGCGTTTGGCAAATCCACATAATTTGAAAATTAAAAGATGCTACTGAAAATCAAAGCTGAGGGTTCAGACAGCCGCAATTAGCATCATTTAACAATCTAGCCCCTCCATGCTAAGGCACAGTAAGTGTGCATGAACTGCTCTCAGATTGCTAAATGTTGAAGACCATGTGATTTAAATTACTGCCCAGTGACAAGGTTAAGCTGCTGCATTACCTATACGTGTATACAAAGCCACCTGAATTAATGAACAAAAGACTACTGCTCAACTAATGTATCATAACGTGACCACGCACTGGAGCCCCCCATGTTTCAGCTCTTTTTAACAGTTTGTCAATGTCTGCAACATTTAGCTTTTTTTCACCAATAGCTACAAAAGAAAACTGCCATACAAGCTTTCATAATTTGTTTTTCCATTGTGCCTTGTGACATCTCCTGTAATGGAGATAGTAAATTCTCAGCACCATTTCAGCCCCTTGCCTCTCTGAGAATCATAAAAGTCTGTGTATTCACATGAGAAGCCCATCATTTTCTCTCAGATCTGAAAAAACCCTTCAGATGAAAATGTCTTCTAATAATCTAGGTTGGATACAGATCATTGCAGTGATGAAGGGGGAGTCTGTAGTCAACTCTCTGTCGTTTCTCATAATAGAGGATATGATATTTGTATTTGAGTTAAAATGAAATTAGATTTCTTATTTCTTTTGCAGTTTACTACAGCAAGAAAAAATTCTATTGTTCTGTGTAACTCTTTCTTAACCTCTTTCTACTTATTTCTTAATAGCTCAATATTTTTATTCCATTTCTGTTCCTCACTTCCCTGTTACTTTTATACTGATCCATGGGTAAAATGGAGTTTCAGAATACGATAGACTCTTCAATTCTTCTATTTTAATATGGCAACTTCTTCGTAGAATTTCTTCAACATTATCTATCTATCTACAGCCATTATCTTTTGGCGACACTCAGCGATAACAGCAGAATTGTGTTGTTTTGAAGCAATGGAAAATCATATCCTAACCTTATTGACCATGTTTTTAGTAAAAGACTCTTAAACATATTAATACAAAGTATTTTATAGTTTTATCAGATATGTATAGGTTTATATAGAAAAGATGAGAAATGACTGAGAATAAAAAAAACAGTATTCAGATGTCTGCTGTATAAGAAGAAAAGGGTCCAAATGAACATGATGGAAAGAAAAATTGACAGAAGAGTTTTCTCTGCTAGGTAGGCTCATTGGGACCTCACAGTGTGGACAACTCTGCTAGCAGACCATTTCCTGCTAGAAGACCTTTTCCAAATAAGCTGATTTTTTGGCTCAGCGGTGTCACTAGCACTGGCTATTTCAGCTGTGATAAATACAGATTCATTTCAACTAACATCTCAAGAGCCATTTTCAGATGGAAAGTTTTCGTGCTTTTCAGATAAATGTCTAGGTGCACATACTGCAAAAACAAAATTGAGCCACCATCTTACTTCTGAGTGATATCAGTTTTTTTTACCTGTGAAAGCACATTTAACTACCAGATGAAAGTTCTAAGGACGTGTTTGCAAAATGTAGTGAAAAGCTCTCTTCTGAATTGCACTGTTATTCCCTTTGATATGTTGAATAATAAAGCTAGTGCTCAGGCACAATTGAAATCTTACTGTAGAAAGTAAAACTGGAAAAGATTCATAACAATTAAATTAATCACCGACCTTCCTTGGAAAAACTGCTTATCACCAGTGGAATAGGATAGACCACACCTGGGCTTCAGGGCTTTTCTGTGCTACTGTTCCACAGCTAAAAATTTCCCATGGGGCTGAGTAAGTCACACATTTGCATATGATAATGTAAGTTGCTTTGGGGATTTGAAAAGAAATTTGTAAAAAACAAAAACGACGGAAATTTTAAGAATAATTAAACTTCATAGTTTTCAGTATGTAAAATCTGTGTAAAAAATCTTAAACTGTTCTGCAGATTAGAGGTCAAGGCATCACTCAGCCAAGACAAGGGTATTCACCCTGTACGTTTGTCAAAAAGTAAAGTCAGTTTGGAATAGCAACATCTGGGATAGAGTTTTGCACATAATTACCTGATCTATTAGATGAATGATTAATTTTTATAAGAAAGAGACCACCTATTTCAACGGTTGATACCCAGTTTCCATTGCTTCCTAAAATGAGTAGATTAATATCTTCTTGGAAAATGGATAAGCTTAGTATATTTTGGTTTGCAAGTGTAGCATTACAGAATTTGTACAGTTGTGTACATTTGTTTCTTTAACTTTTATCTATATGAAGAACAAAGAATGACAAACCTGGTTGCTATTCAGTTGACTTTTCTGTTTAAAACAGATCAGTTTTTCCAGCAATTTTACCTGTAGTCCAAGATCTCAAAACTGAATGAACCTGGCACAACTTTTATGCTCCACCTCTATGGCTGATCTGTCTGTTCTCCCCTCCCCAACACATCACAGTCACTGTGCATGTATCAGGTGTATTCTTTACTGTTCCAAAGAGAGGCCAGAAGATGATTTAGCCTTGATCAGACTTTTGAGAGGTTTCAGGACTTCTAAAAATTATTCTACAGCTGCATTAGCTCCTTAAAAGTCTACCGTAAAACACAAAACCTCTCTGGATGTTCCAGAAATTGATGTCAAAAGTGGAAGACCCACTGACTCATGCTGTATTTGATACTTTAATTTTAATTACAACAATTTAAAGAAGGTTTAACTTGAGTAAAGAAGCATTTAGTAAAATATACTTTTTAAAAAATATTGCAAGACTCAAAAGAAGAATAGTATCTTCTAGGCAAGGTCAATATATTTTTTCTTTTTTATTTATTTTTTTTTAAAAAATAATAACCTTACAGATAGCTTTCATTAACTTCTCTTACTTTGAATCATGCCCAGAATAAACAGCAAGAGATGAAAGCAAGCTAAACATTATAAGTAGTATATTCTTCAGCTATAATCCTTGATACACATGAATTCATTGCATTCATTAATTTTAAAATGCCCTATTTTAGGATGTTTTCTTAGGAATAAAAAATTGTGCATTTATAAGCAATTGAATACTGCTAGGGGAATTAACTTAGTTAATCTACAACTGCCTCCATGTAAAACATCTACTGCTGTGTACAAACAATAAACGCTATGGGCTTTCTATTGTAGATGTCTACCCAATATATGAAAATGGAATCTTTACTGAGTTTTAAGATGGGATAAATAAAACGACATTAGGAAGCAATTTCAACTTCATATAATTTTTGCAAGTACCTTCACCTAAAATTCCTGCAAAGATTATAAAATTGCAATTTCTGTATGATTCCAAATTATTGGATAGCATTTTCTCTAATTGTGTCCGCTCATTTTTGGGGTTTGAATTGAAGGGTCGCTTTGGTAGTAATTTAATTTTCACTTGAAAAGTATGTTTGCATGATTCATATGTAAATTTAAAGTTCTTAAGATCTTTAAAACACTTTCTATGGCTTGTGCAAGTTATTATCTTCCCGATGTACTTTAGCACTTCAACACTGTAACAAGTTTAGAAGCAGTTCCTTACAAATAATGGAAATATCCTTTGCTTTCTACTACTTTTTAAGAACTCATAGCAGTACAATTTATTCCATTATGTGGAAATGCAGAATAGTGGGTAGTTTTCATGCACAGTGCATTCAACACAGTTGTTTGAGGGGGAACATGGACCAAGTTAGGGCTTCCTATGGCTATTTGGAAGGAATACATGCAGACCGGTTGCCACATGATGCAATCCAGGCTATGTACCCTCCTACCCAAGCTCCCTGAATACCTTTGCCAGTGAGTTTTGGGGAGTGAAGGATCTGGGCTCTATAAGGTGTGCAAGCTCAGTTCTCAAGGTCTTAGCCACAACCTTGCTTACTTGGACTAAAGGATTTATTAACTCTGGTGCTGCAGGAAGACTAGCTCAGGATTGTCACTGGGAGTCTGAATCAAAATTTCTTCCCTGTGTGCCCCAATGACTTATAAAGAAAATAAGTTTTAAAAGGGCTATCTCTGATACTGCACAGATGTCCCTCCTAAATATATGTTCTTTCTGTGTCAGCCAGTCTATTAAAAAATCTCCTCTCTTCTATTTTCCCCTAGCTATGTTAAACAGATGCTTTACCCATGTAAGAGCGCTCTTTTTATACAATCACTTAGTAATGTTTCAGCTAACAAAACTAAAAAAAATATGCCACAAAGTTCTTAATCTTAAGGTTAATAAGATGCTTTAGCATGCATTAAAATACCCCAGTGTACCATGGCTTGTCATTTTTCAGCATGACATTATTGGCTTTTGTTTGGGAGTTACCAGGAGAACAGAGAATTGACTTATCTCAGCAACTGTTATGAGTAATGTCTCATTTTCTGACCCATCAAAATTTGAGGAGGAAAGTATAAAATTTAGTTTCTTTGGGCAGTCAAAATCCTATTTTAAGGCAGGATATCATTATGTCTATGAACAATAGACATAATGATAAAACAATTAGAATGATAACGGGTAGAGTCAGCATCTTTGCTGAGATATACACTTCCTTGCCTCAGCTATGGGAGCACTGACAGCATGTGCAGGACAAGAAGAGTTGCATTTTTAATACCCAGAAAATGTTATGTCAACCAGGTCACAACTCTGCCTTTAATTAGATGAAATGCCTTCAATTGGAAGCCACCTGCATATAGGTTAGGATATAAGCAGTCTGCTCAGTTCCCAGCAGGTAATCTATTCTGTGAAAAGTACATTTCAGTTATAAAGAATACCCCCTACAATGCATCTATTGTGAAGTGTAGCTAATGTGTCATTCATATACAATCATAAACAGCTTTAAAAGCACATTGATTCTGTTTATTTTTATTTGGACTATGCTTGTGTATTTGAACATGTAGTTATTTCTTGAAATAACTGGGAAACAGCAATCAAGAGAAAGCGGTTGATTAGCAATTTAAAGCAAAGCAAAATGGAAACATTTTTCCTATACTGTCAAGATTTATTCTAAGTGCCTCCCGTTAAAACAGTATTGCTTACAGTAGCAGGCTGCAGTGATTCACTGCCATATTAATATGTATTGCTGAGTACAAGTGAAATCTATATTCAGTTACATAAGATTTCAGTGTTTTATTGTTGATGGCCTTTTCTTTAAACATAAGCTTTTCGTGGCACATGACATCACAGCCCATTAAAACATGAAAACTCTTGGACCAATGTCCCCAAGGTCAGTGGAATTCCACTAACTTGAAGCCAGAAAGAGGCTCAGGTGCTTAAGGTGTTCTGAGGACTCGGACCATAACATCTTCTCCTAGTGACTAATGACTTTCCAGATTGTCATTTATCATTTATGAGATTAAAAATGCTTAAACAACTCTCATGTATGTGATACATGTATATTTACAACCATGTGAGAGTGAACCAGAAAGAAAACATATAGAAACGTCATCTCCTACCATGCTTTGTCTTAAGAAATTTCTGGGTGGCCATTGCAAAGTCTGATATGTGTTTGCTGAATAAATGGCAATTTTTGGAAAAAAAAATAAATCTAAGAATTCTATATTCATTATACAGGCCCTTATAAATAGGAAAATACTTGAACATCCTTTTATTTTTGTAATAAATTGGTTTTATTTTTGAGATTAATGGGTTTTCTTCAGATGCAACCTCTGGTCAAGCTATCTTCATATGGTTGCCAATCACCTCTCATGAGCTAGAAGACATTGAGCCAGTTTAAAATCTGGGTTGTCTTTTCCTAAAATCTGATACATACTGCAAAAAGTAACACTGAAGATGATTTAGAAAGCATCATTCTCAAATCATAACAGCTAGCTGCACTCTGAGGATAGTGTGATATCTTCTATTTCATGAATGATATATGACATCAAGGCTTTTGTATGTTTCTTCATTAAATATTTTTCAGAGTAAACTGAAGATGTCTGAGTATATTGTTAGATAAATACCCTTTTACTATCCTTATTTTATGTTGATAAATGCCTTTAAAACTATTCCTTGGAAAGGATTTCATTTCTATACTAATTGTAGCCAGGTTTCTCTTTGGGGAGATTACCGTAGATGGTCAAAGGATCTTCACATACAGCTGTTCTATCAGCTAGAATCTACATCCTTCATATGCTCATAAATATTTTCAGTTTTAAACATATAGACTGTTCCACTGTGCTTTCATGTGTGGAGCTGGCAGAATAGTTAAAACTTCACTGTGTGGAACTTATGTATGATCCTAATATGCTTTCTATCATCTGAAATTATAAGGTAGAATTATCTGTCCAGCATCATGGTAGATGATCCAAAAATAAGAGCCAAAAACATAAACTGTCAAGGAGCTAAATGTTGTACTGGTGTATACCACTAAATCTATCAAAGAAAAAAACCAAAAAAAGACAAAACCCCAAACTATCCCCTCAAAACCACCGGTGACATTATAAATACTTTGCCTGCATTTCATATAAAGTAGAAATTAGTTGTAATATAAGTGAAGGTCACCAAACAAAATTGTGTCAAATACCCAAGTTCACATTTGCCAGGGTTAGGTGAGGTCAGAAACACACATTTCCCTCTTTGAAATGAATTAAATATTGATACAAACGATAGCAGAACTTACTAGAACTAATAATCATGTTCTGAATCTGGTTTGTGCCAGGTCTTGTCCTTCTCAGTTTTATGAGAAGACATATAAATAACTGTTCATATTCTCTCTGATCAAAATGAAGCTGTGACAAAACTGGTAGTGTCTGAAACTGGCACTGAGATGTGATGCTGAGTAAATACCTGTAAAGCTATTTGTTGCTCTGCTATGCTCAGATTTTGTGTGCTGTAGACTATGAAGCAACTAGAGGAAGGTCATCTGGTCAGAGAGGTACCATTCAGGTTTTATGCTATAAATGTAAATGAGATATTGCATCTGAAAAGCTTAAAATAGAAAGTGACAAAAAAGATGATTCCACTGAAGTTGTTTATGTGTGTATTGCAGCAAAGAGGTATCAAACCTTACCCACACTTTCTCCATGCTAGAGGAGGGATCATCATTTTTGCTGACACATGCTGGTATTGGGATACCTACTAGTACAGATGTGAAAACCATTTTCTTAAGAAGATATATTTAAACTCAAGGAAAAGATGAAACCCTAGAAAAGGGTATGCAGATGGTTTCACTCAAGGGAATCTAATGTGGGCTCAGAGCATCTGTTCTGAGAAAACAACTGCTGAAGAGAATGGGATTATATGGGATTTGGCCTGCTGCCATGGGTGGCACACTGATTCGGGTTACTGCAAAACATAAATGTGATACATCTGAAACACTGGGGACACCTCTGGAACATACAGTCAGTGCAGCTTTCTGGAGAGATTTTGGAAAAAGCTCTTGAAAAATCAGGAATTCAGAGAGCTAATGTCTCCATGATTTGTTTGTTTTGTTTTGTTTTGTTTTGCAACTTTGATAAAGTTTTCAGCCTGGGTTTAGTCCATATTTTAAAGGAACTGACTAGTTTGCTTTAGTTCATGACTTTGTTTGTCCATAGGGCTGATTTCAGGCAACGCCGAGTTTAATAATTTGTTCTGTCTCCCCTGGACACATGAGGCTCTAGGGTTAGGTAGCCAACATCCTTTCAAGAAATTGGCCAGTTGAGCTCGAAATGGGGATTTTCAGGCCATATCTACATTTATTAGAAGACAAATGTAGTAGGACAAGATCTAGACAGTGAAAAAAAATTTCATTGGATGCCTCTGCTTATGTGGCAGTGGGGTAAGATGGGGTGGGAGAAAGCGTTCCCCTGGCTATTCTGGCCATGTGAACTGAGTGCCCCCCGGGCAACATTAGGTGAGTTCCTGGAGTGTATCTTTGGCTTGTTTTAATCTGAAAAGAATACAATTTGTGTGCTCTGCAAAGGAAACCAAAATATGGTAAGCAGGGGCACACAGCAGGTCTGCTTCAAAAATTAATTCCTGATCTGAGCTAAAACACTCATGTAGATGCATCTTCAGACTCAGAGCACAGAACTGGCATTCAGTATCAGGGAGGTGATGCATCTCATAGCAATCAGAACTACTTTCTTCTCATCCCCAAATCATATTATTGTCATCTCTGTCACACTGGACAAGGCATCTGGAGGAGAGGAAAAAGAGCTGTGACCTATTTACAGTATTTCTGTTGATGCCCCAAATACAATGGACCATAGCTCAATTAACCTGGTTTAAAGTTTCCAGGTGAAAAGACAGGAAATGCTTTGCTTTTTCAGTTCTCCATCTTAAGAACTTTCAACTACTGTAGGTATTTGATGACTGCAAGTCAGAACATCTAAAATTTAGGACCCTTTTAGTCAATGTTCCCCATTTAGTCAATGTAAACATGCAGAAATCTCCAAGAGTAACTCAGATTTCTTAAATTGGACACCTAATGAGTAATCTTTGTATTCTTTTGAATGTTAATACATAAAGCCTAAGTTGTGATAATAACATAAATGTAGAGAATGAATTTTTAACCCTCTTTTCCATATACAGACAGGCTTCTGACTGCTAACAATGCTGCCAACAGGTATAAGGGCAAAACTCAAAATTTTGAAGAAAGTAAATGGGAACAAGAAATTATCATGGATCTCCTGATTTTAAACTGAACAAGAGGTATAAAGCCAGATTCTTTTTTTACAGTGTACCTGTTCACTCTGTTCCTTTTCTCAGCTGTGTGGGCACATTATTATCCTCTTTTGTGTTGGTACCAAGTTTATATATAGGCCCTCCATTAAATGCTGCCACATCCTCTACTCTTTTTTTCAGCCCCACCAAATTACTCATTGCTGTGAAGATCAGTTCTAAGGGAAATATATAAAGTACCAGGAGGACAAATGCCCTACCAGAATGTACCACTTCTAGAGTATGTGAAATTTTGTTCCTAAGCAATTTGGCAGTCCTTATTTTCCACCTCAGTGATCACCTTTAATTGTTTCTCCTATTTATCTATTCTTTGATGGGGTTTTTTCCCCTCCTCCTCCTCTTTTTCGCCTTCAACTCCTTCAGCTTGTGGCAATGGTACAGAATGCTGATGACCAAGACTCGTCTTCAGGCAGGTAATTGTTTTGGGCACCAAACACTGACTGCACTTCTAAGGCAAATTTTCAGGCTGAGCAAACCTTAAAAGTTCAGTAAGAGCATATGATATGCACTCATTGCAGGTGCATCCACCATCAGCTTATTTTTATACCAAAAACTGTTCAGATAAGAATTTGCTGCAGCACCAATTGTGCCAAAATGATATCCTGTATTCTTTCTCTATTTTACCTAGTATTTTGGCCATATCAGCTGCACGTTACAGTAATAAAACAGGCTTTAATGTACATGTGGAATGGTACAGTGGTGATATGCAATACTGAACAAAGAGGTCTATTACTACCATATAATGTGAATCTTTGCATAACTAGTCACAGGGCAAAATTCTCAGCTGGAGTACATGCATATAACTTCTGGAAGATCAAGGGAACTTATGCTAGTGGGAGTTCAGACTTAACATTACATATGAAGAAGAATAACTCTTAGTTGGCATTTGCTTTTATGAAAAAAACACATGCAAGGGTAAATTTTTGAAGAGGTTGGATCTTGTAATCCTTTTTGCATTTGAAGTATGATTTAAGTGAACAGCTGATTATTCAAATCTCTAACTACTGGCTTCTTTCTTGCAATCAAGTATTTAGAATTGTTAGCCTGGATTCATACTTGCAGCTCAAGTGTGGGTGTAAACTGAACTCACAATGGACAAGCTCTGGTATGAAAACATAATCCTAAGTGTGAATGTGCCTGTCCTTGCTTAGGGACTAGCAATAACATTCTATGTTGATTTTCAATGTCATTATTCAAGAATCACACTGACAAAAATTTGGTTGTCTTGTAGGTCCTAAGTTAGTCTATTTTCATTATGGTGGGAACATTTGACTAGGTTCGTGGGGGAAAAGTAAAAAGGAATTTTCTGTACGCCTTTGCAGAAACACACACAGTCTCTCATCACTGGTAATTTTCCATTTTCTAAAATCTTATTACTTTGTGTTCACTCCCACAACATGAAAGTTGCTTTATATCAATCATTTCACTTTTTGTTTCACAAGCAAAAACATCATTTTGCTTTAGTAATGTGTTACAATGGAAAGTCAATAGGAAGGAAGAAGATTGCCAATATGATAAAGTGAGCACTGAGGCAAAGTTGACAGAGGTGATCTGTATTTTGTTTTCAACCTGCCTGCACTAAGAATGAGGCACACAACGATTTGGAATGGAATCTGCACCCAACAGAGTCTTCTAGCCGTAAGATCTTGCAGGTTTGTTGGTTAGGCTATCATAGCCCATAAATCATTATTACTCTTTTTTTTTCACCATCTTTCTAAAGAGTTCAGGGGAATGCATTTCAATTGTAGGTACCATCCAACTTGAGATATTCTATGATTCTATGAACAGGTACTGTTCGGAACCTGAAGGTTTCCCTAGCTGTTTGTAGTTAAGGAAAGACTGATGACAGTGTATATATTAAAACTAATTTTATAGTCAGATCCATGTAGTGTTGGGGGCTCTGGAAGTGTATTTCAGGACTTAGAGATTGTGCCAGATAAGAACATTTTTTTGATATATAAATGTGGAATTCTGATATAATACATTTATTTTTCTTCATCCTTATGAAATGAAATTACATTTTTGTTTAAGGAGGATCTAAAAGAGAAGACTGGTTACTTTTAATGTTCAATGCCATAACTGATTTTCCCAGATTGGCAGGCTGTAGTAGCACTACTCTTGACAAGGATGTTCTTATTGGGTAATGTTAATAGTGGGCATGGAAAAAAAGTATAGTCTTTAAATCATGGGGAAATGCAGATCCACGTATGCTACTTGCTACTCCTCTTAGCTACAGACTACTAACCAGGTACAGCCATGAGCTGAGGAGGGCAGTATTCTCCAAGTAGAAGGAAAGAAATGCACAAAATGTTCTAGAGATGTGAACAGGAAAGTTCAGCGTGGAAGCCTGCTTGCTGAAGGAATAGATGTACCTTTCTCTTTTTGGATGTAGTCAAGTGAGATATGCTCACAATAAGCTGAATCTAAACTTAGATAAATATACCATCTGGAAATTTGTTCTGTATTTTATGATTAGAAACCCAAGAAGTGTTGAAAAGAACAGCTTGCTGAGACAGAAAAAACCCCAACCATTACATTAGAGGAAAACACCAGAGCAGTGTTCACCATTCAGTGTTTTTCTTTCTTCCTCATGACTTTATGTTCTAATATGCTCCATCAATAAATATATCTCAGAATTGCATCGACACTGTGTCTGACACTTCTCACTTGAAAAGTATCAGGAAAGTGTTTCTTTCCATCTAGTGGTGAGTATGCAGGGGTGTTTTCTACTCAGAAGAAAGTATGATGTTGCCAGCTTCTGAAGGGGGATGAAATACCTGCCTGGAACTGCAGAAATTGCAAGAGCCCCATCTAATTGCATTATGTTAACTACTGTAGTAGATCATTATGAAATAAGTCAAATTTAGCTAAGTGTGTAATTAACTTACAGATCTGATTCTTCCATTGGTCTCACCTTATGGGTAGAAACTATTTTAATTTTTTTTCTCATTCTGCAGCTTTGTATACCAGAAATCTGCAGTGTGACCTGGTAGTGAAAGCTGGAAGCAGATCTCTCTCCCAGCTGCCATCTTCTATGAGATCTTACAGTACTAATCAGATATGGCCACTGTCTTGTACCAGATAAACCCTTCCAGAGTCTGGTACTGCCCTTGAGACGTCTGACCTATAAGCAAGTGGGATCCCAGTGCCTGACTGCATTTATTTGTTGCTGTTCATAGCCATGTTCCCTTGCCTTCTTTCAAACTATGTGTTCACATTGCCCCTTGTGTTCCTTCAGGCCACAAAAGGTCTTTTCCTTAGGCATAATTCAGTCAGGTACCCCATTTTCCTGCAGAAGCAGACAATAACACATTTCTCTCACTCCTTTGCCATACCACACCATCTCATCTCCCAGGATCCTCTTATAGTCCTTTTATGGATTAATAAGAATCTTTTGGCCATTTGCTGGCTATGGCTTCAGCTCTTATCATGTGGCTTCATTTTGTCATTTTATGGGTTCTTAATAGGAATATGGATTCTATGTATTTTACTAATTTTAATCACAAGTGGAATTATACTGTGCTTGAACCTGATGTTTTTACATGAGCTTTCTTAGTTATCTAAATATATCCACTAAATACAGATGAGGCTAAGACTGACATTTATGTCTTCAGATTTGTCCGGACTATTCACCTAGAGTAGCACACAATCTCAAGTTCAAGCATTGCTCCAGTTCTGGCAGTTATGTTGTGATAGCCAAGTGCAATAGATGGCTGATGTATACTGCTTCACATGGGATTTTTATGTCTCTATAGGTGCTTCCAACTATTGTGCTGTTGATGCTGCTTTAGTACAATGTGCTTTAGTGTGTATTGTGCCTCTTTTGCTTTTTTTTTTTATTTCATAATTAATACAATAAAATATTTTCTTCAATGCAAGCTTTCAGGCTGAACTTTTTGGTGGAATACTGACTGTGAAGAGTCTGAGGAGTGTGGCAGTTGATTTCTGTTATCTTTCAACACTGCCCAAATCACTCATCTTAGTTCTACAAGGAAACCGACTGTTTTGTTGGATAGGCTTGGGCACTTCATACATGGAATAACAGTGGTTTAATCTTCTGCATCTTTGGCAACACCTTCAAAGGCGGCAGACCTTAGGTAAGGCTGTACTGTCACAGAATAGCTACAGACAGTCTTCTGGCTAAGCTGTCATCACAGTTCTTTTGCTCAGATCCTCTACAACCTTGTAGTCTATGGCATGCAGATTACCTCTGCTTGGGAAGCAAATGTCTTTTGCTTTCCTGGAAGCCAAAATCAAAATCCCTCGGCAGCCTTTCTTTTAGTGCTGTATGACCAACATTAAACACTGTTTGCCTCTGAAGGGGTACTCAGTATTGCAAGAAATGCTGGATATGGCTTTTTGCCTCAAATCCGTAATACACTCATTTTCTGTCTAGATATAAATGACAGCAGAATGAGTATCACTCAAATACAGTATTTGTTTTAGCATTACATCGTTTCTTGCTTCACATAGGAAGTGTACACAGCCAATGTCATGTTATGTTTTCTACATTGTTGTACTTTTGGTTTGTTGGGAAACAAGAAGACCAATCATGAAAAGATTGAAACAGAGTTTTCAGGTACAAGACAACAGTGGCTTTTATGGAGAAGTTTGACATGTAGATTTCAAACAAGTATTTGGGCCAAATTGGAGACCTCTTCCAAAAAAGCAGCTGTCCTTTGACTGCACATAGCTGATTTTAAGAAGATACTGACACATTAGTGACTTTGAGCACTTTTTGATATGCACACCTTTAGATCAAGTGATATCCAGGCTACTGTCTAAAAAAATATGTACCTGCTGACAATATATTTTTTATTTTCTGCATACTTCTTGTAGTCCACAGACCACAGCTTGATTACCAAAAGGGCTAGTTTTTTTTTTTTCAATTGTGAGCTGATTTTCCAAAACTTCTGGCCCCCATAAGAAGACAACCATAACATTCCTGTAAATGCTACTACCATAAAGGGCAAAATACTGTTCATTTGCCAATTCACAGTACAAATACCCAAGTACCCAGAATTACTCTTATAATCTGATAGCAGAGCAAGGCAATCTAGCTGCAGGCATGTTGCAATACAGCTGCCATAAGCAGGGCTGTTACATCTAAACTTGAAGGCAAAGTAGCATTTTCAAATTCCCGAGTGCATGTGCATTCCTAGTTACACCCCAACTCTCTTTTGGCATGCACAGGTATAAACCTGCCCCCTTTAAGCCTTGGCTTGTCTGAAGAGAAGAATCTACACATGCAGATGGCATGCAGTTTGCCATGGTCTTTAAGATGTCCTTGATTTTTGTGAAGACGTGATCCCATGGTCTACCATTGACTGGACTCACAGAGCCATTTAAATACCTCCTTAACATTTGGGGATAAAATCTGATCCATGTATAGGACAAATATGTGAAACTGGGGCTGACTGGGTCAAACCCAGGCATCTAGCACATTTACCTATGAGACCAAAAAAGTAATAACATTTCAAAATCATATTCAGAAATTATTCTCTTCCCTAATGTACTAATGAGGGAATGAAAAACAAGATATCTCACTGGAGACAGAAAAAGCATATATAATAGCATGAGCTGGTCTTTGCCTGAAAAAATATAACACTTATTCTCTACAGCAACTGGAGTTACTCAATTTTTGTAACAAAGCATTGGTTATAATAGATGATTGAAATTCAGATTATTGGTATGAAAGAATATTTCACTGAATATTATTCAAGGTGAAGTTTTCTAGGGAGAATATTTTCTAAGAAGAAGCAGTGAGAATACCTCCCTTTTGTTATTCTGCTTGGGGTTTTTATCCTTTATAATATATTTAACCCATCTTTTACTGCTGAAGAAGAGCAAAAATGCCTTCAGGAGTTTAATATAAATTGTCAGATGAATGCCCAGTTGAGCTACAAACTTTATGAGTCTGAAATTTCCAGTTGGTTTTATAGTACATAGATTTCTTTAAGTCTCCCTCATGATTTTTTTCAGATAGTATGATAAACTTTGGTGTGCAATGGTTTTTTTGTTGTTGTTTGGTTGGGTTTTTTCCTCACTTGAGCAGTCATCCAGAAATAAAAGCCTTCTGCAGAAATAATCAAAATATTCAGTTGATCATGTTCAGAAAGAGCCTCATTCTTCTATGCAGTTATGCAATTATGGAGCATCTTGAATGATTGTCACTTAAAAGGGTTGTAACTTTCCTGGTTTATTAGGAACAGCTGGCAGATACATCAGAGGCATCAATGGAATTATTACTTTGAAGCAGATGTTAAACAGAATGGGGCAATAACAGCTGTTGCAATTAGAGGCATTGTGGGCACATTTCTGCACATCTTTGGCTCAACATGACAATGATCCAACCAAAGACCAGTTAGTAACACATTATTTTTTCCAAATATTGAAAAAATTTAATTGCACATAACCAGTGCTAAGAATGTGATTTTTCTTATAGCTTATGTAATTTCTGAGGTAGCTTAGACAAAAGAAAAAGCTGAATGAGATCTTGAGTGCCAGCTGGTATTTTTTTCACTTTAGGTTCTGATGAAATGTCACCCATAAAAATGATTCCTAAGTATTTATACCACCCTATCGCTGAGTGTTATTGGGTGAGGATAGAAGAGGCTTGCTTAGGTAGAACAGCAGGTTGACTCAGCTGCTTGGAAGGGGAAGGTAGAGGGAAGATAGAGTCATAGAATGCCTGGCTGCATGGATCTCCTGGGAAAATGTTTTCCTCAAAGTTTGCATCTAAATCCCAGAGTGGACATGCCGTTACATGATATTCTCCAACTACTTCATACAAATCTACTATACCTTCCTGCAGCATCAGGACAAATATTTCCTCTATTTGGCAACATTTTAAATTCATGGAGTCTTGTTACTGAGTCACAGTTAGAAAATGAAGGTGGATGTGAAGTTTTGTTCTCCAGAAACTCTGCAATCTCTTGTGTAGAGGAGATACTGAAAAACAGCTAGTGTCTCGCTGGCCAACATAGAATCAGAAAATGACAACACGTTTTTAGCCTCAAACCGAACACGTTATGGAAGTCCTGACTGACAAAAAGACCAGGGAGAGGACATGAAAGAGGCAGAAATTAGGAAAACCTGATTCATAATTTCACAGCTGTGTGTCCTTTTCCCCTAAGGACTTAGGAGTCATTCACCAGCTGTAGCTGAGATTTCAGTTCACACGTGCTCCAGACTCCCCTCAACTGACTGTATTTCAGACAGCTGCAGTTCGCAGATATTTCACTTAACTTTCGATGGCTCTATCAGTCTATGTGAGGTGAAAAAAGAGTTTAGGTGCTGAGGGAGGGGTTAGGACAATTTGACTATACCCAGAGGCACTCTCCTTGAACTGAACACCCTCATAGATAATAGTTACATGAGAGAAACAACAGTATGTAAGAGACTACTGGTTGCCAAGACAAACTACACTTATCCCTCACTGGCTGTGAAGCCGAAAGCCCATCATTCCAAGTCAAGCTCTGTGACTGCCAGATTTTCTTTTCTTACTTTTTTTAAATTTATTCTTGGCTTGGCCTCTGAATCGAGTCTCTGGGAGGAAGTAGGCTATGGGATAGAGGGGAAAGAAAGAAGATGGAGGTCAAAACACAGATTTCTCTTTTTAATTTAAGTTTTTTGTCTCATAGACATACTAGTGATGAGTGATACAGAAAAGGTTGAATCACTGGACAACTTTCTTGCCTCCATCTACGGAAACAAAGCTTGCTCTCAAATCTCTCAGGCACCAGCAAGCTGCGGGAAGAAGGGCAACCAGAAGTTGTGAAGCAACAAGTGAGGGAACATTTAAAAGATTGAATATAATCTAATCCACAGAGACCAAAAGAGTCAGCAGATGTTGCTTTAAGTGCTGTGGTGATAGCAAGGCAACTAGTATCTGTGGGAAAATCCATGGGGTTACTGGGGAAGGTCACTGACAGCCTGGAAAAAGGCTTAATTTTCACTCATCTTTAAGAAAGAAAAGGAGGACACAGGGAATTATAGGTTGGACAGCCTCCATTCAGTCCCTAGAAAGATTGTAAAGTCCTTTCTCTGGAAACACATTCACAGGCACATAAGGAAAAGAAGGTTATGGGGAATGACCCGTAAATCTCTACAGAGAGCATATCATGGCTGACCAAACTGATGTGGTCAGTGGACGTTCTACATATTTTCTCTGCCACGCACTTCAAAGATCTGCAAAACGTAGGTTTTGGTGAAAAAGTGGAAGCTAATGTCAGTGTTGTGCAGTTGCACACCTCTTCCCCAAACCCCAGAAACACTCCCTACTCTTTGGCTGATGTCTCCATTCAGATCAAGCTCTCCCTACACTTGTGCCTGAGGGCTGACATGACTGTTTCAGACAGCTGTGGTTTGGAGATAGTAGACTTAGCCACATAAATTGCTATATTAGTCTACCTGATGCCAAGCAAGGTGTAAACGGTGAAGGGGGAATTAGTGTGCAACTCTGCAAGCCTGAAGGCATTCTGCCTTTGTTGGACAGACAATGTCTCTACAGGAAAAGAAAATGGTATATACAGAACATAAGAGGTTGGCAGTAGGCCAGAAACTTTCTGTTGCCTTGATTTTGATACTGAACCTCACTGACCCATGATTTTCCAGATGTTTTGTTATTCCTCGGTCTCGCCAGATAATGATAAAGTCCACTCCTTTTTTGAAAAGTTAGAACTTATCCCTGTATTCTTAATCTTCCAGAAGTATTAGAGTGGATTCCCACCCATCCAGTGAGGTTTACACAGAGGTCAGCCTAAGATACTGTGCAGATTTCTTGGGGGTTGAAGGGAGTGGAGCAGTGTCAAACAAACCATTTCAAGTAGAAAATCACTTTTAATGGTCTATTTATAATGAAAGAAGTGAACTGACGGAAATGTTAAATCAAAAACTTGTTTCTGATCTATTGAGCAGGAATAGATGTCATTTTTGTTTATTTTTTGTTACTGTTAGAGGAAGACATAATGAAATGAAGATAATGGATGAAAAGAGATAATGGGACAAAAAAGTCAACTTCCATTTTCTTCTTCCTCAGGTAATCTTGTACTCAGCTCTAGTACTTGATATTTACTGAAGATATGCATTTGCTACAGACACATTTATTGTTTTTTTTCATTACTTGGACATGAGAGAGAGGAAAAAAAGGATCCTATGTTTAGTCTGTAATTCATACTGTGATCATGCCTGTAAGCCTTGGTGAAAATCAGGGCGCTTTTGTTTTTTTTTTAAATGTGAAATGTTGTTAGTTTAACCAACTATTTAAACATTTTTTTTTTACTCCATGAGTAAAATTCCTTGACTTTGCTATCATTGCATCTACAAATAACTCATGGGCTCTAGATAAAGTATTTTATACTTTCTTGTCTCCCCTGGATGTTTTTCACCCTCCCTGCACCTTGTAAGCTGAGTGCCAGCTATCAGGGAGTCATCCTTTGGTTGCTGTGTGAGGACCGTCAAGTGCTGGTCCCTGACAGTGCTCTGGGACTAATAGCCTCAGCTACTGGGCTGCACTGGAGAGGCAACTGGGACACGTCTCTGCCATTGTCTTAATGGTGGCTGTTTTCATGAATCTCATGAGAAAAAAAACAAACAAGGAGTATGATTTTTAAGACTTTGGCATGAGACAAGAGCTTCTTTCAAGTGAAAGCTGATGACCCTGCATCCTTCTGGTAACCTTTCAGCATTACCAGACAGTGTGACAATGCTGCAATATATTCCTGTATCTACCATATCCCCTCATTTGATTCAGGCATGTTTAAGACGGCACATGCGGGGTAGAATTACCCAAGGACTACATATTCTGTTATCTGCTGGTCATATCAGCAGTTGTTAATGATGTTATGCAATCTTCCTAAGTACAAATAAACTGCTGCCATTTCACAAACTTGTTACTGTTATTGCCAACATTAAATTATTTCCATAGTTCACATAATTTATGACTTGCAAACCACAAATGACCAGTAAAAAGGTCGTGTCTGCCACAGACCATCATATATTAGAGAGTACAGGTAGTTTTAGGAAAAGGAATCCCCAGTTCAACTGCCATCTGACTCTGAAAATCAGCCTGTTCATCCATCACTAGTAACTTCTGCTCACAGGCTGCCTTGAAACACTTCTCTATAGGCAATGAACTGCACAGTGGGATAGATACCACCTAAAGGAAAAATTAACCTATGAATCCACAATCTTATATGCATTTCTACAACATGAATAAGAAACACCGTTTCACCAAAAGCCATTTTCTGTTCTTGCTTTCCTTTATAAGATACATGTGAAGACAGTTTCCGATCTTCATTTCAAGTGAACTGTATGTTCATGAACTGTTTCTAACCTAAGAGAAAGAGGGCCTGTCTTTCCAATTCAAGTTTCACATACTACACTTTCAGCAGCCTGCAGTTCCTAGAGAAATAGCCTTCATATATGAGAGGGTACATTTTCTTTAATACATTTTTCTTACCTCTAAACTATAGTCTTTTTACTGGGAATACAGAGGAATGCCAATTACTGACAACTGCAGTACTGTCTTTTGCTCTGCTAGCAAATCTCCAATAGTAAATCTGTCCAGAGAATGGATATGCTTTGTTTTCGTATGTACATTCCTCATTGAAAGTGCGGTTTTAAGTAGACATTTATTCTTGTGGATATCTTTGCTTTCATTGCAATCTTTGTTATTAGACCCCAGAAATGAGGTCCTCCCTGCATTGTTGTGCTGCACATTAACTTATTATTTAGAATGTATCAGATGTAAAGAAAAATTGGTGATACCATGAGTACATTTTCAGGATAACAAATGTAAATAAATTAGAAAACGAGACAAATTGTGTCCCTTGTCAAGATCACAGTGATAACAGGAATGGGAAATAATGTGCAGCCAGCTTTGCAGATGTCACAAGATTTTCTAACTTTTTTTTAATGTTCTTAAAAAGTTATTATCAACTGATGCTGGAGTTACAAAAAAAAATTTATCAGCTCAGCTGCCTTTTTATCAAATATCACAGTTATCCATGTGTGTTCATCAGTACTTTCCCAGAAAATAATTAAATGTTCCAAATTATATATAGTCATGTGCTTAAAAAATAATCTTACAGAGATCTCTCTAGAGAGAAAGATCATTTCCGACCTTTTTAATTCAAGCTCTGACTTAAATATTATTACAACATGGAAATTTGTACTGTCTGCTCCAAGGGGCAAACTTGTGTCCTTTTTCTGACTTCTATACCTAAGTCTTACGGTGGGCTGCTGATCTGCCTTCCACTCCTACTCCCACATAAACCTGTAGCACTGTGCAGAACCCATGACAAATTCCCCCAACGGCAGGAGAAGAAAGTCAGTGTAAACCTTAGACTTTGGAAATGCCTTCTTGGTATAAAGCCCTGTAGTTATGTAACGAGGAAGACGTATTTAAAAGTAAGTCGCTTGCTCTCAAGACTTATCCAAAGATTATGCAGGTGGTTAATTATTAAGCACTATGACTGCTCCCACTGAAGTCAGCAGGGTTATTCATAATGAAGAAATTCAATACTGTTCATAATTCTTCAGAATAAGAGTTGTTATACTAAAATGATTGTGGGGAAATGTAACTTTGGGTCCAACTATATTTATTCAAATGTCCATCTTAAAATATCGCTGTAGTTTAAACAGGTTAATATTTCCTTAAAATGTAAGTTTGACTCCGAGTTTCCTCATTTATAACACTTGGGTTTGAGGGATCGAGATTTCTTGCAATGCATTTTATTTTAAATTATTGATGTGCACTGTCAACTTGGTTCCATCATCTGCTGTGGTATCTCTGCTGCATAATTATGCAAATTAATGAAACTCATGAGCAGATATACTGGACATTTAAATTAATTTATATGTGGATATATAATTTTTATATGTAAATGAATATATTGTATGGAGAACTGAAAATTTATAGCTATTCATATAGAAGTTTACATATCTTATTTCTTAGAAGTATAGTAAAGCAGCAGAATGATTAACAAAAATCTCAATACTTTTTACAATATTTAAGACATTGGTTAGAGAATTCAAAAGATCTGGTATTTTTGTCTCCCATTCTATGTATTACAATAGGTATTTTAGCTTGAAAGACAGGCACAGTAGCCTATCAGGATAATCAACAAACATTATTAAAAATATATGTATTTCTGTTCCTTTTGTGTAAATCCATTATCTTTGTGTCCTGATTTCAGCTGGCATAGAATTAATTTTCTTCTCAGTAGCTGGTACAATGCTGTCGTTTGGATTTAGTATGAAAATAATGTTGATAACACACTGATGGTTTTAGTTGTTGCTAAGTAATTTTTATAACAAGTCAAGGACTTTTCAATTTCTCACACCCTGCCAGCAAGAGGGCAAGACGCTGGGAGGGGACACAGCCAGGACAGGTGACCCGAGCTAGCCAAAGGGATATTCCATGCTGTAGAACATCATGCTCAGCACATAAACAAGGGAGCTGGCCAAGGGCTGCCGATGGCTGCTTGGGGACTGGCTGGGCATCCGTCAGTGGGTGGTGAGCAACTGTATTGTGCAGCACTTGGGTTTTTTTTTCCTTTGAAGTTTTATTCCTCTCCCTCTCTCTCTCCTTTTCATTAAAATTGTTGTTGTGGTTATTATCATATTTTGTTTTATTTCAATTATTAAATTGTTCTTATCTCAACCCACAAGTTTTATTCTTTTGCAGATTCTTCTCCCCATCCCACTGGAGGCGGGGGGAGGGAGGGAGTGGCTGCGTGATGTCTAGTTGCTGGCTGGGGTTAAATTATAACACTTTGTTAGGGTTTCATGGAAACATTTTAGAGAAAAATTTCTCCTTGTTCCCTTTCTGTTTTGTTCCCTTTATCCCTGATTAATAGGAAAGAGAACATTGTCACCAAAATGACCAATTTCAGTCAGTTCTAGAAAAGCATGCATTTTTTTTAACCAGCATCTCTCAACCTGATTTGAACTATCGCAGCTATAATTTATAAATTCCTCCAGAAAGAATTCTGACAGAATGTCAACTGACTTTCACCTGTGCTGCAGTGTTGGTAGTGCAATTCAATAATACATTGAGCCAAAAGACTTTGCAGACTACCTAAAGGGCATTCCCATTATGGGCACTGAATAGCTGCAATATGCAATCCACTGCAGGGGATGGGGCAGCAAACACAAACAGATCTAAGTGGGGCTGGCAGTAGAACTATACCTGTTACAGACTTTCTCTTGGAAAAATGCCAAGCACAATATCTTAATTGCTAAAGGCTATAAGCCACAGCCAGTACCACAATAGCAGAAAACCTCTGTTGGACAGGTAGCTATTAACACCTGACAGCCTTTTAAAAGTTAACTGCTGGTATTTTTTCCCAAGAATGGAAATTAAAAAGGATTTCTAAGTACATTTTACAGTTCCCTGCTTTCAAATCAATAACGGAGATCAGTGAAGCCTCCCCAAGACAACGCTGAACTTAAAACTGGCCACCACTTGCACTCTGTAAATTCACATGTTGCTAATCTGCACCAAGTGTTTCCCTGTAGACATAACCGGTTAAAGGATGATTTTAAACTATTGTGCTACTGTATGATTTATATTTGGAGCATAGCTTTATCTTTTTGTAGTCTGAACTCTGAACAAATGCAGTGCAAGATGTCTGGGACACATATGAGATGTGCAAAACATTTTATTCCATTACCTGATCACAGAGACTGTAGAAATTTTTTGAGTGAGTTAAAGCTTCTGTTGCAGACTGAAATATTGTAAGTCTTTTCCATACAATCTCCTAGCTTAATACCTGCAAAGAAGCTCTGCTTAAAGAGTGACCAAATCCAAAATCTTCCATCAGAACAGCTCATACAGAAGCTGAATCTACCCCACCTCCAGCTTGCGTTTTGGCTAACCAAGTCTGGTGGGAACTTTTAAAACGAAACTCAGGGTGTGGTCTACATACAACATTTCAGGTCTTTTGCTCTGCATGTGTGCAAGATAATTAACAGAGACATCTCTACTCAATAAGCAAATAATGCTTCACATGTCATTGTCCTTGTGATTTGCAATTGAAGATTTTACTTTAAATGTATGACCCTTTTGCTGGCTTCTCCTGGGCCACAAAATCAGCTTTCACTCTTTTTCACAAAGCAAAACTATCTGACCAAGCTGGTATCACACCAGATAAATTACAGCATCATCACAGGCATGAACTTTTCCCATTTGCTCTTGTAAGGATGTAAGTTTAAAAACCTACTTGTGACATTTTAAACATTCACACTTCTAGACTTGCAGCTAAATCAATGAGCAGAATACATCCCATTAAAATCAATACTGTGAAACCTTGCCCTCGGTGTAGAATCTGACTGAAAAACAACAGCTTCATAGCTTTTAAATTGGTTTAGACAACATGAGAATGAGTCCCCAAAGATTTAGCTTAAAATTCTCAGTCGTATTTCAGTTTCTCACTCTTACCAAGGTGTCATTTTCCATAACAGTTTAAAGTCCAGACACTTCAGAGGAATTCAGGTCTCAATGTAAGCTGGAAACTTGCATTTAAAAAGCAGGTAAACTTCGAGGGACAGCTGTCCATACACTGAGTAACGTCTAAATAGAGAAGAGACTGGACTGAAGGGTGTTTGTAGTTTGGGTTATTTTTATGTATTAGGCTATCTACCTCTAAAACTTGTTCTGCTGACGTTACAACAAGCCTGATATAAGCCAGTTCTGAAGTGAAAATGAAACAATTACTATGAGGATGCCCAGAGCATATTAACTTGGCTCACTATCTTATAATTGTGGCCTCACCTTTTCTGGATAGAGCTGACTCACACCTAGAATGAGATCAAGTTTACCTGCAATTCACAACACAGTGGGATCCCTGCATCTTCTGCATGAACATAAAATGTATTACAGCAGCTTTATTAATGACAATGGCATCTTATTTTCCAGATTGGTGGCATAAGTTTGTCCTAAGCATTGCACCATTGTACCTGCTTTTATTTTGCATACTTAAAATGAGAGGCTTTGCAAAGAAAAGACTCTTTGTGTTTGTACACTGTGCTGCATAATGGTCCTCCTGTATTAGCTGTTTGTAAGTCACTACAGAAGTAAAAAAAAAACCAAAACCAAACAACTGTTCAACCAGAAGTATCAAACACGACTATATTTACCTTTAACATAAGGTATGAATGGGATGGTAGCAAAAAAAGACATTTCTGAGAAGACTGACAGAATGTTTCTCCAATTCTCCTCATAAATGAACCGTAAGAAAGAGAGGGTATAAAACTGAGAAACCAATGTCTCTTTTAGAGTTCCAAAGGAAATAATATTGTATAATGTAATGGAGCAAAAATTCACCTAAGTAGCTTTATTCTAAATGCACAGTAATTAAATAAAAGTCCATAAGATCTCATCTTTTTTAAAAAAGACACTGCAGTGGTCTTTTAGGATGGAGGATATGTTCCCTCTGTGGCAGCAGTAACCATCTACTGAAACCGTTTGACAGATTTTTACTTTAAATGGGGCCTACCCACCCTTCATACAAAAGATAAATGTTTAAGAAGTCACTAGAATAAATGTAAGCCCTGTTGATTTACATGGGAGTGATGTTTTTGTAAGATATTTGTGGGTGAAACGAACATTGACATAAAATTATATGAAAAACAGAGAAGGGAATGAGGAAAGAGTTTGTGCACCAAAACATCTTCAATATAGATGCTGGAGCAATGGTCCGGAGGGTAGCAGGAGAACCATAAGAGGATGTGGCTGCTTAAGGTAGATGTGACCCTAACAAAGAGAAAATAGGTGGGAAACTAATAGCAAAAGCACAAAGGATGTTAATAGAAACCTGTCAATAATGTCTAGTTCTTTAAAGTATACTTTTCTTCAATGGGAAAGCATAAAAAATAAAACATAAGACAAATAATGTGCTACATTTGTAAGTATTGCTGTGTAAATCCACTTTCAGGGTGGCTTTTATCAGTGTGCAGAAGCATGGATTATTCTCAAGTAAACGAAAATATTAGACTGATTCACCTTTCTAAAGGTACAGAAAGGGAAAAACATAGAGACAAATATAGGCATTACACAGAGGAAAAATATCAAAATAGTGTTCTGCTGATTTGACTGTCTTCATCTCAGACTGAAGAAAATTTTTTCCAAGTGTGCCTGACAACACATATAACTTCAGTTTTATTAAATGTTAAAAGACAAGATTCAAAGTTGTCAGACAAATTTTGTTGGATTTAATCTTATTGTTCAAGCAGTTTCAAACATAAACTGATAAATCTGCTTTTAAGCGCTTGTTTTTGATTAGGAGTTTTCTAGACTGAAGTTGAAGCAAATAATAAAAAAAGGAAGTATATCATATATTTAATCTTAGTGACTTCCATTTTTGTCGAAAAAGTCCAGTTGACAATAGCTGCAAATGAAAGGTGAAGATAAAAACATACAGGAAATTTGCTGACGCCATTACAGTTGAATCTCTGTGAATAGTGTAAGTAAAACAATATTTAATGTTAGATTATGACTATAACCAGTAACTGGCAGGAGTGCAAAAGATTCTTTCCCAATACCTGATTGCAAGGAACTATGGAAGTACATTTAATGTAGACAAAGACACTAACAAATAGGTTATCAGCCAGGGCCTGTGCATGAGAAAGCACAGCTCTCTGCACATCTTGGGCACGCTGCCTTCAAGAGCGATTTGGAGTTCTTTTTCTCTCCTAAGACAGCAGCGGCAGGGGTACCTATGCCTCCATGGATAGTTATCCACACTCACATTAGTGAGGCAGAGACCCTGTGCGTTTGCCTGGCGTCACTCAGCCTTCTGGTGGGACAGGCTGGCAAGAGACCATACATTGAAGCTATTTTTTTCGCTGGGTTATTTCCACCTGCTGACAACATAGGCTTCCGTGACTACAGAGGCCTATAGCTGTAAGCGATTGCCCCTCCGGACTCAGCACCGGTGAGGCCGCACCCTCAAATACAGTGTGCGGTTTGGGGCCCTTCACTATAAGAAAGACATTTTGGTGCTGGAGTGTGTCCAGAGAAGGGCAGTGAAGCTGGTGAAGGGTCTGGAGCACAGTTCTTATGAGGAGCAGCTGAGGGAACTGAGATTGTTTAGCCTGAAGAACAGGAGGCTCGGGGGACCTTATCACTTTCCACAACTACCTGAAAGGAGGTTTTAGGCAGGTGGGTGTCCCTCTCTTCTCCCAGATAACTAGCAACGGGACAAGAGGAGATCACCTCAAGTTGCACCAGGGGAGGTTTAGGTTGGATATCAGGAAAAAATTTGTTCACCCAAAGGGTTGTCAGACATTGGAACAGGCTGCCCAGGGAAGTGGTTGAGTCGCCATCCCTGGGGGTACTTAAAAGATGTGTAGATGTGGCACTTAGGGGCATGTTTTAGTGGTGGACGTGGAAGTACTGGGTTAACAGTTGGACTTGATGATCTTAAAGGTCTTTTTCAACCTAAATGTTTCTATGAATTTACAGAACTGAGTGATTAAAAAAAAAAAAAAAAAAAGAATTTATGTATTTTAAAAAAAAGTAAAGCTGAACTTCATATCTAATAATGTGGTCCTAGGAATCATGCCTAGCTTTTCATTACCAAAGTCCTCTTCGGAGCCATCTAAATGACCATTCCGTCTCACTTTATAGATGCTGGAACAAACACATCATGAACAGCTTAAAAAATCCCTGACCAAAATTAACTCTCAGCTGTTCTGTTTGTTCAGGCCACAGCCTACATTAACTGTGCATCCACAGTCTCACTGTCTTTATTTAAATCTGGAATGCCTATCAGCTTAAATAATACCCTTTGTTTGCACAGTGAAGGAGAGAGCACTCGTTTGATCATTGGAGTCCAAAAGGCTCCTGCTTGTGAAGTGCGGCAATATCCACCTGGACTTACAGTAACAACAAATAATCCTTGGTGCAGTGCCATTACATCTAACCCAAGAGCAGAGCACAGCGACAGCTAGACGGGCAGCTACCGAGGGCACTAAATTTGCATTATAATGGAAAAAGTAGCATCCACTTTGGTTAAAGTCAGATTCCAGGACGCCTAAACCTATCTTGATTTAAACATGATTGAGAAGTCATCCTCATCTAGCAGACAGTGTCTATAGGTCACACTATTATTTATTGACAGTAGAAAGGATGATGAGCACATGGCAATAGAACGATGACAGTGTTTTAAATTGATATAGCACTTTATATCCATGAATATCAAAATGCTTTGTGGATATTAGTAATTCATGCCTCTTGACACCAAAACGGAACTAGCTGAATTATTATTTTACTTCCTAGACACAACTCTGTCATTTATATTTCCCATGTCATTTAGATTGGTAGTGCACTTTTCAAGTGAGACTCCTGATCATCCCTATTTATTGTGTTCTGGTCCACATCACAGAACAACTCGAGCATCCAAGCTGGATTGTGCTGGGATGTCACTAAACCAAGAAGAGGTGTTCCAGGAACACAGTCTGCTTTCATAGCAGAGAGACATTCAGTCCCTGGATCTAGTAGTCCAAAGCAATTACCCAACACATGAACAAAATATGTGTGCTGGGTCCCGAACACTGTTTGATCCACTGAGCACAGCTCTGCAGACCCCTTCTAGCACATTGCACCACTTGCTTATGCATGTGTAACTTGCATAGCTGACCCAGCTCACTTGTCGCAACCTGGCTGCATTGGTACTTCTTTGCCTCAGAAAGGAAACTGCTTTTCTACGCTTGATGTCAAAGAAAGGCAAGCTGATATTCATTATTTTTCCTTCTTCTTTTTTTCCTTTCATAATTTCCTGTGAATATACCACCAAAAAGGCAAGCAGTAAAGAAGAAGGAAACAGCTCATCTTTTTACGGTTTAAAATGCCATTTCCTCTGTGTCACTTTAATTCTAAAACATGAGCTGTAAGGGTATAGAGAACACTGGTGTTTATCTTGAATCTCTGCCTTTGTTTTGGATCAAAAATGCAACACCCAGGCCAAAGACAATACTAAACATTTACCGCTGAGGTCACTGATCTGCAATTTGTTGCAGTGACAGATCCAATATTGTGCTTGGGGAACAGACTGGATGGCTGTTAATGCACTATTATAGGCACAGTTGGGAAATTGGCTGAGCACCAGGTAACTGGAAGAACTGGAGCTTATTACACAAGTCCAAGAGTGTTTTAACTTGTGGCTTGATTGCTAACATGGGGAGAGCTTTTAAAATGTTAATTGATTTTTTTTTATAATAACATAAACCATCTGTAGCTTTGAACTTAAATTTAACTTTTCTAATTAAGTCTGATCCTTCTAGTAGAAGAACTGTCTGTCACGCATCAATCTCTTCATTCTAATTTTGGTTCAGTTTGTCACATCATTTAAAGCCCTGACCCCATCATAGCAAGGTTTTAATTAACAGCAAAATAGTGTTAGGGGAAACTCTGTCTGAAGAATGAAGAATTGAGTTTGGACCCATTCAGATAACATAGAAAGACATAGATGTGTCTTATCAATGTGTTTGTGGAAGACAAGTTATTCCATTTATCTGTGGATTACCTATGATTAATTTTTAAGCCATGGGTTAAACCTCTGTTTTTCTGTGGAAAGTTCTCCTCCCAGCCACACACTGTACTACATGTCAGATTCTGAGAACTGTCAAGACATTGGCAAACTATGCAAACAACAGATAAAAATTACTGGGGGGCATGAGGTGGGGTAGATGAATACAAGGTGTGGAAGAAATCCACTGACAGGATGATAAATCATTCAGCTCTGAAACAGAAGCAGACTTTCCAGAGGAGGAGGAATGTCAAGGGCAAGAAATCAAAGATAGGTTGTGAACAAAGCTATTACTGTGATCATCATCATATTACTACGTGTGGGTAGAGAATGTCTGTAGGGCTAATGGTTGCCATGTAGAAAAGAGAACAGGGAAAACTTCAAGGAATACTTTTGGCTGAACTCATTAACTACTTTATTAGGGCCACATTAATTGTTAGGCAGATACAATGCTGCATGTTTGACATTAATGTTAACTGATAAAATTAATTGCATTAGGTAGTATAGACAAAAATAATGCTCTGTTCCTACAGGAAAGGCAAAAAGCTAGTGTCAATCTCTTGGAGGAATGATTTACATAGTTATTAGGGCTTCTCCCTGGGATTTCATCTTCAGGGAAAAAAAAAAAAAAAAAAGAAAGAAAAAAGATGTTGAACTTACTACACTCGGCTAAAGAAGGATATTAGATTACTCAAGACCCAATAGAATATCATTATTGGGAAGACATGTACTAGAGATATTCCCACTTCACGTAACATGCAATGAAGTTTACAAGAACTACATATCATCCCTCCACACCTCCCTAGATGCTTACAAAGATTTGTTCTGAAGGTACAAAAAGCAGTGAAATTGCCCTCAAATTGCATGTGACTTCTGCTGTTTCAAGCATGGCCTGAAGATTTGAGTCTTTGTATCAAAAATTATATTGAGATGTAAGAACAATGTAAAACAGACTGCAGAGTGGAAGAGCTGGATTGTACCCTTTCAAAAAGCTGAGACTTCTCCAAGTCCAAGAGGAGCAAGGACCAAGAAGTGCTTCAAGCCCTCTTACATAGGCTTTTTAATCCCAGAGGGTTTGTAATATTATCTGATTTTCCAGCAACTGTAATTTTAATCAGAAGCGATGCTAAAATAGATAGTAACAGTGAGTCATCCAGGAATGCAGTAGAGTGAGGGAGCAAACTCTAGATACCCAGAAAAAGTGAAACTACTGCTACAGGCCAACAAATGCAATTGATAAGAGACTTCAACAAAATTACACTACAGTGTGTATATGGTTATCTGTAGCAGCTCCATTCACAAATGGTATTTCATTAAGATAGCGGAACTCAATCAAATCCATTCATGTGCCCAAAATCTAAAAAATGAAGCATCCAATGCTGTGAATGACAGTCCAGCAGATTTAAATCCTGATCAGTAAAAAGGAAGATTGTAAAATAAACTCGTTTCACATCAAGATGATGAGGTGATCTTGTTATTCTATTTATTTTTTTTTATTGCAAATGAAACTAAGAGTGATGTCCTTACTCACAGACTAATCAGTAACTCCTTTGCCAAGCATGAGACTGGAATGCAGAGCTGCTGGTTGAAGGTGGTGGTCTGAATTAGGCAGGGTAAAGATTTAAGCCTGTATTTTCCATACAAATGCATTATACATCCAAGTAACTGGAACTTCTGGGACCACAGTCTTTACCTCTTTTTCTGAACAGAAATTCCTTTCCAGTCCCAAGAAACTCTTCTCAGTTAGTCTCATGCATTTCATTTATTGAACTGATATTTCTGACAAAATAAGGAAAAATACCCATTTAATTTACAGCCAGTTCTACTGTGAGAACGTTACCTGTTCAAAAAGAAGAAAGAGTTCAGAAGAAAGAAGTGTTAAATGCTCCATAGAAGACAGTCTTGCCTATATTGAGAGACTGAAACACTATATAAAAGGAAACTATTTTAGTATTGATTAGAAGTTGCTGGTTTTACAAGATATGATGGGAGTTAGAACTACATTCAGCTGTGAAGCCTATCATCTTCCAGCAAATAAAAAGACGTTTGCTCAGATTGTACAATTTCTATAAGGTCATCCATATGAACACCCTTGAGTGATTGCAGAGCATTATTAATGTACAGGTAAAACTGAGAGGCAAATGAAAGCACTCCTGAATATGTAGCTAGCTTGATGAAATTAAAGGGGACCTTCCAGTTTTACAAGTGCTTTTAACTGTTACATTAAAGATCTGGTCCACATGGCATGTGTAAAATGAACGATTTGTGAATGATTATTGCCTAAGGCAGAGCTGATACCAAACCATGCCTACGAACAGCTTTTTCAACAGAAACTGATATTAAACATGCTGGGAAACTGCAACAGAAAACTTTGCAATAAGTAAAATGGGATCAAGAAGAAAGCACTACATTCATAAGCCTTATATGACAACATGAAATACACTGAGAATGATCTAGCATCTTTACAACTGTTTAATTTAGAGGGTAATAAATGAAGGAGATTGGGGATCCCTTAAAAGATGCCTGGAAAAATAGTTTAAAAGAAGCATGAAACTGGAGACTCCTGTTTCTGTGATTTCATCACAACATCATCCCAGACTACAAAATTGTAAAGCTACAGAAGTATTAGCGTTTCCAAAAGTATACATGTGAGAAGTTTTCCTCCTCTGTGTACTACTGCATTATAAAAAAGCATAAAAATCTAAATAACATGTGCTAAATCTTTATGTCATGAAATGACTTGTATTTTCTCATAAAGAACAGCCAAGGGGGATTTGGTTGATCTGTCCAAACATATGTCTAATTTTGAACTCCACACTGCCCACCTCCCCCACCCCCATCCCCCCAGCAATTTGCTGTACTTTTGGAAAAGGATGAGATTACCATCTTATTATGTGAAAATAAGAATTGTGCCAGAAAAGAGGACAAGGCCACACTTTTTACAAACCTTTTCAGTCATTTCTGTGGCTGTCAAATACAGAGGGAGAATTCAGCATGGGGAGGACTCAGGAATTTTAACCACGGTTATGCAGAATGAATGGGATAGTTTTCCTGTCAACAATTTAATGATGTTGTCCATATTTCTGGTGATTTTAAAATTAACCCAGGCTTGACTTCTGGCCACCATTACTTTTACTAGCACAGCTTATATATATATACACTTTACTAGCATTTGCAGAACATGGATTTTGTCATAGCCAGCCTAGAAGTGGAGCCTGAAAAGTGTGACAGAGAACACCCAGAAAAAGATTTACTACAGAATAAGGTACCAGTGTGTGGAATATCATCTGCAGCTGCTGTTTGGCAAACTACATGGGCTGGTTATGCAAAGCATTTTGGGTAGCTTTATAGATATAAATAGCAATAATATGTTTATTACTGAAACCTATGAAGAATAATGACTTGAGCACCTCCCCAGGGTATTTTTTTCTCAAGGGGTCATCTTGAAACAAATCACAAAAATACATACTTGCCCCTAAAGATCTAAATATGCATTCTGATCATTGATAAACATAGAAAACAATTTGCACAGATTACAGGTTAAGAATTTAAAATGACAGCCCAAAGACAGGGTTTCCAGATATGGCAGCACATCTTTGGAGATATACAATGCTTTTTGGTGCTTTCTCTTACTCTTTGAATTTAAAAATAACAGCTGAGCTAAAAGTACATATTTCCTGTCAGAATTGCCACTAGAAACACTAGGAATACAGAAGTAAATAGGTGACTACTAATTACATCATAAAAGGAAATTAAACTTCACAAAGCTAAAGAGAATCTCTGTCAGAAATGGATAGATACAGGCGTAGCAACATTTGTTTTGAACTTTGCATAGAAGTGACAGCCACACATATTGTCATGTGTGGCACTGGAATGACTCTTCCTATAGCATTCAGGATACACAGTCTGAAAAACACAAAAAGGCTAGTTTGGAACTGTAAAAAATTAAGTTCTATCCCAGAATATCCTTTTTTTTTTTCTTCATGGCAAAAGGATTGATGCACCAACAGAAGACATGAAAGCCACATCAGTCAACACAATGCATCCCTGATATACTCTGTTTCATCACTTCAAGCATTCAACAGCCCAATGGCAATCTGTGTGGATATACTAAGCCAAATATGTCTGTTTGATTATGGTGGATTCTCATTCTGGATCACCCAAAGAACTCTATGAATTCTGGTTTCTTCTGCTCAAATGGTGGATCTCTTATGGCTTGTTTTTAAGGATGGCAGACTATGGGCAAATTTACAATGGAGGAAACTCCACCCAATCTATATATGAAGACTATCAATCATTTGTCAGAAGAAAAAAATGTCAAGCATGTCACATCCACTCATTTGCACTTTTCAAAAGGAGATTAGTGGAAAGATTTATTCAGACATTCAAACAAGCAGGCCTTGATATCTCTTCAGCGAAAGATAGCTTACAGGATTGCAAACTTTGTATTGGTCTGTACAATGGCAGCGCGCATTGCCATAAGTCACATACTGGGGATGCTGTGTGTTCATAAAAAGAAAAAGAACTTGTGAAGAAAGTGGCCACAAATAGACAAGTACAATGGAAGCAAGAAACTATAGCGATAACTTACAGAATTAATTGTAATCTGAAATAACTACATAGGGATAACATGAGTCAGAAATAGCCATTCAGAGAGAAGGCATTTAAAACAGCTTCTGTGCATGTATTTAACTTGATGCACCAGAATAAGCACACACATTGAATGTAATTAGCAGTCAGACGTTCAGACTGAACAAAACGACTTGTGAAAATCCACCATTTCTGCTACAAGTCTCCTAAAATTAAAGGGCAGAAAATGTTGCTAAGAAAATTACCATGGAAAGCTTATACCTTGTTTGAGATATAGTTGTGTTGACTAAAATCCATCTTTGTAAGAATGATGTCATTAACATGTCTCATCTTTAATTAGTAGCATTTTGTACATAAGTTATTATAGATTTAACTGTAAAACTTTTATATTCTGATTTTCCTGTTATGTTGAATAATGAGAAGCATGTAGTGCCTAGGAGTTGAATCTTACTCTGAGTGCTTAGAAGTCCTTCCTCCCTGCCCTCTGTAGCCACCGAAATAATGCCAGCATGGACAGATTCTGACATGTCCAGGTATGGCTGGGAGCCACAGGTTACAGAAACCTGCAGCCATCCTTCCAATGACAGCAGCCTTCTCTGAATTTTCCCTGGTAATACCCTGCCAGCCCTTCTCTCCATCCTACCAAAAAGTAGTTAGGGAGACACAGAAGCCAGCAGATCTCCCCTTAAGGACCCTAGCTGGTCCTCACAGGAAGGCAGGGAGCAACAAAAGCTGCTCATTTGGGTCCATTCCCTTGATTTTTCCCTGGATCTAAGAGCAGAGGAGGAAAAATGGGGAAAGGAAAATGCAGAATGATTCTTTTGCTGCTCTTATCTACAACTTGTCCTTAAGTCAGAGCAAGGGAGATGGTGATCTGCTGGAACTGGGGCTACCCCATAGCAGATAGGCTCATAGACAGTTGTTTGGAGACAAGACTTAATGACTGGGTGAGAGCCTTTCTTAGGAAGTTCAGAGCAACACTACAGAAACGTCTACATGCTCGTGAGCAAGAGGAGTACAGAAATCGGAAGGCCGACCCAAACCTATGATGTAAGCCTCAAGAAAAATCCCTCTCTCAGACCTTGGTGATGTTTCAGATGATATTTTAGTTTCTGAGAATGGCATACTTGGCATGGTTAGTACTTCCATCACGAGTAAGCTCATCTGTCTGGAAATCCTCTGTTCAAGTATGCATCTCCCATAGGTTTAGCATGTTAGAGGAAAACCAACACTTAACATGGTGATGAGACCAATGAAAAGGTGGAACTGAAGGCAATGAGGTCTAATGGGGAGAGGTAAGGACATGACCAATATGAAAGAGAATGCTCAAAAGGCAGAGCAAAACTAAACCAAATAGTAAAATCTGGTATTGTCAGTCATCTAAGCTCTATTAATTTACTCTGCTGTTCCAAATCCATGCAAAATTTATCTAAAATAAATTTTTGAGAGTTTGAAAATTTCAGTGAAAGAATATTTGCCAAGTTGTCTAGCTTTTTGCTTCTTTTCTGCCTGTTTGGCTGTGACATAACTCATGCCATTTTCCCACCTTTCAAAAGCGCCACAAAGAGCTCTTTGCCATAGTAAAGCCCTAGCACTTTCTTTTAAAACCAGTTGTGGACTTAGTGTAACATCTTACCACATGGCAAAATTATTTATTCTCAGGAATAAATTAGAAATTATTGCAACTCCACATTTCATCACACTGTTAAACAAATTGATTTTTGTTTGCAATTTAATTTTCAGTAATTTATAGGGGTTTGCCCTTTGTTCTCCAAAGCTCACTGATCTAAGTAGCAAATACTGTCTTTAAAGAACAGGATGTAACCATACAATTCTGAGGGTAAGCCACCATGCTTTCTTCCACAGCATTATTTTAAATTCTCAAATTCTCTTCAAATTCTCATGTATGTAGACATACTAAAACCAATGTCTGTATCTCATGTTAACTTAAACTACATTAAAGGACACACAATCATATGAGAGAAAATTTAACTATAAATATTAACATTCTCCAAGAACCTATCCCAAATAACATGTTCCCAAGAATATCTAGAGCAGTTAAGTTGAGCTGTTCTTTGAAACTACTTTGGTTTTCAAACATTAAGTTATTACTCATAAACGTTATAAAAGCTTATCCACTAAACCTCTAAAAAATTTCATTTTCCTTAAATTCTTATCCTCTTCCCCCAGACCAAACAGATGACTGGGCTTCCTGCTCTACAGAGCAAGAATTGCATGAGACAAAATGGAAACAAATTTAAGATTTTATCTGTGCTACTGTAATTATGTTTCTACAGGGTTCAAAACAAGTTACAGCTGTATATAAGCCCTCTTCTAAGAAAAGTTTTCAACAAAAAAAAAAGTTCCCACCCTTGCTATTACCAATGTTGCTGAATTGGCAGTGGTAACGTAAGAAAAGGCTTCAACAGCTTGCTTTATTTAAACCCCTGCATCAGTAAAACTTCCTCAGCATGTGATTGATAATTGTTCCCCAGCAGGGCAGTGGAGCAGGACTGATTACCAAGGGGATTAAAATTCCAGAAACTCTCTGAAGTGTGTCTCCGAGGTCTTCTCTTCAGTCTCTCTGCTGCACAGTTGATATTAACAGTGATGGGATTTAAATTTAGCTATTTTTAGACAATATTTCCTGGCATGATCAGCATCTAAGGCCTTACTGGAACCCCTTCAGAAAAGTGTCTGACTTCTATCCAAGGCATAACACAGCTGCAATTCAGGAATGTACCTGAGTATAGCATAGCTTGCTGGCTACAGCTGGAAGGAAAGTAGTCACAGAGCACTACATCATTCTTGTAAACCGAGCACGGGCCCGATTCAGATATCCCAAACAGCTCACCCCACTTTGCATTCCGGCTTCAATTCTTTAGTCCAAGTAATTTTAATACCTTGTAAGTACATCAGTTCCTTAATTGATAAAATTAAAATTTTTAAATTGATCAGTTAATATAAGATCTTGGTATTATTTTTTACTTTTCTTTTTGGTTTTTTGTTTGTTTGTTTTTTTAATTCTAAGTATGTGTATAAGTTCTATTTTATCTGGGGATGGGGGCTTTTTCTTTGCTTTTATATCAGGGTCTGTATGAAGAGCGGAATGAAACACTGATGAGTCAAACTGGATTTATCATTGACTTTCTTTAAATTTGATTGTGTCAAAGAAAGTATATAAAAAGCAATTATTCTTAACTGGCTATGAATCATGCTCCCTGTAGAACTCTCTGCTGAAGAACTGCTAAGACATCCACACTCATAAATTAATCAGGCTGGAGACCATTCTTATTACTGTCTAATTTATAAGTATAGGCTAGACATCTGTTTGAAAACAATTCACAAATTATTTGGTCAAATGCTGACTCAGTGCTTTTTTTCTGCTTGAAACAAAGGGAGAGGGGATAATGTTAAAAGTTAATAAGTTTTCTCATTATAATCCGATATTCAGAAGAAGCAGTATAGTTGTGGGCTTCTCTCAAGCTATTTGACCAAAACTGAGGAATAGTTCACCATAACTGGCTCAAGGTAGGTATGTGCAGGTCAAAACCTCTGTGACCAGACAAAAACTATTCTGTAGCTAACTGAATTTGTTTGCACAAGCTCAATCTACCTACACACCAACAACACTGCTTAAAGAAATTTAAGCTCCACTATAACCAACTGGATGCAAAAGTTCACTCTCGACTTCAGTAAAGTAGATCGGTTGAGTATTTGGCTCACTATTTGGCATGTATAATGTGAAATCATCCATGTGCAAACAGAAAAACCATGCCCACGGGTTGTGACAAAAAATTTTACTCAACTGATCTCTAGGTGATCTGGATCTGAAGGTCCCATAACATGACAGAGCACCAAGTAACCAAGCTGTACGTGTCACAGCCTTTGTGGCACTCAGTTTTGCCAAATGTAAGATTTGGGAAGACAATCTAGTTGTGGTAAGTACAGCAGTAATGGAGTTTCAGAAAGGAAACAGAAAGGAGAAAAGGTAGCAAATAATGAAATCAATTCATCTGAAGTTGTAAAGTGTGACACTTTTGGAAATGTTTGGCTAAAGAAGAGTATGAAGGTTTGAAATTATAGAGACATACAGAAACCAACCACTCATCACAAATGAAGAATTTTGTATTTGTCTTTTTTTCCCCCCCAAAGGAAACCTGAAGCCTTCAAAGAAGGAAATACCAACAGGACACTATTACTGAAGCTGGCAATGTCAAACACATTCTCCTCTTGGGCATTTTACTTGATACCTCTAAAAGTCAAATGCCAATATGAGACAGAAACTTCTATCCCTCCTGCACAGCAGACATGTCTGAAGAAGTGATGAGGCCTGGAGCAGTAAGTGAATGGAAGCAGTGCCTGTTGTCAGCTAGTACTCTTTCACACAGCATTACTAAAATAGCTGAAGATTATTGAGTGCAACTGCTCTTACATCTCAAGAAAAGAAATTCAAGTCACTAAATCATAAAGTGCCCGTTGTACTGCACAAAATCAGGAATTTTTAACTCTGTGTATGATTGGTGTTCCGAAGAAATCAGTGAGGAGATACAATAGGGGTATCCGTGGCATTTTAGGAATCAGGGAAAGCTTTTTCTGTTCTGCTAGGCTGAGGTGCCATTGTCAATGGTGTCTCAGACACAGTGTTGTAAAAAAACAAGGAAGAGCAAATGTAACTGATGGTTAGTGACTTCGCATATGTTTTGTATACCACTTGCTTTTTGTGCATGTGAGTAATCTCATTACCAGCGTAAGTCCTTGCAAGAACGGAACACAGATTGTTTGACAGACAATGTCACAAGAAATTTTACTTTAGCTTTAAAATAGGAAGACACATGACTTTTCTCTGCCTTGTATTTTAACTTCCCTTTCAAAGATCTTTTCATCGCATTTTGGAAGTTTTCTAAAAGGAATCTGGCTCTTTCTTGCTCACCAAAAATTTATGTTACTTAAGTAATTTCTTTTGAAATCAATAGCAAACAGTGCAGCTGCACACATGTTGAGAGCTGTGCTTAGTTTACCATCATCTTTTTTTTGAAGGCATCTTTACTCAGACAATAATTATGTGTTTAATGACATTTCATACCGGTTTTGTTAATCAAAAATGCCTTTCCTCCCTTGGAATCTGTGCTTGCTTTCTTGATCCCAATGTGAAGTCTAGGCACAACTGCTGTATCAAAATCATTTTTATAGCAAGAAGCTGTAGCACCCAGCAGCACAATAATTTTTTCTTCAGAAGGATGAGGTAATAGAGAAGAGGCAAAAGAGTCTACAGGAGCAAATACTGAAATCAGTGATGAAACAAATGCTTCAATATGGCAATTTAAAGCCAATATTTGTGGGATGGCAGTGTGTCACTGATTCATATATTTTTCTTTTGTATATTCTGATTTCCAAGTCAGAAGAAAGCAAGTAAAATTTTTTACTCATAGAACCACAGAGTAATTAAAGTTCCTTTACCCTTTCTTCACATGTCAAATTCTCCACTCCTCTAATCATCTCAGTAACTTTCCATTGGACCTTCTCCAGTTTTTCAACATCCGTCCTGAACTAGGGGGAGCAAAACTGGGCACCATAGTCCTGGTGTAGCCTAACAAGTGCTGAGTATGTTGGAATAAGAACATCCCTTGATCCACTGGCTGTACTCTTGCTAATGCAGCTCAGGACATGTTTTGCATTTGCGGTTTCAAGGGCACGCTGCTGGCTTGTGCCCAGCTTGCTGCTCTCCAGGACTCCCAGGGACATTGTTCCAGCAGAGCTGCCCCCAGGCATCCAGACTGCAGCCTGTTCAGCTGCTTAGATGTATTCTGTCCCAGGTGCAGGACTTTACGTTTATCTTTGCCACACCTCATGCAGTTCTCGTTGACGCAATATTCCAGCTGCTGAGGGTCTCTCTGAACAGTGGCTATTCCTTCAAAAGTATCTATCTTTCCTCCAGGTTTGGTTGTCATACACCAACTTGGTGAGGGTACAATCCCATCATCCAGGTCTTTTATAAAGGTGCTGCATGGTATTGGACGCACTACTGCCCCCTGAGGAGCTCCACTTGTGACCAGAAACCAATTCAACTTTGGGCCAGTAATTACCCTTTAAGTTCTGCTGTTTAGCAGTGTTTCAGGCATCCTATGGTCCACCTCTCCGTTCATATCTTACCGTCTTGTCAACAAGGATGTTGTGGGACACCATGCCAAATACCTTGCTAAAATCAAGGTCATGTCGAAGTTGTTAGTGTTGCACCCTTCTTTGAGAGCAGGCAGCCAGTGTTTTAGGGTTGTCTTGTCTGCCAAACCAGCAGCAGTGCTGTCTTTGGATTAGTGTGCCAACATGCTCTGCATTATTTTACCTGTTTTATTGCAATTGTAAAGCAAACAAAGCAAAGAAAGATCCTTAGGATTTTTTTTTCTTCCTTTCCAAAATGTGGTCCTCTAAGATATCCCGTTTTCCCATTGTTTAATTTTTCAGCGAGCAGTCCCAGAGGCCTCTGCAGGTCTAGGCCTTGTCTTAGAAGAAAGCTGGAATGGGAGCTGTGAGAAAACTCTCTACTTGCAAAGTGAAGTGGAGGATTTGGGCCTTTTGCCAGTTCCATGTGGGTATGATGATTTCAAGGCAGTTTGCCATGTTTTTCTGTATAATTTTGTAGCAACAAAAATAGTTTTTGCATTTAAAAATGAAAAAGTGATTTCAAATAGCTTCTCAAAGTCAAGAAAAGAATAAATAAGGCAACACTCAGAAAGTAAATTTATCCTCACAGACACTAAAAACCTGAACCACCATCTATTTTGTTTGGCTGGGCTTCCTGAGCTGTTTTTTGCTCTAACTGTTCTTCAGATCTTGCTGTTAACATGTTCTATGCTCACAGACCTCCAAAGAGGCAGCTACCAGGTCTTGTAACATAAAGGCACATCATCTGTGTTAGCCCATCCTGAAAATTGCTAATGTCTGTAGCAAACACAAGCAGTCACAGCCAGTATCAAGAAGCAATGTAGAAAATTTTCATTCCCTTGCATCTTTTTTGCAAGTATCCCTCCATATTCTGCTGGTTTACAATTTTTGCCCTATGAGGCTGGAAAGATCCTATCAGAAATACACGCCCCACTTCAGCTCTGCTTTTACATGGGAAATGCACAGTAAGAAGAGCAAAGACAGTAATATGTCACACTTTCTTTTTAAGGTGCAGAGTAGAATCTTTCAATCTGCCTTACATTTATATAAAACTTATCAGAAGTTTCATGATTTTTTTCCAGATCTGTCTTGTTTAATACCCCATAGCATCAACTACAATACTACACATGCTCAGATACAGCCTAGTATGATGATCCCATATGGCATATGGCACAGTTGAAGTAGGATCTGCGTAGTAGCATCCTTTCTTATTTCATATGTCAATTTGCCTGAAACATTTGCAGGGAACAGTTAATGGTGCAAGCCACAGCACTTCCATTGCACCAGCACATCTTGGCAAATCCATATCAGAGAGCATTTATCCTGAAATAATGAAGTCTGTACGCACAGGTTCACATGTAACTAGTTCCATCCAACTGATACTTGTGTCCAGGATAAAATCTAGGGTGAACTTTTTAGGGATGAATTCCTCTTTGCCTTTATTTGAATGTCAAGGTCTATTAAAATTTGGTAATTAATTTTCCTCTCACTAACAACAGTTCCACCAGCTTGTCTATATTTTGTCTTTGTTCCTTTGTAAGTAGGGGGTGATCAGACCCCTCTGAGTCAGTCATATGCCCAGAAAATGGTCAGAGCAAGACCACATTCCACAATAATTCCAATCATCCACCTCTGCAGCAGCTTCAGTTAAGTGATTTTTAATTACTCTGTCATTTTTCATGTTCAGACAAGAATCTGAATCTATGAAACTTGCTCTTGAGTATTGCCCTAATTTCAGCACAGGCCTACATGTGCCAAGGATACAGAATGAGAGGGAAAATATGCACAGAAAAACCAATGGTATCCTATATCCTTTAAAATACTATTTATTTTGAGGCATGTCAGGTTTCCTGTCAGTGCAGCCTGTGAGTTGCTATTGTTGAGACAACGCTGTTGTGATGGAAATGGCATCCTGAGCTTGACACACTCTACTTCCAAAATGCAAAAAGAAGCCGCCACAATATATTGTGCTTTGGATAGCATTCATTGCATTTGTTTTTTCTTTGGGTGAAGAATGGGCATTGGCTTTGCAAGTTGCTAAACTCTGTTTTTAATAAGATGCAAGAAAATGAAATATTCTTGCTCATTACACAAAGACTGCACAGGCAGAGGAACACAATAATATCTGCAGGCTCTAATTCAATTAAAAATCTGTGGCGAAAGATATGGAAACATTTTCAAGGATGAAATTCTGAATATTTTTTCCAACTCTATTTTGCTTCATAAGGCAGATCAGAGACAACCCACATTTTCTCAGGGTCCCCGAGTTCTATGACCGTTAAAGACAGCTCACATAAAATTCCAGGTCACCTCTTGCAGGTTTGTTTTTCACAGCAAAGTTAATTTAGGAATTATAAGTAATGCTCAGATTCTAGCTTGATATAATGCATAGTAAGAAAACCCCTTAACGGTGCGCACTGCTGCTTTTAAGAAATGGATCTCAACTTATTAATGCAAATACAGATCAGCTTCACGGAAGTGCTATTGTTCACAAGCATCTTCCCAGAGACCTCTATCCTTACCACTACCTGCTTAAAAAAAGGCAGAGATATTCTCTTACACAGGATGCGGCCAGAGAAGTCTCCAGTAGCTGGGGCTGCCTGGTACCCGGGGGGGAGGCAGCTCCTGCCGTCAGCCCTGCGCTAAACTGTGAGAAGCAGCTGAAGCCATTTGTGTCGCGCTTGGCCTTGCAGAGCGCACCTGCGCCTGGGTCCACGCGGTCACGCTGCCGCAACCAGCGGCTGCCTCAGGCAGTCCTCATCCTTGTGAGGAGGATTAGGGTGTGAAGACATTAAATTCAGGCTTTACCTTTTTATGAAACACCCTTTTCTTTCCTGAGCTATGCTTGTTAAAGTGAGATGGCTTGTTTTCTCCAGGCTCTGGCTGCACTGTGCTGTTGGATATCCTTCCTTTGGGAAAGCCTGGCCATCCACCTATATACATGGTCATTATTAGGCATTGTCACAGTGCTTTAAGAGGCCTTATTCTTCTCACCCTAGGTTAAAAATAATATCTTTCTTATGCATCTGTCAAGTGTATGTGCAGCACTTAAGCTGTTGCAGTATTTTAGCATTATTTACTACTCAAAAGTCTGTGATCAGTGGCAGCAATTTATCCAATAATTTCCATTTCTTCAAATGTGACAGGGTGCAAATGAAGGTATAGGCTGTGTCCTTGAGCTGGGCCTGAGTATACCTGCAGCAGACTTATACAGACAGATTGCAAGTCTTCCTCACACTCACTTCTTAAGAATTATCAAATCTTAAAAATAGAAAAAGACTATTTTAAATATCTTACTAGTTCCAAGTAAATATTTCCAGCATATTTTGTGCACCCAAGATTCTGCTCCTGATTACGCCTCCCAGAATGACAGAAAAAATTAAGCTAAAATTTGCTTTTGTTGACTTTTAAAAAAACCAAAACACTGGTGCTTGATCTAAATTCATACCTTGGTGTCTATATAAATGATAGTTTTGAACATGCTGCAACAGTGTAGGTTTTTTCAACATATTTATAGCAGTTCATTGCAAATTTCACAGTGTTCAATGAATCCAGCCGACCAGATATTTAAACACTGGTGAAGTAGTCCCTGGAGGATGTTCCACTATTAAAAATATTGGCTTAAGACTGTCCCTTCATTATGAGCAGCATTTCACTGACATGTAGGAAACAGACACATCAACAGTTGTATCAATTTAGACTGCTTACATATGTGTCAAAGTCTAAAAAGCACAACACTCTTCCTGACTGAATTCTGGCTTTCTGACTTGAGTTACCACCTTCCCTGATTTTACAAAGACTTATTTTGAGTTCCCTGAAGTCAGTGGGTGGCAGGGTGCTACAGCTTTAATATTTTTCCAAATTAAGGGAAAAATGTTGGGGGGAAAAAATGACAAAACTGTTTCTGTTAAGAATGCAGAAGGAGAAAGGCACTATAACCAGGGGTTTTCCTTCCATTTATTATATTGAAAGAAAATTAAAAGACCTTATTACATGACAAGGGCATTGAGAAAGACTAGAACAAGCAGTGATAGTGTAGCAAAACGGATAAATAATTAATAATAAAAAGCAGGCTGCATTTCTCCAGAACTTGTCTCTCGCATGCTGTCTTTGAGTCAGTAAAGCTATTAGTTCTTTTGTTTCTTTCCTAAAAGGTTTTTTTTTTACTGTTTGAGAAAAAAAAAATAGCTGAACATAGGAAGGTAGAAACTAATTGTCTTTCTCTAAGCCAAAAATTTTCTTGAAAACAACAACAAAAACATTGTCTCTGAGAAGACTTTAGAAGAAATATCATCAGTGACCTTTTGCAAAAGCACGGCTAGATTAGAGTAGGATTCCACAGGGACAATGTAATAGCTGATGATTAAGGTAGTTACCACTAAATATGTATCGTTTTTACAAAAAGGAAATATATTCCAGGTGCCCTCTGATATAGCAGAACATTTCTGCAAATCAAGTATGAAAGCAAAGCTGTCAAAATAAATGCAATGCTGTATTGCAGGTGCACGTCTCTGAATTTACTGCTCAAGCAGTATGTCCATGCTTAAACAAGATGCTGGACTTTAAAGTGCTCTGAAGAAGGACATCATTGTGCCCTTGACATGAGAGCTGCCCTTGTGAAATGCTTTCCCTGCAAAAGATACTCAGTTGCTTCCAGTTCTGTGCAAATGAAGCAGGAGGCAACCAAAAGATACCACCAGGAGGCCTGGGAAGGCTTGGGGGACCCATGCATTGTGGCCATTGCCAGCGTCCCATGCTTGGGTGAGGTAGTACTTCCCCAGTTTTCTATTATGACTTTTTTAATCTGTTTGTTTTAAGCCTCCCTCCCACCAAGCTCAAGCACGCAGGGCTGTGGAGAAACTAAGAACTACATTGATCAGCTGGTTCCTACAGATTTAGTCCAAATTTTTCTGGATCAACAGGTTCCCAGGCAGAATGCAGTCTACCCTTACAGACGGAATGACTTCCAAAAGAGAAAAGGAGCAGGTGACCTTCAGTATCTCTACTAATCTTACTTCCTACCATCTGCTGGATGAGTGTTTTTATGGGACAGAATAACCTAGTCTCTTTTATTAAGTCCTTTTATCATTCACAATGGTTAAGGTTCACATCCTTTTACAAAGTAGAATTGATTGTATTGTTATATTAGTGTCTTTGAAGAAAAATGCTACTAAATTTGGTAGGTTCACAGCTCAAAGACACTGCAGTGGACAAGAGAATCAGCTCCTCTGTGATCAGTATTCTGATTTAAATTATTCAGTTTGACAACAATTTAGGCTGCTGCTGTGCTGATCAATACCATCTCACTGCTCTCTTTTTCTAATCCCATCTGCTATTTTCATCTTTTGCTCTTAGTTTTCCGCTTGGATTGTAAAGTCCTTGAATTGTGATTGTTGCTTTGTTCTTTGTTTGTAAAGTGCCTAGAGCAATTGAGTCCTGGTCTGTAACTATTGTGCCCAAATGGTGTAATAAATGTGTCACAATTACTACCAATGCTGCAGTTGTTATCATGTCCATGACCATACAGGTGATAAATGAATGGCAGTAAAGTAGTAAATTTTCCTTTTTATCACATGATACATCCCACACATCTGCAGAAGGTGTTCTCACTGCCACAGCCATAACTGTTGGAGGGACCCTGCCACTGGGCAGGACGGTAGTTCAAGCTTAACTGAGCCCTTAGAGTTTCTATTGAGGCTGTTAGAAACCTTCTGGCAAATAAACTCCCTGATAAGCCTGAATTTTCATTAAAGGTATAGCACCAAAAATAGCCACCCTTCACTCATTCCAGTTTTGTTCCATCCTAAAGCAAGATGGATACAGCCTGGGGCCAGAGGGGGGACAGGGCTGTTATAAACCAAAGCACTGTGCCACCAGCCCCTTTGGTGGAAGCAAAAGAAGATTTCACCAAAATCCATCTATCTTTACAAGTATTTTCTCAGCTTTATGAAATCTATTAATCAGGCAACTGTGTATTTTTTTCCTGATTCATTATTAGTGGGTGGCATTTAATGATGAGTATATTTGCCTAAGTATGATGAACTAAAATTTTATCACACCGAGTTAATGAAACAATAGTACATACCATTACACACACATCCGTGCACAGACTCTGTAAAAGTCTTTAGAAATGTTTCCAATTCCTACAGCATCAAAATAACTAAGCACCACATGTCAGCTGGTCCTCCTACCGGACCCAAACCTAACCAAGCTCTCCTCCCCAGCATCCACCCCCTTCCTTCCCAGGCTGGCTTGATGCTACACGTTTATTTCCTCTTCTTCAACAAAATGGCAACAGGAGGTCCTGGAGAAACCAGCTATGGACTCTTAACAGGAGCTGCAACCACTAATGGTGGGGTGGGGAAGGTAATGGACTCTCCTGGAAAAGTAAGGGGGAGGAGCAGCACCCTTTACACCATCTCAGCCTGAGCCTTTCGTGTTCGGTACAATCCTGCAGGGATCTGGCCTGGTCTCTCCTCATTGCCAAGGCAATGTCTGAGGTGGATGGAAGATGCGTAGCAAGCATGGTTATTCAAGTTGAAATGCCTGTGAGTTCTCAGCCCTTCTTTGTGAGGTTGTCAAAAGTGTATTGGCAATTTTGTACTGACAAAGACAATGCCTTGATGAGCCAAAGTAGCCTTCCTAGCACGCTCCAAAAGTAACATCAAACAGCCACTCCGTCAGTCATCAAGTAATGAGGTCAGGTAAATCCGGGAGGCTGGAAAAGGGGATTTAGCCAGAAGAGGAAGAAAGATCTCACCAATTATCCACACCTTCCATAATCCTCTTGTCCCTCAGTCACAAAATTAGCAGCCTGGAAACATCTGATGTTGTTCTAGTACTATATAGGGGTTTTGGTAACTTACTGTAAGGATCACTATGGCCAAGGCACATTCTGGAAGAATAATTGCCTCACCGTACTGGTGATTTTCACCGCTTTTCCATTTATATAACTGAAAGCTAAGGTCAGTGTTGGTCAACACCTATATGTTTTGAGATATCCCATATTCAAGAGTTGTGCTCCTGTTAACAAGAGTGGGCACGCTTATGTTCCTATATTTTAATCCCTCTAAGGGGAAGCGCAGTATGTCCTCTTCCCTAAGGAAATCCTGACAAGATTCTTTATATAGGAAGCTCTTTTTTCATTATTAAATGTACTAAATATATCAAAATGAGTTCTTTTATCTCTAATATAAAAGTGACTACCTCTTTGTGCAGCAAAAGTCCACAGTATTCTTGCAGATGGTTTTGTCACTGGAGTCATGTCAATCCCTTCTTGCCAAATGGTAAAGCCCACTTGTGAGTTAATGATGCATTTGGGGTTTTAATACTCTAGCGACAGAAGGAACTGTAATGAATCTCACTGAACTTCATTTCAGGGCATGAACCTGATATTTAGTGGGTTGGAAAAAAGTCACCTTCAAGGTTGTCAAACTATGACACTATATTTTGTTCCTTGTGATGCCATACGCTGTCTTTTTTCTTACCTTAGCTCCTCAGGATGCAGTTTCATTTCAGACCGTACCATTGAAGTGCAGCAGTCTATCAAAAGATGAACAACATGTGTAGCATTAATTGTTTCCAGATTTCAGCTCAGAATATTAGTCTAAAAATATCCCTGTAGCTGAGGGGTTTATAATGAGCTAAACATGGCCATGCAATAGATTACAGAATGCCATTTTTATTGGCTATATTGGAACTGCAGAAAGATTCGGGCAGGGAGCCAATGAATATACCCAGTTCTTTGATCTAGGCTGGTCAGTCTTGCCTGTGACTTCATGGGAAAGGTTTAGAAGCAACGAAAGAAACTGCATTGGTTTTCTGAACCCCTCCCCCTGCCTTTGAGCTACAGAATGCAATTTTAGGATGTATTGGCACAAGTGTGTTTTTATTGGTTCCTGTAAGCTATAATGTATCCAAGATATGACTGCAGCAACCTGAAAAACAATTAGCATCTGTAAAGCAGTCTGTGACCATGAGTTTACTTCACAAAATGAAGATTTAACGTGCAGCTTCCCCAGAAATCGCTTGTGTTTGGGTCTGGCTTTTCTATTGTTTTCTTCCTTTATTGATCCCTTCAGGCAGAAAGAAATGGTGAGTTATCTGATTAAAATGTGTGCAAAACTGTAGGGAAATCCTGCACAGCTGCTAACACCACCTGATTTGATGGTAGGAGTACATTCAGCTGGGTGTTGGTCAGAGCTTCTGAGTGATTTTAACAGCTGGTTAAATAATTTAAGAAAGGTCCAAGGTAATGCAAAAGCAACAACAGACTTACAGTGCCGTTTTTTTACACAGATGGCAAAGTTTAAATGATAAAACAAGTAAATATTTGTCTAGTTTGTAGAAGCATCCTAGCATACGTACTGCAGGGAATATGGATTTTATATTTTTTTTCCAAAGGCCAGGTTATTTGTTATTTGTGAAATGCTTACTGAGGTTTAATAGATTCTGTTGAAATATTACTCTAACAGCAAGTCAAGTTGAACTAGTGACGTGCTTACAAAGGTTCTGAAAGCACAGGCAAGCACCTCAACACTAACTATTCAGCCTAAAACAAATCTTAAAGCTGTTCAATTTTCTTGGTGTATTTTGATCTACAGAAGGTGACACGGTCTGCAAAAGGCTTGTATAGACTTGTTTGCATATCTGCCAGTGCATTTGCCAAATGTGTTTTTCCAACTCTATTATTCTGAATTTGCAAATTCGTGACAGGAAAAATATTGAAAGAAAAACAGAGCTGAAACTACCCAGCGTGTCTTGGTGGGGTGAAAGTTCAAACAAACATAACTTCAAAACAGATTTATAAATTGTTACATATTTTTCAGAAAATGGAGCAAGTTTATAATTTTTCACATTCATTTTACAGTGAAACCAATATGGGGTAGGAGGTTATTGTTGTTACAATGTGCACATGACAGATTGCATTCATAATTCAAGCCCATTGCACATAATGCAAATTTTGCTCGGTTTCTTGTGAGCACAGTGAGAGTAGTCCCGAGATGCATTTTGCCTTCTAGTGGTACTACTTAGTATAGAGTACATCTCTACAGGGGAAACATGGAAAGAATTCAGCTATTTCTCTATTCTGAACAACAAAAGAAACATTCTTCCTCTTTTGGACTGAAAGAGAAAGTATGGTAGATTATTAACAGCACACTTCAAATTCTTCCCCTGTCAGTACCAAATGCAAGACACATGTGAAGAGAACACCACACTTTTACACATTTCACAGGACTCAATCTACCCCTATGAATGCACTATTATTTTGTTGAATGAGTACAATGAGATTTATGGCTCACATACTGCTTAATGGCCTCTTTAGGTTACTCTATTTCAAGGACACATAATGCTCTACAAAAAGTTAGAATTCTTCACATACCTCTTCTGTACTGGGCCTAATTTTGCACTGTTTGTCAACAATCACTCTCCAAAGTCCTCCCACTGTTGATCTAAATGCTCCCAGAATGTCCGTAAAGCCACAGGCAGACATTCATTTTCCAAGCCGTTTGCCAGCTGAAAACATTACTGCTCCTTTGCTGCTTGTCTCTGACCTCTGACAGAAGTTACCCTCCCAGCATTGCTAGCAAAGAAAGGCTGATATAAGGGTTCTGTAATCTCTTCCAGGTGAAACCAGTCAGGGCTGACTTAATCGAGTATGAGCTGGGGCGAATGACATGGTTTGAGACTGATTTGGAAGTGCTCGTGCTATACTGTCCAGCAGCAGGTCAGCGAGGGTTGTGTCGCCAGCTGCAGGGCAGTGGGTATGGGGTCTCAGCCCAGCATCACTAGACATAGATGGCCTATCAAGGCTCCCAGGAAGGCACAGAGGAGTACTGGCTAGGGGGAGGAATAGTCATAGAATGTTCTGGTACGCCCATACCAGGGGATATTTCATTCTGCCCATACAGTGATCTCAGAGTTACAGTACCATAATAACATCTTAAAAACAAAACTCCACCTTCCCTTTTCAGCTGTCCCATGCTATGATAGAAAAGGCAGTTCTGGGTTGGGTTTTTTGTTTTGTTCTTAAATGCAGAGGTGGTTAAGAGCTCATAAATGATTACCAGATGAAGATTGTTTGTCAGACTTTTACAAGCAATTTGAAAAAATAAACGCACTTATTCCCTTGTGTGTTTGCAAATGATTTACACAAAGGTAGAAAAAGGAAAATGGGTGAATAAATTGCTGGTTAAGGGTTATCATTTGGTGTTACTGATGGCTGTTATTAAAATAGAGGGGGGAATCTGTTATAAAAAACCTGTACTTGTAAAAGGGAGTTTCAAAAAGAGCAGAAGTCAGTGTGATGGATATTATGAGCACATGATACAGTCAGATAATTGCTAGAACTTCTGTTTGAAGAAGAGCACTAGAGGGGAGGCCATTATGGAAAACATTTCTTTCTAGTGCCCTCTAGACACTGGCATGGTGGTTATGTTTACATTTGCTATTTCAGATTGAGATCATATCATAGATGCTCCCAGATAACAAATAAAAAGCAAACACAGTGATAGAACGAGCAACATCTGTGTATAAAAATACATTTTTTCTATAGTGGGGTTTTACAATGCACTCCCAGCTTCAGCTATTCACCAATTACTAAATTTTGCAAACTCAAATCTGAGGGCGAAAACATTTTGTGAATTCTAGTAAAAACCAAGTTTGTGACTGTACTGACTTTGTTCGAAAAATCTTGCTTCTCCTTTTTTTCCAGAGATCAAAAATCTATTTGAAAGAAATTGCTAAATAGAATAACATTGCTATTACATTCCTTTAAAATGCTGAAAGTGCCAGAGAGACAGGAAAAGTTGCTGTCTTTTCAGAAAGATTCATACACAATCACTTGGGTTTCTCTTTTCCTTCTCTCCCTGCCTCAATCTACCCACACCCCACCCCCTATATTCTATGTATAGGAAAAATTTGATCTGTTACAAAGCTTATCTTTTTCATGTCAGCTTACACTGTCTGCTATATTGCAAAATGCAGTCAGGTTTCAGATTGAAATGGAAGTGGTTTTAGAAAAAATAGAGCCAATTTACCTGCCCTTTGAGGTTCTTAATAACATTAGAAATGTACATGCATCACAGCAAGGTCTTGGAAGAGTGATTTTGTTAAAAGACAATCATCAAATAAAGTATGGATTTTCAACAATCAAAGGATGAAAGTGCACTTACCCTTTGTGGCAGGGTTTGCATGTAATAACAAATTTCATCTCAAAGGCCTTGATCCGGCTGCCACTGAAATCAATGGCAAAACTTCCACATACTTTGATGAAGAAAGGAACAGGTCAAAAAAGTTACGTACTGATTTAGGACAAAGCACTGTTTTCTGCAGATGTAATACGGTTTATTTTTCTGTGTGTTTTTAACATCAAGTAGTTGAGTTGGGATTAGAGTAGAAAGCCCAGGGGATTCTAGATCTTCATTCCTCTATGGTCTGTAAACATGAATGTCCAAACTTTAATACATTTACACTCATGTCCCATGATACCTGACCCTTCCTTGTTTCGACACCAAGTTATAATAACAGTATGCTGTCACTTTGGTGAAAAATTGCAGCAAAACCTACTGGAATAAATAGTAGTCCTATTATCAAGTGACAGTGGTATTAATGCTGAGGAGCTTGACCCACAGCACATCTGGAGTCAGGAAATCAGATACTGGTCTTGTGTGCCAAACTCCAGCTTGGTTCGTGAACTGCAGTAGGGGCAGAAAGGCAGGACTGGTAGTAGTTCAGAGATGTGAAAATGCCTGTTTGGGTAACATGCCTTTCTGATTTTCCCCACCCTGTTTGAAAGCAGCTCCGTTTCATGGGGCTGTTAGCTGAGGAAAGATTTCTGATCCAGGTATCACTGTTTGCAGGTGCGTAAGCTCTGTTCTTCAAAGAGGCAGGCTAGCAATGCCCAGGAATTTTCCACTCCCAGGTTGTACCCAAGGACTTGAGAGCCCTGCAGTACACTTAGGGTAACAGACACTCTGTGAAGTAGGTATGTTGTTTGTTATTGAACAGACCATTCGGCATGCATCAATTAACATTTTAAGTAATGTGTGCATCAATTAACATTTTAAGTAATGTTTTATACAGGACTCCAATGTGAAAAAATAAAACTTTTTTTCTTTTCTTTTCCCTATCAGATAAAGGATTACATGTTTAATAACAGGAATAGGAATCAGAGTTCTGAAAACAGAGCCATCTGAGCTCAGCCCTCTGATGTCAGCTTGGGATTTTCTCCTAGGACGTCTTCCAAGCAATTGGATGGAGGCAGAGTCAAGCACTCGTTCCTCGGCAGAACTGAGCACTTGCTTTAGATATTTTTATTCTCCTAACTTGTTGAAATAACAATTAACAGCACATGAAACACACGCTAAATCTCCTCCTTTTATTTGATTCCCTATTGTGGTAAGTGGAAATACAAATGTTGCTTTGTCAGGCTTCTCTGGGACACTGAATTCTTTGTGGTGTAGATTCACCATATCTGATCTGGTTTTCCTTACCAAAGAGGTTTTGTTTCATTTTGTATCTGGATGTTTGTTGACTCTATCTTTACATTCTGCATCTTCAAATGTATTCATACTAATTTGAATGGGTTTAAATATGCTGGAAATGAATTATGGCTTGCTGCAGTATTTTGAACGTTCAAAAAAAAAGCCATACCAACACATTTGCCTATTACCATTCTTCGTTCATCCTTGCCATTACACAGTAACTTAAAGCGATACAAAATTGTCATGATAGAGGGTGGGATTTCTGAACTGTAAAGCCCCATCATGCACATCTTTAACTTCATGAGGCTCCATGAGGGTCTTCAATAGACATTTCATACATGCGTGTCTAGCACTACTTTGCATAATAGTTATGCATTACTGATTGTGTACAGGTGGGAAAACTGAGATACAAAGACCCTATGCAGCTTTGCAGATCATTTTCAAGCTAATCTGCCTTTTAAGCTGCAGTTTTAGGAGTGTCATTAATGTGATTGCTTTTGCACTACATCTGGTGAGCGCACAGAGATGCCTCAAACAGCTCATTAACATCTCATGTGGGTCTTGGAAGCAGCACAGACTTCAGACTGGTTTCATTTATCCTGCTTTTGAACAGGCAAATTAACCCAGACGGAGCCCCTTGCTGTTCAGGTACAGGTCCACATAGCCAGCCTGACCTGTGTACCGCTAGCTCAGGAACCTCCGACTGGCTGTGCGGGTTGCCATGCAAGCATAGGCGGTGTGACAAGGTGGATACCCAGGCCTACAAATGGCCACTGATTTTCAAGTGGCTTTCCCTGTAATAAATAAATGCTGACAAGACTGTCCTCAGATTACATGTGCTCAGCCTCAGCAAACAAAAATATCACACCAGCTTCATATAATAAAATCTGTCGGAGTCTGTAATAACCAAAAATCAATGTTTGTTAATGTCACTGAAGAAGCCTTTACCTAGCCTTTGCCTTGTATTCGCCTGTTACTGGTTTTCAAATTTGATTCTTGTTTGATCTCTAGCGATGCAATTATGAAAAAAAAGTTGAGAGACCTAAAATTATTCTATACTATTCTAACTGCCAGCCTGTTAACTCTTTTTAAAGCACAGTAAAACTTGTTCAAAGACAAAAAGTTCAGAGTTGGAAACAGGAGTCTGCTTCTTTAAAGCAGTTGTCTCCAAAACCAGACTCACAGGCTCACAACTCACCAAGGTTTTTGTGGATTCATCAATAATGTGATTCCACCCTTCTATGTTCACTACCACACACATAAATTTGCTTCTGTGCATGCCTCATTTTTATGCTAACTGTTCAGAAAACTTCAAAATTACTAGATATGTTATTATGATTTAATTTTTGTGGGCTGGAGTGCCTGTAAGCATTCTGTGTCTGTCTTGTGCAACGATTTTTTTTATGTGAGGTAAAAAAATGGATGATGTGCAGAATGAATCCTATCTGGCCCTGAAAGAGATACTTAATGTTTCATCCTGTCTTATGATTACTGGCTAGGAAAAAGCCATTATTGATTTAATACTCAAAGCTTTCTATTTCATAGCTGTGTTTTGACATACATTAAGCAGCCCTGCCATGCTAAGTTTATTTACTGGGAACTAAAAATGAGTGTTTTTATTTTTGAAGAGCCTTGTAGTTGGGTAAAAATAAAAACATACCCGGTTTAGATCCAGATCTAATGTCAACTGAATTCCCCACTGACAGGAAATGAGGGAAGGTGACAAGTTTTTCAGATTATACCCTAACTCTGCTGTGGAAAATGACGCAGCAGCCTTCCAGCATTTACTGCAATTAGAACGGAGGTGAGGATCCAGGGGAAATAGAAAGCTGAGTGAGGCCAAGACAATAAACTGAGGTTAAATTGGACAGGACAGGTAATCAGACTGGGCTTGTAGTCTCTGCTGTCCTCCTGGAGTTAGGAGTCTGTCCATAAATAAGACTGTCAGAGCACGATTCTGTAAAGACAGGATGATCAAGGTCAGCTGAGGGACAAAAAATCAGGACTAAGGTGAACGAAGTAAGCCTTTTCCCAACAAATTTCATGCACAAAATAGAATAAATTTTACAAGTGCTGTGTTCACAAGTTCAGTCCAGAATGGAATGCCAATTATTTCACAGGAAGACACATGTTAAAATGTATTTTTTAAAAAACTATCACAGAAGCACATACTTTAACTTTATCATATAAATTTTCTACTTATTTTCAAGCATTAATATTTTTGTAGTAGCACATCTCATTTCACATACTGCTGCTGCAAAATGTTGTATTTCATTCACTGTGAGCAACAGAAACATGTTTATAAATCAGCAGAAACGACTGTGTTCATAAAAAGGACTGTGAAATCACTCAGCACTTACAGCACTTCATATTTTCAAAGGGCTGCATAGACATGAATAGCCAGATTGTAATTGACCCTAACCTGACTGCAGAATGAGCGATGAAGATTTAGTGCTTTAATAGATAGAAAAAAATGATGGGAGGCTCTGGGTGTGGGTATGAAATGAATTGCATCTTCTTCCCTAGTACATGGACAACCAGAAGAGATCAAATGCAGACAAGAAGCTATGTCCTTTCCATGGCTACAGTATTTCTGTACTTTTTTCTTCTCTGTGAAAAGTAAAGAATATGAAATAATGTGCTAACCTGAGTCACATTTGTAGTCTTGGTGCCCCCACAGGATGAAATACCATAGTAACTCCAGCTAATTAAGAAACAAATGGAAATGAACCAAAGGAATTAGCAGCATATCCAGGAAACCCCATTTCGTCCTGCTTTCTGAATACTCAAGTTGGTTCAAAGAGAAAAGAGAAAAGAGGGGGTCACTGGCATCTTGTGCTACTCCAGTATATCTGTTCACTACAGTCCTCTCTTCTTCAAGCCAGGGAATATGGAGGTAAGATGCAGAATATTCTAGCATCTCAAAATCAGGTAACATAGTGATAAGGTACCTGTCAGTGGCATCACACCTCTGTTTCACAGTGGTAAGTGCTGGGGAGTGTCTGCACGCACTTCTGCTCCATTCAGTTAGGAATTGGCATTGCGATCGGTGGTCCAGTTTGCTGGAGAAAGGTTGAGAGCCACCGTTATAAAGATGTCTTTGGGTGTCTCAAACTCCTCTAGGAAGCATTATATGGAAAGAAAGCACACTCCACCACATCTGTGTCTGAGCTCAGAAAAATTAGGTGCATATTACCCCAAAACCTCTAGCTTGCCTTTTACAGGGGCAACGCTGTATTTCTTCTGTAAGAAGCAGGATATACAGTTCTTCTTTGACTTAGGAAGAATATGGTCAGGAGTGTCTGGTGAAGGTGTAATGTTAGATGACACCATATTTGTACAAGAGGTTTATAATTTCTGACAGGCAATGTTCATTCAGTAGAAAGTTTGCCTATAGCTAGCTTTTGTGCAGAGGCTGAGCATGCCTGAGTTAGAAGACCATTGGCATAACTCTCAGAAAAGTTACAGCTCTGTGTGTAATTTTTTCTTGATGGCATGTTCCTAATGTCCATGGGAAAGTCACTCTACCTAGGTGACACTAAAGGATGCTAAATTCTCCTCCCAGGTCTCACACACCTTGCTAAAGTACAATGGGATCAAGGTCACATGTTAAAATATTTGCAATCTGACAGTACCAGAAGGAAAAAAGAAATTATATCTCATCTAACATCTCCAGATCATGAAAGTATTACAGTGATTATTGCAACCTACACCACAGTAAAGAAAAGACTGGTTTACCTTCCCCCTTTCCAGTTGTGCTCTGCTGTTCCCTGAATATGTAGGCGCTCTACTTTTCATGTAGTTCTTCTGTGCTTGAAGTTCAAGCTTGTGGCTAATCCACAGTGTATATTTTTCAAATTAAATTACTGTTTTTTCAAAGGGCTGTAAGTGGCCCATGCCATCTGGGTAAGCATTAAATGACTGAGTGCTTGGAAGAACTTCCAGTCTAGGCATCTTCCAAAGTCGCTGCATATTAAGAAATTAAGACTTTTTTCTTCCAGCTATGTTTAGTGACTTGAGTTTCTTGGGGAATAAGAGGGGAAGGTAAGATGATGGTAAAATATGATTAGTGAAAATTCCTCATGGTTGAATCATTTTTGTCTGTATCATCAAGGCATAACCAATTTCAAGGCATTCAAGCGATTACACAAGATTTAGAGCAACCCTTCATGCAGCCCTTGAGAACAAGATTTTTAGGTGTTCTTATTGTGGATTTTGGTCTTTCTTGTCATATCTGATGAACAGACTCTGATTCCAAAAGCTTGGTGATTTTTTTTCCAGAGATACCAGTTACCTTAGTACATGATATTACTTCTCCCAAGAGCTCTTGCCTCCAGCTGAATGAGAACACACACTGTGCCCTGATGAGCTGCATGGCAGGCCAAGGTAAAAACTATTCTTTCACCTGCAGGGGACTTTGTCATCTCTTCTTTTCTGGGCCATCATGTGATGGCCTCTGGCTGGCATCAGGTATGTCCATTCTCATGTCCATGCCACAGACTCCTCAGCCTGGCTTCCAGTATGGCTACCCATGTTCACCAGTTAGCCAGACTTCTCTGTGTGGAAGGCAGAATGCCTCTGATACCTTACATATAGGCCTAGAACATACTGTAGGAAATGTATGTATTAAATGTATACCCTTGAAGGATAGGGAAGTAAAATCTGGCACAACATAACAAAAGCAAGAACAGAGGCTGCCTCTTGGGTACATTATTTGACTGTACAAAGATTATATTCCACCATGCTCTAATTACCCATAACAAAAATATTTTGACAGGTGAAGACTACAGTGATTTTTCTGATCCCTATCTTGAGTTGCTGATCTGAATTGTGTTTTCCGTTCAGTTCCTGGCCTGTTGAAAGACATCACAGTAACCAGATTTGAAATACATTGAAACTGATGAAAAGTGAGCAGAGAAAGGCGACATAAAAAAAAATAAGTCTTTTTTTTCTACCCCCCCTCCTCCCCCCTTAATTGAGTTTGATATTACAGACAGATCTTGGATATGAATCAGACAGACAATTTATGTGAATGAAGCTTGCAGTGTCCTGGTCACAAGCAAGTTGTTCACATGTAATCAAATACTGCATGTACTGCACTATGCATGTGTGTAAATCAATGTCATTGTAACAGGCTCCAAAACATTGGATCATTTAACATACAGTATGCTTATAGTATCTGTCAGAAGGTGCCAGAACACACAAGAATGTTACACCTGGACACAGAACTAAAGCCCAATGCTTTAGAGCATGTCATCATACATGCAGACCTCAGAAACCCCGTATCTGGGCATGGAAAAAATTCTCTATTGTCTTTTATTTCTGTGCTGGTATCAGAGGCAATTGATAAAATAACTATTGATGATCTGTTGCTACAACTTACTATTAACAACAATCTATTGGTAGAAATGCCTATTAAAAACAATCTCCAAGAAAATTTCATCTTTCAGCTTGGAAGTTTCCTGTGTGCCCCACTGCCAGTGCCTGGTGAGCTGTCCTTGCTCCTCCCCGTGCTCACTTGGACACATATATCACTTATCCTGGCACTTGTGCACTACCTATCCTGGCCCTGCCACCGGAATATTCTCTTTCCAGATTAGCAGTGCTGTTCTGCTGAACATCCTCAATATTAGGTGATCAGTAGGGGTTGTTAGCCCTTGGCAGAGCAACACTAGGAAATGAGAATGGCTGAGCAGATCAATTCAGCTTCAGTCATAATCTTCCAGGCTTCTGATTCCTAACCCAGCCTTAGACCAACCCTTCAGTCTTAACTGATGTTTCCATTACTAGAGAAATACTGAGACAAAGATGCAGGATTTTTTTAAAAAATATTTCTCCTACTAGCTCCATAATGGTAATCCAGCAGCAGGATTTTGGTTGTTCTAAAATCAAAACCCACTTACCAAATTCTATAAAGAGCCTCAGGTCCCAAAAGTCTCACTAAACAACTGGAGAGTTTTCCTTTAAGAGGGAACATTTTTTCTGTCACTACAGATGCAAATACCTCCTGAACCCTGGATAAGAGAGAAGTTTGAAGGTTTCCAGCAAAACATCTCTTTGTTTTAGAAAAGATGTGCAAAGAAGGCAAATGTGAAAAACTTAGTTCTTGACTCCAGAGTGCAACCTCTACCTTGGGGAGTTTTGCATGTTACAGGCAGTGAAGCAGGGGAAGAAGAGTAGAATCTGCAAATCATCTGTGTGAGCCGACAGGAACACCTCCCAACTGTGGACACAGAGCTTGCTTGCAAAGCAAATTCTTAAGTAATAACACAGATATTTCCAAAGTCCAGCTGATTTCCAGAAAGTCCCACCACATGTTTACTGCTTCAAACAGGGTGAAGTCTGAATTACATGCCAAAAAGTCATCTGAGCCTGCCCAGAAGTGAGCTGGAATCTGACATGACCCTTTTATCTCCTTTGGCAATAGTACTGCAATAGTTATAAGGGTCTTTTCTTCCGTAGCTGGCAGATAGGCTTCAGTACATGCCCTGTGATATATCCAGATCAGCCCATACTGGTCTTCACTCAATACGTCTTATCAAACATGAGCATTTCAGTCTCGAAATCTGCCCTTTAGATAGCGGAGGCTGACAGAATAGTGTGTCTGCAACCACAATTAAGCAAAGAACAAATTAAACAATTACCATATTTCTTAAATTACTCTGTTGAGTCATGAAGACACAACATTTGACCTACCTAAAAATGTAATGCTGACAGTGGTTTCTAGGATCCAAGCATTTATCTACTTTTTAATATAACATTACACTGAGGAAGACTGAGCAAAACAGTCATCGCTTTTCCAGGGCCAAAAGACAGTTCAGCTAACTGATTTCCATTCTCTACAAACTCTTGAAGGGCTGAAAGGACTCAGAGGAAAATGTCTTGTGATTCTTTGCTGTCGCTGCAGCTGCAGTTAATATGAAATTGTTTCAATGTATTGTAATCATTCATGTCACCACTGATGTTGATGCACAAACAAACCATTAAAAAAAGGGCTAGAGAATGAAACCTCTAAACTGCACACTAGAAAGCCACCTTCTGTTTACCTGAATGGTCCTCTCTGATCAGCAATATGCTTTCTACACCAGATACTCCTTAGAAGAGCAGCATCAGAGAAATAGAGAGCTGCTTCTGGAGGTGGGGCTTGCAGTCAGCCATGAATTTCCTTCTGGGACTTTGTGTGCTGATGCTCAGAAGGATACCCAGACACTGCTGCCCCTGCTTCTTGGTGCAACGAGGCAAAAGAATAACCTGCTTTGGGGCAGCCCTACTCAGCTTCTCTGTCACAGCTGCTCTGAAGCCAGGAGGAGCCAAAGCTGTAGATCTGGAGGAGCTTGGAGCCTCTGGTCAAGGGGGTTTTCATCAAACCCAGAAACATCTAGTTAATCTAGGCTACTGTGGCAGGGAATACTGTCAGGTTATTTTGTTCAGCTGCTTCACTGACCAGAAATGCAAGGCCGTGGCAGAATCAAAAGTAGCATTTTCATTGTCTCGTTCCTCTCCTCCCAAAGACACTGGGCACACCTGCACTTTTGAACACACCATGAACACCTTTTAGCACTCTCAGTCTCTTCAAAGACTTAATCTCCTACTTAGGACAGTCTTAGATCATTCCCTTCTCTTTGATCATGCTTCTATTCATTCAATATCGCCAACTATCTGCATACTGTGTCAATACAGAGTCAGGGGGGCACAGTCAGAAAACAAGTTCCTCATGGATCAAAGCATTTATCCTGCCAAATACAATAAGACCATTCAATAAAGGGGACACTGACTCTTTTGGGGCGTTTGTACAACCCAGTGCAATAGAAAGCTAGGTTCCTAATACATAGCACTTAGTGTTACAGCAATAATGCTTAATTTTTTTCAGCCCTTTATGTTAAAGAATTTTTACTTTTCAGGAAAAAAATGCTAAAAAAAGACTCTTGGAGCATATGAGATCTATGAGAACTGGGATATGAGAGCTGGGAGCCAATATTGCATGTTTTGTACAGGAATTAGCTTACATTCAGGATCGTTTTGAAAAAAGTGCTGAGACTTTGCTTATTTTCTACTTCAATAAACTTTATTGAACAGCAATATTGTTCTACCTCAATAAGCTTATTTAATGTTCAGGCCTACACAGTACCTCTGCCCAAATCCAATGTGTACCTGGTCTTATGTACACTTTTGCTACAGCTGTTTGTATGAGCAGAATGGCTCAAGGGATTATGAATTGCAAAGGAACATTGAACATAATGTTAATATTTGGTGTCCTTCTGTGATGCACAAGAAAAAGTCCCGGGCTGTCATGGTTTAACCCCATCTGGCAACTAAGAACCACACAGCCACTCACTCCTTCCCCTTCAGTGGGATGGAGAAGAGAACTGGAAAAGTGAGAAAACTCATGGGCTGAGATAAAGACAGTTTAATAGGTAAATTAAAACAAGGAATTAATTCACTCCTTCCCATTGGTAGGCAGAGGTTCAGCCATCCCCAGGAAAGTAGGGCTTCAGCACAAGAAACAGTTACTTGGGAAGGCAAGATGCCACAGCTCCTCCAAACATCCCTGCCTGACTTCTTATCCCCCCAGTTTCATATGCTTAGCATGATGACACATGGTATGGAAGATCCCTTAGATCAGCTGGGGTCAGCTGTGCTGGCTGTGTCCCCTCCCAGATTCTTGTGCACCCCCAGCCTACTCACTGGTGGCATGGGGTGAGAGGCAGAAAATGTCTTGACTCTGTGTAACTACTGCTCAGCCGTAATGAAAACATCCCTGTATTATCAACACTATTTGCACAAGTGCAAAACATAGCCCCATACTAACTACTATGAAGAGAATTCACTCTATCCCAGCCAAAACCCACACACGGGTTCACTTCCTAAATATCTGTAAGCGTTCATTTTCTTTAGTGGAAAGAAAAATTGTAATGCAAAATGGTACCCCTCATCGAGAACTCAAAACAGCAGTGAATGCCAGAATCTAAGGCATGTGCACTGATTAATTAGCATAAACTCTTAGTTTATAGTCTCTTTATATCATGTATTATCTGAAATTTTTACGCTCCTCAGGCCTTGCAGAGCTGTGCTTTACTGGTGATCATTACAGATCCCTCTTCAAATTTTATAGGGATATATGTACAAATGGCACTATAAACACAGAATAGAGCACAGCCTTGAGGCAAATAGAGTTTCTTGCATTTAGCTGCAGGATACTTCTACTGAAGCAAAGTAGTAATTTCCCAATTATTATGTTGCTGCAAGATAAATATGAGTTAACAGAAGTATCCAGCTGCCAAACCCCAAAACAAAAGGAAGACACAATGTCTTGCCATAGAGATCTTCCTGCTGCTTAATTCTCCTGTCTGCTCCTGTGCAAACACTCACCTTGTTTAATGAGGAAGTGGTCCATAAAGCTGCAAAAATTAAAAATGAGATATATATTCAATTAGCTGTAGTACTGTTGGCATGCCACTTCAGGTCAGCTGGAAAGCTTTGAAAAGCAAGACATTTGTAACTTAAAGTAGAAAATCTGAATGCAAACTCAGCTGGCTTAACTGTGAAGCTCTTTTGGCAAACCACCGAAAAAAGATAATTGAATGCAGCCCTCCTGGGAAGGAACCCTAATAAACTGGAGGACAACTTGTCTGCTAGCATTTTGATTTTGCCTTCACAGTGTTCAAGTCTTTGTGCAATTACAGTAGTAAGTTTCACTTACAGGAATGATTACCCTACGCAGTTACAGGTAAGGGCCTGTTTTATCCTCCCCCTGCAGCTAACATCCATCAAAGAAATGGCTTTCTATACATAGCCTGCTTTCTATGAGTTTATTTTCAAAGGGTGACCATCATTTTATGGGCACAGGCAACACACGAACAATTTACTCTGGCATTTTTTGTGCTTACAACCCATACCAGAAATACAAATGTGATGAGCTGCACACCTGACTGAGCAACTGCTGTGCAGGCAGAAAACAGAGACACATTTTAGCTGTAAGCCTGTGCTGCACCTGCAGGAGGACTAGTTATGCCAGTGACATTATGTATCTACACAGGAATAAAAGGTAAGCGACATTGCTGTAGGGGAACTGTAAGGGAACACATGGTCCCAATTCACTCCTCACACCAATCCACAACCAGAATAATCCCCCCATAGTCAATACCCTTAGAGGTGCCTTATAAATACTAATTTTTTTCAGCCTTTTGTTTGCCAAATTCTAGGATATTTGCACCAGCTGCATCAACTCAGAAAAATACTGTCACCTGTGATCTGATTCAATGCAAATCCCATCTTCACACAGCTTTTCCCATTTGAGGCATATAATTGTACCAATGCACTAAGACTCCTGACATTCTGTAACGTATTTTTGATTTGGGTTCTCCCATTCCCTCAATATAGCCACAGTATTCACCCCTCAAAGCAACAGATCAAACATGAGATAGTCTCCTGTCCATGCTTAGTGATGCTTATAGCTCAGAAGGTGACAGCACGGCTGCACTTGTGTCAGACACTAAGAAGCACAAGTATAGGCAAGACCCGAGAGAAGAAGACACAGAACTTTTATATTAGGAGTTTAAATGAACCATGCACAGCCAGTCAGCTAGTGGGAAGCAAACTTCTTGTTTGGGTTCCAGCTTGCCTGCAGATTCATGTGATACTATCCTGCCTTAAAGGGTCACACAGAATCAGCTTGGACTTCTGCTGGATGGTGTCTGAGAATCCACCTCCTGGAAGGTACTCAGTATCATTTTATTCAGGAGGAATGTCCAACATTTTGATTTAAAGAAAAGTTCATGAGATTAAACAAATTCCTTGTTGCATATAGTGGTGGTAGAAGTTAACTTCTGGAGTGGCCTGTGGCGTAGCTTTATCAGATGGGTAATGATTACTGACTGTAGGTCACAGTGACACAGGCACATTTAATTCAGGTTCAGTGAGGCCCAGGTGCTTGGGTCTGACAAAACCTTTGCTGGCACAGGCCCAGGGAAGGGAAAAAGGCAGTGAGACAGTCATCTTTCCAAACTTCAGGGCAGCGTCACCCCAGCAAAACTGTGGTCGTTCTGGCAAGTCAGCCAAGGATTACAAAGGACAATACGCTTAAAAACCTGAGTCAAAGCATGACTGAGCAGCATGACAAAACAATCAAGCCTAATTTCTTTCTTCCCTTTGTCTTTCCTTTTTGTGTCTTCCAAACTATATCCAAGGACTTCATCTTCTCTGAACTGCAGTAACCTTCACTTTCCTTTGTTACTATTGAAATCCCTTACAATTGCTTTGTTTTGTTTCCCACAGATTCTTACAATTCTATGCAGAATTAATCCAGTTATTTCAGCATTTTTCTTTCTTTCATTTGTCCCAATTATTTTAATGACTATGAACATTCCAGCACTAAAAAAAGATACTTCTGAAGTGCTTCAGACAGCCTGGCATAGGAGTCCCTGGAGGTAGTTTTAGATGCTGCAGATTTGGGTTCACATTTTCCTGCCACAGTGCAGCACTAAGAAAAATAAAATCCCAGCTGGCACAGACAATGTCATTAGAGAAATGAAATTACCCTGTTCTTTTTCAGGTAATGCCATGGCTGCATCTGACAATGGCTGTTAAATTCAAGATTACTTCATATGCATTTATTTCACGAAATGGGGACATTAGGACTGTATTCTTATCTTCCTTGCAAACCAAAGGAGTCACAGCCATATATATGTCATTGCTTTGTTTTTCTTCCAGTCCTACTCTACGCCCAGTTCTAGGAAACCATTTCATAGTGCCAGACTTCCTGCACTGACCACATTTACATTGCGTCTTCATGCTTTACTGAGTGTAGAGCCAGAAATGCAGGACACTGTGTTCTACATATAAGGGTACTTATTTAGAAAGGTATTTTAAGTATATTTAATCAAGAAGTTAAAAGAGAAAGAACTGGCTATTTAAACTGCTTAGAAAAATTGTTGGTAAACTGCTAAGAGTCAGATCTTTGAAGTCGTTATCTAACAGGTTTACTTATTTAACAAGTCTCTGTGAAGATGTACTGATTGCTAATACTCAGGCCATCACCTGGAAAATAGAATGGCTGGAACAATTCAATAACAGGCAGTGAACTGTCAGATACCATCTTCAAACGAGCAACTAGAAGCCAGGAGAATGAGGCCAGCAGCAGCAGCACAAAAGAAGTTCTATCATGCAAGAGAATATGCTAAATAGCAGGGAGCCAGCAATAAAGAAGTGACCAAGCACAAAGCTGAAACCATTAGTCAGAAATTCCCACTCAAATCACAAGAGAAAGCTCTCACTCACACACTTGATGTTTCCAGAGTAAGCAACTGTTCAGGAGCACTCTTGATTTTGAACGTAAGGCAAACGGGAAGCAGACCACAGATGGAATAGGTCAACTCTAGCTATAAACCCAGCTGCGTTCGGCTAAAAACTCTACAAACTCTTTATTGAAATAAGTGGATCTGTGCCAGTTTGTGGCAGCTGAAGGGCTGTCTCTGCCATTTTATACATTTTGCACATTAAGACCACACCAGATTTCATCATATGTTAAGACAAAAGCACTGACAAATAAATTAATGAATTTAGTTCATATTCAAAGGGAAGTAAGGGTATGAAATCAATCTTTCATTTGGCAACTGGTCAGCCAGAGAAAATTATGAGTAAGCCATTCCGTAGAAATGGTAACAATTACCAAAAATGTTTTAATCACATTCGGTGGAACTAAGAAACTGAACTGAACATGGGTTAGATAATTTACTACTAACGTTCAGAGTCTGCCATCTGTGTCTGATTCATATGATTCACTCCAAGGTATACAGACTAATTTAATCCAAAATTCTGGGTCTTTCTGATGCAGTCACCTTCTATAGAGCTGTGTGTGTTTGTGTGTGTGTGTGGTGTTTTTTGATTTTTACCACTTCAAGGAAACTAATTACTTTCAGATTTCCTCATAAATATGAAACTTGAATCACCTTCACCAGAGTTTACAGAGGTCAGTGAAAGTTTTAGTAAATACAGGCAGATTTATGGCTTTTAATGGAACAATATAAAAGTTGGCTGTTTTCTTCAGTTCCATGTACCTTAAACAGTCATATGCCAAAATATGAAGACTTGGATACTGTCTCCTTTGGGTAAGAGTTTATCCAAATCCTAAATGCAAAAGTTAAGAAATTCCTTCCTTTTCATTTGTAAAAAGGTGTTTAGTTACTCTTGGAATGATGCAAACCTGAAAAAAAGTCCAAGCCAAAACAATCAACGTAAATTTTACAAAAGAAATATGTATACTATGACATAACAAACTGCAGATCCAGTACTATCTCCCATTTCCATCCATTCCCCTCACATTAACAAAAATAACAGGTGTATTTTGCAGAGCAGCCAGAATTTTACTAGAGGGCAGACAGCATTGAACCAAAGGGAGGAAAGCAAATTCTAAAGCCAAATATTATCCTTTTAGGGTGTTCTAAGTAACATCCCATTAGACCTAGGCTAACTGGTTTCAGATATTATTGCTTAAGAATTATATTTTTATACCGCAAAATGTCTGTTCTATTACTCATACAATAATGCATCACATTTCTAAAACCAATTCTGGATCAATGATCAATAAATGCCATCAAAAGGATGCAAAGGTGTATAATCAAGCTTTTATCTTGCTTTATAACTTCTAGGCAATTAATATTTCATTACATATATTAAGACGGTTGGGGTTTTTTTCTCAGTTTCTACCTAATGTAGAACTCTCTCCAGTGAAATATTTGCCAGTGGCAATCTCTTTCATACAATATTAGCATATCAAATTCTTCCCTTGTGGGATGTTTTGGCATATAATATTAATTCACCATTAGGTAATATACTCATTTTAGCTATCTCCTGTATTCTCACTAATTAACAACCTGGTACAACCCCTTGTAGTTTATTCCATTTTACTTTGCTTCCTTTGTTTTGGCTTTTTTTACTTACATTTTTTTCCCCTACCTTGTCTCCAGGGTGGTACTGCTTTTTTCGTAGAAAACCTCTATCAATGCCTGCCCTATATTCAACAGCTGCTCTCATATAGGGGTCCAACAGCTTCAGGCAGGATGGTCCTTTTCAATTTGGTCAAGTGTAATTGTAATATATTTATTACTATATATGTAATTGTAACGTACCAAAAAGTTTGCTTTGATTTAGGATTAGTTCTATTGTACTTTTCTCTATAATCTAAAGTCTGAAACCCACTTCAGTTTTTCTTTTTCTCCTCAGAATTGGTCATGAAATCTCTACAAAATTGCATTCTTACTGAAATTATCAGGTGAGTTGTACAAATTATGACCTGCTCACCTCCCCATTATATAGATAATTGTGAGCTGTTACTTAAACTTCCAAACATCTTTTGATTGAGGAAATTAAATCATCAAGCATGTAGCATGAGTTACTGGAGAATCATCCTTCAAAAGGTTTCATTACATGTTCAGTTCTCATCCTTCAGGAGCAAAAAAAACCCCAAACCAGGGAGTCACTATAATGAAAATTACAAAGATAAAATAGTAGATGAACAAAGATATAAAGCCTGTGTCAGCTCTCTGAGAGACAGTTACTGCTGTCTAGAAGAGATTCTGGTAGTAAACCTCAAAGTTCTATCAGAATTTTCTTTAAAAAAGGTCAAGGAAATTTGGACTTTCTTACTAAAGGCTTTTTTTTTTCTGTAAGTTAATGCTAACAATTCCCATTCTATATTTAATTGCCTGTCTGTAGTGCTTATTTTGCTATAGGTTTTATTTTCCAAGTTTTTTATGACTAGACGTTGTATAAGTGGTTAAAAGACTGGTGAGGCCCATCGGGAGTGCTGGGCCCAGCGCTGGGCTCCCCAGTCACGGGAGACGGGGAGCTGCTGGGGAGGGCCCAGCGGGGGCTGCGGAGCTGGTGAGGGGCCTGGAGCACCTCCCTGGTGAGGAGAGGCTGGCAGAGCTGGGGCTGTGGAGCTGGAGAAGGCCGAGGGGGGTCTCACCCGTGCGTACCAACACCTTAAGGGTGGGTGGCAGGAGGACGGGGCCGGGCTCCTTCCAGTGGTGCCCAGCGACAGGACCGGGGGCAACGGGCACAAACTGCAACACGGGAAGTTCCAGCTGAATATGAGGAAAAAGCTCTTTACTTGGAGGGTGGCGGAGCCCTGGCACAGGCTGCCCAGGGAGGCTGTGGGGTCTCCTTCTCTGGAGACATTCAAACCCACCTGGACGCGATGCTGTGCAGCCTGCTCTGGGTGAGCCTGCTTCAGCAGGGGCTTGGGCTAGGTGATCTCCAGGGGTGCCTTCCAGCCCTGACCAACCTGTGAATCTGATTCTGTGATTCTGTGAAAACAGTGTTTTTAAAAAGGAAAGTAATTATCGGAGAAATATCTAATTTTCACTCTAGGAAGCAAGAAAGCAAACTCCTTTCAGAATAGTTTTATTTATTAAAATGTTTGTGCTTATTGTAACAGCATTTTTTTTTTCTTTTCAGGATGCTTTTCAATCCAGATTCTGGCAAACTAACATCAGACAATCTGTTCCTATTTATTGGAAAAGTAATCTTGACATTTATGTATTTATGACGTACAGGTAGACAGGCTGGCTTGTGTTTCAGAGAAAAAACATGGTAGAACAAAACTTACAGAGGGAGACAAAAATACACTAGCAAAATTGATTTATCAGGTGAAAGAATAGAAGGTGAGAGACCAGATAAGAGGCAGATGGAAAATGAAAGAAAACAAACGAATGTGGCATCGGTTATTGTAAAAATAGTTGAGCCTGGAAATCCTAATACCCAGAGTATGTATGCTTCTGATAAAGCAAGTGAGGCTTCAGAAAAGAAGAAAAAAATAATTGTGAATGGGTTAATGAGAGAAGAGGAATGTGCAGGGTGAGAGGCCCACCAAAAATCAAATTCAACTCGAAAAACTACAAGCCAGGACATCTCAGGGAAATGAATGCAAAACACAGGCATCTAATGATCAGATTAAAACCAGGGAAGCTGTAACAGCAGTATGTCCTTTGCAGAAATTGTAAGCAACTCACTAGCCATGAATTAGCAATGTAATATGACAGAAGGGGGACATAAAATCCAAGTAACAAACACAGGCAGCTAATCACAAAATACAGAGAAAGCAGTTCTTTTTCTATATGGCCTTGCTACAAATTTATCTAGAGGATTTCATCAATTAAGGGTACCTTATGGCCAAAAATATATACATGCTGTGAAAAGAGAAATGGGGAAAAGAAAAAAAAAATTACTAGGTTGATCTGGGCTAGTTTTTATGGGAATGAGAGGGACAGACTTATGAGGAAAGATTAAATAAATAACAGTATGGTTTAGATGCTTAAACATGGCTGGAGGAACTAAAATAACCAGGTACAAACTGGCATAAACACTAGAAGAAAGTATAGTCCTTATAAGACAACAGGAGCAGATTCCAGATATCTAAACATCCCTTTAAAAAATTATCTGAATGATATGCTATTGTACAGACAGCAACACAAATTTTCGGCTCATAGCCCTCAATCTGGTTCTTATTTCAGCTCCATTAAAAACACTAAACTCTCCCTGATCACCCTTTTCAGGCAGTTCTTCCCCACTGTCAGTAATCTGGCCATATTAAAAAAAAAACCTCAATACTTTTTCCAAGGAAATGGGGATGTCTAGGGTGGAGAAAGATCACAGACACAAATAGGTACAGACAGTTCAGTATTTATACTCATGAACACCGAATCAGGAAAGCATTTGCTCAGCCCCTTCAAGCAGTGTCCCACAGGAGATGCTCCCACCCACTTCTGCAAAACCTCTCAGCTTTATGCTGACATGTCTCTGAGAGTGTGAATGAGGTTACACAGAATCAGCCAGGCTCAGCTCACCGCCAGCATTGGTACTGTGCCGGCTGCGTGCCACAGCCTCTAGCCCAAAGCCTGCACGTTCCTTTTTGGGGTGAAGTGTAGCCCTGCAAAGCACCAAGATCAGACTAGATTGGGGGTAACTGCAGGCACTTCAGTTCAGTATTATTTTCCTGGGATTCACCTTTGCATAAGGAGCTGCTGCAGCTTGTTTTCCTCTGGCTCCCTGGGGCTGAACACGCCTCCACTGTAGCTTGCAGCACAACGTGGTGAAAATACACTGAGGCAGCTTTGGCACACTCGTGGCAGTGTGGACATCACCCACTTAGCATACATTTGTCCACTGAACCACTTTCCTGCAGACTATACGGGAAGTAATCACTCAAGGGAAGATAACCAAAAAGCAAGACTGTGCTTAACTGCATTGTCTAATGAACACAGCGGAAGAGACAGCTTCAGGAAAAACAAAACAAAACAAACAAAAAAACCCAACAACAACACCCCCCGCCAAAAAAAGCCCACAACAACAGGAAATCCCAAATCAAAACAAAAAACAACACTACTTTTCCAATATACACCAGAATTTTCTGAAGTTCACTTGCCATACAGGCTTTGCTTACCTCCAGTCTCAGACAAATGGTTTGTATTTAGCTTTGCAAGTTACATTGTCTTTATGTTCCCCTAAAAATTTTTGACATGGAGGGTCAGAACTGCTAAATTCCCTCAGCAGATCTGCTGTTGGTGATTGCAAACAATGCTTCTCCATTTAAAAAGAAGAAAAAAAAAAAAAAAAAAGGAAAATTGCTCTCTATCCATGGCTGAACAACCACACACCACATCATCAATACCATGTCCCTGAGCAGCTGAGAGTAACTGACATATTTTGGAATTTTTGTAAAATCCGTCAGGGAATATCTGATAGGTAAAACATCTGGAAATCAAAAATTCATGGAGTTGTGCAATATTCCAGTGAGGAATGCTTTATTTCTTCTTTTTGTCACACCTACTTTATGTACTTTTAAGCGCATTTCTACCTTTAAAGCTAGCTCCGCCAAGCCTGCTGTCAGGACACTTTGCTTATTACCCATTCCCAGCTGATGCTATCAAGCTGACCCACAGTAAGGCAGGGCTGTCGGAGTAAGCGGATTCCAATGTACAGTAGTTGAAATAATAAATGATAGGGGCTGTACACCAGAGAAAACTGTGATTATATCATCACTCCAGCGCCCATTAAGCTCAGCAATTTCTAGCTATTTGAAAAACTGAGATGTCATTTCTGCAACATGTAGGTGTTTTATTGAATGTAATAAAATCCACCACTTTAACAGTGATTGCTTCTCAGGACCTGCTCACAAGATTGTTATCTAAATAAACATTTCAGGACGTTACTTACCTCTATCAGACTTTTAATTCATAATGTGAAGCTATATTGTTTTGGAAATGACAAACACTCAGTGACTCATTTCTTTCTGTGTCTGCCAATGATCATGGTGTCAGGATTTGTACCAGGACAGTGTCCAAAGCCCAGGAAGTGCCCAGGCTCCTGAATCTCTCACTTCTGGAAATCTTGCCAGGACTGGCTCTGAGAAGTTCGCACACTCTCCTCCCACTCTTTGGACTAGCACAGAAGTACAGCAAAACTGTACTTTTAACTCTTCCACTCTTCTTCTGCAATTGGACAGTATAGTTAACTGAATTGTCTGAACCTTAGATAGGTTTGCATTTCATTTGAAGGTATTTTTTGAAAACTTTTTATATTTTCTGGACTAGTTCTTCTTCCATGAAGTCCTAAAACATATGATTAAATGCAAAAGTGAATTTCATCATCTATTTGTACCAGAACGTGCCACACAGTCCTGGTACAATTTGATAGGGAACTGATGGGAGGCTCCCCCTGATCAGATGGCGACTGCATCAGATCCTGAGAAAGTCCAACCCCCTCTTCTTAGCCAGCTTCTACTTCTAGTTTTGTTGGCTGTGTCTCGAAAAGAGAACTGAGCCCTTCTGAAGTAAAAGAACCCAGAATCAGCAGCCAGGGAAGAGATCATAATACATAAATGCCCTTGGGAAGAAAATATAAAGCAACTCTTTCATCTTTGACCCAAAGGCACTTAATGACCCTGGATAGAAAGTATGGTTTCTAATTGGTGAAATGTGTACTTAAGAACCATCTGAGTGCTCATGTGTGAGCTATGACTGCAAATTAACTGGAAATCTGGCTTAATGAAATGAAAATAAAAAGCCAAAAATGCAGAGAAGAAAACACATGTAAACCAGTCCTACTAAGAAGCCGATGATACAAACAGTATACAACAGAACAGAATGAAAGGACATATGTAGACAGATTGCAGACGCAAAATACCCTTACTTCTTTTAAAACCAATTAAAAAGATGAGAGAAATAATTCAATCAATGCTTGTATTTTACAAGAAAAGGATGCATATAAAAATATTTGTGAGTGTTTGTGGGAGGGCACATTTACAAGCTGTGTCTCTGTGGCAGCATTAGTTTGTTTGAAAATAAGGCATAGTAAACTAGGCTTGAGCAGTTTTAGATTTAAATCAAGATTTAGGGCTAGGACACTGACTATTTTCTATCTGAGACTTCACTGTCCTAAATACATTCACAAGGGAATATTGTAGATTTCAGACGGAGAGTAAAAAATAGTTAATCTCTTTCTTTCAAATGTTACTGACTTCAGCAGAGTTTCTCCTAATTTACTCACTGTTAGTGAGAAAGCAGAAGCAAGTATCCTCTAGTTGCTGGGGACTCACGTTTTTCACTTTAAAAAGGTAAAATGTGTATATTACTAAAGATTAATTTTACATTGACCTATTAAACCTGGCTGGATTATGGGATTCTTTGTGTTCTTTTGTACTTACCTGTAGCTGTCATGGACTAAGCACCAAAGTGCCACTGGTTCTAAAAAAATTATATTAAAAGGGAATATTTTTGCATCTCGCTAAGGCTCTGCTTTCCATGAGTTGCTCTATGCTGAACACTGTAATATGGTACTCATTCTAGGCTTCGTGGAAGGAAGCAGCTCCAAACTCTTCTCCTTCTCTACTTTCTTGAGCTAATCTGGTAGCCCAGAAAAAGACAGAAAGGTAACATCAGCAACCAGAAGACTGATTTTCCTGATTCCTACTGATTTTCCAGCTAAGTCCACAAGCATGGCCAAAATGTTTCACACTGCTGCTCCTTGCCAAGATCTCCAGGTTATGTCAGGATATGAAGCAACTTACATGTTCATTGTGGTGCATAGGAGGCCTTCCACTTTCCTTTATGTTCTTTTTGTGTCAGGATCTGGTCCAGATTTTTAATCTTGTGAAATGTTAGTACAAAGATTTCAATGTAAATCTCCCCCTGTCATTACCCAGGAGATTCTGATGCCCTAGAAGCTCTGGGCAAACCATAGTATACAGAGCATCCTAAAATACTCAGTGCCACTCTTGAGATGGAGCTAGAGCCATACTTCTTTGCTCCCATTTTAGACTTGTTTTCCATTTTATCATCTTGCTTTTCTTCAGTAAAAGTATCAGTCTCCCTGCTTACAGTCCACCAAATAGCTGCATATATTTTGAATGCTGAAATACCTTAGGTTTGACTTTTACTGCAAGTGATAAAAATCCTGAAGACCACATTTTATAAAGACCCTAGATAAACAGTTTCAAGGTACAGCAGATGTAATCCTTCCTAAGGCCTGATTTAGGACAAAACTTGCACTGAGACATAAGGGCAAGTAATAGAGAAGTCTGGATAATGAAATTTGCAATGACTCATTCCTTTAGTAAAATACTCTCCTGCAAGCCCAAGCATGCATTCTTCAAGTCCACAATTTGTTGAAATAGAAAGTTAAGGAATGCCACATTTATGTGGTATGGAGATAATCTGGATCTAAAAAGAAAGATGTGACTCACAGTAAGTGACAGTTATGTATTAGATCGCATTTGATTTTTTTTCTTCCATCTTCAGCTACCCAAAAATTATTACCATGCTATTACTGTCTTTTTCTGAAGAGAAAACCTGCTTCCTCTTCCTCTCCTGCCTTCTCCTTTTCCTCTGGCTTTCAACTTAGAATATTGAGGAATGCTTAGAATGTATCTTACCATTTATGAACACACTTGATAACGAAGAGCACTAGAAGCAACAGTGCCAAACTGTCTATCACTAGTGCCTCACACACACACACGCACACACAGACCACAACAAATGATCCTGTTCATGTTTCCTTCCTGGACAATCTGTTTGGCCCCATCACAATGACTCCGTAAGCTCTAAAATTTCAGGGACAACCATTATATCACACCTTTCTGTCCAGGAATCCTGCCAGAGGAAAAGGGAACACCTCAGCTCAAGTCCTGCAAGCTCTTAGCACCAATGTGGACATTACTTTCAGAAACCCCAGTACCTTAATAATTTAAACATTTCACCTTCCAGATCATTAGCCACACAAGCACAAGGGTTATTTATAAATTCAGTAGGATGTATGACAATAAGGAAAATGGATCCCCAGACTCTGAACAGGAAAATCAGTCAAATTCAGTTATTCTTTGCAGAAGAAACACCAGACTTAGACATAATCCTAAAAAGAAATGGACCTCTTTCTTCACCACTTGAAAAACCTGTTTGGGCCTAGGGCAGTGCTCTGTAGAAACTCATAAAGCCACGCTTCTGCATGGAGAGTCTTTCTCCATGATCTAAACAGGCTTTCTCTGCCCCCACTGTTAAATGTGACCCTCTATGACCTTGCTCATCCTTAAGCAGTTCTTCGCCTTGTCCTCCCAGGTTTGTAGCTGGCATTAACACCTCTTTCCCGTGCTCTGGCTTTTCCCTTGTCCTTGCCCTTCCCTTGCCCTTGCTCTACTGGCTGCCTCACAGCATTCTGTATCATTTGGAAGAGGCTGGGCCCTCCTGTGATATTGTCAGGCTTTCATCCTCCCAAGGCAAAGGTCCAGCTACACTGTTATTGTTCCTAGCTATTCACAGACAGACACAGCAATGACATGCCCCTGTCCTTCACACCAGGGACATGGAGTGAGCCCCTGTGTAAGAAGATAAATGCTTTGTGAAATCAAACCAGAGTCTTCGAATTTTGGAGACCGATGATCAAAGCTAGCACTCCAGAGCGTCTCATTGTATTTTCTACCCTTAACATTCATGTGACTTTGAATTTGAGAATACCTGCACTTCAAACACAGCATATGTGTTCAGACACCAGCATCCTTTAGCTGCACTGACACAGAAGGAACAAAGACCAGAGAGACCAATCATCAGCTAATGGAAGAAGTCGTATCTCCACAAAATCAGTTTGCTGAGGTTGCTTTTGGTGAAAGCCACAATACCATGGGTAGTAGTTTCTCAGAGCTGAAGTACTGGCTGTTACGGAAATGAATCGCACTATAACTGAAGGCTTTATAAAGTTAGTATTTGAGGCTTCAGTCCTCGGCCATGTGAAATAGTTTGTCCTTGTGAGTTCTGGAACATAAGCTGCAAGAAGCAAATGCACAGACCATGTATGTCAATGATCTTTCCTTTGTAAGACCTTTCCAGGACTGATTCTGTTTTCTGAAATAAATCTAGAGTGACATCTTCTGTCAAGTAAATTGCAGCCTCATAAAATGAATGGGCATAACAAAACCCTTTTTTTCTTTCTTTTAACCTAATTTCAATGCTATTGAAGTATTCATAGAGATTTCTACCTTCTAGTGGCAGAGATCCTAAAATGCAGCATGCAAAGGGCTAGTTAAGAACCACATAAACCTTGCAGTAAAAAAGAAAAATGATAGGACACATTTTAAAAGGTTCTGAGTTTTTGCAAGACACCGTCTTACTGCTCCTCACAGAGTTCTATCTTATCAACTTAGATATTTTTTTCTAAACCCTGTAAACTTTCAGCATGCATAAACTTCAATAAAAGGATATTATTCTCATACTAAATTCAAAACACAGACTTGTACCAGCTACTGAGAAAAAATTACCTCTATCCCAGCCAAAACCAGGACACTTACGTACATTAAAATTTGTTTAATGCATATGTCAAAGCTTTAGAAGAGTATGGCAAGAGAATCAGTTCAAGGGTCTCTATTCAAAGGTATAAATTAAGATGCTTAACCTCACTTACTTTATTTAGCTTCTTGACCGGTAAGTTACTATGCAAATTAAATTTCACACAAATATGGATAAATAGATGTCAGGAGACCCAAGTGAATCAAACTATTTAAGAATTTAATGTTTATAAAAAGGCCAAAGTATAACATACATGTAACTTCTGCCTTTGTCCAAAATTAATGTTTTTATACATAAAAGTAATTCGGAAATTAATAAGTATTTTTTGTTGCTTCTTTACTTGTTCTTGTATCTTTTTGTGAGAGTTTATAAAATATTTCCGGTTCTTGATTCCTCTACACAGAAGTGGGGAGAGTGGCTATTTGGGCAGGTGGGACACCCAGCCACACGGACACTCTTCCATAGCCACGCAGAGCAGGAAAGTTGTAGGAGGGTAGAGTCTCCTGAGACATCTAATATAGCTGCTTCCCGAAAGCTTATTTGAAATAAACACAGCAGAGGCAGAAGCTAGACGTTGCACTATTGATGCACATCAGTGTGAGAAAAAAACATCTACTGTACATCAGACACAACACACTGTAAAGAATTAAGATCATCTGTGTTTTTCATGTCAAAAGAAGGAATTTGGGTTGATATGAGTTAATTCTGCCTATGATACCTGTAGGTTCTGGCTTCCCCATCTATGAAATTCAAGATTCAGACTGCCCACAGCCTCTGACTTTTTAATTTGAAGCTGTATTAGTTGCTGTGTTCACCTTTCCCTCTAAGACAATTCCTGATGGCAGGAATGTGATGCTATTTCTTTATTTTACATAAGAGATGACTGTCCTTATTTGTAGTTTGGAAAGACAATAACAATTAGTAAATCAGTTGTCTTGAATGAAGACATCCTGGGACAAATTCTGGAAAGGGCTAGGGCCTGAGGAATCCTTGGCCTTTCCAGAGGCTCCTCAGGAGATGGAGAGAAGTCAAAGAATTCTTCTTCTTTGCTGCCCAGAGCAGCAGGCAGTACTACCATGCTGGGTCAAAAGCGAGTTGGTGCCTGGGAATAGCCAGCAGCACATCCTTGGAGAAGAGGTTAGGAACGAGATATAAAGGAACTCACCGTTCCCTTAACCTTCTTTACCAGCTGTCAAGAATTTCTTAAGGCAGGTTATCAGCTTTTCTTTCAGTGTATTCCCACTGGGGGCAAAATTACTCCCGTCAAAATAACACCTAGATGCTCATGCACCACCTAGACTTCCCAAGTATGCCTGGGAAGGTTGTAGCATTTTTAGTCAGGAAATTTCTTCTCCCTGCCCCTCCAAGATGCTGATTCATCAAAACTGACACTTCCAATGGAAGGGCTTAAGACTTTTTAAATTGCTTTTTTTCAGTCTCTAGAAATATACTTCAGAAATCATAATGATATTTCCCAGGGGCAGGGTGGGGGGAGATTGTTATCTGCTTCAAAGCAAAGTTTGGAGGTTATTTTGATATTATTCTTTCTCTTTTATTAAGCTGCCTACCACTGCAACTTTAATGTTAAAAAGCTAAATTAAGTATTTTGATGGATAAACACATTTCTTTTGAAATTTTATTTGATGAATGTTTTTTGAAAATTAACCCCTTGTCTTAATATAAAACAACATGATTTATTTAATCTGGGAAAATTTTTTATAAGATAGAAAAATTCTTTTTTCTACAGCTATAATCAAGCAGCATCTTATATGCATCTTTGCCTAATAGGCCCCTCCATATAGTATGGTTGAGTCCTAAAAAAAAATTGTTTCAAATTTTCAGGGCTAAAAGTGGGTGATTTAGTCATGAAGAGAGTCTGTTTGCTTAGGCTGTCTAAAAATAAGCCTGGTCTAAGCAATTTTTTTAAGCTGTTTCTTCAGTTAATGTAAAATTAATATCAGCTGTACAGGGTGTTTGTTCAAGTACAGCGTCTAAGATAGATGCAATTAATTATCTTGAAGACTTGCCTACAGGCTGACTATAGAGCAAGCCAGGTAACTAGCTCAGACTAGATAAAAATCTTTTAGTTATCTAAAGTTAGATGAGATTAATGCCTCCTCTCCTTCCCAGTGAAATTAATGAAAACATGGAGGATTTATTAGCACTGTTTAAGTTGTTAGTCCTTTTAAACTCCTACACAATTTTAGGTTTTCTGCCTTATATTTTTAATGATATTTCTTTCTCACTAACAAAAAAAGCTTTTGTTTTCCTAAATGATTTGATTTTATTGTTTGAACTCAAATCGCCAGACAAACTTGATTGAGCTGTCACACTGTGGTCACAGGACCATATGGGAAAAAAAAAAGAGGAGAATATTTTTGTCCCTATTTTATGAAAGAAGACATAAGGGTATACAGAGATGAAATGAAGCTCCGTGTCTTCCAAACCTTTCAACAATTATCAATAGAAATACTAGATTGATGGTCAGCTGTTATTACAAAGAGAAACTAAATCTAAATAGTAGCAGACAAGATACCATCCCACACATCTATGTAAAGGTCCATAACTGAGGAGCTCATGGACTCTTTTTTTCAGTACTGCTTCTTTTCTGATTGTGAGTGATCACTTACGTACACTTGTTAAACATATTTATGTAACAGATTATGTCAAAACAAAAGTAACATAATTCTTAGTAAATGCAAACCTGGTTTTCTCCTTTCTTCTGAGCTCACCAACATAATGGGAAAAAACAACAACCTCTATTAAACAAATCAAGCATCTGTAATGTAAAGCCAAGTCAAAAGTAGCAGAAGTAGTGTATTACAGGCTACTTTATGTTCATCTTCCATGTCTAAGCTGTCAACCTTTCAGTCTCTGTTCTTTGAAAGTGAGCACAAGAACTGTCATTTAATAGTCAAGAGATATTAACAGTGAAAGAACTATCATTTAAATAAAAATAAGAATTGTGAAAGTGATGTTGCAGCTGTCTGATCTCCAGTTAAGTTTTGTTTTGTATGCCAGGCAAAAACATTTCATTCAGCAACACCAAATCAGATACAAATGATAAAATTCAACACGCCTTGAGCTTAGACCTCTGGCAAGAAACCTGGACCGAGCGGGTACGTGGCAGGCTGCCCCAAATGACTGGCACAAGGCAAGTGCTAGATTTAGCATGTCTTCATTCGACAGCTGACACAGCAGAAGAGCACATCAGTGGGCTGCCAGTCTTTTTTAATATCTCTGCTCTCTCGATTATAACTTCACATCCCATTTAGCACTCCACATTCAGCCATGTACGGACGCTACCCAAGCCTAGGCAGCCAGCGAAAAGGATCTACGGCTCTCGTGGTTCTTGTTAGCCGTCAAAGTTCAGAAACATTGTCATCTTGTGGCAAACTGGGGACATGACAAGGGAAACAGCCGCTTCTCCAGGCTCTTTCCCTGGCCCTGAAGCCAGCCGTCATGCCGGGGGAGGTTTCTGCTGAAAGGCACCTGTGGGAATGGCTGCAGAGGAGGCTCCTTGGTGCCACGGTGCGAACGGACCGGGATGAATCACAGCAGACTTAACGGCAGGATCACGACTTCAACTTTGTAGCGCTGTGTTTTGGATACCCATTGTAACAATACTCATTAAATACAAAGCAATTTAACCATTAGACCCACTGATGTTTTCACCAACCTGAGGAAGTACCAGCAGTCTGCATATTTATACCTGTTGCCTGGCTATGTACATAACTAACCGACAAAAATTAGACCTGACAGAGGTTAAAAAGTGAGCTACAGCAACCTAATGCTAGTAATTGCTGTACCACCCTAATATTTTTTTGCTTGTTTTAGAAAAGGTCCTACAGGAAGAGCTTTGTCATTTTTGTTTTGTACTGTCACATGCATTCTTTCAGAGCATCTGAAGGACATGCTAAACTCAGCACAGTTCTTCCCAGAGACTACACTGTGTGCACTCATTATCCGAGAGAACAGTGCGTCACCTTACCTTGAGTCATCACTGAGTCAGAGTTTTAGCTCTTCAAGACTCAGTGCCACAACTTTCTGCCCAAAGCTCCTGAATCACACAGAGGAAAAAGAAAGGAGAGCTACAAAAATCCTTCACTTTACATCAACACCTATGGACGTGCCCAAGCCAAGGGCATATCTGTCAGGGTGGATGTAGACACATCCGAGAAGGAAATATTCGAAGGGACTCAGCAATATACCAATGTAGTTGTATGGATCTTAGAGTGAAGATCTGTATTCAGCAAATTTGAAGACCCACGTAGATATATCGCTGGATGTCTTCACTGTCTAAGAGAACCCAGGCTCCAGCAGCATGCATATCTACCTTCTCCCATCCCCAGGTCTTTGCTAAAATATTTGTGCTAGAAAACAGGGCTCATACAAGTCCCCAGGCCCTTTCATATGAAATCAAGTGAATGAGTTACACTAAAAATGATCTGACAGCATCACATCTGGCTTAAAAGAAGTACTGGAAGGTTTACTGTTTGCTGAAGAGTCAAGCCCAAGGCCATCTGGTTCACTCTATAATGTAAAAGGTAGAATTATCATTTTCATATGTCACCTGATGGTGGACTGTGGATGGAAGCCTCATGGAAGCTAATGGTAGTCTCATGAGACGTATAAAGTGATTAAGTTCCTTATTCTGACTGGAATAAAAAAAACCAAGAGCCACCACCACCACAAATGCAAGTCAGATCAGGATCTGAGCAATGTCAGTAGGGAGAGGTTCAGTAGAGAATGAAAGCAAATAGATACAGCTGTTTTTTTCAGTGGAGATAGGTGCAGGCATGTGTAAGCATGAACAAAGACACACAGAAATATCACAGACACACAGCACAACAGAAAGTCAAAGGCAGCTAGTTGCTGCTTGACCCTGACCTGAAAGAAAGCCAGAAGAGCTTTGTGAGGAGAATGCAGACTGGAAAACAAAAGCGGACAGGAATTATAAGAGGAAAAGCATTCTGCTCTTTATTTTCTACTGATTCCGGGAGACAGCCTTTTATGTACATTTTTTATTAATAAACATTATCAAATCAAAGAAACGTTGTCTCCCACTGAAATATTTCCTCCCAATAGAAACAATTTACAGAAACCTAAGCATCTGCTGAAGGCTAGGACTGCAAAAGGGAGGGATGTACCACATTTAGGCTCATGTATGAAGGCTCCTGACTCGCCTGTGGGGAGCATGAGGCCACAGCTCTGCACTGAGCAGCCTCAGACCTGGACTTCCCAGGATCACTCAGAACACAACCCTGACCTGGATTAAGCAGGTAGGCAAAGCCCTTTTATATCACTCACAGGAGAGGAGAAAGTACCTGACTGCCAGTACCATCAGAACTGAGCAGTCAGATAATATCTGAGCTGGCATAAAACCTAGTGTATAGCTGCCCGACACAAAAATCCCTGGAGCAAACTGGAGCATTCAGGGTTACCTTGCACCAGTTCAGTGCTGCACCATATAGCTATGACATTTTAAATCCTATGTTGCATTTTCTAAAACCATATTTTCCGTTCCTTGCAGCCACAACCTAAGGAATAAAAGAGCAGAGAAAACACTGCAAAGATAGCAGCCAGCTGAGAGGCAACATTAAAGCAGAAGTATGCCTCAAATTCCATCCCTGCATGGGATTTATTGAATATAAATAGAGTAGCAGGAACAGAACCGAGGTGCCCCAAGCACTCCTGTATCATGTTTATTATCTGGCATGATGCACATTTCTTTATTCCACATAAAACAGAAGCTTTAACACAGGGAATGAGAACATCTTCAGTCTGCCCACAGTAGTTAATCCTAGGTTCAAATCACTTCAGAAAGATGAGGAAAGTTAAATCCTTCCCATCATCACCATAAAGTCTGAGCTATAATTAGTAGGTGAATGATTAAAAGAGGAATGAGATAGAGACAGGGAGAGACATGTCAGCACTTCCAGAGATGCTCTATGTGAAGCCCAGTACAATAAGCAGCACTGGAGCATGCTTACAAATCAGTCACAGAGGGAAGCTAAACGATTTGTGAATCTAGCTCAGACCTTTAGGCATTTAGGGAGCTTCACTGTGACAGTGTTCAGGACTTGTGCCCTTTGGGTATCACCAGTGCGAGGCAGCAGAGAAGCAATCCAGATTTCGGACCTAACTACTAAAAGCACTAGAGAGGTGGGTCATCTGCTCCAGCTGCTTTGGGATAATAAGAATCCAATGCCTGGACGACAGTGCACGGCATACGGCCCCCGCCGGCTGCAGCCTGGGAGAGGACCAGCATTTCCCCTCTAAAAGTATAAAATTGCACTGTGGATTCTTTGCTATCACGGCTACCTTTTAGCATTAGGTTGTGTGTTTGGGTATGAGAAGGTGGATGTTTAATACTGTGCCAGATAAATCTCTGGTGTAAAGTCTGTCAAGACCAATAAAGTTTCACCATGGAGGAATCTGACCTACTGTTATAATTCAAGGAGATTCAGGACTAAGGGAAAGTAAAGGAGAGTGAGTTCACTGCTTTAAAGGATGGTTTTAAGCATTATTTTTCCAAAGCCATTCATTAATACATTTTTTTGTGCACCCATGAGAGTCACACTCCTATAAATGCTGGCTCATATATTTTGAAGCATAAAAGGTGACTGGCCCCTACTTAAATGGATGAAAACAATGTTCCTTTCTAATCAGATTTTAAAGGAGATCACTAATCAGCAACTTTTGAATGAGGAGCAGTAGCCAGCTAATCCATATCCTGTGATACCTTCACCTTCCCATTTACCTTCTCACTGCCATTGTTCATATGGTTATATAGCCCATCAGATGTTGAAATGTTGGGTTGGCATTTATTCAAGCTACGTAAGCATTTTTATGCAGACCAAGGGAAAACATCTAAACAGTACCCAAGCAAAGAGCAGATGTCTGCAGTTTATTTTCCTTGATTGAATTTCAATAGAATTTACATGAGGTCCTCTTCATATTCAAGTTATCACATTAGGGAGTTTGGGCTTGTGATGGAGAATGACAGACGTTTGAGAAATTTGTCTAGCATTTGCAAAGGACATGCTTCCTGATCCAAGCAGAGAAAACAGCGGAGTGGAGCTCACTCTTCCAGGACTGGAAAGGACATAGTGGATTGCTTTCCTGTTAGGTTCAGAATTGTCACTTTTCTCAAAGAGCTCATCTGATGCAGCACATTCAATTCTGTATTAAGTTAGGGTTCTTTAAGGTATTTAGCTTTTAAACTGTCTTAGCTAAGTACCTTTGAGGGTTAATATTTTGGCTTATCTTGGAGAGGAATTGTAATGTCATCTACTTTAAGCAATTTTGTTGAACAGCTGTCAGCCACTGCAGTCACACAGTCCTGAAGGAGTTCGGACACAAGCTCTGCTTCCCCTTCCTAACTCCTTTTGCATTACTTTCCCAAAGCATTAGAGCAGATAAAACCTTATCGTCTTCACTGATCTCCAGTGCTGGAAGGAAGGCTGAGAGGTCAGTATTATATGAATGATCCTGTCATTCCTCTGGAGAATCATGCTACCAGTGGTAAAGGAAGTGTTCTTTCTTGGAGAACGAGATGATATTACTGACCTGAAAGATGGCTGCTATCATGGCTGCTATCTTGACTTCGTGTCTGGAGTCTTTCAAAGGCAGCATGTCAAACAATATTTTACTTTCCAGGTTAGAAGTTAAGCACATAAGTATAAACTGAGCAAAAGCCAAGAGATGTTACCTTAAAAGTAGGCAAAATGCCATCTGTCAGCAGTGCTCAGCCTCTCCAGGAGGCAGTGGTTTCTGGCTCACACTGAGTTCAGAGTCCTGTGCGACTCAGAAACTGAAAAGCTTCAATATCTCCTCCGTGAGCTGGCCCTGCCTTGTCCGATTCAGAGTCTGGCACCCTGCGGTACTGACCCATGATGGAGACAGCCTCCACAGTTGACAGATGTTTGCTTCTACAGCCTGATTGATCCTTAAGAGACGGGTATGCAGGACAGGGCAAATACTAGTGCAAATCCAGTATGAATCAAGGGAGCTAAGCACACTGGCGTACAAGCATTGTGCATTGCCGTAGTGTGCTGTTCTCCAAGACTGTAGAACGCAGAAGGTGACCCTCCTTGGCAGGCATGTGTTACGGACAATTTCTGAAGATCTGGTCTTTATTTTTTCTCTGGCCAGAGTGCTTTGTGTGTAGTGTATTAGAGTACCAACCCCAGAAGAATCAGTGCCTTTTGTATTACTGTGAAAGAAGATGCAGAGCAAATGCATTTTCACAGTTTCTCTCACCCCATAAGCAGCAATGGCAACAGACTGCAGACCCTGTTGGAGCTCCTTCTTCTGCCTGGTGCTGTCAGGAAAAGGAGAGGTCGCACTGTCACACTGCTGACTGCACCTGTAAGGCACCTCACACCCCCCTTCTCCAAATGATCATATTCTGTTCATGATGAACTACTCTTTAAATGGTGGGGGAAGGCCAGTATTCTGGAAACCTGCAAGAACAACTTGGGACACAACTGCAAATGTGTCTGAGACAGTGTGGTTGAAGCCATTTTCTAGAGGAGTAGCCAAGGCTGCCCAAAGGGAAATGCAGCAATCACAGGTGACCTTTTGTCTCACCAGCCTCCACACTCTCTGCCTTTCTGCCTGTTTCAGTTGCCCTGATCTTTTGCAGGTACATCTATCATTTCCTATCATTAAATACAGGGAGAAATGGGTGCCTTTGAGGGCAAGGAAAAAAGGACAAGGAAAAGGGTATTTTGTTTGTTCAGAGCCCAGAACAACTTTCATTTACTCTGGCACTCACAGGCTCCTGAAAACCTCATTCAGGTTAAAGAAAAAGAGTAATTCATCAACTTTTCCATTAAATCTTACTTACCATCTGTCCAGGCCATTGTAATTCAAGTGTTTTCCTTCCTTATCTCAGACGGAGCTTTTAGTACCTGTTCAGGAAAGAGCTTTTACTTTTGTGAATATATATATTCATGTGCATATGAATACATGAATATGAAAATACAGAAGCATCATCCGTACTTCATCACAGACTGTGCACATTAGTCGTCGTGCTTCTTATCTTTAGTCATGGGTGGTCGTTAAAAAAGCCTTTTAGCAGAATCTTTAATCTTATTAAAAATTCTGTTATAATACATTTCCTACAGAGTAGTCTATAGGTGTCCTGGTACAGTGGTAATCAAGAAATTTACAGCTGAAGCTAAACTACACACCGTTAAGAGAGGATGTGTACATTTGAGAGTGGACTCTCTAGACTGCCAACAAGAGACTGGTCCCATCCCCAAAAGCTTCATTCTAGTCAAAACCAGTGATGAGTGGGAGAAAGGAAGCACCATTAAGCGTAGCACATACATGGGGAACGGCAATAAAAAGGACTTGCCCAAGATCACACAGGAAGACAGAAACAGAGCTGGTAATTGAACCCAAATGTCCTGAAACTCAGCCCAGTTGCCTTAATAGTAACTTTTTCCATTTTATGCTCTTTAATTCTTTTTACTTCACTTAGATATTATGGTGACAGCTGCCTTACAGGAACCCAAAATGGATGGAAAACAGGTGTCAAGAATTTCTTGGACACAAAAGTAAGCAAAACAGAAGAAATTTTCACTTTCTTCAAGGTGTATGCTGACTCATCTGCTATCTTCATCATAAGAACACCACATTGCTTCAATAGCTTCCCTAGCCCTTTTATATAGATCATTTTGTAATTGATAGTATTACTGTGAAAAACAATCCATTGCTGAATTAAACAAAAACTAAGCCCTTAGTCAGTGTGTATGTGTATATTATTCAAGGATCCTGTTTATTATAAAGGTAATTCTACTTTTTAATGTCCACAAAGATTAAAAATTTTCAATGGCAAAGCAATGAGTTTACTGTAAATTATATTCCCAGAAGGAATGAATCTGAATTGTCATACCAGGATAGTCTGCCTCTATCATTTTGAAAAAGGTTGTGTTATAAAACAGGATGATCTGTACGCATTTTATACAGCTCAGTTTCACCTAATATTTTCCTCTGTAAATTCAAGAGCTGGTGACACATGCATGTTCCCACGCTCTCTTCATTAACAGAAGAGAGAGATATCTTTTCTCAATACACAGTCCAACTGAAGCCAAGCACTTAAGTAGGACAACAGAGAGAGGAAAGAAACAAGCAACCCCACAAACTGATTTCTGCCTGTTGTGTGCAAAGCACTAACCTTAAAGCACAGCTGGTTAAAGAAACAGCTTATTGTCCTGGCAGCAGGCAGGAAAATTTATCTGACTGCTATCCACTGGTGTTCCCAGCAAGCATGGTATTAAAGTCTTCATTAACTTGGAAGACAGAAAACCCAGGCTCTGGCCACAGACCTATGGGGCTGTGTGACCTTGTCCTGCACCTGGTTCCTCTAACTAAATGCTGATTACCTACATGTAAACTAGTCACTTAATTGAAAGCAAATGAGCTCATCTGAGCAAAATGTCTCAAATATGGCCACAAAAAGCTATCCTGAAATTGCTTCTCTCTCTCTCCATGAAGCTGAAGAGGACTTTTGGGCAAACATGCTTAGCTGAGAAGGTGTAAACCCAGTGAGACAAATCAGAGCCCAGCCCTGTCTCCAGGCTTTTACAGCAAGTGGTGTGTTTGTTACTTATGTGTCATCTCCACTATACAAAATATAAGAAAGGAAGACATGGACCTCTTAGAACAGGTCTGGGAAGGGCCACAAAAATGATCAGAGGGCTGGAGCACTGCTCCTATGAAGACAGGCTGAGAGAGATGGAGTTGTTCATCCTGAAGAAGACAAGGCTTTGGGGAGACCTTATAGCAGTCTTTCACTATTTAAAAGGAGGTTATAAGAAAAATTTAGATATATTTTTTTTTTTATCAGGGCCTGTAGTGACAAGACAAGGAGCAACAGGTTTAAACTGGAAGAGGATAGATTTAGATTAGATATAAGGAAGAAATTCATTACGATGAGGATGGCAAGACATTGTAACAGGTTGCCCAGAGAAGCTGTGGATGTCCCATCCGGGAAGTGTTCAAGGTCAGGTTGAATGGGGCTTTGAGTAACCTGGTCTAGCGGAGATGTCCCTGCCTACAACAGGGTGGGTGGAAACGGGTGATCTGTAATGGTCCCTTTAATCCAAACCATTCTATGAGTCCATGATTACTATAAAAGAGTATGGTCTTTAAAATACTATAAATTCAATCCAAAGTCACAGTTAAGATAACAGTCCCTTGGGGTATGGGTTTGTGATCTTCCATCCCAATGTGCCTGCCCTCATCAGCTCCTCTCTTCGCTATGTAAATATGCAGCATTCCTGCAGCGTGTAGGACAGCTATTCATGGCATGACTGGCTTGCATTATTTTGGCCGCTGCATATTCTCCTCTGATTGCCTTACAACCCTGGCTTTGTTTACATTTCTGTGGTATTGATTTTATCAGTTGTGCATATGTACTTAAAGGCTATTTTAGTGCAAGGCCATTTAAAGCCTTTCAAGCCAATCAGTGCCATTGAAAACTCATGATTTACAGGCATACAGGAGACACGACAATTTTGCCATCTGGATCTGAAGCAAGAAATGGAAACAAGAACATTTTACCTTAATTCAAATAAGGACACACCAATAATTATTTTAGAAATCTCGGTCATCTCTTATGAATGCATTCTCTGTTTCAGGGTCCCAGAAACGTAGCTGTGGTAACTTCCCTCTGAGGAGGGAATATGGTCCAGATCCATGTTCAGAGTTTGAACCCAGCTACCCTGCAAGCATTCCCCAGAGGTTACAAAGCAGAAAAATGTGGATCAAAAAAACCTGCAAACACACCACATACTACTTAGGTGTGCAAAAGGCAGATTCAGCCCCGAGCCTTGTCCTGTATTGAAAAAAAAGCTGTAAGATCTTGTACGGCCTCAGAGTAACATTGAATAAAATGCTGTGGCCAACATATCTGCTTGCCAATAAAAGACCGTCAAAGCTATTTGAGATTTCTTTTGAAGACATGGCATATTTCGGTGGGGAAAAACATTTGTTAAAGGTCAAAACATTTTGTCTGCCATTTTTAAAGCAAAATAATTTTTGGTTCAGACTGACAGTTGCCTTAGCATTTACCTTTAGGGTTTTTTTGAAAATTATTTCTCAAATTAACTCCAATAAGATATTTTAAGACTTCAGTTTTTTGATAGGATGAGCAACCTCTCCCCCTGAAGAAATCACTTCGGGTCAATGTGAATGAAAATTTTTTCAGCCAGTGAACTGAAAAATCAATTATTCCAACAGCAACTGCTGTGAATGACTCAAGGACAATGTGAGACCAGGAGACAAATTGGGAAAGAAAAACCGACTGATCCTACCATAATACTTTTCAATATAGTGCTACCCATTTTTTTCCAACAGGTTCCCTTTTAAAGTTTCCAGCTGAAACTTTCATGTCTCTTGCTCAAATCTTGCTTGGGTTGTTGGTGTTAAAAAAAAAGGAAAACCAACAATCAAAACAACACAAGAATGAAAATGAAAGCAGCAGAGTTCCATTTCTGCAGCTGGAAGCTGAGAAGCATATAAATACATTTTAATATTATTTAGTTAAATTGGAAGCCATTTTGAGAAACCATCCTGTTAATGTCCTCTCCAGTCCCAGGCAGAGTGGGCTGTGGAGGAGGGACAGTAAAATACTTTTCATAGGATCATAACACAAATGCTAACACCAGTGCTCTCACGCTCATTTCCTGTGGTTCTTAAAATGTCAATCCATTTCTCATTTTAGGAACTTTATTTCCATTCTCTGCTTACTCTGAAAAAAGTACTACATATTTATCCTTATTTAAATACTTCAGACTTCTCCTGCCTCTTCTTTTTTTATCTCATTTACTATAACTGGCTTGGGAAGCATGTAGAGGTTATAATGCGTAGCCTCAAGACATTTGGTATGTGATTGTACTTATCTGTATCACTGCAGAAAAACCGAAGCTTTGTTAACTTATGAGCTCTCCCAACAGCAACATAAACCACATCTAGTTCTTCTGGTAAAGATGTGTCAAAATATAGATGGGGATGCCAATTCTGATCATCAATGAGATCTGCAGTTTTCTCTCTTTCGGCACACAAGGTCAAATGGAAGTAACAAAAAGACCCATGAAACTCAAGATCCAATCTCTTACACAATGGGTCACTTAGTTCTATGTGCACCAATATATTCCATTATCAAAATAATTTTTATATTAGGGGGGGGGGGGGAATTCTATTTCTAATTTCATTTTCTCACTTCTCATTATTTCCTTGTTTCTCTACAGCAAAAGTTAAATTGGTTTGAGTACAGGTGCAGCAGCCTGAGAAAGAGTAAGGATCTGTGCCTGGAAAGTGGAAGGATCACATGAAGTTTGTCATCTGGCCATGGGGTATAAATGTACGATTAGCATCATGTTTGACCACCTATTACTCCCTTGCTTGGATAACTTTAAAAATAGCTTAACATCCTGTGGCAAGATTTTTAAGTAGTCTTCTTCCACAATCCTGCTAAAGATGAAAATAATTTCATATTGAGGTACCAAAATTAAGTGACCCAGTTCTCACATGGGAACAGTATTTTCTTAGGGACAACAACACCTTCAGTTTCCAGGTCCAAAATAATTTTTGGATTCTGATTAAAAAAATCTAAGGCCATGGAACAACATTTACAGAAGAGTAAAAGGAAAAGGAGAGTAAATTAATTTTAACTTAATTGAGGATCAATGCCTTTTTCCCTTAAGCAACACTGCTTAAAAATCAGTCTGTTGCCTAAAAGTAACGTGCTTTTTATTGTTTGGCATAACTCCAAGGTTTGCTATAACTACAAATAACTGGAAAAATGAAAAACTATTTCTGGTTCTTTCTAGTTTGTTCACTTCTGCATTTGCATGCGCTCTGTGTATCTTCACTTTCATTATTTTCCGTGTTTCTGTGACTCTTCAACACTGCAATAGCAGAATGAAAATCATTATTATAAACCCCCAAGAATTTGCAGAGCAATCACAGAATAAGAATTTTATCTGATACTATTTTTAATGCTTTTTTTTAGAAATGAATATATTTCAAGTTGATAGGTCCCTTTAAATCCCTCTACTCTGATAATCTGTATTTCTGATTATCTTATGCATAAGTATCAGCTTGAATTTTTCAAAGCAAAACCTCATTTTCTTATTTTCTGCAAAGCTTTGCAAGATGCATTTTTTGGATTTTTCCCACTGATGTGGAGGTGAGGATTTATATGACATTTCTAAGTTCTAAAAGTGACTTGATTTTCCTCTTCAAACACCCCAAGTACCTTGTCTTCTTTTAAGCATTCTCTTTCATGGCCCAGTTCAGCAAAAGCATTTAAGCACAGACTTAATCCTCCAGTCAAGTAAAGTACATAAACATGTTAAGTTAATACAATTGCACACCCTAAAGCTAACGCTAAAATGTGTGACCATTATATCTTCAAAGGACCGGTAGTCCAGGTATTTTCAGAAAGGCAACATATCCCATTTAATTAAAAATATGTATATATATATATATTTATGTTTCCTTGATCTTTCAGATCTTCTGAAAGCCAAAATTATTTCCATCTAACTATTGCCTCATATCAGAATAAAATATAGCTTTTGTGGTTTTGACAACAAAATCTTCTTTCCGTTCCATAAAGGGAGGTCCATACTGAAACAGTAAAACTCAGAGGTACCACAGTTTAATGTGTTTGGATTCACCATCCTTAGTAGTTGAGTGGGCTGAGAATTTTTCAACACAGTACTTCTCTGCTGGAAAATGCTGTTTCATGGCTGAAATGTGCTGCTTTTGGAAGTCCCCTTCTCCCCTGCCTGCCCCAGCCAGACCCTACCCTTTGCTATGCCTACGGGACCGTGATGAGAAGGAGTGCAAGAGGAGGAGTGGGAAGCACTCGCCAAGCCTGGGGATGGCGAGCAGGACTGAGATGAGATTTACAGACTTTTTGAGAACCAGCTATATTTCTAACAGCCAGCTGGACCGGACCACCTGCAGCTTTGCTCTGGTTTCAGTGAAGCAGCACTTTATAGTGGTAATTCCATCATTCTTTTTTCCTTACTTTGTCAGGATCACTGAAAAGATACTCCACACTTAATTTTCACCTGCAAGTTTGACTCTAGTGCTCTTCAATTTCTGTTATATTTGGTCCCTTTTAAAAGGAAAGTCATCAGCATTTGTTCACTGCAGATCCAATTTAGCAAAGCTTCACTCTTAAAAGTAACACCTCACGCATGAAGAATTTATGTACAATGAGAAAACGTGTACATTTGCAAGGCACATTCGTAAATTTATTAACTTTTTCAAGACCTATCAATTTTCCCTTTGATTTAAACGAGAATCTCTGCTTGAGTTTTTTCCGACCTTTAGAAATGGGATATCACCACGGGTTACAGTGTCCAGAATTGCTGGGTGAGGATAGCATTCCCATTTTAGAATGGGCTGTTCAATCTTTGTCTGTCAGGATCCTTGGGCAAGTCCCTGCTGTTGTGTACAGAACATTTTCGTAAAGTACATTTGTTTGTGTCGTGCTGAATAGTAGCTGATAGAGTTAAATGTGGCATGGCATTTGGAAACGTTGCAAGCTCAGAACGTTTCATGATTAATAATACAGGGAAAAAATTGAACGGAATTCGTTATGGCAGTGTGCATTTACTGTACGTCTATGTTTTGTGCTGACTGCATTTGTTACATTAGCATGAAAAACATGCCACTAATGAGATTTAGTGCATTTGAGAAACACTAACAATGATCTTTGAGAAAACCCAGAATACAAATTCTACAATCCATTGTCAAAAATAACATTATACTGTTCATATTTTTAAATCTGGTGTTGTAAAGGTATCATGATTTCTTTTCTAGCCTGTAAGCAATGTATAAAATAGTCTGTGCTGGTGAAATTACCTGGCAATATGATGTTCCATGATCATTGTTCCTGCAGTACAGCTGGAAATCCAGAAATTCAGCAGTCAGCATCTGATTAGCCATGCTTAAATCATTGTGAGCAGCAGCTCTAGGAATATATGCCTACCCCTGGTAATTCAGTCTTGTCTTCATCTCCACAATAAAAAGGTTTCCCTATCTACAGTGTATTTGCTTGCTGTTAACTTGATGGTATGGTATCCATTGGACTCTTGCATTGCCTCTCCAGTGAGGGAGGATTATTTCTTGATCTGCCTTGAAGCAAAGCTGTAACTTTTCCAGACTGGTCAGTGAGTCTTGCTGGTAATGAGATGACTACTCCTTTTCTAGATAGGAATGATCCATTTTAGACCAGAAAAGTTCAGTTTACATTACGTTACATTGTTCAGTTTACAATGCATTGCTTGCATTGCAAGTTGCCTTGGTATTTGTAAAAAAAAAAAAAAAAGAAAAAATATTTGCTATTTTACTTAAACCCGCTGTACATTAATATGAAAAACCAGATTAGCAGTAAAATTATTTTCTTTAGGAATAAAGGTAATGGGAATCTTACAAAACCTATCTTTTGCTGAAACCAATTTTCAATAAAAATACTTTATATATTCTATAAATATAAAATTATTGTTACAGCAGGTTAAGAAATTACTTTATTTCTGGATAGAAATATAAGGCGGGAACTATCATTTTAGCTTTTAGTTTAAAATATGCCATCCAATATCAATGCATAAAACCAAAGAATTTGAATTAAAGTGCTTTGTTTTTCTTTAAAGTATTAAGTTTAATGCAAAAATGAAAGTGGAGTTGTAAGCATTTTGAGCAGCTCTTCAGATGTAATAAAGTGAAAACATACATTATTGAGTCACTGAGACTGGTCCAGGGCTTGTAATTAACCATTGCTGTGCTAGTGGAAGAGGGTCCACATGCAGAGCCTAACCACCTTCTCCAAAAACTTGGTTTCAGTCATAATAATTTGAAAAAAAATTAATGTTTTAGTTCTTTTGCCCCTCTGTGATCCCAAGTACAGAAGCAGCAATGTGTATATACCTACCCAGGCATGCAAATATTTACAGACTGCTTTAGCAGCCCACCCTGAAAAACTCTGTGCCCGGAGACCTTCAAATGGCTACACAGAAACCGCCACATCTACAGGGATCTGCCCACCCAGAATGAGTAAGTTCGTTAGCATTCAGTTCACTCAACAGAAGCTATGTCTCATTCAGCATTTTCCTAAGCTTCCAGTGGACAGAGGAGATGTTCTCTTTTTCTGACCTTTCTTTCTTTCAGCCAATGCCAGAAGTAGGATGCTGAGCTAGACAGACACTTTGTCTGACCCTGGCCAGCTGTTTTACAGTGATCAGAACCAAGGCTCTGCTACTTACGATGTCCTGATACTTAGGCTCAACACTTAGACTAACTTAAGGATGAACTTAAGTTGTACTTAAGTATGAAATTTATAATGTTTCCCCTAGGTGTTTGCAGAAGCAGTTCTCCTCCTATATAAACAGAATATGCTAAAGAACACAGTGGTATATAAAGAAAACAGCTGAGACGCACATAGGCGTGATGACTGAGGCTTAAATTCTGCAACTTCATTAAAATTTCTAGACAGAAGAACCCCAACACCAGCCCACTATTTCTCTCATACTGACATTGGACAGTTTGAAACAGGGACTGAACAAAGAAGCTCCATTTTCTACCTCATGCAAAGGTTATCCCATCCACAATATACCCTCAGAGCCCAGGAAAAGAAAAACAATAATAGCAAAACCAGGAAAAATTCAAACCAAAACAAAAACCCCATAACTAGAAAAGTTTAGGAAAAAACTTCTAACCAGCCACACTGAAGACAAAATAAATGTTATAGCCTCAAAGCGCTCCAGCTGAATTTCTGAAAGGCATCTTTAAAAGCTTTCTGAAGCTTTCTTAGCTTCTGAGCTAAACAGCCATCTAAGCAGGTTTCTGAAAGTCGTCTTTGGTAGCAAACCAATACCTTCCCTATCGCCTGTGCAGCTGTCAGTCTCTCTTCCATGTCCTAACCCTGCTAAGATTTGCAGCTGTCTTTTATGAACATCAGAATTGCTTTAATGCTGCAGTGCCCTAAGAAGACGTGCCTTTTTCAGGTAATCTAGATCTGTCAATCTGTCCAAAACTAGCACATCATTCCATAGTCAGTAGTTTATTTTGTGACATTAATAGGCAATAAAATAATGCAATGAAATATTTTAGTGTTAGGAGTCTAATACCATATAGGTTAATAAAGTCTAGGTGATTCATCATGGCACATTATTTATCCACAGGAATTTACTAGGTAGATGCATGGAATCCCATTGTAGTCAGTTGAAATTTATGTACTGGGTGGTCTTTGGCTTTTTTTTTCTTTTAACTACAAAGGACATTTTCTTTCCCCGTGGCAATTGAGCAGTAACCAGGAGGTGGAAGGATTGCATGATATCTGGTTAAAAAAACCCTAGATGCTGATTAATGCTGAAGCTGAGAAAAGCTTTTAAAACCACTGCTTTTTAAAAGTGATGCAAATCCTGATGAAAGCACTGTAATGGTTAAAAACAGTTTGGGAATTAAAACGCTTTAGGACACTGATTTGAATGGTTAAAAAAATATGTACATCAATAGAAACAGATACCTAGGACAATTTTTGAAACAATTTACATTAAACCACTGTAGTTTATTTGCTAAGACAAGCCCCACTAGCCTGAATGTTGGAATAGAGCACTAGCTAATGGAAATTTATGAGAAATGATCACAGAAAACTGCAAATGAAAATGTTATTAATTAAGTGCATGAGAAAGCAGCATCATAAAGCACTTGAGGGTGTTTTCCAAACACTTTATTACTGATGGTAAAGGCTGAAAACTTAAGAAAAAAGTTATCTCCTCTCTCCCATAATCAAAGCATCTCTGGTGCTAGCAACACAATGTCAGGCTCATCTGCGAACAAAACACCGTCTCCCTGGAAACTGTTAAAATGTGTCACTTCATCAGATCCCAAAATGAGATTTAAGAAACAAGATATGTGAAATTCTTCGCTGTGGAGGTTAGCATTTTACTAACAAACACCTGCAGTTTGATGTTTAGCCGTACCTGAAAGATATGACTTCTTAATTGCTGCAGAAGGCATTGAATCTCCTTTACAGTTGCATTTATCATGAAAGAGGTCCTTCCTTTCACTGTTATTTCCCTGCCTGTTTAGCAGATCACAGCTTCAAAACAAAAATATAAATATGTCTTTCTCGTAATTTCCTAATTAACCCCCTCTTTGGTTCACTAAAATTACATTAATACTTTTGTAGAAGCAAACAACATATTTATTCAACACCACCATTAGGACTTTATCAACATAACTGCTATGTGTACACTAGGCATAGTTCTAGGATTGCTCAAAACAAAGTCACACTAATAATTTTAATTAGGAACACCTCCTAAACTAAACTGTAGAAAACGGACGTTGATTTAGTAGCAAACCAGCCAGTGTGTGTCACAAGCAACATTTTTTTTTCTATTAAAGCTGCTCTGGATTCTCTGATCTGACTAAAATAAAACTTGCTAGGGAGCTTCTCTGTCTCCGTACAAATAACTCTCCAAGTTTAGACAGGAGCTTCTGGTCACAACGAAAGAAAGAGAGAGAGAGATGTGGGGCAGTAGTCATGTGCAGGCTGATGCCCTTCAATTACACAGCCATTTCCATACTACATGACCCAGATCCATGCAGGGCTGTAGCAGAGGTTGAAGATAAAGCGTCCTTAGATTTCTTGAATAAATCCATGTGTGGAGAGAAAAAAGCACAGTGAACACCAGGTTCTTGGCTATCATGGGTTGAATGATGTATCCATTTTCTGTCTGGTTGGAAGGCAAGCTGCTTCAAAAGCCCCTCGTTTCTTACTGCTGCAGAAGGGAAAGGAAATTAATTTCTCTAGAAGGTACATGAGATACAAACCATCTTCATATCCAACCAAGTTATTTAATTAGTCAGAAGGAAGCTTTACTGACATGAACATACTCCCCACCAAGCCTGTTGGGCATAAGCAGAACTCTGCAGTGAATAAGATATTTGAACACAGGACCCTTAACTCGACTAAGAAAGAGTGCCTGAACACTGCATTTGAGAACTGGACTCTAGACCTGCTTTTCTCTCACACAGTTCCAAAGTACTTTACATATTGGGTAAATGTCTTTGATTGCAGTTTGTCCATCCATCATCATGGTAAGCCTTTGAGTTGTGACTGCTCCACAAAAATGCTGTAGCAGTCCATGGGTGGTGAGATATAAAAATCTACATAATACTAAGTACTCTGGAAATAAAACAAACCATCAACTGAGTTACATGAATTTATCATTAGGTAACCCCCCCAAGTGTGATGTTTCAATCTTGAACTGCCCATGTTTTGGTATCTCCATCTGTAATACAAGAATATCTCGACCATTTTTTGTAGCATGTTATGAAAGTCAGTTCATTAATAGTTAAGAAGCCCTCCATCCATGTGGAAATTACTGTCTTTTTCTCTAGAGGACAGTCTGAGTGACGTCGTACAGAGGGCACGAGCCAAGCATTAGGCAGTGAAGGTAGTAAGGAATGGTGAATCCCTATTTGTTCAGAGATCACTTACACTGTGATGAGTGGGGACCATTTAAAACAAAAAAGTAGGTGATAGTGAAATTAAAGAAAGTATTATCTCTATTACAATGCAGTCTTTAATATTGTCATCATACAGTACTAATGCTCCAAAATTAATTAATAGTTAATTTCAGTATTTCACAGCTTTCAAAAGGTAAGTTTGCAGTTCCTTCTGTATGTAATTATATATAAATAACTGAGACAATACCCTCCTTTGAACCTTGATAGCAACACTTTCATAATGCAGATCTCAATATGAGGTTAGCTGTACAAAAGTAAATATGAGAGAAAAGTGACGGAAAGTGAATGGAAAATTAAAAGCCTGGGCAGACCATTCTTTGAAAGAGTAATATATTTGCTAGATTTTGTTTCCAAATGTATTAGCAAAAATCTTTGCTGAAACGCTAGCCAGCAAAGACTGTGGCATTGCTATCAGAATGAGGGACAATCATGAACAAAGAGAAAGCTAAACAATTATTAAAACATTAGGTCCTGATTCTGAAACAGCTGACATTATCTTAAATTCTTCCGTGGAAGAATAAACTCTGTCATTCCCAGCCCATTTTAAACTAGATATTCTGCTATGCATTCTGTCTTGTCTTCCCCTGTACTCTTTAACATTTAGATAAGCGGCCTGCCTTTTTAGCTTCTTTGAACCTTTTTGTTACCTTTGCTGTGGAATTAATCTGTGGATCTGGATATTACAACTACTGTCATTATTAGCTGATAGAGAAAACACTGAAGTGGCTAGTCTGGCCAAATATTGACTACTGATGAATTAAAATGTGTACAGAAATTTCCTTACATTCCTAGAAAACGTCAGAAATCAGAACTGTGACTTTTGTTTCTAAAAAGATTGGACCAGATGATCTTACCAGGCTCCTTCCAAACTGTGCTGTTCTATGCTTCTATGAAAAACAAAATCTTTCAGGACAGGATTATTTCCTATGAGAGTAATTTATTTTTTTTTTAATAGTGTGTATCATCATGGATAGAACTTCAATAAATGATAACTCTCTTAGCCAGCTGCTAAAAAGAGCTGTTGAGAAGAGAGGATAAATAGGGTGGGGTTTTTTGTTCTAAATAAACAAGGAACAGAGAAGTGAGTAGTTCAGCTAGTAGCTAAAGTGACAACAAAAGGATACATGGATCAGAATCTGAAAAAACAGAAAGCAGGACTCATGGCAAGCATTTGAATAGCAATCTCGGGCTCTCTAGTTGCCCATACTGATATGTAAAAACATAGCTGGAAACTCATGCTTATTAGCAGAAGGATATTGCTTGTTATTTTTGATTGCCTAGTGTTTCTACCTAGAAAGAACTAACAGAGGAGCACAAAGCAAAATCTTCTGAAATTACTAGCAAATTTCTTTGTTGATGCTGCTTCAGAATACCATTTTAGTTACTTTGATGACTCTGAAACCAAGAAAAGAACAGCTCTGCTAGTGTGATGGATAATGTTGCATGAGATTTTTATGTTAAGTTTTCAAAAGGTTACCAATAATCTCTGTCTCCTGGAGCTGCAAGACCTCGAAAATATCATTTCCTCCAGCTGCAGTATTCTGATCCTGAAGAAAAGCAAAAGAACCTGGTATCTATGAATTTATAAGACAAGTGCCTACAAGAATACTATACTGATTATAGCATGATCTTTTTCCTTTTTCACTAGCCCCAGGCAAGTCCTCCAAATCCATAAGCTCACAGAAACTCTAGAAAGTTGGTTGCCTATAGCTCAAGTCTGTAGCAAATCCCCAAATGGCCCCTTGCTGCCAAGCATCAAAAATGTAAGCAGAGGTTGCTGGAGTTGTTACACAGAAATACCACAGAGAAAATGCTATAAGGAGCTGTAATTCTTCTGAGAGACACATTCCCCTTCCACCTGGAATCTAAAATACATGAGAGTGTACCAGAAGTACTAACAATGGTGAAAAATATGTGGGGGAAAAAAAATTATTGATGTAATGATGAAAGAGCTACTGAAAGAGGAAGGGCAGAGTCTGAAATACCATGGGCTTCCAACATGTTCGTAGTCAACCTCTGCATACCCCAGGGATAAAGAAAGTTTTACTAGCTATAGAAACAGGACTTAAGCAACCCCTGTTCCTTGTGGTTACATTTCTGTTAGATCTGTTCTGAGATCCTGCAGAAGTAAGCTTGTAGCTGAAGATTGTACTATAAGAAAGCAGCCCTGTCTGCTAACATTCATTAATAATGCTAGAAAAAAACAGCACTTGATGTAGTTTCTCAAATGCTTCCTATAGTTAAAATGCAGTACTGAAAGATCAGCAACAAGAACCTTAGGAAAAGAGAGGAGCGAAGTGGTATAGGCATAGGAAAACAGCTCCATTTTCAGTTGAGGAGGGTTTACTGTACTGAAGCCTGAGGATAATAGTAAAGGAGCTAAAGGAGAAAAAGAGTAAAGGAGTAAAGAAAAGCTAAATAAAATTAGAAAGAAGAAAAAAGATATCGCCCTCCCTCCAGAAGTATCAACCCAGTGCATAAATTGAATAGTGAGTCAAAAAAAAGCACGATTTTGAAAGTTATGGATCTTTGCATGTCTTCAAATTCTAATGCCTCCTAATGTAAAACAGAGCTTGTCTGTTCTATAATTTTGCTGTCTTCCAATTATGTTTTTCTCCTGGAAAATATTCACCTGTAATACAAAATCTGTTAGAAACCTGACCCATTGCCATTGGCGATAGGAGTGAGATTAGGATTCTTCACTTCTTTCTTTTTTCCATGGTAGTCCAGGGCTACCCCTATGGTTCTTCACAAGCTAGCTCAACTGCAACTGTCAAAAGAATAAAGCTTAGAAAACGCTAGTTTATTCTTCTGATTTCCTTTCTCCACTATACCTCACCACTGAGATCTGCCTTGCCCATCAGATTTAATGGTGAAGCAAGGAGTGGAATAGGCCTTTGTGGCCCTAATGCTGCCTCAGGAGGGCTCAGAGAGGTGCAGACTGCCTTACACCATGACTTAAGTAATGGTAGAAAACTCATTTTCCCTGGACACTTCATTCTGATATTTGGGATTTAAAACAATGCGTTCGTTATAACAGCTTTACAATATTTTCTCCATGTGCAACCTATTTGTTGTGATGGTTTTCTTGGCTGAGACCCTGTCATCTATTACTACGCGCTCCCTCAATGCTTCCTTTGCGCTAACATTGCTCCCACAGAGATTTTTCAGGACTGCTCACTAGTACCAAAGATCTGATTTTCAGTTTATGTCAAGATTTCCTAAGACCACGATATTTTTAAGTTGCCTAAACTGTCAGATAAAAGTTGACAGAACTTGGTAACAATTTTAATGCTGTTTTCTGAGGAACAGATGATGCTCTAACTTCTATACCTCACATAGATATTTACTAATTCAGACTTTGCTTTGGGTATGTGGCTTGTCATTAATTCTTTACAGAGGTATAGGTCTGTTCCTGTGAATCAGACATACAGGCTAACAGAAGTTTTGTGCTAGCCTGCTTCTTGTTGATAACAAGTTTACTGTGATCTGAAGAAGAAATGCTGTGCATTCAGGTTAACCTGGACCTTACTTGACCTTTTGCAGAATATTTTTTTTAGTAGAAAATGGAAAAAAAAACAGTTAGGAAGGCTGGTTTCCTCACAGGGGTGTCCATCCCTATGCTTCAAAAGTAATCTGGGAAATAATAAACTAAGGGAAGCATTACTGCAGGATGTTCTGCCAAACAAATTATATTAGTTTATGTTTGCTTACCTTCATTTCCATAAGATATGTCCTCCACTTTTCTAGAAATGCCTGCATAGCATGCAAAATGCCATCCCAGAAAAATCCTTAATGTCCACATTGCTTGCTTTCTGCAACGTTCTGCATGGTATGAAGGGGAGAGGGATAAACCCATGGTGTGGACAGAAGAATACTGTAGCTATCACAGCTTTCATGGCTCTTACGCAGGGCTTCAAAACACAGTGTATTGAGTAGAAAAGGAGTTAGCCTTCTAGTGAAGATAAAAAAACCCTATTTTTGCTTTTAGCAAAAGCAAACAAATACTTTTATGTAACTGGTATAGACCACACCAAATTAATTTAAGCAAGAACTTCAACAGAAACCTCTTTTTTGTCATACACAGAATCTGTTGTCCCAACTGCCAACAAATGCATCACCATTTAGTTCACTCTCACAGGCGATAGACTTTAAAATACATCAAGGGTTGTGCCAGACTACTGCACATCTTTTAAATTCTGCTTCAGACTTTGTACAGCTCTGGTTATAACATGCTCTGAACATCAAACACAAGCAAAGCACAAAGAAACTGCCACATCAGCAGGTCTAACTAACTGCAACATTGATATGGAGAATTATGACATTCACCATTGAAGAGGAGAATTCTACAGTTGATCTGACCGTTAATAAGCAAACTTTTTCCTTACACCATTTCTTCATCTGTCGCAAAGGAAGAAAATTATGCTAAAAACAGTGGCTTAATTGGTAAATAAGCCACCTCAGTTGGCAATCTAGTATTGTAGATACAGCTATGGAAAGGTGGAAAAGAAGATTTAGCCTCTCACTTTCTTGTTAATTAGGTTGCTACTTGTCTAAATCCTCTATTTATGCCCACAGCTATATGGCATGAAAGCTAATTTGAAGTTCACAATTGCACCTTCAAGTTTCAGGAAAGCCTCTACATGTAAGGCTCATCTTCCTGAACTAGAAATGCATATCAGAAGCCAAAATTAAAAATCCCTGAAAATATCCAGATGAGGCAGGAATGAAGAAAAGTGTTTCACCAAGATCTAAGCTTTGTTTAGACTAAGAGAAGTCACGGTGACCCTAAAAATGCTGACAGGCACAAGCAGCTGGGCACTGGTTGCCAAAACAACGCAACATCTATTCTTTCACTTTCTTGTACAGAGCTCTCTAGTGCTCAGTCAAAGGGTCGTGGCTAGTCTTGGACTCTCTCCAGCCCTTCTGAAACATTCAGACACTTTGTCAGCTCTGGCTCCTTCTTCTGGGGCACGCAGCCAACAGCCTTGATGCACGAAGCATAGACAGAAACAGTAACACCCCACCTCCAGTGTGGGAACACTGGACGTTCAGGAAGGGAATCTTCACTCACTGCATCTCAGTGCAACTGCATTCCAACTGACTTTATTTGGTCACACGTCTTGATTTTTTTTTTCTAATACAAAAGATAGAGTGACAGTGGAGCAAGTGCCTCTTGACTTTCAGTATCTCAGTAAAAATTATTCTCTTAAAGGAGTAAGGCATCTTAGAAATCTGATTTAATACCTTCTCCTAGAAGGAAAAAAAAAAACATTCAATTCCGAGGAAGTGGAAGAGCAAATAACATTATTTGCCTTGGAAAACTTAAGTGCATCTCATTTCTGTCAAGTAACAAAACCAACAGTTGAACCCATCTAACAAAAAGAAAGATATGAAATAAGCCAATCAACAAACTAACAAAAAAAACTTTCAACTTCTCCATAATTGCAACCCATGAACCTCCTCACTTCATATTTCTTTCCATCTCCCTCCTTTTCCTGAGGTCTCTCAAGCTCTGAAAATGTTAAATCTTTTCTCATCCAGACAGCAGATGTAGGGACTCAAAATATCACCTTGATAATTTCTTGATATTGGTGAAAAAATCACTGTTAGTATGGATCTTTGCCTTTTGTAATTTCAAAAGAAATGAACAGGGTGTCCAAGCACAGAATGCAGGTCACTGTTGCTGGTGTGATGGACGGACAGTTTAGGAGCATAGGGAACTGAAGATTGAGCTGTTGGTATCCGTAATATGTCCCTCTAATAAGTATCAACAAAAGATGAAACAACCAACATCCAAAAATAACTCTTCTCCTCCCATGTATTTTGTCCCCTTCTCATTAATTATTTCTTGAAAGTCAACACATTTTGGCAATCCTTTCCCTGCAGTCTACTTCCAGAATCTTCTTTCACTGGTAGCCAGCCAAAGAACACAAACAAGGGGAAATGCAGAAAAACACAATAACACATAAACCAATATTCTGTTTCAAAAATCCTGAAAAATAGCTACAACCCAGAGCAGCAGGCAATTCTAGATTCTCCAAACCAAGCCAAAACCCAAACCTGGTAAAAATTAAGACAGTAGCCTCACTATTTTAAACTAGCAGCCTCTCTCCTACCTATTCCTTTTTTATTTATTATTTATTTTTCATTTAGGAAAGAACACTGGAAAGGCAAAAGTGAGATGGATGGCCTGGAGCTGTAATAGTGCTTATTACTTGGGGTTTACACAATGAGGAATTCATACCAAGTGACTTAATAATGTTGATAGTATCATCAATCTCACCAAAAGAAAATGGGTAATCTACTTTAGCAGCAAGTTCATTAAAGGTTGAGTCTTTTTTTTTTTTTTTTCCTCTAGAAGAGGAAGGGGGCCAAGATAAGGACCTTACAGAGACTATTTGCAAACTATTCCTATAAGCAAGCTAATATGGAAATTCACAACTAGGTAGGGAGAGAGGAATGGGAAAATCATAAATTCTTAAGAAAACATTATAGCACATAGATTAAAAAGGTTATTGCTTAGAAGATTGAAGAGATTTAAATGAAAGTGGCTGAGGCAGAATAAAATTGATATCCACAAAAAAATGAGATTCTAGGAGAAGAGTTAATGATGAAGTGCCAAGCTGGCAGGAGGCCAGTATTGTCCAGATTAGTTCAGTTGAGTAGGAGGGATAATGTCAGCTGACATGCTGGCAGCAAGAAAGGCACAGGAGATGGATGGCAGATTAAACACAGGTTGGTCCAGCAGTCAATGGAAAGCTTGTTGCAACGATCAGACTGATTGTTCTATCCACTGGGATTTGGGGTACTTCAAAGTAACTACAGAATCCACCTGTCAGGGAAACAGTTGGGAAAAGGGCAATTCCATCAGCTGAAAATGTACATGACTGGTGACAGACCAGCTATATCACCAAGAGAGACAGCAGGCTGTATTTGCATCAGCGTAACACTGAAGTTAATACAAGGCAACTTTACTGACATCTTCAGAATTGACCCTAGATTTACACAGAAACTAATGAATACAGAGTATGGCTGTATTGCAATTTCCTACCAGGTGCACAGGAAAGACTTTTATAAAGAAAATCCACTGCTCTGCAAATAGAAATTGTAGCTAACCTTTGCCAGAATTTCATCCATGGGCTAGATGTTCAGCCAAGGTAAATGAACAGACTTCCACGATACCAGCGCAGACTCCAGCCCCCTGACACCTTTCATGGGACAGTGGCAGTACATGCAGGACTGCAGTCTTTCCAAAGCAGACGTTAAAACATCTTGAAAAACTACTAGGGTAACTGTAGTATAAATATTACTCACTGAACTATTAGACTGAAACTGAAAATCCAATCTTGTTGTCCATCACTACACTCAGAATTTTGTTGCAGGACCTAGAGAACTTAACCAGATGGGATCCTATCAGGACACAGACTTTAAAAACACAGGGAACCCAATGACACCTTGCCAAAGGACTTACAAGGGAAAGGACAGGTATTGTGAAATGGATAGTCAGGGTGGAATCTAGACTTGGGTAGCATTTGACTAAATAATTATAACAAACCTCAGTATGAGATAGAGGAATTGTTATGAGCATGCTTCCCTTACAACAGAGACCAACTCTAGGGTGGGGGCAGTGAGTCTAGGAGTAAGATGGTAAACTGGGGACTTCCTGGGTTTGAAACTAAATTGAGCAGAGGGAGAGGAGAAGCCACCTGCAAGCTGGGATAAGAAATCAGCAGGCAGGGATCAAGACATCCAACTCAACACCTAATGGGCAATAAGGAAGAACTACTCTCTGTGCCAGTTTTCTAGAGGAATCTGAACAGGTTAACAGCAAAAAGCTGACACACTTCATCATTGCTATACTCGACTGGAATATTTATAGAATAACTTTCCCAGTAAGCAGGTGGCTTCTCCTGTGTCATAACCAGACAATTATCAGTTATAACAACATCTGCATTTTATTTTACTGTGGATAGCATTCCGGTTTTACTTTCCACTCATATTCTATGAACAAGGTAAAATGTACACTGAAGTAGAGAAGGGTATGACTTAAACGTTTATGCAAACCAAACCTTTTCATGAATAGCATGGTGGACAAGTTAGAAAATGGACTGATTTGTCTATGTTTCAGTTCCCATTTTAGAAACCCAAATTAACCATTTCATCTTTGATGAGATCATCTTTCTCTGATGTCAAGTGTCAACATGTTAATTTGTGATACTTTTTTTTGTTTATTAGCATGTTTAAGGTCAAAAGGACTCCTCTGCTGTCTCACATAATTGTAAGTAAATTCAGATTTTCAGGGTCTGTTTCAAGTCTCATTCCGTTCAGTGATGTCACTTTGACTTAGCAAACAATTACACCAAAGACATCTTTCAGGAGACAAATTCTTCCCTGAGAATATATCTGGTCGTTTCTTTAACTTTTGCAACAGAGGAACAAAGACATTCCTGAAATTAAAAGGTGGACATGAAATCTGACAAAGTCACAACAGACCAGATTGGAAGAAAACATATTTTCCCACAGATTTCAGTTGAAGATTTAGGTCATGAAAGATATTAATGGAATTATTTCTCCAACACTCTCTACTTCTTGCAATCTAACTCTCAGTCTCAAACTATTTGCCTCCAGCAATATCACTTTTACCAGACTTCAGGAAACATTATAAACTGGTAAAGCTCTAATCACATTAAAAAACCCGAGATTTCCATGGGCAGCAATTATTGTTAAAGTAGTGACTACAGCTGGGTGCAACACAAGCCATCATACAGCAATCAATAAACAAGTTTGAAACCTTTGGTTCAAGAAAGAAATGAGAAATGGAAGTCACTGTCATAATCAACAGGCAACCAGTTGCCTCGCTTGAATGCTGGAAGAGGTTAGAGGGCAACACAGAAATCAACATGATAGCAGCCAGAACAAATTTAGGAAAGCTTGTGAAGTATACTTAAAGGGGATCAAATGCAAGTGAAACTTTTTAAAATTATTATTTTTTTTTAATGCTATGAAGGTGCTAAGGGATAAATGGGTTTTTTAAACTCCCTGTGCAATCTGTCTGGCATGCTGTATTCCTCAAGATGGCCAATCAGATAAAAACTCTGGAGGTAATTGAAGAATCTGTAATTCCATTGAATTTCTTTTTAAATTGGCCTGGCAATCATAAAGCAGTAGAGGCAATAAATACATTTAAAGAATTGGTATTAGGTGTTTTACTGAGATGCACTGTTAAAGATTGTAGGCTTCAGAGCAGAGAATAGAACAATCTAGATGAACAGGGCCAAAAAATTCAGACTTTGCTGATTTTACCTTTCTCTGGTTTTGAGTGTATGCCCTTGAATAATTACAGCTATGCTCCATGAGATGCTAAGAATCAGCAGTTTTGATTGATTTTACTCATGTTGGGTTTCTCTGTTACTGTGGTTGGAGAAAAATAATCTAAACAGAGAACGGGCAGATGACTCCTTCAAATAGCTAATAATTCAACCTACATTTTCTGGAGCACCTCCTGAATTTGCTTTCTGTTGAAACGCTTTTGTTGCTGGTACAGGGAGCAAAGTAATGTAAAATTCCCAAGGACATGTTCAGATTCCAGAGGGAAAAGAGGTCATTTCTATTCCTATAAGCTGACTAACTTAACCACACTGCTCATCTTCTGACTGTTTCCAAACTTCAGTTTAGTTTTCAGGTGTCTACAAATCACTGTCACTTGGATTTACAATGCTGTTCTTCAAACAGAAGATGCTTTTGATGCTTAAATAAGACCAGTGGCAAACACAAAAATTTTACTTTAATTTGCTAGAATAGGAGTGGAAGACTTCCATTCTTGATTGATTTCCACAGGTATTCTGGAGGAAAAGTACGTGAAAGTAGGTATGGTACACCTATTTTATGTCAAAAGAAATTACTTTGGAGAAGTTTTACAAACATTCGTTTCTTTCTTTCTTTCATTGATTCTGTCACTTTTGCTGTCCAAGCATGACATCACATTTTATCAGAAAAGTGCGTCTTATGCCTTAAATCCTATCATGGAGCATTCAGCTAAAATCCATTATTAATTCCACTCATAATGGCATGATATTTACTTTTGTTCTCAGATATTTTTTTTTAAAAAGTTTCAATTTCTTAATATGCAGAGCTGGTGCACAGTTGAGAGACATTAAACTAATATCAGATTCAATAGCCTTTTGGCAGGTAAGCACCATGTGACTTGTATGTTAATGAAATGGTAGTGAAATTCCAACCATGGAAACAACACCCTCTGTCCCCTGGCTGCAGCACCAAGGTCTTCAAATATACAGTAATCCTGGCTTGGAGGAGGTCCTGCACCCAAGATATTTTCTCCCTGTAAGAGCTTCTTGTTAAAGGGCAATTGTCATGGTAATCATGTCAAAGGCAGTAGAAAATTCTCAATGCAAATTGCCTTCCACACTGTCGTTAGTTATTCTGAATTCCTGGTGGTAGTTTAATCAGCCAGATTTACGCTGATAGCCTACTAGTGAAAGACAACTTCAGTTTCCTGGGTTCTCTAATCCTCTATCAGCAACAGTTTTGTTTCCAGCATGTAAACAAATAGAAGGACTAACAACAGGCTAAAGCTGAGAATTGCCATGAAGAATGGCTGTTCATCCCCAGGGAGTCTCTGATCAGTTCTGAGCAAGAACTGTTTGCTCTACGCGTCAGAAACAAGCAAGAGCTCCAACTCATTTCCCTCTGCGGTTCAGCTTTGTTCCGGCATACAATGGGTAAGGTGAGCCAAAAGACAATCTATTCTGCCTTTTCTCAGAGAAAAATAGATTAAAGAAAAGAAATTAAGACTCCCATGAGGTTTTTTTGGTATGTGACCACAGGGATAGCACAGGGAGGTAAGCAAGATTTATACCTACTGAGGATCTGACCAACTGTTCAGCCAAGTCACACAAAGCAGAGAAAGTGACTTGCTCAAGGTGAAATGGTGAACAAATGGCAGTAGTGAGCAGAAAACTTAACTCTTGCTCTCCCTTTCCACTAGAGCACTTCTCTCCCAGGCACCCACTTTTGGATTTAGCTGGAGGTAGGGTCACACCTACACTGCAAGAATACAGCAGTAGCAATTTTAGGGTAGCTGGAAATTTATACTGGGCTCTTTCAGCTCCACCCAATGAGAAAGGAAAGAAAATGACTCAGCAGCATCATTCATGTTCATAATCAGCCTTGATACATGTTCATAATCAGCCTTGATACATGTTCATAATCAGCCTTGATACATGGCAATGTGGTCGAGGATACATTACTCCCACAGAGACTGGATACCTTGAGAGAGAAAAAAAAAAAAAAAAAAAAAAAAAAAAAGCAGATAATTGTTTTTTCCAAGGGCCTGAACAACTGTAGAAGAATAACCTGAGTATGACTCTTCAGACACAACACAGACACCATGTGGTTCATTTCAGATAACTAATATTTGGAGAAGTTGAGAAGGGAAACTTGTTTACTTTGAGGATGGGTTAGTTTTCAGGAATTCACTGCAACACTAAATACATTCAATAACCGCTATGACCTATTATTATAAATTCACTTCAAGGAGCATATAAAACATCATCTTACATTATTCTTTTTTTCTGTTCTTTTGTTCTTTATTCTTGTTCCAGTTAAACTTTCATTTAAACTATATATTTAAGTGTGAAGTACTGAATAGCCCAGTTATGAATACTCAGCCTTTCATTTCTAGCTCAGTTATAGAAATATAACTGAGATAAACAGTAACCAATATGTAATGATTAGTTGGCATTAAATTTGGTTTTAGAAGATAAAGAATATTTTTTTTAAGTGTCATTGGCTACCATTGGTTGGTACTTATTAACCTATGGAGGAACACATGTTATGGTGCTAGTCATTTAAAGTCAGGATGTGAAGTAAGAGGTAAACATATATTTCATATTTTTTCAGGCTGTTTGACTTCACCATACCATTTTATCACATGCCTGATCTTTTAATTGGCTGCTACTGAGCCAGGTGATATCTAGGTATTTTAAGGAACAGAGATATATTAAAAAACAAAGCAAAAATATATTAAAGTTAAGTCAGAGTCAAAACCAGTAACTTCAGCAATATAAAAAACAAAACAGAATAAACACACACACACACAAAAAAAAACAATAAAAGCCAACCCTTCAGGGAACACAGAATTATCCAGTGTTATAAGCCTAGAAACTTAAAGCCAAAGTTAATTTTAAAAGAAATCTAAACATGTAAAGGCAGCAAAATGCACAGAAAATTATGTTATTTCTTACTTATTTATTTATATCAGCAGCAGAAGCCACATAGGAAAAAGGCAGCTAAATCAAATTTTAAATCACAAATAATAAAATGCAATCAGTATGCACTGATCTTAATCATATGGCTATAGCACGAGTTCAGGTTGCTCATTTCTATACATGGATGATTTAGAAATTAAGCTGCTCATTTCACTAATGACAATAAATATCCTTATATTTCATATCTTTTCCAAATATTTAGGCTCTGCAATCATAAGGCTCATTTCATCAAAGAATATTGCATGTACACTGAGAAAAGGATCAAAAATCAAAACAAACAGATGACTAGGGGGCCTTGATCAGGACCTCCTGCAAGAAGGATCTCTCTCAAGTGATGTGAGGAAAAAAAACAAAGCCACCAAACACAGAATCAGTGAACACAACAGGAAAAAAGAAAATAGCAACATGCAACACAGTAGAAACCCTTAAATTAATGACCATGCAATTCACCTGAGAGAGGAAAAAGAAAAACAATGCAAAGGGAAGATGTCTGCAGTCATCCTGCCAGCACTCAGAATTTTGAGGTCACTGCTACCTTAGGAGATGACTGGTTTCTGCTTTACTAGAAAACACCAGTTCAGAAGTGTGGAGAAAAAACATGTGTCTGAATGTTGTAGGAAAGAAATAATGAAAAGGTTGTTTTGGTTTGGATTTTAACTATTCAAATTAAGATCACAAACACAGAAATTCCTACTCAAAATGACATGGTTTTCTATGCGGCCATTACAAGGACAAGCCATTAAAAGAAGTCCTATCTGCCCATTATCATACAGGGGTCTTAGAGCAAAGCTTAAACATAACAAACAGGTTTCTCCAGGCTCAGATGAAAAAGGTACATGAATATGATGAGGACTGTAACATTTAGTCTGGGGACAACTGCAACAACCCTGAAGTGGACTTCCCTTAAATTAGTGATAGATAGTCTAAAACTTGTACAGCTCAGTCTTTGTTATCAGAATGTGCATGTGGGTGCGTGCATGCACATGCGCACGCACAGACACACAGAGTAACCATCCTTTTAGCAAGTTTCTGTCCAGCCAACACATGGTAACTAACTGGTTCACCCTCTAGCTCTATGTCATTGCTTAAACTCCTCTTAAAATGGTCAAGGAACATGTATGCAGTCAGATGTTAAGTTTTTGTGAAGGAGATCATAACATCTAGCTGCATGGTATGTATGTGGGCAAGGTGGGTACAGACAGTAATATATTAGTGGACCAATTAGTTGACTAGTACAGCCTTCCAGTCACACGAGCAAGCCTGAAGGTTTAACTAGTTTAAAATGTATTTTTCAGTTTACTGTTACTCTTCCTTTCTGATACGTAAGTTTACCTCATTTTTCACTCTATTTGACTTATGCACAAATGCATCTGCAGGGCATCACATTTTGTCTGTGGGCATACATTTTCGCACATGTTAGAACAAAACTGAATTTGAAGTTCTACTTATCCTCTAGCAGAAATGCCTTTGTAGGTATGAATGGCCTGTCTCAGCCTGGAACTCAACCCCTGCTATGAAATACTCCTTTACATCAGCCCGACTGTTTTGCAAGCCTGTTAACAAGATGATTATAAATTAAACACACATATATGTACATATAAACATTATATATATGACATACATGCACATGTTAAAGGCAGGTAATACATTACAGTGAATATTCCAGGTTTCGTGGAGATCGAGGGCCAAATCCCCAGCTGATGTGAGTTCCTATAACTCAATGGATATTGATCAAAAGCAGTTTTTAATGTTCCTTTCATCAACATTGTAAGACTTTGCCACACAAATGAATTAACTGTATGAGGTCAGAGAGTTCAGTAAAAGTAGCAGTGTGTGCATTCTAATGATACGATTTCCTCGCTACTTTTTAATCAGATGTGAGAGTGTGATACACTATTTCAAAAGCAAAACCCAGTTCTGAATATCTCAGTTTTGGCAGTGTTCCAGAGATCTTATTTGTAAAGACCTAGTCCCCTTTGCTGTCCCTCATCTTGAATATGCAAAGGATCAGGGCTCTGAATCACCAGTCACTAGAAATGTAGGTCATAGGTTTTTAGCTGTATTTCTCATTGTTTCAATTTACTGAGCACGGACTCACTATGACGGCTGTTAAACTCCGTTACTGCTAGAATGTCAACGTTCAACATGTTTCTCTAAACTGAACCATATGATTTTGTGTTCCTACAGCAAAGTGAATTCTTTCCTCTACTTTTAATATTCCCTTTGATAAACTATACTACCATAGTAATAACAGTGAAGTCTCAGAAGCTACCACATACTAAAAATAAATGTTCTGAGATGCTGTTCTGCAGAATGGGATATGCAATACATCTTAGAACTCAATTTTGAAAATTTTATGAAAAAGTACTGCAATGCAAAATAAAACTTACTGTGTAAATTATCTGTTAGCAAATGTTATTCTGCAATTTTGCTTCTAAATTATTCAAAATTAGATAGGTCTTAATATTAAATTGTCAAATGACATTCCTCTTCCTGTAATACACATGGAATTGTTGATATAAAGAAAACAAAGTACTCAAATCACCTTCTTTTTAACTGCTCCAGTGCAGGATAGTTTTCTATATTTGCATTGACATTTATTTAAACTAGAAGATATGTATAGGATTACCAATTACTTTTTACCTGACTTATATTATTTCAAAAGGGTATTTAAGAGCCAGAAATTGTTAGAAGGAATGGAAGGAGGAAGATACTGAGAAAGGAAAGCAAAACAGTAAAGTACAACAGTTCTTAAAATGTCACAGAACTGAAACCCAGAATTTTGAGTCCTTTCCAGTACTGCATAAAATCTTATCTTTGAAGAACAGCTAAAGTTGTGATTCAGTGTTATCAATAATGTGCACCTGATTAAAATTAAATAATTGAACTCTAAGGATATTATGTATCACAGTGACATTTTCCATTAATCTTTCGTTATCAGCTTTGAGACTGAAATAAGGAGTCGTCCTAACTTAGATAACTGGATTGACACCCCATCTAACATAAAGGCAAAAATATTGCCATTGAGCAAGAAATAGAAGTATTAGGTCATCTATAGGGAGGATATACTTTTTATACAGACCACAAACATAAATTAAAATTAAGGTATACTTCATACAGATAATAGGAATTCAGAGAGGACCAAATAATTCCAGAGTAATTGGAAGAACTTTCTTAATTTCTAAATCTGTTTTCTAACTAAGAGAGAAAAAACCTTGACACTGGTTTTAGATCACAAAGCCAGCAGATTGTACAAAGTAACTCTTCAGGTCCACAGAATTACAACTGGATTACAAAGGCAAGTAGAGAAAATTCTTTCTCCTGTGCTCTGATCACCAGTCAAGCCATTACAGGAAAGCAGAATACGAAGCAGAGTGTTAAGGAACAGGTATGGTTTTGAAACGAATTGCACAAGACAGGAAAAGGAGTAATGGATGATAGTTTAACCTTAACTTCACCTTTATGTCTTAAACTACTCATCTTCCATAAATATATTAGACATAATGAATAGATGACCCGTTGATTGGGACAGACATATCCATAGAACCCATTTTGCTGGGGCAGCATTGATAAAAAGTGGCAGTGGCAGTATTAATTTTGCAAGTGTTGGTAAAAAGTGTTGTATAACAGTCTCCAATAAAGGTTCTGGTTATAGCAATATAATGTAGATCTTTGCAGAGATTTGAATTACTTTACCATCCGTGTACAGTAAGTTACACTAAAGCCTATATTATGAGACATGGTTTGGTTTCAAACTCCAATAAAATCCAGAGAATGAACCAAGAGTGAAGAAAATCAGTTCAAAGATTTTTTTAAAAAAGAAAAAAAAAAAAAAGAGAAAAAAAAAAAGAGAAAAAAGGTTAAATAGTGGCAGATAAAGCTAGAAATTTCCACTGGTGTTGCACTGTGAAAAACAGCCCAAAAAACTCCACCAAATATTTGACCACAGTTTTGCCTGGTTTTTTTTTTCACCCTAGCAGTTATTCCATTTTCATAGACAACCAAGGATTCTCTGCAATCTGTGGTTCATCCTCTACAATAGTGTCCCTTCATCAAGTCGTTGGGTTTTTATTTTCACATATGTTCTTTGTATATAAATATACTTACATGCACCCATACAGTGCCAGAAACAGCAATATCAGCATGGAAAGGAAAACCACAAGTGGAAGTCAGGGTTACAGTAGTGAGCTAACACTGGTGAGTATATATGCCTGTACGTATCCACCAGATATGAAGCTACAGAAAAATACAGAATTAAAAGGAAAATTGTCCCCACAAAACTTCGCATTACTAACTTCAGGCAGCCTCAAAACCTTCGAGTTCATTATAAGAAAAGTCTCATTGAAAAGACAATGAATCCAGTTCTGATCTGAAACATCTATACAAAACTATACAAGCATCTATAGAAAGCCACCTACCTTTTTTTCCAAGGAGGACTTTGAAACCAATATCACACTGCTGTGGCACCAAAACCAGTAGTTCTTTCAGTAGAGATGTCAATACACACTAACATCAGTGCATTGCAAGAGAGGAGAAAGTTGTGACCTTATTCCACAGATATGCAACACTGTGTCCCTATCTGGGGGAACGACAATGTAGGCTACTCATGAGGGGGAGCATGAGAAGGAGTGGGAGGGTGCTGTGTCACTCCTGAGGAAAGGTAGGAAGGATGCAGTTACCTCCCACATCTCTCACAGAGGCAAAGGAAATGTTATCCTTACTGTAAGACCACAGTTTGGGATGGAGAGACACCAGGTTCCATACAAAGAATGAGATTTGCTCAGCAGTCTTTGAAATTCTGCTTCGTTGAATGTGATTTCTACTACTTAGATTGGAAATGGAATCGTGGAAATGACATAATTTCAAAATTCTGGCATTAGCCAGTTGTAACTGAGGCATGTTTGCAGGGACACATGTGGACTGGTCGCAAGGCAGGTGAAGGGCACAGTGGATCTGATTTCTTGCCTTTGTATGATCTTTGATTCATTTTATACAGGACAGGGAGTGCTCCTAAATATTTGATGAGGTTTTTATGTATAGAACTATCACAGAATCACAGGTTGGTCGGGGCTGTAAGGCACCCCTGGAGATCACCTAGCCCAAGCCCCTGCTGAAGCAGGCTCACCCAGAGCAGGCTGCACAGCATCGCGTCCAGGTGGGTTTGAATGTCTCCAGAGAAGGAGACCCCACAGCCTCCCTGGGCAGCCTGTGCCAGGGCTCCGCCACCCTCCAAGTAAAGAGCTTTTTCCTCATATTCAGCTGGAACTTCCCGTGTTGCAGTTTGTGCCCGTTGCCCCCGGTCCTGTCGCTGGGCACCACTGGAAGGAGCCCGGCCCCGTCCTCCTGCCACCCACCCTTAAGGTGTTGGTACGCAGGGGTGAGACCCCCCTCGGCCTTCTCCAGCTCCACAGCCCCAGCTCTGCCAGCCTCTCCTCACCAGGGAGGTGCTCCAGGCCCCTCACCAGCTCCGCAGCCCCCGCTGGGCCCTCCCCAGCAGCTCCCCGTCTCCCGTGACTGGGGAGCCCAGCGCTGGGCCCAGCACTCCCGATGGGCCTCACCAGCCCGAGCAGAGGGGCAGGATCAGCTCCCTGCACCCGCTGGCCACGCTGCCCCTAACGCGCCCCAGGGTCCCACCCGCCTTCTCGGCCACAGGGCCACCGCTGGCCCGCGGGCAACCGGCTGTCCCCCAGCACCGCCCGGCCCTTCCCCGCAGAGCTGCCCCCCAGCAGCCCCCCCCCCAGCCTGTGCTGGTGCAGGGGCTGTCCCTCCCCAGGGCAGGACCCCGCGCTGGCCCCTGTGGGACCCCACGAGGTCCCCTCCCCCCCGGCTCTCCAGCCTGCCCAGGCCTCGCTGAGGGCAGCACGGCCTGCTGGTGTCCCGGCGGTTCCTCCCAGTTTGTGCCATCGGGAGACCTGCCGAGGCTGCGCTCCGTCCCCTCAGGTCACCCATGACCCAGCTGAACAGGACGGGACCCGGTGCTGAGCTGGGGCACAGCGCTGGCTACAGGCCCCCAGCTGGGCTCTGCGCCGCTGGTCACAGCCCCCGAGCTCTGCCCTCAGCCCGTGCTCAGCCCATCACTGCCCGCTCACCCAGCCAGCTCCTGAGCTTGCCTGGGGGCTCTGGTGGGGGCACTGCCAAAAGCCTGGCTCAGGTCAACGTAGGCACCGTCCACTGCTCTCCCCTCATCTACCAGCCAGTCATTCCACTGCAGAAGGCTCTCAGAAGGCATCATTTCCCCTGGGTGGATCCACGTTGACTACTCCCTATAACCTCCTTTTCCTCCACAAGTTTAGAGATGGCCTCCAGGATGAGCTGCTCCAACCCCTTTCCAGGGATGGAGGTGAGGCTGACCGGCCTGTAGTTTCCCAGGTCCTCCTTATTGTCCTTTGTGAAGGCTGGAGTGACACTGGCTTTCCTACAGCCCTCAGGCACCTCTCCTGTCCTCCAAGACAGAGATGGATGGAGAGTGGCTTAGCAGTAACATCTGCCAGCTCCCTCAGCACTTGGGGATGCATCCCATCGGGTCCCAGGGATTTGTGGGTGTCAGGTTTGCTTAAGTGATGTCTAACATGATCCTCCACAACCAAGGGAAAGACATCCTTTCTTCAGACTTTCTTTCTTGCCTCCGGAGTCTGGGATACCTGAGGACCAGCCTTGGCAGTGAAGACTGAAGCAAAGACAACATTCAGTAACTCCCCCTTCTCTGTATCCTTCATCACCAGGGTACCCACCTCATCCAGCAGCAGGCCCACATTTTCCCCAGTCATCCTTTTCCTACTGAGGGACTTGAAGAAGCCCTTCCTGTTGTCCTTGACAGCCCTCTCCAGATTTAATTCCAAACCGACCTTATCCTTCCTTGTTGCATCACTGCATGTTCTGACAATATTATTTATTCTGACACATATATTCTTCCCACGTGGCCTGTCCCTTTTTCCACACTCCATGAGCTTCCTTCTGTTTGAGTTTTTCCAGAAGCTCCTTGCTCATCCATGCAGGCCTCCTGCCCCCTTTGCTTGATTTCTTACTCATAGGAGTACACCAATTTTGAGCTTGGAGGAAGCAATGCTTGAATATTAGCCAGCTCACTTGGACCCTCCTACCTTCTAGAGCTCTAACCCATGAGATTCCTCCAAGTCAGTCCTTGAAGAGGCCCACGTTATCTCTCCTAAAGTCCAGGGTTTCAATCTTACTTATTGCTCTGCTTCCTCCACACAGAACCCTGAACTTCACCATCTCATGGTCACTGCAGCCAAAGCTGTCCCCAGTCTTCATACCCCCAACCAGTCCTTCTTTGTTAGTACAAGGTCCAGCAGAACACCTTGCTTCGTTGGCTTCTCCACTGCCTGTGTCAAAAAGCTACCAGCAAAGCTCTGAAGGAACCTCCTGGACTGTGTGTGCCTGTGTTATCTTTCCAGCAGACATCAGGGTGCTTGAATTCCACTTTGAAAATCAGGGCCTGTGATCATGAGGCTACTTCCAGTTGTCTGTAGAAGGCTTCATCAACTATGAAGAGAGGAAGAACATTTCTATTCACATCACTAATGCCACAAAGATTTCCCTGACATGCATCCTGGTTGGCAGAGGAATGTGCCAAAATAAAAATCTATGCAGTTCTGGAAATACCTGCAAAGGCATTTAAATACTGTGGGATGTTTATAGAGGTGCCTGTTTTTCACAACACCTTCAGTGACAACAGGTGAATGGGGAGGGGGCATCGAACTGGGAAGTCTACAGTCTAGACTTACAGTTAAGTTACATTTGGGAATGAAGCCTTTATCTCCTCTCAGTATCTCAGTTTGTGAAATGGGTACAATAGTGTTCCATAAATACTTACGAAAGTCTGTGAAACGCAGAAATTATGGTAAGAGATAATTATCCACAAAAAAACCCATGATTTCTTTGTTAACAAAAAAATTTTAAAAATTCCTTGGTATACAGCAATTGCCTCCGGCTTGGCCCAAGATTTTCCTATATACTTAAGATCAGACTGTTCAGAACTTTTTTACTTGCTAGGGTGCCAGCATAAAGCAGCACAGTGCCTCTGACATCCCTTCAGTGATACTGGTCAAGAACTTTGGTATAAAAATTACCTTCAGTGCAGTGCTACAGTCAGATGGCTGCTCTCATAATGACTTACACACTAAGCATGTAAGTGTTTGTTGGGGTTTTTTATCCATTCAATGAAATTATATAACCAAATAGTTCTAGAAAATACTACAGCATATTATGATCAGCACATGTTTCTGCACTCTTCACATACTCCACTCAGGGAAGAAAGAGGGGAAGAAAACCAAAGCTGTTTTCACAACACAGTTCTTTATCAGTGTCTTGTGGCTCCCCATGCACCATGCTGCCTGGCTGTGTACGTGTCTCTGCCTTTCAGGCAGCCCATCAGCCTGACTCCCCAGGGAAGTCACAGTGACTCAGGAAGGATGTTGTGCTGAGCAGCGTTTGCAGCACCTCCAGTGACATTCTCAGGGATGTGCAAGATACAAGAGAGGGAGTGGAGGCTCTGCAGCACAGCAACAAATACATTTTCAGCAGAATCCATCTGTGAAGCCAACAGATAATAATCAGCTAGAGACTAGAAGGCAGCACATCATGAGCCATTACAAAACAAACATGAGATGCTGTTGAGCACAGGCATAAACCCTGTCAAATTCAGAATTGTTTTGTTAACTAGCAATATATCCCACCAATTCCTACATTATATTCGGGGACAGGGAGCAGAAAGAGAGATCTCTTGAACGATGGCAGGTTAACTTAGTTGCCTGTGAGATCCTTCTATTGTTAAGGGCTTTCTGGGTTTTTTTGGTCATGTTTTTTTTTAACTGAAATACCTACCATCAATTTTAGTGAAGTCATTTGTTGCTCTTAGCATGTAGCTGCACAATAGACAATTTAAATATGATCGAGAGGATTATTCTTTCTTATTTGTTTCTATTTTAACCAATTCATCCCATGTGATGAAGAAACAAACTCCTGCTCAGTATTTACAGAGATCTAATCCATAGAGGTTTTAACTTCTGGGAAGACGTACCATTAAAAACAGTATTTCCATGATTACTGCAGTGGATCCCCAACCACCTCTTAGTCAGCTGTTGGGGAAAAATAAGGAAAATGTTGGTGTGGCAATTCTTTCTAATTACAAAAATACACATACTGACTGCACAGAAATTTTCCTTTTGGTATTCAGTCACACTTGCTTGCAAAATGCTAATACATTCAGATGGCATATAGTACAACAGCAGTGTAGCTTTCAACAGAAATACTGAGCAGCTGATTATGTGGCCCCGTGACTATTTTAGATTTGTTTACTTAAAATTGCAACCATGAAACAAGATTATGATTTTAAAAGGAAATAGGCTTTTAACGGGAGGTACCAAGGGTCTACTCATGAAAGATTATACTGTTATGCTTCTGAGCTCAGGAGAAAATAAAATGGAAGGTTTTTAGGGTTGGGTTTTTTATTAAAATTTATTATCACTCACATTGCCTACAAATGTTTGTCTTTTAGTTATAGCACCCTAAAGGAGATTAATTTATTGCTTGGATTATAAGGAGGTGAGCTAGAGCTCTAGGCTCTGCCACCAACATCTTGAATGAGCTTGTGGAAGTTACATTATTTCCTTGAATATTGGCCCTTTCACATGAGAGAGAGAGAGAGCAGTAACTTGCTCTCAGAAAAGTATTGAGATGCTAATGGTTTAATTAATGTTTTTTAATTGTATTGAGAGCCCCAAAACGGAGGTGCCATATTAATGCAAATTATCTCTATTCTTAAGTGGTAGAATGAATCTCCCTGAGACAAAGGCTGCACAATGCTTTGTCCAAATAACAAAAATCCAATGTCACTTGTTATACAAAATCATTTAGAAATGTCATGAAAAGATCATGGTAAAGAAAAAATTTAGTACAACTCAAAAAGCCCACTCAAATCATAAGGAACTACCTTATGTTCATAACTAGTGAACACAAGAAGTATAGAAATGGGAATGAATTAACTAAAATTGATATGCTAGAGCTTAGCTCACACTGGTAAATGAATTTATGAAAAGAAGAGCTACCCTACTAATTCTAGACTTCTTTTTTCAGTCCAAAGTTTTGGTGTGGTGAGCAGTCTAGAAGGAGTGAGCTTTACTGTTGAGACTGCTGTAGCCACCATCTCCCCCGACCAGGATCCTTCCTTATCACTTCCTTGAGAAGAGGTGATCTGACTATAGACTAAAAAAAAAGAACCCAAATAGAATGCCTGAGATTTCTGCCTCCTTTGGGTAAGTAAGTCTTGTGAACCAGCTTCACCACCCCACCACCCTTTCCTTCCTTTTACTTGCTTCCTCTTTTGGACATCTCATCCTTTCATTTAGCCTACTACAGCCACTTTTCTTATTTATTTTTGTGTCACTGCTGTGAGCTCCTCTCATGTTAGAAAGGCAGCTAAAAACACAGTCCTAATGTTGATATTTGACAGACCTCACAGTTGCTGAGGAGACCAGGTGTTGTGCCTGTCTTTAACTGTAAGATTTGCAGCATGAGCCAGAAACAGAAACTGTATTTTCAGTCTTTGCTGTTCTTTTTTCCCCCCTTTCCTTCTGTGTGTGCTTTGCTTTGTCTTCAACAAAAGCAACCACAACAGCTCAAATCCCTAGTACCTGACTTCTTCAGTCTTCCTTGAATAGTTATCATCCTCAGTACCCTCTAAAACACTGTCAGACAAGGTTTTCTAAAAGCAAAGCAAAAAAGAAAAACAGCCTGTCTAGAAACACTCTAAGCTAACAGGAAAGGGAATAATATCAGCTCTTAATGTGAATTTTTTTCTTAATGCTTTGCAAATCTGAGTGGATTCCCCTGCCCCCCAACTTTTTATACCTTTAAATAAAAACTTAACGTTTAATCTTATTTGCTATGAGCATAACCAGGCTGAAGCCTGTATGTACACAATACTTAATGCTGTTTCACATTTTGTAGTGACAAAAGCACGTTAACTCCCTTTAATTTATATTTTTCAAACAAGATTGTTAGTAAAGCATTACCACTAAACTCTAGTGAACAGAGCAGACAAGCATTTCTGTGTAGGATGGCTACACGTATGTTTAGGTCTAGCATTCTCCTCTGTTGGAGGTGGTAGCTAGTCTTTATAGACCAGTGCTGCAGAAGACAACCCTATGTGTCATTGAATCTGGCCTGTAGTTATATAGTACTGTAAAGCACAGCTGCCGTAGCCAACTTTGTTTACTCAGCATCACATGGAACTCCATCTGGAGGAGGTTTAGAGCTCTTCAGATAATTGGAGAATCCATAAGTACGTACTAAGGCATCCTTCCCCAAACAGCATGGTGACAATGGAAAAAAATGAGAAATATTTTCTACCCTCTCCGTTTCTCTGATAAGAGAGGATTTGTCCCACTCAGTTTTATTTCTATCCTGCTTGAAATCTGAAACTGCCAGTGACAAATGCTATTTGGAGAGTGTGGTCTCTAAAATATCTCACAGTTTATGATTATTAGATATCAAAAACGCCAAATCCACAGTTTAATATACCTATGTAATACTGCCTTCCTGTGATCTGCAAGGTCAGAAGACAATCAAATTTATGACCATGAAGTTACATTATGCAATAATCTGAATGCACTGGCTGTTGAGATGTATTGCTCAAGATACCTGCAACGTTCCCCTTGGGCATAGTTCAGTCAGTCTTCATGCTGCCAGGGGGAGTTTAGGATTACAGAAGGATTAGGGACAGAAAATGTAAAAATTAGGCTTTATGTAAAGCTTTTATTAGGCAAAGTACTCTGAATTTCACATGGAAGGACCTTTATGACCACAGAGCAGGAGTGGCTGAGATAGAGCCATCATCTTTCCTGGAAAGAGGCAAACATGAAAACACTTAAAATAAAAGTCATATTAAGACTGATGCATTTCCAGGGGTGGGGGAAGCCCTTAGTATGTCATATACCTTTCTGCTTCAGAGTAAAAATTACCAGAAACTTCAATGCAGTGTTTAAAACTGCCCTTATATGATCAGCTTTAAAGTATAGAAACACAATCTAGTTTTTGTTTTGTTGTTACTTTGAAATCAGTTTACTACCATTTATACAAGTGCAGTTAACATTAACTTTAGATTTTAGCACAAAGAGAATGATGACTCAAAAATTTTGCCACCCATTCAAGGATGTTTATACTAGGACGAAAAAAATTTAAATTTTTCCTTCCACAAGTATTAAGAAATCTAGAACACTAAGACTGAATAAAAAATAGATTATTTCCTAAAACATTTCGTGCAAACAAAAATGTATCTGTCAATAGATAATACAAAGAAACCATGCACATCTTTCTGTGAACTTCCAATCTTTCAACAATGCTTTCAATTTCCTGATAAATCATTTTTTTTAAATAATGTGTTTGAATTGGATCACAGTGACTGTTCATCCTAATGACATTGTGAAATCTCCTAGCAAAGTGTGTATTTATTTATTTATATATTTATTTTTCCATGCTAGTTTTTAAATTAGGGTTATATTAATAATAAAAAAATTGTCATCATATCTTTACCATAATTTAATCTTCAGTAAAAATGCATTGAATTATAAAGCTTATACTAAATAAATAGATTGAAATTTTAGACTTTTATTCTAAATCATACAATATATTATGAAGAAAGCAATATAAATAATAGTCACTGAAATTATATCATCTTAAGTTCTTTATAATTTCTTAAAGGGCTTTAAAAATGGACCTTATCTAATGTACAAATTATTTCTTCAATGTGCTTTTAATAAAATTGAGAGTATTTTAGCACTCATGCAGCTGAAGACTATGGAAATCATCATCTTGTGGGTGTATGGTTTTTTTTTCATTTTCATTCATTCAGACTTTAGAGAATGAAACATCTGTAACACTCGGCAAATGAGGAAAAAAGTGAAATTCTGTTACACAATTTCCATGAAAAATAATAACTAACCATAGGGTTCTCTTCTATATTACAAAGCTTCTGAAATGAACAATTAGCTGGAAATATATATTCATTCTGATTTTAAAACATTTGTTGATAGAGTAGTATCTCTATAGTTAACACTGTCATGTCCACTCATAAATGAAAATACCTCTCGAAATTTAAATCTCTTGACTATAGTAGGCTTTTTACTTTTCAAGTATTCTTAAAAACACCACGATGGCAACTGATTGTTTCATTTAATCTGTGTGTATCAACAACATTGTTACTTTCTCTTTTGGGTTTTTTTTTTTGGAGGGAGGCATTGAGGACTACAGAAAACAGTTTGCCCTTTCTCCATTGTACCTTTAATTGTTTAATTATAGGAGGAAATAATACATTACTGGAAGTACATGAAACTTTTGCTGTACCAAGATGTTTCATTCCTTGGAAAACAGAACAGCATAATTTATTATCCCGATCAAGTGATCTATGTGAAAGAGTTAGGTAATATCTTAGTGTGTTTGTATTACTTCTGTAGCAGTAAACAACTGTGCCTTGTAATTTTCTGTGTCCTTACTTCACAGTGATGAAAAAGAGTTTCAAGAATTGTGTTCATAAAATTATATGTTAGAATTATTTTTATAACTCAGTTCATTTGCATGCTTTGTTGCATCCGACAGACCACTCTGGGTACTTAAGAAACCTCTTCTGTAAAAATTGCAGTAAGCTTTATGGCTATTATTGCTATGTTCACTGATCCAGGCAAAATCATTTCTCTACTCAGAAGACAAAGAACTATTTTTAGAGTGTGGTCATGACAGCCTTCTCAAAGACAAGAACAATACTTTTGAACATGCAGAAAGTCACACAGGTGTGACAGAAATTTGCCTTGGCTAAACAAGGAACTTCCCACAACTCCAAGGCAAAACTGCTGCACAGAAATGTTCTAGAGGTCCCTTCCAACCCAAATTATTCTGTCATTCTATGATTTGTTGATGGAACATTACCCTCAAAGTCATTGCACAGTCACAATCTGTGTGGGAGATCATTAAATCAACCAGAAAACATAAACAATGCTAGGAATCAAAGGCGTTTTTTTCCCTTTTATTCCTGGATGCTGTATACCATACAGCAAGTACTCATCCCAAAAATTACTGTTAGATAGGAAGGGATGAATACATGAGTTAGTCCTAGCTATGTTTTTTCAAGGTAGTCTTGAAACTCTACCTACAAGGTAGATCTTCTAGACTGTAATGTCTTAAAAACACATTTCAATTTTGGAAAAGCATCACAAACAAACAATACTATGTGGAGAAACAAAACAATCTTCAGCAAAGATAGATAACATTCATTACAAACAAATACCTCTAAGGCAGTGAGTATTCACAGTACATCTCTTGGCTTTCCCCAGTTCTTTAACTCTGGACAGTTTCCTCATCTTCCAAACGGTTGTCTCACTGCAGTCAGAGGACATTTCACCCTTTCCTTTCTCTAAGAGTGCCTTCATTTCTGAGAATATTCCTCTGAAACACACAATATTTTATCTCAAAGAGACATTCAAGAGAAGCTCAGAGACATATCAATCCCTTCTCCTTCGCTACCACTGAGGTCCAAAGCCCTCTCTTCTACAATCTTCTCAGCATAACAGAATACCACTTGCAACTTCTGCTACAGTTTGATGTTAATTTCCACACTGCTCCAGGAAGGTCTACACTCGTAAACATTGAGGTCTTCCAGAAGGCAGTGATTAGCTATTATGTATAGTATGACCTAAATCTTTCTAATAAAACATACTACTATGCACATGTGGGAAACATAGCTTGTTTACATAGCCATTAACTAAATTGTACATAAGACTTTTTCTTTGTATTTATTTTCTTATTGTGCTACAAAGGCAGGAGCAGATGCTTAAAGAATATTCATTTTTAATAGTCAAAATCCGAAACATGAAGTCACATCTCTGAATTTTACTTCAGACAGGGCTCTTACACTATCTCCTTAAACCACAAAGGGTTAGTTGTTTTGTGTGTGTGTGTGTGATGAGTTTTTTTTAAAACTCTAAGGTTTAAAATTATTGCTACACTGAAAACAGGATTTATCTACACTGAAGGAGTATTCTGTGGAGATCTGATTAACTGATTCAGGTTTATACATGCTGGAAATGAATGAAATATAGGATGGTGCTTTAAAATTAGGAACAGTTTCACTCCAGGGTACAACCCCCCCCAACATTAGCAACAGTCCCTTAACATAACTAATAGCGGATACTCTTGATTAAAGGGAACTCCCCGAAAAATTTGTCAAAGAAAGCTCAGCTGTTAGTTAAGGAATTCAAGTGCAAATGTACTCTAGGCTCTGATCACACCAACAGTCTGGAACAGTCTCTCCTTTCTAGTTGAATGTTCAAGGTTGGTGGGTATTCTGAGGGGTGTTCAAGAATATTTACAGAGTATTTTGAGGTAACTCTGGACATCCTAAAATGAACTTGTCTACCCTACCTTGCAGGAGCCATTCTACTTTTTCTAAAACAATTAAATAGTGCAAGAGACCAAGAAAGCAACAATCTAACCTCATCAATAGGGCACCTTCCTTGGAGCCAGATATACCACAGTTCCCATTCTTGCTCCTGCGAATGCTCCTTCACAGAAATAAGACAGTGTCTACAGCAAATTGTCAGAGCTTTCTCTGCTAGCCTGGCAGCTGGAAAATTAAGATCCACATTCCTCCTAGGCTGCATAGAGAATTAAAATGGGGGTTCTAGTCCCTTATCTAGTGGATATCTAGTAGACATATTACCATGACATTTTCCTTTCCACAGCTGATACTGTTGAATGATTGAAGATCTTTAGGAGAACTAGATCTATTATTTAGAGAAAACTTTTGCCCAGCTCCAACTGCAAATCATAAAGTTATGCTTGTGCCTACTTCTTTTGTATCTGCAGTGAGTGGGCAAGAAGTCTCAGGTGGGATGGCGGTAAGAAGTTGTCATTCTGCAATGCTAATGTCATGGTTCATATTGCAGCCTTTGCTGGGGAGGCTGTCTGAAAAGGCTAACTTATGTTTCTGCAAAGCCACATTGGTTTATTGCTGTCAAGAAGGAAGAGGGATAGAATTATCAGCCTCATGAATCATCAGGAAAACTACCCACCAGTTTCTCATTTCAAAGGCTTTACTGATGAGCATTACTGAAAGTATATGCAGGGTTAGATCTAATTTTCAAATACCCTGATGAAACAATCCAGGAAATTCAAATGGTACCATTACTGTTTTGGCCAATGTGAAGAACCTAAGTCAAGGCTCCAAAGTCATTCTCAGCTGCAAGCAACCAGCTACCGCAATAACGAGGTTGATAGGAGAACAAGTTAACCGCAACAATGTTATCTCTTATAGTCCAATAAGAGGAATGCAGAAATCAACTATCTATTTGTAGCTTGGTTCTGGGAAGTGTTTCAATAGTTCACAGACTTCCCCTATTTGCAGGTTGTATTAGAGTATGAAAACTGAAATTCTTCAGGAGAAACAAAACTGGAATATGTGCTCTGTTCAACTCCTAACACTGTTCTGGGAACAGAATGGAGCTAAGCTTGAGGTAAGTTCAGAAGAAACAAGAGCAGTCTGAACATCAGTTTTCTCAGCCACAACTATTTAACTTCTCAAATCCTTTCCTAATGTATTGCACTACTTGCTAATACACAGGAATCACTGTCTTATAAGTCTGTTGAGGTATTCTAAAGAATTCTATATTCAGAATATATATCTATTTAGAATATATATATTACTGTTTTTAAAATTCAATTTAAGGTATTTGGGGTTTATTTCTACATCAGATTTTTGAAAGTAATTTTGGAAGGCCAATTTGTAACAAGGCAAAACCTCAGAAAAAGCCCCATATGCTTACACAGCACATTTGAACCGCATAATGTCATACGAGTCCAAACTACAATGATCGAAAACTATTGCCACACTTTAAAGTGAGAATAATAATCAGTTCAGACTACACATTGCCATGTTGAATGGACAAGTAAGTCTCTTCTTATTTCATCTAAACTTGACTTGGAAACAATGGGTTCAATATTGGCTATTTATCTAGAATTTTGTCACTGACTTCATTGTGAGACCATTACTGGGACTAATGACATGAACTTAGGCAATAAGTTCCCAGATGAATGGCCAGGGTGGTACTTTCTTTCATCATTTTTATACCTTTGTTCTTAGCAACTAATTAAAATGAAGTGTCCTTCTAACAGACATGTCAGGAGTCTTACTGATAGAGCTACTAACTGAAATGACGTGGCCTGCACTACACAAGAGTTAAGACTAATTGTCAATAGTGATCTCTTCTGGCCTTAAAAAAAAGAATCTACCAGTGTGCAGCAAAGACTGTTTTGAAGAATACCATCTGAGGAGTAGATCCTATTCAATGTGAAAAATTATTGGGTTTTCCCCTACAAGAAAGAAGCTTCATCAAGGAGAAATGAAATATCAAGTTTTTCAATGAAATGTTTTTAACTGTGTTTTCACAGAAACAAGACTTGATATGTACATATGGATGGAAATCAGTGTGTAACAAACTGGAAAATGTAGTAAAGGAAATTAAGCAGCAGGAAGTAACATAATTGCCAATACCCTACATAATACTGGCGTATTGCAGCAATAACCTACAATGCAGGAATGGTAGACTGAGGAAAATTAGGCCTTGAGCCAAACAGATACAAAAAGAAATATTACAAAACCACAAAAGCACCTTTCATGAGGTATCAACTACTTGGATACTGGAGAAACTACTTGGATACTGGAGAAAAAGTCTAAAAAAATTACTGAGGAGGAGAAGTAACCCGTAGCAAAAAAGTGAAAAAGCTATTGGAATCAGAAGTAAAAGCAGACATCAGAGGGTGAGAAACTGCTGCTGGATTGATGTAAACTCTGCCCTTGAGCCTCAGATCAGCAGAACTGAGAAGGTATAGAGCAGAAATATTTCCATGTGTTTAACTTGTTACACCTTTCCCTGGGCATTCATCATTTGCTGCTACTGAATGAAGAATTGTGGTTAGGCAGAGCTGTAGTCAGATCTAGTCTCTTCATACCTTCTAATTACTGCACATGTTCCTGCAGCTTAATTGTAAAGGGGAAAAGAACAACTCAAGTAGTACATTATCAGAGCCTCCATCTTTTTTATACTAGTTTCAGTAGAAAAAGAAAGTGGTTTATTTCACTAGGGAAACAATATAGCTGGACTTTCCTAGCACAGCATTTCTTTCTGAAAGTGAAGAAGGATGTATTTCACCCTACTTTATGCTTTCTCTTTCCTGGTGCTCAGTTAAAATATGGAAACAAAGACAGTACATTAGTACATATAGCAGATCTTGACTGTCTTACAGTTCACTGGTGTAGATATCTACTGCCATTCAACTAAGGACAAGCTGCGTAAGTTCCCATGGTTAACAATACCTCCAAGCCTATAACATCTGATTCCCCAAACCGATGTCTGATTTCTGCATCTAGATCAGCACTAACGTGAACATCATGTTGACACTACTTGATATTGACTGAACACACCATTTCCTTTTCAGTCAAGCATGCAGCTTATCGAGCAGGCTATAAGGCATAAAACTCCATAAAAATGTTGGAGTAGAACCTGTTTCTCTGTCACACACATGCTATATTTGTTCATCTGTTTTTCACAGCTAAAAGAGTGGTAACGAATTGGCAGGAAAGTTGTATCAATTTGCTCTAGTAAAACTGCAAATGGCAAGAATCTATTAACTTTTATTGGAACTGGCCAACACCACCCTCCTCTTGAATGAATGTGGGCTCTGTTCCCCCCAAAAAAGTAGTAAACCAGACTGTTTATAATGGTTGGCAGCAGCAACATCCATACCACAGACCTTCACATCCAGCTATTTGGATTCATGTCAGCCTCCAATATTTTGAGAAATCGATCCACAGAACAATCTCAGTGTTGTGATTCAAAATAAATTGCATTAGGTATGGCTACCCAGATGGCTGGGTACCAGCACATAGTTGTTTTTGAGACCAGGCTGATGGATCATGCAGCCAATGAGCTTCCAAATGCAGGCTCAAAGACAGCTCAAGTGTCCTCTGGGGAACACGTGCCTGTTCGATTCCCTGACACAGGCTCCCTGCTGTCATGGTTTAACCCCAGTTGGCAACTAAGAACTACAGCCACTTGCTCACTCCACCCCCACCCCCACCCCCAGTGGGATGGGGAGACAAAAGTGAGAAAGCTCATGGACTGAGGTAAAGGCACTTTAATAGCTAAAGCAAAAGCTGCTCAAGCAGGCAAAGCAAAACAAGGAATTCATTCACTCCTTCCCATCGGCAGGCTGAGGTTCTGCCACCCCCAGGAAAGCCAGGCTCCAGCACACATCATGGTTACTTGGGAAGACAAGATGCCACAACTCTGAACATACCCCACCCCCTCCCCGTTCCTTCTTCTTTGCCCAGCTTTATATGCTAGAGTATGACATTATACGGTATGGAATAACCCTTGGGTCAGCTGGGGTCAGCTGTGCTGGCTGTGTCCCCTCCCAAATTCTTGTGCACCCCCAGCCTACTCACTGGTGGGGTTGGGTGAGAAGCAGAAAATGTCTTGACTCTGCATGAGCACTGCTCAGCAGTAATGAAAACATTCCTGTATTATCAACACTGTTTTCAGTACAAATCCAAAACATAGCCCCATACTAGCTATGAAGAAAATTAACTCTATCCCAGCCAAAACCATCAAACCCACATACAGACTGCAGGCTGATGGGTGACCATGCTGCAAGAAGCTGCTCTAGAAATCATGTTTCTAGATGAACTAGATAAAAATAACCATTGAGCTTGTCAGAGACCAACTAACATGACCACATTAAAGGTGGTTCAATAAATACCAGTAAAAGGTAACAAAACTGATCACAGCCTGCCTGCCTCGGTGGAGGAACAGTCCCAGGCAACATCTTAGACTCCCATACTAGGATATATACTTCCCTTGACAGAGTAGATGGCAGAAGAGGTGCATTCACTTTTGTAAACTTGTCTAAAATTTAAAAGAAAAAAATCTTCCCTCTGGACATCGCTGACTGAAAGCTTGAGTCTTAATATCCTTTGAGAACTGTGGTAAAGGAAAAAAAAATTGTTTTACAGAAGTCATACTACTGTTTACTCTTTAGTACTCCAAAGGGCATGACACTGTTTTTACCACCTCGTGGATTTTCCACAACACTAAGATACACCAATTTGACTTTAAGTTTTTGTGTTAGTTTTTGTTTGGTTTTAGATCTTCTGTACATTTTTGTTTCACTGCAATGGCTAAAGGCATAACAGTGGGAGAAAAACACTCGGGATTCTGTTCAAAAGAAAAGAGGATTTTTGGAAGATTGGAAAGACCTGGTTTTAATTTTTTGAAAGCTTAAATCTGAGACTAGCTCACAACAGTTTCAATTCTATTTCAAGCATATGGAGAAATCATAAACCCAAATTGCTTATTACTTGTTTCAAACTACAAACCAAGGCTAACTGCAGAGAGATTGGTATAAAGCATAACGGCAATGGAAAGCAGAGCTGAGAAGAAATGGAATCTGCATTAGAAAATACCTGGACAATTGTTACTCATGCATTGTTTCTCAGTTGTCCTGTCCAGGGGGAACTCAGTAACAAATAGCATGAATAAACTTATCATACTGTTAGTTACCTTAAATAGTTTGCTTCACTGTGTTCCCCCCGTGAAACAACACATATTTTTTTCTTCCATTATATTAATTAATTAATTAGTCACTGAGCAGATAACAGAACAGATTAAAGAAAATCTTAAAAACATTCAAAATCATTTACATTTGCTGCTGTATTTATGGTGGGAAAGTCCATCATTCTGGCACTAATGCTGAAGTCAGGCATGAGGAAGGGATTGCAATGGAAAGGTTGTCCATTACTTGTAAACAAGAACCCTGTAGAAAGGCTGAATTGCTGGCAAGAACGAGCATACCTTCTAGTCTCTTCTAATGACTCACACAATGGCTCAGAGTGTCAGGCTGAACTGCCCTGCCAAGTCCTTTCATTTTGTTTCTCTGAGAAAAATGAAATCTGAAAAAAACAGGAACATTCAAGGAAGATGGGGTAAATACCAAGGTTCTACATAAGCCCAGCAAAATAACTGTGAAGCACTTATACTAATTCTCCCATCTAAAATTAGTGCAAATAAAAGTTATAGAAATTCCACGAGAAATGGTATTTTAAAGCTATTTACAGCAGGTATGTGCATATGGGAAAATAGTACTAGCAAATAACTTGTAAGCAGACAAATACAAATAATTCACATTAGCACAGATATTTTAAAATTCTTTTCCATTGTTTTTGGTTTTTTTTTTCAAAAAAGAAAATCTAACAGTGTGGGGTTTTTGTTTGTTTGCTATTGATTTTAGGATACTCCCACTAAATTTACAATTTTGTCATACAGGACTTTTAAAATATGTTGATTAGAAGCAAGGGTTAATGTGAAACAGCAGCTGTTACTTAGGTATAATTGCATTTTCAGCACAACCAGTGGCTTGATTTAAATATTCATTATAAACCTGCAGAAATCATAAGTAATGAAGTTGTTATTGCTTATACCTCTTAGGGAATTATGTATAAAGTCACATACACAGTTAGATTTCAACTACCTTAAATGTCTGAATTAGTCCTTACAAAGACTAAGTTCTCACTAATTTTAAAGGAATTTCATTTGACATCAGTATATGACATGTTATTCTTCCCTCAATAGTTATGTTCTGCAGAGTGGAAGTAGTACAGCAGACGAGAGAATTTCCAGCCTAGCTGTCATTTTGGCTGATAACTGATCCGATAACTGAAAAGTGAAAAGTAGAAAAAAAGGGTGAAGTTGTTCGGGTGGGGAAAAAAAAGAGAAGAAGAAAAAAAAAAAAAAAAAAAGCCTGAAATAAGAATGCTTATTTGCATCCAATTTTGCACTGTTTAGAGTGTTTCACGTACACAGAATATTTTATATGCTTACCCAAGCCTATGATTTAACCAGTACTTCACCAAATAAGCTGGCACGTGAAAGTGTTTAAGATATCAACCACTGGCTACCAAAACTATCCAGTACCACACAAAGCACTGGGTATTTTCCTTTCTCTGTTTCTTGCTTGCCTTAATCATCAGAAGTTGAAGTGCAATTTCAGTACAGAATTTCAACTAGGCTCCATACTGGAACATGAACCTTATTTAATTCAAAACAAGGTAGCATTCAGCAACATCTAAATTATAATCTCACAATTAGCATTTTTTTCTACAGCTTGTGTCATCTTATCATGATCTTTTGAAACTAGTGAAAACGAGCTTATGAAATTCTTCTGTGCTATAAACTGTTTCTTCAGTCAAGATAACCAGGAGGAAATGTACGTAAGGGAAGAATACTAAAAATTACTTTTTTCAGCCTTGAGTAACAAATTAATACTGCTGATTGTTCTCTCCCTGTCCTCTTTAGCACAGGTATGCACATTTGATGAATGCAGTCCCCAAGTATACTCTGTGTAAACTCTAGTAACTGAAATTTGGAATACTGATCAAACTATAATTCAGCGTGAATTTCCTTGAAGTATAATCTTTCTGAAGCCAATTGTAAAGTAGAGTTATCTAGGGAAAAAAAAAGATAAAAGACAAAAAGTATTACTTTAAGACCACGTTCTGCTACTCAGAGTCATAGCTAGTACTTTATAATTAAAATTCTGATAATGGTGATGAGAAACTAGCATTCAAGATGAAACAGAGGGAGGAGCTAGGGAATCAGGCCTTGGTGAACAGAAAAATAGACAATTCCTAAAAGAATCAGAGATGATATTTGCACTGTTAATTCAACACCATAAGAATGAGATGCAAATAACCAAATGTTAGGGAAAAAGAAAATGGAGCCTCTAAGGGATGGCTACAGTAGTGAGGCCAGTACTAAAAACAGCCACATCCAGTATTAACCTTGGCATTTAGAAGTAACAGGAAATGATTCTGGAATCTGGCAGATGTTTCCCAGAGAAAACATATGAAATACTGTAGGGATACTGAGGCTGAGTCAGAACAGGGATGTTTGAAGTCTGACATGAAGTGGCGGATGTGACAAGAGAGAAAATCAGTTTAGAAAGATCAGTTTAAAACATCTTTGACAATTAAGGAAATGCCAAGTGCTGTTGTGAAAGCTAATAGAGAACACAACAAATGTTAAGGATTACAGAGAGCTGTGCACAGCTGATCTAGAACGGTGACCTCATCCTTAACTAACAACCGTACTTCAACAGCTCACTCCCCATCCTCAGCTCCAGTGCAGCAGGAGATTTACAGGAGAAAAAAAAAAAAACAAAACACCAGAGGAAGTATAAGAATGCACAAAAGTAGGAGGACACCTATCTTCTCCCTGGCATTGACTGGCACAGCAAGTTCCCTGCTGCAGAGGCTACATCCAGCCCTGGCTTTATTATCTATGATTTACAGACACCACACATTCCCACTTTTGGACTGAGCTGTATCATAGATGAACAAAGGCTGAAAAGACAGGCTTTTCCATAGAAATAGATTATGGTTATTGCATTTCTGAGGACGGATAAGTTGTGTGCTTTACACGTTGTCACCTGCTCAATATGAGATGGACAGAGACTAGTTCATATCTCTGTTGATACGCTGCATATGTAGTATACCACAGTTAGAGACCTGCCTGTAACTCCCTGAGAAGGCATGCTGGCTGCTGCCTCTCGCAGGGGGTGAGACTATCACTCAGCAAGGGGCTGACATTCTGGGTAGCAGTTTGTTTCTTTTGCTGCCTGCTGCACTTTCAGAGATGCAGCTGAGCTGTGGAAGAGCATTTACTTTCAGAACAATTGTTTATTTGCATAGATTTTGATGATACTCAATGTTACTGGACCATAAGGACTAACTGTGTCTCCCATCTGCCAGATAAGCAATGACACTGGAAAATGCACGAGTGAGCTGGAGGTGTAACTCCAGAAGGATAAAAATAGTGGGAAAAAGATGCAGGAACTTGTGAAGCAATGGGAAAGCAACTAACTCCTTAAACTGACTTTAAGAATATTGACCCTTCCTTTGTAAAGAGTCAGAGAAGTTCTACACACCTGGTGAGTAAGACAGATCAAGATTTGGAAAAATACTATAAGGAAGCTCAGCCTTAGGGAGCTAATAAGTGACAGAAGTCACTGTCTGAGTGACAATTCCGGCCCAATCCCAATAAATTTCTAGGGGCAAGTTCCTCTTTGCAGATGTCTCTCAAAGCCATCATTATTCAGAGAGAAACACCAGCACAAAGGCTCAGCAGTCCAAGCTGGCATGGGAACCAGCACTGTGTTGTGGAGCTGTTGCAGCCATGAGGTTTTCAGCCAAGCTAGACTAAGCGGTGGTCCTGCCCTTGTGTCACAGTGCAAGCATAGTGGGTATTGCTTGCATCTCACTTGCAACAGTTATTTCAATTCATTGTGAGTAAAATGGATTTTGCTGCGTGAAAATGAGTTCCACATACCAGAAATCTTTCAGGCCAGCCTTTTAGGTCAAGCCCATGTCTGCCCAAGTTCCCATGTGTTTTCAAACAGCTATTTATAAAAACAAGTATATATCACACAGTCTGAGTCCTTTAGAAAGCAATCAGTGCTTGGCTACTTTTACTCAAGTACAGCCAGGACTTTTGATTATTATTACTTTTTCTAAATGCCATTCTGTCCACGATGGCACAATCTTTTTCTTTAACCTTTCATTTTATGACAAGCAATTGTGCACAACCAACACAAGGTAGCTACACCTTCCCAGGTCAAGTCAGTGACTCAGCACCAGCTTGGACCAAGCTGTGTTGACATTAATTGTCTTTTTCTGCATCGTGTTTTCATACTACTTCCAGTCACCACTGGAATGATAAGGACAGTGCAGCAGGTGACGCATTTACCTAATGTGAGCACCAGACACTGGAGAAATTGTAGCTGAATTATTTTCGCTCCTACAGAGAATATTGCCTCTAAGCAGGTTGGGGGAAGGAATCTGTCATGAGCAGAAATGAAGAAAAGTACTGAGATCAGTCAGAAGGAGAGCTGGTCATTGTGCAGTAATTGCTACCTTACAAAGCAAGAAGCAGAAAACGCTCAATGGTATAAGTGCTTTAAAGTAAACTTCATTGATCAGCCAAATTCCAGCACTATGAGGAGTATTTTTCAGTTCATAATCAGACAGGCCTTTTCTTGTGTGTTTCAACAACACCACAGATATAAGTCACTGGAAGGGACATCAAGGGAAAATAGACAAGCAGCCTTTGATGCCATTTGGAATTAACATAAACTTGTCTTCTGGCATCAATGCAGTGGAGATTTTTGTGTCCCCATATGGTTATTCTCCTGGCTGGAGCATGTAGAGCAGATGCACAACACATGGGAAGGAAAGAAAATTATACTTAGATAATAAAATTAAAGTTGGAAAGTAAAGGAGAGAATTTCAGGAATTACTAAAGTGAGTACCTCCCAGAATATACTCTTTGGGTTATTTCTTCTTCCAAAAAGAAAAAGGAAAAAAAATTACCCCACCAGCCCTCCTGTAGTTTATGAAAATGGTTTGCTTTATGAAGAGAGTTCTGCTGCCAAAGTCCTGCTGCTCTGCAGAAATGTATCCGTAGAGAGAAGGCTGAAAGCCACTTATGCTTTTGTTTTTTCCTGACTCAAAATGGATGGAACACAGATTCTGTTTTCCATTCAAAATACATTAAATCTTCATTTAGGGATACTATTGAACGGTCATAAGGACAGCTTCTCAGGGAATATCACTTCTTCGCTGCCCTGTGACAACAAGCCTGGATTTGACAAGTGCACTTGATAGCAAAAATAGAGTTTCCAGCTAATAATAAGCTCCAGTAAATACAGCAACCGTGACCTTCCAAAGCTACGCCAGCTGTATATCTCTTCAGCTGTGCTCAGACCAGGCAATATTACGACTGACTGTGCAGTGAACCATGCCTCTTTCAAAAGCATCTGTGGATTTTAAGTGATCCCTAAGTATTGTAGAAATACAAAGCTAACTATAATTATGAAAGGATTTCTATTCACCCTTTAGGGTAGATGCTTAACTAGTCTTGTTAGCTGCTGAATTCTATCTTAGCCAGAGACATTAGTGGGAAGTTTGTGATGCTATACAGACCAGCATCCAGTCTGGTTAATCTAATTAGGCTTTCTTGGTTACCTTGCTATAAGAACATCTGATGGGACACCCAGTAAATGCCTGATGGTAGTTTCAAGTACTAGAAGGTGCTAAATAATGGATAAACTATGGGCTGCTGCAGTCTGCAAAAATATCCAAATTGCAATAGCCTCAAAAGAAAGTTTGCACCACTAGCAATTAATTTTCATTAGGCTTTGCTGTGATGCAAAAGTGGTCCCAGCAAACTAAGAGCTGTTACTTCTTTCCAAAATACCTGCAGACAAACAGAAACTTGAAGGGGGGAAGGATGCCCAATTTCAAGATAAATTATCAAGTGTTTAGTAAAATATGGATTAACACAATTTCCAGCTTCCCAATTCTAGAGACCTGGATTCAAAGTAGGTTGCAAATAAAGCAACACTTATAATTTCAGTCTGGTCCCTAATGGGCATCTGTGTTTCATAAAATCATATGGCTTAATTAAGCAGCAGTGAGGAGACATACAGATCTGGAACAGAAAAGAAAAACTTTGAGGTCGTGGCAGAGGTACTCCTGCAGTAATACACACGCTAGGGATGGCAATTGCACCAATCGCTTGAATTTTGTGTAAGACAGCACCCGCCCCAGCTTCCAGCAGGAATTGCCAAGATGCAACCCAATAGGGTTTTGAAATTATGCCATTTTGTGGAACAGGGTGAGTAACACGTAACAAATTATTTTTTCATTGAATTTACCTCCAGTTTCACCCCTCTTCGGCCCTATCCTCCTTGTTTACTGTTGCCAAACACCCAGGAAACTGGTGTTTACAATTCTAACCTTACCACTCTTCAACAATAGACAAAAAGTAGTGTAAAATACTTCACTTTCTAGGTTACTTATTAATATCCAAAATGCATCTGACTGGTCAGATATGTTCTGATATATCTGTTAACTTCCTTGGATAGAAAGGTGCAGAAGTACTTCTGCTGTGAATTTGCAGCCTTAAAATTTGGTTGGTAAATGCATTATCATTTTGCTGGCATTTCTACAGTATCTGACATCCTCATAGACTCCCCACAAAAAAAAAAAAAAAAAAGGGGGTTTTGTTTCTTTGTGTGTTTACACAAGAGTGAAGGGAAAGGTCAAAGCCCTTGCTTGAACCTTGTCAAACAAAAATGTCTGAGGAAGGAATAAAGTTTAAATTCACATCTCCCATTTTGCAGACAGTTGTGAAGATTTGTTTTCTGAGAATCTTGTGCTACAGACAAATAATGTAAATGCCAATTACAGAAATAATACAGCTGAGAGGAAAATATCAACAACCACATTTCAGTCAATTTGCGTTATGCATACAGGACAGCAATAAGGCAACATACTTGTTGAAATACCTGCACTAAACCCTTTCATGAATAGCTCTTAAAGACTGGATATTTTGAGCTCAGTTTGATTTACAACTGGAGGATATTCTACAGATAAGAAGGATTTCCAGAGAGAGGCTGAGAATCTTAAATCTGATTTGAACATAAGCGTTGTCAAGAGAAGACGCTGCTCGGATTCCATCTAATATGTTTACCTTTTCTAAAGCTACATCTGAAGTTCTGAAAGGACATGAAGCAGGACAGTCCTAAAGTTTGACCAAATCTCAATGACGTAAGTTTAGTGAAAGTTTTGGCTTAGGTCTTCCCTGCTTCAGAACTTGGGTCCAAATTCCTGAAAACATTTTTGCTTGAGTTATCTCATTTAGAAAATTATTTTATTTGGACATTACTACAATTAAAAACTTAAATGTATGTGGGATGGAAATACATTCTCTTCTGTTTTGCAGTTCAGTCTTTTTATAAGCAAACTCATCTCCTATAGCTTACACTTGTATATACATTCTGCTTCATTCCTTACCACAGTCTAATCTTGACTTTTACCTTCTATATTTGATCCTTTCTGCTTTCTTCCTAAAACTCCATTTACAGACAAGAGTGAAAAAAAGATGAGAAGAGGATGTCTGCAAAATTCAGAAGATGATAATGGCACATTCAGAACTGCTGATTAGAACTTCCTTATCAAATGAAAATATTGCACATATGACTAGCTAGCTTCAGTAAAGCAAAAAAAAAAAAAAAAAAAAGTAATGATCACCCCTTCCTCTTCCGTCTTGTTCAGTGTGCACAAATTGCATAGCAGTTTCCTTTAACTCTGGAAGGACTTAAGGCCATCCTCTAAGTTATCACAATCAAAAACATTCTCAGTGAAGTGTCTGGAGTTTTAAAGGTGCAAATATTCAGGCTTCTGGACCATATGTGAATGACAGTACTTCAAACGTACAGTAAGCTTTAAAGGAACCATTTTCTATGCCACTTAAAAGACTGTCTCTGTATTTGTGTTGTTTGTGGTCAGATACAGCCTTCAAAGTGTTGTTCAAAGAAAAGTTCACTCCATTGACACTTATAATAAAATTCTCATTAATTACTGTTCTGCTCAGAAAGCATGAAACTTGTATTCGACAGCCAGAAAATACAGAGAGTTTATGACGACTCAGGCTCCAACTGTCTTAGAAAATGTGGTCTGGAACCTAGGATCTGGGTAAAGTGATGATATAACTCATGAAGAATCATTGTATTGATGGCCATTAATGATCCCAAGCAGACTACTGTATTAACAAAGAGCTGCCCCATGTGGAGGTTGAGATCCAGAGTCCAGTTAAACTAATCTAAATTTATTTAAATAGCTAAGACTTTTCTACATATTTTTGCTTTTAAAACAGTTGCAACAGAAGCTACATGAAGTCCTAATTGCCCATGAACAAGGTTTCCTGGATTTGAGAATGCTTTGGGACCTACAGTAGAAATCCGAGTTGATTTATGGTCACAGAGCAGCAAGATCCCCAAAAGTATTTTGCATATAACTTTTGGTGAAAATGAGAAAAGTTGGTAAATAATTGCATGTGATCACATGATTTATCAACAACTGTTTTCTGAAAGAAAGCTGAGCCAGCTAAGGAAAAAATCTACTGTCATAAATGACCATCACATTGTAAGTACTTTAGCATGCAGTTGCTGAAATACTCTTCCAACTTTTCCAACCCTAAAATGATCAGATTATGTGCTTCCTTGAATGAGAAGACTTATGAAAAAGAAAAACTCAATTTAGTTCAGATTTTTCATGGAGTACTCCACTGCCAGTGCATCAATGTTACCTGGGAACCCTAGCAGGTGGATCGTTCTTAGCCCCAAGTAAATGAGGAATATTTTGTTCATTTTAAAATCCTTCAAGGGACACCTGCAAAAACCACTGACAATCTTCCAGGTTTGTCTGGGTTTTGTTTGGGTTGTTTGGGGTTGTTTTTTTCTGCAGGCTATAATGAGCTATTAAAAGTCATGAATAACACAGAAGGATCGATTTTTCAATGGCTTCTTCCCCTCCACCTTGCTCAGAAAACTCACAGAGAACCTCCAAAGCATAGTGTAATTCTCTCTTTCCTTCCCTTGCCTGGATATCCAGGGGAACAAAGAGTTTTATGGGTGGGTTAAAATAAACAAAGCTCAACAAAGCCCAAACAGCCACCTAAGGACCAGCTTTTCTCCCCTCTTCATTAGTATTAATACCTCCGCCACAAAAGGCAGTACAGCACAGGAGCTGCTGAATGAGAAAGCTGTAAGGTCAAGATTTTCTCTCAGACCCTGTAGCTGTCATGCAGGAACCCTTATTCATGCTTCTTGAATAACCTGAACCCAGATGCAAGCAATGGCAGAGACAACACGATGGGACATGCTGACTCCCCATTATTTACCATCTCAAGCGTTTTGACAGTGAGAGCTACCTCCTTACTAGTGCTGAAATCACGTCAGCTAGGTCAAAATGATTCCAGAAATGTGGATTCCTTCTCAAACAATACTTTAATAAGAAAACCCTATTTCTAACAGCTGGACTAAAACCTGACAACAGCTGTAAAAATAGTGACAAGCTTTTGTTTTCACAGAAAGGAAGAAAAAAAGTTACTAACATTCATTTCTCACCTTTCAGTCCAGTGGATCCCATGGAGGTCTGCATAAATACTTTCCTGTTAATATCATGTAATGGAGCAAATAGAAGCATCCGGGCAGGAAGAACAAAATTTTGTGTGGCATCTTCTAAGTAAATCCTTAAGAAATTATAAAGGTTTTTTTAATCTATTATTTTTACAACACAAAGTGTAGGACTATTACACCCTGTCTATAAAATGTAACTCTGGCACAAACAAAGATTTGACAAGCAGCCTTGAAAGACAGGCCCTAAATAAAAGAAAAATAGAAGCTATAATTAGATTAAAATCTCTGATCCTCAGGGGATTCAGCTTCAACCAAAACTCAGTTGTGAAGTAGGAACAGCTTTAAAATACTTTGTGCTCATTTGCATCTTAGCACTAAGATTCTGTCCAAGAATAATTAGCATAAGTAACATTAGAAAATAAAAATGTTTTTTAATAGATGGATTGTCCTCCTTCTCTCTCTCTGGATGATTAAAATTAATGTTCTATTCAGTCTCATTCCCTAGTTTCAGGACTTAGCTCTTTCCATTCATAAGGATTATGTTTTTAAAGAAAAATGCTTGAAGTATTTTTCTTAATTTGTGTCTCTGGAGGGAATTTTTTGTCCCATCTAAAAGAATACCGTGCCCAAGTCCGATGTCTGTGCGTGAAACTGTTAGTGAACATAACTGGAATTATTCTATCTAATTAGTTTATTAATATGCTTAATGAGAATGTGCCACAAAAAGGAAGTTCTACAAAAAAATGTGCAGAGTAATTTTTGTCTACTTCAAAGCCTGTGTATCCAGCATTTTCCAGATCCACAAAGCCAAGCTAGTCAACAGCAATCTTAATTGCCCCATCCCACTTTGCCAATATCTACTAATCACAATAAAATCTTTAATTCTTGATCTTGACATCCTCCCATGGTATCTTTACCGCCTTCTGTACTAGGAACAGTGTGTCCTTACACAAGGGGTCAACAGAGATTCACAGTGTGTGAAGCTGCAGAATTTGAAAGGTGTGGGACAGATGAAGCAGTGGGTTGTGAGAAGACAGCAAACAGCCTCACCACTAAGATAAGGGCTCCAGCACTGGATTCCTCTTGCCTCTGCCACAGCCATCCTACATTGTGTCATTCTCCCCAAAGATATGTTTCATACCATGCCGTACCAGGGGTCTCATTTGGAGACACCCTGTGAACAAAGTCAATGGAGCTGCACAGGGTGAACGTGCAGGTCTATATGGAGAGGTCATATCCTATGAGTTTCCATCTGGGTTCCCATCACTGGTCAATAGTGATCTTATTCTCTCTGCATTTCAGGCACACAGCTTTCAATGTGGGGTAATAATTGCTCATCCCCTGCTTATCAGAATCCATTGGAACATCTGAAAACACACTGAATGCAAAGAAAACTAAGCTTTGGACAGCTGGGTTCTGTTTGTCACTGAATTCACCAAAGTCATTGGGCAAGTTCTGACAGTGCTGTGCACCTAATGAGTTATGGGTCCTTGGGAAATGAAAGCACAAGGCCCAGTGATTGAAGACTTTATTTTAACACAAGCACGACGTGGGTATAAATGAAGGTGGATGAGGTGATTTTAATTCCTAAATTTCCTAACTCTTAAATGTTTGCCTTACAAAGTTAACAATTAATATAACTTTGAACATTTTAACTTGCTTTTTTGGTGCATTACATATTTTATCCAGTGATATGGCAACATGACTAATTGTTAGACAACTTTTAATATAGTTGTAATTATTTTTTAAACTGTGCTGAAAAGATAGTAAAATGTTATAAAGGAAAGCAATCTAAGTCATAAGTGATATAAACTAAAGAAGCAGAGGAATAAAGATTATTCAAACTTTTTGGCAACTGAATTTATTTTGCAAACATATCCATTCAAGTCTGATAACCGTTAGATACCTTCCTAGCTGGATGTCTAGTCTTAATCCAAAGTTTGGTCCTGAAAGCCCTATATACTTGTGTCAAATTTAGCATGGACCAGCTGTAAGCTTTTCCTCCCCTTTGTACATTCAAACAAGACAGTTTGTGCTATACTCAGAACAGCTCCGAGACACAAAGATGTTACTGCCTCTAGCATACCCTTTGCTTGTCACTGCTGCAATGAGAGAAGTTGACCTTCAGCCTGACTGCCTGATTGCTCTCTGGTCCATTTCTGAAAAACAAATCAGATTTACAATTAATAAATGAAAAACACAGACTTGGTCAGAGACACAGGAGATGCAACCATACGGCCTGGGGTTAGAACCATGTCTAGATGCTCGCTAGACTGAAGTGGAACGAAAACCTCACACAACAAAACAACAGACTCAGCTGGACGAAAGCAGATGACAGCGCTACCTCCAGCAAGGTGCTGCTAAAGTTTTTTCTCACTGCCACTCTAACACACGTGTGGAGTAACAAACAGACACAGTGCACTCAGGTTTTCACATAGTGCAAGGTGGTTCCAGCTCAATGACCAGGATGGTCCTTGGTGAAGGTGTGAGCTTAGACACAATTATCAGCCGCCAAAATTATATGTTTATTGTTGAAGAAATTCCAACCCTATATCTGGACTGAACTTGCCTGAGAAAGAGGATGGGAAGAAAATGGGATTTGATTTTGAAAATAGGAGAGAAACAACATGAAGTGATACATAAAACAGAGATGTCAGTAGAAGCCTGGCTAGAGTCATGGAGGCATTTGCCAAAACTGCAGTATGACAACTGGAGATCTTCTACATTATTTCCTTGCAATATTGTTGCTGAAACAGCTTCCCAGTTGGCAGTAACAGTCAGCAAGAGTCAAACTGTGCTTGTTTTGGTATTCTTAAGGAAATAACTTTCCACTGGTATTCACAAAATGGCCATGATTGAGAAATCCATTAGTGATTGACGCTGAAGGATAACGAATCTCTCGCTGCTTGGTATATGTGTTTCTTGATCTTGGATGAAATCTCCATGAGATGAAAGAGGAACCTTTTTCTTAAAGAGCAGACAAAGGAGAGACTGTTTACTTATCTTTCCCTCTGAGGTACAAACTGATTGTCAGATGTTATCTGACTGTCTGGGTAGAATTTCTTCTGGTCTGAAGCATCTCTGTCTCATTAAGAATCTAATATCCATTATGTGCAGTGCTAGTACAAATTACTAAAAATTCAATCCACTTTTAAAAGCTTAACTACTGTCTCAGTGACAAGATGACATGCACTGATGAAAGTCTAATGCAGCTCAGGTAAGGAATAAAGACTAAGTTCAATACATCCAGTAAGGCTGCCTAATGGTTCAGCCTTAGAATGCAACCTTATCTCCTGGAAAGCAACATACTTCCACAAAAACCAAACAAACAAAAAACCAAAAAACAAAAAAAAACACCACAAAACAACAACAACAACAAAAACCAACCAAAACCCCACACACACAGAAGAAAAAGCCAAAGCAAAAAAACCACACAACCAAAACGTTGTGTGCAATGAAACCCACAAGAACACAAAATGGATGTGATTTCAAGCTGCATCTCAAAACTCTAAGCCAAGACCAGTTACCAATAATTTCCACACATTCGTGAAACCTCTGCTCAATTTCAAGTAGACATCAGAACATTTCTAGTTTCACAATGAAATCCTTTAATGACTCTGCAATTTTCAAATTAAGTCAGGGCACTGATACTACTGAAACTGAGGGTATTACCCTAACCACCTACTTTGAAACGGAGGATTTTCACTTTTAGCAGGGGGGGGGTCCTTTTATTTTATTTTCTTTTTAAATCTGGGATAATGAAAAGAAATTATAGATGTGATGGCATCCTGTTTTTGAGGGGTCACAGCAGAATCAATGCCTGTGCAACCAAACACAAAATACACATTTTCTAAGCTTAAAACCCTGACTGGAGTCCTTGCCTGTTTTTCAGTGTAGTCATGAATGCAGGCTAAAATTCTGAGCTCCCACAGCAAACTGTAAAAACCAAAGAAAACAGTATGATCAGGGCATGTTCTCTTTCTTCTAAGCAGACAGCCCCCATCTGTTTCCTGCCGGACAGGACCCCAACCTCTCAGTGATGCCAGAGCTTAGCTCCACTCAGTTATGTCTGATTAACTTAATGCAGCAAGTCATTTCCAGATGGGACCCCAATTTAAATCCAAAAGCTATGCCACAGTTTGGCTCATCAGGGCTTCCACATCACATACAGCAGAACCTAAGGGATGGCAGCTTCTGCCAGACACTTTCCTAATACTCTACTGAGCTAGGCAGTGCTGTTATGCAGAATTTACACAGCAGAACTGAAAGCTGTAAAAAAAAAAAAAAAAAACAAAACCAAAAAAAAACCAAAAAAAAAAAACACCCAAAAAAAAAAAAACAAATAAGAAAGGAGATAAAAAAGAAACTAAGAAACAAGCTCCTGAACTTTGTGCCCCACCTTTTTACACTTGATGAAAAGTTCACACTTCAGAAGGTTGTCTGAGAAGGGTTTTTGCTCACTTTGCTTCTTCTATCTCTATGTATCAGAGAGATTTTAAACAGTTAACTGATCTCCAGAGCAGACTTCTTCCTTTAAAAAAGAAGCATCTGATGCACAAGAAACCCAGATTCCATGAAGTCCACATGTTAGATAGTTTGTTTCTAGTAATTTACAACATTGTCAATTTTAGATTATTTTTGCAATGGAGCTATTCCCAGCTGGCTCACATGCAGACTTCCAGTCCACTGAGTCAACTGCAGCACTCTTCTATCATTCCTGAGCTACTTCCCAAAAGTGTCTAAAGGAAAAATGGGAAGCCTTTTAACAGTTTATGCAGCAGAGCAAGTTTCCATGGGGCGTTACTAAAATTCTTTCAGAACTCTATTATGATTTTTGTTCCTATGAAAGCACTGAAAATATTTAAATCAATAGGCATGAATATTCATGAAGCAAAAACAATAGCAGCAGTCCAGCTGCTGGAATTATCATTGGGGTGGGGGAATGGGAAAACAAGGTCTACATATTAAATTATGTTGTTCAGCATTAGCTCACCAAACATAAGCCAGACTGTGGCCTGTGTGTTCAAAAGAGGAAAGTGATGTATATTGCTGTTTGAGATATCCAGCTTTCAAAAATCAGGGTTTTCTGCTTGATCACCAAGTCTTTGTGTGCCAGGAAGATTGCAGAGGGTATGTTCTTGTTGACGGTTGCTTGATGGAAAAGCAACCGTGCATGTAAAAAGCCACCACCTTCCTGCATCCCTACCCACTCTCCTAACTGTCTGCAGTCCTCAATCACCCCCAAACTGTGATACTTAAACTCACACCATGCAATAGAAAATGTAGGCTTCTGAGTTAAAGACAAATGACAGCAACTTATTTATTTATCTTAGCTTCTTTTGAAAACATTCACCAAATTTCACTGTGTACCTGCCTGACTGATCAGCTGAACTTGATCTCTGCCAGAGAATTTTTAAGAATTACCCAGAGTTATTACTATAAATTCACTCATAGTTCACTCTTACACTAAATTCAGCTAAGCCATCATTAGAGGTGTCGGCAGACCAGACCATGTTGATTATATTGCAATCAAAAGATATTCAACAAGGGAATATTGAAATCGCTGTTGGCAAACAGACAGTCTAGTGGATAGTATCACTAACTATAGCCTACCTGAATTATTAAAGTTATTATCCTTTTTTACTACAGATAATTCCTTTAAAAGCATTGTCATATAGAATCACTAATGAATTGTACAGAAAGTAGGAAATATTGGTTTATTAATCCTACTGATTGAAGAAATTTATGTGACAAGAGAACACCAAAGAGCACTATGGTAGATGATATTTTAACAAATAGGCAGGCTCTGCAACAAGAAACAATAATGTTTTAAACTTTCAAATGAGCACTTCCAAGCTGTGCGCCTGCTATATAATTTTGAAAATGCATAGGCCCTCACTGCAGAACCCCAATTTTTTAAATGTTGAGACTACGTGGAGGACTCATAAGGATTATGAGCATGCAACTGGTAAGAGTAGTATAATTACAACAGTTGAAGTCTATCTGTGAAACATGCACACAAGTGTTCTTGCGCTTTCTCCTATGCTGTATGATACATTTGTCTTCTGAAAACATCTGACTGGTACTTCATTATAGTCCTTCAATTGCACTTTGTCACAACAGCTACTAACAAATCGAAAAGATTAGGATTTCAGTGTTCTGACCCAAAGCTCCTTTTGTGTTAACCAATACCGCCTTGTTTTCACACGTCTTCCATCTGCATGTCTGTTTTATACTTGGACTGTAAGCAAATGCATCATGCTTCACAACTAGGAATGGTTAGCTGTACCAATACAAGTAGAAATAGCATTATTACTACTATTACTATAATAGTAACCATAAAGTATTAGATTTGTTTCCCTACTGAGGTAACCTTAGAAAAAGAACTCGTCTGTATTTTAGAAGCTACACAACCATTTCATGAGCATACCCTCACAAGAGAAATATGAATCATTCAGAGAGGCACATGGTGTATATGAATGCCATGTTTTTGCATTTGGATTCCTGATTCATCTGACAGATGTGAGAAAATTCATGAAGTTAGACAACTCCCAAGTGACTGCACGTGTATGGATGCTGAAAAGCACAAGTTATTCCACCTACTTTGGCACTAAAAGTACTGAGCTTTTTTTTCCTTCTGGTCAACTGTTCATTATGATATAGCTGCAGTTGTGCATTATTAGAAATGCCACCTGGTTTTGCACATCCATTAAGAAGATTTTACAGACCTTATAATAGTCAAGAGTAATGGTAGATTACACTCTGATATTTAATCCAACCTTACATGGTTTGAAACCCTTTAAAAATAAATTAAAATCTCCCAGCAGGCATCTGAGGTAACATGAATGACATAAGGACAAGGAGAACTTTTTTTTACATAAAATTCAATGACAGAAACCCTGAAATATGAGACAGATGCCAAAGTTATATGTTAAGTGCATACATATATATGTTTTGCCATCCTTGCATGGTACTAATCATTGCAGCTTTAGTAACAAACAACACATGGACTGATCCTACTAAGTTTTTACTCCCACATGATCTTTGATATCAATAGACTGACAGCTCCTGATGCCAGAACTTGATGCAAACCTCACTGAGCTCCCTGGAAGTCCTCTTATTGAGCATCCTGAGCTTTAGACAGGTCTCTGTAATGAAAATTCAAGATGGCTGTGTGTGGGAGGCTGTATTTCACAGATAACACGTGCATCTCCCAATCCCTCTTCAACTGTCTCAGAATCATTCTCCATAAAGTTTACAAGCATGGTACTCATGCTTTGCAAACAATTTGTTTTCAGTTAATGATCCTCACCATCAAACACACAATGGACCTCAATTTCCTAGTCTATTTCTTTTTTCTTTCTCTTCTTCCCTCCTGCTGTTTATTACCACCAAATGTGGTCTCTGTCATGCAGAGTGCAAGATCTGTGGCCCAGCTACAGCGGTTATGCATTTGCACACCACCCAGCACAGTGTGATTTTGATCGTAATTTGGGACCGTCGCTCTGGGAACACATTTTGTTGTGTTGCTTCCTTTGGAATTCACAAGCAGAGAACTCATGGCTTAAAATTAAATAAATAAACTCTATGATTAAGCATCAGAATGAGTTACAAATGTATACAGGCAATGCCTCTACCACTGATCTAAAGGTGGTTCCTTCCCTTGCAGGTTCTCTGCATCTCCTTCTCCCTACATTCGAGTGTCTAAGGATAAATTTCAATAAACTGTTTTTAAATAAGTAAATCTTGTACTTCTTAAGATAGACAGACTCAACGGCTATCACAAGCTTTATAAAACATGCCCAGTACTATGGTTCTAGAAGCATGTTAGTTCTTTAACATGAAGCAAAACAGACAATGCTAAAAAAAGTTATGCTGTGTTTACCCAAGGTATTACTTAAATTAGTCACTTCTAATTCCTTAGTACATCGTATGGACTATTGGCCTTCATTTAGAGTATGTATGCAGTCCTGTGAAAGATTTGGGTTTTTCTCCTGACTCTGTCATTTTTTTTTATAAGTAACCACAGAAAAGTTACAAATTTTTCCAGGCACCCATTATCCCCATCTGTAAATCTGGCTAACAGCAGTTTACAAAACCATATGATGCCGGAATTCATTACTGAATCTGTAAGCTGCTTGGGGCAGGGAATGCCATTTCAGTTTGCATTTATACCACAGCTAAAGAGGCAGAGTTACCAAGGGGATGCCCAGGGGAGTTGTAAGCCAGCTCCTCCTCCCAGCCCATTAGCCTTCAGCACTCGCTGCCCTGCCAGATTCCGCAGAGCACTGACAGCTCGCCGAGGCTGAGCCATTTGACACTGTATTGCTTAAGAACCACACAAATAGCACCATCAGCATTTCAGAAAAGGATGCTGTGATCCTCCAACAACAGACACCAATTACAAAATAATTATTTTCTATAAAAATGTGTAAAATGCAGTAATTGTTTTGTGCTGTGTGAGTCTAACAGATGGGTGTTACGAAGCATGAGCGACAGATCTGTTCTGTTTCAGCATCCACCATTTAAAGCAGAAGCTTGTCACTTAGTAAAAGCAACTGCAAGGAAAATGTCTCTCACTGGAGGTCACTATGCTCTCTGAAAGGTACGGTGGTTGATCCCACCTGATGCACATCCATCCAATACCCAGATAGCATGTCACATTTTTTTAAGGAATATGATCAGACTTTCTCAGCCAGTTGGATTTGCTGGTTCAGCAATCTTATGACTAAAAACAGGAATGAAATACTTTTAGTGCCTGCTTTCAAATTGCAAAGCTCGAAAGAGGCTGAATCTTGATTAAGAGACAGGCAGGCAGTTGTACCTTGAATGACTGTCTGATGCGCGATTTCCTATCATCCTGCTCAGTGAACCAGTAAGGTGAACGTAATAAAAAATGGTGTCTTGCATGGAGAGTTTACAGCATGATAATTGTAGGAAATGAATACAAATTAAAGCTTTTAAAAGACAGACCCTCTGCAGGTCATTGTAGCCAAAACACTGCTAGAGATTTTCTACAAACAGGAATATCTACCACAAAGATGAAAAAGTGGGGTCTAAACCCTCATATTTAAAAAACAAAAACAAAAACAAAAACAAAAAACAAACCAACAAAAACCAACAACCAAACCAAAACAAACAACACCACCCCCCCAACAAACCATACACACAGTGCATCAGAATCACCCCAGAGGTTAACTGGGTAGTTTTACGGTTTAGTCCCAGTTCTGATTTCACTACACATTATAACCCAGCTTGACTGATTTCACTTTGCTTTTCAAAATTTACAACACTGTTTTCAGGAGGAGGAATGAGTCATCTAAAAACTGGTGGCCCAGATATTCTAGGACATTTCATCTGGCATGACTCAGCCAAAACAGAAGTAGCTAGTTAGCAGATGGTTTTAAAAAAAATTTAGGCTTTATGTTTACAAAATGGATATTTTTTTTGATTCAAAGATATTTTAACAAAGCCACCCTTCACTCTACTACAGTAGCCTTCATTCTATAGAATCTTCACTACTATAGAATCATCAAACTAAAACAATTATATTATTTGTTGAGTGAAAAAGCTTCAAGAGGGAAAAAAACCCTCCCTTCCATTTGGCACCAGAAGGCAAATATTTATACTTTTCCTTTAAAAAAAAAATATCCTTCTAGATCCAGAACAAAGCAAAAATACTTCCTGTAAAGTATAAATATGCATTGTATAAAGCTGAACTTAGAATAAGAAGTAAGGTTTTTCCATATCTCTTTTTTAGATTTTTACAGTACAAATTGTGCTGCATCTTCCCTGTGTGTCTATTTTAAGACACCCAGTAGAAATTAAGTCTCAGGAAAACAAATTGTGCAATCAGGGAAGCAATAAATGAGCACTCTGGGAAGACATAAAGAGGTAAGAATCAGTTTGAGAGATCGCTATGATGAACAGATCAGGTAGTGAGAATTTTTAAAAAGTTTGACTAAGCAATTAACATAGGACTTTTGACAACAAAAGCATTTGTAATAACACATTACTGACCCCTCAATTAATTTGTTCCATTGTAAACTGGCTGAACAACTGGACTTTAATCTTATTTGCCTTTTTTTTTTTTTTAATAGAAATAGCTGAATAACACCACTGAATTACTCTCGAATCTGCCTTCACACAGAGTTTTCAGAACAAGCTTCCAGACTACTAAGCCTAAGGTCCACATGGACTGCAGCTCCATTGGATAGGCTCTGCCCTTGCTGCTGAGCCACACCAACCCACCCCACTCCATGGATCCCCACAAGTCCTGCGGGACTACCTGAGCATCCCCTGTTCAACAGTGTCTGCGTACATAATGTTATAACAGGGTCTGTGTCAGTGGTCTCAGTACAACTCAGAGCAAGCTGAAATAGGTCGTTCCTGAGATCAGATTGTTGTAAACTATAGGGGGTTTGCTCCTGAAATCAGATAAGTACAGCAAAATTGCTCAAATATTTCTTTACCTTAATAGCTCATTTTCATTTGGTTTTTATTTGGTGACAGTGGGGGGAAGGTCACAAAAGCAGGATTAAGTACATTTCCTGCAGGCATTAGCTTGAAAGCATGAGCGTAACTCATACCATGGCATCTACATGAGCTTACGCAAAGGTGAAACAAGGCATGTTATGAAAACAAAGTGGTAATTCCAAACTTTACTTTTCTGAAGAAAGCCTTCAGTCCTTGAGCTAAGGTCCCTCCTTTCTTCACTCCAGACATGGAGTTCATTTTATTGTAAAATGTAACCTGGAGCCCTGTTAAAACCATCTCTGGATCCCGTACCTGACACATACCAGAGAACTACAGGCAAAGTACTATGAGCTGCTTTTGATGTTTCGGCAACCAAGCAAGCCTTAGAGCAAAACCACCTTTTTTCAAGAGAGCAAATTCCTCTAAGCTAGGGGACCTCTCTGCCTTCCCAAGATACAATCCCCTCTTTCTCCAGAGCACCAGACCTCTCCATGCCACTGCTGCTAGTGCTGGGTCGAGTATGGCCTGTTGGCCCTCAATGGGAGAACCGCTGCTGCCTCTGAAGTCTGCTGAAAGGGAGAACACCAAGAAAGTTGGCAACTTATGAGAAACATTTTTTGGTGAAAGGTTGCCAATTTCTCAGCTACACTCCCAGGAAAACACAATTAACTCATCTGTAATGAGAGCACTTATACACACTCGATTTAGTTACAGCTTGTGTGCAAGCTCTTGCCATCCCTGTCCCAGACTGTTGACTTGCATGGAACAAAAGACTGACCCTGGAAGACTAATAGTGTTCCATGACTAATGTAAAAATGAAGGGAGGTAATTATGTTAGCTATACTTCTGGGGAAAAGCCTTTATGAGCTAGGCCTGACAAAGTGAGTGAAAATCACAAATGTCCAAATCGTCTAAGAACTTAAGAAAAAAGGGGCGAACAGGTGGGTGAGTGTGGGTGGGTGTGCGTGGGTGGGTGTGCATGGGAAGAAGGTGCTTGGAACTTGTTGTGACTCTGGTTTTAGAGAAGGGAAGGTGGAAGGACCTTTTGTCCTCTTTCCTGGGCCTCACTCTTCTCTGCTTTGCACCACTCATAATCTCTCTGGTGTAAAAGGGGAAGGGCAGAGCTGCTGTGCATTAATATGGCCTAGAAAGTTCACCCCACCCTACACAACGTGGCTTTCTACAATGATGAGAAAATCCCTTCCCTTTCCTCCCAATGACCAGCATTTCTATACTAAAACGTGAAGCGTGCTGCATGACTGTTGAATCACGTTCTTGTAGCTTAAGTCGCTTTGTGTCAATTGAACCATGATAACTAATTGTCAGTACCTTTGCCCTCCAGATCACGCACGATAATGTAGTTTGGCTTAAACAAGCCAAAATTATTTTGTACTAAGTCATGTATTAAGACACAAGCACAGCTAGGACTGTGACAAAGAATTAATACACAGATCCTCAATTCCTCACAATTTGATTATATTATTTAACCAAGCATACCCGCTCTTCCCACTGTGAGTCACCATCAGCTCCCCTAAAACCAGAGAAGCTACCTGTGTCCTAAAGGCAGTAAATGGGTTATATAACTCAGAGAAGCTCAATAACAAAAAATTTGAAGACATCTTCAACCCACAAATATCAGCAAACTTAAGGGCTTGGGAAGAATGGTTTACTTCTCTAATCAGTGGCAATTAAAAATGCCATTGGCCAATAGCTTAAACTTGACAGATCACAGTAAAGAGGTAAAAAATATTTTCCAATCATAAAGTTATTGTTTTCTCAAGTAGACAAGAAAAACAGATGAGGCAGAATGAGAAGAAAGTATTCAGAATTTAATCTATATAGGACTACAATCAGCAAGATAACCAATAGTCAGAACAACTCAGAGTGATATCAGTAAAATATTTTTCCCTTGGTAGAAACCAAATAGGCTAGGAATTATTGTGGATTTCTGATGAGTCAAGATTGCTAGTTTTTCATTTGTTTTAAGCTAAATCAGCATTGTGATTATGTGACTGGCAGGAGGCATGCATGATCAGCCTTCACTCTTTGCAATGGGCTGTACTATGCAATGCTGCAAAATGGGTAGATTGCTTCTCCATCTCAGTTCCAGGTCTATTTCTGCAGTAACACAGGTTATCACTTTTTTCATGGCTAATGAATGAATTTGCAGAGGCTATTTATGTTCTATTTGCCTCAACAATGTCATACTTGATTTTGAATGTAATAATTGAATTGGCCTCTGTAGAATCAATTCAAACGTATTTAATCACATTTGTAGGTCCATCCTTTTGAACAACACTGAATCAGATGCTTAGTGTTAACTGGATACAATTCTCTGAAAATAACAGTTTTATTAGTAGAACAATTTACTGGTCATTCCCTGTCTCTTACTCTGGAAGGAAGAGGTAAGTTTCCACAAACATTATTCATACCAAGGTATGAATGAAAGACACTGTAGCACTGTCTATAAAGCATCAAGCTGGTAGTGAGTAACCTGATCCAGATCTAAAAGCAGTACTATGCTGTGATATCTACACTGTAAGTCATTTGCATCTCATTTTTTCCTAGCAGGGAGAGACTCTAGGCACAGAAAAGGAAAAAAACCTATATGTATTAATTACCCTGCAGTCAATCAGATTTTTTTTCTGTGTTGCTTCTCCCCCGCCCCCCCCCCCCCCCCCCCCCCCGCCCCCTTTTTCACACAGAAAAGCTGCAAGTCATACATGTGAAAATATATACATTTCACATCAGCAAACGACTGTCCCTTAGATTGACAAGCTTCATTAACAGACAGGGCTCATTAGCCTTGGAAGGTCAGTTGTATTTTGTTATATATCCTCCGAGGGCTGCTGTACTGCTCTGAGCCAAGATAGAAGTTTGGTTACTCCTAGCAGGGCATTATGCTGTGTGAGCACATACCAAAAACCTTTGAAGGTAAATCATGTAATTCCTGCTTTTGCAGGAAACTTTATGACACCCTCCTTTCTTGATGATAATTCTACAATGATTTCACAACGTAGTATTATTAGGGATGTAAGAGAGGGCCCAGCGGGGGCTGCGGAGCTGGTGAGGGGCCTGGAGCACCTCCCTGGTGAGGAGAGGCTGGCAGAGCTGGGGCTGTGGAGCTGGAGAAGGCCGAGGGGGGTCTCACCCCTGCGTACCAACACCTTAAGGGTGGGTGGCAGGAGGACGGGGCCGGGCTCCTTCCAGTGGTGCCCAGCGACAGGACCGGGGGCAACGGGCACAAACTGCAACACGGGAAGTTCCAGCTGAATATGAGGAAAAAGCTCTTTACTTGGAGGGTGGCGGAGCCCTGGCACAGGCTGCCCAGGGAGGCTGTGGGGTCTCCTTCTCTGGAGACATTCAAACCCACCTGGACGCGATGCTGTGCAGCCTGCTCTGGGTGAGCCTGCTTCAGCAGGGGCTTGGGCTAGGGGATCTCCAGGGGTGCCTTACAGCCCCCACCAACCTGTGATTCTGTGAAACTGCACATGTATATGCATGCATGATTTCTGCACTAGGAGTTAGCAAAAATAAAGTTTTATATTTAGAAAAGAACCAAAACTTTTTATAACCTACCCCAAAGCCAGATCTTCAAAGCCTCCCAAACTTCTCCTGAAATTCTTCATCTGCATTTTTAAAAATAAAATAATTGTGCACACACCAAACCAAATATTTTTATGTAGCCATCAGGAGTATCTCAAAGCACAGGATTTTCCAAAGCACTTTATACTAGATCTGCATATAAATTCTTAGCTACTGGATAAGTATCACCCTGGCTGAATTTTTGCACCAAACCCCATTTGAAATTGCCCTCTATTTCTCTCTTAAAGGAGAAAGAGGTCAGATCAAGTCTAGTCCTGCTGTTACTTGATTTGTTTTCCTCAGATTCATAAGGATGGGACCACATTGCAAAATAAATATCCAAAATCCCACTGAAAATGTTACTGATTTTTCTGGCCAAGTTGTTGGGGACAGTGTATTAGAAGTCTCAGAGATCAAAACTTTTGTATTGTGACAGCTTCCCAAGAGAAATCAGAGCTGCTTTGGATTCAGGATTAACATGCAGACCCCTAACCACTTTGGCTGTATATATGGCAGCCACCAGCTTAAACAGAAAGCAGATATGAAATATTTGTAGCCACACCACCAAGTGTCTACATTAAAGTATAAAGCGAGGAAGCCTTTTGAAGCTACCTGAGTCCCAGCACTTGGAATTTTGGAATATTGTACATAAACGAGTACCAAGTACTGTAGAAACACTTCTCCCCTCTGCTTCCTGCTCTCTACACCAAAAAGCTCTGTGCTCAGGCCAGATGCAAACCTCATACTCAACCTTTTTTTAAAAAAAAAAAATATTTAATGCAAGATCAATAATCAGAAAGGGCAAAGTTTCTCTTATTTGTGAGGGGTCTTTTGTACTTTACCAATGTTTAGGACCACCACATGTTCTGCACTGGCTGCAGATCCTGACCTGCTGGCAGGGTTAGAGGATACAGCAGTGGAAACTCCATGAATTCCCCTCATGCACTTACATGCAATAAACAGATGAGCAAGCTGCAGAGACTGCACATTTTTTCAGCCAGGAAAACATACTTTCTGGATTATGTTGTTTCACTAGATTATAAGAGAGGCTTTTTCGCACACTTCAAGCTGTCACGTAACCTTTAATAAAACCTGAAAAAGTTTCTCAAGCCAAGGTCTCCTAGTCAGGGTGCAACAGTCTGTTTCTACATCTTGGGAACTGGGCCTCCAGTCCAACATGCTGTGCCCCTGAACGCCTCACAGTGCAACTGGTCAGAGTTCCTAAAGGCTGTAAGCACACAAGTCAGCTCAGACACAAGAGCCTACCAACCCTAGGTACTGTACCTCCAGAAAAATCAAAGGTAAGTCCTGTTCAATTCTACATAGCAATTATGCACAATTTAACCACGTACCATTTCCCTTATGATATTTTCCCCCGCTCAGGAAGTTCTGAAGCTCCCCATGGTTTACCTCGTTCGTAAGACTCAGAGCTGATCTCCCTATACAGAGCTGTAAATCCTGGACTTTTACCTAGCCTAATCCAAGCGTCAGGTATTAAAGCACTGAATCCCATTCATTCTCTTGTATGATAGAAGAAAATAGCAGAAGCCTAATTCAAAGTTGTTAGGTACTTCTCTCCTACCTCCCTCTAGTCAGCTTGCTCCTTTGAAGATTATATACTGTACCTTTGGAGAAGTCTTACACAAAGCACTGAAACAACGACGCTTCAGATCAGCATTGCAGTGAACTTGAATCAACAAAGCATTCTCAATTTCAACACATCTACCCTAATTTACCTCAGTCAGGGATCCAGCACCTTCAAACCGTGACTTCACACCAAAGTGAAAGAGGCCAACAAGGACGCCCCTCTGGATGCTGCTAGTCACTACTTTATGGCAAGAAATCACACCCCTCCTCCTCCTCCAGGATCACGCTATTTCCTAATGCACCCAGACCCTGCTCTGCGCTATGAAAGTGTTTCTGCAGCAGAGCCAGCTCCCTCACCTACAATTGTAAAGTCACAGCCATATAGTAGTCTTAAAGAAGCAGTCATTAAAACAGAAGCCACAAATATATTCTGTTCTACTTCAGCATGTGGATTAATTTCTCTCTTAAAAAAAAAAAAAAAAAAAAAGTCTTTAGGAAGGGTAATAAGAAACATCTTTGTCATCATAATCTACTTTTTACTCCTTAGGTGACACAAATCAGTGTTGCTCCACTAACTTGCATTTGACCTGCTTTGACTTATACCACCTGTAGGTCTCACTCTTGGTGCTGAATGTAAAATGAACTCATGTCTAGAGGCCAAATGCTCAGATGGATTAAATCAGCATATTCCCTTCTTTGAAGTACGTGAAGCACATGGATTTACAGCAGCTGTAGGTCTAGTCTTGAGCTGTTTGCTTGAGTTTTTTACTTTGAGTAACCTACCAGGTATAAAGAGTGGTAAAATTGGCAAGGGTATAGTTTATAAAACTACATATTTGACTGCGTGTTAGTCTCTGTATGTATGATCTGAGGTACATATACATAAATATGATATGAACAAATTTCTATTGACAGTCCATCAAAACATTTTTCTGTATAATGGTCAGTGTGGTGAAGGAAATACAAAAGCCAGTAGTTGTTTGTGTCTAGAGTTTAGTTCCAGCATTCATTCTCCCGTTTTTGCTGGGATTTCTTATCATTCGTGGAATGGACCCAAAAGACGCACATTTTGTTGCTGTAATCCAGTCGATGTCTGTCTAGCTACAGCCAAGTTTACTGGCATACTTTCAGCTTAGAAGGACTTTTATTTATTAAAGCCAAAATTGTCAAGCTTAAGAGCCTAAAGTCAAGTACCAAAAAATCTATGTTTAAGCATTTATATAAGCAGCCTACTTTTCACAGGCAGAGAGACCTGTAAACTTCAAAAGAAGTCAGCACCCAGCACCTCTGAGAATCAGGTCACTTACTTGGCTGCACAGATAGGCAACTACCCACATTTAAAGGAAACATGCCTTTATTTGTACAACTCCGGTATATAAAGCAGCATGGTGTGCCCTATGAAGAACACTTTGAACACACCTTTTGAGAACTGTAATTCCTTCTGCAAGTCCTCTCACAAAAGCAATAACCTTCTAATTAAATGTACCATCGATTCCTTTCATCTAGATTGAATACAATCCAACTAGTGAATTGGCTAATAATGTGTTGAAAAGACCCCAGTGTTTTGACTCACTTTCTTCTCATTTAAACATTGTATAAATCTCAGGCATTGTTTCTGTAGTGGTTGTCCAGAGCTAGTTGTGTGGCTGAACAGATCATCTTCATTTGATTTGTATAATAACGTGTTAATTGCAGTGCTGAGATCTGCTTAAGGCATATTGATTACCAGATGACCTTCTGTAGTTCCTATTTCCCGTGCTACAAAAACATCTAGTCAAAATCTTTAAAGGTGAGCAGAAATGTCTGTTAGAAAAGCTTTCATTTATTATTAGTCTAAGACTGTGATAAAGGATGCTATTGCTAGGATCAGAGTTGCAATATACTTGCTGCTGCTCCACCCATCAGTAAGCCCCTGGTCATGAGACAAACCCCTTCACTGGTCCTAACACATTCCGAATAAATTTAGTTGTAATACATCTGTTTGCTAGAAACAGAAGTGGCTCAGCAGGACTTGCACTGATGGTGTTCCAAAGATGCTCTATAATTGCAGCAGGGATTTCATAACTTCACTGTGGGGGTTGAACACCTGGGCGGCTGAAGTGACTAAGCAGGCAATATCAAGGACTCCCTTTAGAATAAATAACACTAGCTTTCCTCTGCACGTTCGACCAGTAATAGTCTTCAGAGCATAAGCAATGTTATCTTGATTTTGCAATTCTGGAACTAAAACCAACAAAGATGTGACACCTGAAATGTGACCTAATTAAGGTTGCTTTGCTCTTCTTCCAATACTTTAAGCAAATATGTTAACATGTAGCATCTACTTTAACACATGAAGTGTGAGGAACCACACAGAGGAAGGTACCTACAATGTTCCTGGCATAAGTTTACAGGAAGAACTATTCTGAAGGTATTTTCTATATTCTGGAGTACATCTACAGGCTCCTTGGCAATGAACTCATGTGTGCATATATATATATATATATATATATATATATATATATATATATAATCCTGTGTTATTGTGGTCCCTGAGAAATCTCATCAGGAACCAGATTACATGCTTTATTATACTATACTGATTATACTACATGCCTGATAAAGGCTAAACAATAAGGATCTGTCTCTGCAAAGACTTGATAGACAAAACTTCCACATAATACCTGAGTTATGGCACCCATTCAAATGTATAATTTAGCTGCATTCCAAATCATATAAACAACACCAGCTTGAATTGTAGAAGGAACTAAAAAGCCATTGCTTTTCTAAGGCTGGAAGGTCCTGATTTTCTTACCATGAATTGATTGCATTGTTATGAGTTTAAGCAAAGAGGGAAACCAATAATGTTTGGCTGTTGATTCCCTGAAGTACAAAAGAGAAATTATATTATTTTGGTTTTACAAAGAAACTCTCTTTTGGATGCTGTCCCTGCAGCATCCCTTTTTGCCTGTTAATGGTATGGTAGTCTGTCATGTAAACATTTGCAAATTATGAAGCGCAAAAGATAAAATATTGTAAATACCAGTCTCAAGAAACAGCTAAAATGCAGAGCATGGATGGACTGTTGCATACTTATCACAGCATAGGAGATTTTATGGCTGACTTCATACTGCACACAATATACACCTCAAAAAAGTTTACAGAAAAAAGAGCTCTGCTCTGCTGTAACCCCACTGAGTTCCATCCAGTTGCACTGAGCTGAGTATAAGTACCTGTATGTAACTAAAAGCATTTGGCTTATGCCATTGTTATTGCACTGACTGTTATTGAAGCCTTCTACTTTTATTGAAAAAAGTCTGTTTCAAATTATAATAATTTTATTAACTTATAATTTAATTGTCAGCCTCAGTTTGTAAGTAGCCCAAGACAGGAAAACTGGAAATGTTAGAAATCAGGGGTGAAATACATTGGCAGGATAGGATGGAAGGAGCTTGTTTAAGGACCTGCCAAAGCCATATAGTCTTCTAATTCAGTTTTGTGAGTAAAGGGTATCAACTCCTACAAATTCTTAGAAATTCATTTCCCAAGAGTCAGGCCGAGATTTGGATAGACACACACACAAATAATAATAGAAAGTAAAGAGAAAAATGTGTTCTTATAGTTCTTTTCTAGCCTCACCATTTTCCTGGAAATAGAGAAATGCAACCAGTCTGCCACTCCTTATCCTAACGAAGCAGAGGCAATGGTGGCAGGATCTTAGGTCTTTCAGATAGGAAGAAAAGGATACAGTATGGAGAATTCACAGGATCACTGATTTTGTTTATCTTCTGTCGGAGAAAGATTGGCATTTTTAATATTTGCAAGTACTTTGAATAGGACGTTTCTTAACTAATTATTCATACTTCTCACATTTCCCTTGGAAGACTAATCAACTAGTTAATAGACTACTTCTCAACCAGTGCGATATGACAGCCTGTAAGTGCAGTCTGTCAGTGGGGCAGGAAGCTCCGCTCACAGCTAGGATCTATTCCTTACAAGGAATAAAACATTTCATAATTAACTGAAACTAATAAGGAGTAAAAAAATTGAGAACCTGGTATAAGTCCTTTGCATTGAGAAAAGTGACCTTTTTAGTGCACTTGCTGTCTGAGCAAAGTCCAGCGAACCTTTCCACCGACTTTAATGACATTATCCTCTTTTATCTGCTGCTAGACTTCAAAACTCCACTGCCCTAATAGAACTCCAAAATTGGGTTCATAAGTGCAGGCTTTCCTCAATCATCTTAATTATTTTTCCTCTGCTTTATCCATTGTGTCATAAAAAAAAAAAAAAAAAGAAGTATTCAAACTTCTTTGGGGTGAATGCCACCATGGACACAATGAAGAAAACAGGACACCTGCAACGTAGAACCACATCATTTTAAAAATACAGCAACAACACGCATTTCTTTTCTTGTTAAACTGTACCACTAGATTCCAACAGTTCCAAATGACTTCACAGTTTCACCACAACCTCAGAAATTATTCATATAATAGAATATTTGAAAAAATAGATGGTTTTATCCAACTAAATGTCTCAATTTTTCAAGTCTCTCATGTATTCCCTGGCAAAATCACATTGGAATGGAAGAATACAGGCCATGTTTTATTTGCCTTAGTGACATAAATGTTCTCAGTCAGAACATACAGGTACTTTTTAATTATAATAATAAAATCAGACATATGTCACTTTTCCTGTCTAATTGCTAATAAAGCATATCTGTGCCTACTCTTTGAGACACAATATGCTTTTGGCATTGATAGTATTTAGCTGGTACTTATGGAAAGATGTTAGCATGAAGAAATCTGTATAGGTTGCAAAGCTGATTATATAGATAGTCCCACCAAAAAATAACTACCTATCTGTTGGAGATTATTGTGGTTTTGCTATTTGTTGAGCCTTTAACATTTTAGCAGTACAATAAAGCTCTTTAGATACCTTGAAGTACCTACACAGCAGGTTAACAGGCACTGATTTAATCATTCAAATCCATCTTCATTGAAAAAGAGATGCCCATGCATACAGAATGATATTACAAGAAGATAGATAGATGTATCTTGCATTCATGCATATAATTACAATAGACACTGTGTAAGTTCTGCTGTCCATTTGACTTTCTGATAGCACTTGATGCCCTACTGAAGCTGTGAAGTGTTTCTACCGGAAATGAAAGCCTAATCTTATTTACTTTGTCTTCACTCATTCTACTTCCTTGCTGTCTACGGGAAATCCACTGATACAATTCACACAATAGGGGTAGAGCTATTCCCCCAGAAGGTTGTTGCTCTATTAGAAGAAAGCTGAAGACAGTAAAATCCTGCCAGGCACAAGGAAGTTATTGCCCAGCTGACAGCTGCATCCACTGCTAACAGATATTGCATGACCAGTACTGCACAACCCTGCCAGACTTGATGAAGGGGTATAACTTAATGAAGTCTGACAAGAATAAACCCCCTGGAAGCTCTTCTTGTAGCTACAGCTATAAGGAAAAGCTTTAGACAAAGAAACTGCCTCAACAAGCTTCTTAAAATGTCATGAAAGGCAAAATCACAGGCTAGAGAGATTAGTTTTGAAAAGGTGGTGGATTATGTTGAACAAAATATTGTTAGTTTTGGAGGAAGAGGAAGTAAGAATGGTTATCTCTTATGCATCATCATGGATGCAAACAAACTTAAGAGAATGTCTTGTTAAAATTACAGGAGGCAGAGACCATCACTTCATCTCCCTCTTAATGGAAATGCCTCATAAATACACCTTTCCCTCTAACAGACTTTCCTCAGTAATTGATCAAATAATCCATGTACTTTTTAATCCACTTTTTTGCTCATACAGTGCGGAGCACATTCTCCAAGTTCAATGCATAATAAATGACAGTAGCCTCAAGATAAGCAAGTGCAATTCCTTTATCAGTGTAGCATTAGAAAAGCATCAAAAGGACTATTCACACACAGTGTGCGCTATACAATTCTTTGCAGTGACATATTTTTATTTTAAAGACATAAACCAATAATCCAATAGATTATTAGTGCCATCACCCTTTCTTCCTCTCTCTCTAATCCCACATACACTCATCAAAACACATTTTAGAACATAGCAATGGCCCTTGGAAAGTTCTGATATAGAAATCATTTGTCTTTCAGGTAGTGGGAGCTAAAAAAATATTTTAATTTCTGTGTCTTTTAAGATCGATTTTTCCTCTTGAGAATGGTGCTGCAGTGTATAAAGAAATTTTTCATAACACTGAGATAGTCATGAGCTCCATCTGGTATTAAAAGACCTAGTAGTCATGTCTGAGAAGAGATGTGCTGAATAGTTATGGCATATCCCTGACAAATCATGTTTTTATCCAGCTCAGTCTGAAGGAAAAATAGATAAAGTAGATCATGAAATTCTTTCCTAGACCAAAAACTGTATAAAATATCAGCTGCCAAGGTCAAACAAGTTCTTTCTTCACATGGTGTAAGTAGCCTAATTTAAAAAAAAAAATCCAGGTAAAGGAGGGCCTACATTACCTATGAAAACACTCAGGTATTGTCCGGATTTAATTGATAACTCTGTTTTTATGAAGATCAGGATGCTCTTTTATGATTTCCTAAACATATATTTCCATCCTGATTTCATTAATTCTGAGCTGTGGTTTTTGGGGCAGTTTATTTTACGTTATAGCCCACTGAAGAAAATTGTTATTCTGGATATCTTGTTAAATTCTAGACTCCAGATATTATGCCTATGTATACAAAAAGGCAGATTTTGTTATCTTAACGGTTCAGCATTTGTAGCGAAATACTTTTTGGTTGTCTCTTAAAATAAGATACTCACATCTTCAATTACATTAGTAGACATATGATAGATAAAATTAAAAGGCTTTGAAATAAGAACATGATAAACTTCACCTTCTGCCTAGTGAAGGTAGTGTTGAAAACTGTTTTTAGGAACATACATATTTATGCCAAAATATATATCATTATATAGCATTTCACTTCACCCTCTGCCAGACTGCTTCATTTGGTCATGGTATGAAAACACACACTCTATAGCATATATAACTGAACATACAGCTGAACAGCATTCAGTGATATTCCTGTATAGAATAAATAAACAGAATCACAGCAGATATTTTTTAAACTTTCCACTTCTCAGTAAAACCAATTCAACACTAGGGCAGTCATTATCCACTTCAGGAACTGACAGCACAAACGTATCTGTTAAATATTGGTAGGAACAGTACAAGAGAGACATGGACATACTGGAGAGTCCAACGAAGGGCCACAAAGATGACGAAGGGACTGGACCATGTCCCATATCAGAAGAGACTGAGAGCTGGGACTGTTCAGCCTGGAGAAGACGAGGCTAAGCGGGATCTTATCGATGTGTATAGATGCCTAAAAGGTGTAAAGAAGATGCAGCCAGGCTCTTTTCAGTGGCACCCAGTGACAAAGCAAGAGGCAGTGGACACAAACCAAAACACAGGAGGCTCCATCTGGACATCAGAAAACAATACTTTTTTTTACTGTGAGGGTGACCAAGCACTGGCACAGGTTGCCCAGGGAGGTGTGGAGTCTCCATCTTTGGAGATATTCAGAAGCCATTTGGACACAGCCCTGGGCAGCCTGCTCTAGGTGGCCCTGCTCAAGCAGCAGGGTTGGGCTAGTTAATCTACAGAGGTCCCTGCCAGCCTTGACCCTTTTGAGTAGCTGAGCAATACGTTATCCTCACTAACAAGTGCTCTAACATTTCACTTGTACTTTTTCTCTCAAACCATCTAAAGAGGGAAGGCTGAGAGAAGACATGTCCTGTAAAATGTTGCTCCTGCTGCCGCGTTACTTTCTATGCTGATTTGTGGTGATTCTTTTTTAACAAGCCAATCTGATTAACTCCTCCTACCTCAAAGCACAACACGACACAGCGAAATGAAGCAGAGAGGGGTGGTGGCTGTAACTCGTGCCTAACCTGCCAACTCATTCTGCTGCTTCTCAGTTAAGACAAGGCTAACCCTCTTCTTGTGTCCTGAAGGTCCCCCACAAAATGGCAAGAGAGGAAAGGAGACATGAACGGTGAAATAATTTCATGTCTAGTCCGTATCCCCTCAGAACAATTAACTTCCAAGAAATCTATACTTTGCGTCATGCTTTAAATCAATAATGACCAGCAAATGTGTAACAAGTCTTGTGAAATCAGCTTAAATGTTGCATTCCAATGCGGGACATATCATTTTATACCACTAGGGTTGGAGAGGGGGAGCAGTTTGTTTATTTTGTTTTTCCTGACTTCTACAGCTAACTGCAGTTAACAAACCTGTCCGTAATACTTATATTCCAAAACAAAATGCAAACTGTCAAAGCTGCGTCACCCTTCCCAGGATACATAGTTGCAATCTTGGGGGGGGGGGTGGGGGGGGTGTGTGGAAATAGTCCGCTATGATTTCTGCAGTCCCTTCTGAAATTATTATCAGTGACTTTAAGCAGTTTATTAGTGTCACTGTCAGGTTCCAAATCTGTGAAGGCAGACATATCAATCATGTATAGCAATGATGACAGTAGCTGCAAATCAGGGGAAACTGCATTAACTGCCAAGGCCTCCCACACATGGAAAAACATTTAACGAAGACAGCTGATTAACTCATTCTCACACAGTCATTTATACTCCACTGCTGACTGCATTTCAAGAGTAATTTCCATTACTATTATAAGCATACTACAGGACTTGCTAATAGGAACAGTTCACAGTCTCCTTGCAACATTAATATATTAAATACAAAAGACAAGGAAGAGGTTCTGCAGAACATTCCAGGATCCCTTAGAAAACCTGTGGCAACAGGCATGACAAACTCTCCGGGGTATCCAAACCGTTGGCACACGCAGTCTGCAGAGATATCATTACGGCCATTCACACAGGTTGTCAGAGTCCACACCTTGTTCCCCAGCTGTTTCCTTTACCACATTTAACCTCAGCATGAATATCCTAATGCACAGTGTGGGATCCCTCCCCTGGCCCTCCTGCAGCTTGCTGTTCTATTATTCCTCCTCTGAGGCAAGTATGTACACTAGGTTGTTTTGACTGTGAAGGTGTTAGTCTCTGTGTTTTTAACTTCCTTCTTCCAATGCGTGAATGTCTGCACAGGGATTTCTGAAGGTTTATTTTATTAGTCATGCATGATTTTTATATCGTTCTATGGCTCTTCCTCTGGTTTTCATACACTAGAGTTTAAAGCATTCAGAAGAATACATGAACAGTTAGGAAAAAGTATGCAGTTTTCTGTCTGGTCTTTCTGTTTGAACACTGCCTGCTTTTTTCCTGGCAAATGAGCTGGTTAATTCTTTGCAGACTGTGTTCCTGAAACAGCTCTTGAGGAAGAGCCCTCGTGTCAGATCTAAAAAGTTCTAATAAATCAGCATCTGAAAATGATAGTGTGCAGAAGCGTGGAATGCATGAGCCTTTACAGAACTACATGCAAAAGAATAATTTCACTTCACTATCAAGTCTCAACCAGCTGGAGTGCTCTTGACTGGCGGTCTTTTCGACTGTTCAAGATCATCACAATTTTTCCTTCATTTCATCGATGTAAAATCACTCAAGGAAACAATACGAGTACCTTGGATATCTCTTGCCATCAACAATATCAAACTGAACATCAACTGAAAAGCTACTTTATATCTGAGCTTCCTCAAAGAGATTCCCTAGAAGCCAACAGCAGTCCTAGAAGAAATTGAACACATTGTCACAAAATCTCCCCTGTACTGTTTCAACTTTCCACTACTGCAAGCCACATCTGTAGGTTATTGACAAGTGTGGGTTTTCATACAAGATCATCAGAGAAGGTAATATTTATAACTGCAAAGCCATTGACCATAACTGAATTCCAAGAAAGCAGAAAAAGGCTCTATAGACCATTGGAAGATTTCTGTTAAGGTACAGAAAAAGCTAATGAAGACATAGAAATAACTAGTGATCAGTTCAGAATTCATAGACTTTAATATCTGATACAGAATTTAGGGCCAAAGGAGATGATTAAGACACTTACTGTGACCACCTTTATGTCCCAAGATTTTATATTTTGTTTAGAACCCACAGACTAAGATGAAAATTTGTGCTTAACTTATCTCCTAAAAAAATGTACAAAGTTGAACTGGCAACAGTACATGGAGAAATCGTTATTCCCTTGAATGTTTTTTTCCAGTGCTTAGTCATCCTCAATGTAAAAATAATGTGACTTAATTTGACTGTGAATATTCTTGGCTTTAAATACTAGCCAGGTACTTATTGTGTATCCTTCTTCCAGTAGATAAAGAAATAATTAAGGAGTTAGCAGTACTTTCTCCCATTTGATCTGCTTAAGCCCTGCAATCAAGTTGCTTCCGTCCTGTTCACTGCAATGAGAGATGACTGGGCAGTCTTTTGGTTTTGGCAGGGTTTATGGGAGAGTTGAACCATGGTTGCTAGGCTCAAGAAGGTGATGAGGTTACAAATTTATTTCATACAGATAGGCCATTAACATGAAATTTGAACTCAGCAAAGATAAATGGAAGACAGCCCATGAGCTGAAGAGAAAGATGAGGAGAAAAGGGATAATGAAAACTGACTGGGTGAATAGCAACAGATGAAGGGAAGGAAGGAGGATGAAAAACATGCTGCACTGCTCAAAAAAATTTATTAAATTTCCAAGTTCTTAACTTCACATTGAGAGAAGTATTTCAACTTGGGAAGAAAGGAAAAAAAAAAACTTTCTAACTTTGTACCTCAGTTCCTTGTTACACCAGAATTCCCCTCAAGGCAGTACATGATCTGGATTAGAAACTACTTTCATTGATTCAAATGGGTGTTACAAGCTATGGATTATAAGCACCTCATTAATAACAATTACCAGTTTCTGAAGCTCTAGCTAGGATCCCTATTTATTATGATATTAGTTAATAGGGTGAACATTTCTCTCTTAGTCTTTCTCATCTCTTGCTGCCAGAAACAAGAGAAACATTTTTCAAAGACAACAGTCCTCTGAATGAGGCAGGCTCCATATCCTGTGGATATGCCCCTGCGCAGCATCAACAACACAGTTGGTGTCAGTGATACTAAAAGTGCATGAAAGCAGTAGACTGCCTCTTCTTCTAAACTATTCCATTTTTTAAATCTAATCTGGTTTGCATGCACACTTAGAGTATGAGAAAAGCACATTCTGGAGCATAGGTCTAGCCAGAGCTATTCTCTATGTCTTATATGGAAAGCAACCTTCAGATCTACCTCAACTGTGAGTTCAAAAGGTTATCCAGAAGTTTTTTTTACAGGAAGATTCTAAAAAAAATTCTTTACAGTAGTAGATTCACTCTGTCTTTCTAAAAAGTAGCTGCTTAGATGGTTACAAACTATTATATCCATAATTTCCTACACCCTGAACTAGCCAGAACAATTCCAGTGCAGGTCATGCAGATTCACTAGTGAGATGCTAAATGTAAACTAGTCTCAACTGCCCAAACAGGCTTTATTATTGCCTAGACCAGAGCTGAAGTAGGTTTTAATCTGTGCAACCACAGGACTATATGCATGTAAATGTGTGGACATGTCTTAAGGTAATTAAGGGGGCAGAGCCAAAATTGTTCCTGAGGTACAACATCCAAATAGTACACATAAAGACAGGTATATTTGTTTACAAGTTTTTTCCACATAAGGTTGAAAACCAAACCATACACCTTAACCCTGAAGATTCAGTGCTAGTATGAGACGTATCTCAGATTGAATATTTAGTTCACGTAAACACAAAAATAAATCAGAGAGAGAAAGGAGGAAAGAAGTCAGCATTGCCAGGCAAGGGAACACAGCTCTTTCTGGACCTGGTAAGTCAAAGATAAACATTCCTGAAATACAAAAGAAGCAAAAACCTGAGGGACCCCTAAGACTGAGCAAAAGGCATGCATTAAAAATAGTCACTCTTGGTGCAATACTTGAGTTTACTAACATAAAATCAGGTGGGCCATCTGGAGGCATTTATTTTCGGAGCAGTATAAAACAAGTCTGCACATAAAAAAGCAACTATTCCAGCTATGTCTGCAACCATTTGCATTTATTTTGGGGGCATACAGAACCCTGAAGGTATGTTTCCTTATACTTCTGTGCTAGAATCTGCAATGCACTTAAAGCAAACGAAGTGCCTGAGTCCCATTCAAAAGCAAGTGGAAGTCTATCTCCCTAGTCCCTCCAAAATAACCAGTCTTAAAATCTTGATGGTTGAAGAATGCATTATCCTCTGAGGGTTGTTATTGTCGCCTCTTCAAATTCATTATTGATTGTATCCATTCTTACCCGGAAAGTACCCTCAAGAGAAAATTCGATAGACATGTTGAAACACAAGTTTTGCAGCTGCTTGCTGAGGAGTTTGCATTTTATAATTATTTACATAAAAATTGTGTAAATACTGTACAAAACTTACATACCATCATTTGATATCTAATGTTTTAAAAGTTTGGTTAAATTTTACCTTATAAACATCTGTTTAACATTAGCCTAAAGTGAATCCTGGTTAAATGCTGAGGAACTTGGCCCTTCCTCCTCACATTCTGTTTTCTACAGCACTAAGTTTGTCTTAGAGAACACTTCATTAAAATAAATCTCATATTTTGCTACCATCTTATAATTTACCTCATGGTGGGAGAAAAGTGATGCCAAATAGTTTACTGAGCTTTAATACATTTGCTCACTGATATCGGCTCATTTCAACATATCCCTTGGTTCTTTTTCTTAACACCATCTTGTAGATTATTTTTCTAGAGTAGTGGGGGTTTTTCTGCACCATTTTGATGCAGTGTGAAGCCATCCATCACGAGTCAGAAGCAATGTATCCACTAATGGAAGGCCCACTGCTTCCAGCTGAGTGAGCACATCATCCATCTTCTTGAGTGTGCCACAGCACTTCCACCCTTCGCATCTCCCCTGGATGTGGTTTCCCTCTGGCTGGAGCAGCTGCCCAAGGAACCCCGGGGCCAGCCTGGGGCGGCAGGGCTTGCTGCCCTGTTTCCTGCTGCGGGTGAGCTGCGTTTCTGTCTAGATCGTTTCCATTTTTTTTTCACCCACTCACATTATTTATCAGCTTTATCTTTTATTCGAAGTTATGCTTGCTCCTGTAACTGCCTCACTACTACTGTGTCAGTAACCCAGAAAACTCACCACAAAAACAAAAAAACCAGAATAAACCAGAATGCCTAAATATTCCCCCGCAACCAAAACTACATACTTGGCAAATATTTTTAGTTTATCAAATCAAAACTAGGATAACTTTCCTGTTTTTTACGTTCCCATGCAATCTTCTACAAATCTGGTTTCAAAAAGTGGCCTTCTGTTAATTGCAAACACAGTTAATGGCAGGTGCAACTGATGGCCTATAGACATTCATCTATCTGACTATAATCACAGGATTCATTTAGTCTGAATGTTCCCCAGTAATCACAAAATCAATAATCACCTTCTTTTAACAAGTTCCTCTGTATGTGGAAGTTCTTTAATAACTTCCTCCACTTCGTGTATCACTTCTCTGTGACTATTCAGAGGTTTTCAAAAAGAAGAGTCTTTCCAAAATGAGGTATGATTTTATCTATTCTACAACATCTACACCAGCAAGATTCTTTGCATTATTCTGATTGGCCTAAATAGTTTTTCATTTTTTCTGCCAAGAGTTTCAGCACTTGCTCAAATGTACTGAAAAGTCCAGAAAATACATCAAATGATGGCTCAGTGGGGGTTATTTAGAAAGAAATTTTGCAGAACAGCAGTTCCCCAGAGTTTTGTTTTAATGACATTGATGACATTGTTAGTGTCCCTGTTAGACACACTATCCCCACCTCCTACCCTTGGTCACAGGGGTTGTTAATTGAAACGTTAATGCAGTGATTCTGGCCTCAGAAGTAAACTTCTGAATTCACAATGTTTGAGAGCATCCAAAATCAGGCAAGAGGAGTTTGCCCATCCCAAATAAAAGGCAGCAGATTCAGTGTTACTTTTGGATGAGAAAGTCAACTACCTTTTAACCTAAACTGACTTTGAAAACTACTTTATTACTCTATATACTCTCACTATAATTTTTCATGTCATCTCCTTATTGTAAGATGTTCTGAGTGGCTTTCTCTCACTTTATTTTTGCAGTTACTGCTCAGTAACTGTAATCTTTCAAATGAAGTAGAACTCCTCAGTATTGCTGTATTAAGGGAAATTATAATAGCCTATTGACTGCAGTTTAGTCAATGATCCATTCGTTATTCTGTCTGAAAGGCTTCTGGAGTTTGTAAAATAATGTATTTGATTATCACAAAAGTCAATATAAGCACAACTGGGGGACCGCAATGAACCAAACCAGTTAACATAATTAATGCAGTTGTGAAAACAGGGTATCAAGCTGTTCATCCTGCCCATTACACCTAAGGCTGAACTGTTTTACTAAGCTAATAGTCTGCACAAATAATCGGGTATAATCCCACAATAAGGTATTTGTCGTTCCAGAGATCCTTAGCCTTAAATACTAGCCTTAAATATGGTGTGAGCACACATTTTAGACAGGTGGAACAAGGTAACAGCTGTCTAAAGTGCCAGCATTAACATTTAAAAGGTGAGACATGGTACCTCATATACTTGGTCGGTGAAGCAGATTTGTTGAGTATTTGACTTTAAATGTCAGGACCCCAATCAGAAGACAGCAAAAGAGAGAGACTGTGCATGAAAGTTAGATATTTAATTGGATGATCCACTCCGACAGCACACCTCTGTTACTTCCCACACCACATTCTGATCCTGATTTTTTAGTTCAGTGTAATTCTTTTTCTCATTGTAAGAACAAAGAACACGAAGACAAGAGAGTTAAAAATCAAACTAATAGAAAAGTAATGGAGTAAAGAATCAATCTACAAATATTCATTTTCTTCTCAGTTTGATTTTACAGGACCTCCAGTACCAACACCCCACACGGACTACTGAGAGGTCACTTTGGATAAAATCAGATGGACTAGAGATGAACTAGAAGACTTATGGGGCAGGCAGATGCCATGTTCATTTAGGAGTCTCTGCCAGGTGAGAACTGGCAGAGAAAAGCATCTACAACTAACCTTTCACCTTACCTCGGGAAGAACACCACTTACCTACCAGCAACCACATATTTCTATACCTCCTGCAGCCATATCATTCGGACTAAAACATGCAGAAAGCACTTGGCTTTCAGACAAACGATGGGGAAGGCAGAGTGCTCACACACAGCATGCTCCTAAGCGTTCCCCCCTGAGGGAGATGCTGAAGCTTCCTTTCATGTTCCTGCTTTTTTAAAAAGCAACATGCAAACAGCAGTCCTGTCTTGCTTCAAACTCAGGACTGCATTAGTTAATCCTAAAATAGCTATAACAAATACTCATCTCACTTAAATGGTATTTCTTTTGTACTTGATAATACTTCTTTTAGCCATTAAAGCTTTTTTAAAATGCTATTTACCAAAATTCCTGTCTTCCTTTTTCACCCAGAACCAAATTATCAAAAGAGAGTTTTATAAGAGAATGGAACCGCTTTTAATCACCTTTGTGTTTTCCGATGTCCTTATCTTTTCCTGCTTCATCCTCTCTAATGGCAAATTTCTTCCTCAAACATTCTGCACTTTCCCAGAATATGTTTTTGAGTACTTTAAAGGCAACAAACCAGCACTGATATTTTGGGCCACGTATGTGCCACATGCTTTTAGCCTGTAGTTTATGCTTTTCTGATCAGTACCACCAAATGAAAGTTAAACTCCACTGAAGCAAAAAAAAAAAAAAAAAAAAAAAAAATGGAGTCAACTATTCTGGCTAGCAGTATATTCACTTGGGTTTAATTTTTTTTTTTCTCCCCCCATTGGGTGTAGTCAGCATGAATTTGGTTCGGTGGTTACTCTGGAAATTTGTGTCTACTAGAGGATTTCTATCCTACAGCAAAGGAATGGCATCCCCAGGTAAAAGAAAAAGAGTAGCACTATTGCCCTCAGGAATTTCAGCAGTTATTAGCCTTCCCCCAGAGACTCTGAAGAAAGTCAGAAGTTGTGGTGCAGCCCTCAGTCCTCTGGAAAACGGCTGGAAAGCATTAACTCATGTCACACAGTCTAAGCCATAGCCATCAGGTAACACTGACACGTCATTATTGTAATCAAGATTTGGGTCTCTACTGTTGAAACAAAATGCAGTATGAGATCAGAACAGGGCTTATGCCAGTAGAGTCAAAAGACACAATGCACCAGTGTCAAAAGAAAGCACAAGCAGGTAAAACGCAGTGGGTAACAACTGAAAACATAGCAACGTGAAACATGCTCCTGTCAGATTTATATGCACTAGTTTCAATTCAGCTGAATTCTTTTCGATCTTGCATAATGAAAAGGGAACACCCAAATTATCTTCTTAATTCACCAGTTTGTCACGTCTTTTCATTTTGGTTCTTTTTCTTTCTTATAGCCCTACACTTTTAGTCTATTTTTATACAAAGCTATTTCCCTGTGCCTCCATCACTTTTATCTCCTGTATTAAGATCAATTCTCTTTTCATAACTTCTTCCAGGAAGAATGACCAGACCAGACCACAATATGCAAAATAGAAGTTTTTTTCTGAAACGTGCATGATGACATTAGAGCATTTTTAGGGTTTTTTCCTACCCTGTTCGCAGTACATCCACCAGTCTGTTGTTGTTCTACCTAGTACTTTACGCTGAAGAGGCTTTTACCGGGCCTTTAGGCAAAGGTTAACAGAAGCTCAAGGCTTTCCCTTAGTTCATAAGACAAAGATGCCATTCTGCTTACCTACAGCTTTTTTTCTCTTACAACAAAACCTTCCTTGCTTGTCAGTCCTTTTCTGAAATCATTCACAGTCCTTAATTCATTAAGATTTAGTCCTTCATCTTCTCAGCGTTGCATGAAGATCTTTAAGTTCTCTCTCACTTCTCTTTGTAATGTTCAGAATTATTTCAATTCTTTCTTCTACGTTTTCTCTCCACAACCTAAACTTAACTCTTGTATGATCTCTCAAACTCTGTATTTATTACATCTTAAGCTTGGTTTACAGTCTTGGTTTACTTTCCCAGCGGTACATTTAAACGACACGTGAGATCCAGTACTTTTGTATTCAACAAGTAAAATTAATCACTGCACGTTGCCATATTGATACTTCCCCTGATTATTGGAGCCAGGAGACTGCATTTTTACCTATATGCTTATTTTCTAGAATAACTTTGCAGGCACTTGAAGAATAGATCAGCCTCCCTTACTTTTTTATGAAAAAATCAGTGGAGACAAAAGTCCTTAGACACTAGAGCAACCAATGCTATCAAACTACAAGTAAACTAAGACAAATAAACAGAGCTACACTATGTTCAGTCTCTGTAAAGTTAGCTCTATAAATAATTTTGTCCCTGCTTCTCTTCATCAGTACAAAACGATTTTGGCTTCTTAAACCTGGATTCATCCTGTCTCATTTTAGCCACTTACCTGAAGAATCTCAGTCTGAAAACTCTATCACAGAGGAGACATGGGGTAATACCAGAGGGACAGTGCAGACACTAAGTAGGCTGAATTGCCTTCAGACATGCCTATCAATCTTCTTCAATTACAGAGGTGCTTAAAGTAACTCAGCTTTTAACTCGGGCATTACAATTAAATGTCTGGAGTTAATTGTATATAATAAGTTTCCAAATCTGATTTAAATCAGGGAAAAAGCCAAAGGATCCTTTTACTGACTGTCAATCATCTCTCTGTCAATAGTTCTCACTTTGCCGGGGTGCGTGTGTGTGTGTCACAGGACAACCTTCCCTCTACTCCATTTTGACATGATCATGTCAAATTAATAAATACTTTTTATATTCCCTTTCTCTTCTGTTCCAAGAACAGTAAAAGTTTGCTACAATACCTGAATACTTTTTTCTACCCAACACTCTTTCTTCTAACTACAACATGTTAAACCAAGTTCTGTGTACTGGCACCTGAGAAACCATATCACTACACTCAGTTAGTGTCATCTTCTTTTCAACGTATGGTGCACATTATTCACATTAAGCACTTTCCCTAGCCCTTTTTCACTTTTCGTCTTGGCAATTGTATTAATTACAAATGCAACATGGAAACTTTCAAAGAGGGGGGAAAAAGCATCCCTAGGTTATTTCTTTGAAGAATATTTTTCTGGAAATAACTAATGCAGAATATGAAAATGCAATAATTTGATTTGCAGCAGAGATGTTCTTTCTTCTAAGATTCAAAATAAATCACCAAAGGCTTTCAAAGCTGACATTTAATCCATGAATTTAAATCATTTCTAAGATTTATGATCCAGTAGAAAGACAGCTTCAATTCCCCATGCCCTTGTAAGATTTTAATGTATAGCTAGCAGAAAATTCATTTACACAGTATGCTTTTCATAGCAACAATATCATTTATTGATAAGGCTTTAAAAAAAAAAACATATAGCTGGTTATGTTCTTTTTTATTCATTTGTCTATAAATAATAAAGTGAGGCTGAGTCAACACTGCACTTGCATAAACCTGTTGGATAGCATTTTTTGTAAAAAAAGGAATAACTGGAACTTTGTAAAGTAACAGGAAGAATTCAAATAGCAGTAGATTTTATCTTAAAATGTTTGATATATGTACAACCAGATTTAAGTCAAAGTAAGACTAGTCCAGGTCTCCTCCTCTTTATATAGATAGAAGGCTTCCTATGTGCCCTCTGTTACTCTCTAGGAGTGTTACCTTACATCTATGGCATGGACAACGTGCATTTCAAATACCTTGAGAGCTCAATCTAGGAATGAAAAGTAGAGAATATCTGACAACCTGTGGCATTTTAATACTGGTAGGTCAAAACTGTACTCCCCTTTAGTTCTTTCCTTAATGCTAGCATCTTGCTATGCTTAATATAAACTATATCAGAGACAGGAAATATCTATGTTACCTTCTGGAGTACTGTATACAGTTTTTCTCTGTAGTCTTATAAAGTATCATGTATTGGTGTCTCACCTTTCCCATTGCACAAGGACTCCCACTTAAGCATTTCTATTCACTAACGTGAAATATTTGTGTGTAGGATTCTAAGTTTAAATAAAGAAATAAGAGTTTGCTACATCAAATGTACAATGGATACAAACAAGAATATGATGAGATTGGACAAGAGGTTCTCTATTACACTGAATTATCATCAAACAATCTCATGCTCAGTCAGACCTTATCTTCCCTAATCTCAACTGATCATCAGACAGCAGAAAGATTTTTCTTTTGTAGGTGTCAACTCCCATAACGATGTACCTTTATTTTTATAAAGACATCAAAAGAATAGAATTCCATCTCCAGGCATCATCTGAGATTTTTAGGCTGACAGCTAAATGTATATTAACTGCTACTGGAGCCAAGTTAGAGTCTCTTTTAGGACTTAGTGTAAAGTCCTTCAGTTGCACAATAAGAACTTCTAGCTCACAGCAGATTCACATTTATTAAAAAGGCACTCTTCCTTGAAAACATCAATTTAATTTTGTAACATGTTATTTTATTTTTAACCAAAGGCGGGAAAAGTATACCAGTTTTAATTAACCATGTTAAATTCTATTTCTCTCTCAAATCAAAGGATGCCGTCTGGATTCAAATGGTTAATCTCTCTTCCCTGATAAGGCATTTGTACTGCTTCAGGATGACTTGCCTTAGACATGCACTTCACCTCAGCCTCATTAATGCATGTGTTCTACTGATCCTCTTTAGCAGTCCAGATAAAACAGTGTGCTGCTACCAGACTTCAGCTTTAGTGGTGGATATTTCTTCCCTTCAGCTATACCTGTCTCTTAAAACAGGTTGGAGTAAACAGGAGTAAAATGCTGTTATCAAAACAGAACCACCAAAAACTGTGTTGCTAGATTATGGATGTTAGACTAAAGTACAAAATATGCTTTGTGGACCTTGAAGTAAAACAAAATCCAGAAAGAACTCCACTTGTGAGCATCAAGCCCTTCTTCTAGGTCATCATCCATTGTCAACAGAAGTCAGGGTGAAACACCATGTTTGCCATTCTGAATATTCAGATTTGTAGTTATATGCATGCCATCCCCAGTAGTTTGTTTGCTTTTTAATGGTTTCAAATTTGTGAAGCATAATATGAAAATTCCTAGCACAGGGATATGCTACTGGGATAAACAAATGTATTTGCATGAGACTGTAATAAAAAGTACTATTCAAATATAATAATTGAACATGGTTTATGGTAATTATTTGTTAATGCCTCTTCTAAGCTGAATTAGTTTAGAATAGCATTTTGATCATAGTTTAGCCATTTTTGCCATTCCAAGGCAGTCCTGTGTTTTACATCAGAGAATAATTGCTCTTCCTGAAATAATGGGAATTTACACACAGGCCCTGGACACTGGGTTTTAGCTTTGGTATTTTGGACTTAAATCACAGCTTTCTGCATCAAAAAGTAAAAAGTGGTGTCTCCAGAGGAGATTCATCTGGCATGCTGGATGTGCAGTTCTTACTAATGACATAATTGGCTTGGTAATATGTCCTCTGTGTGGCTTTCAATAAGCCTGGAAAAATCCTTGATCAACAAAAAAGTGACAAACAGCATATATTTTTATATATATATATCCAAAATAATGTGTAATTGATGCATCTGCAGTAATCTCACAAGTCTGCTGGAAAATTACAGGTCTGGAGGGAGGTATCTTCCTGCCCCACCTCCCCCTCTTTTTGTTTTTCCAGTTAAAAGCTTTCCATCATTGCCTCAGAATGAGTTTCCCAGCTTTTATGTGATACCACAGGCTTTTTAAAACAATTTATTCTCAACCAGTTCCAGATGTAGGCCCTCAGACGTGCCAGATTAGCTGTTTTTCCTTTTCTTCCCACCTGCTCCCCCCCTTCCTAGTTCCTCTTAATAGTTTTCTCTCCTTCCCACCCACCCCCCACCACCACCTTCCTCCTTTTTTTTTTTTTCCCATGGAATAATCAATGACTCTTCTAAGGACTAAGTTCTTTGTCATATATTTGATTAGTGTAAGCATAAGTTAAGAGGTAGCCATATTAGCAGATTTTAAATTAAGCAATTAAAACATTTTTTTTAAACACTACCAAACTGAACAGAAATTCGAGATTTTTATTCACTTTGAGAAATAAATTTCTGAGAAGAAGTAAGAAAGGAAATAATTGGGGAAAAAAATCCTTTTAAAATGTGGATTTGTAGGTCAGAAGCTGAAACTGTCAATCCATATATTAGTCATCCTTCAGAGAAAAATGAATTTGACTACTTTTGTGTGAAGAATGCACCAGTATTGCATTGACATGATGAGCCTTGATCAATGCATCCGAAAGCTCTCTTAATAGCCTTCTCTACTGGACAGAAATCATCCTTTACTATAAAATTGTTCAAAAAACAAATGGTATTTGACAACTGACCTGAAATAAAGAGGATGAGGCAATAAGTGGTCAAAAGTAGAAAGAAAACTTGGAAATTCTGTCTTAGACTTCCCAGATAAATCTAAGGTTTAATCCAACCGTGTCTGGAGTTGATCAATCAGCCAGGCTGACATATCTGGTAACTAGACTGCAAACATAACAACCCGGGTTGCCAAGCTTCCCACTCACAAGCAAGAAAACTTCCCACAGTAAGGTCTAAAACTCAGAAGGTAAGGCAAATAGTTTATGTCAAGAGAAATCAGGCAAGCTTTATAATCTGGATTTGCGCTATGATATTGTTCAAATTAACATTTGAGAATTACATATGTGTCTACTCTTCAGAATCACTGTATAACAGATACTCCTTTCATGCTTTTACAAGGCTCTAGAAATGGCGACAGCTTCCCATTTCATGAAGAAGCCTACTTCCCTAAGGCTCCAGTTTCTAATCTGAATAGAGTTTATATAATTTCCTGCAAAGTAAGAACCTGTTCTTTCAGCGTTTCTCCTATACATAAGAACTAAAATTGTATGATATTACTCCTTTCCTACTTTTAAATATTTGAGCTGCATTTATGTTTTTCCCTGTAAAACCAGTGTTTAAAAGAGCCAAGCATTCTGGAAAGCACTCTAATACACTTACTAAATCAGAGTGTCTATACATACTTTAACTTGTGAGGGATTCTGTAAACCGGCACTTATTCACAAGGAGACCTCAGGTTTGTTGCCAACACGGTCTCAGGGGGGACAGTCGCTGTCGGCAGGTAGAATCTGTTTCTGATCTGAAACTGTGTAGTTTCTAAAGAATAATTAACAAAATCTGCAAGATGTAAACTCATTTTACTTAATCTAGATTTGAACAAAGTTATGCAAACTGTAGGAAAAAGTAAATACATATATATATATATCTCCAAAACCACAATAAAAGATAACAATCATAAAAAGCTCAAGAATGTTTTTCTGTTCTGTAGTAACTCAGGAATAAAGAGATGCTTCACACAGAACACGCTGAGAAAGAGAGAAAGTTTGAGGGTTGGGTGCTATCAGAAGTCATTTCCACTGAAATGAATAATTGTGCTTTTGCAGGACAGCCAGTTGTTGGCAAAGAGAAATGCAAAGCTACGTTAGAACTATTCCTAAAACAATAACACATAGCCTGCATGTCTTGATACTAAAGGTTTTCACCTGGCAATATTACTGATATTGCTAGATTCATCTTACTATAGTGACTGATACATTCTTAGTGGGAGTGCGTCAATATATCTTTTGGTATGATCGTTACTAATCCAACCACATCATTCTCCTTTTCGGTACACTGCTTTGGAGCACTGCTTTTGAAATGGCTTTTGCACCGATTAGTTATTTATTGAATATTTCTACATCTAGTGCAATAAAAAGTCACTTATCTAATCTGATATTTTAGTTTACAAGAATATTTCCCTTAAGAAGTAGTTACAGCAACAAGAATTGCTATGGAAACATCTGAACTACATGGGATTGTACTGAACTACAAGGAAGATGGGAACAATTTTTTAAGCACATAGAAAACCTGTCTGGCTGCAAAATGATAAATGGTAGAAGGAGAAAGAACCTGATGGGACTTTAACAACTTGATTTTACTTTCATGCCCATCTAATAAAAAAATGTTCTTTTTTCTGTGGCTGCAGCAAAAACTCTGAAAATTCACCGGAGACATAGCTGAAGGGAGCAAGGAGAGAAAATATTGCAAAAACATGGCTTATATTATAGCAGAAATAACTCCTGGTTATTCCAAGAATATTCTATTCAAGAATATAAATATTCTGGTCACAATGCCAAAATTTAGGGACCACAATTATCTCACATAATATTCTTAGGAGAGAGGCAAGAGCTAAAACAAATTAAAACTGTAAGCCCCAAGAAAAAGCGAGACAGATCCCTAACCTCCTCACATCCCTCTGAAGTCCCGCTCATCTGCTGTCTAAAAGGTTAAATAGGCACTTTTGGGGATATCAGTATCTGCAAAGGTTCAAACAGAATCACCCATGACTGGATGATACTCAAATTGCATACATAATTTGCAGCTCCTTCAGTATCTACCTTGACTGGAAGGACTGTTAAATTGCTACAGAGGCGCAAGTCAGAAGACAAGTCTCATGCTGCTGGTGTTACAGCCACCAGAGAATACACAAACTAAAGATGACATTTTCCTGGCTCAAAAAGCATTGCCTCAAACTCAAAAAAAAAAAAAAATATCTAAAGTTTGCATCATCTTGACAGAAACAGGACTTGACTTTCCCAAACTCAAAAGCAGTTGCTTGAGCACAGGAGTTCGTGGCTTCATTATATCCTATGTGTGCAAAAGCAACGGAGTCCATATCACTAACATATATTTTGTGCTTTCAAAGACTGATTTTAAGAAAAGAAACATAAGCTGGATCTTCTGTGAAAAATAATTTAAAATAAAAAAAAAAAAAAAAAAGAAAGTGGATTATGATTTGAAACATTTCCCTAGAGGCCACAAAATTTGCAAACCTACGGTCAAGACAAGAGGAGACATTAATTAAGACGCCAGATGAAACACAGGAAAACAAACAAAAACTCTTGAAAAATGTCATTTAGAAAACCGGCTGGTAATAGCAATGAATATGAATTAGGCAGTGGGAAGCACAACCACTAATGAGGAAAGTTGAAAGTCATAAGAATCATCTGTGACCAGCACAGTTAATGCCAAAGGAAGACTTTTTTTATTCCACTAAAAATGATCAGTATCTTAACAATTGTATTGGGACATTGTTCGATAAGCAAGGGCAAGTGTTAATGACAGAGACAGAGATTTTCAGTAAGTACTTCTGCTACATGTTTTGCTTGTAAAAAGTAAATTATGTGTATGCACAGTGATTAGGATGAACCCATTCTGTTAGTAACAGAACAGAATGTTAAAACAGAAGCTATTTTCAATTCCTTTAATTCATAAACATTTTTGATGCAGCCAATCTAGATAACTCTCAACCAATAGCTAGAAAAGAACTGCTGTAGGAGATGTCTGAACTGCTGATGTGGATTTTCAATGAGACCAAAGGCTCATTTCCAATACTTAATGATAATTTCCACAGAACCAAGCTAAGAAAATAATCTTCTGCGAAGACTTGGAAAAGGGTAAGTGGGGCAATACCTGAAGTAATTACACACGTGTCATCCTGCGTTGATCCCAAAGAAAATAATCAAATAGCTGATAGTAGACTCAATTAAAAGACAGTAGTACAATGGAGTACTAATCTAAATGCTCACATATATATTAGATCTCAATCTAATTCAGTATTTTTATAAGATTACATTTTTGATTGATAAATTTTAATAGTGTTATGCAATAAACTTAGATCTCTGTTAGGCACAACTAACTGCACACTGCTCAATATCCTGATTAATAAACTAGAATGCAAAATCAGCATTGCATACATTAAATTAATTAAAAACAGTCAAGGATAAGTCTTGTTGATCTCGCTGGAAATCCCTGCACTGTGGCTCTATTTCCAAGGGCATTGCCATAGAGCAGAGTTGTTGGCCCCCAGCTGTTCAATATTTTTTATAAATGAATTGTGGGGAAGGAATCAAATTGCCCCAAAGATTAAGGGAATGGTAAATACTGAAGATAACAAGTCATTGAGACATAAAAGCATAGACGACTTCATAAATCACAGCAAACATTCAGGATGGTGTGAGCAAAGTCAAACTTCGTGGAGCATTCCAGGTAGGCCATATTAGCTTGAGTAAACTGCTGCTGCATTTCAGACCATATTTTGGGCAGCCCATTAGATAAGTTTTAACTGAGCATACAGATGAAAATTAAGCTTTCAGGGGAATTTCTAATATTCATAAAGCCATGTTTTGAAGCCAATGAGGAGAAATTATACCTGAAGCCATCAGACACCCAGAAAAGCACTTCTGAGTAGCAGTGTACTTAACCTGAAAAATCCGTAAACACTTATGAAGACCACTGACTTGAGGATTTCCAGAAAAGAAGAACAAAGTAGAAATCAAAAAGCAAATTTTACAGTCTCGGATACCCCTGAATCATAACTATGTGGTAAGGAAATGAGACCAAATAACTCCGAAAAAAAAACCCAAACCAAAAACCAAAAAAAAAAACCCTGACATTTCACATCTGTCTTAGCGATTCGATATCACTGGTGAGCATGGCAGAGCCCTAAGAGCCAAGTCAGACACATAATGCTGTTGAGGTGGAATAAAAGCAAGCCTCCAAGTCTGCAGAAACTTATTTTGTATTCAGTTGATGAAAGCCCTGAGTAGAGCCTGAGAATGCCCATGTTGTTGACAATGAACTGGGCATGCTCACTTGAATACTGAAATGAAAGCATAGCAACTAAGTACTTGATTTGTACATTAACTCAGTGTAGTTACAGACCAAAATCATTTAACCTTTTTACACCCCGAAACAGGTATGAGTGCCTATGCCTCTGAGCTCTTTAGAACGCTTAGAAATATGTAATAACAGTGAAACAGGCCCCACAAACTGGAAGAATTACACCCAGAACTTATAGGTATGGCATGGATAAACAAAAGTCATTTCCCCGTCTTACTATAAGAAGATTCTTATCACAGGGAAAATGTTTCCTCATATAATGGCATTATAATTACAAAAGCAACAAATATCAAATGAGAATTGAATACAATGCATTTTGATTACTCCATTAGAATTTGTACTGTAAGAAAGCAGCCTTGTGAACAGCATGAGAGTACAATGATGATAAGAACTAAATACATATGCAGTGCACAGATCATTCCCGGAGACATTTCTTCATTTATTTATTTTTAACTTCCAGCCTTTGTTTCCATAGGAATCAATATTTCCTTGCAAAGTTAATGACTACCAGAACACATTAATGAGCTATGTTAACAGGCAATAACGACACTATTAACGTTTGTCACCCCTATATCTGTGAACTAGATTCAACAGAGAGTAAAAAGTAGCACTGCACTGATATGCATATTACAGGTGAATTATGAAATCCAGAGTGATTTCCCAACTTAGATATTCTTAAATGCATTTTCACTCATTATATCCAACAAAACAGTAAAATACCAGCATCAGTCATCTCTCTTCTAACTATGCAATAACAAAAACAGTTACACACGTGAAGTTTTGCAAGTCCATCTATGATTCATTTTGAATACTATCAGTAGCATTGATAATACCTCTCCTTAATTATAAGCTTATGAAATTTTCCATGGAAATCTAATTTTTAGTATTATATTGCCTTTGCTGAACAAAATTTCCAAAAGAGGATAGTCACTTACCTCAGGCACAGTAGAAATCTCACTTTTCTGTATCAGGGGAAAGAGGTAAGCAATCTCCAGAGAAGGTGATTCAGAACACCCAGGTTTGATGCCTAAAATAGAGGTTATAACTAATTTCCTGTACATATAAACTTATCTAAGTTTGATTCTCTGCTGAGACAAGTTAAACTTTAATACAATAAAAGTTTTCAACCTCTTTTTTCTCTTTGGTAGGAGTCCCATGATTCCAAATTAATGCAAAACTACAAATGTTCATGTTAATCTATAGCAAGAACTCTTCCAAAGATTACTTTGTAGTTAATTGTTGGAATTATTAAAAGTGATATTGCACAGAGATTACAAAATATATGTGGCTCCTGAATTGATGCTTTGGATCTCATAGTCCCCAGAATTTTGCAGCAGTCAGAACAGCAAGATTTGTGTTTTATGCTGCTAGCATGCTAGCGACAGCAAGGAAAAGGTATAGTATACCTAGGCTTTCCTTTGAAGAAATAAGCAAGCCATACTTGAGCCAGGAGCAACGTTTATGGTAACTTAAACAATAGTAATCTGTTAGTTAACTTCTCAACTGCACGCCAGCCAATGTGTGTCCTTAACTACATCACTTTCTTTTCCCCGGTTCATAATTTATTATGAACAGAGAAGCATCCACTTCTGGTATAAGAAAGGCAGCACAGCAATGAGACATAGTACTTGTCTAGGTGACCTCAGATAGTAACATTCCTGCCACTTTATTGAACAGTAGCAAAAATTAACTGCACGTATTCCAAAGGTAAGGGAACTTAGGGCTTACTGGCACAGGAAAGTTACTGCATAGTAAACCTCATGCCAATGGAGATGGGCCAACAAAGGAGTTAAGAAGCTAAAAGCAGGAACAGGGTCTTCAACATTTTGCCTTCTCTAGCGATCTGTGTTTGTGGGAGGTGAATACAGAGGCTCACTTCTGCCCCTAATAAATGGTTCAAACTGAGTGCCAATGCACTGCCTGCCTATAAACGTACCAGTGACTCTGCAGACTAAGAACAGGTTTTATAAAGACAGCAGGCTACCTTCCTATCTGTTCATACCAATGTAAAATTTTTCTCCTAAACTGAGTTTTCTGCAGGACAAAAAAGGCAGTATTGGCAGATCTTCAATTCATGGAGAAGTACTTTTTTCAAAGGTCTTAGGAATCTTGGTTGGTAAGGAACAGAAATATTGATGTGTTCTCCCAAAACAATTAAGCAGAAATGTCTGAAGCACATATAGCATTCTGAATCTGAGCCTCAGGTTTGAAATTTTATGGGTTCATAAAACTCCATCCATGGTCACAGAAGGTTTACAGACTCCAGCTAACTTTGCATGAACATGACGTAGCCAGAGAACAAAACTCCTTCCAAAAATCTACCCATCCTTTTCTGATAGGATCCAGAAACCTTCTTCTGACTTTCAGCACATGTAAAAGTTATGTATAAAAAATATTTATTTCAAAAGGATTGATATCTCATGCACTGAACAGTTATATTCCTTCTTAGAATCTGCAACCAGAAATACATTGTGTAGTTTCGCAATTCCATTATTTTGTAAATTACTGGGTTGAAAAGTAAAAAAGAGATTTCAGGATAATATTTTAACAGCTCATTATCATGTCCAGCTGTGAGGTTTTTTAATCATTGAAAATTTTGAGGTGGAAAATTCCATTCTCCTGTCATACTAGAAATCAAGTTTATCATCAGTTACTTTACTTTTTGGATAAAGCATTGGATTACTGCAACGTAAAAGTCTACATCAGAGATCAGGACACATCTTTCAAGGCAGGTAATCTTGAATTTCTCCACTGAGAAATCTGAATACAAATTCATGAAACAAAATAAAGCACATCAGAAAATATGCAGGTTGGAAGAGTATGTTAAAGGGAACCGCTATCTTCATCTTTGCATATTTGTCTGTGTCAAAACATAATTGATTTTTTTTCAGTTTCAGGGTGTTACCTTGATGTGGGAGAGAAGATCATACACTCCTAATGGAACCTGATGCTTTAAGCTTCAGCAGAACTTCCTCCGTTAGCTTTCACACACAATACTGCAGATAGAAATCCTTCCCGCATCTAGTCCTGAACTGGGATCCTGTTGCACATAACTTGGAGTGTTGACAATCCGCAGCGTTACAAGTCCATACCATGCTCTTAGACAGAGGCATAACAAATGTGAGACTGACTACTCTCTTCAACAGTTCCTGTTTAGCATCACTGGATTTAAAACCAGTATTACTCTTTCCCCAAGAACTAGCATGTCAGCGGAGCTCTGCTGGATGCTTCCCACTTACCACACCATGCTATGACTTTCTACAGCTTATCTCACATCCATCTTTGGTAATTTACTTCCAAATGCAACATAAAGTGAAAAGGAATTTGGATTTGGGGTTTGTTGGAGTCTATTTAACGACAGTAGAGTATTAGAGAGAACTAGTCAGATAATCTTTAGTTACATTCATCAGCAAACTCACAAACTCGGCAAACACACACTTTTGGCTTGGTGAGTCATGCAAGCTTTCAATGCACCTGGACATGTGTGGAGTTCGAAATTCAGTGCAAAATATCTGATATTATGACATCAGTATAGTCCTCTTATGAAAGTGTAAATTCCCTGTTGAGCTGTACAAGCAAAACCACAGGACATTAAGTTCCCTCATCTTCACCTGGAACTAAGAAAAATGGGACCACTTTAATGCACTTGTTAACAGCGTACAGACATAGACACAGATAACGTGCCTCCCCATTATGTTACAACATATTAGTAAAAACAACAATTAATACATTGCTCTTCTAGCACAATGCTAGGAAGAAGTGCTAATGCATTTTTGAAAAAGAGGTGTTTAATTTTCAGATAAAACTGCAAAAGGTACCAAAACTTACTATGAAGATTTTAAAATATTTATACCACAAATTAACAAAACTGTACCCTTTCATCTAGCCTATTTAAATTTCTTGACTAGGCAGTGTAATAAGAGCACGAAGAGCATCAAGAAGCTGTATAGGATATTAAAATGTAATAAAAATGCGAAACAATGAACTAGTCAGGATTACACTGCATAGTAGTTAGCTATTATTAATTATTTAAATCTAGAAGCTCTGTGAAACATGTATAAAACCAAAAAAAAGGTCTTCATTTGTCTTTTTTTTTGAGCCCACCCAGAATCTGAGCTTTCTGGAAAACTATCTTGAAACATTCATTTTTACAGTTAGAGTTTTATGCTGAAATCATAATAGCATGAACAGCCTTTCAGCTGAAAGCTTTACTTGATCGGTTGTTCTGGTGGCTGTCTTTTTATCCCCAGTAGTTTTGCTTTCATCTGGGGATTTTTTAATGCATATTAGAGAAACAGCTATAAGTAAAGATAGGATCATTTCCATATAATGACTTCTGGAGTGAAGAGCACAAAGGTATGAAGAGCTTTTTGTGGTAAAGTCAGATTAAACTTGAAAATGCAACATTAAATTATGAAACAGGTTCCTATAATGTTCTTGTCTAAATGTAACTGGAAAATACAAACCTCCAAATTATGACTGCAGAAGAAAAATTATTCAGCAAAAGAAAAGCTGCTACCACTTGGCTCTATAAAATGAGCCCTTGGCCTCTATGAAATCAAAAGTGAGAAGCCCAGGTTGCCCCTTTATATCTTGCAAATTTGAAAGGAAGTGATTTAGCATGTTTCTGACACTGAAAAATTCTCACACTAAAAATAGCTTCGCACAGTGAAGCAACAGGCATAGATATATATATGATCAGGAAATTAAAGTATAACTAACGGATTAAATGACCTCCAGGAGCAGCTTTCACATGTGCTCTGAAAAAATCCTGACTACCTGGGTAACTGGTAGTGACTTCATGCACTGACTTAGCATTTGCCACATTTGACCTCATACTCCGTAGCGATATGTTAGTATAGGAGATTAGGATATGTAGCTGAGATTCAGCTTTGCTCCTTGCTTTTCCAGTGAGCTAGGCAGTCATGGGCAAGTCAAAAGCCAACAAATAGAGGGTTATTAATTTTAATAACCTGTTGTCCACTTTAAGGTGCTACTTCTCACAAATGCATATGGGGCAATATGTCACCTCCAGCTACAAACCAAAGTCTTCAGACCTTGCACCTGGTTTGCTATCATAACTTATCTGGAAACTGCGAGTGACTCCTTTATGACTCTGCTTTCCTTTAATTACACCAATTTGTATTTATTAGCATTTTAGGTATGTCTTATTAACAAATATAACACTGATTAAATTAATCTTGGACTAAAAATGCATTGTATTATCAAATACATGCCCACTCAATATGCAGAGGACAGAAGATTGCAGCACTATTGTAAGTCCCCAGCACACAGTAGCATTTGTTAATAGCTTATGTCAAGCACAGAAATGGAAGAACAGCATAAAAGCCTGTTATAAGTTTGTCCACTTGGCCACCTTCACCTGAAACAAAACCCGTACATCTTCTCAGTTGAAAGCCTTTTAGCTGTTACTTATGTGCCACTGTGTTTCATTTAAACATATCTACAGATCAGCCAGGAAAGCCTTGCTCATGAGCACGGGTACGTTTTTGTTTAAACCAGTTACATCACAGAATAAGTTGGCAGTTGGGCTCATGTCTCTACCGTGTGACATCAGAAGTGTGTAATACAAAAGAAGAATCATTCACCAAAAGACAAATAACCTTAAATGGTTAGCAGTTCTGCACAGAGAGTAAGAAGGCTTTGATAAGTCAGTGCAAGAAGTGGAGATCATTCTGAATGCACCCAGTCCCACGGTTTTTCTCCTTTCTACATGGCCATCAATGTCAGATCTTTGTGCTAACAAGGCAGTCTTGGTTAAGCATGGCCACATAAACGACATGCCTAATAATTGCCAAATTCTGGGAAATAAGCCAGCTCACACAACATACAGCTTAGGTCAGCTTTATGTTGGATTTGAACTGATTGAAGAGAGCAGATGGTGTTAGTCTGGAGGGAAACAGGAGTGGTACAGGCAAGGCTGATCTGGCACAAAGTCTCCAGGTTCACCTGCCAATGTTTTCCAAATGCACTTAAGCCAGAAGAGGGAGGCAGATTAGGACTCTGTGCCACAGGACGATAGTGTTTTTCATCTAGTGCTAGGATTTATGTTATCATGCAACCACAACTTTAGCTAAAGTCTCTGCTGCCTTCATTCTGAAGTGATGTATTGATAAGAAAAATGGCTGTTAGAGAGGAGAAGATTACAGAACAACCCATAAAGGAGGATTCAGGACATGAGATGACAGAGGCTTGAATTGAAATACATAGTGTCTTATAGCTGGAGCGGTAGAGTCTATTTTTCTTGCTTTCTCTTCTTTTCCTCTACTGTACTGAATACCGTATTTCTTCTCTTCCTTGGCACCTTCCATAAATGTAAACCATCCTCTTACTGTTCCTGCAATGGTACTTTATAAAAGAGAAAATGAAGAAATATGAAATTAAATTTCCACAGAAAGCTATTAAAATGTCTTTGTACCGCTTACACATCTCTGCCTTAACATCCTGTTTGAGTAATATGCAAACTACGTAGGGTATTAGCAGGAACATGGGAGAGGGCGGTGTCATTTTATTCTCAAGGCATTATTTGTCCTTTCTATTTTTGTCCCATTTAATCACCATCCTTCCAGCAACCCATTCTTTTAAAGAGGACGCCACTCTTCTGAGTCATTCAATATGGATGATCTCGACACAACTGCAGAGCAGCTGAATGACAAGTGCCTGCTCATTCACCCTAAAATCAAGTCCATGAGGGTTAACGCGCTCCCCTCAGCTAAAATTCCTGGTGACACTGTCCAGAGATAACAAAACCTCCATTTCCTCTTGCTGGTAGGACTGGCCTTCTGACTGAGCCAGGCTACAAAATTAAATCTTAGGAATGGGAAAAAGGGATGGAAAAAGGTGCTGTAATAGGATGGTGAAACCTATAATCATCCTTTAAACACGAGCCAATGGCCAAAATTGCCAGAGATCAAAGCTATTTGGGGATGAGCTTCTCTGACTCTTTTTTAGTTCGCTGAAAGCAGAAATACACTTAGCATCTGGTAAAATTAGGTCCTGAGCTTTTTCCCCCCATGATCTGGAATGTCTCTAAACCCACTGAGCACCTTTAATCTTTTATTTTATTAATTTCTGGGATGTCTGCCACAGATATATCTGTACCATCCTTTTTTCTCTAATGTCAGAAAATGCATTTTTATTTAGTGGCAGGGAAGAAACAGGATCCAAAAAAATAATGCATTTAAAATGTCTTCTAAAGTTTCAATGTCATTCCCAGGTAGCAGTTAATGGATAAAGTATTATCTTCCCCCCCCCTCAAACAGCAAGCTCAGCAGAACTGCTGTAGACAACTAACTGCAGATCAGGAGACGTGATATTGCTTAATTAGCACAGGTTATGTGTTACCTTGAAGTAGATAAATTTGCCGGCTAAAACGTTAAAAATCAGCTTTGTTTCCAGTCATGTGAGCACATAAATCCCCAAGCCCCTCAGAAATGCTCGCTAGTACCCATTCATCCAACCATGTATCTTTGTCGGGCCATCTGGGCTGAAGGAAACCCTGGACCTGCTCAGTCCTAGCGTCATCCCAAGTATTTGTAAAAACTACTTCAGAGTTAGAAGACAGAGATTTGATTTCTTCTTCCTTGTTTTTACAGAGCAATGATCAGGAAAGGTTCGTGGTGTTCTGACAGCAAGTAGAAAGCTTTGTTTCTGTTGCTTGTATTTCATCTGAGGGAGTCACTTGTCCTGATCATGGTACAACTAACTTATCCCTGTCACCGAGCACTGCTCTTTAAAGTTACATTTTTTTGAAGTTACAGCTTTTTCTGAAGAGCAATTCTTTGCCTTAAAAAATGACAGGGTAGCATCACGTGATAGTTATGAAAGAGAGAGAGGCTTTAGCCATGTGAGTCAGCAAATTCCTCCCTTTCCTTCTACTGACCAAACAAGAACCCTTTAAGAAGATAATCCAAAGGAAAATAAGATTTGGAAACCAAAATACGCAACAAAAAGGATTTTTGTTCAAGAAGTTAGAAACCACCCTGCTCAGCTTTTAGTAGCAGACACTGAATGACAGGAGACCTGGATCCTAACCGTGCCAGGCAGAAGGAAACTCCGAAGCTTTCCTGCTCCGGGGCGAGGATGCCTGCCCCCTGCCTGAGCCTGCTGATGCTCTGAGCATCACAAAGACCTTTCTGTCTAAAGCCTGAATGTCCTCTCACAAGCATACAGTGCAGTTACACCACTTGCCCCCCCAGGGCTGCACTGAAATAACGTAGAGGCAGATGAATGAGGTCTGAACTCAAGAGATATTTCAGTGTCCATGTGACATCAGAGCAGTACTCACTTATAACCCCAAAGGAAGGATTCTGTTTCCCAAGGCACAACGTGATATACTGTCTTTGAAACTCACTAGCTAGATACATGTGCCGGTGAATTATGAAGTATTCAACAAGACAAAAACTTATACCACGGTGGTGCGTATTAGTGGTCCTGAGGCCGTGATATATTAACGTGCGCCAACTGACAACAATAGCTCAGGGAAAGCCTGAGTGCACGCAGCCTGAGATAAAGAAACAAATTGCAGAGCTCAGCTTAATAACCACAGTGGGTGGCAGCCAGCCAGTACAGTCCATATAAAACCTTCAGAATAACTTCTGTCAGACTGGCATTAGTATCAACTCCAGCCCAAGTGCAGGGTAACGTGAAAGATCTCTTCACACAGTGGTTTCACTCCGTCAGCATTTCTTTCAAGGTTATCAATACTACAAGCAGACCAGCAGAGTTAACCTTTTACACTGAGGCTGACCCCAAAAGAATAAGCTACCTTTTTTAACTTGTCTCTTCTGTTTTCTTATTCCTTTATCTTTGCCTGTAATCTTGCAAGATTTCACAAGCTAACTGAGGTTAGCTTGGGTCACTGGTTAGATGTGAGATCCAAGCCACTACAGTCAGGGTCTTTCCATGGAGTTGCTATTAAAGGTGGATCTACAACAAACTCATTCAGCTGAGGTGTGAACTTCCAAGAGCCTGGGAGTGCTGTGATTGAGGGCTTTGGCGCAGATTCATTACTAGGTCAGAGCTGGACTGTTATTAGGGCATACGGTTAAAGACATAGTGATACTGAAAGGTCTCAGCTACTCAGATTCATTAAAATTCTCACAACACTGCTGGAAGGGCAGTTCTTCCACAATACACAAAATATGATCATATGCAATGCTATGGAAATCATTAAAGTTCTCTAATTACTTCCAAAAAGGGAGTGATGAAGATTATAATCCTATTCTCTCATTTATGTATTTTATTACCTTAAAAGTTCCTTCAAGATAACTCTGGGTGAGTATTTCTAGACACGTACAAAATATTGTTGTTTTCAAAAATATTTTTCAAAAACACCAGGCTTCTGACTGGTCCTTGACCAAAAGTGATTTGTTGTTCAAAAACAGCATTGGAATTGCATTTAAATCTTATAGTTTTAAAGTGACCCTGCTGGCTTTAATTCTACCAAAAAAATAATGCAATGAAGTACAGAAATAATATCCAGGTAGTTCAAGGGCTTGAATGAAACAATTAATGAGACTGATTGCAACTTATTTCATAGCATCAAAAGTGTAGCTATTTTCCAGCTCAGGTGAAGGAGAAATACTTATATTTCATATTAAAAATAAAGCAAGACTGCAAATACAGAGAATGCCTAGGGGCTAACTACTCAGAAGCATGTATCAAGAATCTAACCAATATATTTAGCGTTTTATTTAAAAGTCTATAATTGAAACTCATTTACTTTTTAGATATTATTTGCCTAAAATTAGAATCAATGTTAAAAATCAGTCATCAAGAAACTGATTCTGCATTAGAAAATAGAAACAATTTCTCTGAAATAAATTTTTCGCATTCTTCTGGATTTAATGAAACAGGCTCAGTCTGATAGTATAAGGGAGAAAAGCAAAGGGTGAAACAGTGTAATAGACCCTTTGTGGTTTCTGAGAGGGGACAGAAAAACCTGACAAAACAGAAGCCGAGATTCTGCTGCCCACAACTTCTCTGCTTCTTGGATGTCATAAAGTTCAAAGAGTGAGAAAGAGTTTCTTCTAAGCACTAGACAATGCCACTGTCTTGGAAGTTTGGATTTAGTAGTCTGGTTCAAATAAAAAGGAAAGATATTTCAGATTCTTCTAGGCTGTGAAAGAGTTGCTTTTCCCAAAGGTTTTCATCCTGTCTGTGTTATGTCATTGAAGAAAATGCATTTAATAACCATAACTGGCTGTAAGTCATGGACTACTCTGTCCTTTAATTATCATCCTACTTGCACCAAAACTTGGTTCATGACACATCGTACGTTCAAACAAGCAATCTGACTGAAGGGCCTTCCTCAGAAATGCAATTTTAAATACACAAAGGGCCCACCAGAGAAAATGGGTATATTTTCCTTCCTGACAATCTATTGCATTTGGAGAAGCAAGGCCAAAATGCAGAAGATACCAAGGTAACGGCCACCGTGGCTTTCCAGCCATGTTCCTGTTCATTTGCCCTCCGTGCCAGGTACAACAAGATAGCCTATGATCCGTGTAAAACTGACAGGTTTAGGAATTACAGACCACAGCTGAAGATATCTCTTTCCTTGAAACAAACAGAAAGTTCAGCAGATTCTCAGGTTTGACATCTTTGCTGCAACTGAATCCATGTAACGTAGCTTGCAGCTGAAGCCGTGCTAAAGCTAAGGAAAGGCCCTTGCATAGCTAGTGAAAGTGGATAAAAAAAAAACAAGCAGGCCTGATGACAGACTCCACCAAGCCTTGAATTTTCTTATTTTTTAATTCCCTGAAGAGGAGGCCACTACACTCCTGAATTGAACAGGATTTTTATTATTGACTTCAAAATAATGCAGATCTCATCCATATGGCGTGTGCCTGTGCTGTCACTGACCTAAATTTGACATGTTTAATTTTAATTCACTGAAGCTCCAGAATTTAACATCTTCCAAATCCCGTAGCATAAATGAAACACTGGAGTGAATTTTAAAAAATTATAAGAGATAAGTACTGTATTTTTAGAAACTTATTTCTGTCTGCCACATTATAAATACATTGTTAGTTCCCCGAATAGGGAATTCCTTATCTTATTACCGTAACATTGCTCTTTAAATTCTTCTTAATATGCAGAAAGAAGCAGCAATTAGTTTATACTTTCTTAACACAATGCTGCATCACAGCAGGTGCAATTGCAGAAGAGTTATGAATATAAAGCAGAACAGCAGTAAGGGACATCTAAGGCTGTCTTTTTTAATCCAACTGCATTACTGACAACAGGAGAGGAAAATACCTGTTACTAGTCTGGTTAATATTTACATCCTACTATATGGTCCATTGGCATAAAGGGGTCTCTGTATTCAAAATACTAGATGTTGCGGGAGCAGTGCTAAAAGATAAACAAATTGACTCAGAGATCGTATCACATACATACTCAGACACATAAAGCTTTGAAAATTAGAAAATTCAATATGCTTCTATCCTAGATGAAACACTTCTTATCGTCTTTCCTTTGTACATCTCTGATCCCATCTGAAGATGGGGTCCAATTACCACGTGATAAGAAGAGAGGCTGACGTGCTATTTTCTGCTATGCTGTAGCCAGGAGAGCCAATGTAGTGAAGTCAGTGCTATGCTGTTATGTAGACAAGGCCTCCTCTCTCCTGTAAAGAAATCTTTACATTTCACAGGCCGCCACCGAAATCTTCAAGATCAGTTGCGACTAAAATAAAGCTTGCAGGAGAAAGCCTAAAACAGCAGCTATGAGTCCTTGTCTCTTTCTCTGGGGTGTTAATTTGTATAACCACAGATGATGGATTAAACATTAGCATTAACTGCTCGGCTGAAAGAAAACAAGGACAGGCGAAACTGCAGTGGCATGTCCTGTGCAGGGAGGTACCTCATTTTATGAATAACAGTGCTATGTTTCCTTTCTGCTCTTCAGGCTGGAGCTCCAAATGACAATATTTTGCTAACTTGACCTCTCTTCTGTGTTGAAAGCACTGCAGAAGCTGCTGCTTTTTTCTGCTTGTCTTGATGGGTAGTTTAGGTAGTTCTATTTTCTCTTGTTCTGTGCCTCAGGATTGTTCAGTCCCAGGAAATGTTACAGGTTTTGTGTCAGGAATAGTGCAAGAGAGGAGCAGGAGAAAACAAAAACATTAGGAATTACTCTATAGTATCCTACCAGTGCCTTCAGGAAGGCAACCAAGGGTATCCCAGACGACTCTGCCTGGCCATCCACCTATTCTATACAAAAGTGATTTATTTTACGTTTTGCACTTGGAAAATATCCATTAATAACATTTTTCTTAAAAGAAAAAAATGACTTGATCAAAATCTGTTAAATAACACAGCAAAAATACCGTGAATTGTCTTGCTCATGGTCGCTGGAATATCTAGGGAGAGATTCCAAGTCTCACAGAGCTCCAGCCATAACCAAGAGCCCAATGTTACTAGTATGCTTCCATTCCTCTTTACTACCCCAATCATTTCCAGAGATTTTACTCCTTCTACTTCCCTGTACTTACTTTCCTCTACTTATTTCCAAAGCCAAAAAAAGTAAATCCATCCATTCCAGCTGCAAAGACTCAGCACTTTACCCCTATAATGACACATTATTTCAGAGCCCTAATGAATCTCTACTGTAAGTTCATACTGTAGTCATGTTACAGGATGACATTTTCTTTAGAGAATATTTGAAAGCAAAAAAGAGAAGTAAGGGTTACTCTTCAATTAGCTTCAAAAAGTATGTCAACAGCCAAAAGAGTAAAAACCTCCACTCTAAACAAAAAGTCATTGATAAAATAAAATCTCACTAAAAAAAACCAACAAAACACAAAGATAAAAGAAGATATCAGCACAACAAATAGTGATAAATGGCTTATTGAAGCTATGGACTGATTTTTTATGATGTCTAAAGGCTCTGTTTGTAAAATTTACCTTAAAAACAAGTTTAAGGAAAGTGAATGTTCATGGCTTTTCAGGGGCACGTGAACCTTTCCTTTCTCAATTGCTGCGTTATTGCTTTTAGTTCAGCTCAGGTTGGCGAAGACTAAAAGTTATTACCAGTGGAATACCCTCGGTAGATATCTGTGAACCTTATTTAATGAACCTGAAATTCAGTCAAGGTTCAGCACCTTCCCAAACAAGCTAATAATGAACTTGTCTAAGTACTAGTGAAGGATATATTGCTTTTACTCAATCCTGTGTGAAATTTTACCATTTTGCTTTGATTTTGAGGTCCTCTAGAGGTAAAACCAATCAAAAGATAACAACAAGAGAAAAAAATAAACCTTCTTGTGTCTAATGTTGGTGTCATTCATATGCACTCAACAAGACAGAGACCATAGTTTCATATTTTCCAGACAGACAACATGAGCTGTAGCCAACCTTCTGTTGTCAACAGGTGACGAGACCACAACATAAGTACTTAGAACTAGCGCAGACTGACAATCTGAAGAAAAAAATCAAGGTCACGGTGAGCAGGAAGGTCCAAAAACCTGCTCAGGCCCTTAGAAAGTAATCATCCATCTTTGACTACCAATCTCCAGTCCAAACTAAATCTTTCATCCACATTTAGAACCTTTAGAAGGGAGGCTAAGAACAGAAGCAGTGATGGGCTCATAACTGCAATGATACTACTGAATATAGGATAACTGTGTTGACTAATCCATCCTAATGCCATTAGGTAAATCAATCTTTTGGCTAAGTATACACAAATGTCCTGAGTTGAAGCTAGCAACTAAGAATAGAACTTTTTTTATTCTACATTCATCACCTTTGTATTTTATCACCTTTGGCTACCAAAAACCATGCAGTGCAAACCCCAGCAATTCAGGGTCATTCAGTTTAGCAGTTTCATGTAAAAATTTACAAATTTGACTACCGCTACATATCACAAAGCTGGAGGCTGATCTATGGTCCTTAGAAAAGGGTGATAAAAGAATTTCTTGGGACACACTACACACATCTGATTCATTTTACATTAGATCAGTCACTGTCAGTGTATGCCCTGCAGACCTTGAGGGCCCCTGTCCACTTCTACAGAGTCAGTGAAAGACAACCAAGAAAAGGAAAATTGTTGTCACTAGGACTGAATTCTCTGCATAAAGGCTGACATCTGCTTCAGAAAATGCTTAAAGGTCTGCAGGTGAAAAGAAACTGACAACAAATGTATCAGAATAATATTAATATAGGATCTGGAGTCTCACAAATCTTGGCACCGGTGACTCATCTCCACAGACTACTGCTGATGAAATGCTGCTCAGCTGGTGACTCTTTTCAAACCTGCCAGTCTGTTGAAATCAACTTGTTTTCAACAATATCCTTGCACAGAAAACAGAAAGGGATTCACTTTTCATTACGGAGAAGGAAAATAAAAGCATTCTATCCATTTCCAGTTTTCATAGTTTCCTAGATCTTTGCATCTGTGAGTTTCCAAATCTGTTTGGGGAAAAAAAAAAATCCATCCAAAAATTTCTATTTTTATTTAGAACACCTTGTTTTCAGCAACGTGTTACTGAATCCACAGTATGGTTCTGAAGGAATTGTGGCTTGGGTCCTGGGCTCCTGTATGGACTATTGGCTCCTACCGACCTGGTACGAGGGCAGTATTTCCATATCAGGGCTGTTCGGAATTAGAGATATGGATGGCTTCTGCATCTCTTCATTGCCAACATCCTACTCAACTTCACTACCACTCTCAGTTTTGAAAGTGACAAGAATATAATTTTTCCTCAGCAGATGTAGGGATCTTATAGTCTGTGGGAAATTTTGTGTTTGTAATTGTGTTTGTGTATAATATATACCAAATTATACATATGTTTTAATAGAAAAAAAAAAAATGAGGGGGGTGTGTGTATATGTATATATCTTTTTCAATTTAAACACAAAAAAAAAACCAAACAAAAATCCAAAAAAGTGAAAGGAAAATCCTTTCTTTCCTTGATATCAACTCTGTTACATTACTGCTTCAACCACTAAACATTTTGATCATTTCCCAGGGGCATAGCACCTTTCATTTCTTCAAGCAGCTCCATTTCTGTCTCACTTCCTAAGTCAGAAGTTCAGTGTAGGTCATTTTTCTAGTCATCACCCTTCTATGACTTCCCATCACCTCCTCCATCAAGTTCACAATCTTCATCCCCAGGGCACAAGCTACAATCTGCTAACATCCAAATTCTCATTCCCACTTTCTCTATGTATTTTGCCTTCCTTCCACAAAAAAACAGTTCTCCTTTACCATTTTGCCTGGTAATTTTCATTTTTTATAACAATTACTTCTTCTTTCTGTACCATCCTCCAGGCATTTTTCATGGAACCTTCCAGCAATGCATCTGTAGTGGCGTTTTACCTGACAATATTGCAGGATTCTATCGCAAGTGCTGGGCCCACCTCCCCACAGCTGGTTAGAAGTACTCCAGGGAAACAGACTACACGCTCTGTGGCGTGTGACAGGGCGTCAAATAGACATGCTTGTAGTTTTAGTAATGGAGGGTTCCACTCCTGTCCAGAAATAGGAGGTTCAGTGACTCTTAACCCTGGTCCTCAGGATTTGTAACAGAAAAATCGTACGCTGTGATCTCAGCTCGTTCCCTCTCTTTGCAGCATCATATGCAGATAATGGAGTCATTTCTGGCAGAGCAATGAAGTGGGTAGCCACATGGCCTATCAACCAGCTCAAGCGAAGGAAAATATGCACAACAGACACAGCAGGTTATTTACAAGAATCCCACAACACTTTGAGAGTACCCTGGTTATCAGGGATAGATTGTGCAACGGCAGCTGTGCTGCACCATCCCTCCAGTTTGGGTTGTAAACAACCGTGGACATTCAGCAAAGCAGGACCTCTGTGTGAGTCTGCATATACATGTGGCATGGCTGTGGGCAAGCCTGTAAAAAAGCTGCTGAGTTTTAAGCATCACCCTCAGGTTTTTTAGGAAGCTGCTGCCAAACGGGATGTGTGGTGCTCTATGACTTCCCAGGCTGATTATTTGATGCAAGGAATAGATGGGCAAGCTTGTTAACCAGTTGTTATTATATGCATTACATAGGTAGTTGTAATGAAAGGATGACATCAGTGTGAAGTGCTACAATGACTGCACTTTCCATTCTAAACATTCAACACAAACACTTCCATCCAGGCTCCAAGTAATGCTCCACCTAATCCTATATCCACTCTCCTGCAAAAGGGATTCCTTCACTGTTTTGCTCACACAGGTGTTTGACACATTAAGTGGTTATGATGGACTCTTCATTACTGACAGTTTGTGGGGTTTAGCTGTTCAGGGTTGAAGTCTGCATCTTAGATGTTACGGCCAGCAGATGGGCTGCAGATGGTAGATCTGCTGCCCTGAATTTAATAGTTGCTGTAGAAGAAATTGTCATGTTAGCTTGCAGCATGGTAGGAGCTCTGTGATATCTGAAGGATTGGGAAGCAATCTAGTAAAAGCTGTGTGATGTACAAAGTTAAAGAAGTTGCATTTCAGTAAAATTTTAGATTGTTTTAAAGTGGGAGACTCCCTCAGAATATCTTGTCACTGTTGCTTGAATAAAACAGTGTATGATGCATTATATATCATTTATACTATCAAATCAAAGGCAGTATGCTTATAATGACTAGAACTCACAATTTGGATATTGATGCTTGTTTTTCCCATAAACCAACAGACAACGTGGAGAGACAGCCAGCTGAGAGACCAAAGCAAAGTCTGTGAGGTCAGTAAAGAAAGATAGGAAGGATGGAAACAATTTTCAATTTATGTTTGCAAATTGCATTTCTTCAAAGTTACCCAAAAAACCTCCTGTAAGTCAGAATCATGACAAATTGGGAGAGGAAAGTGAAAGAAACCCTGCTGTTTCAGCTGTGTTGTGAAAGAGCTGCATCAGGAATCCTGACCCACTTTCAGAAATAAAGGAAAGCTTTTTCTCAGGAAGGCACCCCTGGTGCCTGCTCTGAACTACTGGTTACAAAGAGACAGAAATTCCCCTTGTATTTCCAGAGTGGTGAAGTCACCTTCCCATCCACACAAATGCTTGAGAGATCTCAGCTTCAGCATGGAAAGAGGTGGTTTTAATATCCCTCGCTTTAGGAATGCTCATTCTCTATTTCATAGTCTTGACTTTGCCACGATTCACTTTATGCCATGTCAAGCTTTATCACACCAGGACTCCTTTCTAAAGGAAGGGGAGGGAGGTAAACCTACAAGAGGTTCAAATAAAATTCACGTCGCCAGTGAAATCAAGACCTCCCACGTGCTTGCTGAACCCCCTTCTGCACAAAGGCAACTCTTCTTTCCCATCCCTCAGAACATGTTTCATGTTGTGTTTTCCATTTCCAAGCTCCCTCCAATCAGCAGTTCCCATCCACCTGTTAATTTTCTTTAACATGGATTTCCATGTATCATAAAAACAATAATCCTGGAAACAATAAAAATTGCTAGACATGCTGAAAACAGTTAGGCCACCCCTACCAGATGCATGGGTGCATGGTAAAGAGAATATGCTCTGGGTACTGACCCACAACCAGTTCATGTTTCTTGAGGTACTCGGGTGGTGCACAGATGTGACTCCTCCGAGGCAGAATTGTTGGAAGGATGTAACATTGCCACATAAAAAGTGTTTCTCCTCCACAAAAGCTTTCCACCTGTTCAGGAGGGCAGTTGTGCTCTATCACCTGAATTATCTGACTGAATCTTTTCAACCCTGCTCTCCCTTTGTGTCATGCAGTCATCAGAAACAGGATCTTAAACAAAGCAATATTTACATCACCTGTATCTCCTCCCCTACAAATGTCAAGCCATGTCATCCATTTCAGAAACAACAAAAGAAAGAGATGAAAAATTTGTTTCATCAGTTTCACAAATAAATTCTGCACCTTCCCCCACACCAAAGAAACTCTCTGCAACCCTCATGTAAAGGAGAAACACAACACTATTAAAAAAAGCTCTCTAGTACTCCATTTCCATGATCAGAAAACTATTTCCAAAGGCAACAAGTTAAACAAGATATAGCTGTTGGCCTCACATTTCACTTGAAAATGTTCTGGTAGAAGCACATGAGGCCTTCAGTAAAAGCATGGTTGTTTGCATTTACCTCTCCTAGGAGAATTCCATTCAGAGACAGCATCTGGTATCTAACCAGGTCTTGTCTTTCATCCAGTTTTCCCGTTGGACCAGGCAAGGGGCAGGGAGATTTAACTATCTGCCTGTGGTCACAGAGGCACCCACAGCTCCATCAGGTGAGAAGCCAGAACCTCTGCTCACCTCCGGATTCCAGAGGGCTCTGAAAACCTTGATGTGCCAGACCCTCCATGCTGAAACACTCATCTGGCTCACAGGCTGTATACAACTTTTTCTTCTCTCTCTCTTCATTCTGAATCTGTAGCAGATGCGAGTCTTTGTTTCAACCAGGTTATTTTAATAAAGTGAACAATGGTCTTTCCAAGGCCGTATATTGAAAGCTTGAGAAAAGCCACATCAAAGCCAATTAGGGGCCAGATGTTGCTGATACAGATCGCCAGCAGCCCCCAACCAGAGGTGGGAGTGCTGAACAGCATCCTAGAACTATGTGCTTGAATGTAAAAGCTATAGCTTTGGGCTACCCGTGACCTGGCAAACCGAAAGTGGGGGGCTGAGATCTCCAGTACCATTAATATACTTCACCCAAGGCATGCTTCTTGTGTGTCCAACGGTTAGGTCCATACGTATGCAACACATACCTACGTGTATTTTATGTAAGTACATTTAAAGTATATTCCAGAATACCACTGGGTGAATGCAAATAAAGAAAACAAAGATCTCATATCATGAAATGCAGCAATTTCACCCTCCAATAAGGCCTCTGTTTATTAAATCATTAGGCAGTAACCTTATAGGGGCACACATTACATAAATGCACATACAGTCTTCAAGTTTAAACAGATCATTATGTTTAATGGGAGCTAAAGGGATCATAACTAAAAAATCTTGAGTCTTACAGAGTAGCAAGGATCTGTTGATTTGAGATTCATATTTCACTTCTTTTCAATCTTTCCTAACTATACCACGGGGGGGGGGGCGGGGGGGGGGGGGGGGGGGGGGGGTGTATGTATACTCATGTATATACAGAAGACCTTAAGTAAACTTTCAGATCTCTATGTGCCGTTATAATGTGGTAGTCTTAAAAACAAAGTGTAAACCAGAATTAAATTAAATCCAAGGCACCTTTTGTACTCCAAGTATCCTAGATCACTTTCAAAGAAATTACTTGGAAACTGCTAGTGCAGTCACGCAGCAGTTGTTAGCTCAAACTCAGGCCTGGATGTCAGAACTTATTTTGGTAAAAAGGCAGAAAATACCAGTCAAACCCAGTTTCCTCCTTGTTCTTTCCATGGCATCCATTAGCTCTTTAAATCACACCTGGTGTAAGCAGAAGAGTTCAGCCTGTTACCTCATGTTGCCAGTTATTCATCGTTGGTTTAAAAAACTCTTTTAAGCCATGTGCACGGAGATGCTCACAGACACTTCTATACATACAACAATTTAAAAAGCGAATCAGTGCAAACAGTTCCACACTTTAATTTCCACTACAAGACCAGACAATTCACTGTCCTTGTCAACAGCATAATGCTCATTTGGGGAAGAAGATTACTAGAACGTCTCCCCAGGAGACTCAACTCTCTGCATGTCCACCTAGGGGCAGCCCCATTTCACATCAGAACTCACCTAACTATGGGTCGGTCTCTCAGGCTTCTCCTGCCTGCTGTTTTAGCCTAGACTAAGAAATACTAATTCGTCAGGCACTTTTGCCTGTAGGAACTATTTGCAGCTCCCAGTAACTTCCACAGGAATTAACACCTCTGTACATAAAACCAGTTCTGGACTCTGGCTGTTTTGCTAAATAGTTTCCTCTAGCTGTGCAAAATCTAGTGCTTTTATTTGTAGGTCAGACTTCTCAGTCTGTGCAAATGTCGGTCTGTGTAAATAACAGTTTCCAAACAACTGTTGTGGAAAAGAGAGCAGAAGCAGCAACTACTAAACCTAGATGTATTTCAGAAAGTAGCAAGTTTTCCCAGAAATGATTTCCAGAAGTTGAAGGCCAAGACAAAAGCACAGTAGAGTTTCCTCTTCACTTCCCCACACAACATACAAGTTCATCTACGCCAGGGTTCATATGGGTTGTCTTTTTTTTCCCCCCATTCTTTCAGAATTAATATCCTTTATCAGACTAACTAACACTCTGCTAAAAAAGAAAGATGGATTTAAAAACACTTCCTGGGCCCAAAACACCAGGACAGCTGTCAAACCATACAGAGGATTCTAGTAGAAGTCCTGATGTCAGACCAGCAGCAGGCAGATTGTGGAAAGCAAAAATGGTGGTGGACACACTGCAAAAAAAGGAATGAGGGAAACGAGACTATTTTTAACCAGTGTAAATTCACTGACTTTGAACCAAAAGTTCCAAGACAACATCAAGGTAAATGGGAGGGAATAAGCAGGGAGAGAGTCAGAAGACATGAGGAATATCTGAGGACCAGAGAAGTAGACTGAGTTTTTCTTTCTTCTTAGCACAGTGGAAAAGACTGCTGGGCTGTCTAGGGAGTTGTAGAAGGTAAGAAAGATTTTTCAGCAAGGCCACCAACGCCAGCAGAGGCACTTGACCTCACCACATGCTAGGAAGATGTTATTCGCTTGTTTACGAGTCACGTTCTGCTGCAGTTCAGACAAGAAATAGGAGCAATCAGGTGAGCAGTTAAATGAGAGCCACTAGTAAGCAGGCAGAAGAACCAGGCGCTGAGGAGCTGGAGTAATGGGGGGTGTACTGGCTGCCCCCTTCTTCACCCACCCACCACCTGCCTTTTCCTTCTGCTGCAGGTCTGTTGTAGCCAGCACTATGCTGACTCTTGTGCGACCCTCTGCAAAGCAGCATCTTGAAGAATTCAGAATGATCAAAGAAAAAAACGACCCTTTCTTCCAGTCTTTATTTTTAGCTGTGCTTGCGCCCTTCACCTGACCAATGTGTGAACAACAGCTGAGGAGTCACACTAAATGGCAGGTTGCTATCTATCTCGAATGTGGCAGAATTGTTCATCACCTTGCTAAAAGGAAAAGGAAAAAAAAATAATCTTTGAATAATTCATTGAAGGTTTGACCAACTGACTGGTGTCCCTGCTCTCTCTTGTCCCCTGCCTGCACCTGAGTAAGGAAAGTGTCCTCTGTGAGATTTCTTCTCACACCCTGCCAGCAGCAAGCCCTGCCAGCAAGCCCAGCTCACTTGACTGTAGTAATCCTGTTCTGCTGAGGCAAGAACGATGATCAGCACACCACCACTGTTAGAAATGTTATAGGCTTCATAAAAACAATCACATCACCTATAAAACAGTAGGTGATCACGACTGCTGCACCGCTTTCATCATAACTTAGCTTGACTTGTCTGGATGGAGAAACAAATTACAGACAATTCCCTTCCCTTTCTCCCATCACTGTGCAGAGTGATACAATGACCCTATTCTCTGCCAGACCTCTGTCTCTGCAAAGATAGAACAACGATCTTTAAAAGACAGAAGATGAGAGCTGGGGTTGCAAACTGTCTGCATAGTGTTACAAGGTCTGTTAAAAAGCAGAACTAAGTAATACATGGCAAATTGTTGAGGTTCATGAGAACCAGCAACAGCACTCTGTATAGCTCAGCTGTAAGTGCAGAATGGATTGTGAGCCGCTCCATTTAAGACTCAGCATCTGTATTTCTTGCCTGTAAAATCACTGATAGCTCAGGATCGGGTCCTGAACATATGTTGTCTAAAAGGCTAACGCTGATACATAACCATCATTTTAATTCCTTCTCATGCCATGCACCTGTTTGCGCTGCAGAAGTCAAACACAGCACTGAGAAGATCAGTCAGTCAAACAAGACTCTGCTTGACTTGGGTCAGAAATCTGAGTGATAGCATCACTTAGACAACTGAGACAGCTTTCAGTTATAGTGACGCAGGACGCCTCAGCAGGGTCTGTTTAGGGGAGAGGATTTGCCTGCCGCTGTGAAGGCTGTGCACATAACTGATTTGCCAGGGGGCTGTCCAACTGCAAAAGAGAGATGACTAAGCAACACACACCTTAGCCTTTATCAAATCAGATTTCTTCTGTTTGCACTTTTTGTTTTCTTGGTGAAATAAAAAGCCCAGAAAAAAAATCAGTGTATTAAATAGAACGGCTCAAGGGGTCCCAAATTAAATGCCTAACTTGAATGAACTGTGTAAGAAGCAAAGGAAATGCACAGCAATGTTTACAAAGCAAGAGCAAGAAAATGCCTTTCCCTTCCCCCCACAGTGAAGGAGGATTTGGCTCAGTTTTTTCTCCTGCCTGAAGAGAGTTGAGTGAAAGCTGCTGCTGCTGCTGCTGCAAACGTGGGTTAGCAACAGGCTACAGCACAGGGTGGGAAAGAAGCAGCAAGGAAGGGAAGTAAGCCTTCAGCCTCCCTTCTTACAAAGTTCTACTTTGTGAAAATAATTTCATGATAGGAGTAATAACAGCTACTTGGTGTCCCCGGTTCCACTCATCCTCAGCTTGACCTTCCTCCTAATTAAAGCAACTTAACAATGTCTTTCCCCCTAACTTATCAAGAATATTCATGCAGTTTTTTTTCATTTCCTACATTCGGTCTTGTGACTTTTGAGTTACTTCAAGCCCTAAATATTACAGATTTTTTCTTCTAACAACAACATGTGAAGCATACCAAATTCACAAGAAGCCAGTTAAAGATGTGACACATTATGAGAAAAGATAAAACTATCCAGAAATAGAAAATTCATATGTAAATATTATCTGTGGCAGCAGGAGAAACACAACAAGTATGAGACACCGTTCAGAAATAGCTGTGTGTCTTACAGGAAAACTAGGATCTTTTTTCTCCTTAAATTCTCAATGTGTAAAGTCAAGCGCTATTACTATAGTAAGAGATAATCATAAAAGCCTCAGATAGAGGGAAACAATAATTAATAAGTTTTAGAGCTTTCTATACTCCACATGCAATAATTTAGGAATGCTGAAATTCACATTTCCTGAATGGACTGACTTTGAAACTAAGCCCTTATCTTGCTGGTAAGTAGCAAGTCATGACTTTTGAATGACAGCAAGCTGTGGTGCCTAGCTCTGATGGTACAGAAGACAGTAAACCTCAGGCACGTCACTAATCCAGATGAAGTATTTTTATTTTGGGGCCTTTGGGAGGGAAAATCAGATACACCGACATCAGTATGAATGATGCTATAGAGGAGACCACATAAAACTGAAATTCCACACTTGGACGAGCACGAGAAACATTTTTTGTAATCTGGTGTTCTGACTGTAATTTATTGCAATGATGCCTGTTTGAAAGACATGTCTCTGATGGAGGTGTATTAGTAAAGACGTTTATAAGCTTAATTGGATGGTGTCACAAAGACACGTATGGCATTTTCGCCATATGCTGCTATAACAGCGATTTTTCAAAAGCACAGTTTCTTTGGGCTGAGAAACATTAAAATCTAAAATATTTTGTAAAGTAGCCACAAGAGTTTAGGAAACAGGATTCAGCACTGTTTATCATTCACTACTGCATACCAGCATTATAGTTTACAGCCTTAGAGTCTGGTGTAAAATGTTACAACGTGCTTTGAAACAATACCCCACTTGCAAAACTGAGGTAGCTGAGCCCTCTCAAGAGGAGATGTTTTAACATGATTTGTGTATTCTTTTACAGAACGAGTCCTTTGCAATAGTGATTTCACAGTTTTCTACCCCTGCATTGATTCTCCCTCAACTCATCATGATTGTCTGAATGAAAAAATCCGCCGCACCACGCCACAGCCTTTTTGTCAGTGGTTCACAATTTACAGATAGCCTTTGCAAAAGACACAATAGGATCGGGCAACCCGGGGGGTAGGGGAGCAGATTGAAGCAATTAAAAGTGTCCAAGGCTCCAAGGCCTGCTCTCAGCAAGCTCAGAGCACCCCAGAACTCTGGAGCACAGATTACTACTAGGTGACTGTGAACTTCAGAACCAAAAGTAACTGAAAAACACAACTTGGAACATGCTCTTACCACAAAGGCGGCAAATGGCACCCTGGGCTGCACTAGGCAAAGCAAGGCCAGCAGGTCGAGGGAGGCGAACCTTTCCCTCTGCTCAGCACTGGCAAAGCCACACCCGGGGTACTGCATTCAGTTCTGGGCTCCCCAGTACAAGGGAGACATGGACATACTGGAAAGAGCCCAACCAAGTGCCATTGAGACGATGAAGGGACCAGAGCAACTCTCCTGTGAGGAAAGGCTGAGAGAACTGGGACTGTTAGCCTGGAGAAGAGAAGGCTCAGGGGGATCTCATCAAAGTGTACAAATACCTAAAAGGAGGGTGCAAAAAGGACATCCTTTACACCTAAAGGATGTAAAGAAGATGGTGCCAGGCCCTTTTCAGTGGTGCTTATTGACATGACAAGAAGCAACAGGCACAAACTGAAACACAATCTGAACATCAGGAAACACTTTTTTACTGTGAGGGTGACCAAGCACTGGCACAGGGTGCCCAGGGAAGCTGTGGAGTCTCCGTCTTTGGAGATGTTCAAAAGCTGTCTGGATGTGGTCCTGGGCAACTGGCTGTAGGTGGCCCTGCTTGGACAGGGTGGGTGGACCAGGTGATCTTCAAGAGGCCCTTCCAATGTCAACCATTCTGTGATTCTGTTATTCAGTGAATTGGAAGAACGTTTCTCAGGGACAAGTGCCCTCTCTTTCAGATATGTTGAAAAGTTCAACTTTTATTCTGCATTAGATTAAAGTCACGTTGCAAAAACTCGGGTGATTTTTGTTGATCTTTTTTTCTCCTCAAAATCTAGAAGCACATTTCCAGCCAACTCTCCCTATTCATTCCTCTAAACTGGAAAGAGCAGAGATCTGAACCTTTGCCTCTCATCCTGTTTTCTTTTAAGCTAAATACACCTTTGTGGAACATTGTGGATGAACAAAAAAGCATTCAGGGCTAGGATCATCCACAATGACTGTGGACGCTTTTCTTTCTAAGCCCAGCTTAGCAGTGAAACAGTAGCAGATGATGTGAGTTAGTGCCAAATACAAATTACAGTCCTGCCACGGTGAAATTCATCTGACACTGTGTTTTTTTTTAAAAAAAAAAAAACTTTCATCACTGAAAAAGTCAAGGTTTGGAGTGCTGTCCTACCCCCATACCCTGAGGACTTGCTCCACCACCCCACAAAACAACACGACACACACATCCCCACCCCTCTGCTGGAAATGTGCCCGTGCTGGGTCTGAAAATGTGCTACGTATGACTGCACCTGGCACCGCTACAGCTTGCCCGAGACCTCTGCAAACGGCAGACAAGGACTTAAAGCCAGGTGACAGATCTCCTCCATCCTGCTGTTATGGAGGAAGACAACTGAAGTCTCCGGGGTTAACAAAGTAAGCACTTCTTTAGTTGACCTAAAATCTGTGTGGTTTTAATCTAAAAATTTAGCTCCGATTAAGAAATTCCTTCTCCCCATTTCCCCCCATCTGGCTGTTTATTGCTGACTCTCCTTCCAGCTGAGAACAGTAACGGGCCCATCACCACCCACAGAGACTCTCTAATGATCCAGGGGAAAGTTAATCACACCATACCATCACATAAATCACAGAAGTTGGTCTGTGACTTACTCAGCCCTAGTGAGGGCCAGATCTTGAGCTCCCAAATCAGCCCTTCTGTTTTGCTTTGGTTTTTTTCTTTTCTTTTCTTTTTTTTTTTGGCAAAAGGGCTATTTTCATTCTTTCATTTCACCTATCAAGTCAGTCTGAGGCATCATAATGGCCCATGAAACTACCATCTGGGGCATGAAATCTCAGGTTTCTGCACAGGAATGAATTCTGCCGCCTTTTCTAGCTTCCCTTGCTATGATGTGCTCTTCTTAGCCCAGAGTATTTCAGAGGGTATGTACAGGCTACTCCTGTATTATTATCTACTCTGAATATGTATAGATATTCAGAGGCATATGTACACAGGCTACTCCATCACGTCAGCACAGCACCTTAGAGGGTTAAAGCCTCTGTTGTTTTTTCCCTGCCAATATTTTAATTTAAGGTAAATCAATTTATTTCTGGGAAAATTTCCTGTTCAATGCACATATGAGGAAACGCAAACACACACACAAAATTCCTACTCATATCTGCTCTGCTTATGTATCTATGACTGAAGAGTTGTAGTGTTGTGATATACAATAAATATAAAAGGAAATCAGACACTCAAACAGCACCAGCTAAGCAGAAAGGCTATTTTTCCTTTTCCCAGGAGGCTGCTGTTGACATCAAGCTGTGCTGAATCAGGAGAGTAATGGCACTCAGAAGCCAACAGATCCTGCACCTCAAAAGTGCCCATCCCTCTGAGCACCCACAACATCCCCTAAGTACAGCTAGAGCTGAGGATTCAGTTCCACTCACATAGGGGAAGTAATACATTAACCCAAGAAAGAGAAAACACAGTATGGAATGACAGAAAAGAAAAACTCCTGTAGAAATCTTTTTGTGGCATCAGACACTACATGATATATGGTATTTACCTGACAATAAACCAGAACTAACTTCACATAGTTTGCTGTGGATCAGCTCTTCCCTTTCCTCCTAATTTTCATTTTAACCAAACGGCTGAAAACCTTAGCGTATAAATTTAACGAATTCTGATTCACCACCTCTACTTAAAAGTTACCCCATCTGAAAAGTAAAATCTTTCTTAAAATTGGTTATCAGTTATGCAATCAATATTTAAAGTATTCCTAAAAACTTTGTTTATCAAAACATCACATACCTGAGTTCAATAACCATGTTAAAATATTTTTTAAATGTATTAAAACACACATTTGACTGACTTTAGCTCCTGACCAGACAATACGGAAAACAGTGTATCAGCTCGTGTGAGGTTATAACATCACCTTCTGCAAGACCAGTGTCTTCCAGATTTCAGTAGATTTTAGATCTAATACATCCACGTTTGGAAGGCCAAGTTACAACAGGCTCTTCAGAGAAAACTACTTTTTCTTTTCATGCAAAATGAAGTCCCAGCATGACGGCCTACCAGGACAACAATTTGAAGGAAAGAACTAATACAGAAAATAAGGTTTTGCACTGAATATACCCACTAAGGCCTCATTTAGCTTTGCTTGTGATGGTAATTTAGATATAGCTTTATTGGTTGGATGGCTGAGGTACAAAAAAAAAAAAATAGTAAAGTGATGTTTCTCAAGATCACCAAGTAGAACCCAAAATCTCTGTCTTCCCTTAGCTCCAACATGGGCTGTATGATTCCGAGCCATGAAGCATCTCATCAGTCGGGTTCTAAATTTGTATGAGAATATCAATTCCAAACCCAAAAGTCTAAGACCAATTAATACAAAGCATTAAAATTTCCCCTTGTAAGAAATTACTGCAATATAAAAGCAGTCTGATATTAAGACTTTAAAACAAAAAAAAAAATTAGTTACTAATTCCAACTATAACTCAACAAGGTCTAGTCGCTATTTCTCTCTCTCATTTTTTTTCTTTAAAAGAAAGAAGAAACTTCTTAATTTCGTGCCAGGTGCAGCATTTCACGGATCACTGCTGAATTTCAAGACACGAAATGGGTCAGTACTGCCCTTAGAGGAAGCTGATGTCAGTAAGGCAGTATTGGAACTGGACACAGAGGCAAAGCACACAGTTAGGTAGCATTTCTAGTGAGAATGGTTGATATGCCCGGAAAAAAAATACAAAGGCATTTTTGGGCTCAGAGTCCCGTAAGCGAGCGTTAGTATAGTATGTAAGAAATAAGCAAGTGCAGGTGAAGCTGGCAGGAAAGAAGATTCCCCTGTAAGACCATAAAAAGCCTACAGAGCCTCCCGAAGCAGACCAGCACCGAGTCTGGTCCGGGCACAAGAGCCTGTGAACACGCTTGGCACACAGCGGTCACGTGTGCGTTTCACGCAGAGGGGTCTGGTGCAGCCACTGTGTCAGGTACAGCTCACCAATGGGATCTCAAAGGACAAACACAGTCCGGAGCTGTTGGGATTTACCCTTCTGAGAGGCTGTGACATTCACTGCCCTCAATTGTCCGTGCTTAGCCGTGGGAACCACTGGTTTGGGTCTGCTGAGGTAACTCCTTCCAAAACTTGGCGAAGAGTGAAAGCCTCCCCGTATCTTTTTGGTGCTTGACAGAGCACAGGCTGCTTTTCCTTGGGCAGCTGGGGTTGCCAAAACACTCCACACAGGAGGGATGATTTGTGCAGATTTACTGCTTTCAGGGAGTAGAACAGCCCAGCTTTCCACCTCCTCATAGGCTTAAAGGTGAACCAAAGCTATGGTTTCTGTATTTCTGAAGCATGCTTTTATGCATTTTGGAACCCAGAGGCTACAAGAAAGTGAACTACAAAGCACAATTCTAGCCTAAATTAAAAACAGAAAATCTGCAGGTAGTTTTATTGCAGGTTAGCACACACCCTGGATGCTAGAGCTGGAGATTCAAAATACAAGATCTTATTTTCAAAATCCTGGAGGTAACGTTGCCCTTAAAATGCACTCTCCCTCTGTAAGCCAATAAAGTATAGTTACCTTAAGTGTGGATGTGGGGGGTTTGTTTTGTGGGTTTTTTTCCAATATAGATGCAGCCTGAATGACTTCATTAACTCTGGGCATACAGATACAGATGTTCTCAATGGTTTCTTCTGGACACAATGTTTGGGAAACTCAGAGTGATTTCTCATCCCTAATCACCCTTGCTCAGGCAGGACTGAGGGAGGTAAGTCACCTTATAACAGCAAGGTGACATCAGAGCTGAAGACTGTTTCCCTCCCTCACGCCTTGTTATTCCACCTGCTGGCTGTTTTACTGCTACCCAGCGTGATCTGGTCCCCCTGCACCAGGGTCCTGAAAATTAACCGAGATATCAATAATACAAACACTATGTGAACACACAATTTCTAGTATTTTACCTGACTTCTAGTGGGACTGCAACCTGTTCATTGTTAACGCTGATGTCAGATGTGGTAGCGAGATGCTGTGCTTCAATGTACCTTTGAAAGGGTATATTCCTTCCTTACTTTCCCCCAGCACATAAAATAAAGATATGTTACCGTGTTCTGCTGTGCTATGAAGCTGTAGACTGTCTGTCGTTAGAGGTCCTCAAGAACAGGCTAACATTTGTTAGGAATGAGATGGAGACAGAAAGATTCAGCTTTGCAGAAAGGTTTTGGATTTGATTTTGCTGGCCCTGGCCTATGAAGTCAGTGTCTCAAAAACTGTGATGTCTTTCTTCTTTAACAATTTAATTAGGACAAAAACTAATTCGCAAGCTGGAGCTGAATGGAGGCATCAGCTAATAATTTATGATTAAACAATAGTAAGCAAGGTCACTGCTTGACTAAATATTCAGTAATCAGTGATTAGATTTTGTTGGTCAATCTCTTTAAAGGACCTGATTGGAGATGACCTCTTTCTTTTAGATTGAATATATCTGCTCAGGCTAAGTTATTATTGATCAAGAAGCTGACCTTACTGCCAACACTGGCGTTCTCACACTACTAATCTCTTTGCATACAGTGTGCACGTAGTTGCTGGAAAACCTTGAAGAGACTCAATCAAGTTGATGATTGCTTGATTAATTAACAAGGTGCCATCTTTTGGTATTCCAGACTGGTTGCTCTCTGCATTCTTATCACTCTTAGCATTCAATTTTAAAAAAGTAGACAGATTACAGAAGGCTCCAAAAAGGTTACATTGTACAGGGTAAATCTTGCTCCCTTTCCGCAGACAAGAGGAAGGAGTTTTCCCCCTTCCAAAAGTGGAGGAAGGGTGTAATGGAAAAGAGGGAGCTTTTGCATCGTTGCAAGGTGGGCTCAAGACAGAATGGGAGAAGGTGCTTTGCAAAGTGTCAAGCACAAGAATGACATCAGGAAGGCTTTTAGCTATCTCAGAGCTCCAACTGCTTGTCTCCAGATAGTTCATATAACCAAGTGATAACGGGCAAGAATCTGTCCTTAGTACATGTGGTCATATATTCATCTTATATCTATTAATTTTTCAGCAGTCATACTCCTCTTAGGCTACATGTTACCATATCAGTAGTTAGTATTAGTCTTTGTCCCCATCCTACAAAATTTTGCTGTAACTCTCTCCAGAAAGTAAAACAGCAGTTCTTTCTTGGAGAAAATGTCCAGCCATGCACCTGGCACAGTCCTGAGACAGTACTATCTTCAGAAGGATGTGGTCTTGTTTTCATGTCAACTGTTACACTCTCAGGAATGAATTATTTTCTTGGTCTGTCTTTGAATGGTAGGAAACTCTTTTCAAAAGCCAACAGTGTTAGGGTAGTCAGGGTTTAAGGTATACATGGGGGAAAACAAACAACCAACCAACAAAAAAAGCCCCCCCAGGGCTATGTAAAATCTCAACCAATTCAACAGATGCCTGCCACTGCAGTAAGAAGCAACCTAAACCACCGCAGAAGTCTGTTTAGTCTGAGAAATTTCACAAATTATGTACAAACTCTGCCACTGAGTTTACTCTCGTTTATTGGGGTACTTAAGAAATAATGCCAATTGTAACAGTTCAGCTGTGACAATATAAAATTTGCATAATGGGATTCAGTTCCTTTATCTGTCTGGGGTTTTTATGTTGACTTCATCCACAATATATGAGCATCTCCCTTGGCAATCTGCTCTCTGGCCTTTTCTAGATCCAAACTTTGAGCATTTGCAGCAAATATTTGGTGCACAACATGGATCCAGGCAGACAGAAGCAGTTCAAGCAACAAGCTAGATCAGCCTCCTTTGGGTTACCAGGATATCTGAGCTTAATTGAGTGGTGCTGTCTGAAGCAATTTTGTGAAGATGCAACATGAACAAAATGCCTCGGCTAATCATTCTAGTCTACTTGAAAGCACAGAGCGAACGTACCATTGCTCAGAAGCAGTCTTTTCTGCTTTCCTTCACAGAGTTTTCCTCTTTTTTCTCATCACTCTCTTCAAGTCAAATTCCAATCTTCCTGTCTGTGATAGCTATATAATAATACTCAAGGCCAGACTTAGCCTTAAATGCAGAGCTCTGAGCAAGATTTAGAGGTCGGTACTTTTTTTAAAAAATAAAAACACAAACAACAAAACCCCCTCCTCTTGTCTAAAGGGTATATATAATGGTTGGGTATGGTTACTCTTTTTAAGCAACCTTAAATACAAGAAAAAAAAAAAAAAAGGAAAAAGGGAAATCTGCAATCTTGAGAAGCAGAGTACTTCAGCTCACATTCAGTTTCGTGCTGAGACCCTGAATTAGCCAGCTGACTGCTGCTGTTTTGTGTATGTCAAGATTCAGTCTTTTAAAAAATTACAAAGACATAAGCTTACCTGCATCAAGCAGTCATAAAAATCTGTTTCACTTTGAGACCAAAAGAACGATAGCAACAAGCTTGGAATTAATTTTTTGGAACAAATTGATTGATACTCATGGCATGTATTAGATAAAAATCAGATGGATATTTGCTGATGTCAGCATAAAACTTTCAGGGTGAGTAAGGTGAAGGAAGAAAAAAAGAGATTAGGCCCTTTTTTAAAAAAATAGTATTTCTCAGGTTACTGTAGCTACTGGCTTTGTTGACAGCTAATTCTAGTAGCACCGTTTAGGGAGAGTGGCAGGGCTCACCAAGTCATGGCAGACCCTGCTTCAAGAGTGCACACGTATGGTTATAACCTACTACCTGCAGAAGGTTAAAACCAACAATATTTGTCTTTAACGGGGCCAGTTTCTCTGAGATTAGCAGCTCAACACAAAGACCCTGCTCAACACAAAGACTTCTCCTTTCAGGTATAAATTTATGAAGAGACCAACGAGGACTGTGGCCCACCCATCAGCTCTGCCTACTGCGGTGCATGCTCCCCCTGGAAAGGCGTTAAGGCATCTGCAGAGCATCTCCTCTGCACTCCTGCGCCAGAGGTCTTGGCTGTAGCCACCCCACCTCTTACCACAAGCCAGGATTGCTTCCCTGGGATTCCGCTAGACATAATAAAGATGAGCACAGCATTTTTTTTTCCTCCAGGCAATGCCAGACATGGTGAGGATGTCATTAACATTTGCTAATCAATCCTTTAGTTGCACTAGTTTCTAAACCAAAGCATGCGCCTCATCACAAATGAGGATGGAAACTCTGAAAGGAAGCTGCAGTTTTCCTCGCCAAAGCAGCACGGTTTGCAAGTGCATACATTACATGCCATCTGATCCTTGGGAAAAAACGGTCATGAAAAATAATACAGATATTTTAATATAGTCCAGGGAAGGTATTAATCTGAATTCTGTCGCCACACAATGGGACATGTGTTTACAGCTGTAGAAATATTTACTCTTGTTAAACAAAGAAAGGCAGGGTTTACAAGCACAATAAAGTTGTTAATTCAACACAGACTGTTCTGAAAATTAAGAACCTAATTCTTCAGTACTCTTTATCTAGCACACATCTAGTTACCTAGATGACACACGTATATTAGCCCTAATTCCAGGCGATGGTACCAAGAAATATTTTTCAGCACTAGACACTTCTTGTGCCTTAAAACAAAGAAAAGTTTTATTTAACCAAAATTTAGGATCCCTCTATGGCTTGCTGTTGCATTTGCTCTCGTAAAATAAGGAAGAATTTAATTATTTTTTTTATCAAAACAAATTCCCAAATAAATATCAACTTCAAATTTCTAAATAAATCTTCTAATTTATCATTAAAAAAAAAAAAGAATTTGAACTTTCTTTCATGGGGAGTGTTCTCAGATGTCCACAAAGGACTTAAATGTGCATTTTGCACAATCAGTCTACAGAAGCACTAGAAGGAATAAAAGCTGCTTCCTCTCAATCTGCAACTTTGTTGTGTATTCAAAGACCCGACGTACGTCAATTCCTAAAATCAGAGAAATGTAGGATTTTAGGTTTTTGTTCACGAGTCCTTTTTAAATATTTAGAAAGAGGAGAACAATATTTTGGGGGGATAACAAGAAGTGTTTAACTTAATTCCAATGTTTATATTATTTTGCTTTAAAAATTAAGCAAATTCCTAACTGAGGCATTGTTTCAAAACACAAAATTAACACAAAAATGTTAAAATGAAATATTTACATCAAGCCTTTTTCTGGAACATAAACCAGTAACCCCTTCTCTGAAATCTTTGGTAAATGCAGATTTGTTCTTCAGTGGGAAGAAAACATTTTGAGTGAAAAATACCACCTGCATCTGCTCTACTCTACTATATATACCTCTACTATAGCTGTCCTCACTCTTGAGCACACAACAGAAGTTAAAGCCACTTTATGCACAATGTATTGGTTTTTAATCAGGTCTGTTCAGACAAAGAAGGACCAAGGCGAAGAAGTTACAGAGGATTCCCAGTGCAGGGCTTCTTTCGGCACACGTGTGTGTGGTTTTTTTTTTTAAAAAAAAAAAGTACTGACCTCTAAATCTTGCTCAGAGCTCTGCATTTAAGAGAACTGGCTGCTGCCTCCTCCTCCTCCTGCTGAAGCCACTGGCCATGGCAACATGGTGCATGAACACTACAGCTCATAGGGATCCCCTGAGGCCCAGCACCTCACCTACACCTCTTTTACTACTTTCCCTTCCATTTAACACCACAGGGAACCAAGGAGGCCAGGGAATGGTTTCTACTCACAGCTTAAATACAGACAGCTGATGCTCGGAGCTAGGTGCACCTTGGAATAAGGTTGCCTGAAGTCTGCCCCCCTTCCACCCACAAGTCACTCTGTGGAGACAAAAATACATGCCAAACAACAGGAGAGTCTTATTAAAAGACTTACGTTCAAATAGGAAGTAAAACTAGAACTTTCTACCCCACAAAAAAATTGGGAGGTAAAACTGTTATGCAACATTCCGTCAAACATTTATTACCTAAGATGTAGCTCTGGATGGTAATTGCTACTAGATAAACATTTTTAAAGCAATAAAAAGCTGCTTTAAAATAATAAAGCTGGCCTGGAGAAAAGTATCAGTTTGTTTATTTTATTCCTTTGGGAGAAACCTGGGTTTAATCTACCAATGCTTTGGTATAGATATTTTTGACACATTTATTTTTAGATATGTTAACACAGAACGTACTGTTTGTAAAGGTACACCTCTCTTGGAACTACAAGATGTCTAACAGAAAATAAAACAACTATACCACATTCCCTCGAGCAATTTCCAAGCCTGTGAGGAAGAAATCTTCCTCCAAATTCAATGTCATAAGCAGACTGCAGAGGACACAACAGTGAATTATCTCCAAGCCTAGAAGCAAAGGTCTACGTAAAGAAAGGGGTTAAATGTGAGAAGTCTGAAGAGACAGACGTTTATCTGGAAAAGCCACTGAATAAATATGAGGCAAGCCATAGCTATCTACTGGCCTCCTAAGTGGCAGGGATTGGGAAAGAAAACAACAGGAAGAAATTCAAACAAAATTAACTCCTATAAAACAGTAAAATTATTCAGAAGGTGTGGAGGAATGCTAATGTTTTCAAACGCATCCACCTCTCACGCTACCCTTGAACAACTACAGGAAGGTCATGCACCATACAGGCAAGCATCTGGAGATGCTTCTCTGAACAGCTCCTGTCTACTTGCCCCGAACTAGCTGGAATCAATTCTCCTGATCTCCTCCTTCACAGGAAAGCGCTACTATCAAAAGCGCCAAGTGACCTAAAAGGCACAGCGGCCCCACCTCTGGTATGGCCCTGGGAGTGAGACAGAGCCCTGGCAAGATCCTTCAAACCCACAGGCAACACGAGGACAAAAGGGAGGGAAGCAGCCAAGGGTAACTCAGGAACACTCTGGGTGGGAGTGCTGGGGGACCCGCTGCCTTTCCGTGTGAACCAAGAGGAAAAACGCCACTGAGGCTCAGCCCGCCTCCGCCCTGGGGAATCGGCCCCACTTCAGCGAACTGTTCGAACCCCACCTTTGGGATCCTTTTGGAGAGTCACCCGTTGCAGGTCACCCTTCTCAGCCTGGACACCCTCAGGCACGGTGTAAAGGGGGTTTTCAGCCCCACCTGGATTGCACAGCAGCTCAGGGCAGCAAGCACTTAACAAGGGCAGGACCAGGGGAAGGCATCAGCCTGCTGAGCAGCTGCTGTACACTTTTAAGTGCAAAGCAACACTTTAACAGCCTTTGTCAGGCTGCTGCAGGCAGCTGGTGAGGTGAAAGTATCCCACCGACTGGATTTGAATCACAGGGCCGGCTGAAGCACCCTGGGTGGTCAGCCACACGTGTGTCTATAGGGAAAGACAGTATGAGGGGGTAGAGGGAAAAAAGCTAATTTGTAACCGCTTTCTCTGAAGGTTGTGCAAAGGGCTCCACAGCATCTTCCCATGAAGGGATGGGCAGAGAAATTGCTTTACACAGGCAGCTCAAGAATTTCACAAAGGTGTCTCTAAGTGTTCCAGTTAACTCACAGCCATTCCGATATTGATTCCACATGTGGGATGAAGAAGACTAGGCCTACCTTCACCTCCCCTTTTATGTTTCTTTCTTAAAAAGAGTCTCCTACTGAAACATGCATTCACTATGGGAAGAGAAGCAGGGAAACCACAGCTGAATGGCAGATTGATTTAGTTTCTTTGGGGGTTAGAAACTCATCACGGCCCATCATTAAAGGTGTTTGCCAGTCACTCTAACCTTTGGTTTCTGGTATCATCCAAGACCCTGTCAGCATCTTAGGGGATGCTTTTAGCCAGATGTCTGATTGCTCTCTCTTCCACTTTCCCTCAGCTTTTCTTTCAGTTCTGCCAGAAAATGATGCTTCCGTGGGCTTATGACAGAAGGAAAGCTTTTAGCTCTTCTGTTTACGAATTCCATTCTCAACTCCCATTAAAATAAGCTAAATTAAGACTGCAAAGTGGTCAAGCGTTGCTTAAGAAACTGTATTTCATGAGCAAGGAGTACACCTAAGACCGACCTGTGTAAGAACAGATACACACCTATAACAATTAGGTTCCTTTAACAGACAGATTAGGAGAAACAGGCACGTTTCTAGCAGAAACTGAAGCAGAGAGGAAGGAGAAGAGCCCAGGGTAACACTGAGACGTCCGGGGAGGCTGCGCATCCCGGCTTAAGGCTGTCAGTGAAAAGCAGCCGGCGCCTTGCCGTGTTAATGAACGTTTCGCAAGAGGACACAGCCCGGCTGCCAGCCCCGCCGAGCCCGGCCGGGCCGGGCACCCCGGGCCCTGCTGCCCCCTGCTGGCGGCGCGCCGCACTGCGCCCCGCACCGCCCGCCGCGGGGAGAAACGCACCAGCGCGGCCACACCTTAGGTAAATAAATACATGACTAGGTAAATAACTAGATAAATCAATAAACTCGTGACCCTGAATATTTTGCGGCTATGTTCAGAAAGTCTTTCGTTTGTAGCTTCAATTCTCGTTTGTGCTGCATTCCGCTCCGGTCAGGCTGATCGCAGCAGTGCCTTTCCAAAGAGCGAGCCTCTTAATAAAATTAGGAGGCAGCTCATTGTGTTCCAGCGTTTTGTGAAACTTCCCTGGTGTGTGTGTATATATATTTAAGTCCTTGACAAATCTGGACTCCACTGGAGCAGTAAGAAAGCTAAAGTCAAATTAATCAGAATAGATTACCTAGATGAGACAGTCACTGCTGCCGAGCAAACCTTTAGGGAGAAAAGTTGTCCTTGAAAAATGTTTGATGAAGCTGGTGCACTAAGAAAGGGGCTAAATCCATGAATAAAACAGCCACAGAGAGCTCCAGGGCTCATAGACTCAGTTTGTTAAGCACCAAGAGGCAGGGGAGAAAAGGGAGAAAGATGCTGATATGGAGAATTTCATTATATATAGCAACTCAGAACACCTCCAAACCCAGAGAAGTCTAGAAGTCTGCCCCACCAAGCCCAAGTATCAGAAACCACACTTTGCCCCAAGGTATCCCTTGAGCTAGTCAAAGCATTTAGATCCCTTGAGGAGGTGGCAAGGAAGCAGAACCTAATCATATACTGAAACACTGGTTTATCTGGGGGCTTTGCCTTCATTCCACAGCCAGAAATAGCAGCGGAGGTGCTTTCCAAGTCAGGATCCAGCCTGGGGACACTCACTCCTCCCACTCTGACTGTGACTTTGGCTCAAAGGCAGTTCGCAGGAGAAGGCTCTTGTGCCATCCATAATTCACATCGGATCCAGCTCACCTGCACTGAAGGCAGCACAAGGGGCCATGATGCAGTTAGCCCAGAATATTGAGAATCCCCCACCTTTCAGTCTCCCTCTGTGAAGCATACAAACAAGTCTTTTGGGGGGTCTGGGTTGTTTTATTCCCCACCCCCCTTTACTTTCAACATTTTTGGAAAGCTCAAGCCCTACACTTCTTCATACAACATGCACCTGCAAATCTGACAGGTGGAATGATGTGTCTGGGCAACCTGAAATCCGGTAAGTGAAGAGTAATGCCCCTGGCTACACCAAAGGTCCAGCTGGCCCAATAACTTGTCTCCAGTTGACCAGCAGCAAAGTCAACAGAAGAGGACAAGAACAGTGCAAGTTTGTAGTGACAGCCCTTCAGACTGTCCCCTCACTCCCCACGACCCCCCCCCCCCCCCCCCCCATCCCCGCAGTGATTTGTAGCTCAGGGACTTCATGAACCACAGGCAGCATATCTGTGTATAGGGAGAACTATTTTTTGTTGTTGTTTTCTTGCTCCCATGAGCTTGCTCACGAATTTTCAGTTTATGCAACACCCTGTGGCAAGGAGTTCCATTACTTTATTCTCTATTTTCCCTGTGCCACTTACAATTTTATGGATGTATATATTCTCCCTTATGAGCCATCACTTTTCCAGACTGAAGGCTTCCCCTTTTATACTTTCCTCATTTTTAATCATCCAACCAAGTAACTGAAAAAGTCCCACACAACTCAGGGAACTAAACACACACCTCTGCTAAACAAATAATTAGTTGAAGGCAGGGCTCCGCGGAGGGTGGGTGGGTGGGTGGGGGGGAAGAGAGATTTCCAAGTGCTTCTTAAGTGAAATATGGATAGAGTAAAGCAGTGCTGAATAACTATAGATTACAGGCATTTGTTTCTTCTTTGAGCAAATTAGTCACAAGAACTAAACACCTTATTACAGAGTTACCCTTGTCCTAGATGTTAAATATAAAATACAGGGAAAAAAGGCGGCACTATATGGCTGGGGGAAGGTTTGAGGGAACCTGTGGTTTAAGTAGTCAGCTTGTTCTCAGCCTGTTATTACCGCGTTTTGCACTTCAACAGTAACAATAATAGGCTTTATCAGGGGCATTTGTCAGCCCTCCTCTCATGTAAGACAAATTATGTCCTTCGGGGAATATTATTTTTCTATCATCACTATGGCCACTAATAATTCCATTTTCTTCAAGATTGGCCCTTAAAACTAGCCGTGCCATCAACACAGTTCCTCAGCGCATGGCTCCCTGCAGAAAAGTTGGTCCTCACCTTTGTGAGTGCCATGAGGAAGGTGGCAGTGATGAACGCTCACTGCTTGGGTGGCCCATACAGCACTAAGCATAGGCAAGGGTGACCCCCACCAACTCCTGCGGAAGCAAGTCAGATGCTGTCAAAGCTGTCCGTGAACTTAGGAGAAGCAGCCCTCAGAGACAATTAGGATGTTCAAAAAGAGCTGTGCTACCCCTAGTTTCACGAAGTGCTGTAGGGTACCGGCCTTTTTTTTGTCTCAAGCCATGTATTAACACTCTGCCTGCTCCCTAATAAGAACTTTACATCCTGTGCTTAGGAAGAACAAACCTAATGGCATATTTGGTAGGCTACATTCATCTTTAAATTATTTTTTTTTCCTATGACTCAGTAAAAAAAAAAAAAAAAAAGTGTAACCTCATGCTGTCCTTGGAAAGCACTGGGACAAGTGGAGATTGCAGCAAGCCTCTTTGTCATGGCATCTTTTGCTTTCTCACTGCCAGGCACTTTCAAAGGACAGTCTGGGGGTGTATAGAACTTACTTTTCAGTAATAGAAGGGCTTAATTTAGTCATGAGAACACCACACATTTTTATCTGATTAAATCAAGCCCATAACTGAATTTTCTCTATTTGTTGTATATCTGGTAGATATCACTTTCATCTCATTCTGTGCTAATAAAGCACCTTCAGCATTGCTCTCTAAGCAAGCAGAACATGTAAAAGTATAAAAGTTTGGTTGTGGGACTCTTTTTGGAGGAGAAAGCACTATATAACCAAAAAACTGCATACTAATATTGTCAGATTGAAGCAGGGACAGGTTCACCTGATATTTGGAAAGTAATACTACCAGATATACTTTACTACCAAGCATCTAACCCAAATATGTCTACTGATTCTGGATAGTGTGAACAATTAAGTATATGGATCTGCTCATCCTGAGCCAGTACAACAACGTGTCGCACTGTCAGAGGCGTCATTCTGCAGAAGCAGCAGAAAAACAAAGCCCTGATTACAAGTAATCTTGAAATTTTGTTAAAACTCTTTTTGTAGGGATAACGTTCTTTCAAAATCCATTCAAGCCACATTTTCTCCTATGCAATTTAACTGTGTTTTCCCTTCATCAATCAGCTTCCTCTGGTAAGGAACAGCACCTTCCCAATGCCTTTCTGTATGGGCTGTGTAGCAGTACTAGACGTTATGCTGCCCCTCACCCATCCCACAGGCTGTGGGGCTTCAAGGGGGATTTTTAACTGTTATTTCAGAGAAGTTATTCCTGCATGTAGTTTATAAAGCACTGTAAGATCCTAAGGGATGAAAGGTCCTATATAAATGCAAATAGTTGCTGTTGTTATGCATGAACCATAGCCAGACTTTAAACAGACTGACTATGAAAAATGTCATTCCTTCTGACCTTTCCTGGTGAGAAACACTGCAATTAGAAAATCTCTAAACTGTTCAGACAGAAAGACAAACTCCAGTTCAAATTCTCTGGAAGGTAACAGCTATACTCAAAGTGATCGGGCAGGCGGGGAAGGGAACGTACCCCCTGACTTTAGGCAACATTGATAAGACACCAGCCCCCAGGCCAAGGAATTTGGGCTCTTATTTTGACCCTGCACTAGACTCCAGGACAACTGGGAGGAAATCTGTTCACTGTTCTGTGCTTCTGGTCCTAACTCTCCTACTCCCTCACCCACCACCTGCTTCGTCTATCCATATGGTATGTGTCTATCTACATTGCAAATTGTCTCTAGCTCACTGTATAGTGCTTACCCAAACCTCATCCTCCGAGTTTCCAAGTGAACAAAGCAGGCTAAGTAGCTGAAACCCATCAGGTGCCCAAGCAAATGTATGTAAATTGGATAGTGCTAATGGGAGAAGAAAAGTGGGAAGTGGGGCCATAACCCTTCACTCCACCAGCTCCTTCCTCCCAAGTAAACATTTGGATGCTTTACAGTACTATTTTGAGAAAATCGAGCTAGCTCACAGTTAATTAGCTGGGGCAGAGCGTTGCATTAATATAGTTGTATTGCCTCAGGTGTAAACTAGATTGTGCAGAGCCAGCCTGGGAATAACAGCATGACTGCACTGGGATTTGAAGAGTTATCCTCAGTACTCACTAAGAAAAAAAAAAAAAAAAAAGATACAGAACAAAGAAATTGAGGAAGAAGTTTGATATCCGCCTTCACTTCTGATCTTGGAAGGTTCTTCTCTTCAGTCAGCCCTAAAAGTTTACAGCTTTTAGCACATCCTCTCCACTGGAAGCGTATTGCTCTCCTACTCCGTTACCCAGGCAGCTAGGGAGCCATCTGCGGATCCGATTGCCATTGCAGGAAGTCGAGTATGGCCATCAAGACACCGGAGTAATTGTCATACCTGTTTGCCAACTATTGCCTGGTCTCTCACCACGATCAATCTTCTAACAAAAAATCACAGCTTTAGCCAGGTGTGATAGCTGTAAAAGCAGGGCAAAGTTACGGCAGCCATAGCTGGTAATAAAAGGAACGGAGAGGTCTTTTATGCAGCTTTACTACTGAAAGTACTTTTCTCCCCCGTATTAGCGCACAAGGTAGTACCAGGTTTTTTCAGTAGACATTTTGTTTTGAAATAAGGCAATGACTGGGCAGTTAATGCCAGGAGTTAAGAAGGACTTTTGACCAATTTTTAAAATATGAGAAGGTGCAAACCTTCTAAACAAAAATGCCACAAGGGCCAGCTTCAGCCCAATCTAATTTCCTGGGGAGTTACACGCGCCGTTGGAGAAGTTAGCAAGAGTACAGCAAAGCAGGTGCTGGTTCATTTTGGCCCAGAATAAGAACAGAGTTCCTATTCAACCCAACAGCCTATCCCACTGCATTGATTCAAACTTTTCTGGTCAACTCTTCCACAAGAAATTATGAAGTGTGAAAATAATCTTGTAAAGACTGTAGAAACTAGTCACTCTGTACTGGGTATAAATGCCTTTCATTCACGGATCTGTTTTTTGGTATTAGCACAAAGTGTCTCTCAGCATTCCAAACTTGCACAAAAATTGCGAGACAGACATTGAGAAGATCACACATTGTGATCTTGTGACATATCCAGTGTAAAATTAGGCTGAGGGTTTTTTATTGTTGTTGGTTTTTTGTTTTGCTTAGGGTTTTTTTTTCTCCCTAGAAAAACAGTCGCTTGCCTCTTTGGGCAGTCCATAATTGCCACCTCATATGCAGTGGTGACTGACTAACTGGAAGAACTATCTGCAAGCCTACTTCTAGCACAAAACACTGTCTGGCAAAATTATTTTCACTGACAACTCCAAGGTATCAATAAAAATACTGTGAGAACACGCACATTTCAATCAGAAATCACATCTTTTTGGAAAGTAACAGGAAAGATACTTCTTCTGGACTCCAACCCTACAGAGAGCCACCTGCTCAGTCAGTCTTCCAGTGAGGCCACACTTTTACTCAAGAACGAGAAGGAAAGAAGCAGTTGGGCCCCAGGTACCATCTGGAAAACCAGATCCATCTGACTTCAAAAAAGAGTAACTAGAGAAGGTAGTTCTGGTAAAGTCCAGGCTAGGATTAGAAGATTAAAATTAGCTTTAATATTAGACTGGATAATATTCAGAATATTCTTATTTACCAAAGGAACTGTTTTTACAAGCCTTTTTCTAATTTCAACACAAATCCAGTGACATTTAACACTATTTCCAAATTAACAAGCATGCAAAAAAAAAAAAAAAAAACACAACTCCATTCCAAAGTGAAACATCCAAGATATCAAGCTGATTTTTTTTAAATTTTTTTGTTTAGCTTCTGAATAATTCCCAGGAGATAAAGAAATTTTCCCACCTACTACAGATACAGGCAAAAGACTAGAATAAACTTAGTGCACTCTGAGATGAAAAAAAATAGTCTTAACACCAAATCAGTTTCTTGCCTTTGTCCATCTTTTTTAAAAAATATATATATATATTTAGGATTCTACCTGAAGTCATGTCCCTGCACTTACTGGAGAGCATCTAAGCTACTCGATAACAGCATCTGAGAAAGTATACACAATTTGCTCTCATGATTTTTTTTCTAAACATTGTCCCCTGAATGGTGTACTGTCAAATTTCACTATATACCAAAGTGACACACTTCAACAGAGTCAATGACGATATGAAACTAACACAGTTTTGCAATGTGTTACTGCATCAACTGGTACATACCAGCATGTCTCACCAGAAAACAGCAACTTTACTCTTTTTTTTTTTTTCTTTTTTAAGCTGAACATACACAGTTCTGTAGAGAACATAGTTCATGCAGCCACAAAGTGCACACAGCTGAACCAGACAATTTTTTCTAGGAATTTTCAAAAATAAGTGTTTCCCTCATACAACATCTTTCTTTTTTCCCATTTTTCTCTTTTTAAAGGCTATTTTATAGATTACAAATTAAATTAAAATGTCACATCATTAAAAGAAAAAAAAAGATATAAATTAGAAAAGTTAAAGATGGGCAAAACAGAGAATTGTGAGCAGACTTCCATTTCAGGTAATCAGGCCATCTGTAGGCCCTTTAGTTTTGAAAGTGAAGAGTTAAGAATTTTGCCTTCCTGTATGTGACATAAAAGATGCATTAATCACAGCTTATTGCTGGCCTGATTCTGAAGACATAAACACAATTTATACTTCCTTAAGTGGGATATGCAGAAGTTACTGTCAGATGTAAATCACTGAATATCTCCTGTTTCCATAAGACCATTATTTTTCTTTAGGTTGGTGTTAGAAAAAAAATCCTCTGTCTATTCTAGGTCAGAATTGCTTCATTTATTCTTCCACAGAATATGTGTTCTTCATTTCTTTACCGGCATGATACAGAAGACACTTTTGTTCCATATGTACATGTATAGCAAATACCTCCATATACTAACTGTAACATGCAGCAAAGCTAGAAATTAGCAAAAACTTTCCTGGTAGACAGGTTATGAATGTAAAACACAGCTTCACTTTGAGTTCTGAATTCTAACCTAAAGAAAGGAGGTTATTTCTAAACCTCTTTGTTGTTTCAACTTCTATTAAGTTAAATATTTCTACTTTTTTTTATTGGTTTAATGCTTCAAAGTCATATGTAACTCCATTGTATTGTTAGAAAGAATCCTAAAAGCCAAAAGAAGGATTTACTTTTCAAGTGCCAAGAAAGAGCCAACTGCATATACGTGACTAGCTACTGGAACTCAACTGGTGCAGGGGTACCAGTTAAGTCAAACAGTAACTCATACAGTAGGAGCCCTCAAGCTCCTACCGTCTTCATCAATTCTCCTGTATCTTCCTTATCTGTCACACATAATTGTGCAATTATTTTCACATCTGCAAAAGAAGACCCTCTCTCTTTTATATACAGAAGCTTAACATGTGTGCCTTATGTTAATGCCTGTCCTTTTAGCAAAGACATCCAGAAATAATAATGTATGATAATAGTTGCTGTAGCATGTATATGACCCAAACAAAATCAGGGGCACGCTGTGCTAGATCCTCTGCAAACAGCAGAAGATAGCCTTGGGTTTGAACTATATTAAGGGATGACTAAACAGCATGGCTGTAGACTTCTGAACACAGGGAAATCAAAATGAGTTGCTGAAAGGTAAGGACTAAGTCAGGTGCAGAATCAAGGATAAAACCAGTTCCAAAGAAGCCTAACCCTGATACTTAAGGATGACCTATTTTCCATAGTGAAGAAGCTCAGGGCAAATAGGGTTTGTACTTCTGTTATGTACAGGGTACAGCTTGTGTCGTTAGCTGTACAGTAACATGCTGCTTCACAACTCAGAAGGTAAGGCAGGTTGGAAATATGTCATTTTTTCCTTTATGAGAATCGTTCTGACATTCTATGAAAATATTCTTCCGTCCATGCTATAAAGGTCACAGGAACATATGGTGCAAAACCATGTAATTATTCAACATCTGAAATGATTGAGAAATTTATTGGTATTTTTCTTCAACTGAATATCTTTCTGTTTTTACTCATGGTTTATTGAACAGTTACTGCAAGTTGATGAATCTGATTGCATGAGCACTATTTAATTTCTTGAACTGTTCTAGCTGACAAACAGCTGTTCGTAATGTGGGATTTAGAGACAAGCTTATTCTATGACAAAATGTAAATTACTTACATTTTCCTCCCCCTTCCCTAAATAGCTTTTTCATTGCCACCCCCTTCACCACCCCACAATCTCTTCTAACAAAACGCCTTTACACAGAATAAAGATCTTGCAACTCAGGACACTGGGTCTTTTTGCTCCAGTGCTGAGCAGATTTGTCATCTCTCCGTAAAGTTGTTAGCAACAGCATCCATTCATGTGTTACGAGAGAAATATTTTTTTTCCTCCCTAAATATCATACTTTACAAGCATACTCCATACATCAGCTTGTGTAAATGTTATGTTCTTGCCCTTAAAAGATTTATGTTTGTGAAAAGATGTGTACAAGTTTCGTATTCCTTCATTTTATTAATCTTGCTGCGTCATCCTGGCTGAAAGATGCTGGCTATTATCATGGTCTTTAACATTATATATGACTGATACACCCCAGCTTGGTAAAGATTGATTGCAAATACTCAACTGCATGACCTGAGGACTTGCCTTACATGTTTTATTTAGGGTATGCAACACATGGAGCCACAGCTGGGTTTGCTGAAGCACCACAATACATCATGTTGTTTGACCTATTAAAAACTCCCTGTGCAGAGGAAGTGGGGAAGAACAAGAAAGGCAAGTAAATGCATCCTGAAAATTGTAATATCCAGGAGGCAAGAGGCACAAGACAGAAAGGAGCTGCAAAGAGAGCCAAGGTTCAAAGTCTAGTACATGAAACAGGTAAGGATGTCAATGTCAGTCAACAGCTGCCAGCCCAAATTAAGGAGGTAGTGGTGTCTGTATTTCCAAGACCTTCTCCCTTCCCCAAGATTCGTTTTATTTTAAGCTAGAAATTAAAAGTCCTTCTATAATTGTTGAAACAGTTCTGCCTCCTAACTTAGATCACTGTTGGCCACATCTCCCCCACTTTGTATTTGTCCATTTTGCCTTTGTGTATGATGAGCCAGCCTGTGCTGTGCTAGTAATAAGCTTTGGGATGGGAGCATGGTTGATACAATGTCTTATTTTACTGATTTTGAGATATCTGGATTCCCATTCTTTTTTGAGATGAGTTCTTAGCAGGCAGAAGAAATATTAGAGGAAGAGTCAAGATCTACAGGTATTCCCTATAGTCAACTGATATCTGCTGCAAGATTACCCAGAATAGGTCAAACACCAAATTAGATACCTACCGTCACAGATCACCTTCCCTCTCACTAAAGTTTTGATCCAAGTCTATATATCCATATCGCAGCACAAAGATCTTATTATCTAAAAAGCACCCAGAAGCAAATGTTAATTAAAAATAGATTATTTTTGTTCTGCCATTTGGGTGTGTTTCTCATGGCTTTCACAAAAAAAAAAAAAAAAAAAAAAAAAAAAAAAAAAAACCCAACCCACAAAGAAACAACAACAACAACAAAAACAAACCAACCAAACCAAACATGACTGTGGAACTATAAATTACAATTCAGTTGATTTAATTACATTTGTATTCATAAGCACCAAGGAGAAGCAGGTGGCTTTGTTTTAAATCAGTATTTTTTTGCATGCAGCTAACAAACAATTTTTTTCAAAAATTCAGGGTCTATTTTTCATTTTATGAAGTATAAAAAATGATTCACAATTTAAAATGCTAAAAAGAGTTTTCACAGGAAAAGGAATACAAGTGCATGTGGTCTAATACACAGTAACCATTTCTGCTACTGCTTTGGAACTCAACCAGAATGTCCACAAATTCATCAAAACCACGATTCATGGAAGAACTCATGTGTCTGGGCTTGATCTCTCCAAGCAAGCTAGAACAGAACTGCAGGATGCACTGAAGAATTAACCTGTACTGCAGAGCAAGAGCAGCCATGCACAGCTCGCCTCCAGCACATCTAAACTGAGTTCTCTACAGACATACACCTGTGCCATAGGCTAGCTTCCCCAAAGTCAACAGTAAAACTCCCTAGGAGTTGTTGTTTAGCCAATACATATTTTCCAGATAATAAGAAAACTTGCGAATCACTTCAAATCCTTCCTTCTCTTTGTTTTTTATAACTATGATTTTAACTTATTTTTATGTCATCTATTTGTTATATACCCTAAAGTCTAGGACACAATTCTTTTCCTACAAGGATAGAAGTGCATCTGACAGGACTGTAAACTATGACTACGACACCATGTCAGACCCAGTGCTGTTGCTGAGCATCCTTATCTCCTTACACAGCTGGGTTTGTACAGAGGATCCCAGTGCAAGGCATAGAAGTTCTGTTATGCATCACATCCAAGTGTTGGTGGCATTCCTGCTGATGGGAAGAGTGGGAACGAGAGAGAAAAGTGGGAAATGAAGGCAGCGACACAGTCCTGTTGCTTTCTTGTGTCATTCCACATGGGAATGAAGTATTTGAGAGTGGAGATACTCTGCAATGCTGCATTAGGAATGCAGGAATTGTTATTTTTAGAGCAGGGAAGTAGGATTTCTGATCTACACAGAACAAGAAACGTGAGTGAAGACCCCCTTACTAATTGCCTCCCCAGGAAAACTGCCCCTGATCACCACTAAAAGAGCTTGCCACTATAAATTTGTAAAAAACCTTTGTAATTATTTAGAAGTAAATATTCCCAGGTCACCTTTAGGGAAGGAGGGGGAGGGGGGGCACGGCGCGGGGAACCAAACGAAACCCAAGCTACTTGGTTTGGTTTTAAGCCACAGTTTCTTTCACAACATTTAAACAGAAAAGGTACTGTTTTTGACAACTGTCTGACTTGACATTTTATATCAGTCATGTCAATCACACTATATTTCCTAATGTAAAGTGACACGGGCAGAGCTAAGCCAGAGTCACTTGTCACACCGTTGTGTCTGCAAGAAGAATTTATATGAACTAGAATTTGCTTAAATTCAAGGTAAGGGTGCCTTACAACGAATTTTTCCTTTTCTTTCTGGAAAGCAGATGCTACAGTGGAGCACATCTTTCTGTTCGCCTGAGGTTTTACTCCCTGCCACAGGAAATTTATTATTCCCATAAATAGAGGGGAGAGTCAGTATCACCTTTGCTATTTAATACTTTTGGTTTTAGTGAGCATCTCAATCAAATAATCTCCTTCATTAAGATTAAACTAAAATATGTCAGATTCTAAAACAAAACATTAAAAAGCCAACAGCTGAAATGGAACTGGAGCAGTACCAGAATAAGTTAGCCTTCCAGTACCTATGAGGTAGTTTATAAAGAAGATGGAGGTACTCTCTCCAGAAGGAAGCACAGTGACAGAGCAAGAAGCAACATGCAGAACCTGGGAAATCCCATATGAGTTCTGTACTGTGAGGACAGTTAAATCTTGAAGGAGGTTGCCCAGAGAAATGGTGGGATCTCCCTTGCTGGAAGCGTTCAAGACTTGGCATGACAGGGCCCTGGCTAACCAGCCTAAGCTTTTCAATCACTCCAGAATCCCAAATAATTTGGGGGGGGCAGAAACCAAATCAAAAACCTATGTTTAAAAAAAAAAACAAAACCAAACATCACTGTACGCTACTATCTTCACCTGTTTCTTTTTCAAGTAATGCATAGCAATGTACACTAGCATGTTTCAGACACCTTTAAAAATAAAGCTGAAGCTTAAAAGTCACACTTCTGTTGTAAGCTAAAGCAAAAACTATCATTCACTGACGGTCTGTATGGCACCTTGCACAGCGCTGTCCAAATGTGCATAGCTATGAGCGCAGTAACTAAACATTTTGTAAATCCTCCAAATCACCTAATGCACTTGGCAAGAGAACAACCATTTTTGCACAAATATCTTGCAAACAAGCCTTTATCCTTATCTACAAACAAAAACCAGTAATGAACCATATCCCAAAGGACTACTTAAAAACATAGTCGAGAAAACAGCAAGAGATCAAAGCTTCTGTTTAATTACTCCAACCTTTCCTGGCTGATCCTTTCTGATCTGCTTACTGATACTTAACTAAAAGCCCTAACATTTGGTGTTTAGTTATAAAGGCACATCATGAGAAGCTTAAAAATATTTCCTATAGTAAAAATAAATAAATAAAAACCAGGCACATCAGCTGAGATTGTGGATATAAAACTGCTAAAGATTTTCTGGAAAGGCAACTTTATATATAGAATGGCACCAATCTACTGACAGTGCCATCAGCAAACTCAGTCTGTTTTGGATGCCAGAGCTGCAACTGTGAGGTTTTTTAATAACTTATTTCCAAAAACTGCTTATTCAGCTGACCTGACATAATTCGTGGACATGCATAGGAACTGGCAAATTCTTCCAGTTAAATTAAAAAACATATTTATATAGAAAATACATCTATCCGTTTCCATCCCCATTCCCTTGCCCTTGTATTTTCGGGGGAATCCTGTAACTCAGTTTCCAGAACAGTTATTTCCTCAGAGATGAACTTAAATTCTCATTTCCCAGTTGTCCAAAGAATAGGACACCTACTACAAAAGACACTCTTACCTACCAGTGGAATGGCCTAATTACCAGACTACAAGAATGCTCTGTCCCAGGATACCCATCCTCTCCTGTTGTAGGTGTTACACTTATTACTTAATATCATATGCAAATAGGACAGCAATACTCCTATCTCCATTGAAAGAATGCTACCCATCATCCCTCCCCTCCCCAAGACAGTGAGTACTCAAATATTTACACCCCAAATAAATTTAAAAATCAATGCCAAGGTCATACATAACCAGTTCTTTATCTGTTTTGTGATTCTTTGATTTATTTTTGCATGTATTTCAAAAGTAAGACCATCTAAATACAAAGCAAAACAGAGCAGAAGATTCAGAAGAGTGGTCGTAAGATAATTTTATTCCTAAACAGAGCAGTTCAAGATCTGCATATTTTTGTATTGACCCAACTTACGTCAAATGATCTGCTCTGGTTTAAACTTTTTCTCTGGTGGAAACCTAGTATTTCCTAGCTCCTAACCTGTAAGAAAGACCACTAGATGGCCATACATAAATACCTAACTGCATTTGATCTAGGCCAAAGTCCCACCTGGCTGTTTAGAAGTTCAAGGACCTTTCTTCAAGGAAACACCAAATCAGACAACAATGCTTACTTGGTTCCAGGTTTAAGGAAAACAAAACCCTTCAAGTTTGCTAAAACAGAAGACAAAGTTCAGGAAAGCCAAGGGGATTCCTTGCCAGAACAGTGTCTGCCCCAGACTCACAAGACAGACAGAAAAATCTTAGCTATAAATCTATAAAGGAAGAGTTTTCTTAGAGGAATCAATAGTTTCCATAGGGCAGAACCGAGACAACTTCTGTTTCAACAAGTTTGTTTCAAGCAATTTTTTGAGATGTTTTGTTGTAAATATATTCAAGAAGTTGTGATCGTAAGAGCCAAGCCTTCTAATGAAATCTAGCAGGTTTTCCATAGGTCTCTGGGACATTTTACCACACCTGTCTTCCCAAACAATTGTTTTCCTAACTCTCAGGGAAAAAGATTATGCCACTTACATAGATTACAACTTTTCAGGTAGGAAGCATGCATCTTCCATTCCCTTAATACTCTTTTAGGTTCCTTTCCCTCATTCTTACCCATCTCTACTCAATAGTTCCTCATTACTCAACGATATTCTGTCTCATTACTGCACCAGTTAAAAGGTTTGAGGTGGGGAGTGTTTTCGTGCGTTTGGGTTTTTACCAGCCATAACTCTCAGGAAATAACTAAGAATCCCATTCAAGATGTTGGATTACTCCTTGGCTATTTCCCCAGCCATAGCTCACTCTTTGGACAATTGTACTACCAAACAACGGGGGTTGAATAACCATGCTGTTGAATTAATTAACGTTTAATGTATTCAACATATTGTTACAAATGTGTATAAATAGAGCAATTCAAGTGTTCAAGAGAAATTTAAAGGAAAGGAAATGGCAATTAGTTCCTGAAATTACACAAGAAAAAACTGAGCTATCTGAGTATCAGGATCACATTATCCTTTCTATAAGATGAAGAGCCACATAAGGTACATAATTTAAAGAACAGCTGATATTTAAGAACATCACAGTAAATGTCTTCAATAGTCTTGCACAGATCTTATTAACACTTTTGGCATTGGGATACTTGGGTAGAACTGCAATCAAGTATATTTAGAGACACATACATTTAGAATAAGAAAGAAGGCTCAAGGTCAAGTTAGACATCAAAATTAGAATATCAAGCAGAAATTTCTTAGAATGATGGTGAAGAGGGCTTAGCTTGTTCTTCTGTCCAGAGATCAGTTCTACTGACATGGAAACCCTAAAATAGTCTTGAGCCTGCAAACCAGCCTGTAACTTCTACTCTGATATAGACAGATCCCAAACTGCACAAGATTAGATCCAGTCCATACATTAGTCATATTTTATAGACATTTCCAAAATTATTGCGTTGAAATGATAGATCAGGAAACCCATGATAGTTGTAAACCAGACTTCTGTGGCTGCATCACAAATTCCTCACCACAAAAAAAACCATGGCTTGCTTTAAATGTGTGTAATACGAACACCTGATGGGTCCTTCCACAGGGATTACTGTATCTGGTTGGTAAGCATAATGACCTTTAAATTTGACTCAGATATGGTAAACCACAACAGCGACTGGGCTCTCCAAAACTTTAAAACCCCACTGGAATTATGGTTCTATGTCAATCCACAAAAGCATTCGTGTTACCACGTTCAATCAATGGATACCATATGCTTTCTACAAGTCACTGGGGACAGACAAGCTCCTACAAAGGCAGAAACCTGCAACATCCAAAATGAACTCACAATTTGAATTACCCTTCTTCCCAGGTGCAGGGGAAGAGCAGCGAGGTACCTGCTCTGGCTGTCATCCTCCAGCAGCAGCACTGGCTTCCCAGCTCAGCCCCAAGTCATGCCTTACCAGTTGAGCACACCTAGACTTGCTTCAATTTATCTTTAGGGTCATTTACAACTGCTGCATGCCCCTAGCTCCTTATCACTGACAGGAAGATGTACAGAACTTTTTACAGCCTCAAAAGATATAAGAATGTCATTAAAATGAACACAGCATTAGATGCTTTAATAGAATAGCAGAGGAGAAAAAATGAACTCTTACTGTTTAATCAGCCCACTTAACAGTTTGGATTTGTTTTATTACTCTAATTTTACTACTCTAATTTTATGAACATTTACCCTAACCCTCAGCTTGCTCAGATTCCTCCTCAAGTCCTAGTTCATAATTGTTAATACTTGAGGGATTAAGCCAGTGAAACTTAAAACAACTTACTGCAGCTCTTTAAAAGGTTACTTTTCAGTTTTACTAGTGCCTTACACACTTACTACATCAGGAAGCACTTTCTTCCAAAGCTTGCCCCACATGCTGACACATTACCACAGTGGATAGTGAAATTATCCAAAAAGAGGTCTTACTCAACTCACATCACAGGCTGCAGCGTTTGCAGGATCGGGGTTGAAGGTCTGCTATGACTTCAGTGTACTGACAGGTTGTCAAAGATCCTCTTGTCATAGAGGACAAGAATTGAACAGTTGGTCTCAAAGACACGGGAATGAAATTGCAAATTGAGGCTATGCAAACTGAAGACAAATGCCAAATGTCGCAGCACCCTCCAAACTATCAAGCTGCCGCAAGGTCTTTTACCATCTCATACCAGCACACTCTTCATGCCAGTCCCTCTGCTGCCTTCTCCTCATCTTGCCTCATCCAGGGCCTGCTCCCTCTTCTCTTGCTTCTGCCTCTCCCCATTTTTCCTCGGCTGCTCCCTCTTCATCGGCTCTCAACCATTTAACAGAACCAGCCTCACCTGCACCTTATCTACATCCACCAACCCACCGCCCCTGAAGCCCACCCACAGCTGTATATTATCAATGCTAATTAACTCAGCTTCATTTTTCTACAGCTGAAGTTCAGGCATCCTTTCTTACAGTCCCCCTGACGTGGTGGAGAGTCTGGGCTGGAACAAAAGGGTGATGGAGCAGAGCGTACAAAGCTGCGACACACAGAGCACGCCACTTGGCCCCAACTGTCTGTGCTAAAGCATGCAAAACCATTAACACCCATGAAATGGAAGTGAAAAATATTACCAATATGGTATCACATCCTTGTGCATGCTATGCTTTGATATAGGTAGCAACGTGAGATGCAGATTAGTTGAGAACCTGATCTTCTGCATGATCCTATACAATTTACTTGCCAGACCTCAGCTAAAAAGGTAATGGGAGTCAATCCTACCCTACATTCTCCTAACCTGCCAGTCATACAGACACGCAACCCTGCTAAACTGAAATAAAAAAAAAAAGTCAATGATGACACCAGAATATTTTGAACAAAAGCTCAGACTTGCGTTTGTTCTCTCTTTTTCCTGCATTTAAAATTTGTGTTTTGCTTCATGTATGGGAAATGTAATAAAAGCAGTTAAATACATGATGTTAGGCTTCATTTGTGAACTGTTTGAGAAAAATCAGAATCTGTCCCACCCATTAGTGAAACGAAAGTTGTACAGGCAGAATTCCAGCACTTTTGAATAATTGAATCTAGATTTGTTCATTACAGTAACCTTCAGGGAACTATAATGCAGATCCATGACACCAAAAGCTGTAATAGGGACAAAAATGTGAATCTGACAGATATTCTTGTAATTTTTCAATGCTAAGTTGCATATTGCTTACAGACATTAAGTATATGCTCCTTATATCTCCTTACACAGAAAGTCATTAGCTTTACCTCATGTTACATGTAAACTGGAGAAAGTGACAAATACTTCAGTGGTTTTGCATATGTGAGGGCAACAGCTGGGCTGGAAGACTGCTCTGCCATCTCCAGGTACACAGTTCCGAAGGGGCGATGACTTGCCAACAAAATGACTCAGTTACCTATACCCACCAACTATCGGTCACACTTAGCTATTGTAGGACAGATTTCTCCTCTGCTGAGCCTACCTTCACCTTCTGCCCAGTCCTTTGGCCTGCTGCCTATACTAACGATATTTATGTTGGGGTGGGGAAGGGGATTTCTGTTTTCCTGTATGCTTGCAACAAACATTTAAAATCCTCTTGTCAAGTTCTAGTTCATCTTACTTACTATGTTTCTAAAAGTTTGGCACTAAATTGGATGGAAAAAATAGTTTCCAGGTACAAATATTTGGATCTCTTGCTGTATTACACCTTAACTGAATGACTGCATATCTTAAACCCCCTCTACCTTGACTCCTTTCCACATTTTCCTTCCAGGATGAAATCAGCCCTCTGAAATTCCCTTTGATGTGGGAGACGGATGGTGGGGGAAGAGAAGAACCGATACCACATCTCTTGCTTTTCTAGTCCATCATTAGGATGGAAAGAGAGATTTGAGAAATGGCTGTGCCTATGCCTTCTGTGGACAGCTAAAGCAGACCTGTGAAAATGACAAAATACCATACTACACTTGTAAGCAAGCACTGTAACATTTAGGGGTAAACTTGGTCTTTTGGTAAATTCAGCAGACTATGCAATATTCCCCAACCAGAAAGCTGCCTGAGTTTCTGCACTTTGAAACTATTGCATAATAGAAATGACAGAGCGATCCAAATGCAAACATTTTTTTGCTGGGTATGGCTTTCTATTATTTATAGATTCATGTCCCTTTTGGGAAATGCCATCCCAAAATTAAACTTAATTTTAGTCTCCAAAATTAGGCGAGTCCTATGACTCAGTGGAGGAGAGAATGTTACACATGCACACTTCTAAATGGGGCGGGCAGTTTAGTCTATTAGAATTCATTAGAGACTGAGTCATGATCGTGAAACTGAATTTACTTAGGACAATAACCTTCAAGTGAAAATAAGTATGACAGCGAGCCAGTTCTCATTTCAACAAGAAGTCAGGCAGCCTCCAAGCTTTCTTAACTGCGGTAATCCCTTCAAGTTCCTGCCTGGCAGGATTTAGGCTGCCTCCTCCACTTTCATATATAAGAACTTTACCACATATGATACCTGCAAAAAAATGTCACATGAAATTGGTATTTGGCCGCCTGGAGTGTTTAGTCTGTATAACATCATTATCAAGACACTAAGAATTCATTTCCAATCTAGTTAAGGAGTAAAATTAGAAAGGGACTACATACAAAAATAACATGAATAAGTGGAAACAGCTGAAGTAATTCCCTCTGCACAGAGCAAATAAAGTCTAATAATAATTTATTAAAACAGAATGTTGAACGTCACTTGAAGATCTAAGGCTAAAGTTAAATATTGGGAGTACTATTTCAAGAATAAGAAACCTTGAGTACATTGCTCTTGATCACAGATTATTGACTGTTGCCGAAATAAAAAACAGCTCTTAAAGAATCAAATCATCTGTCAACAGCTTCTCAGCTTGGCAGGAGACAGCAGCACCCCACTACGCGAGGACATGGTTGGAGCACTTCTCACGGGCCAAGCACAATAGAGTCTGACTCTTTCTCAGTTCTGACTTTGGAAAGTACAAGGGGGAAAGGATAACTTTAATGGCAGAGGATTTCCATCATTTTGGGTTCTGTTATGGGGTCATAGAAGTACCGATGCTGAAGACAGGTTAGCTCGGTTTCAAACTTTGATAGCGACTGCGGAATGGCAAGAACTGGCTTTTCATTCTTTCCTGGCTGACTGGCTGATCAGCGTGCAGTATTCATGTACACTCAGGTGGTTCCAAATTTAATTTTGTCCCTAACGTACATAATTAACAATTAATACTGATGCTTCACAATTCATTTAAGCATACAGCAGTCCTGTTTTTCACAGTGGCAGTTGTGTTCCAACTCAATTGGGACCCTCCCTAAATCTATCCTCTAATAGCTTGCTTAATTTTATTTTTGTATTCCACAGTCCTTGATAACAGCAAACTAATTTCTGCAACTCTGTTTGATGAAAATGTGCTGATGAAACTCATATTTCACTTCATTGACTGTAATGAGCTATTTCATCAAACTGTCCATGGGACACTATTATAGAGAAAATGATAAATTTACTAATTTATTCACTAGAAATTCCATTGGAAAATTTAAAAGGAAAAGAAAAGAGCCATGAAGTGAGTTACATTAGACTTCCACCAAATTATATGTCAGGGTCTACATGGAACAAAAGCACTGACTACTGCTACACTTAATGGAGTGTAAACATTAAGTATGTGTTGATTAATCACTAGGTTGGCTGAAACTCTGCAAAACGGAAACATGCACCATGATGCAGGTTTTCCCTTGTAAATATTTTCAAGCCTCACCTACTCATCCCATGTGGTGCTGCTATCATTAGAAATCAGAGCCTTATTTACACACCTCCTCCCCGTCTGAGACCTCTCACCCGTATTAGGCACGCAGATTTGCGTAAATTCAGCAGCTGACAAACCAAGCTCTTGTGGCAAAGAAACGATTCTCCAAAGATCATTCTTCTGAAGATTATTTGTATTTACCTCCTTTAAAAAGGAGGTATCTGCAACTACACTGTTGTGTAGGATGAATCAGTATTTTGGGAGAACAGTAGGGAGTATGTAATTAGACCGTTCATCTCATGTTAATATTAGACCTGAAAATAGAGACTATCACACAGGCTGCCTGGCTTGTTTTAATTAGATGTCCTCCACCTGCTATTACAGTTATGATCCATGTATTTGATTGCTCTGCCACAGACCATCCTGAAATGCAGGCATCAGCCTGGAGAGCATAGCAAGGGGAAAACCACAAAATCAACTAGGGACAATTAGTGACATTCTTCCTTGCTTCCCATTTTGTACCTGTGCAGGGGCTTTCTTCACGTGTACTCAAACCTGTAGCACGCTCCACCTGCAATACAACTTCCTGCACTTATTTATTGTGGAAAGGGATTTTGTAGGAAGTTAAAAATTCTGAGGTTTTTTAATACACACAATTTTAATTAGCTTCAGAAAAGTCTAAAAGCAATAACAAACTTGGAAATAAAATAATATTTCATATAATGGAAGATTAATTTATTGAACCTTTCTGATTCATATAGTTTAGGGAAAGCCACTTTACACAGGGAAGCATGGTGGAGGGGTTTTTTTTATTTGGTTTTTTAGATCTACTTAACTAAGATTGTCATTGTCAGAAACTGCTTTCTTTGCTAGTCTGGTCTGCTTGAAGGGGGTGATGTCTGGAAGACTAAAATCCAAACCAGATGACTGCATAAAGAGCCCAGATAACTATTTGCACTGCATACCTTGTATTTGCTTAAGGATGCACCGTTCACACATAAACAGAAAACTACCCCAGGGAGACAGCAAGAGGGCTTGTCTTTCTCCTCAGAACTGAACATTTTAAGACACCCCACTCCTTGCTCAAAGCTGGCGACAACTTGCTGAAGGTAGTGACTGAGGAGCAATCACCTTGCTGCTGCACAAGGGATGTCTTCTTAGGGTATGTGACACAGAAAAACTGTTCAGGTCACAGTTTCAGTCAAACCACTAAGCAATCCAATGATATAATAATGATGTAAGTAACTGGCAATCTGTAAACTATACACTCAGGGTCAGTATCAGGGATACAACACATAAATCACAATATTAAAGGTTTCCAAAACATTAATAAATACCTGTAAATTTCTAAGCACACTATGATTAATCCCAAGAGTTACCCCCCTCCCCACATTCAGAGTTACACACACACCCCACCCTCTCACAGGACTAGAGGGAAACGAGCCCTCACTACTCTCTTCTGGGAGCGCAAATTCCCCTACTCACAGCCACATCTTGCTGGAAATGTGGGTGCTCTTGCTTTGTTGTACCCATGCTGCCCTCTACAATCCCCATGCGGCCGAGAAAGCACCCCAAAAGTTCACATACACAGGTCCTTACTTTTTGCACTGTCCTGTGAGCGCAGTGGCCAGAATGCTTTGATGGGGAGGATGCTCTGTTAGGTCTAGACAGGGGTCGTCATGCCAGCGGGGTTGACTTGTAGAAGTATCAAAATAAGTTTTGACTGCTGCTCCGTTCCCATTTCTCTCTCCCCTCCTGTCACAATTTTACATGCTGCTTTCATACTTCATGCTGACTCATCCATTTATTTCAAAAGTTTCTTGGTTAGAGGGAGGGCCGTGTGGGTACCCTAATGAGGTTATACCAACAGGTCCAAGTGGGGCGAGAGGAAGCATTCGTCAGCTTGGAGCAATTTCCACCCTCGTGCACCTAAACGGCATTTAATCAGACAGAGCTCACAGTCTGTCACTGCACAGTCTGAAGCCAGCTCACCAATGATGGCACCTGACCAAGAAGGTGGTGGCTTACACTGCTACCGAAATGCCTGCTGGGCTGCACCCTCCCTGCTTGGGCTGGGCCTCTAGGGAAGTACCGTTTAGTCTCCCGCTCTGGCTCCAGCTTTAATTAGTCCTCAAATTGCCATAACATTTAGACATATGAATGATCAGCACCTTGTTGTGCTAAGGCAGCTAATCCTTAGGAATATAACCTCCACAGATCCTCTACAAGTACAAACTTTGCTTTAAAAGTAGGTAAACATTGAGGAATGGAAGCTGCTCTCTTTTCATGAGAGCAAGTATGCCACTCTCTTAATTAAGATACATAATTATATAAGTCCTGAGCCCATCAAGTGCCATCAGTCTTCCTAAGAGATTTCTGTGTAATAGGCCAATTAGCAGTCCCTAGACCCCTACCCTGGAATTTGAAAACAGTGAGAAGATCCAAGTAAGACTGATTTTGATGCTATTAGTAAAACAGACCACACACTGATCTTCATGTACAATCATCAGCAACCACTATGCTGATGATACTTCTACAGTATCTGTCTGAGGAGGCAAGTTCAGTTTTAATAGGCTTTTCACAAAGCAAAATGAGATTAATTAAACTGTTCCTGGTAAATCTGCAGTCTCCAGAATGCCACTGTGTGGCTAACGGCTTTGTTCCAGTCCTGTTTTAGTATTTTTTCCTTTTTTATGGATTGATGTAGCAACCATCTATAAACATGAATACAGTCCTGGCATAACTGGCGGGGGGGAGGGGCGCGGAACCAACCCAACAGTTTCCTCTGTCATATAAAGGAATACCTTCAGCTTAGGCCAGATTTTCTGAAAGCAGTTTGCCTGCAGAGCATGGAGGCAACTAGAAGAAAAAAGTGGCCTCCGAAAGTCGCTTTTTGTCTCCACACTGTAGCAGGGGAGCAGAAGACACAAACTAAGGGAGACATTAAAGACACTTTTCTCCTCTTCACCAAAGATGTGAGTCTGGAGGCTGTTACTATAAAATGCTACTGTAGTGGGTTTTTTTTCCCTAGTGGAGCCACAGTCCTACTAATAGTAAACAGAGTAGGAACACAGCAGAAAGATCATCACTCCAGCTCTATACAATCAATATTAAATATTTTATCAAGTCTATTAAAATGGATAGTGGTGCAAGTCTTCAAGGGAAACAAGAGCAAAAGTCATTTAACAGAGAAGACTTGTAAAATAGTTTTCAGAACCCGACTCTGTAAGCAGTTGTAACCAAGCACCAGAGACAGCAGACTAGCCAAGTCTTTCCTCTTTCCCAGTCTCCTTACACGTTCCAACTCACGTTCAACCTTACAGCAAGATCAGTACCACCTACCCATACCGATATGAAATCACCTATTTATCACAGACTATGCTCTGCCCACAGTCCCTCAAGCACTGACCATGGGCATTACCACGATGTCTCTAACTTGCGTCCCATTTCTTACAGCAGCAACGAGAGCGATCCCAGAATCACTGGGCTCCATTGTGGAGCAATGGACTAATATAAGTAAAAACTGATCAAAGAAAAGCTCACATTGAAAAATAAACTACCCAGATAGTCAATCAGCCATCTAAAACGTATATTTACCATATTTAAAAGAGCATAAGACACTTGAAATCAAAGGGCTACATAGAGGCATACAGAACTGCAGAATTACCTACAAATCTCATGATTAAAGCTACCTGCAGATTTGTAATTGCCAAGCAGTAGCCAGCGCAACTGAAACCGCCATGCCTTGTCTGAAGTCCCCTAATACCATACTGAATAAATACAGAGCGTACTGATGAAAGAAGTGACCAGCCAGAATAGAATGGTGTTTACGGATCACCAGAGTACAGTTTGAGCCCAGGGAAATTACGAGCATTCAATTTATATTGAAATACCTTGTTTCACATCAACTAGAACATAATTTACACAGCACAGATATTATTTCAAGTAACGAGTCATCATTAAACACATTCTTCCTATGAGGTGAGGAATTATACAGACACTAAGATTTGCCTATTTCTTGAAGCATGTGACTCAGCTGGAATTTCAAATTTAAGCTCCAGTGTCTAACATCATGTCAAAAAGCTCCTAGCCAGCAACCTTGAGAATAAAACAAACATGCTTATACACTGATTCAATTGCACTCTTGCTTTGAGCTGGCACAAAGCATTCACTGGGTAGTTAAGACAAAGTTTGCTAGCCTAACCAAGCAGGCTACTTCATTAGCTCAGAAGAAACTCTTGTTGACATGGCAGTCCATGTGGCAGTACATCTTATTTTGGTCCTGTTTGCATAGATAGGTTCAAAACACTCGTTACAGTGCTTGCAAGCCAACTATAAACTGCATGTTTGGTATCTGTTTGGAAAATATGAACAAATCAAGTTTTAAGAATGTTCCTAATAATGACAGGTTTTCTTTCAGAACAGAGAAGGAAATACTGTTTTGGACATCTGAGTCATATTAACCACTTCAACAACATCTAGAGCTCAGAAAGAATACAAATTGACAGCATCTAATAAAATGCACCATTTCTTTGGCAATTTCTGTCTTCCCAATATAACCTTAACAACGCATGAGTTTCTATCTGGATTCAGGTGACACTTCACTGGTACAGAAGGCAATTTCTTGCACTCTACCATTACTTGGTGTCGGACACTTAACAGCCTGGCTAATCTAAAGTGCATTAATGAGGTACTAAAATGTTTTAAAGAATAAAGTAGGTGTTAAAATTTCTTTGATACACTGTATTCATTTAAAGCCAATTCATTTAAAACTTACAGGTCTTTTTGATAGGCATATAAAAAGGTTTGTTATATAGAGATTTTTCTCATTATTCAGTTTCAAAGTTCATTTACCTTTAATTCATATATTAATTCAAGCAGGCTTCACTGTTCTCAGAAAAGGAAAAAAACACACCATTTCATATACTTTGCCACATTTATAGTGGATAAGGAGAGAAAAAGACAGAATATAGAAGAACAATCTATAACCAAAACGAACAATATACTTTACCTACATTGCTCATTTCCCATTTCTATCCTGTAACAACGATATAGCTGAGAGCAGAATCCAGAAGGTTGCAGAAGAGAGAGCTTCCACCTCATTCAGGGGCAAGGTGAACTCTCATAACTGGCCCTAACTATTCCAGAGATAACTGTTTCAGCAGGCAGTGAACAGTTTTCAATGAATCTGTTCATTAATTGAAATTCAAGGAGACTTTTTGCAGTGTAAACAAGCAAGAGTTTTGCTTTATTTCCAAGGAAAAGGTATGAAACTGAATTAACTGCTCTTAAAGAAGAAAGGACAGAACTAAGCAAGGCTCTGAATACTTATCAGGTAAAGAAAGGAAGAAGCAGCAGGGAACAGCAAGCAACAAAAATTGTCTGACTTACAACTAGTTGCCTTTGCCTCACCCCAAAAAAATACTATGAAAAGTTGGGGAAGTTTTCTGGACTGGATCCTTAAGTTTAGATGCTTAGAGTCGCAAGTAGCATCACACAATTTCTTTTTTTTTTTCCAGATCTAATGGGCTCCACTTAAGTCACCTCCAGAGTTTTGCTTGCCCCACTGTTGTAAGCACTCTCTTCTAAAACCTGGCTGTAACAATAGTTAGAAGCCTTCTTTAGGTCTACTTATCCCTGTGGTCAGATTTTACTCATTTGCCTTTTACATCCAAGTTAGCACCTACCATTCTTTTTCCTTTTTTTTCTTTCTCCTCCATGGTGTAGCTGGACTCAGAAGCTTAGTCTCCACCTCTTGTTTTACTGAACTAAAACACCAGGTTCTCAGAGAAACAGAATTCATTATCTTGGCAACGGCTGACCACAAACAATATAACAGCATCAAGGTGGTATTACAGCTGAGGCAATTAGCCCTGCTGAGAAACACTGCTCATTAGCCCAGGAATTCAGTTCACACACCTATGCTGCCTGAGACGGGCTCTGATCATCGGCAAAGTAGGCAGTTACTAAGAGCTGCAAAACAGGCCTCACCCTCTACCTGCATTGTTTATGCCGAGCATCTGGAATACCAAGCTGACTTTCTGAGGGAAATGTTGGGACACATAAACTATTGGTTGAGCCACCAACTTAAATTAGCCTGGCTGTTCTTCTGCCTTTCCCTCCTCTAGCTGGCATTTCTGTAGCAAAAGCAAGTCAGCTTTATGCTCAGCCTTTCAGTGACAAAATAAACTCCATCTATGATGATGAGACAATTTAAGCTTAGCACTGATGCTGCCTTTGGGATTAGGATCACTCTGCACACTGCTGCAATAGACTATTTTGTTCTGGCTGTTTCTGAGATCTGCCACCATGTCCCTAGTTTCCTTTTGTACGACATACTTTCCATACAGCATGCCAAAAATCTGATTTGGCTAACTGATCCACCAGGAAAATCATCACATCCCTGCAAAACTGTATAAAGGACAGAACAGGAACAGACATGAAAGTCAGATAAGCCAAGATGCTTTTTAAATTTTGAGGTGCTGATGTATTGGACTGTGTAATGTTTCGAGGTAGAGTTGCATGACTGAATTCTGTTTAGAAATGAAACTCTACTTGCTTTACTTTTACTAGTTGTAATCTTCTGTTTGTAGCTTACGTGTTGGGACAAGAGGCAAAAAAGGACTTGAGAACTGGTTAGATTTTCACCATCGTTACTTTTTTTGGCAGGCATTGTTGGAAGGTTTTTTTCCCACATTATAACTGTTGCTTTGAGAAGAGATAGACAAATAATGATCCCCATAACCATGGCATAAATCTTTTTTGTTAGGCTATGTTTTGCCATTAGCGTTTGGCCTTCTTAGGCAATTACAGTTCATCAAGCACAAAAAGTATTTGTCAGTCTATTAAATTTCCACTGGAATCCTCCATTATTGCTCATTTGAGTGTGCAGCCCAAGCTTCTTTGGGATCCAGCTGCTAGTGACCGCTGTCATTAAGGAGGAATTCCAACTGCTGCTCAGCCCTCCCCTTCATCAGTGACTCCTAACTTTCTCATGCAAAACCTATCAAGCCAAAAATGTCTGTGACTCCTCTCAGCCCAGCGCTGAATTATTTTGGAAAGCATGAGTAAAATCACTTCAGTCACTTGAGTTAAGCCAGCATGAACAATAAACTGTGCTTTCACCATATGTTCTGATTGAAATTTTCAAGCATGAAAATCTTAAAAATGGCTAATTCTCCACACGTCAGTCCAGGTTGTTTTATAGATCCTCACAGAGGAAGGAAAAATTATTCACGGCTAATGAAAAATAGTTCAGTAATTGTAAACTTATGAGCATTTAAAGTCACAATTTGTTTAAGTTTTCCCTGAAATACAGGATGAGTTAATGCTGCTTGAGTTTAGAGCTAATCAATTACCAGTAATGCTCCTTTCTGAGCTCTGTTTTAGTGTACAATTCAAGTGTGGATGTATCACATTTTTTAAGTACTTTTTCCTACAAAAAATACAATAAATCGCACTGGTGCTTTAATGGGTCAAGATCTATGATTCTAAGACATACCCAGAAATACATTCTTCCTGCAGTATCAACTCTACCTTATTCAACACATTCAGTACTTACACGCACTTCCCTGCACTGTGAGAATCTCAGCGTAGTATTTCTTCTATTATTTATACGGTTGTCTTGCATACAATATACAGAAAGAATACAATGGCTAAAACAACAAAATTATGTTACTGATCATGTACGAGGGATAGGGATAGCCCCCATCTTAATGGGGAGGGAAGAAGGAGGGTTGTGTAGTCAACAGGACTGTATTACCTACAAGTCAAGGTACACCAAGCTTGTGAGTCACTGATTATGGAGAAAAGAGGAAGAAGCTTTGAGCCTTTGGATCCCTCCTCAGTAAACTAGCATTTGCTCATACAATGCAGGAGCCAAAAATTCCTTGGGACCACAGAATCAAGTGGAAGGAGACAAATCCAGCTTTAAGAGCTTTCATCTTCAAAGATAATTGAGGGCAAGGGAAAGTAAGATGAAGTGGATCATTAAAAGTGTGACAGTGCCTGCCCTCTTGGATATATTTTATTTGAAGGCTGGGGAGGTAAAGTCAGGAGTTATGGCAGGTGTAGGGTCAAAACAGTCAAATAAGTATAAAAAACAAAGTAGGGTAAAAATAAAAGAGCTATGGTGTAAAGCACATGAGAAGATTAGAAGACCTACAATCCTTTAAGGAAATATCACTGCTTAAAATGCAAACCAGTGGACAGTATTGAGCTAAAGACCACTTTTCTCTCCCAATTTCCTAACTGATGTCTCTGCTAAAAGCTTGATCCATCTAGAATTAAAAGGAGTAAAAATTTCATTAAAATGAAAAAAAAAAAATCTCAGAATTCGGTATTTTCACCTGACCTATTTTTCACATCATTACTAGCAAGCTACAGCTTTATGTCAGAAAGGTAATAGTCAATAGTGTTCTCATTAAGAGTAACTAGTGTTCTTATAATTGTTTGAAACACTTTATTTGCTATAGCAGCAAGGTCAAAGGCTTGCAGAAGTAAATTAATTGTAGCTGTGTTTGTCCCAGTTGAAAACACCTGAGGACTGACGGTCAGTGTCACTAGCCTAATACGGGAACCAATGATATGAAAGGTAATGATCTTGCCAGAGAAATCACTTTTAAAGATGAAGACTTAAAAAAAACCAAACCGAAACCAAAAACCCCCACCACCCTAAAATAATATTTTAGCATAAGTAATAATATTTAAATAACTGTTACGTTACTGTGGAATTGGCATCTTGAGATCAGTACCTCCAAAGGTGCATTACCACCTACATTTACTCCTTTATGTTTCCTTTGTTTACTGGAGTTGCATGTATTCAAATGCATGAAATACCCGAGTGTTTCATAGCTCCATGTTTACATTTCATGCAATGCTCAGTGATCTTTGCACATAGGCCTGTTCATAGGTCTACTGAATCTGACCACAGCACAGGCTTTCTCCCCCAGATAGTGTCCGAAAGCTTTTGCAATAGTTTGTGTAGTCGTTGATCTTGGTCATCAGTTGAGTCTGTATGCTACAGAGCTAACACCTTGTTGTTAGTCATGAAATGTTTCTCAATGAGAAAATGCTTGCTGCCTTAGGCTATGTTTCAGACAATTTAAAGTCAGATCCAGTATTAGGTTTTTATGATGTTATGTTTTTACTCTTTTTCTGAAAGTTCTTAACACCAATAAAAGTAATTTTAACCATTTTGATATTTTTGCATAGGTTTGCAGTCAACATGGCAAGTAACTACTTCTTGTGAAAATCAATACCAAAACAATTTTTCATCTTGTTAATACTGTGAACAGATGCCAGTAACGGTGAATTCTTCTACCTCTAGCAGAGCAGACATTACTGGACAGAAGATCCATCTGCTACATAAGGAACTAGGGGTAGGACACCTGACATGTATATTCCCCATGGGACTTGGTTTAGCAGGGATTCTCTGATTTGCACAGGATTTTGCACCAATGTGCAGCAGCTGTGTCTTTTCAAATTAAGTGTTTTTCTTATGGCCCTATTAATCTCTCAGTGATTATTTAGTGGCTAGGAAAGGCAGAAAAGAGCAGGACCCAATTCCCCTTTACCTTAGGGGATGAAAACTTAATTTGCCAGGAAAACCTAACCCTAAGAGGCCTAACTCTAACCTAAGAGTCTAACCCTAACTCTAAGAGGCCTAGCCCTAACCATAACCCTAACCCTAATCACTTGGCTATAACTTACGGGTAAAGGAGATGCTCTACACTCTTTTTGGTGTGGTTGTGCCACTGCACAGGCGAAGACAACAAGGATTCCATGAGAGGCAGTGTTTCAGCAAAACTCTGTTAAAGTTTCTCCCTTAGTTTGCCCAATCAATTAGCCAGACTGGCAGTTCCCATACTGAGAATAAAGTTACTTTTTTAAATCACCTTTACTTCCCCACTGTGGCTTTTACAGGCTTGCAACCAGCAGGCTTCCAGAACGGGTAAAAGCTGGCTGCACACCGCTGCATTGGTGCATCACCCAGCAGCGTGTGGATCCCAGCACTGGAGTAAGGACATAGGCATCATGTGGCACCCGTGCCTGACAACCCGGTCTGTCAAACGTCATGGAATGTGACAGGACTCCTTTTAACTGAAATGTAATTCATGAATCTAAATCAGGATTTTAATTAGTGGAGGTATAAATATTGGGGAAATATCTAGATCCTCACTCAACATGTGAGGGTATGGTATTCTAAATATCCTCACTGAAGTGTCTTTTCACAAGTGTAAAGATGAAAATAGAAGACAAACATAGGCCCCTGAAGATCTTCAGTTAATGTACATTTCCAATTATTATCCCTTCAGTTAATTCAATCCTTAAATCCTACGACTACAGCTCAGTGCCGAATATATGAAGCAGTGCTGCCATCTTACAAATACATGCGGACATCCTGAGAACAGAACATATACTGTGCACCCAGATACCTTATATTTTGTGAATAACTTGTGTTTAACATTAAACTTCCTTGTGTTTCTGATGCAGTTGCCTACTTGCAAATGCAATGTCATGTATTTTTATCTTGTGCAAGACTACGCTTCCATGAGCAACTATAATCTAATTAAAGTCATTAATGTTTACGCCCAAGGGAAACATTCAGTTATTTGTAGGCATCTGAGTTTTTCCCGTCTTCCGATCCTTGTTGTAATTTATGCTTTATTGAGCACTTCTAAATATCCACAAGTTATTTCACTGTTACCCCAAAGCAGTGCCACCCTGTAGCTTAAGGCACTGTTTTCAGTGCTTCTATTTAGAGTTAAATTGAGTAAAAATGAGTAATATATCTAAGTTTCAGAACTGGAGCTACAGCTTTTGAAGCCAGATTTTACAAAGTTTTCCCTTACACAAAAGGATATTTAAGATTTTCATACTATAAATCATGCCTTAATCAGAGTTCAGAACTCTCTATGTCTTTCAAATGCAAGCAGCTATCTAGGTGTGCCTGAAAGAACACACCAGCGATTTCAAAACCTAGAGCACTACTATAAGGCTCTGTAAAAATTGTTTTGGAGCTACAAAGAGCACACAACAAAGTATCAGTGAGGCAAAGATTTTAAGATAGTGTTGGAAAATTTCCTGTTATTTATCAATTATATAGCAAATCTTTCCATCACTAAATTAATAATATTTCATAAAGCACTAAGGTTTTCTTTTCAAAGTTCTGCTAAGACTTGATTCATAGACATTAAAGCCAGTATAAAGGATCCCACTGATTTAAGTAAGCCCTGAAGCAAACGTCTGTCTCTCTTAGAGCCAGTACACCCAGGCCACGAGGCAAAAGGAAGAAAGGTGCCATCATTACCGAAGGGTGTCTCTAATAGCTTCCCAGGTTAGGATCTTTCCTACTTGGAACTGAGAATGTTTGGGTGCAAGGTGAAACAGCCAGCGAAAGAGCACATGATTTCATTTCAAGCAATCTAACTCAATTACTGCAGAGGGTGTGGGAAGTGATCTGTGAGTATCATTGTTGTCAGCCTGAGGGAGGATCATTGCTGATGGCCTGTGACAAGCAAAACATTTTCCCAGCTGTGTCTATACTAGTCTATCACCAAAAATGTTCCCCATCCCTGCAGAGAACAAGGTATTTCGACTACAGCTATGAAAGAACTATTTTCTCATCCAATGTAATTCCAGATTTCAAACATTTATTACTCCATTTCACATGTTGGTGTGAAACCTTGAAGGTTTTCACAAAGAGAAAGCATGCTTTCCCTGGCACTCCCAGATCAGGTTCAACACACTGCACAACCTGACTAAGCCTTTTTCTAACCTATCATGAGCACCAGGCTGTCTTGGGGTGGGTTTTATTCTCTGTCGCTGGAGATGTTACATTTATACGCTATCTATAAACCTCAAACATTTTACTGCAGCCAGGACCTGATCCCAGTAGAGTTTGTGAACTTGATTGTTGTGGTTTGGGACTACATCTATTTGTCCAACTTTATCTTTCTTCAGCATGGGGTCAAGACAGCTGTCCCAAACTAAGCTAAATATACTTCAGTTTGACAAATACTCGTTTTATGACTGAAGTAATTTCAGTAAAATATTTCCAACCAGTGGCAGTAACGCTTCTTTTGGAACAGGTTCTAAATAGCAATCATCATGGCCACCCTGACCTTATCTGAAACCTGCTCAGAACAGATTGAATTAACATGACTAGAAAGAAGCTAGAATACAGGCTGACATGGCCTGTATGCTCCACAGACTTTTTTGTTTTGGTTTTTTTTTTAAGCTAAAGTGCTCTTTAGTAGCGGTCTGATGCTCATATAGTACAGTCCCATGATCAGGGCAGCACTTAATTGTGCCATTAACATGAAATGAGTTGGACTTAAGCAGATACTGTTAAATACAAGTTGTCCTAAGTGTGGATTAAGAAACCATTGTTCCTTGCAAATTATTCTTAATATACATAGAATTAAGAAACATAAGCAGATGTTCTGTGGGGCTTTAGCCTCGATAGCATAAATATAACTTTATTTGCAATGTTTTTAGAGCTGGCTTAAGCATATATACAGAAATAGCCTTCTTTCTATATACTGTCCCATTCACCATCCTAGGAAAAAAAGGAAAGCTCAAGTATTTTTTATTTTTTTTGTATTTTCAAACTAGGAACATGTCAAGCAATTTTGAATAGCTGAATTGCTTGTATTACTCAGCAGAAGTGCTCATTACATTTAAGCATGCAAACCCCATATATCTTAGGTTCTTTCAGCATACCTTGTTTAGTGTGCATGTCAGGACACCATAAGTTTAAACATTATGCTGAGAAGGTTTAATTATCTGCTGCTTCTATCACGTATCTTCAGCCCACACTTTACTGTCCAAGCTATTAACTGAAAATTTGGACTACAACTACAGATGAAAATGGATTTATTTGATTAATGTGTGTATACAAGTGTGGGTTCTCTTGTGAACTATTCAAGTGTTGATTTTAATTGAGCTACAGCTGGTGCTGACTGTTTTCAGAGAGTAGGGATTTACTGACTGATTGACTGTCTCTCTCTTTTAACTTGGATGAAGATGCGTTCAGTAAGAAGTGAAATTTCCTGATGATACAAAACCACAGGGAGAATAGTAAAAAAGAGAAGAGCAATAAACTGACTAGAAATAAGAGCATATAAAATCAAGCAGCTTATACAAAGGGAAGAAAACTGGGCATACCAGTTAGAAAATGCATTAAATCAGGGCTCTTATTTGTAAATCTCCAATTCAAGGGGGGGTGGGGGGTGGGCAGGGAACACACACACACAAAAAAACCCAAAAAAACAAAACCAAACAACAAATAAGAGCTATTATTCCAATGACAATGAAAATCTCCTTTGGAGAGGCAGAATAAATTAAATTAATGAACTTTTAAAACCCTTCAGCTGGTAACTTCTCTCCCTTGTTGCCGGAGTTAGATACAGCTGTGCAAATGGTATCACACAGGGAAAGCAGAGAATTGTAAAAAGAAAGAAATTAAAAATTTGTCTTCCCTGCTTATGCAGGTCAAACATCCTGTGTGACCTGATGTAAGTACTGCTTATCCTAAGAAAAAGGGGTGAAACCAAATGCAGATTTCCAGGGTGCCAACAAAAGTATAAAAAAGCAATAAAGCTATCGAGTTAAAAACAACTGAAAAAAAAAACCTCCCAAACCCCCACAGCCTTCACTAGCTGGAAAAACACTGCAAAACTTAACCTTTTTGATCATTTTGGCTGGAAAATCACCAAGAAATGGGCCACCACAAGTGCTCTTTCCAGCTATTCTGGGTATGCAAAACCAAAGCTCGGTGTTCATCCTGCCCCTATGCCATCTTCCAGCATTAACAGAGCCCATCCTGCCCTTCGAGAGGTGGAAAAGTCACTTCTGTATTTCAGGTATTTTCTTCTGTTTGACCTTTGTTCTTTTTCACCAGTAATTTCATTGCTGTCTGTCCATAAACTGTGTTCTGTTCTTTACATGCAGGTTTAATATACTCTTCTTTATATTTCTTTTTTTTTTTTTTTTTTCCTTTTGCAGGGGAATAATACTGTATTTTTTAATTTTACATAAGATGTAAGTCTTGTTGCTGCACACAGTTATAAGTTATAAGACGTTCTCGAAATATGGTTTCTTTTCATGATGTGTGTTTTCATTCACTGGAAAATAATGGGTTCTATGCAGAAATAATTGAGGACATGTAATTATTTAGAAGGTCTTGATAGTTCTGAATAATGTCCCTGATATGATTTTGTATGTAAAGTCTAGGAAGCTGTAACATCAGAATTTCCTGTTCTTTTTCACGCTAGGATAGGAACAAATACAAGAAGACTCTGTGCTGGGTTTCCCAGTATCTCAAGGGCTTGAAAATCTCAACTGTCATCTGACTCAATGGGTCATGGAAGGAGATGCACTTCTAAATATAAATGAGAGAGCTGTGAATGAAGACATACAATGTGTGGGACTGTGATGCCATTATGTTGCTGTGAAGTTTGTCTTACTTGGTTTTTAAAGCACAGACCCCTCTACCTGCCTCATCTTAAGCTTCACTCCCCCAGTGTTGTGGCTTCTCTCCTGCTCTATAACCCTGGTTGCCAGATGTATCTGGCAACAGCTGGCTGATAGCGACAACCAGCTTCTTCTGGCACATGGGGTCACTAACGAGGAAAGAGCCATGTGCTCAATATGTTATGAAATAAAATATGAGGCTGGAGCAAAAATGACAGAGTCTATTCTCAGTAAATGAGATCTGACAAGTCTAAAGAATATATTGAAAGTGTAAGACTTCATTCATATGCTAGTCAGAACAACTCAAAAGTATCTATCCTTATCCATCTGTCTTGAAGGAATTCAATGCAAACACTAAATAATGAGAAGAAAAAAAGAAAAAACACAAAACCGCCAGAAAATACACACACTCCCAGTAGTAGCCCCTGATCACCAAGTATCACAATGGCAGACAGTGCTCTAAATTCCCCCAAGTTCTTTGTTACAGTGTGCACAGTAAATACAACATGGAATAAGAATGAGTAAGTGCTTCTACTATTGACACATCTTTAAATAGTCCCCCATGCATATGGCTAGAAAAACTGTGAGTAAAAGTTGCTGTGAGTTCTCTATACTCACAGAGTATAGAGAAGGTATTTACAGTTTGGTACTCTCCCCTTTTTTCCCTCTAAGAATGATCTATTCTCTGCACCAGAAATAAATCAGGTGCCCTTCTGGATTTTATGAAGAATATTTAAGAGAGAGATAAAAAAATGGTATAAATTTAAAATATTAGCAGTAAAATAAAAGAGTAGTGTGTAAACTGTTAATAAGCTTAGCATTGACATGTTGATGTGGCACTCAGGGACTTGGTTTAATGGCAGACTTGGTAGTATTTGGTTTATGATTGGACTTGACAATCTTAATGGTCTTTTCCAACCCAAATGATTCTATGATTAACAACCTGAGTTCCTTTAAATTGTACCAAGCGTGACAGCTATCACTTCAGCTTCGCAGGCTGACATGTACATTACCAAATATACCTATACTGTATTCCCATTTTATCCCAGCAAAAGCAGATAGGCTTTGCTTCAGCCAGCAAGTCCTTTACTTCTCCTGTGCTGAAGTAATTAAAAGCAAAGCTATAAAACTTCTAATTCCTCCAAGGACTTATTGAAATCCCACAATTATTTTTTTTTTATTGTCGTTCTTCAACATACTATTTCTAAATCCTGACTTTGAGACCTTTTCCACAAGCCACTCCTAAAGCATATTCCATTTGCGGAGTAATCTGGCTCCACCAAGTGACGACGGCTGTGATTGCTACTCTATACCTGGACGTAAGATAACACAAAGGGGTACTAAATATTAAACTAATTTGGTAACATTGGGATTTTGTTAGAGAGCTTTGAAATCCAGCAATTCATACATTTTAAATACATTTAATACATTTTGTTGTAGTGTAGACGGTAAGTGAAAACACTGAAGCATTTTAAGGAATTTATTTGACCCACTTCTGGCTGATGATGAAATTTTGTCTAACAAAAGTACCCATACTATTAGTAATTCAACCAGTAATACAGATTGGGATAATTGTAGTAGGGTAGAAAGGAGGCAGGAGAGCAAATTATCTCTCTCAAATTCATTGCACAGCTTCCAGATGCAAGTAAGTAACCAGAGAAAGTCTGCTGAACTATGAGGAACGTGTGTGAATGAATTTATTATGCAGTCTTATTAATATAAGGTCGGAAAGAACATGCTTTGGAAAGCTCAGACTGAAGCGGATTAAAATCACAAGTGTAATGAAGGCTATTCTAATATGTTTTCGGCAATACTGTTTTTGAATGACAGCATATTCTGAAAGTTTTTTAACGCACTCCGGAGTGAGGAGGCTGAAGGCCTGGGAGATACCAGGCAAAGCCAGACAGTGAAACTGAGATTGCTTTGGATGCTTCCTGCATCAGCTTTATGAACCCACTCGAAGATCCTGGGCTTAGCTTTTGCAACCTCACAGGGACATGAAAAAGCAGATCTGCTGACACTTGAAACTACCATGAGGTAGTTGGTGTGTTTTAAATATCATTGTTAGTCAGCTGTAAATTTTACCATAAACAGTAGGATTTCCTTTATCATCATTATTACTTGCAGTTTTGTTATTTTTGCTGAGGAAGACTATGGAAAGGCTGAGCAAGCTGCTCAGAGTTCTACTTCAATTATTAGCAGAGAAACCAATAAGATGGGTCAGCAGCTATTGGAAAGTACCGTAAACCCATGCACACAGAGATCCACACGGGCAATTCACATGGGGAATACAGACTATCAGAAATTGTTAATGTCTTTGGCATTATAGCTCTCTGCCATTTTCCCTAGCAACAGAGGAGCATATGGGCTATACAATAACACAGACAGGTATTTGCTTTACTTGCATGTTCTCAGTTACGTGTTCTGTTCCTTTGAAAAGACTGGATGAGGAGGAAGCCCGCTCAAGGCAATGGGAGTTAACTCAGTATGCTCAAGGGAGAGAAAGTCAGAGGGACCACAAGAAGGAATAAACAGGAGATTCACAACGAAGAACAACTTGGCTCCAGAAAGACTGGGAAGAACTTCCTGAACAGGACTACACAGAAACTGTGGGCACTCAGCAGATGAAATCCAGGGATCTGTCTGCAAAGTGATGGTGGGCAAGAAGAGAAGAGTGCATAAACCTTATTTCTGTTCTGTCACCTCAAGTTTGCCTTAAGTATTCTTTATACGAGAAAGCAGAAATGCAACTTTTTATTCAAATTGTGATTTCTTTTTAGTTTAGAAATTTTTTGGTCTTTTGGGGGAGCTCATTATAAGATGAAAGTCTGAGGCATTTCCACATCAAAGCTGTCCTCCACTCTGCATCTTGTCACAGGAGGGAACAGACAACCTTGCAGACCAATAGAAGCTCCTAGTGTCCTAGATCCTGGTGTTATTCTGAGGAAGGGCAGGGAGTTATGAATAAAATAACAGGGAAAATCACCTTTGGATCTGAACTGATTCCTTTTGAAGAACATCTTGAGGTGCCTCTTAAAGCCAGATTTTTGCTTGGACTCTGCCACCTTGTGCTAATCTGTCACTGTACATAAATAAATAATAAAAGGACTAACTCTTACTCTCCTTGCTGAAGATTTAAGGGGAAAAAACATCTCGGTATTTTCCCAGATTTAGACCAGGATTCTGTCCTTAGCATTCTGGGACTTTATTCCTTTGGAGTTATAGACTCTGTATGATTTAGGGACTTAAATATCAGTTACTGGGAGATGCAGGTTTTGGAATCTTGAACAAGTAGTGTCAGTGTTACGATATCTGTTATCAAATACTAGCAATACCAAATTCCACTGGCCCATAAGACAGTGTATCTACCCCAAACTGTAAACTGACTGTTCAGCAAATAGCAGCTTAATCAGGGAGCAGAAAGGAAGGGAATGGGTAGGTAGAATACAATACAAATAAAAAGAAGAAAGTGTAGATACTGGTAAAATCTGTGCTGAAGGCTGCACTGAAGGAAAAAAATACTCAGTCGAAATGTTTGGGCAGTAAGCTGGTCATTTTGCATTCAAGTTTTCAGGACAAAAAAAAAACCAGCCAAAGTGGGTTTTTTATGAGGCTACGAAGAAACTACAAGCCAGTACTAAGGCAGAAACACCACCTTTAGCAAAAGGATTATTGCAAATGCAGACTTCCTCACAACCTCCTCACTACTAAGGTACTTTCTGGTTGACTAAAAAGACCATAGACTAAGACCTGAGCCTCTTTACCACCAAATAATGCACAGCCTGATAAATTAAATAAAAATAACAGAATTAAAATGAGTTGGCAACTGGGTAGGATGTGGTTGTTCAGCCTACAGGCAACCAGGTAAAATATGATGTGCACTTTGAGCTTCTATTTTTATGCGTAGCAGTACCTTTCTCCTATTTCTAGGACTTCTGTTTCTGCATCTATTTTAGCAAAAAAAGACCCACGTTAACTATAATTTCTTAGCTGGCCTAAGTTGACAGAGAGAGAGAGTGTGTGTCTTTTTATTTCCTTTTCTGATTGGGGCAGCAGCCAGCATACCTGATGGAGGTGAGACAGTATCTGTAGGAATGAGACTACGAAAGCCAGAAATAGTAGTTTTATCTAAATGTACATAACAGGGACCTAGACAGACTCTCCTCTGACAGTCTGCATCTAGTCGTTCCAAAACAAAAATGGTAGGAGAGATGTGTAGGAAGGTGACTGAATATTGAGTGGGCTCAGTGCCTGCAATTTCATTTCCTTTACATCATAGGCACAGAAAACTGTCACTTGAGCAACTCCGTTCAGATTTCTGCTTAGTTCTTGGTAAACAATTACTTCAATGTAATTTATCTCATTAGATTTCTATAAAACTGTGTTGTTCTATGGTATTTTTGAAATTTTTCTATTAGGTCTTCTCCCAACTTGTTTACATCAAAAATTGTTTGCTTAACTACAGTAAAAACTTTCTGGGAACATATTGATTAAATTAAAATTTGTGATGTAACAGCTTGATTACTTTTTCCGGTGATATTCAAGCATTTTGCAATGATTTTATCACAATAAATGCCATGCTCTAATGCTACTGATTCAAAAATTAATATTGAAGGAAATTTGGTCACAGTTGGGAGAAGACCTAATAGAAAAATTTCAAAAATACCATAGAACAACACAGTTTTATAGAAATTTAATGAGATAAATTAGATTGAAGTTCACATCAGCAGCAGTTGAGTTGCCTTTCCGTATATCTTTACCACTGCCAAGACACAGCTTTCGCTTGTGACAGATTTGCTTCAACGGTTCAAATAAACATCAGAATGTTAGTGGCAGGCTAAGCTATAGAAACAAAACAACCCCAACACTTATAAGCCACTGTAATGACAAATGTTATAATGTCCTTTTGGCCATTCTTTTGGCCATCCATTTATTACTTTTGTTGCCTCTAACTGCCAGTCTTTCAAGGAACATCCATTAAAACACAACCTCTTTCAACATACTGTTTCTGTGCTTCTTTCTTAATATAATCTCTAGTTCTTAACATACCTATTGTATCTGCATTAAAAAAATAAAAAATACCAATATTGGTATCTTTTTATTCTGATTTCTCCAATAAAACCAAGGGAAAGTACTCTGAAAGGACAGAAAACCAGATGAAATTGTCGGAACAAAAAGCTTAACACTGGACAATATAATATAGCTGCAAAATAAGATAACAAAATGATAAAAGGTAGCAAGATACAGGGAAGCATAAGTAAAGTGTGAAGATAACAGAGCTTGAATTCTGCCACTGTTCAGCTCTTCTGTCAGTCAAATATCTTGTCATGTTTGAAGTTCACATCAGCAGCAGTTGAGTTGCCTTTCCGTATATCTTTACCACTGCCAAGACACAGCTTTCGCTTGTGACAGATTTGCTTCAACGGTTCAAATAAACATCAGAATGTTAGTGGCAGGCTAAGCTATAGAAACAAAACAACCCCAACACTTATAAGCCACTGTAATGACAAATGTTATAATGTCCTTTTGGCCATTCTTTTGGCCATCCGTTTATTACTTTTGTTGCCTCTAACTGCCAGTCTTTCAAGTCCCTCACTTCTTACAAAGAAAGAGCAGCCTTAGCGTGAGCTGAGCTGACGTTATCAACAGAAGCACCAAATGATGGTTGAGGTGTATTGTGTTGTTATAGCACTGACCACTCTGGGTTTTTGCCTCAGTTTTCTGTCTGGTATTACCCACAGCATTTCCCAAAAAGTAATAAAATGACCCTGCTTATTTTAATGAGGAGCATTCCTAGAGCAGAACCAAACAGACTACTACTGGGTAATGATGTTTGCCGCTTTGTATATCCTTGGCCATAAATTATACCCTATCTTCTCTCCATTGTTCTCTGTGGTAGACTGAAGCCACTAAAAAGTGCTTGCGCAGGACCTGTTGTGAGAGAACAAAGCATCAATCTATATCTATGTCTTCTACCTAAGAACAATGATTAGCTCTTTGAAAGTCATTCATCCGTGACCCAAACCTCTGAGAGCTGACTGCAGCAATACAACCCCAGCAGGAAGGAAAATTGCTTTTCCACACTTGATTAAAGCCCTCCTTAACAAAATATTCTGATCTTGGAGCAGAGCTGGTTGTCTAGATGTTTTTTACCTGCCCAATGCCAGCATGTGCTAGCCAATATGCATGCAGAATGCTGCTGTTGATTTCTTCTGTCTTCTATCCTTCATCATATTTTACCAGCGGCTTTATCAGACAGCAAGGATTGTACAGTACATAATGCTACAAGGCCTCAAATAAGTACTTGTATTTAATGTGTACATACAGAGCAGTCATGTTTTAAAAAGTAAAAGAGACCAGTTCTGCTCCCAGGTTTGCCCATATAAACCAAGACCCTCTCCACTGACACCACAATACCTATAGAGAGAAGGTATATAAGAGGAGGAAGCTGGTGGCATGCTTCTCATCAAGATCCAGAGTTTCTGCACATATCATTATATGGTTAATATTCTCCTCTCAGATTATGGCAGGTGTATTAGCATTTTTAAAAGTTACACTAAGATATGCCCTTGTACCCATGAATTAGTTCCTTTCCATTATGTCAGATAGTATCATTATCATCGACATCCACTATGCAGGTAAGAGAGCACATTTTTGCCTTTGCCTCTTTATGCTACTGTTCTACTAGTGTGTCTCTCAGCTGTTTATTAATCAGGTAAAAATGTGTAATAATTATTGGAAAGCCACATATTTATACAAACACTATAAGGAAAAAATCAGTTTTGACAGTAAATGTTTGATCCAACAGTTAAACAAACCTTAAAGCTTTTTTTTTTAGTAAAATTTTAAAAAGTTTACTTGCTCGAAACTACCAGGAAACCCAGAACCAGTGAGAAGTCTCACTTCAGTAATGTGAGACAGAGGTTGGTATGAGATTTGGAGGTAGAAAATTTGAGGGGGAGGAGGTTGCTTTTGACTGCAAGCTCTATAACTGCTGCATATTGGAGAAAGTCAGGGTTCTGGTCAACTGACAGATTGTATAATGAAATTGGAATGCATACTCAATGGATACATTGAGAAAATGTTAAACATTGATACACACTTTATTGACTCATGATTCCTCTTTTGCACATTATGCTTACGTAGTTTCAAGACTTCAGATTGGTACTTATTGTAATCGTGCCGGGGATTAAGACACCCTTCTGGGATTCGTGAGATTCCCTGGCACTGAAAGATTCTGTGGCAACTCGGACACGTACATGTCATAGTACCGACAGTAAATCATGTCTGTAGTGAAAGGGACAGCTGTATCTGATCCATACAGTAATCATTGCATACATTTTCCTCTCTGGAATCTCTCTCACGAACACATCAAGACACTTTTTAATCTTTCACCTCCTCACTTACATTAAACTGATCAATAATTGAAAGTATTTTAGAATATATATGTACATCAAAAAGGCACTGATACAATAAACGTAGGTATGCTGATTTATATCTTATTAAATTTAGGTTAATGAAACACATGCCTATCTCATGCTTTGGTTAACATGTTTGTTTTCCTCTTATGTGTGTTGTTTTAGTTTTAAGTAGAACAAAGTATCTTTGAGAAAGAAAAAAGTAAAAATTGTAATTAGAAAGTGGTTAAGGATAACTCAGAAAAGAGAATACACTATTAGTAACACATTCCAAAACAGAAGTGGTCAGAACTTACAGGTCTACTCTGATAAATTCTTCTGATATGTGAAAGAAATAGCACATATGCGCATACATAAAAAATAATGACACTTAGATGACAATTACAATTCTTTTTAACCTTGCTGAAGGAGAAATATCAATTGTCTGGGTGTCAAAATCTTTTCAGCTTATTATTTCTACAGTTTTTTCAACTAAACTTGGTCAAGTTAGTACAAGGTTTTTTTGCTCAGATAAGCCTGTCCAAGCTTCTTAAAAAAATGTTTCCTGCTTTTCTGTTTTCAGGGAAGCAGTGCCTGTATCAGCATCCCAGTCCCCACAGCTCTCACGTACCAAATATTCTTAAACTCCTGACATGACACTTCCAAGCTGATAATAGTTACACACGTCCTACTCAAAACTGATTAGAACTGAACAGCCGTCTGGTGGTCAAGGAGAAAAGCACCGCAAGGCAGCATGAGTGTGCAAGTCACAAGAAATGAGAACAAAGCTGACTCAGCAAGCCATAGGACCATAACTGATCTTCCCCAACTCCAAAGTTAATGGAAAGCATGACAGTCCTATGTGCCACTAACCACTCTCTCCCGCTAAAGGAAGGAAATACTGGTAGTGCATAAGAGACACTTCTAAGGATGTCCTCTATCAGAGAACACTTTGCAGTATTAATTAATTTGGTATTACACTTAATAATATATTGTATATACTTCTCCTTTTGTCTTCACAATAAGTACTGCATTGCATACTTTGTAGTTTCCACCTCTGTATCTTTTTTTTTGATAGAGGTAGTGAAATATGAGTCATAACTACTACCCTACCCTAACCTAACTGAGCTACCCTGATGGCTAAAACTGGTTGATATGTACATCATCACTGTGGTTGCCTGATGAAGGGCTGGACATGGGGCAGCTGAAAAGATAGGTGGGATATTTAAGTTGGGTATCTGCAGGCAGGTTATTGTCATGTGAAAAAGGAGGGGGGTGTGTGTGGTGTGTGTGTAATCCTCTCAACCCCAGGTGTTTGATCTGTCTATTAGTGCCTCAGGAAAGCCGAGACCCTTGTGCCCAACCAGTCTGTCAGCGTCCCGTTACCGGGATCCTTTACTGAACAGTCCCACTGGATCAGAGGGCAATTTGACTGCCTTGTTCAGGGTCATTCAGACCCTCAGCGCGTCTTCCCACTTTGTTCAAATGTGTTATCCACTGTCAGCAACTGTTAGCACCTGCAAAGGACTCAACACTAACAGTTTACAGAACAACACTCTTTATTATAAAATCATGATGAGTTAAGATTCGTGATTGCTAGTGATAGGGACTGTCTGCAAAAACAAGCTTGAAATGATACACTATCAAACTATATACAATCAAAACCTTAATTACTAATGACAGCTAGAATGAGTTAGTTATTTAGCACGCATAAGTCAAAATTTTTACCCAAAAGGCATCCCTATGGGGGAGAAGACAGGTTCAGCCCATTGACTGATCCCAGAAGTTACGATGGAATCTTCCCCTCTCTTCTCCCTTCATCCGTCCACTTTTTATACATCATAGTATATTGCATATTCATTCATCATACACAGGATTGGTTACAAGTTTCTTGCTTCTAATACAAATTAGAAAAAATAGTACGCATCCTCAGATAGCACTACTGAAGTTCTCTGCTAACTACGCATGCTCCTCAAGTGGGGTTTTGCCCTCTTTCAGGGGAGCTATTTGAGTCAGAGGTCGTGATCTCCCCGTACCACTATTATCTTTGTCCTATTTTCAACTAATTTTCTGTTGATGTCAGTGGACTGCAACACCTTATCATCCTGTTTCCTCTCGGAGCCAGAACTTTACTCACTTGAAGGATTCTTTCGGCATTAACTTAGATAATGGTGTTCTTTTCACTATCTGTTCTCATGCTCCCCAAGGCCGACTCCCTTAATTAGAAGTCCCTTCATTAATAACAACTTCAGAATAAGTCACATTGACCTAGCTTTGTGTAGACAACAATTCCCCCTGCCCTGGACTTATTTTGGTCCAGGACTAGTCCATTTCCATCACATTTAGGTGGAGCTTGAGTGACTCTAGTTATACATATTGTTGTTGCTAACTGGTCTTGTGTGCCCAGTGATGTGTAGTACTACCTTGGAGGCAGGCAACTTTGGGAGGTAGGTGTGCAACAAGATTATTTCATCTGGGGAAAGTCATTTCACCACAATGGTTGGCTCAGCCACAGATATCTCATGGATTCTTCACGTGACAGCTGGTATGCAGCTTATCAGCTGTGTGGTACCATCAAGTTCCCATTCCTGCAGGGAGCACGACAGAGCATGGCCGCAGGGTCTCCACCCCACTCCATCCTCCATCACTCCTATCAGCATGTGCTGAGTTGGCAGGATGTGTTGCTTAGGGAACTGTGGTGATGTAGATTCCGTGCATGCCAACCATCCTGAAGGCGATAGCTGTATTTTACCCTAAAAAGCTTTCCATAATATTACACTTCTATTAGGACCCAATTTTTCTCTAATTCCTTCCCTGCCCCCCCAGCTGATTTTCCCACAATTATCCAGCTGCCTGCATCAAGAGCATGCCATCAATCACCATACCATGGCTGCTCTTCTGTCCTCTACTGGTGATCACCAAAAATGAGTGAAAAAGGAGATACAGTGAGTCTAATCTGTCCTTATAAAGCCATACAAATTGATCCTCTTTGAAACCAATAAAAGTTTTAAAAATATTTTCCAACAAGAACTGAATTATCAATACCTCTCATAAGCATCCGCTAAAAAAGTTAAAATTCCATTTATTTGAATATTTTGATATTGTTAGCCATAAAAGTAACAAATTAAAATTCCATAGGGTATTTCACATCTGATTGCTTGCTTAGTTGGGAAGAACAACTTTCTAACTTTAAGCCCTTTATACAGACCACTAACAGAATTTGCTGGACATCAGCATCTTACACCACACTCAGACTTGAACTCTGGCAAGAAGCATCTAGAATGTTCCCAGAAACACAGCTCTGGTTCCTATAATTTGCTGTAATTATACGAAGCAACTCTTTATTTGTAATATGTCAGTAAACGTTGAGAGAAAATCTTTTAATACTCCAAATCCAGTCACAGTAGCAGCTGTTTAGCCACCTGAGTACACCCGCTAGAAATGAACTAATAATGTAGACTACCTCTGGCATCAATCACAGCATCAGTCTTCATAGAGGAAAATGTGAAATTGCTTACAGCAAAGAGTCAGTCGAGCTAGAAAAATTCACTGCTAGGAACCCCACACTATAAATAAATAAAATAATACAGAGGGTGTAACCCGCAAATAACCTAATAGAAATACAACTGTCTTGAGATGACAATAACGCAGAAACAAGCACACTTTGGTAACAGTGAAAATGTGATTATCAGGATATAGAAATTCAGCATTAAAAAACAAGAGATAATCTGCAGAAAGATCCCCAAGTGTTTCTGAAAGAGGTGTAACAAAATTCACGGGTAACATTAAATACAATAGAAAGAAGATGAAGAGAGGATTTTTTTAATCTTGATATAGGTATACTCAGGGAAAAAAAATAAGTAAGAGTAGCACTTAGAAAGCAATGAGGAAAAAATTCTTTGTCAATCAAAGCACGGTTCATTTAATCACAATCTGTGTATTTGTGTCAAACGAATGACAAATGGCTAAAAGACCTTACTAGCATTGCTGGAAACTACCAATTGCTACTTGGCCAAGTGCAAAACACCTGCTAACTTTAAGTCAGAAAAAGTTTGTAAAGAAAGGAATTACCATCAGTTAGCATAGCTGGTGCTTAGCTGAAAAGAAGAAAAAAAAAATCCAAAAAACAAACCAACACCCCATCAAGGCCCCAGAAGTTGAATTCAATGAGCTAATTTCATTTAATGTTTAGAAAGAGTTGTTTGCAAGGGTCCAGATGAGGCTGTTAGCTGCTGTTGAGTGGAGAAGTGTGCCCAATTATTGCTTGTAAAACAGTGAGAGGCCAGTAGGAAGTGGATGCAAGGTTAATTGTACAGTATCAGAAAACTGGTATTTCTACTGGGTGTGTGATTTTTAATACCCAGTACTTCTTTCTTTTTCTTCTTTTTTTTTTTTTTTTCCTTCTTTTTCCCCCAGGCCTGCAGGGTTTTTTGTTCTGTTTTGGGAGGGTTGTTTGGGAGCTAGAAGGATGGGTTGATAGGTGTTCGGTAGACTCAGCAAGCAGACAGAAAGAAGCCAAAAGATGTAAAGAGAAACTATAAATTGTGTTGCTCTGGTTTTGTGTGACAACACTGAGCAAGAGGGTCTAATGTGTTTAATTTGCTCAGTAATTTTTCATGTCGAATCCTAAAGAAATTGTCATTCTTTTTGACATGACCTCATGTTTCAAAAGGGGATCCTCACACTGCTCATTTATCAGATAGAAGAACACCTTTTATTCTGCTGTTAAAATCACTTAACTGATTTTTTTCTTCTCCCATCATAAAGCAGTGTTTAATCAGTGTTCATCACTCCATCTTTGATATGCATAAATATCAGCATTTATTAATCAGTTACAGTTGTTAAAAAAATTGTATCATTAAAGAAAGCACCCGTGGGATGGTAGGGAGGGAGGTGAACAGTGGCCTCAAGCCTGGCACTCCCCGGAGGAGGCTTCCCTCACGGCCTAGCTTCCCTCACAGACAGCCTTCCCTCATGCCCGGGCTTCCCTCACGTCCATGCACGGCTTCCATCAAGGCCAGGCTTCCCTCACAGCCAGGCTTCCCACACGGCCAGCCTTCCCTCATGGCCAGGCTTCCATCATGACCGGGCTTCCCTCACAGCCCGGCTTCCCTCACGGCCAGACATGGCTTCCCTCACAGCCAGGCTCCCCTCACTGCCGGCCTTTCCTCATGGCCAGGCTTTCCTCATGGCCAAGCTTCCTTCACAGCCAGCCTTCCCTCATGGTCAGGCTTCCCTCATGGCCAGGCTTCCATCAAGGCCAGGCTTCCCTCACAGCCGGGCTTCCCACACGGACAGGCTTCCCTCACGGCCAGGCTTCCCTCATGGCCGGCCTTCTCTCACAGCCAGGCTTCCCTCATGGCCAAGCTTCCCTCACAGCCAGGCTTCCCTCATGGCCATCCTTCCCTCACAGCCGGCCTTTCCTCATGGCCAGGCTTCCCCCCACGGCCGGGCTTCCATCAGAGCCAGGCTTCCCTCACAGCCGGGCTTCCCACATGGACAGGCTTCCCTCATAGCCATCCTTCCCTCACAGCCAAGCTTCCCTCACAGCTGGGCTCCCCTCACGGCCAGACATGGCTTCCCTCACAGCCAGGCTCCCCTCACACCAGGCTGCAGGCCTACCCTCAGCCACATTTATCCTATGCTTTGTGGCCTGGCTGTGCATATACCTCACGGCTCAGCAGCTGCCACCATCTTATTGATAGGGTTTTGGAACAGTTTCTTTCATAAAATAGGTTTAACTTGTAGCCTTTTTAGTATTTTCATTTCAAGCTGCAATAGCGGGAGTTAGGAGCACTCCACCAGAAACACGGCCCAGAGTGGGAAAGGCTCATCTCACTACTGTTGCAATAAGCGATTACTATTAAGTATCTAAGGTAAGTGGGTTTTATCTCCTAATTTTTCTGTTTAGTAAACAGCTGTCATTCTGCCTCTATGTCTTTGCGCTACAGCAGCTGAGGCAGTGCAGGTGAACACAGGACCGGGGGCCTGGGATGCCCTGGCAAGGACCATCGGGCGCCTCAGCCCTGAGCCCGATTTCAGCCAGAGGCCTGGTCTGGGGTGAGGGGGTAGGCCCAGGGCGGCCCACGGGACCGATGACAGCCACCGCGACCGGCCCGGAGCGAGCGCGGCTCCGCGGCGGCCGCCCCTATTCAGCCAGGGCGCAGGCGGGCGGGGCGGGGCGGAGCCTGCGGTGCCGCGCGAAAAGGCGAGACCAGGCGCGATGCCCGGATTAGCACGGCGGCCGTGTGGTGACGTCACGGCCTGTCCAACCAATGGGAGGGCGCGGCGGTGGTTTTTGAACGTCAGGGGGCGGTGCCAGCTGCCGGTTGTGTGTGCGGACGGCCTGCTGCGCTCTGCCCCCGGGGCGGCCGGCGGGTGCTGCCGCTGCCGTCGGACTCAGCTGCGCCGCGCCCTGCGGGGGCCGCCAGGTAAGAGCCGCCGCTGCTGGGCTAGTGGCTGCTGGGCTAGCGGTTGTTGGGGCTGCGTTGCCTCCGCCCGGGGCTCGGGTAGCCGCGGCTGCGCGTGTGAGGCGCCCGGCGGCGCACCCGCCTTTCTGAGGAGGTAGAGCTGGTGGGTCGGTGAGGGTGCCGTGAGGGCCTCCCCTCGGGGCTAGAGGAGCGGCAGGCCTGCTGCCGGCGCCTCGGGGACACTCCTCTCCCTCGCTGCCCGTCGTACCGGCCCATGCGAGTGTTTGGAGTCTTGGGCCCGATCTTCAAGGCGGGCACCGCTTTGCAGTTCAGATAATCGGCGACGGTGACAGCAGCCACGTGACAAAAATTGTTTTGAAAATGGCCGTAGCTGTGTATCTGTGTTCTGCTTTTCATTTCTGTGAGTCTGTTTTATGTGTGTATATGCAGCTTAAAAACACCGTAAGCTTTACTCTTGCTTTTCTGTTCCTTCCCTTTTGGCGTTGTGGAGTGTTGTGCAACACCAGCTTACCGAGTTACTTGCCATTTATATTTCCAAAGGTAGGAGATGGCAGAATACTTGAAAAAAACCTTTGAAGACAGCCTGACTGAAATAAAAGAACGAATGAAAGAGAAAAGAAATCAGAAATGGATAAAGTTGGGTAAAACTAGCCAGATCTCCACCGTAAAGTGCAAAGTAACAAGTAAGATACTTAAAATATTTTAATAGCTTTCATAACTTTTTTCTTTAAATCAAGTTGAAATACCGTTCTGTTGCAGCCAACAGCTCCAAGCAAATGAAGAGCATCCAAGCAAACAACAGAGCTCTAGCGCAGGCTTTGCAAGAAGAAAAGCTCAAACTGAGGGATGCCCAGGCTACCATTTTTCATTTACAGAAAGACTATTGTGATCTGCAGTTCCAGATGCTTGATTTGCAAAGAAATCTTAGGCACAAGCAAGCACAAGGACTTGTTGAGGTATTGCTAATAGTTTTATGATTTAGTGATGGTGAACATCAGAATCTGTACCAATCCACTGATCTTTATGATCTTCAAAGCTTCATTAAAAATTAACTCAATATGTAAACCAAATTTTTTCATATTTACACCTTATTTGGTAATTAAGTAATACTTTTTCTGGCTACTCTTTCTTCTTTAAAATCTATCTTTTGTGAATTTTTTATCTTTTTATCACAGATGAGAGTACCCATCACAGGTATCTTCCAGATGTAGTCATCTCAATACCAGTAAGGTATTGGTAGCTAAAACTAGAGTATGATAATAAGTGTTATTTTCCTTTTGTCCATTAGAATCGACTGTTGGCCTTGAATGAGGTAATTTCAAGTGTTTCTCCGGATTTACTGGGCTCAGTTGATCACCTTGGTCCAGCAAATAATTTGTGTTCTGTAAGTATAGTGAGTAGCCTTTTCCTTGGAGGGGCAGGACTTCTGTTAATTCTTCCCCTTACTCCTTCTGCCACATATGTGACTAGTTTTTGAGATTTGAGCCTTAGTTTGGAGGTATAACTAGTCCCAAAGCTCCCAGTATGACATGAGGCCCACACTGTGAGGGTGTCTAACAGGTTGTTAGTAGGTAGGACTGAGGCTCTGCTATGAGGTGGTAGGTAGGGGTACCCTGATTTTCTATAGTTTTGTGTCTTGTGCCCTGTACCATCCTCACAGTTCCTTCTCAGTCCACTGTCTGTATGATTGGGCTGGTGATGAATGTGCAGGAGCTGAGTATGTGAGATCTCACAGCACTTTGTGTTAGCCAGCCAGAAAGAAAAAGAGTAAAGGGCCTCTTAGGCCCTTCTGTGGGTAACTTGTTGTCTAAAATTTGTATATGGTGCAAGCTTGTTTCAGCTATTTAGTCACAGTAAGATTTATTTTGTTGACAGAATCAGAGTGTGCCTTCTTCAGTTCTTGAACATAGTTCCAGTGTTGCAGGACAAATACATTCAGTGTAAGTATCTTTTATTAATACCTAATTAGATTTGAAAATTCTGTTACAGTAAGCTTAATTTTCTGACTGGAAAAAGGGAAGAAATCTAGTGTAATAAAGTAGTTAATTGTTATAAAATAATTTGCTATTCAGTAAATCCTACCTTTGGTATTTTCTGTAGAGGACCTCTACAGTGTGCTGATGGAGATGATCAAGCACTTTCAAGTGGGATGGAGGCTGGTAGTGATAGAAATGAGCTGGCTCATTCCCTGTCAGAGATCTATGAGGAGTCTGATAATGCCACTTCCTTAATCACAATAGTTCCAGGCAAAGGTAACTAAAGCAAAAAGTATCAGACATTGCTCTACTCTGAATGGGGGGTGGGGGGTGGGAAATGTGTGAGTGTAAGTTTAAAATAATTAGTCCTTTTGAAGCAACTGTCAAGTGATCTTCCACTCACTGTCTTAAAGGTTAGATATTAATGTTGGGAAACTTTTTGAATGAAGATGCCTAGCAAAATGAGATAGGAATTTGAAAATGCTTTGTCTTCTATACACCTGCGATCTAGTTTCATTACCTAGCGAACAATGCAACAGAATAAAGTTAACTTTAGTCATCCATTATCATTTATGAAATCAATAATTGTTAACAAAGCAAAATGCTCAGAAAAATAAATGATCTGTTGATAACCTTTCCAAACAGAACAGTTTAGAGGAAAATACTAACGTATTGTATTGGGTCTAGCCATCCCTCATAGCAGCCTTCCTAGGGCTGGTAGCTAGAATGGTGTTGATAACCCCACCAGTGTTTTGAGCTGCTGTTGAGCAGTGCATGGACAGCATCAAGGCTTTCTCTCCAACCTCCCACCCAGCAGGCTCTGCAGGCAGGCAAGATCTTGGGAGGGGACATAACAAAGACAGCTGACCCAAATCGACCACCGGGATATTCCATACCATATGATGTCTGCTCAGATATAAAAGCTAAAAGAAAGGAGGAGGGCAAGGGGGTGTTCGTTATTTATACCACTTGTCTTCCGGAGCAGCCACTTAGTGTACTGAAGCCCTGCTTCCCAGGAAGTGGCTGAATGTCACCTGCTGATGGGAAGTAGAGAATACTGTATTTTGGGGTTCTTTGCTTCTGTGTATGCAGCTTTTGCTCTTGGTTTCATTAAACTGCCTTTATCTTGCCCACGAGAGGTTTTTTAAATCTGATTTTATCCCCCACCCTGTTCTGCTGAGGAGGGGAGTAATAGAGTAGCTTGGTGGGCACCTGGCATCCAGCTAAAGTCAACCCACCAAAAGTATACTTACTGATTTCTGTCTGGAAGCTTTGTTAAACAGAGCTTACCTTGATTGCCAAATAGTGGTTTATACAAATCTGTGGAGAAAATTCTAATAGTCTTAATTTTTGACAGGCTCATAATTTGCACAAAACCGTAATAGGTTGTTACTATTTACCTTTAATACTATTTTCTCTTCAATTACAAGGGCAAACATCTCACTTTCAACTGGACAACATAAGGTCAGAGCTGGAAAATGTTACTTCAAGTGCAGAGGGTAAATTCAGTGATGTGTTACCAAAAAGTGTGTCTACCAGACGTCGCTATTCAAAGATGAGAAATTATGATGAACTTTGCACCAGTGTCTTGGACTATTCAGAAGCACCTGGTTCAACAAAAGGGCTTTCTAAACAGGATGAAATTAGACTTGAAGGTCTAGAGCGGTGTAATGTAGAAAACACAAATTTGGATATTTCTCAGCTGAATGAAAACAACGTGGGCTCAGAGCTGGTGTTGAGGCGGACAAATTCTGAAACTGCACAGTTCAACTTAAACAATAATTCTGATCTTAAACATTCTCTGTGTAAAAGCAGAGAAGGCTCTCAAGTAAGGAAAAAGAAGCATCAGAAGGGAAAACTGGAATGGCCTAAAAATATTTCCAGACAAAGACCAAAAAAAGGACAGGATAAAGAGGCTTCCAAAGAAAAGTTGGATTTCTTGGGGGGCACCAGTGATGCTTATGACTTTAATTTTGAAGAGAGTGTCCATGTTACACCTTTTCGACAAAATAAGGTGAATGACACAGACACTGATGTGGATGACAAAGAAGACTTATCTGAAACTAATACCACTGAGTTGAGTGATGTTGAAGACGATTCAAATGATAGCCTTTATGAGCCTTACAAGAGTAAATCGAAAAAAAGGAAGAGTTCAGTGGACAAAGATACATCACCAGTCCATACTAGGCCAAGGTCTAAAAGACTTTTGGCACAGCATGAGCAGAAACTCCATAATGAAAAAGAGACTGAAAGCAATAAATTAAGTGACAAGTCTATTGGTAAGTGTAGAAAGTGTTCTGTAATTGCTATTGTTTCCTTGAGAGAAAACATTAAGGGACTTTGTTGTATTTATTAAAAAAAAAATTATACAAAAAAATCTAGATTCATTCCTCTCTGCCTTTTTCCTAATGGAAACTGGAATTAAGATATGTTTTGTTTAAGAAATTGTTTGACAATTAATACTGTATTTTAGATGTGTTCAATGGTTTATTAAAGCAAAGAACAAGATTATAAATGGAGAAGTGGAATAACAAATCACACTTTGCCTGACACTGCTTGGTGTTAATTTATTTTTCCAAACTAAACTCCTGAATATTTGTTGATCCTCTTACATATTAAGTGGAAGGTTGAAGAAAACGGTTATAGCTGAGAGTTACTTCACATCTAGTACATTCATTGACACTCTCTTTCAAGCTACTCTACCTGAATTGTCTAAAGTGTACCTAATTTCTTCCCAGGGCAACCTTCTGAGCCGTCCCGTGGTCATCTTTCTGATGTTACCAATACCACTTGGTTGCTCCCCAGCACTGGGAACACAACTACTCACCCAGAAGGTGAACAACCACGATCTCCAAAACGCAAGCGAAGCTGTACTCTTGCTGTGAACTATAAAGAACCAAGTATTGCAGCGTAGGTGTCTTACATTGTGGTTTGATATATCAAAGTTAATGACACTCCATCAAATGAAGGGTTTGAGAGGATTATTTAAATACTGGAAATAAGTTCTTAACAAAACATTCAAAGAGAGGTCTAACGTTAGTAATACAAAATAGTTCATGTGAAATTGAACTTCCTAGCTGAAAGTTAAAACTTCAAGTGACATGAGCAAAACTTAATTTTGTGGTTTTTGTCTTTTTTTTTTAATAGGAAACTCAGGAGAGGAGATCCGTTTACAGATATAAATTTCCTGAATTCTCCAATTTTCAAGCAGAAAAAAGATAATAAATGCCGTTCTCTTAAGAAAAAATGTCTGTTGAAATACAATGAGAAATTTGTTGGTTGTCATTGAGCTTTCCAGTCATGATAGCAAAACCATGCTTGCTTCAAGAAAAATCTTTAATCCAGCAAATCTTTGTTGTGTTATAATTGTATAATATATAATTTCTGTGTCTAATATTAAGTTTATCTCCTTTAAGGGATTTAGATTTTAATCCCATGGTTTGTTTTTAATGATACACAAGACAGGAGACTACTTCTATAACTAAGGTGATTCCATTTGACCTCTTGAGAAGAAGCATCCCTCTATCGTAGGTCTGTGAAATTATCAGAAATATCTGATGGAAAAGAGGGTGAATGTAACTCTATGACTTACACACCCTGCATGCAGTGACACCCTGCGTGCAGTGGTTGGCAAAGGTGAACATAAGGCACTTTAGACCAAATACTTCTGTGGGGTTTTTTTAATAACCAAGTTTGTACATATCTTGTTTATGTAATGGTTGTAGTTTCACATTGAAGCTCAAAATAAACATCTTGGTGTTTAATAACAGCTTGGCTAGTGTTCTTTTTGTGCAGTTTTGGTATTTGCTTCTACGGTAGGCATGCTGCAAGCCAGCATACTCCTTCCCCATCTTATGCAGCATAAGCATTGTTTAGAAGATAGATTATAATTTGTAATTTGATCACACAGCTGGAGCTCTCAAAAGTACCAATTTAGGGTTGGTTAGTACTGCTATGAATGCAAGTTAATCAACCACGCAGGAAGAAAGCAAGTTTATCTGTGAAAGTAGGTGAAGGGTGCTCTGCTTTTGGTGGAGTGTAAAGTAAACTGCTATTATGGAACTTTATAATAATTTTGGCCCTGCTTTGCCAAGTACCTCTACCATCTGAACTGGTACCGTTTGGTACCACAATAGGCAGTGGGCTGGAAGAACAGTTACAAACTGTCCAGCAGGAATTCAAGGTCATGGAGTATTCTAACTTTTCTTTGCTTGAGAAACATTTAAGAAGTATTATACATGAATACAAAGAGGAAAGCTACACTCAAAATAATTAGGAAAGTACAAAAATAGGTTCTTAATTTGTCAGGCAATCTTGCAAGTCTCACCTGTTCCATATCACCAGGTGTATCTCTCCCTTTCTGTAATAAAAATGTATAGTGTTAATTACACTTTACTGGTAACTTCCTACATGACTCAACAGTAATAAAAGCTGCAGCTACTGAGCGTATGCAAGTATTTGCTCACAACCCAGCCTTTGGATGTTGGAACTGAAACTTAACCTTCCATTTGTATCCTAAAATTCTAGCTCTGGGCATTAACATCTTCATTCTGACACCCTTTCCTACTATAGGAACTTAAGAATGACTTAACTTCAGGTTTGCTGCTTTTTCAGCAAACAAAACTGTAAAAGCTGTTTATCAGGGACAGAAGAACAATGGGATAGCAGAGTGGCCCAAGGCAGGCATGGTGGGTCTGGGGGTTTTTTGGACTGAGTAAGCTTGAAGAATTGCTGCAGTTCCATCACAGCTGCAGGAAGGAGTCTGAATCTAGCTCACCAAATCTAGCTCACCTAACCTGGTGTTCTTAGAAGTGTCCAGAAAACCAGCTAAGCCTCTTTTGACCAGTATTTGCTGTCCTCTGAACAGTACACATGACTATTGTGGCACAGGACTAAATCTTAGTGGGTGGAAGGGAAAAACAAATGTCTTCATAGTCTAATTGTCTGTCAGGAGTGGACAGGTGCAGGGTTTATAGTATGCGAAGTACTGCATGAGTGACATGGTGAGAGTAGCTCAGCATGGACTGTAGCCTGCCCCTATGTGTATTGTGACTTGTGAATAAAGGAGTCAAGTTGACAAAAATGAGAAAGCAGCATGAATGTGCTTTGCAGTATAAACCTGAAACTTTTGAACAGCTAAGGCAAAGAATTGTTTGAGATGCTGAGGAGACAGGAGTAACAGAACTGTAGCTCAGTACAGAGCTGGCAGTGCTACTTCAAACAGTCACAGCTTTCCATGCTGAAATCTCAGCTCAGCTTAGCACACCATTTAAGTTCCTGGTGAACTTAAAGGTTTTTTGCGTGTTTTCTAGTGTACCTGGAAGATGCACTGACTGCACGCTTGTAGACTCGCTGTGCTCAGCTGTGAAATTGCTTCAGTGTGTAATTTGCAGTGCAAGAACTAATTAATGAAAAGAGACCAAAACAAGTAGGGTTTTGTACATATATAATTTAAAACTATTCTGTACCAGTACAATATATTAATTTTACAAATGTAAAGTTCATCAGCTGTTAAAGCATTTGCAAAACCACATATCCTACCGTACTTTATTGCACAGTATCTATGAAAATATTAATTCTTAAATTAGAAAACAAATGTTTCAATATAGAAGAGACAATCTGATTGAAAGACAATAAGAAAATCTACTCTGAAAATAACAAAATTTCACAGGATACCAAGCTTAACAGGTGCATCTGTAGGCCCAATCTACAAAACTGGACTATAGCATCCCATTATCCCATTATAGTACTGGCTATTAAAAAAAAAAAATACTCACTGTACCTTTGTTATAGAACCAAATGCAGGTCAGACTAATCTCATACAAAACACTATGGTAAGTCTAGTGTTAACATTTTGAATACCTTGTGTACCACATTTACTACTTCCAGGGAGTTCCTGACATCTACTTGCTGAATTGAGTTGTGTTTTAACATTGCACAGGCATTTTGCAGGAATATATTCTTTGACACAGCACAGGACTGGGTTTTTTTCAGTCTTAGAGCTATTGAATTTTACCAGTGTTACATCTGTGAATATAAAACACCAAGAAAGAAAGTTAAATTTTTTTCACAAAAGCAATTATAATTGACAGTTACAAACTCTAGAAAATGTCAAGTGACAACTTTTTGGCCTGTACTGATCTCCATTAGGAAGTTGTGTACCTCTTAGATGTAGTGTAAGCAGCAAAATATATGTATTATATATATAAATGCTCGATTTGAAGATATACTAACGTGAGTTGTAAAATGTTAATATGTTCCTGGGTCTAAATAATCACAGTTAATAAGCACTTAGAATAAAGCTTGGTAGAAAATCCAGTTTACCACAGAGCCAAGTATATAAGCTAGAAGCTGTCATATGTTGACTTCTTTGTTGTATAATAGTTTTATCTCTGCTGAATAATCTAAAGAATTTATCAGTGAAGAGTAGTAAATAGGGTGGATCATGAAGTGCATCAAAACCTTAACTCTACTAAGCCAATTGAAATTGTCTAGTATATGCGAATCAGATTCTCTGAAGTTATTTTGGGTACTTATGTCCTGCATAAGCCAAGTCACTATGACATTACACATCTAGACAGGTATTTATTCTTTTTTTAAAATAGTGGTTATGAGATTACAATTTGTAGGTAAAGCATTTATCAAAACCCAAAATGAATAGAAAAACTTGCATCTATCAAAGATTACAGGCAGTCCTTTTTCAGAACTGGCTGCTCTTCTCTCACAGCTTCTCAACCAGCTGAGTGTTTCTTTTAAAAAATAATATCTTATAAAAAGATTCTACAAAGAAACAAGTGTTTCAGACCCCTCCCCCCACTTGTTGTTTTCCCTTACTATTTGCTTTTTTTACTGGAAAAAAAATAATAAAACTTTATCAAATAGGTACTGCATTAGGTAAGCTATAACATCTGTTGTTTGGGAATTTTCTTCGTATTCCCAAACATGTGCAATTTCCCACATGTTTTGTGGGGTTTCTGAGGCTGTAGCTGATAAACTTAGTATGAGCATACGGTATTGGGCACAGAAAAGAAATTTTCTGTAATTAAATACATTATAAAGCATTTTAATAAAATAATTTTTGTAACTTCAGTATAGTACATGTTTGCAAAACTAAAAGGGTTTTTAAAAGTGCTAAGTATTAAACACAAGCTTCTTGAAACCTTAAAGTCCCAAAACTCAGATATATAACGGCTTCCCCTGCCCATAAAGTAGGCACACTATTTGGTTGCAAAAAAGACAGTGTCACTTGTCAATTAATCCAGCTTCTTTAATTTTTGTGTAGAAGAATTTCTCCAGTATATTGGCACATTTGTAGTATTCACTCTCGGGGGGGTTGTACTCTCTGCAATTTGTAAAGACTCGCTGCAAGTCTGCCATGAATAATTTCTTAGACACGTAGTACCTATTCTTGAGTCGCTCACTCATTGTTTTGAGATCTGTACAGAAGAAAAATAGATTAACAGCGTTTGATTCAAATACTTTCTATATGCAATATCCCTTTAGACTGATTTGCCATTTAACACAAACTGGCAAAGCTAGGATTTGGAATTCCTAATTGCCTTCATCTAAGGCATGGTCCCTCTTTTAGCTCCAACAGCAGCTGAGCCCCTGGAACTAAGCAGTATTTCACTGTACGAATGATTTTGTGTAGAGTCTGGGGGTTTTTTCTTTAAAAGATTAAAGCATCATTGTTTTGTGTTCTCATATGTCTCTGAGCTTTCAGGGGGTATTAGATGTCCGTAACTAACTGCTCTGTGAGGCAAAGCTGTTGCCAGCTCTTCTCGAGGAGGCCTTAGGAGTGTAACAGCAAAGAGTTCAAACATCGCAAAACATGTATGTTAACCTAAAATCCTTGCTTCTGTGTGAACACAGCAGAGAAGAAATATCTGTCTGTACTACAAGCAGTACTTGCAGCTTTGAAAAAAGATTAAGTTTGTTCCATGCTTTACATATATTTTAATTACATCTTCAGAGTTTATAGTTATGTATCCCTTTGTAAGAGTAATGTAAGAACAAATCTCTCCTTTGAAAGCATCATACAAAACCTTTACTTACAGAACATTCTTTAAGAAATGTGTTCTTTTCTACTAAAAACAGTCATCCATAAAATACATAAACCATCTCAGTGCTCACACAATTGCTTTCCCAGTAATTCTTATCAGGCATTTAAAAATATTGTCTACATTAAAGCGTTCTAGGAGTAAGTACAGGAATAGAAGTAGTGGGAGGTGTGCTGCCATGTCTTGGCTTTTCTCACCTCAGATGCTCTAACAACTGTTTTTCCAGCAATGCTTGAGCCAGGCTTCAGCAGCACCTTTGTGAAACTAACAGAAACAGCTGAAATGGAGCAGACTTACTGCCCAGAAGCATTGCAAGGAAAGCTGAGATCAAAGACCTCCAATGCAAAGGAATTAAACCTTGAAACTTAAGATGTAAAAATACAGATGTGGGTATTTTTGTTTTGGTTTGGTTTGAATGTTTTTGTTTGTTTGGGGTTTTTTGGGGGTGGTGGTGGTTTGTTGTAAGGGAGATTTGACTTTGGTAAAGCTGAGGAAAACCCTGCCAAATTGACCAGAGGGAATTATTTAAGAAATTTTTGATGGATGCCCTCAAATACCTCATCCGATGATATATAACTTGCCATTCACTAGCGTTGCACAATATTTTGCAAAGGTTCATTCAGCTCCCATTAAGTCTGAAACATAGGTACCTACATCTAAACTAGATATCCATAGTCTGATAGTACCCAACTGAGAAGGCTGTTCAGCTCACTCTAAATCAAACACTGCCTGGTTGGTCAGTTAAATTATTCCTTTCTAACTACAGTGAAATTTTGGCCCCATCTGTCACTCAGCCATACAGATTTTGTATTGCAGATGAAAAGGACAAAAATGCAAAACTATTTCTGGAAAATAAGTGGCTGAAAGAGCACTTAAAACAGGGGGGAAAAGTGTTTATAAATGAGAGCTGACCTTAGGAGATAGTAAAAAAACCCTACAGCTATATCTCTCAAATACTGTACAATTTAGTCTGTATGCAAACATAAAGACAAATGTGTATCTCGTATGTGATAGCATAAGAAAATGCAATGCTGTTTCTTTTTAATTGAAATTATGTCTGAGCAATTTTTGTACAGTATCAGCATGCTGGCAGTGAGAGCAGAAAAACCCCAGAAGCTGATCATAAATCAAAACGTGATTAAGTTGTGCTGGGTTCCTTAGCTGAAAAAACAAGCAAAACTAAACCAAAGTCTTCAGCTTAACCCTAAAATGAGAGCTGCTTCCTCTTACTCCAACGTAATACATCTGAACAAGGAAGGGATAGACAACATTCCTACTTCAGGTTTGCCAGCCCTGGCAGTAAGTTCTTTGCAACCACTCTTCAGATTAGACAACCACCTAGACCTAGCCTCTGCTCAGAAAAGCAGACAGAAAACTGTCATGGGACGGTGTCAAGATTCTTTTTCTTTATTGCTAGAAAATACATTTGTGTCAGGGATACAGGAAGCCAGCTGCTGTTTTATAAAGTGCACATGTATTTGCCATTTGGAAATCGTAAGTTGAATATTAAAAAATCATTATACCAAAATGGTATACACAGCCTAGGACCCTATGTGAAACAACGTGAACAAACACTTTAATTCTCTGAGAAATTTCTCTGAGAAGTATTAATAGTAGCCTGCAATGAACTTGTATTTCATTCTCTAATAACGTTAAAAGCTACATGGAGGTGAACATTGCATAAACAATGAAGGAGTAGCAGGATTCTGTTTTAAATATGCTGCAATACAAATCAACACAAGCATCTGCTTAGAACAGCACTGAATCATCATTGATATTCTATGACCCAGCAGTCAAAAGCAAAGAAAAATGTTATTAGCAGTTGTGTACTTCCCTTTGCAAGTAATCCTGCATAAACGATAGCTGCATGATTTAAAAATTTTTAAAAATAAGTAAATAAACCACCTTGGACAACTCTGGCAGATCTCAAACGCAAAAGTTATCTTACAATCAGTTGCATGAAGCATTTTCCTAAATTTAAACTGGAACAAACTGTTAAGACTTCACTAGGAAACCCTGGTACATTTGGTAAAGGTTTTCTCTGTGTGATTTGGAAAGAGTAAATCTGTATTTCAAAGCAACTGAAATGCTCAGGTGTTCCTGAAAGTTTGCCCTGAGATTTTTCTGACATACCAGTAGGATCTGCAATGACCAGTTATCACACACAAGAAACATATTCATACAACTCACATAAACCAGCTCAGTCTTGAAAGTTTCTACCTGACTGCCCTGTTTTAAGAGCTTGCTAGGGCTCTCTAGGGCATACTAAGATTTCACATGTATACATTACAGATGCTTCACAAATGTCACAAAGCAGTCATAAATTTCAAACGACAGCATCGTACATTTTGGTACTTCAGAGCTGCAAGCTGTTCAGCTGCAAGTAATATGTATCTTTTAACATAAAACAATCGGATTACAATTTATCTGCTATGTCTCCAGCTATAAAGATTTTTAAACTCTATACTTAAAAAATGTTAATGGCATTACCCATGGGAAACCTTATAACTTCATAATATCCAGGAGCTTCTGTTCTCTTCACAGGTTCCATGAAGGGCCAAGCGCTTTGATGGCTCTTTGGTAAAGAAAAAAGTAAGGTATCTAATATGGAAACTCTATATTGGAAATCATTTAAAAATTGTTACAGAAGGTAAACTAGAACTAGCACTCACCTTCACTTGCTGCAGGATGGTTTTTAATGTGCTGTAAAGTTGATCTGGATCCTTGGGCTCCTTACTTGAAAGAAAGTATGAATACATGAAGATTAGCTTGAATCCCTTATCTTCATTCCTATGATGAGCATCCTACCTAAAAAGAACTCCAAAGTTTCAAGCATTTTATGGAAGAAATAAAATGGGAAAACACACACCCCGCAAAGGAAAAAAAAAAATCCAACCAAACCCACTTAAGTACTCATCCCTTGCAGATTATTTATCTATTTGCCAATGGATTTAAAGAAATATCAAATGACGTTGTTTAAAGACTTTTCTCAAAGGAATCTCCAAACCGCTTCAACGTTTTACTTTGTGCAGCACTTACCCTCTTTCTTTTCCACTCGGTTTCCAGCCAGTCTCTCCTGTACGCCAACAACATGAGAGGAAAGATTACATGGGAACTACAGTAGGTCAAAACATTGAGTTATCGCAGCTCTAAAAAGATAAGCCATTTCAGCACTGCTGCAGTAAAATGGATTTGTTTTAATACAAGTTACTCCTAAGGAAAATCTAGCCTACAGCCCCATTCAATTTCCTAAGGCCTCTTCTTCCAGACTGCTGAAAAGATTCTAAAATACTCCTACATTAAACACTTCAGTAATTCAGCGCATATGTTACCACAACCTCTGTAAAGAACAACGATGTCAAAGTTATCCAGTTTGATTCCCTAGAGTCAGAGAATAAAGTGCGGAAAAGCACAGCTGAAAAAAATCCCCCAAAAGATGATACTTAAATATTCTAATTCTGGTTTGTCCTGTAAGTCCGTGTGTAGCATAGAACTCATCCTAGTAGAGAGTGCAGTGCATACCAGTGGCGTCAGAGGGAAACTGCTGACTACACTGTGACACAAATCACAGGGGGATCACATAATAAAATTACACACATGTACATAAAAGAGGATCGGCCTGGGATGCCTTGGGGAAGTCTTGAAGACAGCAGTTGTAAGGGAAACATAACAATCTTAATAGAAATCGAATCAGCAGACCCAAACGATTCCATTTTAATCAAAAAGAAATACGTGGCTACATTAGTATTTCTAGTCCTGGACCCTTCTTGGGCTGTTCTGCTTCTGTTATACATTAAAAGAGGTTGATACATACTAATTCCAGGAATGCTTTCTATAGGAATCTGCCGTACTCCGTCTTTGAAGCAAGAAAGGCCAGGATAAACTTTCCGTATCTGAGCTTGTTTCCTTTCTATGAGCTTTTTAATGATCTGTAATAAAGCAGCAGAGTAAACAAAAAATAACTGATTTGCTCAAAAGTAACTCAAAGGATTAATGCAGAACTGTGATGAACAGAAACGCTCTTGCTTCCTAACCCGATGGTCCTTCGAGACCCACCGAAGCTGGTAACAGAGGTGGGCTACCTGGACGAAGACTGGTTCTGCAGATGAGGCTACCAAGTCTCTCAGCTGCCTATTTAGGCACAAATCTGGAAGAAACTGAGTCATTGCTTGCCGTATTGATCACAAGCTGCACAGCTCCTGGGAAGGTGGCAGCAGAGGTAGGGAAGGAAATTTCCTGGAAGCAGGTTTGGGAACTGGCTCCGATTCTAACAGTTGGTGCTTCTGAACTGCTTCATCCTAGCTGGTCAGAAATTTCAAGGCACATACTGAATGCACCTATTTCAATGTACATACGTGTTCATATTCCAGAATTTTAGAAATACCTGTTCACTTCGAAGTCTCCATACAACTATAGGAGTTTCTCAGATATCAGTCAGAGGTACTTTTACTGAAAATTTTCTCTTGAGGAAGTCAGAATGATGCCGCTCTTTGGAACCAAAATTCTGTTCTGCTTGTAAATGCCAGGAAAGGCTTTTCCAGTTCTGGGGTACACTCTGTTCTGCTTTGCAATCTCATTACCTCAATTCTAAGTAATTTGCTTTGGTGCTCTCGGTACACGCTTAGACGCTTCCCTAAGCTTTGTGTGTCCTGAATATGTCACTTTCAAAATGGCTTGCTTCGTAAGTGGGAGTAAAGAAACGCACAGCCATTCAGAACACCATAGTTTGAGAGACTATTTTCTTTGGAAATAATGAAGATGGATGTATTTTTATTTTTAAGGAGCTTCACTCCCTCACACATGGTCTTTTCTCTCGAAGAATAGGAAAAGAAAAAAAATCAGACTTCCAATAGAGGTTACAAACGTTAAGAGAAATGTAGTATACCACAGCACCACGGCCAGATTCCAGCATAACGTCAAAATACTTTCAAACTAATTACAAAATCCACTTTAAACCCCTTCTTACAATTTAGGAACTAGTGGCTGGCTCTTCCTGCTTCAGATGAGCTGTTCATTCAGTAACACTGATTACTAACGAGTCAGCAGGTCACAAAGCTTTGCCTAAAGGGATTTTTCTTATTTTTTAGAACGACTGTAAATAAGCTACACACCAGGTAGTGCAAACTCACAAATGGTGGTTCTGTGACCAGTACCCAGGGTCGGGTGACATGGTCTTAGCAGCCATAGGCATATGCTCTGACTCTTTAAATAAAAGCTGAGATCCCATTAAAAGCTTCACTTCTAAAAGGAGAAGACTAGAAAATTCTGATGTCTAGTACTGGCCCATACCAGCAGCAAACCAAATCAGTACCTAATCTATAGCATCAATGCTCAAAATTCCACTTACGTCCAGGTATCATCTTCATTGCTTTTGATTTGAGCTGACAAGCAAACATTCTTCATAAAGCTGCAGACTGTGAGGGCCATTTCTAAATTTCCTCGGAACAGGGAGAATAAAAACCCTGATCCTTGTTTTGAGTGTCAAACAGGCAATCCTAAGATGCACTTCCAAAGGTGTATATATTTATTCTTTAAGAAAATACAACAGCAAGAAGCTCTCTTTCTAATAATAGTAGACCTGAGATGGGTGGAGGACCAATGCACTTGAGTGTTTCCAAGCGCTTTGAAACAATATGGACATCCCACCAAATCAGAGAGTGAAGAATGCAAAATAACGTAAACAAAAATTGTAAACGAAATGTATAGCACTCAGATGTTGTCTTTCTTTCTGCAGTCACGGGCCACATAGTTATATTGGAATGAAAATAATTGTTCCATAAAGGAGCATTTTAACACAATAAAAAGTCATGAGACTTGACCAACCTTGAAAGAACCAATTATCCTTGTAACTTGTATATCTTTAAAAACACACAAAGGTATTTAAACACAACTTGAGATGTCTTAATTCTTTGACTAATGAACTATGCTATAATATGGAATATAATTTATATATTTCTATCATAAATTTACCTTTAATTTATTATGGACTAAACAAAGAACATCCCACTTGAACTCTGCTATTATATGGAATATAATTTATATATTTCTATTATAAATTTATATTTAATTTATTATGGACTAAAGAAAGAACATCCCACTTAAGCTCTAAAAAGGCACAGCCTGGAAATTTAAGACAGCCCACCCTTGACTGGTATATTAAAACAGTGGCAGAAAAAGTAATCCTCTTTCTTTCAAGTAGAATACAGGGCACGCAATACAAACACTCCATTCAAAAGTCACTCTAAAGTACACTACTGTCATAGAGGGGGGAAAAAAAATGACAAAGCTGCAGAACAAATCAATCTCACAAGATTTTGCTTAGTATCATCTATGACAAAATTTAGCTATGAAATACTCCTCAAAATACCAGTACTTTTCAACACTTCTGTCATCATAAAGTTAGTAAGGTAGAAATTAATGTTTCAGCTGCAAAATTATAGCACTGGGACCTCAATGAAAGAATTATTCTACCTAATAGAAGTACATATTCCAATATTTTAAGCACCAAAGCAAAGACCAAAGCTAGCCTGGCACTGACTGAATTTTGTCTAAACATCTGAATACATCATAATAATCAGTGTTTCATTTCAGCCTTTACCTCTTTTTGCTTTTTAATGATGACAGAAAATTCCGTGTAGGGGATCCTTGGATTTAATTCACATCCCATTAATGTGGCACCCTCATAATCCTTGATGTAGCCAACATATTTTGCTTTTGGTACTTTAATATCTTTGGAGAAGCCCTGAAGAAGAAAAAAGCTCAAGTTGTCATGATGCCATTTTCCTTTTACATTTGTTTTAATTGAGAGGCTATGATGATTTAGAACTAAATTCATTATAATGTTAAAATACAGACAATACAACAGGACGAGTTACAGACCATGGTTAATAGTGTCGCAAACACCTTCTCATGGGAGTCACTTGATACAAGAATAGTTAATTGCTTATATGCATAGGAAAACAAGGGAGATAGGGAGATTAAGAGATGGTCAAAAAAGATTTTTACTGTGTATAAATTTCCTGGATTTTTCAAAATATTTGCTATTTTAATATTAAAGGATGCTAGTCTTGTAGTCATCAGTCAACCAAAATTGCTCTGAAGTCAATGAAATACAGTAATTTTATAACAAGAAAACACAATATTTTTTTCCAAAGTTATACCACAGTCTTCATACAGTTCAAAAGTTAACTGAAAAACAAACCCACAAAAGAATTAGCCAAGACAATAAAAAGCAGCATAGGACTCTCCCTTTTGGCTGCATTTTATTCTTCTGTTACAGAGGTTACAGCCTCAGTAAAATGCAGAAACCAAACCAGGACTTCTGCCTCAATTTACCATCAGTGGCTTCAGACTTACATGGAGACTGGGCACCTTCAAACTGGGGAAGGGACATTTCAGACACAAAAAGGGTCTGTCTGCACAGCCGCGTCACAAGCCCCGCTTTTATTCATTTTGAATGTGTGAAGAGCAAATTGCATCAGTTTTATATACAAAATCACAGAACAGCTGCAGTTGGGAATAGACTTAAGGAGGTCACCTAGCCCACTCCCTGCTCAGAGCAGGTCTCATCAGGTCTGGTTGCTCAAGGCCATGTCCAGTCTTGAAGACTGCCAAGGACAGATTCCACAACCTCTCTGGGCAACATTTTCCAGTATTTCACCACCCTTAGGACAGGAAGAAAAAAAAAAAAACCAACTTCTATCTAGTTGCAATTTCTCACGATCCAATTTCTGTCGCCTGTAGTCCTATTGCTGTGCATGTCTGAGAATAGCCTGACTCCATCTTCACTCTGCCATCTGACCAGATAGTTGATACCTGTTTAATCTACCAAATCTGATTTGACAGATTAGACATCACAATCCTTCCTGAACCTGAACCTCACGCTTCAAATCAGGAGGAGCTGTGAGCACAGGTCAGGTAATTTCGAGTCTGCCACAGGTATGTCTGGGCTTTTCTTACGCCTCTTACAGCATCAGTGAACGCAGTGAATGAATGAAGCAGCAGCCAACCCATATTTGACTGGTTTTTACATCTGCTAGGCCACACACCTATATTCAGGTGATTCCATCGAAGTAAAATGCATTATAAGCTAATACCATTACACAAGATGAATACAGAGCACGTTTGTAGATAAAAAATACACACATAAAATTGCACTATGCATTTTATCCAACTGCTTTGTCAGATCTAGCTTTTTAGTTCATCACTGCTAGGTGTTAACTTCTTGCATCAAGGAACTTCTTACATTGACTTACTTGTTTTTTGAAGTAGCCGATAGCGTATTCATCTGCGTACGTGAGAAAGTTGAGAATGTTGTGTTTGATGTGGTACTCCTTCAGATGGTTCATTAGGTGAGTCCCATAACCCTGTGTGAAACGTACGAGGAGAAAGCCGTTGCAAAGCCTTTGGGGACTGCACACATTAGAAACTGTGGACTAAGGGTTATTACAGACTGTTTTTCAAAACGCAGTCTTTCCTCTAGATCCTGTTTTAAAGATTTTCTCCTAACTATACTTGGTGAAGCAGCCTCAAGATAAAACCATTTTCAGCCTTGTTCCCCTTGTTCCCCAACAGGGAACACAAAATACCACATTTTCTTGTGTCTGATTCACTTTTAATCTAAAGGAGACCAAAACCTAGACTCTGTAGGGGTAAAAGCATGGCTCTACAGAGGTACATTGTCCTGGAAGCTGTAATTGAAGGTGCAGACGTTATTTTTTTCCTTTTAAGTTAGATATCAACTATTAATGGTCACATATTTCACCAATAGCAAAACTACGTATATTTTAATAATAGAGCACCCTTTCTTAGCCGTATCACTTGGAAACTTCAAAAAAGGAGGAACACCATTCTGAGATGCGTCCCCTGTTTCACTGTGTTCTGTGCACCTGTAGCAGAAACAGCCTTTGCCTCAAAGATTTTTTCATCTGAATTTATCACAGGGCATAAGAGGGTATAGTGAAACAGTTATTACCATAATAAGCAGCAGAAAATTATTGAGTCCACAATCAAATAAATAGCTATGCCTTCTGACTGCCCACAGGAATAATTTTCATTTTCATTCAACCCCAAAGTAAACAAGAAGTTCCATTTATTCACAAGTAAGCTATAGTCTTCCTCTTCTGCCGTGAGATGAAAAAATGTGAAACAGACAGGAAAGCCCATAATAATGTGTTGCTTCTGCATACATTCCAATTCTAACATCATGGAGACTAACTGGACACTTACAGAAATACATACGGAATCCTTCTGGGTACTTTGTTCTTGAAAACCGGGGAAATTTTCACTTACGTACATAAGCCAGAAAAATAAATCAGAAAATACATACTTTTGATTCAAGTCACAATTTAATAGCCCCAAACATGGAAACAGCCAGATAAAAGCAAGTTAGGTAAGTGCTGAAGCTTAATACAAAAAATGTAGAAGTGACATGTTTTCTTTAAAGTCCTGCTAATCTAGGTATAAAATTTGTGTCCTTCCTTTCCAGCTAGTGTTTGGCGCATCTGGCATTCAGACCTCATATTTGAAATTGAGACCCCTCATATGTGTAAAGATAAGTACTTCTGAATTTGAGGAGGCTCTTAAAGCTGTATGTTCACTTGTTCAAGTGGCACACATCAGGCACAGCATCAAATATACAGAAGTGGTTTGACAACTGGCAACATGTTAAGTGGTATAGCATTTCTTCACACTCAGAAGCGCTCAAGATAATGAAGAGACTTTCTAATTGCAAATCTGAGTTCTCAGATTCTTTGAAGAGGACAAAAACTCTGAACCGAAATTTTTAATGAAAAATATTTTCCTTAAATGCAGACTAGCCAACGCACACTAACTAGCCAAGCTCCTCACTTCCCTTCTCATCAGCAGGGAGAAAGGGACAGCATTTGAAAGACTGCCTTTATTTACACCTGAAACACTGCAACTCATCCCAGTAATTCTCAAGAACCTAATCTCTGACAAAAAGCGTCAGCTTTGTGTCTGAAAGAAATTCCAGCAATTATGATGGCAATTACTTCAATCATTTTTTGCTGACCTATTATTTTTATAATCTTCACAGGATTCATTCATTCTCACAAACACTTGCCAAAAGTCTAACAATCCTAAAAGGAAACTAAGCCATGTACAGCAAAATTTAAAAGAATTTTGTAACATGGGATCAAACTATCTCAAAACCAACCCAACTTTTAGATATCACATATAAAGGAAAGCAGTACCCATATTTCTTAATCCAGCCACAATCTCAATTAAAATAGGAATTTATTTTTCCCAAGAGTAGGCAGCTCATCCATGTGTGAACATTTCTTTTTTTCTCAGTTACCCGCTGGTAGGGGTCACCTTACTCGGACAGGAACATGGGAAGGTAAATTTTCAGACAGAGTCAACTGATTCAGCAAGGCACCCAGAGGGTAGCAGAATAAATTGTGCATTATGTGTGCATATGCAGCCTCGAAGGCTCTCTGATCGGTCAGATTTATTTGCTCTATTATATTCTGAAAGGTTATTCCTGGAGAATCACAACACACCTTTGGCAGCCTAACTTTGGCAGTGTAGTGCAGTAGGTTGTTTTAGTGGAATTAAAACACCCCTTTTATCAACTAGTCAAGCTTAGAATAGATATAACTTAAGCATATTCCATTATTTTTTGCATTTGCTAAAATGCCTCGGATACTCTTATGACAGACCACTGCTAACCGTAAGGCAACGTTCCTCTAACACCAGAGCTGAATAAAATCAAATATATTCCAAGTACAAACAGCTGTCACAGGCTTTCAATCCTGCTCTGTTATCCTTCCACAGCCAGAGGTCTTCCCTTCAAAACAAGGCACACAATTTCTGCATGCTCAACTGCTACAAACTCTGAATTAACCCACCCCTCGGCTCTTGCAGTTTCAACTGAAAAACATGAAGCTACAGCACCATCTATAGGCAAAATCCCCAAAGTCACAGTTAGATCTACCTGTAGTCCCAGGGAAAGCAGAAGGGATCTCCTGTATTCGTAGTGATCTATATTTTTTCAACACAGCTGCTAATTCTCAACACTCGGAGAACATTTTGTAAAATTAACTCAAAAATAGAGTGTATAGAATAGACCACGCGCTTATTTTGAGATGCAAAACTATATCTAATTTATAGATAGATATTTGATTGTAGTCATGTAATCATGACGAAGTGATTGAACACAAATTACAGTCACACACAAGCAATACTTGTTTCAAGTCTAACCACGAGGTGTTACACTACACAGAGGCGCAACTGCTGGAGACAGAGGAGTGAACAGTCCAAGAATGGGAGACTACTGGCCCCTGTTGTTGTATTGAGAAATATTTTATTTCTTTAACTACAAGTAATCCTACTATTACGCTGACAATTCTAAATCTGCACATTTGTTTAGGTTTTGTGTATTATATTCTGAATCACTGTATCTTTCAAACTCTATTTTTGTTTGGCAACTCCGCAATATATTCAATGTGGCTAACAAAATTAGGAGCATGTGCTGTAGAAAATGGGACTCAAGTACATTTAATAAACTCTAGTTGAGCATTATTTTTACCTTGACTTGCTCATTGGAAGTCACAGCACAGAAAACAATCTCCGTAAATCCTTGGGAGGGGAACATGCGGAAGCAGATACCACCAATAACACGACCATCTTTTATTAACGCAAGGGTCTTGTGTTTCCTGAGTAGACAAAAACAACAGTCACTTTAATTCAAGCACATAGTACATCAAATGCCGTTACCTACCTTTTTTCAGAAACTTGACTCGCTTTTTTCCACAATGCTAATGCAATTGTATATGCCTCTGTTAAGTTAGCTGCTTATATCTATAGAAGAGTTGCTATTCTAACACCATGCTTTGAATTTACCGTAAAATTAATCATGCACGCAGCAAGGTCCTGGCCTCGCCAAGTACTCCTAGATACTAGGGTAATGCCCAATAAATAAAGAGTTGTATTGCTTTCATTGAGTCTATTGCTGACAGTTATGCCATTGCACAGTTCTCAGGATGATTTTACCCTGACTACATTAGAGATTAATGGAGTTACAGGACAGTAAGTCCTCTCTAACGGATTCCTGTTTCCTTGCATGCACTCTCTATAGCTAAGCTACCAGTTTCAAATGCAGCTGATGATGCAAGAAATGATATTTGTTATTTCTAATGACCCTCTCTTAGTGGAATCAAGACCAGAATAAGTATCTATTTCTGTTGCTCTTACACTGACTGCCAGGAAACCGTAACAAGGTGCAACCTGAACTCCTGTGTCAAGGACTAAAATTTTAGTGTAACCCTCAAGGTCTGGAAAGATTGACACTGCACCCATTTTCTAGATTATTCAATACATGGTATCATATAAATACAGTAAATTTACAGAAGACATCGTTTTTGGGGTAAAGGTTAGTGCGAAAAGTGAGCCCTCGCCATAAACAGTGGTCTGAAGAGTAGTTATGTTTTATGTGCTACCATTGAAGGAGATTTTATACATTTTATAAGTACAAGAAAAAGAAGAATATATTTTAGTGCTTTTTGTTTGTGGAATGACAGCACAAATGCAGTAGTTTGAGCTTTTAATTTTGTTTACTCATGTCTGAATTGTTTAAGTAACAAGATTCAGTAAGGATGGGCGTTTTGGAAATAAGAACATTAAAGGCGATAGTAAGTAAGGTAATAACTGGGAAAAAAAAGAGATTTGGGAAGAGAACTGTCAGACTCCAGTATCTCACATTTGATGCAGGTTTGGGGGTACCCACTGTTTAGCACGGGTCTCCAGTGTGTGTGTCCCTGGAGACTCACAGCAGACGCTGGGGTACCCTGAGCTGCCCAGGCGATGTGCTTCGCTCCCTTCGGGTCAATGTTTGCCTCAGGCACACAGAGGAGGGCATTTCCCAGCTGTTGCAATATCCGTACCTCCTCCTCAAGCACAGACTGCTCTCCAGACACATATCTATACTGAAGAGCACTTAACTACCAGCAGTTCCTCTCAACCTGCTAGAAGAGTCTTTCCCAGTAGGAAGTACGGGGGAAAGCCATGACTCAGCACCACTGCTTCAGAAATTTGCTTTGCTATTTGGTTACGAGGGAAGGTGGCTTTCTCAGCCAGTAGCCCCTGCTTGAGACCATAATGCTGCTCCGGCTCCTAAACTCAGACAGGATCCCGGCGCTGGCTCTCTCTCCCAGCTGAGCACCTCTTACCCCCACACAGGAGAGGTAAAAGAGAGTGGGCTGGTGCTGGCCCTCACCAGACAAGTGCTGTTCCTCCCTGAACAACCCAGGGGAAGGCCCCAGGATCAGTCTCTTGTGCCCACAGACCGAGCCCCCGTCCAACAGCCCCCAGCACTGGGCTGCTTGTGCTTCGGGGCTGGCACAGCCCCAGCAGCAGCAGTGTTTGCTGGCACCAAGAGAATATGGCTGAGGGAATGCCAGCGAGCCTGAACGCAGAGGGAATGGTTCCAGAAATGTTTTCCTAACCGCTGCAGCTATAATATAACACTGGGCACAAAGACAGGCACTGATATCGCTGGTGGTGGAGACAGGTTCTGCCACAACCAGGCTGCAGTTGGCTGCGATCAGCTCAGTCTGAGCTCCTCAAGGTCTCTGTTGGCACAAAGCAACGAGCCTGCCCCCTCCACTGCGAAATGCTGCAGTCAGTGCAGTAAAACCCTAGCCCAGGGGTCCCCAAACTTTTTAACCAGGGGGCCGGTGCGCGGATGCAGTGGCAGGCAGCCATCTGCGGCTGCTTGGTTTCCCCCCCAACCCCTGGCAGGGGTGGGCGGGGGGGTCTGTAAATACCTGGGGCCGGATTGAGGACCCTGGGGGGCCGTATCCAGCCCGCGGGCCATAGTTTGAGGACCCCTGTCCTAGGTTGTTATCGGGGACAGATTGTTCAGAGGCAGAAATTTTGGGAGAACACACTGTTGAAAGGAAGCAGACCCTGTGAGAAACGCAATGCTGGAAAAGTGGACACTGCTGAGGAGAACCTCCCTTCATGCTTGAGCAGCTGAGGCACAATTCAGTCAGGACACTGGGCTAGGTGGAGGACCACATGCAAACTGTGGATGCTGCTACAACCAGTGTGTCTCTTTTCAAGTGCTTGCAGTGTAAAGCTGCACCCAAAGCAAGCCAAGAAGCTTGCACTGATCAAGAGAAAAGCAACGTGCTTGGGTGGATGAGGAGTGATTTCTCCCATGCTGACTTAAACATTGCTGTTTATACAAACATAGAATTGTTTAGGTTGAAAAGACCTTTAAGACCATGAAGTCCAACCATTAACCTAGCATTGCCAAGTCTGCCATGAAACCACATCCTGAAGTGCCACATCTACATGCCTTTCAAATACCTCCAGGGATGGAGACTCAACCACTTCCCTGGGCAGCCTGTTCCAATCCTTGGCACACCTTTTGGTGAAGAAATTTTTCCTAATATCCAAGCTAAGCCCCACCCTGGCACAACTTGAGGCCATCTCCTCTTGTCCTATCTCTTGTTACTCAGGAGAAGAAAGTGACCCCCACCTGCCTACAACCTCCTTTCAGGTAGTTGTAGAGAGCAATAAGGTCCCCCCTGAGCCTCCTTTTCTTCAGGCTAAACAACCCCAGTTCCCTCAGCTGCTCTTCATAAGACTTGTTCTCTGGACCCTTCACCAGCTTCACTGCCCTTCTCTGGATGCGCTCCAGCACCTCAAAGTCTTTCTTGTAGTGAAAGGTCCAAAGCTGAACACTGTTCTTCATAAATCACACAAGTTCTCATCAAAAAACTTCAGTCTCTGCTGCCATTTGGTGCAAGATCTCCACAGACGATGGAGCAGCCTGCAAGTTAGTATGGGCCTGGAAACCACTAATAAGCGTCATAATTACTTTCTGACTTTCAGTTCTAACATTAAAAAATATAAGATAGGTAGAAGCCTTCCCCACAGGCCCACGTCCCTGTATCAGGTTTGTGTGGCAAGGTTTTGGTAGCAGGGGGGCTACGGGAGTGGCTTCTGTGAGAGGATGCCAGAAGCTTCCCCTATGTCCAACAAAGCCAATGCCACCCAGCTCCAAGACGGACCCACTGCTGGCCAAGGCTGAGCCCATCAGTGATGGTGGTAGCACCTCAAGAAGGGGTCTGCGGGGGAAGGGGGGGACCGCAGACTGGAGCAGGGCAGGGTGTGGGGACCCTCCCCCTGAGGGGGAAGGAGCGGCAGGGACAGCCTGTGATGGACTGACCCCAGCCCCCTGCATTGCTCAAGGGTAGGAGGGAGAGAAACTGGGGAGTGAAGTTGAGTCCAGGAATACAGCAGGAGTAGGGGAAAGGTGTTTTAAGATTTATTTTTTATTTTCTCATTGTCCTACTCTGGTTTGATTGGTAATAAAATCATTTCCCCAAGTCAAGTCAGTTTGGCCCATGACGGTACTCGGTGAGCGATCTCTCCCTGCCCTTATATCTTAACCCATGAGCCTTTCGCTGTATTTTCTCTCCTCCGTCCAGCTGAGGGGGGGGGAATGGTAGAGTGGCTTTGGTGGGCACTTGGTGTCCAGCCAGGGTCAACCCACCACAGTCCCACAACAAGAAGTCACTTGTCATTAATACAGCCACCGAGATAGTATTTGGGTAGAATCCAATTAGATTACCCAGGAGTTAATGGGAGCCTGAAAAGATGGGGAAAGGTTAGCACAGGCAGAGCTGTCCTCCACGCCACCTCTGCTGGTCCCTTCCTACATTGCTCTGGCAACCAGCACCACCCTCTTCGTCTCACCCCCTAAACCCCTCTCCAGCAGTACTCACGGATCAAAGACCAAGCGTGTGATGTACTCCTTGGGCATTCGAGGCAGCTGATGGGAGAACACATTCTGCAAACCAACCAGCCACATCATGATCTTCTTGTTGGGCTTCTGGTTCAGCGAGTTGCCAACTACGTGGAACTCGATCACCCCCCTGCGCTCCTCCAGCCTCGCCGCCTCGTCCCGGGCCGAGTGCGCCGAGAGGAAGTTGGTCTGCACCACACAAAAGAGGAACAAAGTCACGTTTTCGAGATTTCACATCCTCTGATGGAACAGCCTTAAGCACACACCCTTCTTTTTTCCAAGCCATCTTTTTTAAAAAAATAGAGCTACCAATGATTAACTTTTTTAGCAGAAGTGACACCATCAAATAAGCTGGATGGAAGTCTATACTATAGCATACAAAGGCTTATTCAAACTTCTTTTCAGAAAGATTCGGTAACAACAGCGATGGCTATGACTCAAGAAGTTTCAAACTCTCGAGGGACACACTCATCCAGTTGAAGCCTATGCCCCTAAGTCTTCATATTTTCTTTAGTCCAGCCAGCTTGGACAAAAGCAGTGGATTTGCCTACACATACTGCAAATCACGTATTTTAATGGTGGTACAGGCAAAGCTGTATTTTTTTTCATTTTAGTAGTGTTTTCCACTATCTATGCCACTATTATATAAGCCTAAAAAGAACATTTTAATGCCTACTGATTTTGCTGTTATGTATCTAGGAATGCATCCATATATTTGAAAGGAGATTAATTTTTTCAATACAGACGATTTATTTAACTTTTTTTTCCAGATCACTTTACAATGCCAAAACATCTCTGCATGCACATACTGTTTACTTTTTAGAGCAAAGTTTGGCTGCTGTGTTTCTAGTCACTGCCAGCCCCAACAGCCAGACTGGCACAGCATTTGTAATACGCAGAGCCATCAGTCACAGTATATAGTTTGAGTAAGAAATGTAGGTGGGGTTCCAAATCTTCAGCAGTCTCTAGCTAAACCTTGGCAAACAAGAGCTGCTGGCAAAACACAGCCTGGCGAAGGAAACAGAAGGACGAAAAGCCAGCCAAAAAAGAAAAAGCAAAAAAAAAAACAAAACTGTGCAATTCTGTACATGGCATAATTCTGCAATTCTGTTTGTTTTTCTCTTCCAGCAGAAAAAAAGAGCAACTGTGGAAGATGGAGCAAATAACTGTATAGATCAGCCCTTCTGCACTAACAGAGGTTTTAACTTTGGATCTTTCATTCTGCTGCAATATTTGAACCCCATTTACCTTAAGAACTACATCTATGACTAATAATACTCTGGAACTGTTGTGTAACAGAAGTACCTTGCAAAATAACCTGGAATCCACTTTTTTTACTATCACTAGTTTCCAATTCTCTTTGCAAACAGTACACAATGCGTAAAAAAAAAAATCAGAACTATTCACGTTAATGATGCATTTCATCAGCATTTTTTTCTCACCTAATCATACTCTTCAAACGTCTCTATTTTTCTTATTGACAGCATAGCAAGTTTTGTGGACTCGTAGCTTACAATACTCTGTCCATGTGGAATATTTACTAAAATCACACCATTTACAAACAGACCATTGCAACACCAGGTCTATATATTTCTTACCTCTGGCCCAAGCATTGCTGCAGGATCTGTAATTGTTGACATTACTTCATTGATTAACTCAATAGGAATATCTCCTACAATCCTTGGTCTTTTGGAATCCTCCAGAGAATAGGGTTCATTATTTTTTCTCTTTTCCCCTATAAAAAAAAAACAGGACAAATTAGAAACAATGAAATTGTTACAGACTTACATTATGAAGTCTAGGACTTATGCTATATTCTCTAGTTTGTATGTCAAGTTTTGGGTGGTTTTTTTAATTCCCTATAGAAAAGGAGAAAGAGAAGTATTGTTTAGAATTCATTTATTTATCACTGCTGTAATTCTGTCTTTGCACTGGGATATTAGCATGAAGCAGGATGAATATACTTCTCTTTCTCCTATGCGTTTGCAAATTCATAGTGAAACTATTCGCTTTTCCTTTTTGATTCAACATTTTCTGCAGTGAACCTCCGTGCTGCTTTCTTGGAAGGTCAGTGCTCAATACAAAAATTATAGCGAATACTTCTAGGTAACATGAAATCCCATTTCAGATTCACTGGAATTAAGTACCCATTATAGAATTGTTTCACCCTTTTTGTAAGCTAAGCAGCACATACAGTCAGATGTCATACATATTTGACTTAGAAAAATCCATTGTATTGGGTTTGCGTGGCAAGGTTTTGGTAGAAGGGGGGCTACAGGGGTAGCTTCTGTGAGAAGATGCCCGAAGCTTCCCCTGTGTCCAGCGGAGCCAGTGCCAGCCAGCTCCAAGATGGACCTGCCACTGGCCAAGGCTGAGCCCAACAGTGATGGTGGTAGCACCTCTGGGATATAACATTAAGAAGGTAAAAAAAAAACCAAAACAAAACAAAAAACCAAAACCTCTGCGCAAGCAGAAGGGAGGAGTGAGAATATGTACAACAACCCTGCAGACACCCAGGTCAGTACAGAAGGAGGACAGGAGGTGCTCCAGGCACTGGAGCAGAGATTCCCCTGCAGCCCCTGGTGAAGACCACGGTGAGGCAGGCTGTGCCCCTGCAGCCCATGGAGCTCCATGGTGGAGCAGGTACCCACCTGCAGCCCATGGAGGAGCCCACACTGGAGCAGGTGGGTGTCCGAAGGAATATGGTGACCCATATGAAGCCCATGATAGAGCAGGTTTTCTGGTAGGACTTGTGGACCTTTGGGGGACCCACACTGGAGTAGTCTGTTCCTGAACGACTGCACCCTGTGGAAGGGACCCATGCTGGAACAGTTCATGAAGAACTGCAGCCCATGGGAAGGACTCACATTGGAGTCCTTCCCCTTTCTGTAAATCCAGGTACACAAAACCCTTTCCAAATGCTCGCTAAGCCCTTCACAGATAAAAAAGTACATTGAATTTCCATGCATGATATTACTCACGCATTTAGTCATTCCATTCTTAATCAGTTTATTATTGTTTCTTCTAACTGCCTGAAATAGGAGACTTACAATTTCATTAATTCTCTTAGAACCCCTTTAAAAACTGGTTCTGCATCTGTGGTGTTTCAATTCTGTAGTGCCAAGGGCAATCCCAATGATGGCTCAGCTGCACAAAATGATTAGTTCATCAATTCCATATTTCTTTTCAAACTCTCAAAAAAGATAATTTATTTAGTGACTACTTACTACTCATTTTGTTGATCTGTAATTAAAAAAAAGTATCTTCTACTCATTCCCACTTTTAAGACCATTTCCCAACCTGTCCCTCAAAGAAAGCTGAAGTTTAGGAGCTGCCTTAAGTTCCTCTGTAGTGAACACTGAGGCTAAGAATTCATTTAGCTTTTTCTTCTTTCTTGAGGACTCACTTTACATAAGCTCACGATCATGTGTCTGACCTACAAATTTTCTTGACAGGCTCATTAATCCTGAGGTGTTTGGGAAAGGATTTATTTTTGAGAATTTATGCATTTGACAACTACTTTTCCCAAAAAACTTTTTTTTTTTTTTTTTAACCTGACCTTATTCAGGTTTTAAATTTAAACCTGGTTGGTGTGTTTGTGCTTTTCTTTATTGCTCAACTGTATGCAAGTTCAGCACCTTAAAAGATTTTTAAAAAAATATGCAATGGCTTCTTGTACTCTGTCTTCATTTAAATGAAACATTTTTTCATGGCTCATAATACATGTGCTCCAAGTAAAGTATTTTGCAACACCCTCTGACACCAGCAGACCTTTCCACTTTTTAACTTAATTCAAACAATATTTTTTTTTCAAATACAGTTGCCATTTATGCTAGTTAAACATCACCATAGTAGGGAAAAGTATAAGCATGCATGTCATTTAGCAAAAACACATCAAGTTCACTACTGCAGAGTGAAGGCAATGGTCACCGTACACCACAACTACTGATAACATTAACAGAAGGTGAAAAGCAAGCCTCCCTCTCTGTTACCTAGGTTTGGGTCAAGGGCAGAAGAAATTTTGCAAGCAGGACTCATACTCCCACTGTTGGGTTGCTCCAGAGACGAAGGACTTGCACTGTATGAAACAGATCTTGCCACAGGAGGAGGACTGATAACTGCAAAGGCATAAAAGAGAAACAAAAATATCAGGACACAGAACCCTGAAGGACTGTCACAATGATGGACCCAACTTCACACCCACCACCTGACAAGTACCAGCTAACGAGCAACAGAGCAGTGCCACCAGTTCACAAGCAGAGGCATGAAAGCTTTATCTCAACATATTTTTCTAAACTTCTACCTAACGAGGCACTGTATTACTGCTGGATGACAGAGGCTGCAAATAGCAGGCTTTATTATTCTGCAGTGCTGAGCACAAGCTAAGAAAACAAACTTCCTTCACATACCTGCCAAGCCTGCTGGTGTTTAGCTTCATGAAAAGGCTTTTTTGGGGGTCTATTGAAAAGCAAAATCTCATCACTCAGCTTCAGCCATCCACTTTAACAGTGTTCAAAGGCTGGTTGGACAAATCAAATGCAATAAAGGGAGAAGCTGTTGCACCAGCCAAGAGCATGAAACTATTATTCTAAAAGGCCACAGACTAACATCTCCCTCTCGAATATTAAAAAAAACCCACCAACATTCATCCCAAATCATCCAGTTTTCATTTGTGTGAAGACTTTTGGCAGGTGAGCAGGGAGTTGAGGTGAAAGCTTGTAGTCTGGACACCTGCAGTCTTTCTCTTTGCATGCCTTTATCCCGGTGTAATCACCAGCAACAGCTCTTTTGTACCACATTCATACCAAGAACCCAGTGCTGAAGAGGTAGACATTAAAATGAAGTACTGCAGAAATGTACATGATAGAATGAACACTGAGAGCAACACAACTTTAGAGTTGCAATGAACTTGTGCCAAAGGTGTAACTCACCAGCTCACGGTGCAGACCAGGAATGCCTCACAAAAAAAGTATGTATCTGTCACAGTGGAATTTCTCTGCTACTCTAGGAAAATCATTACCAGATAAAGGGCTGACACGATGGTTTTGTCAACTGATAATCACAATTGCTTCAAATACGGATTTGTTAAAAAATACTGAATTAAATAGCTGAAAATTGAAGTCAACCCCTGAGCTGCATAAATGGATTTTAAATAGTTTTGAACAGGAAGGAGGAGGAGAAGGGGAAACTGGAAGAAAATCATCAGTGTCTCCGTGCAATTTTAGGGATGACTTAGATCAGTACCCTAACTGAGGAGAAGTGAATAAAGCTGCAGCATAGCTGATGAGGCACATCAATAAGAAACAAAGCAAGGAAAAGCTAAAAAAAGCCAACAAAATCAAAGGCATGTGTAAAGGCAATGGAACATCTGATGTAGAAGGTTCTTGCTTTCCTATGCTAGGTCCCTACATCCCTGCTGCTAAGGAGATGGAGGACAGGCATGGGTTTACATGCGAGGGGACCACTGTCCAGCAGGTGACCCATTTACCCACTGACCATTCTCTCTGCCCACAATGGGTGCACTCAAGTGGCTTGAGCACTCAGACGATTTGCCTCAGCCTGCTCCATTGGTACCTCCAATTAGACGGATTTCATCACCAAAATGGGATCTTTATATGAGGAAGCACCAGAGAGTCAGACACCTGACACCCTACTCGAGGCAGACCGATTTCAGTACAGGCTGCTATGTATAAAGCCGCATTTCTATGTCTCATTCCTTAGAATTCCTGACTCGCACAGGTTCATCTCTAAGTTCAGGTACTCTCTAACCCATCACTAAATGCAAATTACCTGTCTGGATTCCCAGCTGGCCAGTTCGGGAACTAGACAACATGAAATCCTGATCCCAAATGGGAGAATTCTGGCTGTACACTTCTTCTTCCAGCATCGACAGAAACCTAGGCACAAAACCAGATGAAATTTTAACTTAATAGGATCGCTCAAAACAGGTTATTTTTCAGATTAAGCATTTGCAACTTGTTTTAATTTGAAAATATTTACTGATTCAGTAGGAAAATGCTGTTGGCAATTTCCTTTAAAAAAAACAAAACACAGTAGAGTGGGTTTACCTATGAAATTTTATCTCTGATTATAAGCAGTATCTTATTTGAAAATGCAGAAACAGTTACAAACTACTTTTACAGAACAAACCTCTGCACTAGTAAGAAAGCTGAGTTGACAGATGCCAAGGTACTCATGTTATACAATGACAAATGAAAAAAATATGTCTATTTTGATCAACCAGTGTTTTGCAGATGCACTTGCTTTCTGCCTCTTACAGATTTACAAAATCCCAGTGTTAATTATTAACAACACACTTAGGAAGATATTTTCATTCCTTGAAGTGTCCTACTGTAACACTGAACTGCATGTTTGTGCTTGCCTAACAACATTTTTAATCTTACTTTGGTACACTTACAGAAACAGCATGATTTTAAACCTCTCTTGCTAGTATCAGATATGAAAGAAATTCCACAAATCAGACTATCCAGCACGCCTGCCTTCACAGGGGTAATACATCAATTCCCTCTTAGAAGCAAGATAGCTGCTTATCCTATGTTGCACAAAAGCTGTTTTCAGACCAGAAGTTGACACAGCACATTTTTACCCTCTGGAGTCATCTGTATGTATAGAAACCAGTCAGCTGAAACCAACAGGACCGTTGAGTAAGACTTTCTTGCACAGGATAAGGATTTTCAGGATCAAGTCCTACTCCTGTATTTTATATATAGGGCATTTATAGCTAAGCACAGCACTGTGTAGTGTTTGCTGCTATCTACACAGCTGATAACAGCTATAACATTTGTGACGGCTACTTGCCCACCTGTGATGGAGCAGAAGCACAAATTAAATTTCAGCCAAGGCTACCTAGCTACATCTACAGGCAGCACAGAGGCTCTGTGTTCAGACCCCGTGCAACTGTTTGCTAGGTACCTACAGACATAACCTGTGGGTGCTGCCTTTGCCCAGGAAGGAGCAGCTGGAGCAGCCGGGAGCCCTGCACTGATGCCAGGCACCGTCCGTGCTCTGAGCCGCAGCTCCTCTGCAGGGTTCACCCTGTGTAACACCAGCAGAGAGACAAATGCTTCAGACAAGCACAGCCCATAAAAGATTTAAAGATTTTTCATATTTCCCACAGATCATCAGCAAACAGTGCTTGTCTGTCTTTTTTTTTTCCCCAGCAGAATATTAAAAGGAACTTCAGTGAATAATAATGCTTTTCAAATTACTTATTGAGGCTGTAAAAAGCAGGGGAATCAGGGGGCATATGCACACCTCCTTCCCCCCCACACCTGCTCCTCGTATCAACATGGTGTTAAATCCTTTTTTTATACCTCTTTCAAGGCCAGATCATGATCCTATTCCCAGATATACACAAACATTCCTGTATCCATAACAGTCTACCCCAGAGAGAGTTTAAATTCTTCAGAGTGGTAAAGGGCACTATTAATAATAGTAGGAGGGACAAATCCTGGCTCTACCCAACTTTGGAAAGCTCTTGTTTTTCATTCCCCTGAGCACTAACCCAACCCTAGCCCCAGGCGGTGGCTTGCATACCAAAAGTGCCACCAGCTCTCTTGTAGGTTCTGTGTTGTTTGAAGGGACAGACTTTTAAAATACGGGTTAGAGAGCCAAGCCACCCTGACAAAATAAAGATATTTTTGAAGTGATACACTATTTTAACGGGAAGCAAGTAAGATGAATAAAGCTTTTTATAAAGCAAAGCCCTAGGACAAAGCAAAACAAGTGGTTGTGTATATACAATACATTAGTTCAAGCTATGTCAGAAAAGAGAGCTGTAGGATCTACTTGTTGCTGAATAAAAGGAGAAATTCTTTTAAGCTACAGGTAATTTTTCCATTTCCATGCCAAAGTGGCATACTACTAGTTAACCCTGAATGCAGGCACGTTGTGACCCCTTACTTGGGAAAATGGGTGAGGATTAGTGTTCGTTTCTCTTGAGGAAGCTTGTCTTTTTCTTGCCTGGCCTGCTCCAGCAGTTGCCGTCTCATTACAGTAAAAACAGAGCGAAGCAATGTCCTACCGAAAACCTGTGTGGTTTCATACCGAGGTAGACTGTCACAGAACTGAGGGACATTGCAATAACAAAGCCATCTGTAAAGGGAAAAAAAGCCAGATAATTATCACCATCTAACATTTGAATTAATGCAATAAACCCACTACCCACATCATTTATAACGCAGCTGAGCCTATATGACCATATAAATCAGTTCCACATCAAGTCTGGACAGAGTTAAGCAGCGTTTATATTGCTCAGTTTTTTAAAGAAATGACAGCCAAGTACTTTTAAGTCTCCATATATTCTTTTTCTCTGCGGTCTAGTTTCCACAAAGCACTCTTGTTCCAGACAATAATCATTGATCACAAAAAATTCACGTTGATGTCAGGGATTCTCACCACAGCTCATTCATTCAGCCACCCAGGTCTCCTGTGTGCAGCTCCAAAGACCCTTACTAGCCTGGGCCATTTTCCCCTCTTTAAACTTCTACATTTCCCCACATAGACACAAAAAGGGTAACACATGTAACTAGCTCCATCCCAATCTGACTGGGCTCCCATCCTGGTCTCCCACCAGCTGGCTTCTTCCCATTACACCCTGACTTGATACTCTTTCATTTAGCAGTAACTCCCTCCATAAAGAATTCCACATTAAGGAGTGCATGTGATAATGCAGCATGTTGAGTTCCTCTCCTTGGAAAAGGGATCATGGTACTGAAGAGGTAAATCAGACATACACTGACCGTGCAGGTCACAACACCTGTTAAATTTATAAACATGATTTGGGTATCTGTGTGTAAGTGAACAATCAATGGTATGTGCAGATTTAGCAGAATCAGACAACAGTTTATGTTATGAAAGCTCCAACAACAAAAATATTGTGCACTGGATGCAAACAGACTGTGCTGGATCCTGCATAGATTTTCTCATCCAGATCCAAAGTACAGCCTGTCTCAAAATGCTCTCCCAAGCTCTTGTGTCTCAATCCTTGCAAATGCAAGAGATGCAAAAGAGTTGTGAGATACAGTTGCTCGCAGAGCCCTACTCCCCCTTCTTGGCTGATAAGGCACACCTTTCAAAATACAAGGATGCATGCGAAACTGGAACAGTTTCACTCCAATCACCTGGTTTTCAAATTGAATTGGTGACTGCAAGAAGCCACGAGGTGCACCCATGGTGCACAGCAGCTTCCTCAGCATCCCAAGCAGTGCCTTGAACCCCACCAGGGAGGGGTGAAGCTCACAATGACAGATGAGATTGGATGGCGAGAGGCAGCGCTTTGGGTCAGAGGGAACCTTAGGGACTGCGGGCAGAAAGGTTTGAGAAACCACAAGTGACAAAATGATTAACAACAAAAGTCACCAACCAGAGCCAATTGCTAGCTATTGATTCCTAATAAAAGCTGACTCCAACCAACCCTGGCCGACATCTGTATCACTAACAAATGGAGGTCAAAGACCCACCAAACACGGTCTTAGGAACCCCAAGGATTATCAATAACTGTCCTTTACAACAGGTAGAGTTATCTGAGGTGACAGGTCATCTGAGAGCATCCCAGTCGGACACAGACACAGCGCAGTCTGCAGTCATCAGCCACGGTCTCAGCTCACACCAGGGTTTGCTGTTCTCCTTCATGGAACTGAGATTTGCTAGAGAAAAGGCCACCAGGAAAGTGAGCAGAAGGCGATGCTCATCCTCAGCCAGGAAAAGTGTCCCTGGCAGGTCCTGGGAACAGGCTGCTGACAAGGGACCTTAGCTAACTGCTGCCTGTGCTCACAGACGGCATGTTAACTGTTGCCTGCACTGGCAGGAACCTTAACTGCTGTCGTCGTGCTAACTGAAAAAGGCGCTGCACTATTGTTACGAGAAAAGCAAAATCAAAAAAGACACAGCTTTTTGTCCTAGCTCTTCTTCCCCCAGTCACTGATTTATTCCTTTGAATTGTGACAACATATTAAAACGTCACAACAAGAACTATCATTTTAAGGAACCTATTAATATCTATTCCCCATTTAGCTTTTTTAGCACTTACAAAATTATTTTGATTTTTAAAATCTTCCATGATTTGGTTTCAAACTGTGACGCTTTACAATGCTTATTTTCATTTATTTTTTTTTTAAGTTGAATAACAAATTACCTAAATTTTTAGTACATGAAATAAGGATCTTAGATGATGCTCAAATCTTAAGACTGAGAGCAACTTTGCAAACACAGGACTTGCAAAAGCATTGTTAGATACAGATATTTGCGACCTCTCCTTCCTGTTCTTCACTGATAAAGCACACCTCTCAAGACACAAGGACGCATGTGAAACTCTTGACATAGCATCACTAAAATCCTCAGGTCCTCACATAAACTCCACTACTGCAAAAATTCCCATGGTGGTGCACCTCTGGTGTACAGCTCCTGCTGTATCCCTGAAGCGTGTACATACCATATTGGCAAGCAAGACTTGTAACAAGCAAAAGCAGCATTACCTGGTATAATTCACTTTATACCCCGCAATATCATCATTAGGTGATCTTAGTCTTCGCTGAGAAGGTGTCTCCAGGTGCCAGTAGTTAATGCGGTTCAGAAACATTTTTGCCAGTTCCACTATCGTTTGCCTTTCCTTTGAGGGTAAGTGGCTAAATTTGTACTGCACAAAATTATTCACACCCTTAAAACAGAAGAAAATTATGTTTAATTATTTAGCCATAATTTTTGTAGGAGCGTCCTCAAACATTCCTCACTTTACATTTATTAACCCTGAACTTGCATTACATGGGAAAGAAAACAAATACCGGAGAGCATAAACTCCTGCCTCAGCTACTCATGTAGTGCCACAAGCTGCATCCCCTGTACACAGCAGCAGGTACATCCAGATGTTTGTATTCTATTCACTTCCATCAGCTGACTTCAAGGGAGAGAAGGAAAATTCTCTTTCCTTGCTTCTCAAAGTAAAACATTTTGTCAGGGAACAGAGGAAGATCCAGTAAGTTTTCTTCTATATGCTCACATATGCACAATTTTGCTGGTAACCATGCCGCATGATTTATTTCCTCTGTAAATCAAGTATCACCTATAAACCTCTCCAGCTACTTTTCAACAGTAGAGCCGGGCTTGTGGACTTCTAGTTAAGTTTGCATTGACACATCGTATTATTTCTTCAAGAAGTGCCAGTATTTCACAAGTATATCCCCTCATTGCACTTCATACACTGTCCACTTCAAAAAAAAACCACAATCAAAGATAGTTAAAATGTGTGACTAAAAGTGCTGCAACATATATATGTATTATAAATCAATTATAATAGGGCTGATCAGCAAATAATTTTGTGTGATTGAGCTGTTGAACAGCTAAAACCAGAATTTTAAATATTGATTTATTTTAAGGGAAAATTATTCCAAAATAAACTGTATAAAGAATTACCCTTTCATCTCTATGCTTCCCTTTCTTAACGAAATTGAACTGTATGAAGAACGTGACAAAAGAGTATACTGCACAAAACCTTTTTATAAAGTATATTTTAAGGACTAGGAGTGTGTGGAGATTACAAACACTTATTCTTTGTTTATATTCAAACCAAAGGAGAACTTAAGGTGAAGACTTCCCAGAAACTCAGCAATAAAGTGTTTTGATTTTCCTAAATTACCAGTGAGAGTCACAAGGAAATAATTACTACACATGACAGTCTTCACATTTAAAATATTCTTTGTAACAATAGAGCACCCATTCATCTACCGATGGCAAAACACTGAGCTCCTGTTTCAGTGAGGTATGTGAGCCTCTGCAGTGTCTCACTGGAGCTAATGGGTCTGCTTGCGTGCCAAAAGTGCATTCTCAGGAGCTTACTTAACCAAAATCTGAATTTGTCATATGTTCTTTATCCACTGAGTTAGAAAAGCCTCTGTTATTCTTTGGGTTTGGCTTTTGTTTTTGTTGTGTAACCTTTGAAAGAGAAGCCTATGATCTCACTGAATTGGATTGTAACATTTTCATTGATTTACAAGACAAGTGTCATTTTGATACCGGATTTCAAAACTTCAACAGCATTTTTTCATCACTTGAAACAAAGAAATATTAGAACTGCCACACATAAAACTAGTATTTTAAGTTAATTTCCTAAAACCACGAAAAAGTTGGTTTCATTAAAGCATAAGATGAATGATGAGGAAAGTCAAATAATGTAACTATTGTACCAACACTAAAGGAGAAGCAGCAGCAGCAGCCTCCTCCCGTCCTCTGCTTTGTCCCAAATAACACACAGAAACAATCCGCAAACTGCCTGAAGTGCCATGTTTTCAAAACCAGCGTCTATCTACATTTACAACAACAAAAACCCAAACCACCAAAACCCAGAACAAACAAACAAAATCCAAAGAACCCCACCAAATAAAAAAAAAAACCAGCACAGGAACCAAACCCACATTTTGACTGTTTACCTGTTCAATGCTAGGTTTCTCAAATGGGGGACTTTCCAAAGATCCTTCTACTATAGGTTTTCCCATCTGTAAAATGCACTTCCTCAAAAGCTGTTGAGAATATACAATTTTTTTCAAAATTAGCGTATTTGCATACATAGAGTCAATGGAAGTCACAGGTGCACAACACACTGCAGTGCTGACAAATCTCCTGGCTATATACCTGCTTGCTTCACCATCTAAATTTATAGCTACTAAACTTCACTGTGAATTCATCTTCTTTGAAATGCATGTAAGAGGCTTCTCTGAAGGAATGTAGGCAGCAAAGTTAGCATTTATGTCAACTGAGTTTCCCTGACGTGCAAGTGAAGAGGGGAAGCCCTGCAGGCTGTGCAGTTTATAGATGGGACTCACGGTCAGCTCCTCAATCATCTGGATGACTTTTGGAGTAAGATGTGGTACATCGCAAGTCCCAGAAATTCCAGCCCACAGTTAGTCACTAGAGCATCACACTCGAGAAAAAGTCTCACCAAATAAAGTCAATACATGCGTGAAAGGCACTGAAATAGGCTACGTGAGAGAGAGTGAAAAACCTGAGAAGATACTACACAAGCTCAGCTTACTTTGAACAGGTAGAAATAAACTTGCTTGGTGTCTGCATCTTCCTCTTTGTGGACACAGGTGAACAGATACTCCACATCCAATACAATCCCAAGGAGCCTATTCATTTCTTCTTCAGACACGTTCTCCAGGTGAGAAACATGAGCAGCTAAATGAAATAAAAATCCAAACCTGTACAAAGCCTACTGAGAGAACCAATACCACAAATATTCCCCAGGATAACTCAAACTGAGCCATAATGGTAAAGGCACTGATCCTGTTACAACACATCTTATCAGAGGTAATTGAAATATGTGTCACATCGGAGCAATTTGTAAAGGTCGCCCGGTGCTGGTAATTCCCACCACAGAGGAACAACAGCTGGTTGGAATCACAGCATCTGTTAACACTTAAAACAGACCACACGAGTCCTGTTTGTATTAATACATGTTGCAATATATAAATAACTACATGCATTTTTGTCCCAAGAGGTATGCTTTTGAGACAAGGTTTCTTCACTAAAGAAAACAAATCTGTAATACCTATAAATTAGCTAATCCATGTGTTGATGCAAGTAGCTTCTTATCCTGTGAAGAGTTAAATAATTTTTAAAAAAAATCAGCTCCACTAATAGGTTTTTTGTTTTAAACTGGATGTTACTGGCTAAGTTTCTTACTTCCATATTATGTAAGGTCAAGCTACGCTTTGCGCATGTTGTATTAACAAAGCTTTTGCAGATTGTACATGCTCATTTGTTCAGAAGTTTACAGAAAAGCATCTTTCATCATATCATAATTTCCAAGTGACAAACTCCCTTTTATCATCTCCGAAGGTAAATACAGTTCCACATCTGTAATTTTAAAAAACCTGAGGTTTGTCGGCATGAAGCAGGACATTCGTTTCAAGCTGGTTTGAATAAGTGGCCCGAGGAAGAGAGAATGCAATTTAAAACACAAAGTCAATTCCCAGAAAGAAGATATTTGCATTACAAAAAGCAATGATCTTCACTGACTCCAGACCATTGCATACGGCATGCATATCCTTTCCTCCGAAAGGACAAGAAAATATCCTTTAAAAGAAAAGGAGAATGATATAAGAGGTTGGGCATATTTGTTTTTCTAAGCTTTAATTATTTTTACCAATATTTACTTCTTAGATTAATAATTATGTTATCTTAGATATGCCAGTGCGATTAGGACTGTTAAGAAATTTTCAACATCAGTCTGATTCCTTAGTGGGGGAAGAAGTGAGGAGAAATAACACTTGACTTGAAAATTATCATATTTATTGGCCACTCAGCAAAGATGGTTTGTTTTGTCAAGTTGAGTCTGATACCTGCTAAAACATTTAAATTCAATAAATTCATGCAGCTTCAAGTAAAAAGGGTGCCACAGCTCAGAACATTAAAAAAGGTAACAGCAATCGTTTCCACTTAAATGAACATTTATAATACACTATCTTAAGTTCTAAACATATGCTCATAAATGAAAGGGGGATGCCCACCATGAGCTTTCTTTAAGGACAAATATTCAGCATTCTGGCCAAAATAAAACAATTTAATTTCTGTCCTTGAGCTGGATACGAAGGTTTAATATTCCCAGCTGTCTGTTCTGATCTTGTAAAATAAACGCCCTCCTAGATGAGCACTGCACTAGAAACTGATAACTTACTAAAGAAACCTTGGACTCAACTAACAAATCAATAAAACATCAGCATAAGAAGCCATTTCCACACAGTTTCCAGAACAATACTGCAAGTTACCTTGACTACTTAGCGGCCCTACTCAAACATTTTATTAAACTAGAGAATTATTACCCATACAGTGAGTCTAAAAGTAACATAAGTGTATTACCAGCATGTATTTGCCACTGGTTACCATTTACTGTAGTTACCAATATACATCAGCCCAACAAAATACCTTTCTTCAGATGTTCACAGCCCATTCCCTAATTCTTGTGGCCATTAGTAAACCTTGTATTAGCATCAAAGCTTTAGTACACTGACAACAAATACTGCCTTACTCTTTGACTAGAGTTACACAGTCCCATTCATCTGCATTGCCTCACTGGTACACCCTCCTTCAGCTGCTGTTATGCTTCCAAAAAAAAATATTTAAAAAATAAATTAAGAAAAGCAAATTAAACCCCCACAACTATAGGCTGCTACAGCATGCAGAAAATGAAAGTAAGCAGAAAGAGCAAGGCCAACGCAATAGTATGATGACCTGAAAGAAAGCAAATTAACTATTTTAGTTGTGCAACTTCAATAAGCAAGTACTTGACTGCATGAATTAAAAGCGGTGAGAAAACAGACTGAGAAATGTGTCCACAGTCTATCTCAAAATCAGCATGTACACAGAAACACTGATACAGGACAGGCAAACCAAGAAATACCCAAACACGCTACATGAAGGTGCATAGCAGGAACTGAAGACAGTGTTGGGGAAAAAAAAGGCAGACTTAGTGTGTATATAGTGTACTAACACATCAATTAACTAGTTTTAAAAGTGACTCAGGACTGAAAATCTTTACCAACATGAAAATGCACCCTGTAACACAGGAGAAACCAATAAAATATAAACCAGAAAAGAGCCTCTGACTAGATAACATCTGGTATTGAGGCTGGTGGAGAATGAATTCTCCCAGCACACAATTCAGTCTCCACTTCATAGTGTCACAGTAGTGACCCAATACATTGCCCAAATAAAAGAAACATTCATTAAAAACCCAGCACTGAGCCAAGCTTTGGGCCTGAGCCACAAACAGAATACAAGCTGTAGGTAAGCAGACAGAAATAACCCCAATATGGTAATACGCACCACCAAAAAGATTGATGTACCAAAAACTGCACTGGCTTGAAAATCGAACCATACCCCCAAAAAGAGATGTCTCCTAGACTAACGTCTAGGATTACCTTTGAAGAAAATAATAAATAAATTTAGAAAAGGCAACAAACCCCAATATCCTACGCCTTACATCACATGTGGCTGTAACCAGTACAGGAATTTCTATATATCGCTCTTTCAATAGCTCTTTGAGGAAGAAAAAATGCAGCACAGATAATCTGAAGCCTACATACCTTGTGGTTGGTCTGGTTTTAAAGGCATTCAGCAGGAACACGCTAATTTAGAGGAGATGAATAGTAAAATTATCTTGGAAAACACTGCTGACAGACATATTTTGCCAGTAGTATAAGGAAGCACACAACAACTCACTTCAGTTATTTCCAATAAAACATCATCCTCATTAGCTGCGGTCAGAAGAATAAGAAACCTTACCTTTTCTAGAAACAGCAATAAATAAAAATAAAGTTTGTTCCAAAAGGTACATTTCACTGGTACTGGTTTTACAGTACTGGTTTTCCCTGTCTCCCTAGCTAATGAGCTATTTAAGAATTTTTAATAGACTAGAAACAGCCTCGGCCTTTAGAAGAGCTCAGGTTTTGTACAAAATACATAGCATCCACAAATTCTGCTGAAGAACTGAGAACTGACTTAAAAATAAATAAATAAATAAACAAATATATAAATAAAAACTTTCTTCAAAGGCCAGGAATGAAAGGGGCGGGTAACACAAGCTACCCTAACTGCATAACCAAAAGCAGCACTGAGAAGATGCATGATGAAAAGTTGAAACTAAGTTGGCTAAAGTGACCAAACTTCCTGTGATACTATGCATTTGTTAATCTTCTCTTGCAAGCAAACTCAAGAGATTTGGGATATCAAGAAATGAAAGAAATCTGCTGAGAAGCCCAGATATAGATCAAATGTAATGACAGCATAACAAGAAAAAAGAGCAGAAACAGAAAGAAATCCCAATGGGAAAAAAAAAAAGTTTTCCACACAAAGTACAATATTATTTTTTAAAAGTAAAAAATAAATGATCCATTGTGAAGATTTTAGATTTCCTCTCTCTTATGTCACTGTCCTAAGTTTTAGCCATCCACAAACATTAAATAGCAACTGCTTCTTATGTATTATTTCTGAACTTTATTTTAGCTCAATTTTTATGCAGTATTCACTAATATATACAGAAAGTCATCAGCTTTAATTTTGGATAAGCCCATATTCTTAAAAAAAAAAAAATATAATAGGATTCACCACTCTTTTTCAAGCTATGAGGGTAACAAGCCATTATTTAACATTAGTCTGAAAAAAAGACAAGCCAAACCAAAATGCCACAACAGTATTTGACAGTGGATTTTGAGCAATTGCTTCCAAGCTACACAACCCGCCTGCACAGTTACTTAAGACAACGCTAAGATGTAGAAGCCCAGTATTATTTTCTGTGATGTGGAAGAGGCACAGTTCTTTTTGTAGGTAAGAGTACCTGCTTTGGCAATGTTCAAGAATATTTCATAATTTATTCTATAGTAAGAAAATGCAATACAGCCTACAGGAGATAATTATTCCCGTTGTAACTAAGGCAGCTTACAGGTAAAACAATGTGAGGTTAATACACGTTATGCAAAGTATTAAAATAGTTCTGGGTAGCTTAAAAGTGCTTTTGCATTTTAACAGCTTAGAGTGTCTGGGTTGTTAGAAGTACCTTAGTTCAATTTCTTCAAAACTCATTTTTAGGATATTTCTGACAGATTTTAACCAATGTTATTGACATTTATGGCCGATCGTAACCCCCTTTTCTAGGTCTTGGCATGGCATCCTGGCTTGGGTCTCGCAAGAGCGGAGATGGCTGGGTACGGGCACGTGGAGCGGAGGGAAAGGCAGGATCTTACCCAGCGTGTGGCTGCAGCTGCGGCAAGGCTCGGCAAGGCTGACCGCTGCCTGCTGCAGCTCTGCCCGCGGCGGCGTGGGAGGCGGGTTGGGGTTCTTCCAGCCATTGCATTTACAGGACTCCTCAGCCTGAAATCAAAGCAATGGGATATCGATCAACACCGTAAAACGTAGGAATGTGATGAAACTGCATTATTTCAAAAGCAATATAAAGTAGCATTATTAATGAGTTGGGGGGGTTTTGGTTCGTTTGGCTGTTTGAGGCAGGGAGGTGGAGGGGGTGTCAGGATATTTTATTGTTGTGGCTTTGGGGTTTTTTACTTTATTTCTAGAAAATAAAGTGGTAGATAAAAAACCAGATGTAAAACAGTACCCCAGAGCGATTAACACAGCTCTGGTAAGCAGACCGCGATTGGAAAAATACATACACAAACTCTGTCTAATTCCTTTACAGAAAGCCCCGCTCCAGTGAAAGAAGTATTCAAACATTTACTGGTATATCAGCACGTACAGGTCTTGCCACCGAGATCGTTTTAATGATTTAAACGCAAACAGGTTATCTATCAGGCAGCACGTTTATCACTGCCTTATCAGCTATACCAGCAACAAGAAATCAGGCAACTAAAACCAAGCCCATGACAACCCAAGCAGGGTTCACTAAATACTGAAATGAGGGAACAATGACCGCACTCCTGGAGAACGCTGCCTACAGCAAGGCTCGGCCACAAAACCGACGGATGCCCAAGACAGGGACACCACCAATGCAACCTGCTGCCTACCCTAGAAAGCTTATTTACACTCACTGAGTGCACAACACCCCGACAGAGTGCAGCTGAAAGGAGTGACCATGGAGGGAGAGGTTGTCACCTTGGTAAATGTGCCTCAACCATTCAGAAGTTCCAAGTACCCATTCTAGTTACCTAAAGAGCAGTGGTATAGGAGGGGATTTTCCTCTGCATATCCAAAAGATCTTAGTTATTTTGATGGTAAAGTACTTCTAACATCGTTCGTACTCCTATTTGAAGATCTAATTGGAAGGAAAGCATGCTATTCTACTGTTCAGAGATATCTGTGCACTGGGCCATTACAAGATACTCATGAATTTGCACTGCCAAGACCTCGGTGAGGAAAGTATGCCAACTGCTGCGTAATATTTATGACTGAAACAACCTTAGTAGGAAAAACTGTGGTGTCAATATATCCAGCACTAATGTGTCATTTTTCAGAACCGATTCTGAACACGTTTAATGCAATCTATTTCAGGAACCTATTTCATTTTCCTTTTATGTTTCCAAATCCCACCTTAACCTAAGATAGAAGCACCCAGGAGAAGCAGAAAGGACTGCAACTTGACAGCTCTTAAGACTGACAGCTTTGTAGATTGATGGTAAATTGTTCTTCCAAACTAATTTCAATATTCAGCAACCTGAGCATCCAGAAAACTGCTGCTTGCAGTTTGCTGAGCACCACATGATGGTTTTACCATCTCCAATGCTTAAGTAGCTATCCAGCTGGGCTCCTGGCCCCAGGTACCATGGCCTCTGCCTGTGCCCAGGGTGGTCTGGCAGGGACCAAGGGCTGTGAGTGGAATTTTCAGCAGCCAGAGCCACCAGGACGACTCAGAAATCCACCTGCAAGTGCCCAGCAAAACCACTTACACGTATTTCCCCTGGGAAGGGGACAATGTGCATCACCTGAACCCCCTGGCTCTCCAAACCCACTGTCTGGGTGCAGACTGCCTGCTACCCCACCTATTTATAATGTGGCATCACAGAGGTTTCAGTATGAAATGGGGGGAGATTAAAACAATATTTTTTTAAAAAGTCTCATAAAATGCAATCTGGATGGACTTTGGTAAATGTTATTTTTCTATTACGTTTTCTATGAGTAATATGATTGGTAGTGAAGTGAAGAAGGCCCAAAGTTATTTTAGAGCAGAAACCACCTCTTACAGTTTCACGAGCATTGAGCCAGTTTTACTTTTGTTTGTTATCCAGACCTACAAGACCTCTTCAAGTTTAATGGCTAGATGGTGAGATCAATGACTGAGTGATACCTGCAAAGCAAGGATTGCCCTGGTGCCAGGACTTTGGACATCTGTCAGATGATGTGAAACCCCACTTGCAATTAGCGTCTTGAGTTAGACAAAACCAATGCCAGATAAGCTATCCACATTTGCTTTGCGGGAGAGGCAACATTGCCACGAAAATTTCTGCAGTTAAGGCAAGGATAGAGAAACTACCACAGGAAAAGCTGCCAGAAAATGAGATTATTGCCAAAGAAAATTCAAGAGACAATCATAAAGAAGTTCTAAAAAAACCAAAAACATATTGATTGAATATTATTTTAGGGAAGTAAGATTTGATCCTTCTCGTGCAGCTGTCCAGACAAATGCTCGGCAGTGTAAATCACTGACATAATATCATGCTTATTATTAACTGCCTTAAATCATACTGCATTGAAACATGTCCAAAAAAATCCCCCTCAAACTAGGCACATTCTGAGATATTTTTTTTTTCTACAAGTGGAAGCAGTATTTCACAGAAGCTCACCACACAGTGTTTACTATCAAGCCTAAAAACTATAAACAGTGAGTAACTACACAAACTTTAGTGTCACACAATAATTAACAGCCAAGATGCAAACAAACAGATGTACGAATCGTGATAACAGCTCAGTTAAACTGCCAAAAATAAATATCAACCCACCCACAGACAAATGAAAACAGCATGTTCAACGGCAGATTTCTTCTGCCCTCGGTAGTATTTCCTCACCACATCTTTCTGAAGCAGCTGTTATTTTGTAGTGTTCAAATTATTCCAGAGACCTGTCTCAAACAGCTACTAGGGTGGGGGTTTTTTGTTAATCTAAGAAACACCAGAATCAGCATAAATGTTCTGTTAACCAAGGGGAAACACAACCCAAAAAGGTCCTCTTTAAAACCAAGCTTTCATTGTAAATGTTGACAGTGCAAGTATTTTGCAGTGAATACGCAATGTGCATTCCTCAGTGGCTTAAACTGCTGAGTTGTTTTAAGTCTTCTACAGCGTTTTGTTCATTCAATCCTTTCTCTGACTATCTTCAGCTTTTTTCTTTCTTTCTCTTTTTTTAAATGTCACTCATCTGCTTTTCATTAGAAAATAACGTATGACTTCACCTCTGCAAAAATTTAATTTAAGATCAAAACAGTTTCGAGGGAGGAAGGAAAAGAACCATTTGAACTAGTACATCCAGTCCTTGGAGCCCCGTTTTCTGGGACATCTGCAGAGTTTTGATAAAGCCACTGGAGAAAGATGGAGACTTCTGCCTTACTGAAGCCTGCAAAGAAATGATTGTCATTTTTGCAGGCCTGGGGATGCACCTACCTTCATTGGCGCTTTTTAATAAAATCGGATGAGTGCAATATAATAAAACACAACAATTGCATACCGTTGTCTGCCCCCTATCCCCACCCAAAAAAAAAAAAAAAAACCCACCAAAAACACACCACCAAAACAAAACAAAAGAGTGGGGAAATTATGTACATTCTGCACTGTACAATATAATTTCAATCATTTCTTTGATCCTTTCCATGTTAGGTGGAGTGTTACAATGTGGGAAATCAAACTGTCTGGTAGCTCTGGGCAGTGAAAACTGCAACTCTGGACAAACTAAAGTTACCGTTTCCTTTAAAATACTGAATATACGGATAGCAGGTCAAAAATGGAACTGAAAAAACATACAGCACATTTTAACACATGTTGTTAGCATTTTTATTTAAAAAGGAAGCACCTCAAAGTTAAAATGTTGCACATCTCTGCCCTTGTTAAGTGGGTTTCAGATGTCTAAATAAATAAGATGTCTAAATAAATAAATAAGCACCCCTTTCGGATACTGAAAGGAGCCTAGTGTGCTGGGCTTTCTTTCCAACTCAAAATCGTACAGGTTGCCCTGTTTGGTAACTGAGATGCAAAGCAGACTCAACAGATTATATATACACAACATTACAGATCCTTCTATTTCCAGCAAGTATAATCACTCCAGAAAAAATATTCTTCCTCCCAACATAAAAGCTGTGTAAAATACCCTGTAATTTTTTTCCTGCAAGCAATAATCTCAAACTGAGGCTTTTAACAAAGAAAATCACACAAACTATAACAAATACATTGATTAATTTAAAATACGTATTTTTCCTACTCATATGTCCAGTACCCAGCAACCAGACACTGCTTGGAGAGCCACTCACACGTACCAGGAAATTAGCTGAGCCATTTACCTTTAACAATAAAAATAATCCATTCAAGTGTTCAGCTCTAAGCATATGTTCTTCATTTACTGATCAATCCAAGTATTTTGTACTCTGTATTTTCCCGTTTCACTTACAGAAGAGATGTAGGCTACCACAGAAAGCTTTTACTAATAACAGGGGCCTGATTCCCACCTTTTAAAGTTAATGGTAGTTCTCCCATTTAATTTAAAGGAAGATGCTTTAATTGGGCCTGTAAGACACTGTAAAACACATTCACCCCGCTATGAAAATGATCATAAGAAAGCTTTTGATGTCTTGGATGTCTCCTGTACACTTCTGCAGAAAACAACATCAATACGTTCCCAGCTGAGCTTGAAGGAGCTGCGCTCGCACTACACAGAGCCCGGCAGTAACACGGCCACGTCTGCCTCGCGTCAGGGGAAAAAAAAATATTTCATTACAGAAACGGTGGTACATATTTACCCTATGAGCTCTTTTTTATATCTAGGAGCAGGAAAACTCCACAGAGGTCACTCTAGGATGAGAGGTGGGAAGAAGTGCCACTACCATGGGTCAGCAGCTGGTCTAGAGCCGGGGACCCCGATTTTACTTCAACCCGTGCCGCTCGCTCACCTGCCGCAGGGCCTCGGCCAACTCCTCACCATAAGCCTGCTCACTCTCTGTCCATTTTGTTTATCTAAAGCACAAAGTCTTTCTTCAAGGAGGTATCATGCCCTGCTACTTGCCAAAATGCCTCAGGTTACGTGGTTCTAATTATAAGCATCCGGGCATTACTCTAAGATACCTATAATGAGAAACAACCAATTTTACAGAAAACTTAGTGTACTAAAATAGTACATATTTCAAGTTGTTTATAAGGAAAACTCCCAGTGAGACTAGAAAGAGAGTTGTATTTTTGCACACTGTAAACCAACAAGGGAAAAAAAAGCCAAGGAGACTTGCTCCTACATCTTCATTAAATGTATTTATGTGTGTAAGTCACACAGTGCTGCTTTTATATAAAATGCTGCGAGCTCGCATGCCTAATGCTCAGTTTCACACTAGACAAAACCAAAACGATATATGCAGCCATTCATATGTGCACAGATATAGAAAGTCCCAAATACAAAATCCCTCACAGCATACAGCACTACTGCGCACTTCCAAAAGTCATGAAAACTGTGCCAACTCCTAATATATATCTTAGTATTCAGAACACACTTTCTTACACACACACACACAAACTTGGGCATTTAAGAAGGTTGGGGTTTTTTACACAGAAGATCCTGTTCTTTCCCTTCCACCCCAACCTTTTCTCACAGGGGAAAAGGCCAAGCAGAGCAGCTCAACAGCTACAACTCTCCTGTCTCAATTCTTTATCAGGAAAAAGAAACAAACCCCACACTTCCCTAGCCTGGCCAGCAGCTCCCTAAACTTCGCTCTCATTCTGTTCAGAATATGTGCACACTGAAGATGTCTTTGCCAGCAGTCTCTGTCAGAGTTTCCCGTGAAGAACAGGGACTGCTGAAGAAGGACCATGAGGTCCCTCCTGGGGACTGAGCACCCTACCCCAGAACAGCCCCTTCCACCCTTTTCTGCTCACCATTTCTGCCACCACCAGTGAGACTCACCCTCTGCACGGCCACTAACCTCTCCAGATTCTTGTATTGCTGCTCTTCATCCCTAGCAAAAACACACTCCCTGCCTCTGCTACTCCCAGCACCTCTGAGGTTAAGTTCCTAACAAATCCCGCGTGCTGAATTTTGCGATTAATTTTACATGGGAGAAGGTGATCGACACTAAGGACGCCATGACTTATTTTCTGCACTAACTTGTACAGGCCTATGTAGATCTACACAAGATTCACATATGGCCACTACGTGAATTAACACAGATGTCCCCTTCAGAGATGGCGTGAGTTTTCACCTTCTTTCACTCTTTTGCACTCATACACAGAAATGCAAAATAAATGGAAGAGAAATTGCAACCCAAAGTAAGAAAAAATTGGAGGTTACATTCTGCACTGCTACGGTTTCTGGTAAACCACTAAAGTTACAAGCCAAGCGGTGTCGTTTTGGAGCACCTGCCAGTTGTTCAGGAAGAAAAATAATACCTTCTTCCACCCTGTTCCATCCTTCCCCTTTTATCCCACAGGAGAAGTGACTTGCTTAGTTTACAAGGAGCTTCCCGTCTGCCTACTGGCTTCTGTTTCGAGACCTGAAGGAAAGCTGCCTGCCACTGAATTACTGAAGAGAAGTGAAATACCAAAGGAAGGGTTTGCATTTTAATCTGAACACAGAGCAGTGTTTAGTGCTGTGGCTGTGCCTAGATCCTGGAGGGAAAAGAGGCCCCCCCAGCGACGGGTCCCACTCCTTCCATCGCTGGAGTACCAATGGGGCACGCACCCAGGGCTCCTCACACAGGAGGGACAGCAAGGACACCCCAGCAGGGCACCGGCAGCGCGAGCTGGCGCCTCATTGTACCCCAGCACTGCAGCCCCCCTCCTCTCCCAAACGGCACGCATCTCCGATCCAGCAAAGCACCTGTGGCAGCGCACAGGTGGGGCTGGCGAGTCCCTGAGAAAGCAAAGGGTTTAGGAGGAGGTGAGGCTGCCTGCGCATCTTCACAGCACAGCTACTACCTGCGCAGGGCAAAGCACCTCAGGAGAAGGCTTCTGCCCTCACAAAAGATCACATGGACATACATCAGGGGGATTAAAAAAAAAAACAACACAAAAATACCCCACCACACACCACAGGGAAGGAAAAAAAAAAAAAGCAACTCACACACACGCTCCTAACAGCCTGTGAAAGCCTTACCCATCCCACAACCACTTCATGTATCAGCAGGTCCTGGTAACATTAAAATATGGGGGTGCAAAGGAGATTTAGCACCGGGGGAAGCTTCAAACCATGCCACCCAGCCTGCCAGCAGGGCCGCACGTTTCAAGGATGCTAGCTGCTCTTTCAGCTTACTGACACTGGTGTAACCTTGCAATGTACCACGTACGCACCAAAGCTGAAGTGGAGGTGCCTGCATATTTGGAAACAGCTAAGAAACGGAAAAACATGTGTCTTCCCTCACACGCCAGCATTGCCCCGTGGCTTCAGCGTACAGTTACAGCTCCTCACACTACCAGAGAGTACTGCAGGGCCATACTGTGATGCTTCCTCACATAGTTTGGCCTTTCCCTTAACATTTGCCCTTTTGAGGCTCCAGAGTAAGGGAACAGGGAAAATAAGAGGCACATTTCTGACAGACTGCTATTTTCAACACTGAAAGCGTTACTGGAGGATTTAGCATCAGCACCGCTTGCGTGAACACGGCAGCCCCGCCGTGCACCCAGGGTGGCCCGGCTGCGCCGCACACGCACAGACGGTGCCAGCTGTCACGGGCCCGAGGCACCGCGCCGGCTCCGGCCAGGCTCCGCCGTCTGCGGCGAACAGGCGAGTCCGGCCGCTCCCAGCAAGAAGAAAACGGCGGGCGGCGGGGCCGTGCTTGCGGAGCGAAGCGCAGGGCGGCTCTCCCGGCCGGAGGGGCGAGCCCCGGGCAGGCGCCGAAGAAGAGATCCCCGAGGTGCAGGCGCGCACCGGCCCGGCGCTACGTGACCGCTGGGGACGCAACTTTCGCGAGCCCGGAGGCCGCGCCCCTCCGCCGCCCAGCTGAAGGGGGGCAGCGGTACCAGCTGGGGGCAGCGGCTTTTGCGGCGTCAACAGCTCGGCGCTGCGAGTCCGCCCGGCAGCGCCGGACCCCGAGCGGGGAGCACTGCCCCGGGCCGTGCTGCGGCCCTCCGGGTGTCCCCGCTCCCTGCCGGCGTGTTTACGCGGTGGGCAGCTGCGGCAGCGCCGCTAACCCAGCGCTCACGGCCGGCACCGGGAGCCGCCCCGCCCGCCGCCGCCGCCGCCTCCCGCGGAAGGACGAACGGACGGACCGACGGACGCCGGGGACCGGCACCTCCGCTGCCGCCCGGCGCGGGCAGGAGGCGGGCACTGCCCCCGCGGTCCCGTCCCCGGCGCGCTTGGCGTTTATTTGTGCGACCGACGACCGGAAAGCCGCGGGGGGAGCAGGATGCACCGGCACCGCCGGAGCCGCCACTTCCGCGGGGAGCGCCGGGCTGCAGCCGGGTCACCTCCCCCGCTCGGCACGGCCCTTCCCCGCCGCCTCCCTCCCTCCCGTCAATCCCCACCCTCCGTGGGCGGGTGGGCGCCCGCGGCCGGGCGGCCAGGTACCTTGCAAGCGGAGTAGACGCCCAGCTTCTCCAGCTTCTTGGCCCGCGGCGCGGCGCGCAGTTGCGCCTTCTTCCCGGCGGTGCGCGCCGAGCCGGGCCCCCCGGGGCTCTCGGCGGCGCTGCGGGCCGGCCCCCCGGCGGCCACCCCCCCCGGCGGCCGGGGAGCCCTGCTGCGGCCCGCCGCCGCCCGCCGCCCCGGCCCCGCCGCCGCCAGGCTCCGCCATGCCCGCGGCGCGGCGGCAGCCGCCCGTCCGGCCGGCCGGCGCGGTGCGGTGCGCCCGGCCCTAGACCCTCCCCTTCGCCGCGCCGCCGCCGGCTGCTCCCCGGGGGGGCGGGAGGAGGGACCCGCCGCTCCGCGGGCGGCTCCTGCCCCGCCGGGAGGGGAGCGGCACCCGCCTCCCGCCGCTGCCGTACCGCGGGGGGCGCGCCCGCGTCCCTGCGCGGGGGTGCGCGGGGGCGGGCGGCGCTCTGCGCCCCCGCGGAAGGGGCGGCGGCGGCATCGGCTGCGTGCGGGAGGCGCCGCGGAGCCACCCCGGCCCTCCGGGAGGCGGCGGGGGACGTCGCCCGAGGAAGCGGCGACGTCGCCGGCTGCGCTCACGGGCGGCGGCGGCGGCAGCGCGGAGCGGCCACGCTCCCTCACCGCGCAGAGCCCGCAGCGGCCGCGGCCCCCCCAGCGCCGCTACCGTGTGTGTGGCCGAACCACCACGCTCCCACACTGCGCGCCCTGCGGCCGCGGCTGGAGGGTTCGTCTCTTCCCCGAGATGGTTTCTCATTCGATATAGAAACACCAGCCAGGTTTAAATACAGGGGAATTCGAAAACTCTGCTCAGCTCCTCGCGTCGTGGTCTTGGGGTTGCTGCCGCTTTTTTTTCTGTTGTTTTGTTGGTTTTTTTTCCCCTCGTCCGGGAACAAGCGTCGACGTCAGGTCAACTTAAGTCTTAAAGAGATTACCTTTTAATTGAATGCTAAATGCAATCCCGCCACAGAAACTGCTCTCTGTGCACAGAAGCAAGCGCTTCGCTTTTCAGGCGGTTATGCTCCGTTGCACGTATGTAAAACCGTGGTTGAGCAGCGAGAAACCACAAATGGCAATTCTGCAGCGGGGCACGGCGGCTTGGAGGGTTGGGATGGAGCCTGGGCGTTTGCGTGGGACCTGCGGCTCTTTGATGTGCAAGCCTGAAGCAGCAACGTTGGCTTGGAAGGGAACCCCAGCGCAGAAAGGGCTCTTGCAGGCGCAGGGCCTTGCCACCTTGCATGGGGCAAGCGAGAGGGACTCCAGACTCTTGCGAAGTTAGGAGGAGTGGTGGGGGTGGGGGTGCGTGGACGGGGACACTCTCACTGTGGTGCCCCCTCTTCCCGCACCCTCTCAGCTGCTGGGGGCATTTTCAGGCGTATGGTTATAGACGCGTTGGTGTATTCATTGAATGATGGGGAAAAAGAACGGAATGGAACGCGGGAGTATTTTCATGGGAAAGGGGGTGGCGGTTTGTCGGGTTTTAAAATCGACAGGGGGGTCATGGGCGGGGGGAGGGGTGTCCCGGGCTCCGCCGCCGGCTCGGCGGGGCTGTGGCCGCCCGGCCCCGGGAGCGGGCTCAGGGCTTCCCCGCGGCGGTGACAGCGACCCGTAAGATGGCTGCTGCCGTCCCCGCCGCTTTAAGACGGACTGTTAAGGTGGAGGAGCCGCTGCCCTCGGCGGAGGCTGCCCCAAGCTTCGCAGCAAATCAAAGCGGAGGGGGAAAAAAACCAACCCATTTTTCTCTTAAATTGAACAATTTTATTTTTTTTTTTTAGAATATTTTTTGAAGTGTCTGAATCATGTTTTAAAACAACAAATAGCCGCTGTCTGATAAAAGCCACACAAGAAGCTTTTCGCATGCATTTTTTTATGCCCGTTAAGTTTCTACTTTGCCCTGGGACTTGAAAACGAAACTGGTATTGCTTACTTTCACTTTCAGCTTTCCCACTGCTCTTCCTCGGTAGCAAATGTTACAAGCAAAGAGCGCGTCTGGAACGACATACTGGCTCCTATGGACTACTTAACGTCCATGGCTGAACGCAGACTCCTAGTTTTTTCTGGGAGTGAATGTAGCCTTCACATCCCCCAATACGTTTTTTCTTTCTTTTCTTCTTTTTTTTTTTTTTTTTTTCCAAATCACCAACTTCTTTAAACGGGAAGCTAATGATATTTAACCCAGAATTAAGTCTGCACGCCTGCATGTAAATGAATTACGAGTTTCAGTTCTGAAAACACGTTTACTGTTTTCACACAGGTGAGTAACTCCACCGACGTTTATTGAGGCCACTCAGTGTGCGCTGATGTCTGAAGCTGCACCGGTGGGTGTTCACAGCATCCCAGCCCAGGCAAACCACCTTACTCTTTCACCTTACTCTTCAAGGTCCTTAAAAACCAGGAAAGTTTTTACTTCCTTTACAGTAAAAATAAAAGATGAAAGTTGTTACGAAGCAGATACTGACTTTGGTTAAACGCCCAAATATTTGTTTACATGTCATGGTGTGCTTTTGAGGGTCTAATGGGAAAAACAGGGCTGTAATACATTCAGTAAGGCACTGGTTAGGGTCAAAGCAAAACCCACTGTTACTGCAGTTCCTTCTTGAATCCCTAACAGCATGGCTGTCTTACAATACTGTATCTCTTGTTTTTCCTTTTCACCTTGCTGCTCACTAGATAACCAGAACAGTAAGCCTACCAACCTGTGGCTACGGATACAGTTACTATAGTAACATTTATAAACACTAATTTCACGACACATGCAGAACTGCTGCCAGCTAGGAGCAGCTTAGAAAGAAATCACTTTTTAGCTGCAAACAGGTAAGTCTTCTTTTTTCCCCTCAACTTTAAGCTTGATTTAAATAATTGCTCTCATTCTAACTCTGTGCAAATACATTGTTTAAAAAAAAACAAACTTGACTTTGTCTTAAATTGCTGCAGTGACGGGTAAAATACTACGTTCACAATTTTGACAAGAATAAGGAACGAAAAGATCATTTTCTGGCTGGAAACATGGGACTATGATGGGTTGCGTTGACTTGTAGTGGTTCCAGTAAGTGTAATTGGGCCATGACAGGTTACGCTACAGTAGGAAAAACCAAAAAATTTATGCTTTGTCATATGAGTGTATGCATATCATTCTCAATTTTGTATATCCAAGATGGCTTTTTCTGTTGACTGCATTTACAAGCAAGCACACGTTAATTTTCCAGTTGTAATGCATGCATAACTCTGAGCACAAGAGAATCACTCTGGTGCTTATTTTTCATCATTAAACATGTACTATGAAAATATGAATTTAGGTTCAATGTCAAAACATTGAAAAACCCTGGCCACGTTTCTCAGTTTCTGTCCCTGGGGACATGTCAGTGGGTTTGCACAAGTCTAACTGACTCTGAACCCCGTGTTGAGGACCCGCTGGTGGGAGCAGAGCGAGCCGAGCTGCCTGCCTGCTCCGCTCACAAGCTCAGGTGAGTAGCCGGGTGACTTCAGGAAGTTTAATCAGCTGCATCAAATTAAGCAAGCCAGGAGCTGGATGAGACACGAGTGCCAGCTCGTGTGATTCTCAGGCAGCCCTGAGGAGGTGCCTGCTCGGAGCCAGTGCTCCCAGGAGATGTGCATCTCACTTTGTTGCTCTTGCCCTAATTCGCTGTGTACACCCGGCAGGCTCAAATGCAAGACCGTGTGCCTTATTCCAGCCAAGGAGGCGGTTGCGTGCCGAGTCAGAAAGGAGGAAGTTAAAATGCAGTTCGGGGTGTGCCTGACGCCTGGGTAATACCTAGCTGCCATTTAGGGCTTTTGGGCCCTATCTCGGTCACCTGGTCATTAAAGAATGACTCAACTAATAGCAGCCTAATGCCAAAAGCTGCCTCTCTGAGAGGGACCTCCAGCCCACAGCCAAGCCTGGGAGCCCACCCGTACCCCTCATCTCTGTCTCCCAGCCTGCTGGGAGCGAGTGTGCCCAACCCGACCCAGCCCTCTCCCTCTCCTTTTGCTTAAGATGGGACTTTCTTCCTGCTCTCCCACCTGTTTTTATTCTTGCCATTCAATGCAAATGTGAAAAGCGGAGCTCTTGCCCCTCCAGGGAGTTTCTCCAAGTATAAAATCCTATTGTGTCCTTTCATTAGTACATTCCTTGTGGGTGAAGTGGCCTCCCTCTTGGCCACCACGCATTCAGGACTGCTATCAATATTTTATGAATCACTGGAAATATTAACAGTACAGAAGTTTTGTTCGTTATGCTGTCTCGAGCATCTTGTCGGTTTCCCATGGTGCTTACATGTGACTTTAATAATGCAGATGGCAGACCTTCCCACCAGGCCTTTGTCTGTTAGAGGGAACCTCACACACCAATTACCCAGTTTTTAAAGGGGAAAAAAATGCGAAAAAAAAGGAAAGGAGAAAATGTCACCGCAACACTCACGGCTGTTTCAGTAACATGAACTTCTTGTTGGTGATGGAGCCCTTAGCAGTTTTCATTCACTCCTTACCCAGAGGATGCCCTTTTTGACTGCAGCTGGAGTTTTGATTTAACACAAACCAAGTGAGAACATTGAAGGCTGGGCTCATGCAGCACAGGACACGTGCTGCTTTTGCCGGTGCAGCGTCAGAAGCTGCTTGTTAAAGTTATTTAGTCATCTGCAGTCACTACATAGGCTCACACTGCATTTCTCCACGGCAGTGAGAGCTCTGGGTTGCTTTACGCAAACATGGGATGTACTATCTGTTTTTCCCTTACCTTTTATTTCTTCTGCCTCCCTACAATTTTTTTTTGTTTATTCCTTTCTCTCACATCTTGTTCTCTTCTTGCTGCTACTTAATACATGGCAGAGATTCCCTCCCCCAATTCTTTGGGATCCCATGCAGCACACTTTGCCCATGCTTTGACAGTTCTGCTAACACCCCATCCCCACGCAGGGCAGGTCACTTGGTGCTGGCAGCCTTGCAGACCCCTGGGCGCCTGGCACAGGCTCGGGTGGCAGGGGGTGGGACAGAAGGGACCTCCTTTCTGCTACCTGCACCCCAGCAGCTGCTGACCAGCACCTTTGATATGACACCAATTTAGAGAATAAAACTCCACATAGAAAACCCCTTTTATTTCTGAAGATGAGTTTACAGTGGCCTAAGCACATCTGACTATGTGAGCCCACTACTGGGCCTTCCCCATATCCGTGCGGGAGAGCACCTCGAAATCTTGAGAACCAGGGACACAACCGCAGGCATCACAGCTAACCACTTGGCTAAGCTGCAGAAACAAAATAGGTTAAAAACCTCCATTTAGACCAACTATACTTGTGGTGTGTTCAGCTGAAAAAAGCAGAGGAACTCCAGTACAGCAGCAACCCAAGATGTGGGTTTGTGGGGAAGGGGGCAGGGTGCTGCTGGAAGGAGAGTGCAGGAGGCACAGTTATGGTATCTTCATGGATCTTCCACAGTTCTCTCTGTGGATCCCCAAAACCTCGCATACCACCCCTCCCACGCCAAGGCCAGCGAGCTTGCCGTCCCCACTCGATGCTCTGCATCTCTGCTCCACGCAGGCTCTCAGTGGGTTACGAACTGCCACCACTGCCCCACCATCTACCAGGAACAGATCCAAAATATCTGGAGTGTAGAAAGAGCTGGGTTTGCCATTGTTTTGCCATTTCCCAATTTGATGCTTCCTTCCAGCTGAGAAGCTGGACCTCTGTCCAAGCAGACAGTGTCACAAATTGTAACTGTCACCTAAGACCTAATGATGGGGACTGTTTCCCCTTTATAGGATGACACAAAACCGGTGGGCCTGGAATCCCAATATTCCAGTTTTGTACAACAATTAAGATAAATAAGGAGACATTATCTTAATTTATTCCATAATTATTTTAATTATTAATCACTTCCTTCTTTCTTGCCTATTATCAGGCCTAGAGGTGGGAGTGTTCCCAAGTCCTGAAGGCAGGCTCTGCCCCCCACATGCTCCCGTGACTCACCAGGTTCATCTTTGTCTCTTCCCACACCTTTCATAGCAGACTTCCTTCAAGCTGCATGATTGCTTCTGGGGATACAGCAAGTAGGCTACTGTGCACACCTAAGTTGACTCACTTGGGAGATAATGTCTTGTTCCTTCTGCATCATTCCCTCTGCAGATGGTTTTGGAAAACGAGAAGGCCAGCTCTGCTAAAACTGGTGGAAGGTGTAGGGCATGGCTGCTGGGTTAGCAAATGAGTTTGTCTTTCCAGGCAAAGAGCTTTTCAGAGGTCTTAGATGAGTTTTAAAAAGGCTACATAGGGGGTTCCACAGAGGATATTAGCTCTTTGCTTCTTCGGCCAAAGGTGACCACGAAAAACTGGGACCTACTAAGGCAGCTCCTGCCCAGCGGGGGTGCTGGCTCTGGCCATACACTGCACAGCACCATCAAGCTGCACCATGGCAAATGCTACAGCCCCGCTGGCCACACGTGGTGGGTCCTTGGCAGGGGCTGGTGGTATCAGGCACACCAGCTCAGGGAAAGACAGTCTTGGCTATGCCAAGAGAGTCCCCACCGTGGTTTCTGTAAGCAGGTTCAATGCACTCATAAAAAATTTTCCAGGGGAGATGCTGTTGCCAAACTCTGCCACGCTCAGAGGGGAGGGAAACTGGGCAGGAGGGAAGGAGCAGAACTGAATGTGTGAAGGCAATGAAGCCATATTGTGGTACCGTGGCATCACAGGCACGTGGCAAAGGGCATACGGAGAGGGAAGCGCTGGCTGAGGCATGAGCAGAGGGAAGGCAGGGCAAGGAGTAAAGCACGGAAGAAGGAAAAGCCAGGCAAGGAAGCCGGTGCTCATTCAGCAAGAATGCGTGGCAGTGAGGCCTGTTTATACATATTGGCTGATAATATTGTGATGAGAAGCTCAGGGAGGCCGTGACCTCCATTTTATATCACACAGCCCCCTTCTCTGCCGCCTCCTGTCACCCGCAGGCAGGCATCTTCCCAGTGCTGGTTTCAGCATCAACAATAGTCACTGTTTTCTATGACCAAGTATGTGACAAATTATAATAATAAAGAAACAAGTGTCATGGAGGAAGGAGTTCAGGACTAGATTGCGTAAGTTAAGTGCTGACTGTGACAAAGGAAGAAGCACGCTCTGGGTGGGGACAGGAACGACGTGTGTCAGAGGGGAGATGTCTGCATATGGGACTCTTCTGTTTGGATACAAACCAGGTCCTGGATCCTCAAGGCTCAGTTAGTGACACCTTCACCAATTATAAAATGAAATTGTAGTGCCAAACTGCAGAAACAAAAAGTAACCTCTCCTTGCTATACGAAACAGCAAGCAACTCCCAAGTGTCACAGCTAGAGAGGGTTTCCAGAAACAAGAGGTTTACTGGGATGATGGTTTCCTCTGCCATACGAGCCCCTGGCCTGCAGTCCTGTGCTCTGCCTCAGTCCTGCCCCTCTTACGGACGGGGCAGTGTATGGCAGAGGTGGGGCAGCCTCCCCTTCCTAGTAGCGGGACTAAGCACTGACCAGGAGGCTCTTTGCTGTGACACAAACAGTAAATACGTACCTTTTTGTCAAGGGCAAAAATCAATCTTAAACTATGGTTCGCTCCCCATTCTTCTACATCTTCTAATTTTTTTTTTTTCCTGCTTCTATTTTCAGCTCAGAACATACAGCAGTGTTGGGTTTTGGCTCCCTAAATAGGCACAGGGAGACTGCAGTGAGCTGGAGAGCTGAATTGGATCTTTCACTCTCTGAGGCCGAGAGCTCTTTAGCTTTGTCTATTCTGCTGTCGGTATCTCGTTGTTACCCTTAAACTTGACAGCAAAAAAACCTTATGAGCCTGTATCTGCTCCTGATGAGGGAAATGCAAGGAGAAAAGGAAATACAGGTCAATCTTTTTACCTAAGAGATCAACAAAGGTAACGTTTCATTTTTTATTTAGTTTTTACACTGTTTTCAGTTATTAACGTAAGCAATGTATGCATACTATAAAAAAATTAACATCAGGGCTGCCCTTTTAATAATTACAAGCAAAATGAGTGTAACTGAAAAGTTGTAGCCTATCTTCTTGTTCTATATGAATTATCATAGAATCACAGAACGGTTTGGGTTGGAAGGGGCCTTAAAGATCATCTGGTTCCAACCCCCCTGCCATAGGTAGAGACACCTTCCACCAGACCAGGTTGCTCAAAGCCCCATCCAGCCTGGCCTGGAACACTTCCAGGGATGGGGCATCCACAGCTTCTCTGGGCAGCCTGTTCCAGTGCCTCACGACCCTTACAGTAAAGAAGTTCTTCCTTGTATCTAAATCTACCCTCTTTTAATTTAAAGCCACTACCCCTTGTCCTATCAGTACAGACCTACTACAAAGTCTGTCCCCATTTTTCCTATAAGCCCCCTTTAAGCACTGAAGCTGCCGTAAGGTCTCCCCAGAGCCTTCTCTTCTCCAGGCTGAACAATCCCAATCCTTTCAGCCTGTCTTCATAGGACATTACATAGGTTACCCTGGTTATTTACACATTGTAATTAAGTGGGACTGTTTTGATGCTCTGAAATTGTTATGTGTTAGCACTTACACCCACTTACAAAGGTATAAACATCTATAAAATATGTGTTAAGAATTAAATTTACTGAGGTCAAACTAACATTTTGTTGAAAGTTTTCAATTTCCTGTCTCTAATCCAAAGGGGGTTTATATACACTAAATGCAAAATGGGTTTGTATTTAAAAGGCTGACAAAAACCAGCTTACCAGATTTTCTGTATATATTAGTCCTAACATTTCTCAGGCTTAGTGCATAATCACAATGACAGCAGTGAAAAAGGCTTGTGCTATCTCCCAGTCTCAAATTCAAACTACGCCAAATGAAGGGAAAGGGATCTCTACACAAGCACTACCTTTTGCTGCTATTTTAATCACGTACCACCTTATCTGCCCTGCTAAGTGGTGCGGCATTTCTCAAGGAGGCTGATGCTCACCTCTTGTGGAGCGAGAAACCTTCCCGTGAATGGTCCTGCAGCAGACTAAGTGCTGTAGCCAGCTGCAAGCTCACCTCTGCAAGGACAAGGTACACTACAGCGTCATAAGGGTTTTTTTAAGTGGCTCTGCTAATACTATAGTCTGTATCGCCCTCTTCAGAAGATATTTTCTTTTTAAATGTTGTAACTGACTTACCTCAGCTGATCAGACGCACTTGGTTCTTTAAGACGTATTAGGATTAATTGGGGGTGGAGGAGGTTGCAGCTTTGCCTTTAACGGAATTTTGTCAAGTGTCATCACAGCAAAAATGCCCATGGGTTGAAACACAAATCATGGAAAAGCTTATAATCCACCGGTAATGAACGTTAAGTAGTGAAAGAGAAGAAAATGTACTTCCCAGCTGAAATCCTGGAAGGGACAACAGTTGCAAAAGTTACTTTAAGGTGTGGCTGTATCAAGTTTAAAGACAGTGCCCCAGAAAATGGATGAGGTTGAAGCAGGATGAAATGACCGAAGCCTGCTCTTGCAGTGTGGCTGTGGGATATTTCCGCTGCTAAACCACTGCCGTCTGCCCAGGTGGTGGATTAACAGCAGTTAGCAAAGATTAACTGGAAGTCAGAAATCTCAGGAGAGAGAATACATTAAAAACCTGTGAGATATGCATTTTTGTCTGGTATTTCTCACCCATACACACACAAATACTAAACACTAAACTAAACGTAATGAACTGAAGCGTAACACTAGGTTTTCATACGTAGTAGACTGATCATGTATAGGCCGGCAAGCTGAGCCTCTCACAGCAGGCAGGATTTGGTGTTACTATGGTGTCTGTACATTTATGTCACATGCTGATCTAGGGGGACAGGCTGTTACACAAGCAGCTGTAAGGTTTAGCTGTACATCACATTACAGGCCACAGCGGCCGTTCAAACAACTCATTTCATCTGCTGCCTAAGCAATATTCGTATTTACAAGGTTTCTCACCCATTTCAAAGGACAGGTAGAATCATCAGTGCTGCCTACAAATAGGGTTGCCTCATGTTTTCAGTAACTTAAAACTGCGGACACTAACTGTTCATACTGAAATTTTCCAAGCCTGAAGCAGATTAATTTGAAAAAAGTTCAAGTAATATGGTCTAGCTGTTTCTGAGAATACGATTTCATGAATATGATATCTTGCATGTATTAAACCAAAATTCTAGTAACTATTTTATAGAGAATGTCCAAGATTGTCAGATTCTAAACTAGGGCTTGGAAATTTGGCTGAGACGGCATCAAGCGGTGCCTCTTTTGTCATTCTTGTAACTTTACCTAAATCAGACCAAGTTACAGTATTTCAAAAGCAGCATCAGTTTGCTGGTGCCCAGTGGAGACGTGCCGGTAGGTGAATTCAGGCAGCCCCCTCTGCACTGGCTGGTCTCTATCAGCAAGTGTCTCACAAGGACTTACTCCACAGCTGACTCTTGGGTTTGTAGCACAAGCGCCAGACCTAAGAATAGTTAAACAGCATCAAGGAAGGAGACTGAGCTGGTAAGGGAGACTGGAGCAAGGAGCTGAGGTGGGAAAAGAGGTGCATGGAGACAGGAGAGCAGGCAGAGAGGCTCGTGCGGGCTATAGATGATGTCCTCGCAGTACCTGGTCTTGATTCCACGTTTTCAGCCTCGCTGCTCTTCTGCAAGCTCTGTTGCAAAGTGTGTCCCTCCTTCCACCCTGATGGCTGGAGAAGAACCGAGGCTGCGTGCTGTTGCTCACAGGTCTGGCAGCTCAAGGACTAGGGGTGTTTCCCACACACCTAAAAGCTCAAATACTGCTTGGCCCATTTGACAACATTTTGTTCTTCATTATGCTTTCTTGACTTAGAAACTGACACATTCAAAATTGATCCTACATTAAAGGAACACGAACATTGCAAGATCTAGCTCTTGCAAGCAAGAACAATAGAATATTGTCCACATACATGTAATTAATCTTCTGTGCGCCTAAATGCAATGGTATAAAATAATTTTTTTCTAGTTGACTCAAAGTCCTCGGAACTAAAACTGATTGCAATGACAGTGAGATTTGATTATAAACATGTACACCAAGGCTTCTGGCCCTATTTCATATTTCCCACGCAAGATCGGTGTATTTTTTAATCTTAAATAAGCCTTTCCCCCTCCTCACGCCAAGTAGGAATTACACTCTACTACCATGTCTGGAAAGTGATGAATAGATACAGAAAAGCTGATGAGGAATTTTCGTATTTACAGTTTAAGTGTCAAGGCACAGGGCTACGCACTGAATCACAAGGAGGAAACAACTGACTACAGCCTCACTAGGTACAAGAATGATCTAAATCGTGTCATGAACTCTTATTTCCAAACTTTTCCCTTCTTGAATTTGCTGTTATTGCTGATTTTTAACAGTTATTAGTTACAATTTTTACATAATCTCACATAGGTTACCCAGTTTCTTGGCCATGTATGCATTAATACACCAGTGATGCAATTCAGTTTCTAAGAGAGTGAGAACAAGGGTTATGTAGTGTTACCTAATATTAAAAGATGAAAATATGAAACTCTTTAACATATTGAACTCCTTTATAGAATGACATGGGAGGAAAAATCTCAGGACAAAGCAAAAACACCTGATTGTAAACTTTCCAGAGATGAGGAAGATCACCTGGAGAAAGTCACAATCGCACTCGAGAACAATGATTCCAAGCCTATTTCGCTTTTTTTGCTCTGCATGTCAACAAACAATATATCCATACCACCTTCTTTATCACAAAAAAACCCAAACCACAAAGCCCCTAGCTTTGCTGGGCTTCGATAGCCCACAAAGACTGACAATGAAGCACTTTTGGCTCAGAGACAGAAACTAATTTCAAAGTTGACCAAGACTCCTGAATATTCTGAGACACACGGGCAGATTATTCATTTGAATTCCTTATGGATAATCGCACTCCTACATCATATCATCATTTTGCTAATACTAACAGTCCTAGTATGTACAAGTAAATAATTCTTTAACAAAAGCATTACCAATTTCCAAGATAAAAATTCCACATGGCAAGGAGACATGGAAGACATTTATTGTGCATGACAACTACGGAAATAGGTCAGATCTGTGCTTTCTGGGGTTAGTTGATGGCTCTCATGGTGTGACAACTGCAGGAACAGTTGCAGTAGAGCTTCTCCTTCTATTTCTTGGCCAGCTACTCAAATGGATTCCTCCTACAAAAACAGTAAGGATGAACAGGAAATTCTAGATTCTTTTGCCACAGTAATCTAGGCAGATTACAGCAAAAAAGAGAAGATTTTCTCAGATAAACCAGGCAATGATGAGACTAACAAGACTGATACTTACGAATGGATTCACAAAGCATACTCCAAGCCCTTCCGGAGAAAGAATAGACTTTTGTGACTGGGAAGCAATAAAGTTTCTGAAGTTCACTTCAGCAGTTACCTGTTTGGTGGAAAGAATCCCCAGCAAAATGACAGATGGCACTGAGGAAGAATAGAGAAAACATTCTGAAAACACCACACACAGTCCATCAGCCTGGACAGCCAAAAGTGCTGCTGGTTTACTGCACATTGCTAATATAGGTATGTACGTTCCACACCAGGATTTTCTTTTTTTCCCTCTAGCCAATGAAGAGAAAAAATAAGCTAATCTAGAGATTTGTTGGCAGTAGGTGTCTGGAGATAATAAGAAGCAATTGCTTTAACTTGACAATATGAAGGTGACATGATAAATTCCCTTGCAACCGACATTGGTATCAGACAATAGCATTACATTTACTAGGTAAGTAGCCTCAGTACGGTATTTGAATTAAAGCAGTAAAGTCGATATACCAATGTGAAAGACACAGTTAGGAATCATTCCATAATACACAAGTGACCTCTGTAAGAGTAGTAAGCCCCCACCCCCCTTTTTTTCTTTTTTAAATCAAGAGGTTTAAGGTGTCATCATTTTAGGGCAGGCAATTGCAAATCTTCTGATTTTAGATCTGGTAAATCCCTTGTGTCAATGAAACACACACCTAAGAGATTTTTATTCATTTGTTTCATTGGGACTAAGTGCCACCACATTTTGCTACCAGCAAACTGAAAATGTGATCGATGAAGATCATCTAAATTATTTATCTCTGAAATCAAAATTGGTTGCTATTTACTGTTATTACGGAAGATCAATTCAGACCCGTTTACTTATGAAGTGGATCCCAGCATACCCAACACTACAATACTTTTCTATCACTTTCCCTAGCATTAGTAAGGAGTTTGCTAACACTGCAGCTTTCCATCAACGTGGGCACTCCTCCCTCCTCAGATGAGTGTATTCAAAAAACCTGTAAGCTCCTTCATTCATATTTCTTCATATGAAATTTGACTGAAATTAATCAAGAGGGTCAAACATCAGTAGGGGAAGGAAAAAACATTTGAGAGGCTTCATTTTTGTCAGGAGGCAAGAAAAAACCTACCATATTCCACATTTGAAAAACCTGATCAGATTAAAAACAATAATGTATAACAGTGAATAAGTAACTGCGGTCTGTCCACTACTCCCCCTCCTCTCCTCCGTTTTCTCAATGCTTGTTGCTATAGCCATACTTTCTCTAACAAGCATTTTTGCAGTTAACTTTACTGTTACAGGTATCAAAACTGGTAGTTTAGTGCTAGCTCAGATGTCCTTTCAGGAGATGCAGTCCACCTTTGATGGAACACAGTATTAACTCACATAAAGGTTGTAATATTTTCAGATGTATTTGTTTTCACCTTATTGGGGAAGAAACCCATTTTTATGACAATGAGCTTGAGGTAAGATGAAACTAAGAAAATTTGGTAGAGAATTCACCCAACCTAAGTTTTCTGGTTCTAGTTACCTGCCTCCATCCTTTCCTCCCAGATGAGATTTTATGCTGTCTGTAATTAAAGGTACTGTAAACTCAAGCTCTGCTAATGTGTTAAGGCCTGAAGTTGATCAGAGATACTGTAAGCCTTTTATGATTAAAGTCCACATTTTTGAACCGCTGCTAAATACATTTATTTAATCTAATACACTTAATTTTCCACCAAATGTATGACAAAAAAAATATTTGCACAACATCAAGCTTCATTTTCCCCCCAGGAATGTGTTCTCATAGAAGCAGACATGTTCCTTCAGCACCAGTTAAGCAACTGAAGAGGATGGTCAGATAAGCGGAGCAGGAGATGGTGGTGCTGGCCAGCTCTGTCTTCTTCATTTAGTCCCACATTGATAGGTCAGCTAGTTTTTGTTGATTGTTTTGCCCTGTCCCTGGTTTGCAGACAACAGACTTGCATCCAGAAGTGACTAGATTTTACTATTTCTTGCAGTCAAATTGTTCCACATGAATTATATTATGCCCTTTGTTAGGTTTACAGCTGGTGGTCTTACTCCGATGGTTCAAAGGAAATTTTAGACAATCTTCTAGCTCTCCACGGAAATCAGAGGAAGGAGGAGGGAGCAAGCACAAGGAAGCATTCACACAGCATAACTTAAGGCATCTACATTCCATAATCAATTTTTAAAAAATTGTGTCCTTGTTTGATATTCTGAATCACATTCTAGAGAGATCTGCCTTCACACAGACTACACTTCGCTGTCTCCTATGCCAGACAATGCCAATACTTCCCAAGAAATACAACTACCGTATAAGCAGCGCCTACTCATAAACACTTTTCAGAGATCTGTGCCCTAGTCTAGCCAGATGATATTAAAAATACTATAAATGAACATACTGCAGCCAGCTTACTGTCTGGAAAGCTACCATCCCGCCTAAGTTCCTTCTGTAAGAATGCCAACACATGGGAGCAGGCCAATAACCTCCTCTAACACAAAAAAAACGGTCTTCTCCCAGCATAGCCACAGAGGATCTCAAACAACACATCCCTGTTTCAGAGCTGCTTTCCTTTCAGCTCTGCATTAAAGTCTGACAAAACCAGTCACCTGCAGTGTTGCAATTTCTAACACTTTTCATTCTCACCCTGCAGATTTCAGATGTGTTGAGGGAAAGGTAAAGTACCTATTCCTACCAAAGGAAAGAAGTTAGTCCTTAACTTCTCAAGAGGACTGTGAGAACTCTTGCTCCCTTGGGTCCCTTAACAGCGGAAGAGATTTAAGGCATCATGTTAGTAAACTGTAAATCCTACATGATGTGCAAATTCCTTTCAGGTACTAGAAATTTGATACTGCTAAAAACAGTCTGAACCTAAAACTTCTTTATGAGTTCATTCAGCCATAGTATTTTGAAAGCACACATTCTCCTAGGGAAAAAAGGTATCTCGGGAAAACTACACACTCTTGCTTAAAAACCAGTCAAGGTGCAATGTTTCTTTCAGACTGCACCTTAAGCTGAATGAAATGTCACTTAAGACTCCTCATAAGAGTCTAGTTGCAGTCAGAATAAACATAGTTCTGAAAGTCTTCTGAATAATGGGAGGGAAAAAAACCACAGAAAACTTTGCTGTAAAATAGAACCAGATTCACTGATGCACATATTATTGCCTGTGACAGTAGACAATTGAGCTATGACCCCAGTTTTTGCCCCAGTCCTTAGCAAGAGGCCATTAATGCAACAGCAGTATCTTAAAAAAAATCAGTATGCTGTAATTCAAAATATTACCTTCTTCTAATTTTAGTAATGCACATGCAGTCTTAAGTAAAAACAGAAACAGTCATGGCTTCTCAAAAGAGCACAGCACTTCTAATGTAAGCAAGAGAAAAATCATACTTCAGAATGCTGGAGACATCAGCTCTAATAAACCAGACTGGTTAGTAGAGGGGCACCCTGAGAACTGCAAGGGATCTTGGACATCAGAGATCCACTGCTGAAAAGATCCGTTACACCTGTACCTCATACTGTATCTGTTCCCATCAATGACACTTGTCAGTTTCTTTTTTAGCTTCTCATGGGCTTTGGGAGGTTTTGGATTACAATGAAGTACTTGCATTAACTCTAACAACAATCACTCATTATTTTAGAATGTATGAATGTGCTCAACAAAACAGGACTTCTCCGTGTAAGTGTCAGTATTTGACGCCCCTCACTGAAGACAACTTAAATGACCCAAAGGCTATTAATGATCGGCAAGATAGAATAGAGACACTGTATTCCAGCAAAGACATTTTTCTGACTGACTCGAAAGGCAACCTGAAACAAAATAAGCCAAAATGTTCTAGGAGGAACTATTTGCAAAGTGAAGATGGAGTTCCTAAGGAAACCAATGGCCACAAAAATCAAGCTGATCCAGAACTGTCTCTTTTCAGTAACAATGATGTAAACGGAGAGATTGAAACACAGTCCAATTCTAGCAGACAAGGTGGCTCTGAAGAAGTGAAACAGCTTGAGGACAGAAAAGTATCTATGCAACAATTTTCAGCACGGTCACAGACTGCAGAGCAAGAAGAGACACTGACACTCTCTGTGTGAGAGGTCCAAGTCGCACCCATAAACAGCTGTAAGAGAATGTACTGGCAATGGGGTCTGAACACATGAGACAGCCCCAAAGGATCCCGGAGCACGCCTTTCCAATTAGGACTCAGGTCAGTAACTGGCAGAAAAAATGGACTCCAAGATATTTTGTGACAAACCTGCAAGTTACACTGGTCAAGAACTGCTAAAGATTGGATCCCCAGTGAATTCTAAACCACCACTACAGGTCGAGGAGGACACAAAAATGTACCCGGCCAACTGCGAATCACGAACTGCAGGGAGAGACAGGGTCACTCTGGGGCCCTCTACAACAACAGCACAAGCTACATGAGTGAACATCTGGAAAAGACTGCATTACCTGCAGGTTCAAGAGACAATATTACTATCTGGTTATACTCCTAAACAGATGCAGTAAGAAACCCTATTACCTCAACATTTAAAAGTTTATCATAGGATAACCGGAGTGACATAGCATATATAGTACAAGCTTATTTTTAGCTGTATCATGAATTTACTTGTAATCACCTTAAATGCTGACCCATACAGTAAATCAGACATCTTGTCTGGGACTCTGCAAATGCAATAAAACCTTTTGGAACTCTCAATAAGAAACAGTAATCAAAAATCATCTTTTTTTTTTTTTTAAACCACTTTATTCAAACCTGAGCACCTCAATATAAAACTAAACACTGGTGAACTGTCATTTCCCTTGCTAAACCCAGATTACTGCAAATTTAAAATCTGCACAAGTTTCTGCTATCAGTTCAACATTTAAATAGACTAATTCATCTCTTCTGACACACCTGGTAGATTTCATATAATGAAAATAACTAAAAGAATTAGTGCAATATACTGGACAGATCAAAGTAAAACGTACTTTGGAAAACAAAGTTGCAAAGTTCATTACTGACAGACAGCAGTACTTATGTTACAGATACAGGAGCATCATTTATTACTGTTCTAACCATTAAGGAAGAACTTAGAACCCCCTTTGATTAGAGAGGAAAAAAGTTAGCTTTAAGTAACTGTACATTCTGTATACCTTTAAGCAACTCTTAAATATTACAGAAAGTATTAAACAAATGTAGACTACAATGCAGAGTACCTATTTACAGTACATTAATATCCAAATTTAAAATCAAGTTGGATGTACATAATCGTTAGTGCACTATTTTTTTCCTTAGGGGAAAACCAAACTGTAATGGCCAGCAATGATCAAAAACAAGAAAGAAGTCACAGACATTGAGTTTGATGTAGTTTTACTTGAAGAGCTCTTACAGTTTGTAGAGAAAAAACCAAAACCATCCTAAGTCATAAAGTTAAGTTTACTGGTCTGTACCCTCTGACCAGATTAGAAATAAAAGTTAAATTTGATTTATCACTAATTCCCTTAGATAACTAACTTGGTTGATATAATTTACATACAGTGTACCAACTAAAACTCCACTTTTCTGCAAGCACAAGGTTTTAAAATTGTTAATGCAAGTATTGTTTTTAATCAAATTATTAAACTATGGAATGTATAACTAAACAGTGGATACCTGCAGAAAACAACTGGTTGCGTCAATACTGTGAATAAGTTTAAGTATTTTTTAGATCCTGTTTCTAGAAAGGTTTTAAAGCACAATTGAGGATTATGAGAAGTCCCAATTCTATTTATTGTAACAGTGATCAGTATTGAGGCTACAGGAACTGGCCAATTAGGTCCACGGAAAGTAGTTCTTCTACACCCCTAGTAGTAAGTGATTTTTAGAACCTTTCAACTGAAGGAAGTTTATTCCGCTTCCATTTCTCCTCTACTGCTGAAACATTACAGCCAGCGGCAGATACATGCATGTTAAAATTTTAGGTCAAGAGAAAACTCGGTATCATGAAATTGATAATTATCGTAAAGTCTCTTCGTTGTTTGGAAGCTGTACTGGGCCAGGTTAAGCACTCCAATTCCATGGTTATTAACAGTTAGGAAGCAGAAGAATATTCAGAACAGTTTAAAGCAATTGATGTTTTAGTTACTACAGCATTGACTCTTGGGTGGTTGTGTGGGTTCAGTAAGGTCTACTCCTCTTCCTCTGGCAGAGTTGGCTCCTGCATTCTGTGGTTCATTCTTGGGCAATTTTTTTGCTATAAAATCAACAAAAAGAGTTAAAACTGAGATTGTATTGTGATTAGATCACCTGAGTACAAAACCAGTCAACACTATTACTCCATAAGCGTATCAATATAATCACTATAAAATCCGATTTGATTCAGTGCGTTGGTAATAAAAGACGACACTTCTTCATGATTAACTACCTTATTTATGATTTTCAAGACTGAAATGCATTAGTAATTTCAACAGTAAAATATATCTGCAAAGGTGTGCTATGCTGGTAAACGTTGGCTCTTGTAGAAATCCACTTACACAGAACAGGCTTTTTTGTGCTAAAAATATGCAGAAAAAATTAAAAGGCACAAAACACAGACATAAATGGGTCAAACTACTCCTGGCTATCTAGCCAGAATAAGCATTTGCATACAACATGTAAAATGACCCTCAGCACTAGATCAAGACTCTCATCTCTCTTTTTTAAGCTGTCTCTTCTCTCCAGCTTTTTTAAGTCAACTGACTGCGATAATTTCTTTGTTGTCCTTATAGCTCCAGGGTACATTTCTTTGGTCTTGACATGAAAAATAAGGGTGACAAATGTTACCCTTCTGAGCAGTAGCTCATCCTGTTAATTTTCTGAAGGAGAGAAAGCAGAGTTCTGGGGCTCTCTTGCCCATGCTACCAGGACCCAACAACCCTCCCTGTTCTACAGTTTGGCTGCATGCTTTGACTGCAAAGTAATTACTTTGCCCAGGTTTTTAAAGAACTTTTCCTAAAAGGAATGAAATGCAAGTGTAACAGCCAGAAGACCAGCAGAGTACACATTAACAAGATGTTCTGTGGTGCTAAATAATCTCATCTAAGATCCCTTTCCGCAAAAGGCTAGACCAGGTGATCTTTTGAGGTCCCTTCCAACTTGGGCTGTTCTACAATTCTGTGTCAGAACCCAGGAGTTCACATGGTACTAAACTGCTGAGACAGTACAAAGGGACAAACCACCAGTAAAAAAAAAACAACGCCTTCCGAGCATTGTTCTGGATTCTACATCCATTCTAGAACTGTAAATTAACATGTCTGTTTTCTTTAACTGGAATTTCTGAATTAGTTCTAAAGCATTCTGCAAGCAGCTGTAGCCGCATCCCTCATCTGTCCACGTTTTTGTGTTTCATTTTCTTTCATTTCTGAAGATCATATTTACATATGGTCCTGAGAATTGCATCCAAGTTGTGCAAAAAGCCATTTGAAGTTTCATGCAATATTTATATCCCTGTTAAGATTTCCTTTCAGGGTCCATTGCTGTATAGATTTTGTTCTGTTCTGATGCACTGACAAAGCTGAATTTCACCCATCAATGTGAAAGAATACTCACATGGACAACCAACCTTGCAGACAAAATACCCAAGTACTAATTGGGCATTGTTTTCTCAAATTTACTTTTGTATATTTCATTATCATACAGAGAGGTAAGAATTATTGTGGATATAACAAATTTTAAAAAATTATCAGATTTTGGGGATTTTTTTTTTAAACAAACTGCAAACTGCACCTTTAAGCAAATTCATTTTAAAATTTCACCAGAACAGTGTAACTGAGCATTTCTGTATCATTAAACACAGGCCTATCTTGAGCATTTATAAGAAAAATACGCTTTCCACTCATACAGTTATGTGTTCCCCCACCCCCAAGTATTTATAGTTAATATGAAGCAAGTACTTTAGTTATAAAGTGTTGCTATAGTGATCATTTCATCGGATAGAAGTTTGAACCACACCACAAATTACCTTCTGCTTTACTGACTTGGAAAGCAGAAGAGCTCTTTAGAAACATTTAATTTCAATAGCAATCCTGTTTTTCACAAAAAGCAGTGGGATAGAGAGGTCACTGTAGTGCAAAATACAAAACATATTTAATAAGGTTAATTGACACTACACATTACTATTCCCCAGTAGCAGAGCCACTACTGTGATTAAGGTTACTATTAAATAAGTTAGCCACCAGCCTAAAAACTCATGCTTTCTTTTTCCTCCACTTACAAAATTTTATTACCAATTACATACAATTTTGTGTCTATCAATGAAATTTCTTAGTCATTTATACTTACCATTACATGTTAGTATCGTTACAGAAATCCCTAAGATTACGTTAGGGCTAAAAATATATTAGTAAATATACTTTTTACAATCAGTGCCCTTTACTTATACTCGGACACTGAATTTAAGCACACATCACCATCTTTGGCACAACTTTTGGATATCTGATAGCTGCATTTAGAATTCAAATAAAATTTTAAACACAGAAATGTATTTAGCAAGTGTTTTGTTTACCCTAAATTGAGTATTTGACTTTAAGCAAGTTAGCATTGTCTCATTCTGAAGCGTTGCCAGCTTCAATTACCGCTGTCTCATAAAACGTACATTATTCCAGGTTCTGCACTTACACAAGGCAGCGTAGAATCTGCTGCAAACAACATACCAAAGGGCACACATTCATACACTTTCACTTACATTCTTACACTAAGTTGATAAACAAAAGCCAAGTAAATCTTGCAACTAAGAAAAGCTGTGTAAAACTCTTAAATTACCTATACCAGGGGAAAGGTGGGTGGCTTTTTTTTATATAACAACTAAAGCTTAATTTTGCTTGAGCTTGATGCAGTACAATATTTCAGCATGGAATCAAGACAGGTACACAAAACTTGCTGATAGAATTCAAAAGTAACCTCTAGCTTAGCGATTTTAAATCCAAATGTTTTGGTGCTTGACAGAACACCTGTGCAACTGTGCTTCAAGTTTATCTGACCTCTGAACATCAAAACCAGTATGAAAACGCTTAAGGAAGCTTCAGTGCCAGAATCAATTTTTGTGAAATCCAAAGATCTTTGGTTAGAAAGATTGTGATGGTATGAACCTCACAAAAAGGATTCCCTTAAATTTTCAGTCTGTTTGTAGACTCACCAATTGCCATGAATATTTCATTTACGTTCATAGATGTTTTGGCAGATGTCTCCATGAACAATAAGCTGTTATCATCTGCATAAGCCTGTGCTTCCTGAAAGTTAAAGTAAGAATCATTACTTCATTAAAAAATAAATAAATATCACACAATCATTACACATAATTTTATTGCTACTAAGGGACAATTTTTATACCATTTGGAAAGAAATAATGTTTGTTGAAACACGTGTGACAATGTGTTAATCAGCTATGAAGTTACATTTCTATCAAGCAGATAAACATCTAGAAAAGCAAACTTAAAAATCCCTACTCATCTTAAAAATATCCAGATGGAAAAATCTCTGACAAGACTAAATAATAAATAAAAATACTTATTAAAAAGACAACCCTGATCCAGAACACTAGCTGTAACAGCAAAACCTAATAAGCTCCAGAAAGTGCCAAAGCCGATTATTACCCTGGAAAGAAGGCATTTTGTGAACAATCCTGAAACTTTCAACCATCAAGGCAGATGGATCAGAAAAGTTTCATTATCCTGACAAATTCACAATTATAAAGTAAATGTGCAGTATTAAATATCTCACCACATTATCTCCCTTTTCAGTCTGAATTTTGATCTGAAATACACTGTTTATAAGAAGTTCCCTATTTTTGCCATTTCTCCTTAGCCAATTCAGCTGGGAATCCCCAGCTTCTTAGAATTACGTAACTGTCTTTGCATTCAATAGGAAATCTGCAAAAAGCCAAACTACAGAATACCTATGATGAAAAAAATAATCTACAGTACTCTATATTCATTAGGTAATATCTGCTAAGCTATGTGCAACTATATCTGAAATCACACACTAGCAAATACTTAGAAATCTAAAACGTGCTTTGCAATGAGGAAGGATTGTAAAGTCTGCAAGGAACCCATAAATCCACATTAACAAAGACCCAAACATCTGAAAAACAGTAAGATTGTGATTGTACAAAAAATAGTAGTTTGGTAATAATCTCATTAAGTTTTTCACTGCACACATGTATGAAATTTTTGTTAAATATCACAATTTTTCACAAAACACATATCTTTATATTACAATTAACATGGAAGTATATGGAAGTAGAACATTAGAAAACAGTTGTTGAATTCTTGCAGACAAATACCTAAACCACTGCTAACCTTCATAGTTCAGCTCCTATAGTTACAAAAGGATTCATTACTATACACAGCAGTATCTTACACAGTGACATCAAACACAGATTAAAACAGTAAAAGAATTAATGACTAATAGATGTTATCTCAATTAAAATTCAATCAATCATGAATGGACCAGAACCACTAAGTTTTATTTGCTTTGGAAGCTCTTTTCCGATGACTTGGTTAAACTTCCTAGAAGACAAAATATAGCAGTGAGCACAGATACATCCACTAAATCAGAAAGAATGCCATGAAACGCACAATTAAAACTTGAACACTGCTTCAACAGTATAGCCTAACCAAGTTAAGCCCATCAATCAGCTTTGAATCATACCATAATCAAAATCTCCTGCTGACAAGTCAGAGAGAATGGTTTGCACAGTTACTGCTACCTCACCCATTGAAACTAGTTACTGGTAATTTGGGGCAGAAGACAGGAAGAAGTTACATCAAAGAACAGAAATTCAATTAGCCGTAAAGATATGCAAATGAATTAGTTACTACTCAAAGTCTAACTTAATTATTCAAAAAAGGCTATTGCTACATATCACTTGTACAAAGATTTTTTTCAGTAACATGTATAATTCAGTATCAATTGGCATATACATTTAACTGCATGACCTCTGTAACAACTAGAGAAGCTATGCACATAAGTTCCTCCTAGGTTTATTTACTTTCTATTCCAACAAAAATGCTATTTCTATACACAGAAGTTACGTACATACCTGAAAATCCACAGCTCTCTTGTTAGCTAGATCAGCTTTGTTTCCTGCTAAAGCTATTACAATGTTAGGACTTGCTTGTCGCTGAAGTTCTTTGACCCAATTTTTCGCTCTGGCAAAGGACTCCTGTTAATGATTGCAAAATGATGCAACTGAGTTTTATTATCCTTTTGTACTCACCTATTATCCTAATCTCTGTTACCTACACTTCAAGCAAAAAGCCAATGTAATGCTGTCGTCTTTGTCCAAAGGCACACTTTTAACTTGCCAACTGAGCTTTTAAAATTAAACATTCCTACCTTAGTTCTCAAATGCGCTTAGTTGGGATAATGCTGAAAAAGTAAGTAAAGATAGGAAGGTCTTTATGTAGACAGAGTAAGGAAAGAGAAATGGTAAAGAGAGAAAATGGGAATTTTATAGGAGAAATCCAAGTTACGAACAGCTATACCGACTGTCTCAAAACACTTCCTAATTACTGAGCACTGTGTATTATGGTACAGGGTTTCTCAGTTTTTTGAGGGTTCAGATTTTTAAGTCTTACTTCACCTAACACAAGTGAAGTTTATCTGAGCTAAGTTCAAATAAAAAGAAAAAAAAATAACCTTAGGTTTTGGTCTCAATAGCTTGTGCTACTTTTCTAATCCCTACCCTTTTAACTTGCAATAATACGATATTAAAATAATCACAGAATGGGTTGGGTTGGAAGGGACCTCAAAGATCATCTAGCTCCCACCCCCCTGCCATAGGCAGGGATGCCTCCCACTACACCAGGTTGCTCAAAGCCCCATCCAGCCTGGCCTTGAACACTTCCAGGGATGGGGCATCCACAGCTTCTCTGGGCAACCTGTTCCAGTGTCTCACCACCCTCACAATAAATAATTTCTTCTTTATATCTAATCCAAGTCTACCCTCATTCAGTTTAAAGCCATCTCCCATTGTCCTATCACTACATGCCTTTATAAAAAGTCCCTCTCCAGCTTTCTTGCATGCCCCGTTTAGGTACTGGCAGCTGCTATAAGGTCTCCCTGGAGCCTTCTCTTCTCCAGGCTGAACAACCCCAACTCTCTCAGTCTGTCTCCATAGGTGACGTGTTCCAGCCCTCCCTCTGAGCATCTTTGTGGCCCTTATCTGGACTTTCTCCAACAGGTCCATGTCCTTCTAAGCTGGGGGGCCCTGAGCTGAACACTACCAAAAATAAACTATCACCAGGAACGTGGTGAGAGTAACAGCTCAATTCTGGTGAACTGATTTAGAGGTATGTTTGAAACACTTCTACAATGCCATTTGCTTGGTTGCTTGCTTTCTCTCTTTTTTTAAATACAATAAAACCCCTAGAAATGGTCTTTTAGCAAAAAAGGTGTACAGACACAATTTAACATTACATAGTCCAATATGAAATGAGCAACCTGAGTGAAATATGTCCCTGTCCATGGCAAAGGCGTTGGACTAGATGACATTTAAAAAGGTCCCTTCCAACCCAAATGATTCCAAAATGAAGAACTGATTCATTCACATTCAAGTCAGTGAGAAAGATTAAGGAGAGATTGATTCAAGACTGCTATCTTCCAAATCCCCCTTGTGCCTCCCTAATACAGTACTTACCTCATTTGTAATGTCGTATACCACTATAGCTGCTTGTGCTCCTCTGTAGTACATGGGTGCTAAACTGTGGTACCGCTCTTGCCCAGCTGTATCCCAAATTTCAAATTTTACTGTTGTATCGTCAAGACACACAGTCTGGGTTAGAAAAGCAGCTACAAAAAAGATAGAGGAGCTGAAACCAGAAGTCTGCTTATATCTCTATGTTCATTTAAATTATGTTCACGGAGATGCAAGTATGATTTCCTTAAAAAACTCAAGGCTATTAAAATACAGCAAGTTTGAAACAATCATTAGCTGACGGACTGTAACTCTGATCAACACAGAACAATTATTTAAACAACCAGTCTTCCCTCAAATTGAAGACATAAAAAATTGGAAAGAATTCTCATTTTTCTTTTTGTAATAGTGAATCTGAGCAACCACAAGCCTTCTCTAGTCTTTTAAGTACATTTCACTCTGCTTCAACAGATTATACAGAGTACCTGTAACAGCATCCCATCCAACAGTTCAGTTATTTAAACTCTACGCATTTACATTACTTGAATAGTATCTAAAAGCCTTGATTTTCAGCTCCTGAAAAGTCCACCTTAGCTAACAGGTATGGAAGAAAGAATCACTTCTCAAAAGTTCTTGTTCCTAAAGCAGCCATATTGTCAATTCTGCAAGTGATCTCAAGAATTAATATCAGCATAATTTTGATAGCCTGCAGTTTCAGGGAAACTTGCATCCACTGGCACTATAGCTGAATGCATTACCATAAATAATGGTCTTCTAATTACAGAAAACAGTAACTTATTCCAAGTCTTCAAACAGTTACTCCCAGCAAAGATTTTCCATTCAGATTAAGATACACAATAGAAACATGGAGGCGAGTACCCACAGAACATAGAAAATTATAAAAAATCAAGCTAAAATCTCAAGAATTTATTGGGGAAAAAAATTCTGGAAAGCAGGATTTCCTTCTACTGAGTTCTCTTAGCCCTTTGAGTTTTAACTCTGCTTGTTCTACCTTAGTTTTTGAAGTTTACAAATAAAAGCATGCATCTATTACAGTGGTCTGACAGGCTATCTTGATTACCTGCCTTACTGTCACATTGTTTGCCCAGTTATAGTACATACACAGCAGAAAATGCAACAATTTCAAGAAATTACATGAAAGTCTGAGCAATCCAGCATAAATGTTTGTAGTTCTTCTTCCAGTCCTGACAGCCATTTAGTGAAAGACTGGACTGGTCTGCCCTTGCTCTTTTCACAAAGAAACAACCAGAAACATTTAAGACCTTCTGCTTGCTGAAACATTAAGGGAAGCCCCCTACCTGGCTGAACTGCGAGGAGGCTCTCATCCCTAAGCATACTGACAGACTGTGGCCAATTTAAATCTAATGTCTGAAGAGGCACTGACCCATAACCCTTGCATACCTGGGATGTTACCTTGTCCCACATACTCCAAGACATCACAGCCTATGAATCATTCCAAAACTGCTGCAACTTTCAACTCATTACAGTAAACCAAAAGCAAGTCAATCTTGCTTTGTAATCAAATCCCCCAGCTGCATTACATTGTAACTAACATACAGAAGCCGACTAGTTAAGTGGTCAGGTGTTCCTGCTTCAGGGGTATTAGCATCCGTCACTGATGAGCAGGGATGTTGGAGAACGTAAAGGCTTTGATGTTCCAATGTTAAATCACCGTGAATCTCTAAATGGTAAATATCCAAGCACTGGTAAAACAGGCTCCTCTTGGTAGCTCCCTAAGCAGCCCAGAACTAAAATAAAGAGGAAATAAACATGCATCCTGCATCAGACTAAAGGGCATCCTCCTCAGAACAAACTCAACATTGTATTTCTCCAAAGCAACAATAAGATGTTAAACAAGCAGAATCTGAAGTTCTTACAGACATTATTCTCTTCAACAGGAGAATGTACCTACACACCATAAATGAAGGGGCGTACTTGGGATGAGAATTTAAAAAAGGGTTTTATTCTATGGCATCCTTTTGTTTTTGTTGAAAGGAACATTTCAACCACCATAAAATGCCAGTTAATTTCTGAAAACAAGGTACCTTTCTTCTATCTGGCAAGGCCATAGCAAATTAAAAATCAGCTATGTTAATTATCTGAAAGCCTATCACCCATGACAGCCATAATTTTGTCTTAAGCAACTAACAAGTATTGCTACACTATCTGAAGTGGCAAAACCACACCACTACTATCCAGTATGTCTGTCTGTAACTGCACTCTTTCAGATGTTTTTATTTAGATTCACAATGCACATAAGCCTCTCTTTGTTAAAGGGCCCTTATGTATACAAAGAAAATTACGCCTTAGGCAACTACAAGCTACAGAGTCAGACAGTTTTCTCTACAGAAAACTTTTTCTGAATCCCAACATTGCTGCATTTAATATCTCTCAGCTGCATTACATGGCATTTCCTTGTTTCTATTTCATATGGAAGAGGCACAACTTAATACAGACTTAATTCAGACACTAACTGTATGTCTGAAATTGAACGTAAGGTCTTATTTAATCTTTGTATAGATTTTAAATAGTGTAACAGGGTTTGGGTTATCCCTAGTTCTACCCAGACACTAAACCAAGAAGAAACAAAAAGGAGGTTAGAAGAATTGGCCATCGCTGAAATTGAACAATGAATTTAACTTGATTTTTTAAAATTAAAAATCACGTTGATATTGGGAAGTTAATTCACTATAGATCTTTGAGAATGCTCTCCATATTACCACATAGCTGTATAAGTTTAATACAGGAACCTTTCACACTGACACCCATCCTAAAGCCATTATAAAACACACAAAGCCAAAAGTGTGCGTTAGTAAGACTGCTAAATGAGAGAAAAAAGTGGCTGCCCATTTATGCTGACAGATACACAAAATAAATACATGTAACAGCCGGAAATAGGGTAAAAAACATGATGCAATGAAATTCAGCTAGTATTTATTTTCGTGATCTTTGTAGATTTTTTTACATTTCCACAACTGTTCATGTGTAAAGACACATACAGACCACTGATATGGCTTCATATAAATATTACAATGAAACAGACTAATTCATGCAAGCAGCAACAACTAGGCAACATTTATCAATCCATAAAATCCGTATTTTGCTTAAGTCTGTACGATTAGAGTAAGGTTAAAATTTATCCAAGGAGGAATAGAGCTCAAAGCACAGACTTAATGTAACCAAAGAAATCTACTGGGGGGTTTGGGGGTGGGGCATAAAATCTGTTCACAGTTAAACAGACTTTTTTTTTTCTAGTAGCCAGCACCTGTTTTGTTCAAAGTCACAAAATGTAAAACCAGCACATTAAATTCTGTGGTTACTAACAGAGAAAGGTATATTCAGAAATGTAGCAAGTTCTCCTGAATCAAAAGTAAAGCCAGGATGCATACATGACAATACAAGCTTTTTGGAAGATGCAGCATTTCCCCCCCCCTATAGAAACCAAGTTCTTAATTCTTACTAAGCAGTTAGTTCATGCATTAGGCATACAACACAATTAAAATAGCCACACATCCACCCACAAACAAAACGTAACATCAAGCCCAGTTTTCAGAACTACGCAGTTCAAGCACGCATTTGCTTTCTCCACCTTGTGCCAACTACAACTTTAATCTTAGCAAGTTACAGTTCTCAATTAGAGACATAGGGCTCAGTTTTGATTCTTGCTGTCAATGACCCATTCTAGAAGTGCCATTACATTCCAGGTTGTCAAGGACAAGGACAATATAAACTCAATGTGAAAAAAATTAACAGGATAGTTTTCTCACCTCCAATCGTACTTTCTTGAAACTCATGAAATTGTCCTTTTACAAAACGAAGCACCAAACTTGATTTGCCAACTGCAGACTCTCCTAATAGTACTAGCTTGAACTGGCAAATTTTATTTCCAGCATTTGGCCCATTGGGTCTTGTTGCTCCTCGATTAGCCATGCCCAAATTAGAAAGAAGTCCTTTGTTTCAAGCTCTTGAAAGCAAGTTCCAGGGTTCAGATTTCAGTGGTGCTTCTGCCAGTAACAACCTGTTTATGAAAAGACAGTGGGTGATATTAGAATTACAAACCAAGTAAGAAAAAAATCTAATTCATTAATGCTTACAAGTAACTTGTCCTAACATTTACCAAAGTCAATAGTCCAGAGCACAGTTACCATCGCTATTAAGATGTCGACTATAGAGAACATCTGTGACAAATGAACCAGTTATCTTCTTCAATACTCAGTCTTCCAATTAAAGCTTCAAATTAGGACATTAAAATCCAATTATGTTTCTTCTTGTAAGCCTTCAGTCTCTTACTTCTTAACACATCAAGATGAAAGTATAACAATAGATTCAGACTTTCACATTATTGATAAAATATCAAATGAAAAGAAATTCTAATTCCTTCCATAATTTTGCTATTGCTGAGCAATATCCTGAAGTCAGCACCGCTATGGGATGCTAAAAAATTGAGCAAATTGTGAAAACTCAATCGCCAGTTATTTGCAAGTATTCTCAATTCACTTCTAACACGTCTATCAAATGCAATTTCCTTAAATAAAAATGCAATGATCTTGATATACAAATCAATACCTTCTCTAGTTAAGAATTGTACTTTGAAAAGCAAAAAGCCAAAGCCTTCTATATGTAGAAAAATGGATTGACTTGACCAGCTAGAATTCCAGATCACTTTGTGAAAGCCACCACAGAACTATATGATGATTAATTGTTGTTTCCAGTACCAACATGTCCTAGCAGATCAATATTCGCAACAGATCTTTGTTAAGAACAAGTCTGAACACAGTGTATTCCCTTGTCTACCTACTCTTCTTTTAAACTCCTTAAAAAACCCCAAAAGAAATCACAGTATTTATTCATATGGACCGAGAAGCCTTTAGACTCTGCCGGTATCACTTCTGAGTCTAAGATTTATGCTTTTTACACACTTAACAGATTCAATCTTTTTGCAGGTAGGCATTGCTGTACAAATGACTGGCATAATCACCTTCAGTATTCTCTTTCCTCCCAGTTGCCAAAACAAAATTCTAAGTGAGCCCACAGGAAACATACCTAAATGTTGTTCACTCAGCTCTCAGTGATAGAAACATCTGCTTCTAAATTTCTGCTAAATAAAAAACCCTAAAACACCAAACAAAAAATCACCCTATAGATTTATCCTACTCCAGCTGATTATTTATTTGAATTGTACACACTTTGTGGTAATACACCTTTTCTAGCATCTAGGATGCAAGCAAGTTAAAGTACATTAAAATGGATTTAATACTTATCTTGCAAAAAGGTAAGTAAACCTAGTATTTTCAAGTGACTTCTTGCTCTCTTCAGTATAGTAAAGCAACTACATTTTTAACCAAGTGGCTGTCTTTAACCATCTCCTCATTTCAAACCACTAAGCACATGTGTCAGGCACTTGAGCATTCCAGTTTGTGGCACACCTAGCTCAGACACTAAGCCTTCTTTCTCCTTCCTCACTCTCTTTGGTAAACCCAACACAAGTCCTCAAGAATCTTCTTTTCTGGAGAGTGCTTCCAGCATTCCAGCAGAACTCCATTCTCCACTAGGATATGCCCTTACAAATTCATTTCCATGCAATAAGCGATGAATAAATATTAGCATATAATATTTATTCACTAACATAACAGTTGAAAAATGGTATTTTATGTCTCACTATAAACAGAACTTGAATACAGGTCTTAGGAAAAAAAATTTTTCAACATCTTAAAGACACTCCTATTTACTCATATTGCTCCTTTTCCCATACCTCAAAATAAGTTAGCTACTTCTAGGTAGGATATTCCAGTCCTGTAGTCATCCCTGTCTGTCCTGAGTTTATGTCCTGATTGGTATTATGATAACCTTAAATCCACAAATTATTTTTTTTATTTTATTTGCACAGCATCATCTAATAAACATCAGGCTTTAGACGTATGTTCTTACAAACATGTGAAGGTGTACCACAGTGAAAGATTGTTTCTATGAAGCAAAAAAGCCCCTGCATATCCCATATTATTAAGTACCATTATAATGTATAATAATACATACCAAAATTCTTACTCAATAAATAAATTTTTGTTTAGTATTTTAGAATACAAGAATGGAGCCAGTTATTTTTAAAAGTACCAGACCTTTCATGCTTACAGTACAAACAATTTATACACAGCTGGTATGTTGGTTCCCAGGCAAGACTCTTCCCCACCTCCACCCTACCCCCCATGCTGCTCAAATATACTCCGCAAGTTGTGGAGCAATTTGGATAAAGATGGATCCGTGACAACAGTTAATCCCTCCCTAGCTATATTACAAGACAAAGCAGCAAGGCATAGCCAAAATATAGGTAGCTCAGAATACTACTGGCCATCTGTTTTTCCTTTGGAAAAGTAATGAAGATAATTAAGTTATTTCTGTTTTGAAAATGAAATACATCTGTGTTTGCTGTGGCATTCTAGTGGTTTGGATAACCATGAAATAATTACACCCCTTTAATCTTAATTCATCCCATGCTTTTCTAGACTCTGCAGCATTAATAGAGACATAAAGACTACATCCAATAACCATGTGAGTTAGTACTCTTTGGAGCAAGTGACTTCTACATGACACAGAGCAAGGAAATCAATCCACTACACCAGTTATTCACTATGACTACTTTTTACTCGCTGTTTCCCATATTGAGAGCAAAAGGAGGTCTGACTGAAAAACAGGCAAGACTGATTTAACTCACCTAGTATCTATTTGTTTCAACTGGTTATTTACAGCTTCTAGTTATGCAGATTTTTATCACTTAGAAAACTGTAATTACTACCCCTTAAAAAACTCCTTCAGAACCCAAAGCTGAAACAGGTTGTCAAGAAAAATACCTAATTCAATTTTTATAGATGTCCAGGTTACAAAAGCTGTAGTTGTTAGAGAGCTTCAAAGTTTACATTCTTCCTTCCTCATCAGAAATCATTCCAGACGCTCATATACCACGTAAAAAAACCAACCAGCTGTCAAGCTGATCAAGATCACACTACCTGAGAGGAAGACCATGAAGTCCCAGAAACATAATGCAAACATCATTCATTCAATAGTCACATTGATATAGCTAATAATGATAAAACCTACTACAGTCATACCACCCACTTTTTAACAGCTCAGGATAACAAAAAAATAAACCCCAAGAGACTGAAAACCTGATAGAGCACATCCAGATGATTTTGTTACATTAAAAAAGTCACTAGCACCTTCTGTAGGTATATAGAAATCATCATCTTTTAAAGTATCAGATGATACTGAAACTCTTCATTAAGTTCACAACATGGCAACACACAAACACGAAAACCAAAAAAATTATTTCCTTAATCTGAAGAAAAGCAGCACTGCAGTTTGACATAGCCGTTACAGAAGGGTTTTGATCTGTTCTTTTTGCATTTGTGTGATGAACATAGTGCCTCACAAGGATTTAGCAGTAGATTTCAATGCTACAGACCCCATGCATGCTCCAAGCCTCAGGTCACATTCATTCTCCAGTTCCTTACGTCATCTGTAAAATACTAGCCTTGGGAACCGTAACAACACCATGCAAGAGAGGAATACTACATTCAGCACCCGGCGCACACTCCAAATTCAAGTCTTTTTTTGAGAAGTCACTCCCAAGATAACTCTGAACACTTACTTCAATGGCTTTCCAGCAATATCTATTTTTTACCCTTAGCTTTGGTGAAAATTTCCAGGAAAAGACCTACCAACATTTCACCCCCATTTTTGTATACTAAGTAAACTTTGAACCACGTGAAGAAAAAGAAACCTTGATGAGACATTTCCATTCATCTACACAAAAGCAAGTACACAACTGTTTGATTTGAACCAAGATCTTAAACTAACACGTATGGATGTAAGGAAATTATATAAGAGTGTGCTAAGGAAAATACTATGAAATCTCTTAGATGGATGGCTTCATATGGATAGAAACGAGGGTGATTTTCTTTTATGGAGTTTAAGGTGAGAACTCAGTACTTTATTAAAAGACAAGGCTCATTTTACAGCGTTGGGTACTGCCAATACATAGGTCCTACTGGCAAGTAGCAACTTTCACTCTTCTCACAGATATCCCCCAAAGGCACAGCAGCTCCATGCTGAAATGCCAAAACAAAGTTTGGAGCATATTATTAGCAAAGTACTCCAGTAAATTTACCAAATGCAGGGTGTTCTCATCACTCTAAATGAGAAATTTACATACTGCTAGATAGTCTTTTTGTTAGTGAGTTTTATTTACAAAAGACTCATAAGTATTTTAATAGATAACCACACAAATTTTATTGTGCCCGAGTGTGTACAAAAAACTAACAGCCCCAGCCAATACCTACAAATAATTTAATGGCATAATTCAGTCATTTCAGTGTTCAGATGAGTGCCTATTTTAAACCACAAGAAAGCTATTACAGAAGTATCAAAATAACACTAGTGACAAAAGCCAGCCTACTGAAGAGATTAAGAGAGTTAACACTGTTCCTACAGTGAATGTGATTAAGTGCATTATCAAATGCAAAGAACACAACAACATTCATGTTAATTTTAAAACCAGACCATTCCACCATTTTTATATTTCAGAGCAAGTGACAAGTGTTTCTTACTGTGAACACACATACAACTGTAGTGATTTCTAATAAACTCTTTCATGCTTCTTGAACAGAGACAGATCACACAATGCTGATGTTGCAACCATTATCTACTTTAAATTTGTTTATACTGGACTATCTTCAATGTTTTAAAAAGCAGCATCTCATAAGCCTTGCTCATTAGGCACTCCTACTAACAAAGTTTTCTCTTATTCCCATCCATGTTTGGCAGAATTAGCATGACATTTTGCAGCGTTCAAAACAGTGATACATGTAACTATCAAAATGCTTGTCACATATAAGCCAGTTTATATTGAAACATGAGACAGTAAGTTAACACGTGAATCAATAATCACTGCAAAAAAACACTGCCTTCCAATTAAACATAATAACCATCTCATGAGCTCATACGAACAATGTATAGTACCATTTGCTTTCAGATAAACTGGTTTATCATACAGGAAATGTAAGTAACGATGACTGTACTATCATTGTCTCCAGCCACCTCACTTCAACCAACATCTACCTTTTTCCTGACATTTCCTATTACAGAATAACAATACACACATGCAATCTAGCCTGCCTTCAACTCTGAAAATTCTCTACCAGATTGGAAAAAACAAAGATGCCATGCTTTTTACTTGTTCCGAACACTACGTGGAAGAAGCTGATTAATTTCAGCTGCTTAGTTAACTGTTCAGCCACTCTCTTCCACCGCCAGGCTCTGAAAGAGGTATAAAGTAAGACAAAAAAAATCATTCCAAATGCCGAGAGACTAGCCTTCCATAGCCCTGTTTTTTGGAACGTTTTGATTGCTGTTAAAAGAATTCAGCTCTCCTCTAAGACGTACGAGGGCACAGGTTTGCTCCTCCACCATAGCTTTACGCCTAGTTCCCACGAGGTCTCACACAGAGCCTACCCAATATACTAGACCGGTCGCGACCCCCCAGACGGCGACGTGCGGTCCGAGTACTCGACTTCCCACCGCACTCCCCGTGCCTCCTGCAGCCGCAAGTGAAAGGGAAGGCGAGGGACCCACCGCCCAGCCCCCCCTGCGTCCCCCACACGCCGCTCGCAAGGAGCCACCCAGCCCTTGCGGCCGGACCCAGCAGCGGGACTCGCGGCAGAAGGGCCCGCACGCAGCGCAGGATCCCAGCGCTCCCCTCAGCGCCGCGGTGCCTCCAGCCTCCGCCGCCACCTCCCCTCCCCCGCGGCTCCCTTCCAGGCACAGGAATAAGGGGAAGTGGGAAAATCGGGGGCGCCATTTTGAGACGGGAGAGGAGAGACCAGCCCCCCCTCCGCGCACGCAGGGCTGCCCACCTCGGCAGCCCACATCACGGCCCTGCCGTCCCGCTCGGGGAGGCGGCCGCCAGCAGGAGCCCGAACAACAGACGCACGCCCGCCCGCTCGACGCAGGGGCCCCCCCCGCCCCGTGTAGCGCGGCCCCCCGCCCCGCCAGCCCCGCCGCCTCACCTGGCCGGGCCGCGGCGGCCGCGCGCGGGGGAGGGGGAGCAGGGGCAGCCGGGCGGCGGCGCAGCGACGTCTGTCTGTCTGTCCGGCCGGCCGGGCGGCGGTGCTGGTGGGCGAGCCGGGGCAGGGTGGGCGGGTGGAGGAGGGGGAAGAGGGGAGGCGGCTCCGCGGCGGGGCGCGGGAGAGGGGTGGGGGCGAGGGGCGGGGGCGCAGCCGTGCCTCACCCAGCCCGCCGCCGACTTCCGCCGCCGCCTCTGCCCCGACCAAAACACACACACACACACACACACGTACTTCCGCCGCCGCCACGTCACGGCCCGCACGCGGCATGCGCTTCCGGTTCGCTGGCGCATCACGTGACTCTCTTTCTTTCCCACCTTTTCCCTTCCTCCTTTTGTTTCCTCTTCCCCTCCTCCCTCTGCCCGGCCGTCACCATGGCAACGCGGAGGGCCGGAACCCCTTTCGTAGTGTCGCCGCTTCCCCCCGCTCCCGCCCCGGGTCGCCACGTGCGCGGAGGCCTATGGGAGAGGCGCGAGGCGGGCTGCCCCCCTCACCCCCGGGTCCCGCGGCGCCACCGCCGCCACCTGAGGGAGCCCAGGGGCGACGCGGGGCCTGCGGGTGCGGCGTTCCCTTCCCCGCCCGGCCTCGCTGCCTGTGTCTTGCAGCCGGGTAAATCCCGAGGAGCGGCTCGGCGCTGCAGAGGTGGCCTTCAGCAAGGCTGGGGCCCTTTGGCCGTAGGGTGTTCGTGCCTCCGCCTCAGCGCCGAGGACATGAGTCTCTGGGAGAGACCAAGCGCTGGGGGTGCGGTGCAGCCTGAGGAGGCCACTGAGGTGCCAGAGACAGGAGCAGTGTATGACACAGAAGAGTCGTGGTTTAATGCTTTAAAAGAACCACTTTCCAAAGCTATTAGTCAAATGAGTTGAAAGAAGGAACTACACAGGAAAATCTGAATTAAGATTGGGAGCTTACCTAACTTCAAATTGAACAACCACTGATAAAGCTGTAGAGATGGGCTTCTTATTGGGAGAGTGCTAAAACTTAAAAGAGGATGGGTTTATAACAAGTCTTGATTGCTTTGTACGTGGATATAAACAGTCTGACTTAATACATGCAAATATAAATATCCCACCTTGCTCTAAAGACTGGTGGGTGTACGTCATTGGTTTTTGGCATTACTGGTGTATTTTGTGGAGCCTTTGTAATCCTTTGTGTCTTTATGTCAATAACTGAGGGAGGATGCAGACAAAACTGAGGATAATTCAGGGATGGCCTTTAGGAATGGTTAACAGTCTGGAAATCTTGCCTCACAGCCGAAGATGTGAAGACCTGCTGACCTTGTGAGAGAGAAGGATAAGGATTGCATGGTAGCAAGGTCTAATAGTTGGTATTTGAAGGAATGAAAAATGGAACTTGTAAGACATTTAGTAAGTTTATCAATAATGGTATTTAATGATTGGTACAATTTAATGAAAATTGTTTAGATACTCCGTCACTGGAAATACTGAATCAAGATTTGATGCTGCTGTACTTTTAAAATATGCTTTAGTTTTTTTAGTAAAAACCACATGTATTTAATTGACGCAAAAGTTAAGTTAGGGAAAGCCTATGGCCAGTGTTACACTAGAGGTGAGGCTCCCTTATGGCATTCATTCATAAAATATGCGACTTCAGTGTTAGCTGTCCAGTCAGTCCTCTTGCCAATGCAGGCTTATCTTCACCTGTTGTTGCTACATTAGAGACATGCTGAGAACAGAAAGAAAGGTTACATCAGTCGTGTTGCAGCCTTTTTTAAAAAAATCATCTCCAGTCTTTGGTGTCGCTTCAGAAATATCTCCCTACTTGTAAAATACGGCCTTGTAGAATGAGAGGGAAATCGACAAATCTCATATCTGTCTGCTGTTGTGTCTTCTGGGGGGGTTTTTTGGTCTTTTTTTTTTTTTTTTTCTCCTTCCTTAGTATGGGCATATCAATACTTTAAAAGGTACTGAAGTGGATGGAATAAAATCAGTCTGTTCTTTTTCTCTTTATCATCTTCAATTCTTTTCCATGTACCATTGTTAGCAGATTGGTCTCTAATAATTTCCCCATTCTGCTTTTACTCAAAGTTAATCACTTACATATTTGCCTTACAAAAAGCATTTCTGTAACAAAAAAGTGAAAAAGACTTTGAGTTCACCAGTGATGCAGAATGCCAGACTAGCTCCAGAGAAACATGTTTGAAAGTATGCAAGTTTTCCGAGCTGTGAGTTTGCTGAAGCTTACAGTGAAGACCAACTTTTAGAATATTTGTAAGAATGACCTTTAAATGAGGTAATCCTGCCCTAATGCACTGCTTATTTGCCATAACCCTCTGACTGGTTTCAGTGTGTTCACCTGGACTGCAGGATTTGCTGAGCAATACACCAGAATCCTGATAAACAGATGGTTTTTAATATATATTATGAACATACATACAAGCACCAGCCAGCATCCAAACAACCTGGCAGCTGCTTGCTCATGCACTCACCTCTCTGCAGCAGGGCAGAGAATAGAATAGAAAGAACAAAAGCAAGACTACTTGTGGGTCAAGAGAAAGGCAGTTTGGTAGGTAAAGGGGAGAGGGAAAAGGCAGTATGAAGGAAAACACCTACCGCCTCCCACAAAGAGACCAATGTCCAACCAGTCTCTGAGCAGCAGTTGTCTTGGAAGCCAGCTCCTTCTTCCTCTACCTCCAATTTTTATTGCCGAGCATGATGCTATGTGATATGGAATATACCTTTGATTAATTCAGGTCAGTTGTCCCAGCTGCATTCCCCTCCCAAGTTTCTTGCCCACCCTCAGCATACCCCCCTGGGCAGGGACAACGACAAAGTGGAGAAAGAGAAAGCCTTGACCCTGTGCAAGTACTCTTCAGATGTAGCTGAAGTATTGCTGTGTTATCAATACTGTTTTAGTCTCAAATCCAAAACACAGCACCATACAGGCTGCTAAGAAGAAAATTAACTCTGTCCCAGCCAGACCCAGTACATACATGAACAGTTTTGGATGAAAAAAATTAAAATATTACACTGAGTATTTAGAATGATTTGAATTTAAATTCAGTTTAGAGATTAAATGCTCATGTCATACATGGCATTTCATGTTTCACTTAATCTACTCAAATGAAGAGCACTAATGGAAGATACGATCCTAGTCTATTTCTGTTTCCAGCTGCCAGCTCAGACCTCTTGAGTAAGTTGTGATACCCTACAGCTGCAGAATGAGTTGGATCAACCACTGATGTAATGCAAAAAATTATTCACCAGAAGACAGTTTTGTAGTGGCTCAGCTCACTGAACCAACTCATCTGTAGCTGCAGGCTGAGTAGATGTGGTGCAGATTGGGAGTAGAGGAGTATGAGTTCAGAGAAGAGGAGCCAAGAACCACCTGTTTGGCAGTAAGCTTTGGTTAGGTGTAATGTGAAACCACACACTCAGTTTACACAGGAAGAATGAGAGAAAATACAAAATGTAATGCAGTGATGTTCAGAAAAGAAGAACCGTTACATTCCGCATGTAGGGATCAGATATTCTAGCCTTCTCATATAAGTAAATAAACAAAATACTTTATCAAATTAGAATAATTTTTCAGATTAGCAAATATACCTGAAATTGAAGGCTGCATGGAATTTTTGATGCACGAATTCATGTCGTATAGTTGCACTAATGAAAAGGGGGCAAAAGTGATACAGAATGATTAATTTCACATGAGAGATTACAGAATTTTTCTTTTCAGAATCTTTTGAGCAGACTTAAGATACATTGCAGTAGGCCATTGTACTGAAACTGCTAGCATGAATGCAAAGCTCACATGCTTTTTGTCTGTTAAGTATATAGGCACTCAATAGTTTGGGCAATGGGGTGAATGCACTCCGAGACTCAGAGCCTGCAACAGCAGGTCTAGGGTGCTGGTGTGCTGCTAAAAAGCGTGTCGTATGCATGAGGTTATCGCTAACTCCCTCCCTGACCCCTACACAGAGCTGTAGGGTGTCTCTTTCGCTTTGTGAAACTTGCAAATTGTTCATAGCTGGTTGATGCTGGCTTACGGGGTCAGCAAACAGCAAAGAGTCACAGTGATTGTGTGAAACAGACGCAGTACTGAAGTGACTGAGTCCCAATTACTGTATTTTGGGATCGACAGGTCTCTGTGAATGTTAGTGGTGAAGATGTTTCTTCTGTTGTAGTCTGGACAAACAGCTGTTTAAGAAATGCTCTGAAATCAGAGCTGGATAGCCTTACCAGTGAACATGTTTTTGTATTTTATGCCATCTTGGGTGATATGTCAGATAGCAAAAGTGAAACTGTGTTGGATGATCTTAACAAAAATGTTAGTCAGCCATGATTTCACCAGACTGATATCTATCTATTTCAGCATTTCTCTGCAGAGTTTAATCATATGCTCCGTTCAGCCTTTTTGTGTTTAAATCTGACTCTATATGTGTAATACTGAATGGAAATTTGCTTTAGAGGATGTGAAGAGTCTCTTTGTTTCAAGTTGCCAATGTTTTTTTTCATGTGTCCATCTGCTGTAGTATCTTTTTTTCTGTCTTCTATCTCTGCTTGTCTACATTGTTTCTGTACATTCATTGGTTTGGTTGTATCTTACCGTATAGAATGTATGCAGCACATAGCAGTAATTTTGTATCTGTAAATGAGTTGAATTAAAAACCATGAAAGTAACCAGCCAATAACAACGGAGAGTTTCACAGTTTGCAGCATTTTACATGGAGTTCTCTGGCCTTCAGAGGCTGAGTTCGTCACAAACTTAGTGCTTTGACGGCCATCTCTGCCAGCATTGTAGTCAGAATGAGAACTGTGTTGCAGAGCATGGGATCTTTGTGCTTCATAAAGGAAGCAAAGTGCAGGCATCTAGGCAGCTTCCTTTCCTCATCTTTCTTCCTGAACAAGACAGAAAAAGGCAATATATTGTGGGAATTGGATGCCAGTAAATACAGGTAACTTTTAAATAACAAGTACTGTTGTAGCAGGCAATATTTTGTTCAATTTTTTTCCAAAACCGCCTTCTCTAGAGATCTGATTTTTTCAACACAGGAGGTGACAAACTCATGCTGAAGTCAAAAAAGTTTCAGTCTTTTTTCTAAAATGGAGTTAATTTTTTTTGTTTGTTTGTTTGGTAATTCATCAGCTTATCTTTAACATTTACAGATCCTTCCTACCCTACAAATACTCTTCCTGCACACCAACTAGCTTGCAATCTAAGAAGGAATGAATATGACACTGATTCCTAAAATGAGCAGAATTGTAGTGAGAAGGGGCAGCTCTTTCGTTGGATACATCTACGTGGAACTGTGAGTTCACATTTTATCTGCCCTGTGGACTTAAGAAAACACCTAGAAAACAGAGGTAAGAAACTTCTAGCTTTTACTACCCTTTCTTATTTTGTGTGTCCACCTGTAATGTGCTGAGAATGCTCTTAGCTTGGCTTTTACCAGGCTTAATCCTAACTACTTGTAATACAATGTATATGAAGGGAAAATCTTTCCAAATTCATCCACTACTAGTTTAGTTTCATTTCTGTGACTTCAAGATTCTCATTTTGAAGATTTTTTTTTTCCTGATAGGGGGTGAAAATATGGATGCAGTTTTTCAGCTTAGTAATAGAGGGTATTTTTCATCTAGGAGGTGAAAGAGATGTATTCTTCCATACCTTTTTACTAGCCGGTTTTCTACAGTATCTACCCTGCTATAGTAATTTGTAACAGAAGCAGCTCCTGCAGGTAAAAACGTTTTTCTGTTTTGTGGCACCTGGATGCATCTCTTGCAGAGAGTAGCCAGTGAGATCTCTTTCTTCCACAAAGAAGCTAGCAACTGAGAGCATTTTTAAGAGCAGATTTTTGGTCTGAGAGGGTTTAGGATCTGCTTCCAAGATCTTGACTTCTAAGGGATATCTAAGAGAAGCATATATATTGGTAGTAGGTTTCAAATTAATTTATGGAGACCTGCACTTCTGCTGAAAAAAAATCAGAGGGGCAAAACAGAGTAGGCTGAGGACTTCTGCTGTACTTGTTTCTGCAATAGACATTCTTTTTACATGGCCAGGTCCTGTTTTTCTACCTTTGACACAACCTGCACTGTGGCTAAGTGTGTCAATTAGCAAGCGTGGCCACCTACTGGGGAAAAAAGCAACGTAAAGATAAATCGGAAATAACAGAATGTACAAAGATGGTAATACCTTGAGCACAGGTGGATAGCCAGCTAGAAGTACAACGAACACAAGAATAAAAATTCAAGTCCCATTTTCCCGTGCCCTGCTATTGCCATATAATTTTTGTGATACTTTACTTGACTATTCCTCTCTATAAAGAGTTCCCTCTTCTTCTGAGAGCTTTATCCTTACCCAGTTACAATCAGATCAAATTAATCCCTTATTTCTAACACCTGCAGTTTTAGCCTTTACTAGATAGAAATTGCACCTGACATGGACAGATCACGAGGCAAGATGTAATTGATCATTTTATTTCATTTATCGAACTACCAACAATTATTGCTTTATTTAGCAGGAGTGCTCTGGACTTTAAGTAAAAACAAATATGACTGAAATATGAAATAAACTGAACACATTAAGAATTTGCAAGAACTTTAGTTTCCAAGTGGTTGTGGATGTTCTGTATGAACTATGTGGAACAAGCCACATCTGACAACAGAAAAACACACCTACTTTTGAAAAGGGCACCGGAAAGGCCACAGCTAGGTAACAGCTGATGATAACATATGTTACCTGGAGAAGATTAAGTATGTTCACGCCTGCTAGAAGCTATCTGATCATAGTACTGACATGTGCTGTTGAAGCTCCCGATGCTGGAGCAGGTAGGTAGTCAGGTACCCTGACTGCCCAGTGGCCTGGTCATCGGTGAGCAATCGCTGCCCAAGACTCATCTTCCATTTGTAGTAAAGGGTCCTGAAAATTCAGTTTTAATTTAGCTTCCTTAATTTTAATTCCTTATCAAACAAAACTTAGGGCTGAGAATAAAATGGCAACAGCTGGTAGTGTTTGTTAATTAATTGCGGTTAAGGTCTGTATGTTTATCTAAAATTGGCTTTGCCATCATAGGACTGTAGAGAATGGAGCGGGATGTGATTAAATGTAGGTGTTTTGCTGGGAAGGAGAGAGTTTACTAAATGTCACCTGAGAGTAAAAGTCTTTGTAAGAGCAGAGGGGCTTCTAAACAGCAATGAAACTTGTTCAGTCTTACACATGCTGCTTTTCTGAAGTAAGCCACATCTGTTTCTAAAAGGCGAATACAGTGGTTTAGATACATGATGTGTTAAGACAGAGCATTCAGGTGGTGCCTGGGCAGTGCTGACAGGCACCTCTCACCCACCTCTGTGCCATGGTATCGATGGGAATTGTGGTTTGCTCTGGAGGAGCAGTCTCAGTATAAAATATTATATTAATGTTTTTATACATGTGACAACATTTGTGAAAGGGGCTGTACTTTTTAATAGAATATTTAATAAAGACTGAACGTTTCATTGGACTTTTCACTTTGTAAGACTTCCTTTCAACCCAGAGAAGACTCAGCCCGCCTGTCTGAAAGCTGATGAATTTCCAAGGGCTGTAATAACGGGTCTGAGGAAGGTGCTACCTCCGCATTTGGGCCTGAATGATTTCCTTGGGTCACAGCGGTTACAAAACAGCCCTGAGTGCGTTTTGTTTCCTGGCTTTCTCCAGGGGGTGCGCGGGAGGCGGCCGGAGCGGTGTGGCGGGGGCGGGGCCGGCCGGAGCGGTGTGAGGGGGCGGGGCCGGCCGGAGCGGTGTGGCGGGGGCGGGGCCGGCCGGAGCGGTGTGAGGGGGCGGGGCGGGGCCGGCCGGAGCGGTGTGGCGGGGGCGGGGCCGGCCGGAGCGGTGTGGCGGGGGCGGGCCGGCGAGCGCTGGGAGCGCGGCGGGCGGTAACCTCAGACAGCCGCTCCCGCTGATGTCTCCGAGGGAACGGGTCCGCGCCGCCCGCTGCTGTTGTCAGGCGAGCGGGATAAACGGCCGCTGCGGCCCCGGTGCCGCCATGGCGGGGCCGCTGCGGGCCGTCTACGGGCGGAAGTTCACCGACAGGTTTCCCGAGCTGCCCGCTGTGAGTGCCTTGGCCGAAGGGGTCGCACCGCAGCGCGGAGCCGCCCGCCCGCTCTCCGAGCCTTCCCGGGCCGGGGTCTCGCTGCGGGCTGAGGGAAGAAGCTAGAGGAGGGGCAGCGTGCGGGGCAGGCAGGCGCATCTTGCTGCGGGCCCCCCCCTCTCTCCCCTCCAAAATGCGTGTGGGTCCTTTTTTTCCTCTTACCAAAACGGGGACAAGTAGACAACAACTCGTGCAAGGCGTCAGAGCCCAATTTGACTGGCTGTGCTTATTAGTCCCGTGGGTTTGGTTATGTCTTGCTTCTTGATTGTATCGTTTAGGCTGGAAAGTTACTTCCCACTGGCGGAACGGCTGCGAGTTGCTTCACTGAGGTTTTACCCAGGGTGAGTTGGTTTTTCAGGTGCTCCTTGTAGAACTTGTGCCATGATTTCCCATCAGGGACTGTGCTTTGAGACAGGCCCTAAAAACTGCCACCCCCCAACCCCCCAAAACAAATCAGTGAAACCTTGGTAATTTTTTCTACATGCCGCTTTTTTAGAAATTACTTTTTTATTTTATGTTAGTTTTTTAGTTTTTTGTCACATGGGATCATATAGAATAGCTGGTAGGGTTGTAAAACACTTCTGGTAGTTCTTTTTCATTCTGCATGTTTTACAAAATTCACCATGCCTGCTTAGATGGGACTAAATAGAGTTGTTTTTCTCTGGTAATACACTTAGTGATTATTATTAGGAATTACTACTTCTGATGGAGGTCCTTCTTCTTTGCAAGGATGCTTCTCAGAACTGTGCTTTCCACTGGCCCTTCCACATACCCCTAAAGGGTCAGAGGTTACTAAGACACAGATGGATCCCTTAAATAGCACTAGCTCTTCCTTTAAATGGATAATTAAAAAAATAACAAGTTGGTTAAAATAATTTCTGAAATTCTTCCATTGATGGTGGAATTGTTGAGAATCCAGTTAAAGGTTTCTAAAGTTCATAATTGTAACATCTACTTTTCATGGAGTATATAGGAAGAACCATTTATCCACCTTAAAGATGGAAACAGGTAGTTGGAACTTAGCAACTGTCATTACTTCTGTTCCTGGTTTGATAAAATTTAGGCTGGTCTATGTTGACCTTATGCTCAGAATATCAGCATCTGCAGAAGCGTATGCACGTGTTAAATCCCTAAAATATCTTCATTTTTTGTTCTTCTCTCTGTGGAATCACACTGAAATGGCTGCAGTATGTTTTCTTCTAATTAATATTTTGTGGATATCTGGTGTAAAATTGTTTTTGCTTTGCCTTAATGCACAGCCCATTACTCCAACTACTGTGCGAAAGTTTCGAAATACGACAAATCCGGCTCCTGGCGCTGAAAGAATATTCTACGGCAGAGCAGATGATCCTGACGTTGCAGCTCACTTGACACATGGCATTGCGTCATGTTCTTCACTCAGTGTAAGAGTATGACTGGTTTATTTTTGTTTAAGAATGGACCGCTTAAGAATGTCCTTAATAAGAGCAACTGCTTTCTTTGTAGTCAGGGATAAAGGTACATAGCTGAGTGACATTATTTTTTGCATTTCACCACTGTTGTGGATTATCTGAATTCTGAGGTCAATTCATAGGATTTAATTAGCATGATTGAAATAGGAAAACATTTGAAGTTCAGTGACTTTTATCTCTCATCAGTGACTTAATTCAGTAGTCATTGGAGAAGTTATTAATTTCATTTCAATGTTTATGTTACGTTCCAAAGATGTTATAATAATTTTGACACTTAAATTTGGTCATAGTATAAATTAGGCTGGATTTTTTAATATATGTTAAGAAAAGAAAATCTGCAGTCTTGAAATTTTATAAATTAACAAGTGGAAAAACTTGCATAAAAAGAAAAGGTTCTGTCTCACAATGTGTATTTTATGCAGTTTTATGTATAAATACAGTTTATTTTTGCAACTTGGTAGATAAAATTATGTGAGTGTAATAATACAAGATTTCATTAGAACACTTATGATCAAACTTTTGTTCATGTGTGTGTGAGGGAGTAGCCGTAGTGAAGTGTGAATGGTTAAATTTTGGTTTTCTTGCCTCTTGTGTTGTGTGTGATGTCTTTAGGCAGCTTCATTGATAAATCCACTTCCTAAAACTAATTTTCAACAAAAAATACAAGACAAAAAAGAAGCAATCTACTTCAGTAATCGTGAAGCATCCTTGGGCAGATCACATGATCAATCTTGTATGTTACCTAAGGGCTTGGATATAATTAATACTACATTTGGAACAAAAGTCATTCAAGGTAGGAAAAAACTAGTGTTAAAACATGTTTCTTCTAAATACAAGATAATCTGCAATTTAGTGTCTAGCATATTGTATGCTCCCAAAAATCTCCGCTTAATAGAAAAGATATTATTACAGCAGTTATTGAAAGGCATAAAAATTACAGATTTTTTTCAGTTACAATGAAGAAACAAGGAACTGAGAGCTTCTGTAACTAGTAGAGCTTTTGGCTCTGTTCCAGGAGAACTGTTTAGGTAGCTGACAACTTAACCTTCTTTTTCCCAACTATTCTAATAGGTCTAATAAGATTTACAGGTCAAGGTAGTATCTTTTTCCTCCATAGATGGGAGCAAATCATTTACATGTTGACCATGTAACTCTTGCAACAGTTATGTTCATCCCAGTTTTTGTGATTTATTTTTTTTTCCTCCTAGTCTCATGTCATTATGCTGTAAGATTCCTATAGATTGATTAGAAATGTGCTGAGAAGTATCATTCTTCCACAGCATTAGCATCTTCTCTAAGAAAATACCATTTAAGAACCAACCAAACAAAACACCCATCCCTCTTACCTCCCCCAGCATTGTATTTATTCCTTGCTTTCCAGAGGTGTCAGCTGGAGAACTTATAAATCCACCAAAAACTTTTGAGGAAGTGGATAAAGAAGCCAGAGAAGGACATGACCTGTACATTGTGTCACACAATGATTATTATGTGGGTAAGTTCAAAGGCTGATGAGAAACTGCATAAAAAGTTCTAATATAAATGAAGGTAATGGTTCCTCTTTGCATCTTCAAGATGTAATTGTATGCTATTTTTTTAAGATATAAACTATTAATTTTTACTACTGTATTAATATAAATTGTTTTTAAAAGTAATAATGTGAAAAAAACTCCTTCTGTGCAACTGAGAGAGCATGACCTGTTTCTAGAATTGTAGATCACTTCGTGCTGATCTTACACTGTAAGAACGTAATGAGGGAGCTGGAAGCCTCATTTCTTTTGGGTGCTAATTGAAAAGCAAAGTATTTCCAGGAAATTAGAAACTCATAGATGCCCTGGTTGCTAGCAGAGTTTGGCATTGTCTGTGCCACTGAGAGCAATCTCAGGCTTAAAACCACGGACTGTGTGCCTAATCCATTCCAGTACTTTTACCTCTGGTTCCTCTTTTTTATCAGGATCCAGACAGATTTTCAGGGCAGTTAAAGACTTTCTGATGGGGAGCTTGGCATCAGGCTCTGGTTGCAAGGCATTTCAGGCTGCTGACTCTGAAATGCAGGTTCCTCAGCCTACAGCATCCTGCTTGTGAGTCTGTCCCACAGCCTCTTGCCCTGCCCTTCCAGCGGGCTGTGCCTCTACTGTTTCAGCCTCTGGGGGCTGTACTTGGGTGAAGTGGCCTGCTCAGAGATGGTTACCCTTTATCTCATCGGTCTGCCCATGAGCAGAGTAACAAATAGCACTCTGAAACATAGTACATGTATTTGCAGCTGCTTCTGTTTTTCCCAGTTCCATCATTTCCACTTAGGTTGCTGCCCTGTAAAATTATTATTATAAAAAATTTACCCACTGTACTAGTACTAAGAGTGTTGTAACTGTAGGCCAAATATGTAAGACACTGCAATACAGGTATTTCAGTTGTAATAATGTAAATTTTATATGGGGGCAGTCACATAGAAGTTAATTTATAGTGCTGTGTTCGTTCACTGAGAAATTCTGCTGCAAGTATTACTGGTATAAATTGGCCAAACCTGTAATTTTTGTCTCCCTTCTTCCCCACCTTTCTTAGATATTTTAGTGGCAGTATTCGTTATCCATTTCTGTCTCCTTTGTAACTTCCGTGCACAAGATCGTGGAGCGACCAAGCAAAACCAGGCAGACAGTACTAAAAAAAAGTAAACTATGTGCCCCAGTTTTGAACTAGAACATAAAAATTCCATGCTGCCATGTAGCCATAGGAAGCCCTTATTAGAAAGCATGCAGTAAATAATATTTTTTTGAAAGCTCTAATTGCCATTCTTTTCAAAAGGTGATTGAAAAGAGCTTTTCAGTTTTCAATTGAAAAGAGCAGTTCAAGAAAGAATGACTTTTTTCCTGTGGCAAGGAACATGTGCTTGCAGCTCACTTACAAGAATATCACATAATACTCTATGTATGTGGAACTTCATTTTATAGGCAAGTTCAGGAACAAGTAGGGTAATACCTTGCTTATGGTGAAGTCAGTGGCAAAATTTCCACTGAAGTCAACATAGCAAGAATATATCTGAAAGTACAGCACCTCAAAAACATTTTTTCCTTTTGGCATTTTTTTTTAACCAATAGTAAATTAAATGATGCGCAGGTATGGGCTTTATAAAGTGATTTGTTTGTGTGACCCTCACTACTTAGGCTACCTAGAATTTTTTCATTAATTCTGTTGGGCTTGTCTTTAGTCAGACATAAAAGGACATCCAGCTGTTTTATGACTGAAGCAGGTTTTTGCTTTTTATTTTGCCTTTCATCTTCACTTTTGACAATGAGATTATTGCTAACTACTTAATAAACACAGGGAATGCAAATTAGTTCTATTTAGTTGAACAAATTGTTCGCTTTTGCTTTTTCATCGTTTTTTCTTAAGAATGAAGATACTTAGTATATTTTTTTTCCTGAGGTGTTTTATACAGGTTTAAATGCTTACTTTTTCCACAGGAGAAGCAATAAATAGGAAATATGACTCACCAAACTTCAGCAAGTCTTTTGTTTATGGAATAGAAACCCCCCACTTCAAAGATGGGCGAAGTGTATCAAAATCATTAAAATGGCTCAATGATCTACAATCGTAAGTTGCAATGAGTTAACTAGTTAATTAGCGGAGTTCTCGGGAAGAGTGAGTCTTCAAATATGAATATAGTTTTACATCTCACAATTTTATCCCTAGCTATATTGAACTGAACAGAAAATAGAAGGAGTAATTTTTAGAATAGTTTATTCAAATCAGTTCTACCAAAGTATGACAGCACTTGGCATGTCTTTAGCATTACATAAAGACACATTTGATTTTAAATAGCAAGCAAGATTTTTCAATTACTTACTATATTTGTGTTTGTCTCACAGAGGAGTTGATGTTTCCTTCTAATATATAATATTTTTTAATATTATTGAAAAATTGTTGAATATTGTTAAACAGATACTTGTGAGAGTTATTTTCATAATTTGTAGGAAGACAGAAGCAAAAATTGTATCAAAACAAAGTGATGGTTTCAAGGGAAAATTTCAGCCTCAGCTTGGAAAAGGCCTTGATCCGTAAGTACCAAAGGTACCTTCCAAGAGCAAAGTTCACTCATGTTTGCCAAACCTCCAGTATCTTTGTCTGCCTTGAGTAAAAATTATAACTGTGTGCTCAGTGCTTTCCACTTCAGCATTCAAGTTACAGAAGGGGACTTTCTACTTGCCCTAATTAGGCTGATAAGTATGCAAGTTACTAATAAGGGCTCTATTGTGTCTATGTGGTGAAGTTAAGTCAGTGGTCTGTGTCTGAATAGACCAGATTTGCACCAAGCAAATTACAAGCACACTTCATTATTTTTTTTCCTGTCATTCGCAGTTATTTCGTAACTGAAATGTCTCACCTGTTGTTTGGGGATTTGACCATTTTGCTTACTCTGACACTGGTTTTGGTCATCTTTATTACATCACCAGTATTCTCAATTTACTACTTCCTTGGAAAAGGACATGGAACTAAATTGTGTTAATTGTCTAGCAGCATGTATCAATCTCAATTGAATCATTACAATGCTTTATATACCTCAGGTGATCTGGAACAGCTTTTTAATTTTACCAAACTGCTTATGAAGGGCTACAGTAGTCCTAAGTACACTGTGGTCAGGATCCAGCTGTGCTACAGATACTGGGTTCCTGAATGTGTACAAAGACTGCCTTTGCAGATGCTCTAGATTCCTTCAAAAGGGTATCTGAAGACTCACAAACAACATTACTGACTTTGGTAGCAAAATTTAATTTTAAGCTCAAGATCACAGGCTTAAGTGACTGGAGAACTATGCCCATAGTACCTGTAAGGAGTGAACACAAATGTGAACCAGTTTTTCTTCTCCCCTTTTCTGTGTCCTAGCTTACTGTGAAGTAGCCCTGGAGTGTGAGCAACGTGAAGCAGTATGATCAGTCAGGGAATATGGGTTGCAGTGCAAGCTCAAACCCAGCACTAACATTACAAGACAGATAGAAGCTAACCTAATTACATTTAGTGAATTTTATACCATCCACGTCCTATGTGTAATATGGCCATGATAAAAAACCCCTACACGTGATAGTTTTTAGATGACGGTGCTTCCATCTCTGGGGGGTGTGTGTGTGTTTTGTTTACTTGTTTTGTATTTTAGAGCAAAGTACTGATTCTCATTTCAATTTTGATGGATATTTCTGATTCATGAAAGAGTTTTAATTGTTAAACATAGAGATAAAATAAACATTGCATCTTTTTCAGATTAAGAAACGAACAGTTCTTTAACATCACCAAAGGCATCTTAATTTTCTGGCAAATAAAACTGAGCAAAGTTTCCTAGATGGACATTGGCTCGGCTGCTGGTTTTGATAAACACAAAATTGCATGTGAAAAAGCAGAGATGTGATTCACTTTTTCCACTTCAGCCCAAAGTAGTTTATTTGGAGATGTTATTTGAGTTGGAGATCGATTTGTCCTAAACACTCCTATTGTTTGACTAGTATGTTTTAAGGACTTTTCTCACTTATTTCTGTCATTGTCTTAGAAAAAAATAATATAGCATAGAATGTTTTTCCATTTGCTTGTGTTATATTGCAAACAGCAAATATTCTAAACAGGTATATAAAGGGATGCTTTTCTGGAATGGAAACTTTGAAGCAAAGTACTGATAAACGTTTCAGGTGAACTATGTGTGTCACCCCTAATTATATAACAGTTGATAACTTTTTTTTTTTTTAATAATAGCACAGGGTTTATTTTGACTATTAATAAACTATTTGCCAGTTAACAAAGAAATGTGCTTATTGACAGTATAGCAGAAACTATGAAAGTTCCCCCAGGCCGTACATTTGGAATGTTACTTCGTCCAGATGAATATGGTAAGTTCAGGGGCAGAATAAAATCTTATTTTGTTGATGAAAGTAGAATAGTTACTGTTGGCTGTGTAGTGTGTCATTTTCCTAAAATCTTAGAGGCAGAGTACAAAAATTTAACAATGACAGTAACTTTTTGAAGGAAAATTTGAGAAGAATTGAAGTTGCTAGTGAGAAAAAAAAAATGTCAGAAATAAAGAAACGAGGTTTTGGATGATCATGTTGGGGTTGGGTTTTTTTTGTTGTTTGTTTTTTAAAGCTTCTGTATCTGAATGTAAACAAAATCAGGGACAGCAGAAAACTCATACTGACATCTAAGTGACAAAGTTAAAATGGCTGTTCAAATCCATTATGCCTCGTTTTTTCCAGTGCTTCTATAAAAAGAATAAACATAAGCAATAAATATGAATAATAAGGTTTGGAAGGTAGCGGGGAGACAGAAAACAGAACAAAAAGAAAAAGTTACTGGTTTTCATTACGAAAAAATTTTGAAAGCTACTCAACTCAAATAGTCAATGTTGGGATTAATGGTGTTTTAACCTTTATATTAATAACTAAGGAATACAGCGAATAGTTAGGCTGTAAAAAAATGTAAGTGGCTCAAAGCTGCTTAACTAGTCAAAACTAGAGAAAGCTTGTTCAAATTCTGCATGAGCTTTTATATATCCTTTATTCTGTAGTGTAATAAAGTTAAATATTTAAAATGGGTACATATGCCTTACCTTTAAGGAACAGCAGAAGGAACTGAATAAAAAATTTCATTATTAACAAGTAGAAAATAATGCATGTACATTGCTGTTAGAAGGGGATTAGGTGAGCCTACCTCTGTTTGTTATTGAACTCTGAATGGACTTCTTGCATTTAGAAAGTGACCTTGGTGTCTTGGGGACTTGGATGAGAACTGTAGCTCAGTGTTTAAAAATACTAGTGAAGTTAGGATACGTGGAAAATGGGAAGAATAACACAAAAATAGTACATTATCTTCCTAGAAATCAATGGTATAAAATTATCTGAAATATTACATTGACTTTCCCATTGGTTCCTGTAAGTATCGTGAAATGTGACAGACTGGAAGTGATAGATTAATAATACATGTTCTTTTGTTCTCAACTATCTAGACATCAAGTAACTTACTGCATTCGGAAGCTTCTGGAAGCAGTAGATGGATTTGTGAAGCTATAATATGATGATTCAAAATTATTGATATCAATTGATATTAATTATAATTATTTTTATATTAATTGCATATGAGTAGAGAAACTATTGTGTGGACCATTTGATCGGTCAATGAAATGGCCATATGAGATGTTCAGGAGTGCTGAAAATCAGCATCTCAAAACCGAAATTCTCCTTTTCCTTAAGACTGCAAGCCATTTTTTTTTAAATGTCCATTTTCTTTATATGGGCAACTAATTGAGGAAGTGTTTATTTTTAGGAGTTGGTGATCTTCTTCACTACTGGGTTCCACATGAGTTCCTCTGTGGTAAAGACCGAGAGAAAGCTGTCTTGACTGCAGTTCGGCAAAGTTTGAAGAAAGACAACTATGAGAATTTTGACATGTTACTGGAAGCATTCAGGCATTATGATAAGGTTAGTGATTTGAAAAAAGTGTAAATTTAAAGCAATGTGTGACATTAGCACTCCTGTGCTGTGGAGGTACAAACATGAAGAAACATGTGTAGCAATATAAATATAGATAAAGTCTATAAATTGATAGTTACCATGTGTTTAGTCTACTGTGATAGGTTGTGGAATGAAGCACAACAGTATTTGGAACCATTCACAACAGTATTTGGAACATCCAAGTTAACAGCGAGCAAGAAATGTATGATCAGGAATAATCTTAGCATTTTTTGTGCTTCAAAATTTGGTATTTCTTCTCAAAAGAAAAACAGTTCAAAGGATTATGTTTATATTTTCTTCCAAGCTGTACTTTCTGACTAAGCCACCAAGCATCAGAATTTCGGATCTTTTATTTTTTTCTCTCTGAAAAAAAAATTATAATTGAAATTTCATATATAACATTAATTGTAATGTATACAGAATGATTGATGCCTTACTTTCAAAAGAAATCTTGGCTTTGCCTCAACGTTTATGATTAGATTGTTATCTTGTCATAATACCCCGTCACACTCTTTTACTCTCAAATCACTGTATTATTTAAGGTGAAAATTATTTTTTGATGCTTTTATATTCAGATTTTTAATTTCTAAATTACTCAGGGTTTCTTCGTACTCAGTAATGTAACTTGTCTGAAATGGTATGCCTGGCCCTATATATATGTATATATTTATATATACATGCGTGTGTGTGTATACATGTATAAAACCCCATATATTTCTGTATTCCTTTTGATGACGCCTTTTTATGATGGCTATTATAACAGCTGTTTTGTTTTATTTGTAATAGAACGGTGATGGAATGATAGACAAGGGTGACCTACGGAAGTCCTTTTTTCAGCTTAATCTTAATCTAGATGATGAGCTCCTGGATTCCTTATTTGACTATTGTGATTTGGATAAAGATGGTCTGATTAATTATCTGGAGTTTGCAAACTTTCTGAACTGGAAAGACAAAATGGCTATTAAAGAGTTTGAAGAAAAAATAATTGCAAAAGGTAGATGATGATACTGGGAAATTGCAGAGATTATCTTGTTCTTGCAGCAGCTATTGAAAGGACATTGCTGTTGTAGACTAGGTGCTCCTTTAGAAGGGTGGGATTTAGCGAGTGCATTGCCTACCACCAGCAGAGCCTCAGGTACCAATGTATTTCAGAACCCTGGAGTTCAGTGTGGCATGTTGAGAACAGCCCATAAATCAGGATAAAGTAAAAAAATCTCTTAGGATCATTATCAGAAACGCAGATTGGTTTTCTTACCTACTTTATATTTTTTCAAGGATTCAAGCAATGGTTTTTACTCTTGGTCTATAACATGCTGATAATAAATTCTGGCTGACCATTAACTTTTTTTTATAGGGAAAAAATTAGATGCTCCTGTTCTGCCTCAAGACACAAAGATAAATGATGAGCCACTGCTGAAACAGGAAGATCTTCTGTTAAAAGAACCAGGAAGCTCAGAAAAGGCACCAAAAAAGCTTAAAAGATCAACAGATCATGTATTTGCAAACTATCAAGCAACTTCTTCTCAGTATAATGCTGTAGTAGGTGGTCTCCCAACAACCTGTAAGTACAGTGGACTGTACTCACTTCTGAGCATTATTTAAAACAAAATCAAGAACAAGTTTAAAACTTATTTGCTACAGGTTCTACTAATGTACAATAGTGAATTAATGCATCTAAACTAAGTTTATTTAGGATTGTGGCTTGGAAGTTGGCATGGCTTGGATGTTTGACATGGTTAATACATTCAAAATGTGAAAGTTAATGTAGGTCTTTGGGAAATTATGCTAGTATGTTTGGGAGAACAGTATCTTCTTGGAATCGCCTAAAAATGTTTTCAGCTGGAAGTACTGGATAAGTCCTAGACTATTACTGCAAGATTACCTGTTGTCATGCTTCACGATGTAGCTGAAGCTAGGAATTCTAAAAATACAAAAAACGAGATGAGGAAGAAAATTATATAATTTGTTATTGAACCTAAGTGAGATGAAGTATCAAATTTGTTCTTATTTCATACAAAATTTTTTATCCTGCCTGGCACTGTCTTTGCGTAAAGGCTTTATCATGCTACCTTTGATTTCCACAGGTTATCCAGTGTGTGGTGTTCCAACTGTTCGTTCAGATATTCCTGCTCCTCAAATTCACCGCATCAGTGACAGAACTAATTATGGTGATCAGGGCAATGCTTATGCATTATTGTTCCCTTCTGTCTTCAATCAAAAGGGAGTGTATGAAAGAGATTTTTTAAAAACAAGACCAAAAGCAGAGGTATAGTGCATTTCTTCAGAATACTCTTCCAAGATAAATGTACCTCTAGCCATGCGGGAGTGAAAACTCATATTGTCAAATAGGTTGTAAAATTAATTGTTTCAGCATTACAGTCTTTGCATCCATTCAACTATCTGAAAAATATGTGCTCTTCACATTCAAAGTTATTCATAAAGGTGGTAGATATTAATTTTATTGAGCTCCAACTTCAATAAGTAATATAAGAAAGTACGTCAGGTTGTTGCTACTCACATGCTCAAATGCTGTGTCAAACAAGGTTTAGTAATTAATCTAGAGCTTCAGAGTCTATGATTTATAATTTCTGCAATGTGAGAAGAGCAAAGCAGCTGTGAGATTTTCATCCTTGCACATATTTGCATTTCTGTGCAAGGTCTAAAGCAACATGATTTAATGGTAAATCTAGCCCTACTTTGATATGTGGTTGGATGGATGATCTCCAGAGATCTCTTCCAACCAAAGTTATTCTGTGAGAATATGTCTTTAAAAGCTCCACAAGAAGATTTTTACAGGTGTGTAAAATAGTTTCTATCACAGAGGGATGTTCGGTAGAAAATTATACCCAATGTGTCCCTCTTCAAACAAACTTGCAGGTTTTGCTAACGGCAAATTTAGCAAACTGCTTGAATATACCTTTTAAGTGCTCTGCTGAACCACCAACGTAGGGTCAGATCTACAAAGGACTTACGCAGTGATGGAGGATATAGGGAGTCGCACACCAGTACTGTGCCATCTCATATTTCTGAAGAGAACGATAGTGTGTGAGACTGCAGGGACATACTTGAGGACTAAGATTTTTCTGTCTGGTATTTCTGGGGGCTGCTACCACTCTGTTACCTCACAGGCCAGAGCTTCTCCCACATAAATACTTCACTGCTGCTTCAGTATTATTTACTTTTTTGCTTCTACATTTGTATGCATCTTCTAGGGAAAAAATATTAAGAGATAACTTCATTACCTGAAATACAGTTTATGAGACAATTGTAACAAAATGTAAAATTCCAATCTAAAAAGAAAAAAGACTTGACAACCTCTCCCTCTCTACTAGTCATTATATTAACTATTCAGTCGCATTTGAACGTGGATCTGGAATTTGAGTATGTGTCTTACAGAAAAGAATGTTGCTAGTTAATGGCTAGGGATGTAAAAGTGTGGTGTCATGTTCTATACATACCCATAAAACAGCTTGTCAGAATGTTGTGTACATGGGCACTTACCATTTTATAATCTGGCTCTGAAGCAGGAAATCCATGCTTGCAGAATATAGCTAACAGCAAATAGAATTCATGCTTCGTTGAGAAGCCCATTATACCTGTCAAGCACTAGATAGAAATCTCTGAAGTTACAATGTGGCCTGAGATGTCATACTCCATTGTAGACTACACAGACTATATGGAGTTCAGTACATAACCACCTCTGAGCGTGTTAAATCACCCTATACTCAGGAAATGGACTATTTCAGTATTTTAGTGATGGTCTTTGATTTATTTTGCTATGGAGCGTTAATCTTTTCAAACATGTAATAGCTAATGAAATTATTATATGAAATCCCAGAGTCATTTAATGCTACCAGGTTTTTAGAGGCCTGTAGAAATGAATGTGAATTCTGACTATAAAGCAGTTTCATGAGGTGAGTTTTCATGTTACAAAAGAGCAAAACAGTTCTAGGACCTGCTGGTTTCTTCACTGGAATTTGTCCCAGTCTATTGAAGAGAATAGAAGTTATGTAACTGAGTAATAGTGTGTAATTTATATTCAACATGATCATGTTAATAATCGGTAAGGGTCAGTTTAACCCTGTCTGCACGCTTGATAGTCTGTGGTTTAGTCAGTGATTATTTTATGACTGTTGATGAGCCAGGACAGAGCTGTATTTTGATATGGTGAAGCCACATTATGAGAGCGTGTAGTCCTTTATTGTCCCTGCAGTGGTATCCTGTAGTGGAGTATTGCTTTTAGTTCTAACTTTTAAATTTCACTAGCTTATTGAAGACATTAGACCAAATCTGGTTTGTTTTCTTCATGAGTAATATTATTAATTTAACTGAAACAACACCTATGCTTAAAGAAACAAAATTTAATCCATGTTTTCGTCATGTGATTTCAGCTGGCATAAACTGTCATAATTTATTGGTACATATAATAATTTTTATATATAATATATATATAATTTGCTGTACTGTGGTTTCGGCCTATATCAATACAAAAGACAGTTTTCGAGAAAGATGACAAGGTTGATTTGATAATGTTACGCATTTTACTTCATCAAAGCATGCATAAAATCTCCAGAGCATAAATATAACACACATGCACACACACGATACAATTGAAGAAGCCAAATGTTTGCTAATGTTAACAGTAGTACAAGTCATGTCAATATTCTTCTAAAGCCACATTCGTTGGAGTCAACAGATCAGTGTAATGAGGCATGGAGCAGGAAGCATCCAAGTGAGAAAATACAGAAAAACCCAACTTCTGTTGAATTACTTTGGTGTAAAAGTATAGCAAGACCCGAAGTATATGTGAACCATTTTGTTTTAGTCACTTCACCCACTTAGCTATACTAATTGAAGATCTTGCCTATGGTATTGTTGCTGTGAAATGCAGACGATGGTATAATCTCATTTGTGTTGATAACTGCAAACAGTAAAAATACAATGGATAAACACAACTTGACTTACAACTTTTAAAAAATGTTTACTTTTCCCTGACTCTTCTGTGTTTTAATGCTGAAGTTGCATCACCATTACTTTAAAAACTAAAGGCAATTTTGTACACCGCAGCTTTCACCCCAATAAGATTCAGATTTACTTAAATAGGATCTTCTTTGGTTAAGGATGCAGGATGTGGTATGTAGTTTTTATTTAAAACTGGGAACATATTCGCTGGTAAATAGAGATTGATAGTGTATGTAAAAGCCGGAGTCTATATAGTTTAAAGAAAAAGCTGACCGGAATTACATGAATTGTATTATTTTGTAGATTGCACAAATTTTCCACAATATTGGTGTGAACGTTTCAGATGAAAGGTTTGAAGAGCTATGGAAGCAAGCCTGTATGAAACACCAGAAAGAAGAGGTTTGTGTAGAAAGCATCATGAATGTACTGGATGAGATACATGGATCACACACAAAAAATACTTGCTAGTTTTAGGGTTTGGGAATTGCATTTATTTAAAGTGATGTCAGTCATAATTCTGATGCTGCATACAATGAATATTTTCAGCAACGTGTATTTACAGAAATGGAGTTCACTGTTTTTTCTTTCTTAGTAGTGGGTTCACCACATATATATGAATCTTGCTGCTATCATTGCAGTTAGTAGGAACTGATATCAATAGGAATAAAAGAGGATACGAAATGTTTGTAAACAGAACGCAAACATTTATATTGTATTTTTAATTTTAGCTTTCTTACAGTGTTTCTAAGACTAATAATACTTTGGACATATTTTGCATTTTTAGTTTTTTTTTTCTTTTATAAATGGAAGGACACTTTTGAAAATACTTAAGATAAATGCTTTAGATATGCAGGACCTCTTAAAGATTATGATCGTAGAATGGCATCTTGCCTTGCTTATAATATTGTGTGATTTCTTGTCAACAAAATGGTAGCTAACAGAGATCAGCTTGTGGTAAGTTTTTAAAAATTTATGTGAGAAAGTAGTTTACAGTAAGATACTAAGGAAGCTACGTAGTCATGGGATCTAAAGTGTTGTCATAAAATAGATTCTATGAGAACCAATGGATTAAGAAGTGCAAAAATAAATACCCAATTGTGTGGCAGAAGGCTCATATTCTTTATGCAAGCTTATGGCTATTTGGTAGTAGTATTCAACTTCACCCAAAAAAAGAACGCATATTTAGAAGTGTATGTGCACATTACATAAAAAACACAGGCTAGGTAGTCAGAAAAGTTTAGGAGGGCTTTCAAAGAGCTAACTGTTCACCTGTGGTCAATGCAGTTTCTTGGGAAGAGGGATCTTGAGGATCATTATGGAAATCTCAGTGAATATATATGAAGTATAAACAATGGAAAGCAAGTAATACTAAAATTGGCAACTGTGAATCGGAATGTTCACTCCACCTACAGTACTGAGCTTGGTATAAAACAAATGGAAATTGTTTGCTATTGATAGTGAGAATGATTACTTTTAAAGTTTTCCACAGTAATTGAACAATGAAATCGTAATATTCAGGATTTCACAAAGGATATAACTTTGACACCTGTTGGTGCTTTAAATACCTTAGTAAGATTTGAAGGATGTTGCCAGTCAAGAGTTCTACTGAATTCTACAATCTAAGTAAAGATGCAATATATTTTAAATACTAGGAACGCATGTGTAATATCAGCTTAAAAGTTTCATTGTAATGCTTTACTCACCTCATTGTTAAGATTCTTTTGCCAGTGTTCTAGGAACTTGTAACAAGCTAGTAAATTACATGAGATCCACAAATCAGTTTATGTTCTTTACTTGCAGTGTGGGCTTTCCTTTGCCCCAGCGCGTAGAAGGGCCCTAGCAGTATGGACATTGTTTGCCAAAATGGCAATATCCAGATGAGTTAGTCTCTTACTGTTCGGTGTGTTCAGGTCCAGTTCCTCCAGTGGTTATTGATAAAAATTCTTTATCAATACACACTGTATTAATGGTACAATATTATTGTAGCTTTAATAGTAGCTGTCTTACATGAAGTAGAAAGAATTTGCTTTCTGGTATCTCCAAGGGAGCAGGTGGTGGAAAAGCTGCTTGGTTAAGGCAGCTTCTTTCCTGCTGTGAATGAAAATTGTTCTGCGCAGTTGTTGCCTTCCCTTCCCTTCCTTCTGGAACTCTGGGCATGCACTGGGAAGCATGCAGGAAGTAGGCTGCGACTGTTGTGGTTTAAACCCCGGCTGGTAGCCAAGCACCACACAGCCCCTCGCTCACTCCCCCCTCACCCAGAGGGATGGGGACGAGAATCAGAAAGGAATGTAAAACTCAAGGGTTGAGATAGGAACAATTCAATAGGTAAAGCAAAAGCCGCACACACAAGCAAAGCAAACAAGGAATTCATTCATCACTTCCCATGGGCAGGCAGGTGTTCGGCCATCCCTAGGAAGGCCGGGCTCCAGCACACCTAATGGTTACAAACACCATAATGCCAAATGTCCCCCTTCCTCCTTCTTCCACCAGCTTATGTACTCAGCATGACATCATATGGTATGGAATACCTCTGACTAGCTTGGGTCAGCTGTCCTGGCTGTGTCCCCTCCCAATTTCCCATTCCCTTCCAGCCCTCTCTCTGGCAGAGCTGGAGAAACTGACAAGTCCTTGACTTGGTGTAAACATCACCCAGCAACAACTGAACCCATCAGTGTGCTGTCAGCACTGCTATCACACCAAATCCAAAACACAGCACTGCACCAGCTACTAAGAACATTAACTCAATCCCAGCTGAAACCAGGACACTGTTTGAACTGAAATCATGACAGAAAGATGAATGTGCTGCTAATTTCAATTGAATTTATGTCAGGATTTCACTGCCTTAAGTGCAATTCTGTAAAGCTCCTCTTCTGTTTATATAAGGTGTGAAGGAAGTATCCTTTATCTTTGTTGTGGTACGCTTCCAAATGCATCAGACAGAATTGCTTTCTTTTTTTTTTTTTTTTAAATGTTCTTCAACAGAAAATTTTAGATGAAAGATTTAAGCTCATTCAGGGAAAAACAAACAAACAAAAAAATTCCAGATCTGTGTGTGTGCAGATATGTGTATATATGAGATCTGTTGTGTTTGTTTAGCAGCTGGAAATTCCTTCCTACTATAAAGATACTTTCATTCCTCTGCTTTCAGTAGAATCTTTTCCTTTGACGGTGAAATGAAATTAACGGTGTTCTTGGGTAGTTGGCTAAGTAAGTCCAGCATAAAGAAGACTGATAAATTGTGGTTTAGTTTTTTGCCAGTATGTTTCTAACCGCAGACTAATGGTTTCCTTTTGAGCTTGGGATTTGAAATGAACTAGAAGTGGTGTGCCCCTTAAGGTACCTCTTCTGAAACTTTAAAGGTGTAATCACTGAACAGAGCTGTAAACTCTATTTGTAGGTACTTTTTTTTCATCACAATGTACATAGGAGGCCCCTGAAAGATTTAATCACTCTGACATAGACAGTTACTTCAGTGGAGTTTCACAGTCTTTTTGTTTCCTTTTCTTAAATGCTTTATGCACTCAGTGCCTTGGTGTGGATTTCTGTATTTCATTTCTTTGAATTCAGTGACGTCTTTAAAGGCTTTACAGTTGCCAGTTGCATTCTGTGATTTTTATGGTTACCTTAATATATTCCAATTGACAGAAAATAAAAAGTTTGCTTTCTTCTATATTGTAGCATGATTGCCTTTATCTAGGTGCGGAGTTGATTTAACCAGGAAAGCACGCTACCTTTCATTAATCTGTGGGCTGCATCCAAGGCAAAGTTTTACAGAAAGGGTTAGCAAAACAATGTTCACTATGACTCAAAAGCTATGTGTTCCAAGAGCAAACATATAAATTCAGCGCTTGAGGAAATTTATTCTGTTAACAGTTATATTACAAAATCACAGAGATTGTAAATATGTTGACTAAGACTTTGTGGACAAAAGCAGGAAACAGCAAATCCTGACAAAGGTAAATATTTTGGTAAAAATCAGTGAGTTCTAGACATTCAGGGCAATATTTTCTCTGATGATATTTCATAAAAATAGACATTGGATAAAAGACAGTACATTCAGATATTTGTGCACTATTTCTCCATTAATCTCTGCAATGATTATTCCAAAGCATAGCATATTTAGTAATTATACATTTTTAATTGTTTCTGTCAAATGAATTAACTCTTCAAGTTTCGCTGAGAGCACGTGTATTGGTTTCCAGGGACAGAGAGGGGAAGTCTTCCTCTCTACAGGGAAGAGGCCAGTGTTTCTTCTCCCCAAAAGCCATGCCAGGGGTGGTGACTTTCAGTGCCTGGAAACACTTACATGTAAAAGACACGGGTGAAGATCTGAATGTGCAAAGTTATTTGTTATTCATTCTCTATTTCTGGTTCTTAATCTTTGGAATGTGCATATTAGCACAGATAAGCATACAGCTAATATGACTTACTTGGAAGTGACTTGTCAATTTAAAGCAGATGTTGGACTCGATTATTCTTTTTATTGTTGTCTAATGGAAAAATTTGTCTGTGCAATGACTTGTGTTTGAGGTGCTGGAAGATCCAGCTTACTATCTTCCATAGAAATATATGTACAAATAAATGTAGAACTTGCCTTGATATTACTATATAACTTTAATATATAGCTTAAAAAGATTCAATATTGTGTATTTTTCACTAAATTAAGAATTTCTGGTTTTCACTGATTTACCTGACTCAAATAACCTGGTACCAGAACTCATTCTTAGAAGCAAATGGCCAGTTTTGTTTGGTTGGTTGGTTGGATTTTAAACAACTGTATGTAATTATTTGGGTGCTAAATGGAATGCTAATAACCCTTTTTGCTAAGAATACTTCAAATGGATGTCTAAGCAGAAAAGGAAGTACTGGGGTAAAATGCCCAGAAATAGGATTTAAGTCTTCATCTTGCCAATAGATAGGAATTAGTAGGATGGTTTTGGAATGGGTAACACAGCCTAATCAGTTGGTGTTTGCTATTAGGAGGTATTTCTTTGGAAACTAGTTATTTACATTTGACATTCTATCATTGTGCACCATCTGCCTGCATGGTTTCACCTTACTGAATGGCCAGAATGCTTTTCTAGCAGATGGGAATGAGTGTAGGCATGCCAAAGGAACACTAAATGCTTCATGGCTGAGTGGCTGGGATAAGATCTATATTTCTTTATTCCTCTTTAAAACTGTAATAATTTTGAAAACATGTAGGGAAGATTTTGGCATCTTGGATCAGGATTAATCTGCAAATGAAAAGCATTTAAAACAGTATTCACTGGATTCTGATTCGCTAAGATAGCTGCTTGTTGATTTCTGCCAAATGTGCATGACCTCTCTGAGCAGACTGGAGTAGATGGAAAACTTGTGCATCCTGGGTCCATATTCCTGACTTCCATGTGTCATATAACTATGGAAAATTTATATTCCCCAGGACACAAGTGTATGCAGCTGTGTTCTGAAAACCGTACACTCTAGGGGATTAAGTGGTAAATTCTGTAATACCTAAATATTAAATCTTTGGGGTATTCTGCATGTTTTCAAAGCTCACTCCTCATTCCAGGGCCTAGATGTAAATGAAAATGGCAAAATCAAGACCTAGTCTGAAAAAAAAGAGAAGGGCCTGAATATCACTAACAGATATTATTCACGTGGCTTTTGTGAAGTATCTCTTCCTCAAGTAATAATCATACCTTCTGCATCTTAAAAAAAAAAAAAAAATCTGTTTGTGGTGTATAGATAAGGTTTTACCACACAAAGCAAAAGCAGAATAGCTTAAGAACACACGCTTGTAGAAATAACTTTTCTATAAGCCTTGAAATTTTCTGCAGATTCTAGAAAATGTCAAATATTTCTTTAACTTTGAAGTGGAACAAAGGGCTGAAATAAGAGCTGAAGGGTTTTCAAATGGTACCAGTTAATCATGAGGTGATGTTTTCCCAGCAGCTTTGAACAGGTTATAGACATATGTAACCCCATATAAATGCTTTACTAAAAGTGTGTCCCCCCACTAAGCGACAAGGCTGAATGCATAACAAAATCTAGGGCTATTTTTTGCTAGTGAGCAGTGAATATAACATAAAAATGTAGAGTAGCTGTACAGGGCAGCCCAACGGTTCTGTCTAGCCCCGTGTCCCATCTGACTGGTCAAAAACGTGATTCAGGAAAAGTGGAAGATCAGGGCAAACATTGTAATGTTTCTTCTCCCAGTACTCCAGCTCTTCAATTTGAAGTGTTTGAAAGGAAGGAAGGACCTTTCTGAAAAACATATATTTTCCTTATATTCAGTGTTCTTAAACACATTCCTCTTCATCGACTTACCCAGTCTGCCCTTGAAACTTTGTGGTGCTCTAGCCTCTGCGACATGTTTTGGCAGGAGTTCTATAGCTTTAGCAATCAACTGAACAGAAAAATGAGCTCCTGTGCTTGTTTTAAACCTTCTTTCTGATGGCTTAATATGATGTGAGATAATTATTTGAACAAACAACAACCAAATCAATTTCTAGACTATGTCTGTCAGCGATACAGATATTTATAGACTTTTGTCACATCCTTCCTAGGTCCTGGGCAGGGACTGCTTGCCAAACTATTGCCTGTAGAAATTACTCCAAAGTGTTCTTTTTGCATGATACTTTTCTCCAAAGTTTTTCTGATTCTGCAGCACAATAAGAGACAGTGAACATGGATTAAAAAGTCACAGGTGGGAGTTTTCTGTGTGTTGTCAGTTTATTTCCCCTAATAACAGCATTAAGAATGATTACTTTATTTCAAACATGGGGGAAGGGGTAGTTTCAATGTTTTGTGCAATTACAGTGCAGCTAGTGCAGACTGAGTAAGGCACGGCTGCGTGCAGCAACCTTGTGATTCACTGCTGTGTGCTTAATGCAAACATAGTCCCCCATGACCTGCTTTGCTGTTATAAATACACTGAATCAAGTACATTTGATTCCAGTTTGCATGTTGTGAGAACAGAATTTAGTTCAGTTTACACACCTGGACAGTCTATGTGTTCTGTTTTGTTTGTTAGGGTTTTTTTTGTTTGTTTTTTTTTTTTTATAAACTGCTTTGGGCATGTTGGATGGAAAATGAAGCCTAAGATTAAACTGGTTTTGCTTCAATGAATACTATATTCCAATGCCACCGTGCTGTGTATAGCAAGGTAAATTGTTAAGCTGCTGGTGAAAGATGTTTATTATACTGCGATATAATTCTTCCTCTGCATAAATTCAGCAAAGGGGTCTAGCTACCTCTTATATCTGTAACAGGCCTAGATTAGTGCACAAGCTCATGCTAACCCTGTGAAAATAAAGATGAGATTCAGTCTGTTAGCTTGCTTAAATGCTAGGTCTCTTGATTTAGGGCCAAAGCTAATGCTATCTGCCAGTGTTCTTTTTGTTGCTCAGTCGCAGTGGGAGTGTAGAATAAAGCTAGCTCTGTACTTACTGGTGGTCTTATTCCAGTGGATTTATATGGGTAACAAAACAGCACTCGTACAGTGATTCACTCGAAGTACAGTACCGCTGAAAGCCGAACGTGAATGGCTTCCAGACTTCTCATCTCTCAATAAGCATCTCTTTTGGAGTCCTTATTTCTGCTCTCTTTAGAATGGAAAGGAGTACAAAGAATTTCTGAGGAAAAAACAAATTGGTGATTAATTACCTCATGTGAACTGGACTTAAATTACAGTTAAAATAGTAACATGATGCGCAGGGCCTTTTTTTTTTAAGTCTGCTTTTGACCTTATTCTACAGGCAGGGAAAAAAAAAGATGTATATTGCCATTTTTTAGGACAAGTGTTAAATGCATTTGTAGCAGTGCAGCCATCTACTGAAGACAGAAGGCAACTGTCCCTGCATATGTGCAGGCATATAATTGTCTGTCACAAAGGTTTTTTTTCCTAATTTAATCACACAGGTGGTTAAGTAAACCAGTGTAACGCTTGTTAAACTGTCAATTAACGCTTGTTAAACCATCATCAATGTTTAATTGATTCTTGTTTAAAATAGTACACAGTTCACCTCTAAAGTTGCTTCGACATGAAACGTAATACCAGTAACAGAGAGATAAGATTGGGACTAAAAGCTTAGATGGCATAACAGGTATTTCTCACTTGAACAATAGTTATTGTTTCTTAAAAACTGATTGATCATGGAGTTTTTTGGTTTGGTTTTTTTTTTTTTTTTTAATTGCTGGAAACAATCACAGTAGCCCAAGTATTTTGTCAGAGGAAGTACTAGTATTTCCTTACTGACCGTTTTTTTTTGCTTCAAGCCATTTCCTATCATGTATTGTGTTTGTCAGCTTTTCTGTTCAGATGGTTTACTTAAGGGTAGTAGGATTGAGGGTAGTAGGAACACACAGCCTAATGGCGTTTGCGGGTGGTCAGAGATGCGGTAACAATGCTCCAGTGTAATGATTATTGGTCTTACTATTTAAGAACAAGAAGAACTGAGAGATCAGTGAATAAAATGCTGCATGAAAAACATCTGTTCATAAAACTAGGCATGGTTCAGAGGAGTGATGGTTGTGTCCCTTTCTACTGCTTCTTCACTGGAGAATTAGGCAAGCAGAGTGCTATCCTGAAAAGAGCTTTGCATGAGTGGAAGAGCTTTGGGCCCTGGGGCTCGAAGGATGTCAAATGTCATGTCAAATTCTCCCCCTGCTTAATCAGTAAACAGAACTGGTGGGGGAAAAAGACCATTGTTTGGAATGAAAGCAAATAAACTAGTGTTTTGTGTGCTGTTAGGCAGTTTCTGCGTATGATTCCCTTCTTAAGGGGGGGAGGGGGGGAGGGAGGAAGTAGAGAAACATTCTTTTTCTTTACTCCACTGAAGAAAGCAGAACAAACACAATAAGAAGAAAATAGGTGAAACTGGAGAAAATAGAAATGAGAGATGCATGAAAAGACACAATTTTTCTTTTCAAAGAGCAGAAAAACTTGCAGCAAAATGGCTTTGTTTTTCTGTGATAAGAAGAACAAAAGTCTGAAGGGGCTTTTCAGTTGGCTCCATGCATTTTTTCCAAAGAGCCTACAATGAAGATAGCTGTGATTCTCTGAAAGAAAATGCCTGAGAGTCCATTGACCCTTCTTTGAAATACAGCAGAGGGTTTGTGAGAAAGGTGTATTGTACCTGCCTATAGAGTAGCAGTCATTCTTCAATATTAAAAGATGATTTGAAATGTTGGGAGAAATGTTGTGTTTTGGATTGTATACCAGCAGTGTGCCAGTACAATGTGTGCCTGGCTCCCCTGCATGTGCAATGTGCAGCAGCTTTTATGGAAAGGCTTTTCTACAGGATGGTTAAACCATGTATCATATTTGTCTCATATCTAGCTATTCTTCATAGGACTGTTAAGTCCACTTGTAAATTCCTGTAGTGAAACAGCAGAGTTTAGAAGTATCTAGAGGCTAGGGATGGATTATTGCATATATAATAATGAAACAATTTTATGAAATAACTTCAGTTACCCAGCAGCTCTTAAACTGGAAAGCAAGTACTGATTTTCTGCATAGTCCTTTTTCAAATAGAAAATGCTAATTTCTAACACAGAAGACACTCAGTGTTTTATTATCCCGAGGTATGGGAGGTAATATTCCCTGTTAGGCAAATGATTATTCTGTGGAGAAGGGGGAAGGAAATGGGGGAAGAAGCAAAATAAGAAGGGGCAAAGAAATTTCTACAGAATGTGTATTTCTTTCCCTCCCTTATTAAATCACATAAGAATTTTCCATAAAGGGGAAAATCTTTCTATTAGGTAGAAAAAGGCAAGTAAAGGCAATAAAATGATGAATTCCATTCTTACTCTTTTTCTTTGAATTTGAAGAAACACTGACAAGACCCATAATACTTGTTATATATCACTCATTATAAACAATAATTTGTTCTGCTGATTCTTTATTTTGAACGACTATAGAAGTATGATCACAAATCATTGCTCTTCCCTAAATTGTCAGCTGTGCAATAGAAATATGGTATTTTATAATTCTCTTTAATTTCCCTGGAAACTGTAGGAATATCAATAATTACCACTTTATTGAGTGACTGCTGGTGGGGTGATGTAGGAAATACACCTGCCTTAAATATTTTGTAGTGTTTCATACAAGTGGGAGGATATGTTGTATTGCTTCAGCTCCATTTTCCTGGCAGAACTGAGAGCTGCAACTGCTCCTTGGATTTCTGACAAGCAACCCATTTGTTTGGATTGCTACGTGTCATTCACATCCTTATTTCCAGGATTCCAGGTTGGTGATGCTATTCTGGAATTGTGAGTCATCCAAAACGTTTTCATCCTGCATTCAAGAATATATTCATTTTAACTATAAATATGATGATTGAGGGGTGTATTTATGGGAGAGGATTTTTGGTGCCAGGCAAAATCTCTGTGCCTGTCTGCAAACAGTTTATTAAAGTACCGGCATGCCTAAAGGTTCCTTTATAATAAACAGAAGAAAAAGACGTGCACTTGTATGGCAGTTCAGCTTTTCAGGCATTTTTCTCACTATTCAAAGACTAAGGGGAGGTTTAGAACCACTTTGATGCATCAGTGAAGCACGTGAGCTGGGTGGGATGTTTCCAGACTCAGCACTTGAGTCCCTGCCCTTCATTTGTGCCTTCCACGGATGTGTACGTTGAGGTACCGTGTGGGAGGGAGTAGTTTACCTCGAGGTTTAATTTGCTTGTGAGTTTGATTTACTACAGTTTCTTTTAAAGCATAGGCCTTGTGTTGTAGCACGGTGTTGGCTCAGCATTTGCTCTGAAGGATTTATGGGATTTAAGGCTATTTGTTTTTGCTAGGTGGCAGTAAAAAGACTGGGAAGAAACCCTTGTCGGTGAGAGAAACATTTGGAAGTTTAAACTCGGCCGGGAAAAAGCAAAGCAAGCTGTGTGGGTGGCGGCGTTGGGGCGGCAGGGGGCGCTCTGGCACCTCCGCACCGGGGAGCGCCGCGGCCGCGGGCCGGGCTGCAGCGCGGGGTGAGGGGCCCGTACCCGGCCCCTGGGGCCGCTCGGCGCTGCGCCCCCCGCAGTGAGTAACGTCAGGGGATACCGGGCGCTTCTGCTGAGGCCTAGAGGAGATGATGCCCCTTTCCCTGGGTTGGATTTTAAGGGGGGAGGTTAACTTGGGGGGGCGTAGTGGTGTGTGTTCATTCTGGTCCGCATAACCTTGTTCTCTGACAGAATGGAAATTCAGGTTCCAGCGTGTTGCGATGTGTGGTGGGGCTGTTTAGCCTGGAGGGTTCTCCCCTCCATGGCCAGCGGGTGCAGGGAGCTGATCCTGCCCCTCTGCTCGGGCTGGTGAGGCCCATCGGGAGTGCTGGGCCCAGCGCTGGGCTCCCCAGTCACGGGAGACGGGGAGCTGCTGGGGAGGGCCCAGCGGGGGCTGCGGAGCTGGTGAGGGGCCTGGAGCACCTCCCTGGTGAGGAGAGGCTGGCAGAGCTGGGGCTGTGGAGCTGGAGAAGGCCGAGGGGGGGTCTCACCCGTGCGTACCAACACCTTAAGGGTGGGTGGCAGGAGGACGGGGCCGGGCTCCTTCCAGTGGTGCCCAGCGACAGGACTGGGGGCAACGGGCACAAACTGCAACACGGGAAGTTCCAGCTGAATATGAGGAAAAAGCTCTTTACTTGGAGGGTGGCGGAGCCCTGGCCCAGGCTGCCCAGGGAGGCTGTGGGGTCTCCTTCTCTGGAGACATTCAAACCCACCTGGACGCGATGCTGTGCAGCCTGCTCTGGGTGAGCCTGCTTCAGCAGGGGCTTGGGCTAGGTGATCTCCAGGGGTGCCTTACAGCCCCGACCAACCTGTGATTCTGTGAATAAATACCTCATCGAACTCTCTCCCCTGTTATGCAGCTGTGTTTTTAGTCATGTTTCTGTAGTGTTTGTGTGGCTTGATTCCAACATACACATTTAAGCAGGTAACAGATTTTCAGTCAAGTTCAATAAGTTTTAAACAAACGTGCAAACACTTACGCAGATTAACCTGGAAATATTTTGGCCTGTGAGGGTTAGTGTGTTCAGATCTATAGTACCTTTAGTTTGTACTTCAGAGATCTTCAGAAAATGTCACATGTTATTGTTGATGCAAAAAATAATGGAAAGTTCTATAAAAATTCTTATCCCTTTAATGTTAAGTTTGTAGTCTGACATATGTAGGAGCTGTGGCAAATGGCAATTAAAATGGGAAAAAGGAAAAATCGTTAAAAGAATCTCCTCCCTCCCCCCCCCCCCGGATGTTCTGTGGTAGTTTTGCAATAACAACTTAAAATAACCTACCAATTACAGGAAAAGATCCATTAGTGAGTGCATGTATCAGAGAAACAGTCATGTCATGGGTGTTAATATACATGCTTTCATCAGTCAAAAGGCCAAAAAGTTTGTTGTTTTCTTTTTTTCTTTTTTTAAGCATCAGTAATATAAAATACTCTTAGATTAACACAGTGGAAAAATTATTTTTAAACGGTTATTCATATTTTACTACTGATACCCCTCATAACAAATATGTTCTGAATTATGTATTTGACTGGGTAATGCTTACATATGGGGTTTTCAGTAGTGAATTATTTTGTTGCTCGAACATATACTGGTAATTTGTTTTCTTTTGGATTCTCATATCCTCTCGATGCTAAACTTCATGGTAAAATATACTCCAATTCACCCAGTAACAGAGTCACTCTAAATATGTGCCCCCAGGAACTGTTGCAGAGCAGGGGAGCAGAGCCGGGGAGTGTCACATCTCCAGCTCTTGAGTTTGAGCTATATTAAAACCTATCAGTCTTCCTCTGTAGAAGGCAAAATTAAACCAAAACAAATTGAGCTGAAAATCAATGAAATTGTTCCTGTATTAAGCAAAACCTGGGAGTATATAATTATTTTTTTTCTTAAATCATCATCTGAGAAATATCTTTTTCAAATAAAAACCTAGACTGTAAGCCAAAAGACATCTTTCTGTGAGATCAAAGAGATGGGGGAAGGAAATATAAAAACTCCTCTGTGTTTGAAAGGACCTTTTTTTTTTTTTTTTTTTAAAGTACTGAAGATTTAACCTGCTTTAGATTTCTTTTTCTGGGACCAGTTGAATTAATTTTAAGAGGTCTGGTATTTAAAAGGATAGGCTATTAGCATTTTCTAAATGTAAAGGCCATTAAAGTTGCTCACAGTGTAACTAGAAATGTAGGCATTCAAAGGTGGGAGACAATACAAGCAAAGTAATATGTCTTCGTATTACTTTACCCATAATCTATCCAGTGATTCATATTCTAAATTTGTTACAGGGTTCTTGAATTTAATTTCTGCTTTAAAGGAAGTCAATAGGAAGCAAGTCCAAAATTGGTTATGACGCTCTTGTCTAATGACAAAGAAATTGAGCCAACATCTCAATTCTACACTTGCATATTAGTTTTCCTGATTAATATAGAGGAAAATTAAATCCTAGTCCTGATGTTGTTAGGTTGCCTGATGTTTTAATTTTTTCTTAATACTGTCTTAAACGTTGGTGAAAATTCTAAAATGTCAGCTGAAAGAGCAACTACAGCTGTAAGAGTATTTTGACTCAGTTTGAATCTACCCATAGGGCTGAATGGGAATCATGCTTTGCTTGCAAAAGCATATTTTCTCCAGTACTGTCCGACAGCAAAACATTGTAGCCCTTGCTAAGAAGACTCCATAAGAGCGAGAGCTCTTGCTGCTGGCGATGCTGCAGAAAGTGATGATAGTGACATGGAAGTTGCTGACAGGCTGACACTGCGTATTAATCTGTGGACAAATGGTTCATGGTCAGGCCACTGTGCGAATAGCCTGAGCCATGTTCTGTAGTTTGTTCAGTGTGTGGCCTTGTATGTGGAAATTAAATTATTTAATGAAGGGCTGTTCACCTACTCACTGTTTTCTTATGGTAGTGAAAAATTATTTCAGATGCATTCCTAGGTGTAACTGGTTAGGTTAAATAGAAATTGTTTTCTTGGAACTAGCAGAATTATGTCTTCTACTAACTTTTGCTATTGACTGCATTCACTGCCAAGGCTTTAGTCTCTGACTGTAATCTTAGAGCTCCAAATTGATGTCAAATTTTAGTTCTTCCCTTTTTCTGCAAACTCTCATTCCTGACATCTGTCCCAAAGTTCCTACTATGGTCTCATGATGAGGGCTTCTCTTTACAAGTCCTCCCTCTCAAACTGCTCTTGTACTTTCACTTTGCTTTCTTTCCTGGAACCACAATCTTACTGTCTTACTAAAGACTTTTCTTCTTTCCTTGATTCCATCTTGCATCAGATTCCTTTATATTGTCCCCCCAAAGTATTCTAAAGTCACTCTTCCCTAACCATTGTAACATAATCTGTATCTTCTACTGTATCATCTCCTTCCCTCTTTGTTCCATTTAAAATGATGCAAATAAAGTCACTGTACAATGATTGTACGCTGAACAATGTCCCACTGTTATTTTTCATGTCTATCTAAATCCTTTGATCTTTTCCATGAAGTTTAAGTGCATCTTATTGTCAAGGAGGCTAACCCCAGTCTGGTAGTTTGCCCTCTTTACCTCTCTTGATCCTTGCTTCCCCTTACTCCTTCCTTTTCTTGTGTGAGCCTGTTGTCTAATGCTGTGACTACTTCCACGACTATTTTTATGCCTTTCCCTATCATACTATTTGACATACAGCTGATAAAGACAGTTCTGAAAAAGGTTGGCATCTGAACTACACTGTCTTAACATAAAACTACTGTTACAGGGATCAAAACCAATGAGGACAGGCAAATTTTTGAATTGCATACAGTAGAGCTGGTCAGAAGGCTAGAAGCTCATGCCTCTCAGATGTTTACTTCTTTTTTTGAGATTTAACCCCAGATCAGCATGAATCAAGAGGCTTACTTCGAAAGTGCTGAAAGACTTCCAGTCAGGTAGCATGCTCTGTGGGACATCAAGTCCTAGCTCCCAATAAACAGAAATGCCCCAATTTAGGGGAAAATGAGACATGCTGCTGACCGCTTCTGCCAGAAGCAATATTTTCCAGCTCTTGTTATCTACCTCTATGATTAATGTTGCATTTGGAAAAGTAAAGTTAAATTAGACTTGTGGCCCTGAAATAGTTGCTGAATTCTGGCACTGTTTGCCTTAGGCAACTTTTGAAGTACAGGACATTCATGGAAGCAAGGTATTTCTTAAAAAAAAATAGGAAATATATGTGTATTTCCTACTGTAAAGAAAAAAAAGATAGAAAAAATTATCTCATTGCCAGTGTTGACATTAATACTGGTATATACTTTCAGGACAAAGGAACAAAATAGAGTGACTTTTATATGATTTAGTGAAGACAAATAGCAGTTGTAAGTTACAATAATAGTAGAATACTGATCTGAAATTTCCACAGTTCCAGAACGTTTTCTCCTTGCTACTTGGGACAGTGAGGTTTTGTGCGTGTGCACCTGTGTATGGACTGTTGCTACATGCTGTCACTGCTTCTGTTACCTGCTGCTTCCAGCCACTTCAGCCTTTGAAACGGGAGCGGGATAGTGCAGAAATGATTCTTTTCAATGCCTAGGCTTCCTGATTCTGATAATGCTGAATCAAGCTCTGCCAGTTTGTTAAGTGTCATTTTTGGTAGTTGATTCTATGGGCTGTGACAGTTCTGCCATTGGGCATCAACCTCTAACATCACTTACATAGGTGTGAAGCAGGAAAAAATCCACATAGATACAAAAGTGGGTAACTAATGCGAGGAGAAACAGACCCAACGTGTAGACTGAAGTATTTCTGTAATTAAGTGCAACTGGTATTGGGCTGAAATCTGAGAAAATATAATTTTAAGTGTATATTTTATTAGATGTGAGTCAGGTGGTACTCGACTGCAGATGGTCTGAAGCTGGCATTTCTCCCTACTTGCTGTGGCTTTTGGACTAAAGACAATGATGAAGTGTTGAATAAAGTATGTTGGATTTGTGTACTCAAACGATACTGAAATAATGAAGTAATTAAGTAACTGAGCCTATGCTTTTGTAGTGACTGCTAGAGTGACTGTTGTTTCTCTGTCTTGAGGGTAGTTAAACTATGGGACATGCGAGGCCCTCATTGATCTTGCTTTGTGAAGAATGTATCTACTTTGTCTAATACTTTAATGTATATTTTATATGTAATTTGACAGACAATAAAAAGTGACTAATCCAGACATCTGTGCCCATGAAAATGAGGGAGAAAATGGTTATTTTTCAAAATAATTTATGGCTAATTTCCCCAAAGAAAAAAATAAAGAAACCCCAGAAACCTGGCAAAAGCTGCTGGATTTTTGTTGTTGTTGTTTTCTTCATCTCCATTAAAATACTTCGGGATCTTTGCATGGCTTCTTTTTTTTCAGGCTTTAACTACCCAAACACATCAACAGATGCAGTGGACTATGATTAGTATTAATCCACAGGTGTAAATGCTGTTCCTGAGACAACCTTAGGAAACTGTTTCTGTTTCAATTTCTTTAATACTAATTTTGTTTTACAAGTAACTGCAATGTTGCTTCTTTACTTGTAGCTTTCCAATCAAACTTTTCTAAGTTTCTTTTAGAAATCCATAGTGAAATAAACTTATGGGCTAGTTGCAATACTTCATGCTGTGTCTAGCCACCTCTGGTTTTGCTATACTCTTCTTGTTTACTTTCACCGTTTTTCAAAGCTACATGCTTTAATTCAAATACAACATGTTTTTTAATTCAAATGCAACATGTTTTGGTACTTGAATTCTCCTTCACTAAATTGCTAGATAAAGTGAAATTGTCAAGAAATACGTCTGTGTAAGTATGCTTTTTTTGTTCTTAAAGAAAAGATAGATATTATTGTCAAATATCTTTATAATTTTAAATGATAAACAAAGCTATAATTGCTGTATTTACCCCATTGTTCTAAAGGCTGAACAAAAATGTGTTTATTGCTCCATATGTTTGGGGTTGATGTATGTCTAAGAGGTGAAAAAAACCTTTACAGTAAACGGAAAAGTTTTAGTGCTTCAAATATACTAATGTATACTGGCTTTATGTTCTAGTTACTCAAATTTGATAAATTCAGGAAATTCAGAACAAAAATCAAAAACATAGAGAAATCAGTAAATTTCAGCGTAATCTTGTGTAATAAGACTGATTTTTATTTTTTAGATTTTTATATCAAGATAAACATATCTTTACATTCATAAATACATGAACTCATGAAATTTGTCTAGACTCAAGGGATGATTTGGTAAAGCACTGTCTTTTTTCCCATGAAACTGTGTTTTTCACATTGAAATTTATTTGTAATTTTCACATTACTTATGATTGTGTAACAGAATACAATGAGAGATTATATTTCATATGAAATGTATTAGTAAAACATGAAAGAAGGAAAGTATTGATACAGGAGTAGGGAAACTAATTGAGTTCTGCCTTTCATACAGAAATTGTGTGCGCTGTAGCATAGCCAGTGAAAGGAGCACAAAATATTTTAGCTGTGTTTGTCTTTCTCATACTTGTTCAGGGAAGTGAAGATGAAGAATGGGCAGTGTTGGGCCAGCTTTGGTGGATGAGAACTCTAAAAGGAAAGTAAAACTGCTTATTTAGTGTATTTTAGCAGTTATTTGTCACTTTCAGAACGTGGCCTAATCTTTTTGTAAGGCAACTAGCCTGATTCATAGAAACTATTGCATACTTCTGCTGTTTCAGACCAATCTTACTGTATCTTCACTAAACCCCCATATTCCCCTCCAGTCTGTTTTGTTCTTTCTGCCAGGTGCGTGTACTTTAATCGCACCAGGACGCTGGGTCAGGATTTGAATAGTCTGCTCTCAGCCTGAAAGGGAATATGGTAATGTCTTTCACCTGGAAAGAGTCACAGCTGCTCATGTTAACTGCAAATAGCACTCAGACGGGAAGGTGAATACAAGAAAAAAAGCTTTTCTTTCCCCACACCCCCCTCGTTTCTCTGCTACACAATTAGGTGGGGATCTTATTCAGGTGTTATTGCTAATATCTTGTGGTACTATCTTTCTGTGGGGAAAAGGGTAGAGAACTTTTAACCTGTGTGGTATGGCAGAACCAGGTTTCTGCTCTCCTTTGGTCTGTTGAGTTTGTCATTTTGTGGTGGGATCCCAGCTGATGCTGCAATGATTTCGTGTTGAGATGGAATCAAAAGAGGTATGTGATGGCCTTCTTGGTGTTGTTCATTCTTGTGGTATCTATGTGGTTTGTTTCTTTTGTTCAAGCTGCAGCCCTAGAGATAAATGAAAACTTTTACTTCTGATGCTTTCTCTTTAAACAAAGGCCTTTCTAGTTTTTATGTCTTTGAAGAAACATTTGAAAGGGTTACTAGAATCTACTATATCAATAGAGGGTGGAAGTATTTTTGCTAGGACTAATTAGTGATGTTTTTATAAAATATGCCATGGAGTTTTTCAAATGGGGTAAATAACCCTTGAAACGGATTTGCAAGTGAGCTAAAGGCCTGGAACTTCAGCTTCAAGTTTGCATATTTCTTTGTTTCTCCTTTCCCACTGAGACCCAGGCTGCCATAACAAACATAAAATGGACTTCACCAGAACTTATTTCTGCTCTCCTCAGAACTTTTGTTTGTTTACTGTCAATGTTTCTGAAACTCTCCTTTCAATACAACGTGTTCTCTACAACCTCATGTGCTTAGTGGCAGTATAAAATGCTACCAACGGCATTTCATAGGGTTTTCTAGCTGCTTTACATTTTGGGGGATGTGAATGACTACAGTGTTCAGAAGCATGCAGAGAAGGGCCCTTTTTATCCAAAACAGTTATTGCATATGTCTCGCTAAGGTTATGTAGGTTTTCAATATGCTTTAATTCTCTGCGTAGATATTCCTTGTGTGTGTACCTGAAAGGTCGCTGCTTTCTATTGAAATGAAAGTGAAGGAAATGGTATTTCTTTCCAAGTGGTATTGGGTAGTAGGAGTAACTTGTGTGTGAAGGGCAGTACAGGTGTTGTGGTGTCACTTCAACATCCCTCACACTGGATTTCCTTTCTAGGAAAGACTTATATAGCTGGGTAGAAGACAGAGCCAAAGAACAAATTAAAGTTTTTGGCCCTGTCCTTTCTGATATAAAAAAGCAATGCTGGTAGTAATCTACTGGAGATCTACCTTAAGTGTGTGATAACGGCTGGGTTATAAATCCTCTGCACTTCAGTGCTTTCCAGGTTAAGAATTCAGTTCTGCTTGCAGTGATGCTTGTTAAACTATCTTAAGCTAAATCATTTAAGAAAGTTGTCAAAAAGATGAGAGCAGGGCTAATCCTTAAATCTAGCTAAAACCAAAAGCATGGTACAAATGCTGATTATGACATGATTGGTGCAAAATCAGACAATACTGCTGTCCTCTGTGATAATCCTGGATGAGGAATTCAGCTGCACAGAATGATGACTGGTTATGATTTTCAGTCTTATTCTTGAGATGGATGATGCATGACAACTCATTATTTAATGCCTATGAGCTTTGTGTCTGGTCTCCGTATGTTTAGGAGATTTGAGTACTGGTTATTCAGCTTAAGAAAATGGACTATAATTCTTGAACTGAATGGCAACAATGGCTTTTTATAAACTGTGGAAAACATTCATATCAGGAAAACAATGAACCTGTTAAAAATGTATACAGAACAGAAGGTGCTCGGAATTTTTTTTAGCTAGTAATGATGAGAAAAGAGTAAACACGTGAATAAAAGGCGATTGCAGAGCATTTTGTAGATGAGGTTGCAGAAATTCAGCTGGAATGTTCCTTAATTATTTTAATTTGGTCCTTTTAATGCCAGACACTTCTCACCAAGAATAAATGTTTTGACTAATGTAACTAACTGCCTTAGGTTTCAAATCCACACGTACTGAATATTTTTCCTTTTTCAGTCTAAACAGGAAAAAGAAGTAATATTACTATTGGCTTCTCTAGGTAAGAAAACTATATTTAATTTTTTGTTCTTTTGTGCCTCCTCCCTGAAAGGAGTGGGGAGGAGTAAAGCATGAAATTGGTTCCCAAATACTAGGTCTGAAGTGTTGTACCTGTTCCTATAACAAGCTTCTTAAAATGAACAACTGTAACTATATATTTTGTATTCTGATTTTTTTTTCCTTTTTATTCACATAGAAGAAAAAGATTAGAAATCCTTTATTGTAACTTCATTTTGTTGAATTCTGTTCTCAACTTTTGGCAATTGCTAGTTTTTATTTGATGCTTCAAAGGCAAAGTGATATAATGCTGCTGCAATAAAATTTGTGATGTAATAGTTCTTCCTTTGTGTCCCATGAGGCAGAAGAGAATGGGATGAAATGGCTTATTCCTCTTTCATTGCACATAGGTGCACAGGAAAAGACAGGCAGCTGTTGCTTCATGCAAAGAAATCTGCTCCAAGGGCAGGGCTGCCGCACCTTGCCCATCAAGGAATAATCCCCAAATCCTGCCTTTAAGTTCTACAGATGTTAGTTATGCACAATGGCTCCTAAACCTCTGGACTGTGTCTTTATAGGTAGTTCGATGCCTAGGGACTGACCCTTATGTTTCAAAAACACTTCCTGCATGGATGACACAGCGAACACTGTGACTGTATTTTTCCCTAGCACTTAGGCATACTTATCAGAACTCATTTTCTAAAAGACATAAAACTAACCAGAGTTTACTAAATAAAAAGCTGGAAAAAGGCATTGCTCCTTTAAAATGGAGGAGGTGGTACAGATGGGAAGCAGTGTTGTCAACTAATGCACTGTTTACACAAGGTTGTGGGGTGCCTTTTTGTAAAAAAAATATATTGGATACTTCATTGGTCACTATTAAAGTACTAACTGAACTTCTGGAATTCCTTGAGATATTTGTCCTGTCCTTGTAGCCTGGAGTTAAAGGTGCTGATGTCCATCTCCTAAATCTTCCTAAACTTTCATTCCCCCACTGACTCGTGTACGTTCACATTGAGTAGTGGGCGATAATCTGGGAAGTTCATTCTGGGATCTTCTGAACTACAGCTCAGAGTCCAAGCTGCTGAGCTATTCTTCATTTTGCAGGGAAAGAGGAATACTGACAAGATAAGTATTGAAACAGCCCTAAAAATAAAGCTTGGTGTTTTTACAGTCATACTCAGGAAAGAAAATCTGCCTGATGTTTCAAAGGTGGAAACAGTCCTGGCAATTTTACCAGAACTGTTGCAGCAGTAATTAAAATACTACTGAAAAATACTGAGAAACATCCATGTTCTATACTGCATCATGTGGCTGTCTGAAAATTCTATACCTTGAATAAAATTGTCAACTCTGTGTAGGATTTTCAGAATAATCAGGTGGTTGATCAACAATATGTCAAAGAACTTTCAGTTCTTGAGTTTCTCTTCTCCATTGTCTTCCCTTCGTCTAAAGGCTGGTGCAGTAAAAGAATGAACTGCTCTGGTGCAAATTACGAGCTGGTTTTGTGCTTTGAAGCTGCTAACAAAGAAAAGAGCAACTGCAATGCAATAATCTATTGCTATTGAGGAAATAAGGGGAAATTGAATGATCCTAGCTTGTCCTCCCTGACAAGTTCAGAAATCAGTGGACTATTACTCTGATCAACACTTATGCTACTAAATTATCCTCATGATTCATGCACCATGGTGCATGATTCAAAGTACCACAATACGTTAGCCAAAACCTGTTTAAATCTTTGATCTTGAGAAAAGGAGGTGAAGCAAGTAATTTGATGCAATGTTAAAGAGAATGAGAGTAGTGTTTTGCATTTCTTCTAATTTGTGCTTTGCCTTAGCTACAATGATTTCTCAAGACAAATTTAAATGGTTTAAACAGACATTGGAAAGGTGGTCTGCATTTATTTGTATGATCCTCAAAGTGTTTAGGAACTTTACAGGGACCTATTGAAAGAGGGAGCTTCCTTGAGCAGCTTGCAGTGTTTGGAAGGAAGCAAGCGGTGGCCGTGCTCTGCTGGGTGTTCCTTCTTGTCAGTGACGTGGACTGGTACTTGTGTTCTCTCTGAGGATTGGGAAGGTGTTGTAAGGATGAAGGTCAGCAGGTTTACCCTTCAGAAGTTATTTTTGATAAGTTGTGTGGTTTGCTCGGGAGAGATGTAGGCATAGCATTGTTTAGGTTGGAAAAGACTAAGATCATTGAGTCCAGCTGTAAATGTTGCCAAGTCCACTGATCATCTAAGAGAGTACAGGTGCTGGAAATCACAAAATACTGGAGTGAGACTGTGATGGTCTATCTCTAGTTTATGTTCATTTTTCTCTTTCTTTCATGTAGTGTTACCTGTCACTGAAAAATAAATTTTATAAGCTGGGGAAAGAAATGTAATCTTTGACAGGGCTTTTAGCAGCCTGCTGCAAATCTATTTATTTATATATATATATTTACACAAAAGGCAGTTGTAACTCAAGTGTGTGCAAGCAGTAGCATAGTAGCATTGACTTAGTGACACTCTTCTGAGTCCGAAGAATGATGTTTGGGGTTTTTTTTTTATACACAGTTCACCTGTTCAGGACAAGGTTAAGTATGGAGTTCTTAACGCAAAATGAGATTCCTGGTAGAACTACACAATCTTTTACTTGTATTAAATGATTTGAGTAAGAAATAGAAACAAAACTTCTGTCCTTCTAAGTACCTCTTTTCTCTGAGTATATCACCTATAAGTCTTTACAGTGTTGAAGAATTGCAATTGCCTTTGTTTTCATATGCTGCTAATATATTTTTATTTTATATTATAAATATAATATATTTTAATTCACATGATAGGTTTTGGTTATTTGAAGAGCTCTTTTCTAAATTAAATGGGTGCACTTTTATTTGTAGCTGCTTTTTTTAATAAGGAGGCGGATATATAAAGAACTCATATACTCTTTTTCCAGCCTAACTTAGATTTATACAAGTGGCTTGTTAAATGTTACAAAGTTATCTATGTTCTTACAAGAGTTCTACATTTTGAATTTCCCATGTTAATTCATTAAGCCAATACAGGACCAAAAAAAAAAAAAAGTTATCCCAGGATTTTTCATAATACTTTTAGGTATACTTCATTAAAGTCAAAACATAAACTAAGTTGTCAGAAAAATTGTTTCACCAACAATATTTCCTGTAAAACATACTTAAAAGAACAAAATATTCAGCTCTGAAAAGATGACAACTTCCAGGAAGCAAAAGGGGGCAAAAAACCTCTTTGACCACATTTAGCAGCTAGTAGTTGCAAAGCACCATTTATTTGCTTAGAACTCTTAAAAATGTCGGGTAAAGTAAGCAACTATAGTAGTTAAGTGTGTTCCTTCAGCAATGTCTGTGCCCCCTCCAGTGAAAGAGGCAGAATTTATGTACTTGTGACTCCGCTGTTGTGCTTCAATGTAAATTGATGTTGACTGTGGGTCTCTGGCTAAGACAATATGTGGTAAACTCTGACAGCTGGGTCCCGAGTGCTTATTCTCTTTTTTTCAGTCCTGCTATGAGGACGGTAACTGTGAGGAGCAAAGTATGGGATGAACAGCTGCAGCTAGTAACACAATAAACTACTGCAACCATGTTTACCAGTTTGTTGCATCTGTAATATTCCTATTTCTAGTATTCAATGGGAAAGGTAGATTCATATTAATGTGTATCTAACAGATCTTCACAGGGCTGTAGGAACTTATTAACCACTGTTTCTAGAAATTTTGAGTGTTCACAGAGAAGTTCTACTAAGAACTGCTACAAAAATTAATATTGATTTTGACTGTCTTTTAAATAAAATATTTAAATAAAAATATTGTAAGTCTGGGAAAGTTCTAGGAAATGGGAAGAAAAGCTAAGGTCTCTAAGGTCTGTTAAACAGAACAGACAAAATAACCTAGGTAACTGGGCTGGTTGCCTGGACACTGACACTAGGCGAGATGATTGAGACTGATGTGGGATGCAATCAGACAGTAATGTTAGCAAAGCTAATGCCAGTCAGCATGGTGCTATGGAGAGCAGGTTGCCTGTTGTATTTTCTTTTGAATTAGATTGGAAGTACTAAATGAGATGGTCTTCACTTAGATTTAGGTGTGACACGGGGATTGGATGCAATGTGAATTTTCTTAAAGCAACCTGCACACAGACAGCAGATATGAAACAAATTAGAATGATGTCCGTGCATGTAAAAGTAACTGAACGTGTGGAAGTATCCAGTTATGTGGATATTTTCTAATGCAATTCTCTGAATTTGAACTTGGTCCTTTTTTTTATGCATATTGTGTTGTGGAAGCATAACATCATTGCTGGGGAGGAAATGACAAAAGCTGGTACTGTGTGCCTCTGAAATAGAGTGCAGAGTACTTGAAAGCAGTGAGGTTTTAAGATGCAGTGTATTAGTAATTATTGCTTGAGAAAGTGTTTTTGGAGACTAAATACATGTGCTACACTGACACAGAGGTCTCCAGGTAAATATACCTGTAAATGTGTTTGTAAAAGCATCAATGGCAAATACCTGATCAAATTTTCTCCTTATAAAGACATCAATGTTTTATTACTACATGCATTGTGATTTGCCTTTTCCCTAGTGTGTGTGTGTAAGACGCAGATCACCAGCATTATTAAGAATGCCTTTATTCATGAGACAGTAATTAGTAGATAACTGTTCAAACAAAGCAGGCACTTATTTGCTGCTGTGGCTCCCTCACGTGTTGTGTTCCTTGCAGTACCAGTGGTAGAGCCACAGCTGATGGGCCAACCCCAGCTGGATGCTGCGATGCGGAGGGCTGTGTTCATTCCCCAGGGGCTGCCAGGCAGCTGCTGGGAGAGCCCTTTGTTCCAGCAGGCTCATATGTAGTTGTCCCTGTGCCTTCCTCTCTGCGTGGTATGCTTTGCCCAGCACCGTGCTGATGCTAGGATGTGCTAGTGGGCTCCTACAGGTTGAGCAGAACTTCGTGGCCTGAGTCTGCCGGTCCTTGCAGATTCAATGGGACCATCGGTCTTCGGCGCTTATCAGTCCTTGGGAGATTGTCATGCGCTGCCTCCCTGCAGAAGCAATGGGAAAGGAGGCCCTTGTGGCTTGCTTTCCAGAAACTTCAGCTGTGCCATGTGTTCCATCTGCTTCTGAAAATTCAACACCATGTTTCTAAACAACTTTTTTTTTGTGTGTGTGTTTAGAAAGACCTGAAAATAAGCAACAACACTGCCCCTCCCCAGCCCCCCTAAAGCTTCAGAGCCCTTAACTGATGCTTTTGAGCAAACCCCAGTATTTTCTTGTGGCTTTTGTCAAACAGCAAAGGTCCAATTTGCCAGCAATAGATTTGAACTGGCAATGAATGAATCGATGAATACATTGATTATGTAGTTATATTTATGCAAAGAGGTGCAAAAGCTTTCACAAATATTGATGCTATAGTAAATACAACATTTTCCATTTCAGAGAAGGAGCAAAAAATAACTTTGTGGAGAAAGAAAAGCTGTGTGCTTACTGAAACTGTTGACTCATTGTTTGAGGGAAAGTATCTCAGTTGTAAGTTACTGTCAGTACTTCTGCTCTGTAGGTTTTTTGTTGTTTTTTAAGATTTTTTCCAGATTCTCAGTCTCATCTTAAAATTGGTTTTTGAATGGTGATTACTTGCAGACTGCCAAATATTGGTAATCCACCAAAAAACATGTGAAAAATGTATCCTAAATGGGACTGCCTGAAAGAAGTATCTTTAAAATCTGTGGCATTTGATGCGTGTAGGATCAGCTGTGTTAGTTATCTGTGGACTAGGTAAAACCTCACTGAAGGTGGGGTGGTAGGCATCATGACTTTTCAGAAGCTATTAAACCCTTTTTTAGTGGCTTCATTTACCTTGTTCTAAATGTCTTGTCAAACATAGGGAACTGAAATCCTGGCTAGAAACAGGCCTGTGTGGGCTTTGTTTTGACACAGAGAAACTGCAGGAAATGAAGTGTACAGTCAAACAAGAGCTGTAGAAATGGTCCTCAGAAAAAAAAGTTGAGTACTTTTCGGGTACGTGCTGTCTGGAAGGGTCCTTGGCACGAAGGAAAAATGAACTGTAGCATGTCTCTGTTTCCCTGAATGTGGAGGGATTTGGGCTCTGATACATATATGTATTTTTATTTTTATTAAATGAATTGTGTGAAAGAAATGGCTGTATATAAACATCTTCCTCTGGAGAGAGGAATTACTTTCTGAAAAAACAACCCTTAAATGGATCAGATCTGGCTGAGCGTTTGCAAAAATTGTAGGAGAAAGGATAAACAAGATTGTATTACCTTGTACTTCAGAGAGGTAAGACTTACTTTTGGATTATAAGTATGTTACATACGCAGATATATTCAGTATCTAATATCCATAAACATCTTCAACTGAGCATTGATGTTTTAAGCTTTCACAGAGATCAGTGAAGTCTGATTATATATTTCTGAGATAAGGAGCCAGGTCATACAAGTGAGCCACAGAATTCAGCTTAAATATAGGCAGCTTGCAAAAAATGTGAACATCATAAGGTATGGTTTAACCTACCTGTAAAATACTTGCTTTATTATAACTTAAAGTGCAGCTGACAAACCACAAAGATTAAAAAGTTGGTTTTACAGAAAACAAATATATATGCTTCTGCAATCTTTTCCCCATACAGCTGATGCGGAAGATGCTGGTATTGCTTGTAAGTGATTTAATGCATCTTTGCCTAACTATTTATGATTACTGTTAGAATTAGTATCTCCACAAGTATTGTTATAAACCATATTACATGGAAATAAATTGCTGATAGCAGTGGTCAGAGCAACGTGAAACCACTTGAACACTTGCAAAGGGTTCTACTGCCTGGAGGACTACTACTGGCTGAAGAAGGTGACCCCAAGGTCTTTCACTGCCAGGATGGAGGCTGTGTTTTGTTAGCCGGGTCTATCACCTAAAAAGCTGCTGTGGCCATCAGATGGTAGCAAGAGCAGCTGCAGCATCAATTGCTGTCTCTCTTCCTGCACCCCTCCTGACCTGTGCCTGCAGTAAGAGAGAATACAGCACGTACTGGTGCCAGGCGCTAGTGCCAGTTACTGCTATGACAAAATGACAGGTGACAGTTAGTGGTGGGTGACAGTCACAACCGACAGACCAAATGGGAGCTGCTACTTGCGAGCAGCTGTTCTGTGAGGCAGGAGAGTTGACTGGCAGGCAGGATGCAGCAGATGACAAGGCTACCCTAATGTGCAGCTTCCTAGAAAATGGACCTATGTCACTTTTCAAAAACGCCAACAAACAAAACCCCAAAACAAAAAAAACCCCAACAAAATATCCCCTCACTTAAAGGCAAATCTCTGCCTTTTTTAACTGCTGTAACAAGATTGATAATGTGTTCAGTGTCCTGTAAAAAGCATCCAGTTTCATCAGGCTTCTGTTCGTTTTCCTGAACTAAAGGTAACTGCGAACCTAAATGATGTTTTACTACATGTGAAATTGGAAATGTGGTACAAATCTGAATTGGAAACTTTCATAGAAGCTTGTTAACAGGACCATAAGCCCTCCTGTATGCAACTAAGTATTAGATGTTTAACTGAGAAAAATCCTCAAAACACCATCTGCCTTTCCAAAAACACTCTCTAAAAGAACGCAGCATTCAGTACAGTTTTTTATTTTGCTTGTGGGTTTTTTGTTGGTTTTTTTTTTTTTTTTTAAAAAAAAGGGCATAAAGAATGGTAGATATTGAAGAAGTGATTCATGCCTAGGTGACTTTCAGGTAGATTAAATGCATACAGGGTTTCTTGTAGCTCAGGTCTTGAACAAATAGCAGAGGCCAAACCTGTTGAGAGGATAAACGTGAGAGCTCCGTGGCAATGGGTTAAGTTATCATTTCTGATGTCTGGGGTGGGTTTAACCGTTAAGGATGTGGAGGTAACACTCTGTTGCCCTCTGTTGTCCCCCAGTAGGGTATGGTAGTGTTTCTCCAAAAGATGTACAGCTGCTTTTGACTTTAGATGAAATAAGGTGGGTGAGGACAGCTGTGACTTATCTGTGCCATGGAAACAGCTGTGCACAGCACTGAGCAGGACCAACAAGTAGGGGTGAGGGAAGGGGGCGGATCTGTCTTCTGCCTCAGTAAATCTGTGCCTGCGTAAAAAAAACACCTCTCTGAAATCATGCAGATTGGAACTGCTGCCAACAGGAAAGAACTGGTTATTAAATAAAATAATTTTTGCCTTTTGATGGCTTGTTCAGAATTTGTGCAGAAGATGAAGCAAAACATCAAATGCACCTGAAAGGCAAAATAGGTATTTTCTGTTGGCTGACATTTATTTCTATTTTCTTACATTATAATTGTTTTAAACATTCATTTGCTTAGGATTTTGGGTGACATTATGTGTGTTATTCATGTTTATAAAAAGAGAGGGGAAAAACTTAGATTTGCTTGCTTTTTTTTGCACGCGTGTGTGTGACAGGTGACCTTTGAATTTATCACTTTTGCCCGAGATTAACTCTGTAACATCCTCATGGGGGTAAAGGCTGTTGACCTTCTAGAGGAAAGGAGGGCTGTTGAAATTCTGTGTGCTCGCACTAAATACAAGGCCATAAAAATACCTTCTGCATTGTAATTACACATGTTCCTAGCTTGAACCATGCTTCTCCATTGACTAAGAATGCTCTGGTTAATTTTAGTAACTCATTGAAGTGGGGTATGGATGAATAGCTACAGAATTAGCAATACAATCGACTTCTTTTCTGAATATTTTTCTTCCGTTTGGGAATGTGGCTATTCTCTACCATTTCAGATGTGGCTTCCTATGTCACCTGAGGTCATAGAATCATTTAGGTTGGAAAAGACCTTTTAGATCATCAAGTTCAATTGTTAACCTAGCATTGCCAAGTCCGCCACTAAACCATGTCCCTAAGCACTGCATTTACATGTTTTTTAATCACCTCCCAGGATGGTGATTCCATCACCTCCCTCAGCAGCCTGTTCCAATGTATGGCCACCCTTTCAGTGAATAAATTTTTCCCAATGTCCAACCTAAACCTCCCCTGGCACAATTTGAGGCCATTTCCTCTTGCACTGTCTCTTGCTATCTGAGAGAAGAGAACAACCCCCACCTGCCTACAACCTCCTTTCAGGTAGTTGTAGAGAGTGATAAGGCTTCCCCACCCCCCACCCTGAGTCTCCTCTACTCCAGATTGAACAAGCCTGGCTCTCTCAGATGCCCCACATAAGACATGTTCTAGACCCTTCACCAGCTTTGCTGCCCTTCTCTGGACATGCTCCAGCTCCTCTATGCCCCTTGTGAACTGAGGGGGGGAAAAAATCAGAATATTTTAGCATGGTCTGAGGGGAAGCAGCCACAGCTCAGCACCTCCCACCACTGACGCGCTTGCTCCACGGCTGCAGGTGTCCAAAGGCTCCTTCTGCCTTTGCCTGGCACTGGGCTCAGCCTGCCTCTCCACCGGCGCTCTGCTCACTTCGCAGCCTCTGCGTTTGCTGCTCAGCCCAAAATACAAAATAGAGGGTACTTCCTGTGTTTAAATCTCAACCCCCCCCCCCCCCCCCCCTGCATTCAGGCATTGAAAGAATTGCGACTGATTCATTATTACTCTTAGGATATTTATAACTATGGTGATTTTTATCTGCCTTTTGCTCTCTGTGCTATAAAGGTGGTGGTGGTACGTTAAGGTTCTTGAGCTACTGCTCCCTGTTGTCATCAAGTATTATAGATGTCAGGAAATTGCTACTAGAGCTAAGAACTTCTTCTACTAGTGAACGCTGCTTCTCTGACATCTTGCTGTGGCTTAGGTCATTGAACCTCTACTAAGATCCAGGTCATTGAACCTCTACTGAGATTCTGCTGGAAAATGGGTAGGCTCCATGGTAATATGCTAAAAGGCTTGGAGGGAGCTGAGGGTACTCTGGCTTGGGAGGGGATCTGTGAACTGTGCTAAGATGTCCAGCCGTGGAGACCTTCATTAACGCAACTAAGGTCTGAGGGAGTATTACCGGGATGTTATTTTTCCACATTGCTCCTACGGAAGCCTTCTTGAAAGTCTTGGGAAAATAGGAGGAATGGCCAAAATAAAAGATAACTCTGAGTCCTCAGGCTTACTCCTGAAAAATAGTTTCTGCTATCAGTGATTCAGTCTAATAGCCAACCTGTTCTTTTAAAAACTTATTTCTTGCCTGGTCCTCCAGCTGAGGTGGTTGTACCCAGGAAGGTGTGGGGTAGTGGGTGGAATTTACTTGTTTGTAGGTTTTTCTGTTTGTTTTGTTTTGTGTGTGTTTTGGATTTGTGGATGGTTTTGTTTTTTCTTGGCAGGGGGTGCAAGGGTTTGGATTTTTGGATTTTTTGTGTTTGTCTTGAGGAGGGTGGTGTTCCCTTAAGAAATTGGGATCCTGGAAGTCTGTTTTGTCCAGGATGATTGTTTTCCTTTCAAGCTAAGATAAGGGTATCGACTTCCCTTAAAAAGTGGTAGAATCTAAATTATAAACCCGGGAAAGACCCTTTTGATACAGATCTCTGGTGTCCAGAAGAATCAATGCCAGTTCGAACATTTTTCTTCCTAAACAGTTGATCTGTTGACTGAGTGGTTGGAGATGCCTCATGGCTCTTTTAAGTTCACTCCCCTGTGGGAATAGGTGAAGCCCAATGAGGTGCTCCAGTAGATGAGGCCACTGGAGAGAAGACCTGAGCAATGAATAAAGAATGGTCCAGAAGCATTCATGTACAAAATTTCCATTTAAAATTTCTTTTCTCTGCTTTTTAATTGTGCTCTGCTATCAACCAGTAAATACTACAATTCTGGTTTTGTAGAATTTGACAGAGTTGTCATACCTTCCTAAAAGAAGAAAAAGCATTTTAAAAGCTTGCTGCTAGTGCTTTAAGTACTGCGAAGCTTTTTTGTGCTTGCAATTTATGCCAAAATACAGTGGCTAATTATAAGTGCAATGTAATGAATGAATAGTTAAATTACAGCTTGTTTTTCTGTGACGTAACTAATCATAGTTTAGTCTCCTTGTGCCAAATAAAAAGCAGTGCAACTTTCTGTGCTCTGTAGAGACTGTGATTAGAATCTCTCAGCTTTCTGTAAACCTTGCTTTTGAGGTGTATTGTAAAAGCTATTAAGATGATATTATTAAACCCAAGTTACATAAAGCCATACTTCCTAACAAAAATCCAAGAATCAGAATTGAACTTCCTCAAAAAAAATCACTTGCGGGGGCGGGGAAGATGAAGAAGGTGTCCTCTCCTTGTTATCAGAGTCCTACTCAGCCACTGGCAAACATGAAGTAGTGTAGCAGGTCCCACAGGGTGAGGAAGCAGGTTGTGAGACTTGTTTGTTGGGGATGACAGAGCAGTGGATAACGGGAAAGAACAGGGATGGATGTAACAGGTGGCGCATGTCTCCAGGTGTCATTTGTAAAGTGCTTGGGCTTTTGTCCTTGTAGTCTGGCTTTGTAAGGTCTGGAAAGCACGAAAGGAAAACCCAGGTCCAACCAGTAGTGAGGCTGAAGATGTTTTCCCAGCAGGCACAAATGTGTGTACGTGGCTGGCTGTGCGGATCCTGGAAGGGCATTCAGAGTGCTCAACATGAGCACAGACAGCACTGATGGTTGTCTCCTTCTCTGTGCTTTGGCTGAGTAAGGTGGAGGTCTGCTAGTGAGGATCCTACCATCAAGATGAAGCTGTCTCTACCTGCCTGCCCTTCTGATAACATTTCCAGGTGCATTGGGAGGAAGCACGACTGGGATTTCCGAGACAGCTTCCAGAAACGGTCATGTATTTTACGTTGGACCATGCCCAGCTTTAAAAACAAAACTGGGAAAAATCTTATCAAGAGGGCAACAATTCTTCTCATCTTTTGTACCAGTCTGAGGGGTGCTAACCACAAAGCTGCAGTTGGCATTTCTTGCAGGTTTGTTAAAAAAGAAAAACAAAAGAAAAGGGGGGGGGGGGGGAGGATGGCTGTGGGAGACAGGGGCTCCATCCCTCTCCCATCAGGTTCACTGGCACTTTGAAACCAGAGCTGTGGCTTCCCTAGGTGAGTGCTCTGCCCTCTAGGCCCTTTTGCAAACAGGGAGCAAGAGGTTTGGGAATAATGGCTAGTAGCTTAGCGCCTGGCTGGAGGCAGACATCATTTCCTTGTTTCCCTGTGGTTTAATGGCATGGTATCGTGAGAAGACTGGGTCACTAGCTCCGTGTTGCAATATTTGGTCGATGAAACTGCCTGAATTAGGCAGACTGAAGTTATTCACAGGAAGATGGAAAGAAACTTGCCCCTCCGTGCTAACATCCTACACCCCTCGGGCAGTGAACATCTGGCAGGCTGGGTTAGCCCCGCTGCCATTGGTTGAGTCAACTTGCATGTCTTGTTTTCCTGTGTGTTTTTTGGGGGGTTGGGGTTTTTCAGTGTACGGTTTGTTTTTTTGGTTTTTTTTTTTTTGCATATCCAGAGAACTGTTTTAAATAGGATTTGGCTGTCCCAGCCCATGTGAGGACAGAGAGTGCCCTAATGATAATTTGAAAGATTTTTATTCTATTCAGAAATTTGCCCGAGACAGCCGGTGAAATTGGTGTTTCTTTACAACCAAGTTAGTCAAAATTAAGACAGCGGGAGGCACAAACTGTACAGTTTTCTGTATGTTCCTGCCCCCCATTAGTGGTTATCTGAATCCTGCTGCACATCTCAGTATGCACTGCACTTCAATATCTTTTCTGGCACTGCAACATAAGCCTCGGCTGTCTCAGTAAGAGTCAAACCCTGAAAAGACTGTGTCTCCTAAGATCAGGATCCTGGGGAGCCTATTTGTAGTCAAAGGCTTTTCTGCAACAAAGGCAGCTGATCTTTGCAAATGTGCAGTAGATTCCCATCCCCCGCTTCCCCCTTTGTGAATGACAGTTCCCTGGGATTAAAGGTGTTGCTCTCCTGTGTGCTTCACAGAGAGCCAATTAACATTGATTTGTTTGATTTCTGTTTAGTGGTTTTTTTTGCAAGCTTTTTTTCTCAGATTGGAAAATAAAAAGGTGGATGAGTCATCCTTTCAGCTTTCCAATTCTTGTTTTACCTGCTACTTTTACAGCTCCTAATAAGCAGCCGGGATTTGTTGATATTTCTAGCAGGGAGATAGGACACTGCTATGACATAGCAAGTAAGAGGTGCTGTCTTTCATGGGGTAAGTTTCACCAACTCTGTAAGTGCCAGAATAAGCATCAATAATTTAATTGATACTAGACATCAATAACTTAATTGGATTTAACTGTTTACTAGGTCCTTGTGCTTGTTATTTTCCATAGCATGTCTGGTTTGAAACAGCATTGTTAGCTGTACAAATTTTTTAGCATTGCTTTAGGTTAAATGACAGTTGAGCAATGTGGATAGCTGCCTATAGAAAAAAAAAACCCAAGCAATTTCTTTCTTTTTTTCTTTCTGTGAGAATAGGGTGCCAGTGTGGGTGGTAATGAATATTTAGAGTGCTTTTATTAAAAAAGAACAAAAGAAACAACACCACCAACCAAACACACACTTTCTAACAGCATTCATTATAATTGGAAGTTTACTAAGATGAATGTGGTTAAGCACTGTGTTGCACTAAAGGCAAGGGTTAGATTCGTCCCTGGTGCACTTCCAATGGACTGTGGATCTACGCCAAGAGTGGATTTGGCATGCTTTCCACATATTTTCATGAGTATTTACATATTCACCTCTGATCTTTATATAAATGGCCCCATTTTTGACAGTTTTCTCTCATTAAATGGCTTTTGCAAGCCAGAGGTTGTCAGAATAAGTAGGACAGCAGTTTCTGGCACCATTTGTTAGGGTGTTTGGACCTGAATTCCACCCTTAAAAGCACGGGCATAGATATTGTGCTATCTTTGGCTGCTGCTTACTCTGAACGGTGCACAGCATGTTTTCAAGCCAAAGAGAATGGAATAGGGGAAGAAAGCCTGATATTGCAGGGTGGTGGTTTTTAAACAGTTTATGCAAATTTTGGCAGTGTTTTGTGCTTATCTTCATATTCTAGGACTTTTGTGAACACTGGATCAAAGAAAGCTCAGTGTGAGCTACAGAAGAAGGAGAAATCTTGATGAAGGTCATGGGTCTACATGTGCCTAGATTGAATAGGGAAGAAGGGGTAGAAGGATGTAGATTCTCAGAACTTGGCTTATTTCCTTAAAAAGTAACAACTCATAAGGAGAAACTCTTGCAAAATTCAGTTTGTTTTCAGCCAAATTACTCAGATACCCTTTAATATGATACAGTCTCTGAGTCATGGTTGTCTTTAGGATTGTGCCACATGCACGTGGCTGTGTGTGTATGTAATAGATTCAGGAAATCCTCCTGCTTACCTAAACTTGGTTCAATTTTCTCATGAAACAATATTAGGTCTGTGAGTTTTTTAAAAAAAATATGTCTAGAAGAGGCAAGGGAATCTTTGGTAGCAGACTGGCTAGCTTGGTGAGGTAGGCTTTACACTGACAGACTTGGGGGGGTGGGATCCAAAGTGGCGGTGCTTGTGCCATTGCATCCAACTGGGGAATAAGCAAGGCCAACCAGAGCAGTGACATGTTCCTTGGCTGCTTCCCAAGATGAGCACCTGAAGGTCAGCTACCACAAGGATGTGTGTGGCTGTGGTGGATCCCCTTGCACTGCTCCTAGGTCATGCAGGTTTCCCCTCTGAAACGCCTGTATGCCAATGCATGCAGCATGGGGAAAACCCAGGAAGAGTTAGAGATCTGTTTGCAGTTGCAGGGCCACGATCTCATTGCAGTTACAAGGATAGCTGTGGGATTGCTCATGTGACTGGAATGCTGTCATGGATGGGTACGTATTTTTTAGGAAAGACAGGCCAACAAGGCAAGGTGGTGGAGTTGCTCTTTATGTGAGGGAGTAACTGGAATGTATTGAGATTTGCTTGAGGTGGATGCAGAATGAGTCGAGAGCTTATGCATAAAGATTAAGGAGCAGGCCAACATGGGTGACACCGTTGTGGGTCTTTGCTACAGGCCACCTGATCAGGAAGAGGAGGTCAATGAGGCCTTCTACTGACAACTGGAAGTAGCCTCATGATCACAGGCCCTGGTTCTCAAGGGGGAGTTAAGTTCAACCACCCTCCTATCTGCTGGAAAGATAACACAGGCACGCGCAGTCCAAGAGGCTTCTGCAGAGCATTGCTGGTAATTTTTTGACATAAGTGGTGAAGCCAACAAGGTGAGGTGTTCTTCTGGACCTTGTACCACCAAACTAAGAAGGATTAGTAGGGGATAGCCTTGGCTGCAGTGACCATGAGATGGTGAAGTTCAGGGTTCTGTGTGGAGGAAGCAGGGCAATAAGTAAGATTGCAACCCTGGAGTTCAGGAGAGCTAACGTGGGCCTCTTCAAGGACTGACTTGGAGGAACCCCGCAGGTTAGGGCTCTGGAAGGTAGGAGGGTCAAAGAGAGCTCGTTAATATCCAAACATCACTTCCTCCAATCTCAAAATCGGTGCATCCCTATGAGTAAGAAATCAAGCAAAAGGGGTAGGAAGGCAGATGTTATTGCTAAGCCACCCTCCATCAGCCATGGAGGTCATGGAGAACAGGAAAGGTGCCTGAGGCCTGGAGGAAAGCCAGTGTCGCTCCAGCCTTCCCAAAGGGCGAGAAGGAGGACCCAGGGAGCTACAGGCCGGTCAGCCTCACCTCCATCCCTGGAAAGGGGATGGAGCAGCTCATCCTGGAGGTCATCTCAAAGCGTGTGCAGGGAAAGGAGGTTATCGGGAGTAGTCAACATGGATCCAGGGGAAATGATGCCTTCTGAGAGCCTTCTGTGGTGGAATGACTGGCTGGTAGATGAGGGGAGAGCGGTGGACGGTGCCTACGCTGACCTGAGCCAGGCTTTTGGCAGTGCCCCCACCAGAGCCCCCAGGCAAGCTCAGGAGCTGGCTGGGTGAGCGGGCAGTGATGGGCTGAGCACGGGCTGAGGGCAGAGCTCGGGGGCTGTGACCAGTGGCGCAGAGCCCAGCTGGGGGCCTGGAGCCAGCGCTGTGCCCCAGCTCAGCACCGGGTCCCGTCGCGTTCAGCTGGGTCATGGGTGACCTGAGGGGACGGAGCGCAGCCTCGGCAGGTCTCCCGATGGCACAAACTGGGAGGAACCGCCGGGACACCAGCAGGCCGTGCTGCCCTCAGCGAGGCCTGGGCAGGCTGGAGAGCCGGGGGGAGGGGACCTCGTGGGGTCCCACAGGGGCCAGCGCGGGGTCCTGTCCTGGGGAGGGACAGCCCCTGCACCAGCACAGGCTGGGGGGGGGCTGCTGGGGGGCAGCTCTGCGGGGAAGGGCCGGGCGGTGCTGGGGGACAGCCGGTTGCCCGCGGGCCAGCGGTGGCCCTGTGGCCGAGAAGGCGGGTGGGACCCTGGGGCGCGTTAGGGGCAGCGTGGCCAGCGGGTGCAGGGAGCTGATCCTGCCCCTCTGCTCGGGCTGGTGAGGCCCATCGGGAGTGCTGGGCCCAGCGCTGGGCTCCCCAGTCACGGGAGACGGGGAGCTGCTGGGGAGGGCCCAGCGGGGGCTGCGGAGCTGGTGAGGGGCCTGGAGCACCTCCCTGGTGAGGAGAGGCTGGCAGAGCTGGGGCTGTGGAGCTGGAGAAGGCCGAGGGGGGTCTCACCCCTGCGTACCAACACCTTAAGGGTGGGTGGCAGGAGGACGGGGCCGGGCTCCTTCCAGTGGTGCCCAGCGACAGGACCGGGGGCAACGGGCACAAACTGCAACACGGGAAGCTCCAGCTGAATATGAGGAAAAAGCTCTTTACTTGGAGGGTGGCGGAGCCCTGGCACAGGCTGCCCAGGGAGGCTGTGGGGTCTCCTTCTCTGGAGACATTCAAACCCACCTGGACGCGATGCTGTGCAGCCTGCTCTGGGTGAGCCTGCTTCAGCAGGGGCTTGGGCTAGGTGATCTCCAGGGGTGCCTTACAGCCCCCACCAACCTGTGATTCTGTGATTTTAATGGTGGTAGTGGTATTTTACTCTCCCTTTACAGGCAACACTGAAGGATACTCAAGATCAGGGCAGACCAGCTTGGTTCACATCTTTTTGTTTTCTGAGTCAGAATGGAGACTGAAATGCCAGTTTATCCAATTAAATTGGGAATAAACCCCTGGTTGCTTCCTGGGTTTGCCAAGTAGTTGATACAAAATGAACTAGAGAAAGTTCAATGTAGCAATACTGTGCATTTCATGGCAAGAATATGTGCTTGGGAAGAGAGATCCGAGTCCATTTCCCAGTTTAATGTAGTGAATTTTGTAAATGCTGAATGAAAGGATAGGAGAAGGCGTCTCCACATCACTGCATTTTCATTCAATCAAAAATATTCCTGTACCAGACTTGATTACTCTTGCAAGTAACACTGAATTAGCAGTCTGTGTTTTTGGATGGATAACCTGTTTTCTAAATGGTTGTCTATCCTTAGGCATCTTAATTTACAATCTAAACAGTTCTGTGTTAAGTGCTAGGGATTCCTCAAATGTGACAAAAAATTCGGCATTTTTTATACTGATGTCAGTATGACATTGCGATTGAAGTTGGTGATGATACAGATTTTCAAGGTTTTGTGAATTTCATTCTGTGGTGTTTTTAAATTAGTTGACTTTTTTTTTTTGTCTCCAAACTGTCATAAAAACATTTTTCAACCAGAATTGGATCTTTTTTATTAAATTTATTTTGTATTGCAGGAAACTTTTATATTTTAGTAAGGTCTAGGATTCCCTGAAACATAATCCTACCATAGAATCACAGAGATTCAGGTATTAACACTTCCTTGTTACATGTTACTTAAAGAAATATGCCTCTGGAGGAAAGAGACTGCTCTACTACCTGAAAACGAACAGTAGCCTGTAATACTGTTTCAGAATTGTATAGCAGTACAAAACCCCATGAGCATAAGCCAACATCTCTTTAAGTGGTTAGAGGCTTTCACCTTTCAAAGCATCCAAGCAAGTTTAGTGTTATCTACTCTTTGCATATTCTGTTGTCTCTCCTGGTTTAACCATGACTGAAAATTGTGTGCTATAGAGCTCTTCATGCCTCTTGTTATGCATGGACAGACTCCAGTTGAGGCAAAGCTTCTTGATGCATGAGATCAAGGGAGGGGAAAAAAGGTGTGTTAGACTCCAGGAAGTGCAGGTTCAGCGGTGATGACAAGGTAACTGTTAAGAAAGATTATTGGAGTGGAGTCCATTTGTACAGAGTATGTCAGGAGCATAATGCACTGAATTGAAGAAGAAATTCTGAAGAAATTATTGTGCTGATAATGTGCATGGTGGCAGCTGTATATATAGCTTTTCTTTTGTACTCTGAAAGGCTTTTGTGGCTTTTTATTTTTAAAATTATTTCTTGTGAAAGTTGATATAACAAGGGTATTAGAAACAAGAATCCTTTGGCTACCTGCAAACAGGAGAAAGTATGAAGCAATATCACGGCCAAATTTCTTCTGTTAGTACTCTTGAATCCTTTTTTAAAGGTACGATGTGACAGATGAAACCTTGTGAGTTTTACACACTGATTCTACAATTCAGCATTTCAGGGTGTCGATGGAGAATATCTCTGTACCAAAGCCCTCCCATTTCTTCTGTAGTCCCCATGGCTTTGGAGGAGGAACGCCTTACAGCATTTGTAATGGTGATTGAAGAGAACTTTAAGTTGGAAGCTTGTAATGATGGCAATGCTCTGAAGCAAGCATATAAACTAACAAAAAAGTTTGAGAGGAATTATGGTGTCTCTTGTTTATTAGGTGTCATCTTGATTCTGGAGGTCTTGAAAAGCTTAAAGAAAGCTAAATCTAACACTAAGCTGCTCTTCCTTTAAAGACCCTAATAAGGGAAAAAGGCAGAGGGGCAAAGTCACTATGTACTGTCTTTAAAATAACCTGAAGGTATCCCACCCTGAAATGCTGCTGCAAAAGACCAGGTCTCAAAATATTTCAGTCCCTTGAAAAAATAAACAGAAGAGATCAAACTGGGGTCTTGGGAAAGTGTATGATCAGAATATTTCTGCAAGTCTGCCATACCAGGTCAGTCTCTAACCTGATGGCTCGGCTGTCTGCTGGGAACTGGGTTATTTCTGAAACATTGTATTTTGAAAATGGCTCAGTGTGGCTTCAGTGATTGGAAAAAAACCCCAAACCCCAGACTTTTGGTTTGAAAGGAAAACATTCAGCATTTTTCTTCCTCAGTTCTCTCCTCTTTACAGGCCTTACATCTATGTGTAGTAGTAGTTTGGTTACAAAATGTAATTGATATTTTTCTCTTTCTATTCAGCCATGTTATTGCTCATGTTTGTATTTTTGCTCTGCTTGCTTTAATTAGTGTAGTGACATGAATTTTTCTTAACAATGTGATATCTTTTATTCTACCTATTGTGATAAATTAGCATAAAACATAGGGGTCAACATTCTACACTGCAATCAATTTTGCAGTGATTGGGTTGCTGCATCAGTAATAAATTGGCAATCTAGAGAATGGTGGAGGAGCTATTTTATAACCGTAATTGCCAACGAAGTATGAAAATTACCCATGAAGGCACCTGATAACACCTAGATCCAGGTGCTTTACTTTTCTGCTTTACACATCCTTACCTTCAAAGATAAAGTTTCAGTATTCATAATGCATGAGCTGACACACTGGGTGGAAAGTTCTTGATTCAAACAGCTGCCTATGCTCAAACTACTGGTCTCAACTTGTTCTTCCTCCTCGTAGATTCAGTTAAAAGAAAAAAAAAACAAAGGATTGCTGGCTGCTTTGCTACATGTGTTAATTGTGCATAGGTCAGAGGACTATTTTAATTGATGGCCTGCATTAAATAGGGTGTTTGATGGAAAACACAAAGCTAAAGTGAAAAGAGGAAATTACTGGAGGTTGGATATCTGGCAATTATGTTTCCGTATAGAGGTTTAGCCTTTGACGGGGAAGAAAATCTTCACAATGCAGCCATTAGAATTACAGGGGTTTTGGATCCCAGGAGTAATATATTACCAGCTGCCTCAGATTTTTTTTTTTTTTGTAGGTGTCATTCCTGTTCCATGATATCATGAAGTATCTCCTGGGTGTCTTTATTGGGGTTATGGAAGTGCTGTGGTTCAAGTGCACCTTACAGTGAGCAAGAGGATTGTGTCTTACAGCTGAGTTGAGACAAGGTGGCATACTGAGAAAAGGACAAGACTCAAACACACAGATGTTTTTATGCTGTAGCCATAGAAAGAAATGGAAGGAAGAGAGCTGGAGATGAGCTGTGTTCACTCTCCTCTCTCTCTCGTCCAGGCAGCAGCCCTCTCCTTGCCACCCCAGCAAAGTGACAGGCAAGAGAAATGCTCCACTGATCTGAATAAGGTTGAGAGGGAGAAGGAGGGAGCTATTTGCTTCACAGGAAGGGTAGGATTCTGGTGCCTCAGACAGCAGTGTGCCTCTGGGAATGGAAACTCTTGGAAGACAAATTCTATCCTTTTTCTCCTCTCCTGTCCTTTTCTTTCTGGCCACAATATGAGCTCAGCTGTCAAGCAGGGCATTAGAGGTCACAAAGAGAGATGCTTACATTTATGCCTTCTTCTAACTCTCAATTTTCCTAAAAGTTAAACAGTATTACAACAGTTTTATTTTGGTATCTATATGGCAGAATATTTAAGTGTTGGTCTTATGGAATTCCCTTAATGAACTGAGACTCCTGGAGTAAATCATACTTTACTCATGAGGTTTCCTTGTGTACCATCTGCATGAACAATACATTTATCTCATAAATCAACCTCTTTCTGACTGTTGCATTTAGAGTAGATGCTGGATTGACAGGAGAAGGAATGAGGGGTGCAGAGTGGTAGGTAACAGGAGCCTCACACCCAGATGGGAACAAATGTGTTCTGCTGTGTGTTTTGCCAGTTGCGTGTCGTATCATCCATTCTCCTTTCCAGGCCAATGAAGCGGAAACGAGGGAAGAAAGATACAACTCGACAAGTTACACTAAAAATAGAGGCTGAAACAAGTTAATGTTGAAGTTGCTTTTTTTATTTGCTGGACTAATGACTTTTCTTGAAGTTACTTGAATAGTCAATATAAATGATAGACACAAACACTGGATCTAATATCCTGGGAAAAAATTGAAGGTTTTGATGACTAGGAAATACTTCTTGATTCACCTAGTGTAATTTATGTCTATAAAATTCTTTGCCTTCTATACTTTCCATGGATGCTGGATTGTTTCTCTCTGTTCTTATAGCAAATCTGACTTTCAAACTGCCGTAGAGATGAAGATCAATATTAATTCAGGCTTCCAGGCTTGACACTGTCTAGTTGTTTTCTTAGATTTTATTTATAAATTTCAGTCCTTCTAAGCAGTTTAGTTCACAGGTGGAAAAAAAAAATCAAAATACACTTAGAGTATTTTATGACAAAAATGGAAAAGTCATTTAATTGCCATTCTTTTACTTTTTTCTTCCTTATCATTTTCTTAAATCTGTAATTTCTGATAGTGCTTTTTAAAAAATTTATTTTTCCTTGAAAAGAATATAATGATTTGTCAATTTGATGTTGTCATTAGAAAAGCACAGACAATTGCATGCCAGATCTTCATCTTTGTCTGGACAAGATTCATGGCATACATTAAAATATTCATTTGCCCTGTGTAATGAATGATAAACTCCCTGGGACTTCTGAAGTGTAGGACATGGCACCAGGCATGAGGACTTGTCTGCTCATTTGCTCTTAAATGGCTTTTATTTATCTTCCAATATGTTGTTAGTTTCCTTATGAGATACCTACTTTAGGTATTGGGTGATGAAATCTCAGGTGCCCAGCAATGATTTTTCAACAGTAAGAGTTCATTCTGTTGGCCAGTTCACAAGGAAATTTGGATATATAAATGTAGACGAGTCAAGTTAAGCTCCTGAACTGTCCAAGTAAGGTGTGTACAATAAAACCGGTATGAATTTGCTCATCAGGTTGATGTTTGATGTTTTTCTTTGACTTTTACATTGACTTTGTCTCATACCAGAAGCCAGACAGGAAACCTGATCACTTTGACAGGCAAAGTCAAATGGGATCTTTTCTGACAGTGTGAATTTTCCTAACTTTTCTGCTTGGATTTTATTAAATAACTTGTAATGATATGAAGGTATAAGAATGTCTTAAAATTGTTTACTAGTTCAGGGGTTAATTTTGGTTGCTTGAGAGCAGCAAAGTCTGCTTCAATCACCCTGTATTCTTTCCTGGTACCTCAGAAACTCCACCTTACATCATCACTGTGGGCTTTAAACTCAGCTTGATGTGGATGGCAACAAAAGACAGTTGAGGGATGGATTCTTTTTTGGGGGGGTTGTGTGGTTTTTTTTTTTTTTTTTTTTTTTTTTTTTTTTTTTTAAAGCAACCAGCTGAAAGTACTGAATTCTGAGTAGCAGTGAGATCACATCTTTCCCCATGGTGGTCCAGCCATGTAGTTCATTTATGGGCCAGGTAATATCTGGACAGAGATGGGATGCTTCTACAGTAGGAGCTGGATGCCAGCAAAGAATTGTAAAGCATCCTCTGGAGAGGAATGTGGGGACTGATAGTGCCTTGTGACTGTGACACCAGTCAGTACCAGCTCTTCCTTTCTGTGACTACTTTGTGACTTTACAGTGAGCTGGAAAACTAAGATGGGTGGGATTAACACAGCTCGGAAGTCTGTCTCTAGTGCTATCACACAGCATGACTTGGTCTGTTGCTAACAAACCAGACCTTTGATCCCCAGAAAGCAGCTGCTTTGCTATTAATTCATACTAGAACTCTGGACGAGTAGATTTGAATGTGACTCAAATGCTTCTGATCTTTCTTTGCTAGAAATGGACCAAATGGCATTAAAGCAATGGTTTAACCATAACCAGTGTTAGAGCTACATGTCTATATACTTTAGCATAAGTGTCAGCTATTCTTCTAGAGCCTTGGGATGGTGATATACAATTTTCTAAGTGTATGCAGTTTTGGGCTACCACAATATTCTGCATAGTTCAACTCTGCATGTGCTGGTTGGGAGTGGAACAGAATGAACTGGATAAATACCTTGATTTTTATTTTATAGGATCATCCATCTGAAACATACTACATTTTCAGCTTGTATTTTTCTGTGAAAAGTGTTAAACTGCTTTTGGAAAAATTTATTGAATGCTTGAATTTGACTTGGGGCGTGACAGGAATATGTTTTTGGTAACATAAACATACTGAAACATAGGACTGATGAAAATCTTCCCAGAAAAAAATGTATACACGGGAATCTTAGCGACTCTGTGTATTTATATATACATTTTTTCTGCCAGCAGGCTTTTAATTTAGAATTTTATATTCAGAAAAATGTTACTTTTTTCTAAAGACCATAAATGTGTAGCTTCTTACTTTATGAATTGTTATACTGAATGGATCAGATGCTTTTTAGAGTAAATCATGTATTTCATTGTGTGTCAGACTTCAACACAGTGTAAATGATCTATTCTGATCTATACTATGTGAGGATCTGGCCATTAAAAAAGTTCTATATATTTTTGAGAAAGAGCTAATGTGTCATCTTTTGTGAAAGAATACAACATACTTTAATGCTTTTCAGTTTTATCTGTAAAGGGTTTGCATAAAACTAATGAAATATCTCAACAGAACTTGTTTTGAAGCTCCTTGTAGGGTAGAAGCTGTATCCTTATTATTAATATTTCAGCTTTGGCTTTAAAAGGTTTTCCCCCCTAATAAGCAGTACATATTATTCTCATACACTCAAAGCGAAATAAAAACAAAAAAAAAAACCCTAAATGGCTTCAATCTTCAGGTTTTATTTATTTACTTATTCAAATGCTTCAGAGGGTAGGCAACTAAGAATAGAAGTTTTCATTGCTAAGATTGTGAAGCTGTCCAGCATTTTAACAAAGCCATTACTAGTGCTTTGGAAAGGCTTTTCTTTAATCAGATATTTCATACTGCAGCAATCAGAAAAGGATAATAGTGACTTTTAGCAGCTTTCAAAATAGAAACAATGGCTATTGTAGTGTGTGGTAGTGGTCCTTAACTCTGTCTAACATAGCTAAATGCATATTAAGAGAAAAAGAAGTGAGTTTTTCTCGCTTGGTGGGTTTCCATCATCCTGTATTACATTTTGATGTGATGTGCCAAAATAATTTACCTGTTATTATACTGATGAATATTTAATCTTGCTGTGATGGCTGAAATCTTTCCTTATTGATAGGATAACACCTAGAAGGGTCTTGAAGAGAATCAAATCCTTTTATGACTAGGAACCATATTCTGTTTTTCTTTTAATAACTACATATTTATGTTCCCTTCAGAATCATTAGCTATTTGAATTACAGGTTGCAGTCTGATCCTGGAATTTTGTCAAGAAAAATTTGTTTAAAGTGATTTTTGCTTTCTCTGATTTATGGAACATGTACTTCATCAGTAATTTAGAAATAAGAGTAGCACAAATCTTTTTTGCCTTCAGCAAGTGTATTACAGAATATCTCCGCTGAAATCAGACTTTTGTCTGAAGTTCTGGTTTTCTATGGCTCTGTGAATGGCCACAGAAATAAGATGCCTGTGGCCATGAGGGACACAGTGAATACAAGTCTATAAGTATTTAATAATTGCATAGAAAAGAACAGATTCAAAACATCATGTTGAAAGAGATCCACCACAGCATATTTTAAAGGACAAGGATTTATTCTGAGAGCAGAAAATTAATTTTGTAATGATTATTCCAAATAATACATGAACTTTGGGGACCCAGCTGAGAGTTTTAACTATTAGTAAGCAATGGAAAACAACACTGCATTTAATGGATCTTTGTTTCCAAATTTCCTTCGGCTTTTTTAGTTGGCTCATTTTAAAATGATGTAAGTAGAAGTGGTGTTAGATTTGCTTTTCATTTAGGTTAGCAGAAATAGCCAACCAAAAACTCCAAATCTTTTTGGAACTGTAAGTGAATGGAGGAATACTTCACTCAGACAGAAAGTCCCAGTTCATGCTACTGGGTTGAAGATCAACCCAAGAGATCTTCCAGCAGGGAAACTCACTCCTGCAAAAATTGCAATTATGTGGTGCTAGCATGTCAAAGGAAAAATGTCTAACTAGTGCTATTCAATGACAGAAGATAATTCAGTTTAATCTTTCCTACTTTACAAAGATAGACTTGAACATGACCTACATGTATTGTATTATATATCCCTTTCAAACATGGGGACAAGGAAAAACAGTGGAGAACTTCAGACCGGTAATTGAGGTGTGATTTTTTTTTTTTTTTTTTTTTTTTTTTGGCAATATTTTTGACTTGCTTTTTATCTTTATTGACACTAAGGGGTAGTAAACAAGGTCAGGTGCTTGGTAAATGGGAGACAAGTATTACCCCTACTGTGATCCACCTATATGGGAAAATTGGGGGAAAGTTAGGAAGAGGAGGAAGAGCTTCCTCTTCAAACTGAAGATTGTCAACTGTCAAGTGATTGTGGGATACCGCTCAGGCAGAGCAACATTCCAGTAAAGCTAACTGGATCCTGTTGGAGCAAGAACTGTAAGGAATACAGAATTTTCATGTGCTGAACCTATGAGTTTGCTGTGCTCAGAGTGGAAACTTGATTCAATATTTAAGAAAAGATCCATGTTTTAAGTAAAGGGAGGATTGGCTGATGATGAACTTCAGTTTTGTGTAGAAAATTATTTCAAAGCAGAACATCACCTTTTCCTCCAAATGAGTCACATGGGAGATACTTTATGGATTCAATGGAAGGTTCAAGCAGTTAGGGAAATATTCATCAAATCAATACAAATGTTTATACGTAAGTCAACAAGAGACAGCAATTTACAAGTTGTACATAGTAGAAAGCATCAACGTAGTAGGAATCTGTCCATTAATGCCGTCTGTATGGAAGCAGTAACTGCATCCTAAACCTTTGTCTACAGGAACAAGAAAGCTGGCGTTCTTTCTCCCACTCTTCTAGCTTCTCAGAGTTAGCAGCTCCCTTGCTATAGAGTGTGCACTGGCTAGGGATGTCTCTGTTTTAAAAAAAAAAAAAAAAAAAAGTGTGTCTGTGTATAAATTCCTTTATTCATTTCTGGTGTGGATTAGTAACTGTTAACACATGAGAAAAATTAATTATACACATACATGTGTGCATATTATCAAGTACATAGGTGCTATATTCCACGCACAACGATGTTAGGGAGGCTGAGAGTGGACACAATAACTGTCTATACTGAGCTTATAATATGTTCCTTCCTTGGTAAAGTAGTGAGAAATGTTTACACTTGGAATATACTGTCAAAGCTCTGTAACTCTCTCCTGAACCATTGCAGTTGCATGGTGTCTTGAACTTGGTACAATGCTACTCAAAGAATTGCTACCCTAAAAATCCACAGAAGGCAAGCTATTTAGGCTATAATGTTTTTTTTTAGAGGAATGTCAAGTAAAGAAATAGTTGCTTCAGGCTGGATACGCTAAAGAAGAGATCGCTGCTCTTTGCATCTCTGTGTCCCTATTGGGCTTCTTTATATAATGCAAAATCTCTTTGAAAGTCAGGCTACCAAACACAGTGTAAGAATACACAGGACAGCTGGCTGGAGCATGAATAAAACCAGACATAACCTCTAGCTTTGTGTTTAGCTGGATCTATTTCTACAAGAAAGTCTTAAAAAAGAAAAAAAAAAGTCTTGCATTACTGTGCACATCAGTTCTGTCCTTTTGTGCAGCTTTTGATGGGCTGTAATTGTGTTCCTGGCATTCACAGTGAAGCACATTAATTTTGCTTTTAAGGCTTTTGAAATTCAATAGAAAAATATGCAAATGGTTCAGGGGCGATGTATGTAATTCAAAAGAGGTGTTATATGCAATTTTTTAATCTTCCCCCCCCCCAAAGCTGAAATAATAGAAGCTTCATTGTCTTTTCAGAACTTCTTTATTCATCATGACAAATCGGGAGTCTATTTCCTCCCCAAAATTTGAAATGTAATTTTTCCAGATCCTGATGACATTCTAGGGTTTTCTGGCATGTGTGGAAGGGAGAAGGGGGTTACTTTTGCTCTTTTCATTATTTATTTGTATACATTCCTCCATGATAAATTCATAAGGGAACAACCCTTCCTGCTTAAAAATTAAACCATCACAGTGAAATTAACTGATTTAGTCAGCAATGTAGGGAGGCGATTAACTACTCTTACAATCTCTTTGTGAATAAATTTGCTGCTATACCTTTGGGATGTGAGGGGTCCAGGGTATGATCAAATGTGTCTTACAGAAATCAGGTTTGTTACATGACAGTGCCTTCATTATGGTCTGGAAAGTTGTATTTGCTGGTCAAGACTTACAGCCCAAGCGGTTACCAGGCTGAGGAAATCCCCTTTCCCAAATCATAATATAAATTGGTCTTCAATTTACATGTCAACGTACTGTGGATGGCCATGCAAAAATACTAAGTACGCTTTATGTGAGCTGTCCTTCTGGGTGCCATCCACCTGAGTTTGCAGAAGTACCCTTTCATTCCCTCATATCATATGCATGAATAAGGCAAACCCATGTGGAATACCCCATTGATGATATGATATAGGCAAGATCCATATGCACAGTACTTTAAATACCTATTATGTCTTGGTTTGGATCACTGACTGAGAAGTAATTACAAATTCTAGTAGCTGCCCTGCTTCCTGATGTCTAGTCTTGAGGTATTCTGCATAAACTTTAGGTAGGTTAGGGGATGGGGCTAAGAAGATTTTATTCACTGGAGCTTATGGCTATTAAATGGATTTTAAAGGGAGTTTCTAGCCATTGTTTGAGATCCTGCCAATAAGCTGGAGACAACTTCTGTTGAGGGAATGGTATGATCCAACACAGGCAGCTTTGCTGTAGAGAGCAGAGAAAGAACTTGCAGAAGTGGGAGGTGAATGGCTTGGTTTGACACTTGTTGCTTTCTGGAATTCCCAGAAGTGTCGTTCTGCTGAGGCATAACGAAAAGAGTATACCAACTGAGCAGTGGGATGGCTTAAATAATACTCCCATAATTAACGTCTGTGTTAAAATCTGAGGGACCTTGTCAGAAATCTAGTCCTACAGCACTCCATTCTCACTAGTTCGTATTCTGATCCCAACCTGAATGATGACTTTTTTCTTTTTTCTCTCCCTTTTGAGTGGGATGGCATATGGATGAGATGAGGAATGGAAAAAAACACCCTACCAAACCAACCTACCCACAAAACCTTGCCTTTTGTGCGCGTGTCACCTCTGGAGGGGGGTTATGCATATATTCTAACTGTCTTCATCTTATGTTTAACTCCATGGCAACACAAATGTATATTGAAATCTATTGCTCACCGTTGACCTGCTGTGAACAGAAGATCAGACCGTACGTAAAGGCATTGGCCTCTCATCCTATGTGAGCTTCTAGAAGTTACTCAGTATTACACAATCACAAGTGTTGTCCTGACTGCCTTCCCTTTGATTTTCCAGCTCTGTCCCAACAGCCGCCTTGGCCAGAATAACTTGGCAGCTGGAAAGAGAGAGAAGTCTTTCTGCCCCCCACCTACCTGCCAGAGAGCATTCTCTGGAACGCTTCTGTAGTTTATGAAATCAGGTGAGCAAGGAAGATAAAGACAGTGGCACCATAAATGGCTATTGATAGTCACTTTAATGTTTTGAGGCTATGACCTAGGGGCAAGCTATTACCGGTCAGCTGTACTGCACTAAGTACAAAATAGAACCAACCAGGGGTGGTTACTGTGGAGAAAACGCCTTGTGCTAACTTGCTGTCCTGTGGGAACTTCTGTTCCTAAAGCTCTGGGAAGAACAGAGCAATTAATGTCTGTGAGGCTCAAGTGGATATTGCTCATTAGGTTGTACTTCATGTGTATTTCTGGTGTTGTATTTGTGACTTTGGCCCCCGGGGGCTAGCTGAGGGATAAAATGTTGCTGCTTTAAGCACACGGCAGAGTAATAGCTACTGTGGGTGCCACAGGGAGCTGGTAATGCAAGGGGAAGGCAGACATGGAGCAGAGGAAAGGAATGAGACGTGGGCAGCATTTGCAGTCTGCCTGCTAAATAGGGAAGCAATGGGCCTTTCCCCTTGGCAGGCATGTTTGGGGTGCCAAATCCTCCAGGCTGCATCCATTTGAACCATTTGTTTTAGCCCAGTCCTTGCAATCTGAGTTGTTTTTACTTATGAGAAAGGTATGTCTGGTGTATTTGTGCACTTGGTGAGAGGTGTTAGTTTCCAATAAAGTCTGCCAGTAAGGTCTGTATGGGAAATGCTGAAAAAATGCTAATGCTTCTAAAAGGTTTTTAGTATTGATGCTCTTTCGGTCTGCTGCAGATGAGGTTCTGTGAATTCTGGTTTTGACAGTAGAAGAGGCCTTAAAGGTTTCTGACCTCAGTTATTCTTTCCCATCCTTGCACTGAAGTTTCACAATAATAACTGGTGGTGGGGCCGTATGGTGAATTGAACTGACTCAAATTTAGAAAGTATTTTAAAAGTATTATTTTCATGCTGTGAAGGGAAGGGGATATATTATTCCCATGACTAGGTTGTTTCTGTGCTATTTGGGGAGTGGACAGTGAACAGCAATACAAGGTTGACACCTCCCTAGGTTAGCATTCAAAAGACAACATTCATGGAATCACAGCTTAAATTTTTTTCTTTATTTGTGCAATCTTTACTGTTTATCCTGGGATTGCTGATTAAGTATATCACTGTCTTCAGCCTTTTATGCTAACTACAAGTGTTTCCCTTTAGGCTTACTGTTGTGTGTTCACCTGTTTGAAAAAATACTTTGGTTCCTTTATGTTGTGGCTATGCACCATGTGTATTTTCAAGTACATCAGCATGAAAGTTTGGATCCTGCAATCATTCCATAGCAAAGTTTGAAATGTAATGGTTGATACTTCAAGGTCAAGGATACTTTTGCAAGAGTACTGTGATATTTTGATATGAGGTCTGAGATGGCATTTTGGCTTGTAGGGCTGGCAAGACTTAAAAAAACCCGAACTGTTTTTTTAGAAAACACTGAGAAAACCTCAGGCGTATGTAATAGATGCAGTGCATAAGGCTCTTAGCAATGTGCATGTAAGTTCAGAGTCTTGCAGGTGACACTTTGAAATGGAAAAGTTTCTGAAAATACGTGTCTCCAAACATGAAAGAGAAGAGCAATGGCTTCAGCTTTGCTGTTTGTTGTGCTTCAATGCATGTAACAGTGCCAGGATAATAAAGCTCATCCTCTGGCATCTTCATGGTCATTTTCACAGGTGTTTTGCTATTAAAACTACTAAAACTGTACAATGACACTTAGAATGAATGGAAATTACAAAGTTATGTTTGATACATGGATATGTCAATCAACTTCTGCACTTGGTAGTTGGTTTGTTGCTGTCTGTGGAAGAGGAGGAAGGTTTTTACGCACCTTAACACCTTGAGAAGTTTGATTGTAGTTGCCCTTCAATGTAAACGATGTAAAAATTGCAGATTAAGATCATAGTGATTGATTTGGTGAAGTCAAAGAAAGCTTGACCAAGAGAATGGCAGCTCTTATAGGGAAATGGGAAGGTGGGAAAGGATAGGAAATCTTCATTAACTGGGCTGTTTTTTTAATAGAAAAGCAAACACAACTTATCAAAACCAAGGCTGCTACTTGTGAATGGGTGTACAAGCAGGGAGTTCACACCTGATTTCAGTGAAAGAGCGGAGTCTAAAGCATTTGTCTTGATCTTTTCTGACTCCCTTTCTCTCTCATACTTGCTCCCTGCTCCACTCTCACTCGTTCCTGTTTTCAGTAGCTGAATCAGGAAGGGATTTCCCTTGGCATTCTCCTCTAATAAAACAGAAATATGGGTTTCTGTGTTTACATAAATTTATTGCCAGCCTCCAGGCTTCTCTTTCTGTGCCTGTAGTTCAAAATGAATTGCTGTACACTGTCAGCAGATTGAGAATACTGGTTTCTTTTTATTTTTTTTAATTATCTACCACAACATTATCTTAAAAAACTTTATCTGTTCAATGCATATTTATGGAAGAAAGGGAGGATTTTCCCCTGACACAGGAGGAAGACAGAAAGAGAAAGTTGAAAGTGGAAAAACTACTTTGGCCCCCTGTGTAAACTGAAATTTTATATCCCTGGTAATTGCCTTCAAAACCCTAGAAAAGGCACTGCTGCTGTAGCTATGGCATTCTGCCATATAGCAGCATCCAACAGATTCCCTTTTACTTATGCTTCTTCCAAATATATCCTTTGCATTTGGTCTCTGTTTTGTGGGCAGTGTGACCCACTGCTTAGTCCCGCTGCCTGTCTGCTGGAATTCTTGGAATTTTACTGAAAGTCTCTGTACATGTTAGTGCCTTTCCTGGAAGAGAATTTCAGCTAGAAACAGCAAGAATTCTGATGGGAAGGGAAAACGCTCATGCTCACAGAGACAAGCTTGAAAAGATGGGTTTGGATGTACCTTATGTATTGTAGTCTGACAGCAGATTGCTGCTTCTCAACCCAAAAACATCCTCCGAGTGTGTTTTCTAAACAGGTCTAGTGATTTTAGGTGAATTGCTCTCGATTCTTGAGCAGCTGGATTTATAATATGATATTGCAGAGGAATGCATAGTCTAGTCTAATAATACAGGGCTGTCTAAATAGATTACACAGCTTTTACTCAATTCTGCTTTTCAGTGCCAGTAAGGCAGAGCCAGACGTATTCAGGAGCACAGCATAGATGAAACAGACTCTGGGTCTTCTCCTAAAATGGCTGTAAATCTACTTATTGTTTGTACAGCTCTAAATCCTCTTTTGTCTCTGAATAGGAAAGAGGGTTGTTTATACTGTGAGATACGATGCATATAAGTGAGCCTTGGCTCTTATTTACACACCTACATAATCCCTGCAGAGAGGGAGGGACTCCCAGTTGTTCTCTGGGGATGCTTATTTTCCTCTGTTGACCCAGAGAGGAGAGGTGGAGGGAAGGGCAATCTTTCCTTATATTTCACTGCAAAGATGTAAATATTTCCCCTTCTACACCCCCCCACCCCCCCATGCATGCTGATGAATGCTTTATTCAAGCCAACTAATTTCCAGACCTGGAAAAAATATTTGAGAAAGTATGTGGTGATTTAAAAACAAAGGGAGAAGCTGTTGTGGAGAGCAGGCAAAATGCTGTGAGTCTTTGGAAGCAGTAAAGCTTATGGAGGGAACAGTAGGGACCTGAATAGAACAGCTTTGAAAGCCATTCTGCTACTGGTGTATAAGCTGAAAGACAGAGTGAAAGCCAATTTTCTTATCTCAACAGTATGAGCCTTGCAATCAAGGCAGTTCTCATTTTTAATTGTCACCTGTACTGGCAGCCAGCTTAATGTTCCTGCACAGAAAAGTGTCTGCAGTTACCTTCACAGTTGCATCTGGAGCTTAAAGTGCTTACACACATCCCACCCAGCCTCTGCTTGCTTTGTCTGACAGCAGGCTCCTCTTCGATGCTCGGGATGTCCTTCCAGAGGGTTCATCGGGAATGCTTTGTGCTTGAGAAAGTGCTTAATTTTTGTTTTAGATCCCTATCTTCCCCCTTTTAGCCTCTTTACCAATGGAAAAAACGGCCTATCTGCTGATCTTTGAATCAAAAGGGACTTGTTAGCTGGATTTTTGCTGGTATGATGGAAAAAAGTCTATCTGATTCTAGAAATGGAAATCCAGGCTCTGTAGGTTTTCTTGAAAACTTAAATATTTGAGTTTAAATATTGAGCTAAAAAATATCTTGAATTGCTTTATTGACTGATATATGTGTGGTTAAGGAAAGCACACTACTTGCCTCAAATGCCTGCGGTTTTTCTACTAATCTTTGTGAAAAGCAGGCAAAGAAGTGAGTACCTTAGAAAAACTGTAATTGTCTTCTCTTCCTCTTTCATATTAGTATGAATCAGTAACAGCTTCAGTGAAACTTTCTGAAATAGCTGATATAAAAATTAGTGTTAAATAATCCAAAGGACAATCAAACCCAGGGCAAAACCAAGTGAAAATCAAAATAGTCCTATTGGACCACTGTTATCAATGGAACCTATTGCTGGTTTAAATTTTTCGTAAGTTTAATGAATTTGGAGTACCAGAGGTGATGCTTATCAGAAACTATAAGCTAATATCCACTGTGATGAGTGTTACTGTTCATATTTTAAATACATTCCTCTCAAACTGCAAGAAGTTATCTTTTTCCCCTGTCTCAGACTTGCATGCCCTAAAATCTGCACTTTTTTGGTGACATCGCTGTTGTTCATGGCTACTCTGTAAAAATACTTGAGGAAGGAAGAGCTTAGTTCTACTAATCTGTCTTCCTACAGACTTTTTTTTTTAAAAAAAAATATGGAAGTTTGGTGCCATGTAAAAATCTACTTAAAATGCAATGTGTAGTAGGGTGCTGCCTCTATAATGCTAGGAAAATGTCTTTAATTACCTTCTGGATAAAAGCTACAGGTATTATCTTGATGATATTTTTCCGCAGTCATGTTATTAACTAGCATGACATGTTTGGGAAGCTTCTATTCTGTAACAGCCAATGTGTATTTGTTGAGAACAGTCATGTCAAACCAATCTAATTTCTTCCAGTGACAAGGTAACGGGCCGTTTGGATAGGAAAAAGAAACAGATGTATATCTTTAGCAAACCTTTGGTTTTGCACAATATTCCCATGAGCAAAATAGATTAATACATTTATATGTAACTAGGAAAAAAAAAAGTATCAGTAGTGTAAGGACAGAATGAATGAGTAAGCAAAGTGGGATGCTTCAGGGATCTTTCTTGGCTGAAATACAGTTCAATCTTTTCATCATTTACTAAGATGATAAAATTGAGGCTACTTCCTCAGTTTTACACTCCTTGTAACCACAGGAACAACTGTGCAGGTAGTAGTTCAGTACAAATATCTGGGAGGTAGTGTGGATCAAAGGCTGAACAAGAGTTTCATGGTTTAACCCTGGCCAGCAACCAAGCACTACACAGCCGCTTGCCCACTCCTTCCACAGTGGGATGAGGAAGAGAATCAAAGGAGTAAAAGAAAGAAAATTCATAGTTTGAAATAAAGACAGTTTAATCAGTAAAGCAAGAGCCATGCACACAAGTGAGGCAAAACAAGGATTCATTCGCTACTTCCCATCGGCAGGCAGGTGTTCAGCCATCGCCAGGAAAGCCGGGCTGTGCCGTGTGTAGCGGTTACCTGGGAGGACAAACGCTGTAATGCTGAATGTCCCCGCCTTCCTTCCTTCCTTGCCCCAGCTTTACATGCTGAGCATGATGACATATGGCATGGAATATATCCCCTTGGCTAGCCTGGGTCAGCTGTCCAGGCTGTGTCCCTGCCCCTCCGGCCCTCTCACTGGCAGGGCTGAAGAAACTGAAAAGTCCTTGACCCAGTACAGATACCACCCAGCAACAACCAAACCCATCAGTGTGCTATCAACACTGTTCTCACGCCAAATCCGGAACAGCTCTGCACCAGCCACTAAGAAGAAAACCAACTCTATCTCAGGCAAAACCAGGACAAGGAGATAACTGTCTAACACAGTTACCAGAAGGGCAGAGGTAAATGAAATTACATAGTTTGAAAAATGTGAAATAATTCTAAACATTGATTAAAATGTAGTTGGAATGTCATGCTAAGTTCTGGTTTAGGAGAGAGCCAAGTGGGTCAAGAAGACCAGAAGTCAAAGGAAAGCAAGAAAAAATTATCACAGCACAGAAAAGATGACCAGTAAGGGAAGACAGACACAAAATTGCTTTAATATACTGAAAACGAGACCTAGGAAGAGACATAAGTCTTGAAATATGTTAAGAATACCTATAAAGAGAAAGAACAATTTATTTTCATGTTTAAAGGACAAGAACTAATGAGCTTAGGCCACAACAAAGAGTATTAAGCATCAGGAAAATAATTCTGACTTTAAGTATAGCAAAGTCTGAATGAATTGTCTGGAAAGTAATGGATTATCAGCATAGGAAGTTTTGAAGAATAAGCCTGACCAATATCTGTCAGGAAGGTGTAGGATTACAGAAGAACCAGATGTCCTCTGTTTTTTGCAGGGGTGTGTGAACCCCAGTTCAACTCATAAAGAGTAATTGGGGAAACCTTTGTTAAAGTTTGTAATGTGCATAACGGGACAATGACATGGAAAACTTGGCATTACTTGACCAGAACTGACCTCCTGTTAGAGACATTGTACGCAAATGTCTTCACTGAAGCTATTGTTCCCAACTGTTGTTGCTTCTGTCATTCCATTGAACGCTTATGTCTTTGTCGGGCGGATCGTGACGATGATCACTTGCTGTGCTTTAAATATCTCCAGGGTATGTTATTTTCAAGGCAGGCAGCTGTTAGGCTGGCTCCACTGATTGTCAAACTGCACTTTGTAGTGAGTTATAATAACATGATGGGGTTTTTTGTTAGTCTTAAATAGCATGAATATTTTCAAAATATCTTTTATCACCACTCTGAACACAAACACAAGCCCTTAAACCTTGTTGGAATAGAAGTTAATGATTTGGGAATGTCAAATCTCTAGCTGAAAGACGGTGTAAAAAATTTGTCATTGTTATTCTGTGCGGGTTTATTTCGCTGTTTTCTGTGTGCCTCTAAAATGTTCTGAGGTTCAGTTGTCCAGAAAAGTGACCTGTGCTATTCAGTATGGAGGCTTCTGGAAAATATGGGAGTGCAGCAGGCCTTGCCTGCATAGTTCTTTACCAGATGGGTTGTAAAGTTGGGGAAGCAGTCAGAAAATCAAGGGAAGCCTTCAGCTTTCTCTGAAAGCTACATCAAAAATAATGGACCACCTTGCTTTTAAACAGAGGTTTCTGCATGCAGGAAGGACCTTCTGTCCACTAGGCTTATTCTGCCACTGAAATTACCACTGTAGCAAGTGGGATGCTGACTTGACATCCTGGAGAGAAAACCAGATGTAAAGCAATTTCCTTGTATCGCTGTAGGTCAGGTCTGCAGATGCAGCGGGACGCCAAGGTCCAAAGGTAATAAACTGAAAACTTCCCTCTGTTGTTTGAATTTGTGCTGTGCAGGATGCCACCGAGCAAAGGTGTGCAGTCTGACAGTAGGGCTTCAGCTTTAGACTTAGGCAACGTTTGTTGCCCACCTGTGGCAGTATTTGTGCCACCAAAACAGCAGCTACCCAAGTGATCCAGACAACTGCCTGAACACCACGGCCTATTGAGGCTTTTCCTTAGGTTGTTTTTGGAGAACATACAGCACTTCTTTATTTACTTGTTCAAAGCTGCTCTTCAGTTGGTTTGAGATAATCTTCACACTAACTGAGCTAAAAAAGGGTTTATAAAAGCTGAAATTCCCCAACAGTGTGAGAAAAATCTCGTAATAGTTATGTTGTACGTTCATTTCACTGGATCTGTTTTGCCTGTCTGTAACTCAAATCATTGCTTAATTATGTTTTTGCCTTCAGATTTATTGCAAATATTATTACGCCTGAACATACCTCCCACACCTCTGCAGCAATCTGTTTGATCTATTTTGAATGGTTGTCTCTTTCAAATATTATTTCAACTCATCAACATGCTTAAAGTGCATGTCTTTTTCACAGATGACACTGTGCCATCTGGGTTTCTGTTCAGATAACAAATGCCCCTTTCTTTGTTTAATCTCACTTCCAAATTTTCTTTTTAATGGCTGACCACTATTCTTTACTCTTCACCTAATTTTCTATATTTCTGTTTAATAGAATAGACCCATGCATGTGTTTAACACAAGAAATTGGCCTCTTTTTTTTTTTTTTGGGTTGATTATTTCCTTGACTAAGTTTTTGATTTAAGCTACATCAGGTTGACTCTCTAAATTGATTTATTGATCAAAAAAAGTGAAAATTACTAATTTTACCACCCTGCTGGTGAACTTTTTCTTTTTTGCTTGTTTGTTTTAAAGCAGTGATATAAAATATCAGCTTGTGTATAGATTTTCCATATGTTGTTAGTATTAGTTCGAAGTTGTTCGAAGAAGCAATAGAAACACAAGCTAAAGGCATCTGAAGTCAGGTATAAACAGCCCCAGGCTGTGAAGATGTTTAAAATGGTTCATTGTGCTGAAAGGTGAATGAGTGTTTAAGCATAAATAAAAGAGGGCTTACAGCATTTTAATTTACAGCTGTTATATAATGAATTAATTTTAACAAGCAGACAAACTACATGGGTAAATAACAGCATGCCTATGACTATGAAAAAGTTATACTTAAATGCCAACTTACTTTGACCCTGTGTGTTTACCTGTCAGGCAAAGACCTGATGATACCCCAGTCCTTCTGACTGCAGGATCCAGTTTATCGTAATTTCAAGAGCAGATTTTCTTCATATATGCTAGCAGAGAGAGACATCCAGAAGCCAAGCATTTCTCTCAGGCTCCCCGTATTAGGCCTTTCAGGTGTTAATTTAAATATCTGTCATGTCAGATGACAGCATATTTTAACAGTCAAAGTAACTTACAGGATGCTTAATAACTATACAACCTGTGGAAGACATTTTGGCAAAATCTTTGTTTGATTTTTAATCTTTGTTTAAATCTCTCCTGTTCTTGAGTGGAAGATTTTTCTTTAAGTGGAAAATTGTTTGGAAGCCTCAGTTTTTTACATTGTTTGAAGGTAATAGAAATAGATCAAACGCCAGCATCAGTTGTTAATGTTTCCTTACAACAGAATGAACACGTAAAAGATCAACTCATTCTGTAAGAGGAGAGCAGTTCTTTCACAGGCTGAATTAAGAACAAAATAAACCCTTTGCCCTGCTATAGGTTTGCCTGGTTGCACACGTGTGACTGAGAAAACTGACTCTTGGATACGCACCACAGACTGCCAGCTGCAGAGCCCCCTTGTGTATGTATTTGTGTGTGTGTGTATATATATATATAGAAATATAAAATATACAGGACTTATCAGTGCAGCTCCTTAGGGCTTAATGGGCCATGTTGTCCCTTGTTCATGGTAGCCAGACTATTTTCTTTTTGTTGTTGGTTTTTGGGGGGTTTTTTGTTTTTTTTTTTTCCTGTGTTTGTTTTTTGGTTTTGTTGTTGTTGTGCGTATCCTTAAGTTTGTTCCTCCCTGCCCATCCCATTCAGCAGACCCCATCCCATCCTGCAGTGCTGAGGTAGCAGGGTAGGTGTTTCTTTGCTGGCTCTAATATTGGTGGTGACCTCTTGTCAGCAGGTGGAAGAGAGGTTACTGCAGTGGCAAACTGCAGCAGCAGAGTGCTAAAGGCCAGTAAAGTTACTGCCTGTCACAGTATATGTCCTTAGTGAATATGAATCAAAGCTGAACTCTCATTGCCTGCTGTGGGTTGGCTTTAACGAAGCAAAAACATTGGAAACGTATCCTTTGGCATCATCTTGGAATATCTATATCTTCTCTCTTGTTTAAAACAAACAAAACTATTCCATTTCCAGTTAACTGAATGGTTAACTTGTAATTTTGTTCCAGTGGGAATTTACCACAAGAATGTTGAGCATTTGCTTTGGAGTAGATCAAAAATCACTTTCTCACAAAAGAACTCTCTTTCTTATACAGAAAAGTACCAAAATAACTCTCATTCTATAAATTCTCCACAGCCTTTTTAAAAAATCAGGGATATGTGTTACAACATTTTATGGTATTGCTCAGGTCATATAAAGTTGTATGAAAAATTCTGTTTATGAATTTGCTTTCTTGGGCTCTTTGGCAGAAAATAAACTTCTGTGGAATAAATGCATCACACCTGTAGGTCCTAGAAAGTGAGCTTAAAAGTGCAGCTATTTAACTTGTGTAAATAACTGCCAGAAGGAAAGAACTGAAGTTTGGAGAAATACTTTGAAATTTTAGTTGTCTGACAATGAAAGCTGAAATGCTTTTCCAAATGGATTTTTACATTGTATATTCTTCTAATTCTTCCTGTGACTTTTTTTTTTTAATGTTAGTCTATGAATTCATGTTACATGAAATCAGATTACAAAAAATAGCAAACCACAGCCTCCTGTACATCAGAAAACATTTCAATGCCACAGGTAAGTACAACTTTACAGTCTTTCCATTTACAATGCCACATATAGAGCTTAATGAATGTGATGTGCTAGTGTATATTTTGGGATAAGTTTCCTAGTAAAAACAGAAAATTAGCTTGCAGTTCCCATATGACATAACAAGTTGCATTGCAGAGGAGGTTCTAGAATGAAGTGCTCATCTAAAATTTAATTTAGGGCTGAAAACCTGTACTCTGTTACTCATCATCCATTTACCCTGCATTCTCCATTTTAATTGTTCTGTGATGATCTTTGAATAATACAGCTGTCATGAGAATGTCAGATGAACAGAAGTACATGACTTACCAATCCATTGAGGACACTGAGGACGTTGACCTCCTTTACATAAACTCATGTTCTATTTCAATCAAATATGCCATCACATCACCCATACGTTTACAATAGCTTCATAAAAAGTCTGTGCTGGCACATACAACAGACAATTAGACCATCCTGCTGAGTCCACTTACAATGAAACAGGACTCAGGAGTGGGTGAAAATCATCAAGTGATAATAAGCATATTGCTTCATTGTTCATAAGACGTTGAGTAGGGAAAAGTGCAGCTGTCAAAAGTCAATATGCCTGTATACTGTTGTCCCAGAAGGACAAATGCACTTGGGGTCTTCTCATTACTGTAATTACAAAAGTAATCTGTTTTAAAAGAAGACTAGAGCTACCATGTAAATGGGTATTAAATTTAGCAGCGCAGCACCAGTTTGTTACTTCTCAGCACCATCAGTTTTCCTACATAAAGCACCCCCAAAAAACACCAGCAGACGGACTCTCTTAGATGGTTTGTTCTGTAGATACATTTAACTAATAATATAACATAAAAAACATCAGGCAATCAGTTCCAGAAGGGGAAAGAAATAACACAGAGACACGATCACATCTGCCACGACAGGACTGTTTTAGTGGCATGTAATCCCAGTGTTATGGCAGATACAAGTAGCCCTATTAGAAATGTTTCAAGTTTGAATTAGAAGACCTCCCATGCATCAAAATTAAACAGAAGTGTTAACAGTGCAAGTGACCCTTTTAGAAAAGCCATAGAAGAGGGTGAAGCAGTGGTGAGAACAGAATATATTGCGAGGCACGAAGGTGTTCAGGTTTACAGCATCCTTCTTGACTTCTAGTGAACGTGCTACAGATAACCCTGTTGTGAAATAGAATGGCTTCGAAATGAATGTAGCTGAGAAAACTAGTTTTGCTGTAGGCTTATTCTTCTGTATTTGTGACAGTAGCAAGAAGAATCACTTCTAAAACAAAGCTTTCTTCCAGATAAGGTGAATCCCACCCTTCTTTCAACTCTATTCATGCTTAGATTCCTATAATAGAAAGGGCAAAACACCTGCCAAACTCTGCAAGGACACGGTGTACGCTAACAATGTGGGAAAAAGTAGTAATAAAATGCTTCATAATGAAGAAGGGATTGTACTTAGCAGACAGTTTCCTGGTGCAGGAAGTGCAAGATTTTCTTTTCTTCAGTTGAATTTTTTTGGGGGTGATGTTAATTCACAAGCATAAAAAGGCATTTAAGTTCCCCCCCCCCCCCCCCCCCCGCCCCCAGCTCAGAAGGTACTTTGTGTTTTAAGGCTTGTATAAAATAGTGAATTTTCTCTTCAGAAAATGTTAGGTGGAAAACGAAGAGCTGTCTTAACTCTCCGTGTAAAATTTATAATAAAGGTAGTTTCATACTTTAAACATAAAGACTATATTGAAAATAAAGGCAGCTGCTTAGAACAGCTGCCCTTATGTAGATACCAGACATTTTTAGTTGTGAATAAGTAGGACAAAGGGGAAACGCAAGAAGTGTCTTAGGTGACAGTTTCCCCTCTCAAGTAAAGAACACAATGAAAATTTTCCTAACTTTCCTTCTTACTGTGTCAAGTTATATATATATATATATATATGCATAGCAAGGGGAGGCTGCCTGCACTCGGAAATACAGCCCTGACTGCTCTAGCCAGCTCCCTGTCCACCTTCTCCAGCTCTAACCCTTCTCTCTGCAGTGTCTCCCTTTCCAGTTCCTTGTATTTCTCAGGACTGGCCAGCACATAAACACTCCTTTTCAGTTTGCATAGGTGAGCTCAAATCAGCTGAGGCAGAGAAAGAAATGCTGGTAAAACAGAATAAAGAAAGGAGAGACTATGAGAGAGAGTAAGGGACTGGAAGAAACAGGGATAAAAAAGGTGTCAGTGTTTTCTACCTGAGATCCAACACCCACGCTTGGGTTTGGACACTAACTTCAGGCAGTGTCGTACAAGTTCCTGCACTTGATGTAGGTTGAAGCTGCTTGACAATATGGATCATGTGAGATGTCTCAGCAACTTTGGCTGCTTCTGAGAGTGGAAATGGTGGATGGCCAGGGACAGTCTGCCTTTGGGTTCCCATGACACCCCCTGAAGAGGAGAGCCGGCACCCTTGATTTTACATGGTGTAACTAGGTGAATGCCCATCAGGATGCTTTGAGCTGCCTGTCGTACAGAGGAGCAGAGCCTGGCTCCTCACCTCACAAAAGCCTGATAAACCGCACCCAGCTCTGCAGGTGTCAGATACAGGAAATATTATGATAGCAGTGCCACGTGAGTTAAAATCTTGTGTGCTTTTGAGTCAGCAGCTACCACTGGGGACATGGAGACACCTCTTCATGTTTTCACGCTATCCAAAAATACATTGGCAGGATGACTTTGCTAGTTCTTCCAGCTCTCATTCACGTTAACGGAATCTGTGCTGTTATTGCATTTACACTCTGTCAGGGCTTGAAGTCCGAATTGGAAGCTGGATTTTTCAAGACATCACGTGTATCTGCATCAAAAATCAGTCCCCAGTGCCTTACCCTTCCATGGTGAAGTAAGCGTAATGCTGACAGTAAATAGGTAATAGCTAAACCCCTTTGGTCTGTAATACGCAAAGTATTTTGGTCATATGAACTTTATGGTATGATTCTGAGTCATTATGGGGTTTGGGCATAATTCCATATGCTTCCTTTTTTTTTCCTGGTATAAGAAATTATTAACCTCCCACCCCCCCCCCCCAGTTAAAGCCTTGGATGAAGTGTGTGTCTCTGTGTAAATCAGCTCACAGCACCTGGGAGCCCTTTTTGTTAAACTGTATGCTGTGTTATCTTTAAAGGTATCACGGTGCTACGTGGACCAAATTTATGCTCAGTCTGTGCTTGTTACAATGGTATCTGCCTCTCAGGATTTATTTAGCATTTATAATAATACTTGCTAATTTTTTATTTCGGTAGTAAGTAAGGTTTTATAAAAAAAAATATTCTTCTATTTGTGGTTATATCATCCAACTTTGCTTCCTCTGGTCTGTCTCATTCCACCTACTATTGTCAGCATCCCTGCTCCTGCTGGTACAAGCTGTTGTCCCAGTCTGCTCCAGACTTTTAATTTGTGAGTCTTGCTGTTTATTCTAAGTTCTTCTTTGTTACAGTCTTCCTGTGAGTGAGAGGCTACAACTGCTATTGGCTTTCCTGCCCTACCGATCTTTCAATTTCTTTTCTTTTACTCCCAAATGACTGTCTTCCTGGTGCTGCAAAGTAGATTGTGTTCCCAATGTTACTTATTTTTGTGAGGCCTTTATGCTTTCTATTTTGTCAGTAAACACCAACACGGTTGCTGCTGCCTGGTGGGATGCCTATGCTGACCTAGCTTGCAGCAGCAGTTTCTTTCACCCTTCTGCATTGCTACTTTTGTCTCTTGTCATTGTAATCATTACTAGGTTTTTGGCAGTTTTTTGCATCAGTTAATGTTCATTCATGTAATTTTCTTCACTTCATCCCTGTCCTATGCACCTGTCACATTCGATTGTCTCTGCCATTTATTTGACTCCTCAGGCTTTACATATGCATATACACCCGATTTATGTGGACGACTTTTCACTACTACTTTTGCAAATCTGGCCAATTTCAGCTACAATTTAGAAAGGTAAAGTTATCCAGGACAAGAAAGTTTCTACCCTTTCCATGGTAACAAACAGCATTGAAAAAGAGCACCGCTACTGTAGGTGTTTTCATGAACATGTTATTGGGCACTAGAGGTGCTGTGCTGCAGAGAACGCTTTGGAAGGGCTCTGAGGAGACTGTCAGTTTGAGCTCACACTTACAACACGCATCCCTGTGAAACTAAGCTATATTCACATTTGCTTTATGTGCAATTTGTATGACTCTAACAGAAGGCATGTTTTAAACAAGCTTCACAAGTCTGTGTCTTTCTCAGTTACTGGTACGTATGGAACTTGTGTACAATTGCAGTGGAAGATACATCAAGTTTGATTATATATACCTGTTTAGAAAAAATTCTTTACTACGGTAAAGAATGTAGGATGTGATCTTTTTTTCTGTGAAGATTAATTTACTTGACCAACTTGTATTTCTGCCTTTTTTTTCATGTACCTGAGAGCTGCTTTTGAGACCCTTTTTGTTTTCTCCTTTCCGGGCTTCACAAGCTGCTGTTGGACAATTTCCTGCTGTTGTATAAATAAATCATGCCCATAGTTAAGTATTCTGTATGACTTTTATTTTTTGGCCTGCATTTACCATATGAGTTTATTTTTAGTCTTTATTCTTTCAAAAGATACTGGTTGAATGGAATCTCTCTTGTTTGGTTTGACTCTGTCTTTCTTGCCAGAGGTTATTCTGCTAAGACTGTCAATGGAAATGCAGGAAGCTGAAAAATCCGCAGCGGTAAGGGTTGCTGTAACCCTTTAGTGTCATTCTGCAGGCAGTGAGGTCTTTCAGGGGTAAAATACACAGTTCAGGTACTAACTATAGCTATATCTTATCCCAGGGATGAGACATATTAAAGAATGATTTCTTTTATAGTATAGATTTCCTGGTGTGGAGAATAGTGTTGGTATGGGTGACAGTATCTGCTTGGACAACTGCATTTCTAATTTCCAGAGCTCTTCAGAACAGCTCTGTTACTCTGAGTGTTTCTGATATGGCAAATCTTATTTTTGCTTTGCTCCATCCAGATGTAATTCCCTCTATCATCCATTACTTTCAGTAATGATTTTCTACACAGAAGGTTTAACATCTGAGGTGGGACCACTTTAATTGAGTACAGTTGACTGAAATAAAACAAGAGACGCTGGTGTAAGGCTTTGCAATGCAAGGGCTGTGCAATCTAGGGCTCTTGTAAATGGAGGAGGTGATGGCTGTTGGGGATCTAATGCTTACGAGGAGCATGCCTTATCTTTACTACTAGACCTTGGCATTTTTAAACAGTCTTGTTCATCTTCCTTCTCCTTATCTCTCTTAACATCAAATGAGAATACCTTTCTCATAAGGTTTCCAGCTTCACATTTCAGGCAAGCGTGAACAGTTCGATACGGCATCTGTGGTGACACATTTAATTGTCACTTCCTACGTCTACGAGTTTGTACCTCAAACCATGGCCCAACCACAGTGCTTGTTCTGTTAATTACTTTCCTTAGCACTGCCTCTTTGGTGGAAGACAATCCTTCATTGCTGAACCTGAGACCATTTCAGGTGGGTTGAAATAGTGGGCACTAACAATTAGGTATTTCCTGATTTATGTGTTGCCAACAAAATCATAAGGATTCTTTCCATCTGATATTGGGATGCTTTCTGAAACCAGAGAATTGATTGAATATGTTCTTCAAAATTATCATACTGGCGAGAAAGATAAGAATGTCATTGAGTGACACTCACCTTACCCAGCTTTGCTGTCATTTGTCAGTGCAAATGAAGGAGCAACGTCCCCCCCACCCTGGGCTTGAAACCTGAACATGCCTATAGTTAGGCTCCCTTTCTTTAGGAAAGGAATTAAAAAAGAATGGAAACTGATAGTACCTGGCAGCATGATCTCAGAATCTCTGAGGGGTGTTCAAGACTCTTCACTGAATTATATTAATTTTTATCACTGTTGATTACTATGTTTCTTAAAATTGCCTCTAAATGTGTCTTCAGGGATGCAAAATCATGCACACACTTGCTAAATGTTTCCTACACAATCTGAAGGAGCAAGGAGGATGAGATCTAGGTCTGGGGTCTCTAAGGAAGGAGGAGGAAGGTCTGGTCAGTGCAACATCCAAGGAAGGGACTAACACAAGAACAAAATTTGGTGTGAGCAACTTCTAAAGATTTGAGTCAAACCTGGGTGCAATTTTAGGATCCTGTTTTATCCAGATGAATGGAATAGTCATTGGCATAATACTACAGAAAGAAAAAATGTGAAGAAGAAAAGACTTAATAGCATAGTGAGGCTCGTGTTTATGACAGCCTCTGAAAACTGTGTTTCTCTAGCCAGTCAAAATAAAATTCCAAATTTAAGCAGAGATACATAAACCTACAATAAAAGTTTGAGTTGGAGACTGCTGTAAACATGCAGTACAAGTTTGCCTACTCTAGGAGAGAAGTTCTTTCAATTTGTAATGCAAATCTCAGAAGCTGTATAATGAACATAAAGAAAAAAAGATAATCATTTAACTTAAAATTACTGTGGAGGAAATTATTTTAAGGAATGGTGCAAGTAGGAATAATTTAAGATTGCTGTGTAGTGCAAAAGATTCTTCATCCATAAGAATGAAAATTGTAGAATCCTTGCCTCCTGTCAAAAGCTGTGGTGTTAGAAAGAAAATCTGTTCAGAGAATCTATGGAACAGGAATCTTGTCTTTAGCAACCCTCTTTTACCTCCTTGTTATGCCTGAATGGGCTGAATATTTCAAGGATGTCCTCTAACATCTAGCTCAGTCTAAGACAATTAAGAAGAAACCAAGTCCAATTAACAGAGCCCAGCATAGTGTGAACCTGTTTTGTAGTGTGTCCTTCTATAGTTAGCTTGTAAAAGTTTTTCTAAGCTACTACAAGTGAAAAATAGCAATTTTTTTTGTTACAGTAATTAACTCTAGTACGTTTTGTTTTTCCATGGAAAATAAAACTTTAGTTCGCTAGAAGTTATCACTTATATATGGTAATGATATATAGGTATTCCATTCAGTATTTTGTATTCCTCCGGCAAGTAGTATAGCGGAGACCAAACACATAAGTTGTCCACACATGTCCTTTTTTTCCCCAGTCAACAACTAGCTAAGTCCTTGCTGTTACAACAGACAGCTTCCAGCACTGATCCATCGTCATCCCCAGCAGTTGGTTTGGAAATGAAATTGTTCCACTGGCAGAACTGCTGGGAAGGGCGGTTATACTGGGCCAAGCCAGCAGGCTTGAAGGCCAACTCCATGTGGCTGGCAACAGGTGTGTTGACCACTAAGACCTAAGAACACCCACCTAGCTGTAGCACAAGGGTGAGCTGATTTGTCTTGGGGATCACAGAGAGAAGAGCGCTTTGGAGCGCTAAGCAGTGATAAAGATAGGAGGACACAATGAAAAAGGTACTGAATGTCACAGGTACCCTGAACAAATTCCTGGTTTTGAAGGAATCATTTTTCTGTGCTGTAGTTCCCCATTTAGGCCCTGACACAAGTTGTACTCAGAGTGCAATCAACCAGCTTCAGGAATAAATTGGTTGGCTCAACAGCAGAATGCCAGAGGGCTGGGGAGGACTCCAAGATATGGAAAATTCTTCACTCCTCTCCCATCCAGTGTACTAGATGTGCTCTGAAGTACTTGGACATTGTTGCTGGGTGTTACTCTTTCAAACAGGATTAGTCTGACTGTGTCTTTGGGTAACCAGGAGAACACGCAGAAAAAGAAGTTCTAAAATTGTGGCTAAAAATTTTCAGATTGAAAAAACCCACATGTGTAGCATGTTGTGCACAATTTGAAAATAAGCCATTGTCAGGATTTTCACTGCGCTGTGGTTTGAGAGACAACCAGATTGACTGCTAAGGGATAGATGGTATTTAATTGCAAAGCTGAAGAAAGGAAGTAGAAAACCATTTGATCTGGGTGGAGCAGCTCATGGGGCATGGAGGTACCCCTGCAGCATGCAACTTGTGACCCTTTTAACGTATGATGGCTGGTTTCTGTGGCTGATACACAGGGAAATGAAATGATCTGACAGAGTGTCTAAGTGTAAGTAAAACTCAAGCGAAATCTTAAGGGCTGTGATATCTGAACAAAATATGTATTGCTGGTTCAACAGAAAAAATGTAAACAGGAGACAACTATCTTTTCAAATGACCTTGCATTTACCAAGCCACTTATCCCCCTTTTTTTTTTTTTTTGTGCTTTGATTTGAATGACAGATTAAAAGTGGTGAAGAGCAAGCGGATGGATAACTCGTTTGGTGTAGCTGATATGCTGCAGCTAATTTTTATTGTAGTGTCTAAGCCCTATCAGTTTAGTTTGAATATTTGACTTACACATGTAATCCGCAACAATTCCAAGCATTTAAAATTCCTTTGAGGGGTTGATATTTCCTTTTGTTATCCTTGTTGATCTAAACTTCCATTCAAATTCTTGAATATTGTTGGAATAGAATATGATTGTGAGGAAAAAAATGAAGCAGTTCGACAGAACTGGAGGAGAACGTATCTCTAGTGGAGTCAACAACATAGTGCACAAAGACATACAAATGTTATTTCTGAGTATGAAATTGTTTTGAGTACAAAGAAACATCTCATTTTTTTCTGGAAGTTTTGTGTTGACTGTCAAAAATATTTCCCAGTGCATTAAAATTGATACTTTCTGGCAGTGGTTTTGGTGAATTAATATGTTCTAACATTTCTCCCCCATCTGCCCTGAAAGTAAAAAAACACCCAGCCCCAAAATATTTTGTCAAAGAAATCGTGATGAGATCAGTCTAACATCGTTTGTGTTCGGGAGCTGATACATAAAAACAAACATTGGTATCAGTGTCACTGATCTGTTTAAAAGCTGGTTCAACATCTGTTACTGTTTGGCAGAGGGGCACAGAACATACAGGTTTTTAAAGCCTTGTAAAATGTTTTGGTATTTATGTAATGATTGATATTTCACTGCAATTACTAACCTGATAAAATTCTTCAATAGAGGTAGGAGGATGAGAGAAGTTAAGAGACGGGCACATCTGCTAGTCTTTTGGAGATCCAACAAACTTCTAAATGAGATTCAGACTTTGAACTCCTTTCAAGTTTATTTTTGGCCTGAAAGCCAGAGAGGATAGTAATGAGCTGAAAGGAAGCACACGCTGTATTGCAATAAAATGTATCCCAGAGGAGCCTTTGTGTGATGGGTCTGTAACCGGTTCCACTAAAAATGTTTTCCTTGGAGAAAGAATGGGAGGCTGGCTCTTTTTCTAGCAAGTAAATACCACTACGTCTATGGCGCTTTTAAGCTTCTAATAATTATTAAAGGATACTTTAAAATACTCATTCTCACAAATTACAGTAATTGTGTAGTCGTGATTAGAATGGAGTAAGACTTCTGAAAACAGTTTAGAAGTACCGTGAAGAAGCACTTTCAGAAAAATATAGTTCATTAAATGGCAGAAAATTGAAAATGTGAAATGATGAATGATGAAAATTGTTATCTTAAATGTTGAAGCGTTTTATTCAAGAAATTATTAATTTGTTTACATTTGAGATACATCAGTATTTAAATCAGACATTAAAACTTTAACTAGGTGTTACCCTCAATAAGTTTTCCAATATCAAGATCTCTATGAGCATGTCTGTGCTGTTCTGTAAGATGCTAAATGGATATCCCCAAGCTGATGTTAACAGAACAGTATAGTCACTCCACTTGCCCCAGCCGTTTTGTTGCTTAGCCTGGAAGCAGGTGGTGGAGCTGAGGACCAGAGCTAGAATAATTACTTTTTTTTTTTTTTAGTATTTTGCAGTGTTTCATAGACGATGATCCCCTTTGGAGGCAGGTTGAGATCCCCTGCAAGGAGCACAGCACCCAGAGCACATGCACTTCCTTGTGGAGCTCACATCAAAGTTTCCTTGTCTTTTCTGAGGCTAACTGGCTAAACAGCAGGTTCATACCCTTGGTAACACTGGGGCACTGGGGGTTTTGTTACTACTGGGGTAAGGCAGCCACACATCTGTGTTTTCAGGCAACAAAACTAGGACTTTAAACTTATTTTCTCCCTTTACCTTAGCCCAAGCTGTAACAGTCGGTGTTTCCAAGCAAAACTGCAGGTATAGCAGGACAGCTGACAACTCTCTTGAAAAGTACAGTCATAGGCAAAAAGAAGTAATTTTTGTGATGGCATTTTAGAACAAATCTTCACTATATTATAATGAGACAATTAAAGTTTACAGAATCAAGCAATCAAAATTGGAAAAGGTCATGATGTAGATTGTCTGTGAGCTCTCATGGACATGCATTATGGTACAATCTGCTTTCTGTAAGATCTCTTGGTCTCTGATACTCCCAGTATATTTTTTTTTTTTTGTGGTTTTGAGCTTGAATTGTTGAACAAGAAGCAGAGAGAATCCTTCTAGTTGTAGTTCCTCTGTTGGAACAATTGCAGGAGAAACACTGTAAATGTCTGTGCTAGAACAAATCCAGTGTAAAAGGAACTTACTGAAAACACAAGGGCTAGGCAATCCTCTGTTGGTCATGTGTTAATTGTAGTGGTGGGGTTTTTTTGTTTTTTTTTTTTCCAGGATGCTCTTAATTGTATCTCTTTGAATCTGTTTTGCTGTTACCTGTGTTGCCTCTTTTAAAGAATAAAGGTTTCAGTGATTTATGATTCAAAACCTTCCAATCTGAGGAAGCCATGGAAACACGGCTTTACAACCTTGTTCTGGAAAACCGCAAAGCTTCTCTCATGAGATTAACATAAGTGCATAATAAATTTTTACATGAAACAAACCCAAGAGTTATAGCATCACTGAGTCAAATTTTAAATAGTTCAATGACAGAACAGGAAGGTGTTGGAGCCTTTTACCAAATGTGTTGAACTGAACCTGCTTGCAATGATGATTCCCACTTTTTCAACCTTTAAGTATATTTATTAGTAGAGATGCTATGTAATGTGTCATTCCCTTCCACAACCAAATTCTTCAGTAGAACAAAAATGAATGTTTATTAGATATTGCCAGTCTATAATGAAATAAAAAATGAAATTAAATTGTAATACTGTGATTTCAAAAGCACAAACAGTTGATACTAGAAATAAAAATCATCTTTCACAAACATGGCACACATCAATTTAAGTTTAATTAACAGTAAGAGCATCAATGCCATCTTGGTGCTTGTCAGAATATTGAACTGTTGTTGGCAGATGTCTGGCAATACAGCAGTAATTATGAATCTTTCCCTGTTGTATCATTTCTATTTAATTCACTTTTTTAATGAAATCAGAGTTTATAGACTCTTCAGGTATGTTCACGTCCACAGTCCGTGGTGCGCACACAGCACAACCTGTGCCAATCTGTTTGCTTGGATGAAATCTATGCAAGTCTAAAAATAACTCTATAAACATATGTGCTACAGTACTTTGAAGTAACCTTTGTTTTCTCTCAGCTTAATGTAATCAATCAAAAGTGTAGAGCCAAGCACATGTTGTTGCAGCTCCTCCCGCACAGTCATGTGTCACTTCTCAGTGCAAGAAGGAAACTTCTGATATGTATGTAATATAAATCTGTAGAAACCACTTATGACAGGATTTTCAAAAGGAATGTAGTATTTGTAAGGAACTTACCCTCCACCTTTTTTTTTTTTTTTTTTTTTTTTTTAAATGCTAAAAAAAGGGATGGCTGATAGAAAGTCACTCTTCTGTCGACATTTCTTACCACTTCGAGGGCTTTATACTTATAGATCACCTGCTGGATGATTACTAGCTGTTCATTATCTTATGGTTTGTGTTAAATGAAATCAAGGTCTGTTCACCAGAGGTCTGTCTCAGAGCACCTTGAATAATACGTAATCCTCATTCACATTCTTGTGGGGTTTTTTTTCAAGTCCAAATAATTAGTGGTCAGAGCTGCTTCTATCATCCAAGGAGAAAAGCACGCTGGTATGAAATTGAAGAAACATTGCTTTATTTTGGCATGCCATGTGTGCTCTGTTCAGTGGGATCAACTTGGGATAAAATTATCACTCACGCTTATTAAATTGGCTCAAGCATTTAAAATGTGAAATCAAATTGCTCATGGAAAAGAAACTAAGCTTGTGACTCTTTAAAAACAAACAAAACCCCCCAGAACCAAACAGCTATTCTGCTCTAACAATAAAGGGTTGTGGATGCTAAGGAAAGGCTGTTGCTGATCAGCCTGGCAGGACTGAAGGGAAGGAGGAAGACAGGGGGAAGCTGATGTTAATATCAGCAGCATAGAGAAGTGTCAAGGAGGCAAAAAGATGGTCCGTGCATGGAAGTGTAATACATGCACAAAGCTGACAACAGCAGCATCCAGGCCTTCAAAGATATACATCTCCCCAATTCATGAGTATAAACAGGTCTTAGAACAGTAAGAACAAATAGTTCAGGAAGGGTGCTATCTATTTTCCGTTTCATTTGTCTTGTTTCTTGGCATGGTAGAACTAAGTGGCAAGGTGACATTCAAGTCTTCAGTTATTTTGTCTGTTTGCTTGGAAGTGCTCATGTAATTCCTTTCTTGTAAGACCATGTCTTTGTCAATTAAAAAAAATAAATATCTAAATCTGCAATCTAACACTTTTCTGTGGATGAGTGAAAAAGCAGTCTCTAGTTATATGTTTTAGCTGCTTTGCCTCAAGCCACCTGAATGTAAATTTCTTGAAGACAGTGTTTGTTTTCAGTGTAATTTTTTTTTATAAGGTATTTCTATATTACTGTTTATAGTTATGAAATATCTTTGGCCACACTGGTGTTGGAAAGTATGGCTTATGCTAATAAAATACACATGACGGAAAACTTATCAAATTCAATTTTGGATAAAATAATTTCTAAAAGTACTTAATAAAATTAAATAAAGGCATAATTTACATTCTTTGCATAATGATCTGCTTGCAAATGAAAAGTTTTGGATCATGATGCATACATTGGAACAATGATATGAAGTCTATGGTGCTAGGCTGATTCAACAGCTCACTGTGTGGGATTGACATTGTGCAGGTTTTTTTGGCTTGCCTTCCGGTTAACTTAATTCTTTTCGGTTTTTCTCCATATTTGGTCTTGAGATATCCACAAACAATATATATGTGTGTGTGGGCGGCAGGCGGGTTTGAGCTTTTTTGAGAAGGTAGCAGGGAAATAGCCCTAAAGATTTGGCTACTGACACCTCTTTTATTACAAACCTTCTAGAAAATTCTAAAATACAAGGTTTTTTGTTATCACGGCTATTATAATGTTAAGTGAAAGTAGACAGAGTTGAACAAGTTGTTCATATCACTTAGTTTCTCAGGCTGACTCTGTTTCCTGCCAATAAACTACAGGTGACCAGTAAGGATTGGTAACTAGCTGCCCACCTGCTGGCAGCAGCCCCAACCAGCCTTTTCAGGTTGGGTTTCCCTTTCTTCAACTAGGTTCTGACCATAATGCATTCCCTGCAAGGGGAGTTTGCTGCTAGTCTGAATGACAAGGCTGGTGCCATGAAGCCAGCCCAGAACAAACCCCGTTCATTTGCTTCTGGCTTAGTGGATGTGCAGAAAGCAGAAATAGCGTGGGGTGAGACTGAGTTTTTTACCTGCATATAATAGCAACTGAAAGAGGGTCTTTTGTCTTACCAAGAACTTTGATTGAAGGCTTCAGTTTCCTCAACCAAAGCATAACACCCCAAGCAGTCTTGGGACTGATTTTTAGTAAGCCCTGGTCAGCAAGCAAATAACTAAGTCCATGGTATAATAAGAAGGGGGGTGGGTGGGTGGGGGTTTAGCTTTATTGCTCATCTGTTGGAAAATAAGAGTTACTTGAAGGGAGATGAGAACGAAGAACCCTGGTGCAGCCTCTTTGACAGCACTGGTGCTGATCACAGAGGAAGAAGACAGGCCATCTCTACAGGGAGTGCCAAAACTGGCAGATTTTTTTGTCTTCTCTCAGAAGGTCATAGCGTAGTGGGGTGATGTATTACATACAACTGCCATATGGCACCATTTGACAATACTGCTGTAATTAAAGATAACGCTTGGACACTGCAAGACTACTGTGGGTTTCAAGAATATGTGCTTTTCAGTCTATCCTATTTGCAACTTTCCCATCGCACTTCATCTGATTATTTTCATTGAAAGCAAACTATGATTTTTACAACATGTATTCTACAGTAAATCACTAAAAATTCTCAAATACTAAGTGCAGAAGGTAAACAAACGCATCTCTTAACACAGCCAGTAATACCTTTACTGTGAATGTTGTCAAGCGTAGCAAGAGACAATGTATTCCACTCAAAGTATTTAATTCCTTTCAAGATAACTTTCTTAGATTAGACTTAAATGCAGCCTGTAAAATGTTAATGCAAATAATTCCACTTTTGTTGCCTGTGAATTCTTCAGATACGAATATCTGTCATGTGTAGTCTCCAGGTTCGTGGAAGAATCTTATCTAAAGACTCTGACAGTCAAGCATTAAAAGCTTTAAACAAATATAATGTGCTCAAGTGCTGTAACTTAGATGATTATGCTACCAGCTCAAAGAGAAATATTTGTGCTACAAAGGTCACTAAGAAAAAGCTAGTTATATGTTATGAAGAAAGAGGTGTTTGCAAACCACAATTATGTCCAGTAAAGTAGATTATCATGCAAAAACTATGGTATTGGAGTCTTCTTTCAGTGACAGTTGTCTTTGCCTCAGCTGAAACATATACTTCTTTTGAATACTTGGGATGGCATGCAGGCATAAAAACAACTCATCAGCAGGCAATCCTTTATGCCTAGATGCTGCAGAAAAAATTAGGAGTTTAATGATCCAAGGCTTGACTTGGCACAAGAAGAAATACTTGAGCGGAAACAGAAATGAGGTTGTGCGGGCTAGTACTGTACCACTTGGTTAGGCAGTGTGTTTCACCTTTCTTGTCTTGTCCTCCTTTCGCCTGCTTGTCACTTTTTTCAGGGCAAGGTTCACCTACAACTGCAGGTGTGCTGTAGTACATGACATTGCACACTGGGGTCTTGGGGCAGGGGAAGTATGTTAATTCATTGCAGTAAGAGTATAGAGTATGATAGAGATAATAAAGGTGCTAAGAGGATATGGATGTTGTAATTTTTTATTTTTTTTTTATCTCTTGTATCTGTTGTTTGTGTAAGAGGAATGTGTGTCAGGATGACAGGAATAATTTGGCATGTAGAGTAAAAGTGCATGTGGATGGATAGATTTCTAGGAGAAAGATGTGAAGGGGGAAGAAAAGGCAGAGTGTGGAGAAAGGTAGACAGTTATAAAAAGAGAACAGATATAAAGATTATGTTCCATATGGAAGGAAAAATGACTCTGAAATTTTAAGGAAATTGTCTTCAGAACTTTTTTGTGTCATTGCTCCATATTAAGGATGGCTGAGCTGAGGAGGAGAACAGTAGGAAGTTAGGGAAAGACTTCAAAAAGCAGCAGATGCTTTGATCCACTTCCATGCCTAGTATCTTAGAGTTTTATTTTGAATGCAGCATTGTACACGGCACGTGACACGCTTATAGAAGAGTGTGGTCATAATGACTTGTCTCAGAACAGGTATCAAGCCTTTAAGGCAGCTTTTTAGACCTCCAGAGGTCCTGTGAGTCTATCTGAGGTGGCTCGGCAGTCGTTTGCTGCTTTTACTAGCATTCTCCGTGCAAGTCTGCTGCAGTCAGCCCCACTATAGCAGAGCTCAGCTTACTACGAAGGCAGAATGTATTTACTTTTCAGGACAAATGAAGGTCTCAGTCCTTTCAAAGGGTACCAAACTATGCATGCTGTTTAGTGGCCTGCATCCAAGCCTGCCCCTGCTTCTCTGGAAGCACGACGACATTTTGGTTAGTCAGCAGGAGACAAGCTTCAGCGTCAGAGAGCTGGAGAGGCTCCAAATATAGATAATAGAACATGTTGTTTTAAACTGCGTTTAGTAGTCTGCTAAAGTTATTTTCCGTACACTAACTTTGTTTCCACTGCATCCTTAGCCGATTGCAAGAAATTTTCGTGTTCGTTATACGCTGTATACAGATACTGGGTTCAACTACCTGATTTCTATTTCTCAGGTGTTACCATGCACAAACCTCTTTATGTATGCAGGCCCAGGTTTCTTACCTGCTTCTAGTTTCTCAGTATCTGAGTTTATTTGTATAATTATGCAAGGCAGCAAAAGGGGAAGTGGGCACCTTAGCTCTCAGGGCTTTTTTCATTCAGGCCCTAGCTTGGATGTTTTTTGGATGCCTGTCGTTATGCCATGGTGCTCTATCTACTTGTGCATTTATGGCTCACGTAGCGATTTTATGTGATGGCTCTCTTGATGATTGGAAGTAGATCTTCAGGAGCACATTAAAGGCAAGTAAAGTTGTCAGAGGCATATGCAGTAATTGCTTTATTCTTCAGAGAGCTTAAGAGAAGTGGCAGACACTTAAATGAGAATATTTTATCCAGGATTTCCTATAAAAGTGAGAGATGAAAAAGGGGGGAGGGGTAGTAAAATAGCCATGTTCCTTCTGAAAACCACTCAAAAATCTTTCATACAAAGTGTTGTTACAAACCACTATTAGAAGTCATTTGCTAGGAATGCATGAGTGAGCTAGAAGTGATTTTGGACCTGAATTATTCCTCTTTGTAGCATCTGCAATTTGAAAAATATTAGAAAGTATTTGAATGTAAAAATTTTATAAGGAAATATGGAAATGATATAATAAAACTGTAGTAAGGGAGTGGCAACAGGGAAACTACTAAAGGGAGGGAAGGTCATAGAGAAGACATGGTTATTATTGTTCTTTTGTTTATGTTTATAAGCCTCTGAAGGGACATGACAGAAATGTACAACTTCCTTGAACTTCGGCATCATCCCTCTAGTACAAAAGAAGCAAGGGGTTCTTGTGAAAATGAGTGTTCAGTTGTGTAAACAAAGACCACGTGGATGTGGTTTAGACTGCAGATGACTCCAGTAATACAGTGCATTGATGACCTCTAAGGACTGGTGGACTGAAGGCTCTGAAGAGGGTGGAACTTGTGTTAGAAAGCATAAATTATCTTCTGAACTATGAATACATGTGCAAGTATTGTTCTGCAGCATCACAGAGGGACCATGAAGTGCTGCATGAATGTAGTGCTGTGCCAAGGTGGTTATGTCTGGCTGAAAAAAAAGTCTTCAGTGATGGCTTTATAATTTTCAGTTTTCATTTACAAAAAAAAAGTTTGAGGTTACACTGCAAACCTGTTGTCACACCTGTGTGTTTTGCACTGCAGCTAGTAATTGTGTGTTGCTGCATATGTTTTTCCTATCCCACTTCATCAAAACCATATACCCCATGGAAAGGGGATGCTGTCATCTTACAAATTGTGTGGTATAAAAAACCCATTCCCAATGTCTAGATAGACTGGACCTTGTTAAATACCCTTGTTTTATTTCACGGTTTTCTTATCACTGCGTAGATCTCCCAACTTTTTTTTTTTTTTTTTCCTATTCTGTATATTGATAGACACACTCATAACATTATTGTCTTTCTAGGTATATGCTTTTGTTGTTTGACGGCTTTTGCTCTTTTTTATTTTGCTTTGCCACTTGCTTTATAGCAACGATTGGGTGTTACTAGCACTCAAAATTGCCTTCAGGAAATGTGCAAATTGCCTGCAGAGCAGTAGAAAGATGTTGTATCCATTTCTTACTGTAATTGAGCAAAATAACAAGGTCACAGCCTCCACCTTGAGCGTCACCTGGAACTCAGTGCTGGGGGTTGGTGCACTTTTCGGATGGATCTTACAATTGTTGAGCATTTGTATGTCTTGTGCAAAGTAGGAGGGGGCTGTGGGTGTTGGTGGCCAGCCAGTTGCTCAACAAATGCAGGATGCACAGTGGTACCAAGGTGGGGGGAAGGCCAGCTGGCGTGTTAAGTGCTTAGCAAAGTTTGAGACTCCGTATGGGGGGAAGCTGGACCCTTACTCGGGAGATCTCATGGCTGTGTCTGGTTCCATTACCAGTCCGCTGGGTATCTATCACTAGCAAGTAGCTTTTCCTGCCTATGCAGCTGCTGCTTTGGCAATTTATGTACCCTCTCTATTAAAGAGGAAGACTGGAGGTATGGATTGTCACAGACGGTTCATTTGTGCCTTACTGTCAGGTCCTGCGCTGCTGTTAGCTGTCAAAAATCCTGGAGACTTTTTAACTGTCAAAACATTTTTGTAATTCCCCGGTAGGATATTTTGCTGTGGCCATTCCTGTTTTGGGGCTTCTTCCTGCTTCTTGCTGTTTTCTGCAATTATGAGCTCTGCTGCCCTTATTCTTTAACATCTACAAAGCGCTCTCAGGAATTTTTGCTATTTGCTTCTCACCTGGTTTTCCTTGCTCCTCTTGGACTAGAATGTGTCCCTCCCCAGAGGCTTATTGCTGGTGTTGCTACCTCCTCCTGTGACTCTTTTTTCGGAGGATTATCACAACTGACTGGAAACCTTTTGGATCGGAAGCAAATTAAAATGATAGCTAAAGATCACCCAGGGTATAAAGTCCTCTACATCCTGGACACTATTGTAGCCATATCCCAATGGCAAAACCTGCTGTGTGGGTAAAAGAGCAGTCGAGTCTAAGTTGAGATAATTTGATGGAAGTTGATCCAATTGTTAATGGCCTTCCTTAAGGAAACTTAATTTGGGGGCTGGTGGTTTCCTTCACTTGTGAAATGGACTGTGGTGTGAAATGGAGTATGCAGAAAATAAGTAGGAGAATAAGAAGGAAGTAGGAAAGGAATTCAGCTCCAGCTGGGCAGCCTGTTTCTATTTCACTTTGAATTTTCTCTTCTTTTTTTCTCAGGTTGGCTCAACTTTCCAGGGAAGATTTTAGTTTAATCTTGAATTATTTGTAATTTAAACATTATTTTTTTTTTTATCAGCTGCAGAAGTACATAGAAGGTAGAAATAAATAAATGTATTTCAAATTCATTGATGATGTAAATGCAGAGGTGAGGGTGGGGACTATCTCATTTTGAGAGAGAACAAATTAGTTGTGAAATTTTCGCTGAACTGGAAGTTTGAAAATAATTATATTTTGGGTAGATGTGCAGTGCTTTGCTTTCAGACCTTTAACACTTGATTTAAAAATGAATGGAAAGGAACTGTTGAAACAGCAAGAAACTTGTCTTAACAGCATAGCAATATGTTTGATACAGCACTGGAGTCTTAGAAGTCCTGTCTTTCTTGCTGGAAACTGTAACTCAGTGATTTTACCTGAAGTGGAGAGTACCTCAGGAAATTTTAGTTTCCAGTGATAATGACATTTGTTAGCTATTCAAGTGACTGCTCACTCCATTTTATGCTTAATGCTTCCTGAGAGAGTTCGGGGACAAAGGTGAGAGGGGTGCCTTTTTTTATTGTTGTTGTTATGGGTCTGCCCGGAGTGGAATCTGATTCTTTCCTTACCTAATCAAAGACTCTGCTGTGACTGTTCAGGCTTCTCAGGGAACTGCACCTGATGACACAAGTATAAATAGACAAGCAGCAAACTACCTGCAGGTTGGGAATTTGTGTTCCCAACCCTAGAGCACGTGACTCCAAAAGTGAAAGGCAAGGAATTATCCAAGGAAACAAAATATGAAATTGTTAATAACACCCTAAGTGTTAGAAATTTATCTGAAAATAGTTTTTGAGAGTTGTGAAAAAGTTTATTCTGACAGGATATTGACTTATGTGTAGAGGGAAGAGAGATTAATTACCTATTATAAGGCTTTCATTGGCATCCAAGTGTTCAGAACTAACGGGTATAAAAAATGTCCCTCCGTAGACAGTGGGTTAATATACCTTTTTAGGTCTCAAAAAGTTGCTGCTTATAGAGTGAGCTGGTTATGACCCCTATAAAAGACAAAAAGAACCATGCTCCTGCTTGGACCAGAAGATAATTGGGAAGTGGTATCTGTGGCGTGCAGACGGGCTTCGCTTGCAGAGTGAGCGCACCCTTCCTTGACCTTCAAATACCCAGCTAATTGAAACCACTTGCAGAAAGAAAATGGTCTTTTCATAATAGATCAAGCAAGGAATGAAGTATTTTGCAATCATTCTATAGTAGTTCCTATAGAAAAATAATAGCTCAAAATAATTTCTTAAAAGGTTTGGATAGAAAAAGCATAGCAAGGAAGGGCCTATGCATTTGTTGAAGTAGTCTCAGTAAAGTACACATTATCAAAATACGTGAGCTAGAGTGCTCTAAAGCTGGAATTTCTGTTCTATGGGAAACTTGAGGAGCTGATGTTTGAACTGCATGTGAAGCAAACGGCAGATTTTTTTGAAAGCTTTTTGAAACCTTTTCTTGTTTAGTTACTTGAAATGAAAATATTTACTGATGTGCATATGACATAGTTTCTGAAACTTTAAAGTTGGGTTTTCCAGGTTCTCGAGATTAGGAATTAAGGTGTAGCGTTCCTTATTTCCTGGTCCAAATTTCCAGTGCCCCCACAATTTGGTATCACAAAGCTGAAAACCTGTGGTGTTCTGTACAGCAGGGGCTGGCCTGGAAAAGCAGACTTCAAAAGCCTAAGGACTATTAGTTAATTATCTGGGAACTGTCTATATTTTGTTAAACATCAATGGCAACGTAAATATTTTTAGAAGGCATTTCAGGTTCAATAATTCCAAATTTTGCAGTGAAATTGGTCTTGCCTGAAAATTCCCAGTGAGCTATACTCAGCATGAAGTATGCAGCATGAGAGTTTGTCAGAACTTCACATTTTATGAGTGCATAAAATAAATCGTTGTATCTGTCTTTATGTTATTAGTGTACAACTTCTAGCACACCAGATTGGATGTTAATTGGTTAGTTGTTAATTCTGGTTGTTTTGAAAGTTGCATATGACTGCTTTTGAGGCACATTAATATCAAAGTTAGCTCAGCCTTGCGCCCTAAATAATTACAAGTAGAAAGCAGAAGAAAGATATCAATTTTCTCATCTGAAGCAGAGGCTATGTTAGCTTTAATATGAAAACCATAAAGCCTGCTGATGGATAGTGATGTTCCCTCTTTGGTGAGCTGGAGAATGTACAGTCAAGCAAATTTTTTTTTTTTCCGATGGGCAACAACTAACATAAAGGAGAAAAATGCTAAAGGTATGGAACAGAATAACCCAGGGTTTAGGATAAAAGGTAGAAAACCCACAAAACTGCTTTCAGGAAAATACAAGCTAACAAAGTGGAATGAGAATTAAGTTTGACAGTAGTCTGTAATAGCCATGGATTCCCCCTGAGGAGCTCCAAGTGGACTGCACATCTCTCATTCTTGCACTGTTTTGTGGCCGTTATTGTTACTAAAGCAAGCTGGGCTTTTCACAGGAGAAAATGGTTCCTCTGAAGATTTGTAAAACACACTTTAATATAGATATAATACAAAGACTTAGTGACTCTTCAAGGGGTGAATATGCCTTACAGATATTTGAAAATACTAAATGCAAATAAGAAAGAAAAAAACCTTTAAAATAGGTTATAAATAGGATTTTCCTGAAAGGAAATGGAAGCTGAATGCCAGAAATAATTTTCCCTTGTGGTAACCACTACTAAGCAATAGCTTAATTCAAGTGAACATAGGAGTGCAATTATTGCGGATGCCCATAAAATCATTCTGTCTCACATTTAGGTCATTTACACTGTCGTGGTGATATTTATATGGCAGAACTTGTGCAGAAAAACAAAACAAGGAATCAAGATCAAGAAAACTGACGTGGTAGGCAGAAACTTTTCTGAGTACTTGCATTCTGATGTATCCTAAATCACTGCGCAACTTAAGGCAGGTCCTGTGTTTCCCTGTCTGCAGGTTATATGAAAAGAAGGATGCTGGAGTTTTTGTCTGTTTGATTTTTGTTACTGATGCTAACCAGAGAGGAATTCAATCGTGAAGTTCATCTTGTATCATAGAGAGCTCTTGTATCCATCCCAGCTTTAGGATAATGCCTACAGATTGCTGTTGAGCCTTAAAGTTAGAAGGATCTTGCAATCCTTTTCCTGGGGGGTGGTGGTGGTCGTGGTGATGCTTTCCCCTCCCTTGCAGTTAGTCTCTGGCTTTGGTTGTTGTCTTACAGGTTTTTCCTCTTAAATGTTTCCCAGCCAGCAATGAATCATTATGTGGTACTTTGTCTGCTTTCCACTGTTCTGGGAGCTTGTTTATTTATTAATAAGAACAATAACAAATAGACATGCATGGCCTTTTCGTAGTCATTATTTGCAAAGCATACTGTTCCAGGCTACCTTGTACCTGTGTCATAAATTAAGTCTGTAACAGATACTTAACACACATACAATGAATAATAAAGCTAGTGTTTGCTTGGCAGCAATTTAAAAATATTTACACACTGTGTGGATCAGCAGCTTTAATATTTAGCTGAAGTTCTGAATAGGACAATGAAATCCTTTTATCTTGCACTTAAGCCATTTACTTTACGCTGATGTTACTCACATGACAGAATTTACACAAGATAAAACAGGCTCAGGATCAGAAAAGCAGTCCCTGCGGAGAGGAAAAAGGTTATTTCTAAGTCACCACATTCTGGTTTAAACCAAACAATAGCAGCAAAGTAGAAGGTGAAAATGGATTCACATCAATATTAAGAATTAAGAGTTCACTCAGGAAAGTTCAGGTTGGATGAAAGTCACGGCCCGGCTGGAGAACTACAATAAAACTGTAGTTAAGGAAAAAAGATTGTTTTCTGCAACTGACATTTATGACTGAAAAAAAATTAAATGTTCTTGTACTCTGCAGAACTCAGCTTAGGGCTGGCAAGGGACCCTAGAAATATTGGGAACTTGTCATAAACTCTCTAAGCCAGGCTTGGATATGGCTGGAAAGTTCAGTGCTGTTATTAGTAGAGAGAGACAATGGGGAACTGTTTCCTTGCAGGAAACTTTCACTTAAATACAGTTTGGAGAACAAATGCCACTAACAGTGGTAGGCAAAAAACATGCCGGAGAGATGACAGCTGGCAGATTTAATCACCAAATGGTCTCTGAAAGAGCAAGAGGAAGGTCCTGTATCAGGTCTATTTTAGACTTTTAACTGGGGCATTGCAGAAGGTAACCTTGGACCAACTGACCGCATGTAGAGAGTTTAAATTAAATGGAAAATAAAAGTCTGAAAGGATACGTGTATGATAGTCTGAAGTTAGTGGAACCTAGGTTGCTCAAGTGTCTGAATACCGAGGAGGCTTTGCTTTTCTTCAAATCAAAGATATAATAAAATATCTAGATTCCTTATTCCTAGAAAGAGGGCAGTGTTTTTAGAGGCTCCAGTATTAACATTCATTTGCACGGTAGAAATCATGACTATGTTACTCTATTTAGCACCATCTAGTAGAATAAACAGTGAGTTATCAAACTTTTGCTGACAATATTGAATTTATTCAGATTGTAACGTGAAAGTTGGTTGTAAATAACTGTAAAGGACCTCATTGCTGCTGACCTGGGGAGAACCTGTTCCCATTCCCAAAGCTGCCCACTTTTTCCTTACCCAGGTAAGGAATGCCCGGTATGCCTCTGTATATTAACTCATATGAAAATTACGCTGAGAGGCAACGTTGAACAGACTTTTTCCTTTTTTTTTTTTTTTTTTCCCCACAGTTTGTTTAATTTTGATTACAGTGTTTCCTATGTTACAGTTTGTTTCTGGTTTAAGGTAGAGCCTGGGACCTCTCTACTGCTGTTTCCACGATGGCTGGGGGAAAAGGTGTAGAAGTGAAAGCGCAGGGTGCGAAATGTCTCTCAGGGCCTTGAGTGCCCGTGCTTGGAAGGCTGGCTCTGGCGGCAGCTGTACGTGCCGAGTCAGCAGAGGTACCGTGTGTTGCTGGGACACGTTGCCTGCCTCCTTGCCTCTGAAAACATCTGACTGAGGCAAAGCGTATCCTCACAGGCACCGAAATACACAGGTATTGTCCAGGTGTGATTTTTATGTTTGATAGCAGGTTAAGAAAAAGGGCTGCTTTGCTGCTCTTGCTAACCTGGGGTTGTGGGTGCAATACAAAGCTTGTGCAAGTCCTTCAGAGGCTACATTTTCTCCCCCCATCTTGCACACATGAAAAGGCCAATTAATTATCAAACTGGCTGGCATAATTCAAGTACCTGCTCTCAGAAACTTAAGCACAGTTACAGAAACTGCTGTGCTGTATAGCTCACACCACAGACAACCCTCCCATGTGTCTTGTTTGTAGGTATCTTGTTTTTTACAAAGCGTAGTGCTGGGGATCCTTCGGTGTTTGTGCTTGGAAACCATTTCAGCTCTCCCAGGGCTCTGTTCACCGGTGCGCTGCGTGCTGCTCCCCAGCAGCAGGGCTGGCGAGGAGGCCACCCCTGCCTGGTGCCACCAGGCTGGGCAGAGGGGTCCGTACCCAGGCAGCCAGGTGTTCTGCTCCTGCCCCCCTACAAGCCACTGCAGGACCTTGGATAAATTTTTCATGCTCCTTTTTCTCCTTTTTTGTGCTTCTCCTTGTTTCATCAGGTTGAAAGCTCTCTGAACTTTGCAGTCATTCCACTATATAGCAATAATACAACAGACTTCCGAACTCTTTTAGGCACTCCAGTTTCTACCACAATGTGAATAATTGCAAAACTAAGCTCCGTATGATGCCATTTATTTTCAAATACAATTTTCTTATTGAAGCAAAGGGCGACTGTGAGCTATGGCTGTAGTGGGGATATTATCAAATGACCCTGAGAGTTTTTACAATTCTGCTTTTTTATTTTTTAGCCGGTAAGTAGCTATGTAGACACAAGCTTTTCATAACAGCTGGTTGCTGGAAGGCTCTGTTCTTACCAACAGTTGAAATACATTTACATACTGGTTTACATCAGAAAAAGGCAGTTTCTCACCTTGGATGTTCTATGCTTGTCATTTTGCTGCTGTTTATTAAGACAAATTAGTCCTAAAAGAGATTATTAAGAATATTGAAGTCTAATATTTTACAAAAGACAGGCCAGCAATTTTCTTTTCAAAAAATGTTTTGCCTGTTGTTAGAGAGGTGGTGCAAAAGAAAGATTTCCCTTATCTCAGATATGGTAGAAGTGCTGGTAGCTATTAGTACACTGTGTATATATATATATATACACACGCATTCATCAGAGATGTTGTGGCACAAGACGTAGTGCAAACTGCTGATTTTCTATAGGCAAAAGTAAGTGAAAGATCACTTTTTTAAAACCCACAATAGCTGCTTGACAAGCTTGACCCAGAAACATTTTTAAACACTATTATGATATAGCGCAGCATTCAGAGACTGTGTGTCTTGGGTTTGTTTTTCCACGGTGCAAAAGCAGACTTGGCCATTTGCTTTTTGAAAACAATTTCAGACTAAGTGAGAAGAAAAATATTTTCATTTGTGTGGTTATAATTTTCCTCTTTTCCTATAAGCAAGTGTAACAGAGGAATCCCATACATTTTAGACATGCTACAGGCTTTAAAATACCATTTAACAGATACTTGTGTTGTTACTGAAATATTATTGAATTTTTTCTAGTAAGAATGTGATCTGTATTTCTGTGGCTCAGTGCTGTGTAGGGGGTGGAAGAAAATCCAGCAGCACTAGATACATGCGTTAAATTACAGTATTGTGGAAGGAAATTCGGGAAGTAAATGATTGACAATGTTGGCCTTTAAGAAGGCATAATTAGTCTGTAAAGATACTGACTGTTGAGACTTGTGGTTCCAGTTTGTGTCACAATGCTGCTCTTTTTGTCCTGTGTCTGACTGCAGAGTCAAAAAGAAACTAGTGCATGGGATTTGATTGTACATAGGTGGTTAACACTTTTTTTTTTTTTTTTTTCTTCTGGAATGGAAGCTTTGATTTTTAGAACAAGAAGCAAAATCTTTAAGGTGCCTTGTGAAAAAAAAAAATCTTCAAATACATGAGTTTCAGTGACTGTGCATTTATCTTATGTTTTATTGGGGCAAGAAAATGAAGTAGTCCCATTTAACCGCACAAATTAATCAGAGGTAGAATATACTAATAATAGGAATCACAATAGTTACCGTATAGGCCAGGACAGGGTGAATACGTACATATAACATTATCCACTACATATGAAACATGAAATTTAAGTGCAGATAAGATAGACTTACACAACTGGAACTTTGTGCTGGCTGTCTAAATCCTTAGGATGTGTAGACTCTTAAATGTGAAGGCCTGTGAATTTTGAATTTTAAAAAAATTCTTCTTTATCTTTGCATGTTTCCCTCAGAAATCTGCTGCCACTTTTTGATTTACTTCACTTCCACTATTGTTTTGTAAGACCCTAGGCTTCATCTGCACAAATTCTAGTTTTGCCTTTTCTGAGCATTTTCTTTGTGATGCTGGTGATTGATGCCTGAGTGCCCTTAGTGCGGTAGTTCCTACAGTTGTGATTTATGACGATGTTAACTAAATATTTTGCATTGCTCTTACTCTTACATTTTGGTGGAAATCAACTGTAATAAGTCAAAGGTGAGTAAATAAAGAATGAATTTAAATAGTTCTCTGAAGCTGTAACTTTTAAGGACTCTATCAGAGTATTTGGAATATGTGAGGTTGATAATACAACAGCTAGAATAAGAAAACCAGAAAACTGAGGAAATGTGTTTCTTTTCAATCTACCTCCTAAACCAGTTAGTGAAAGCATTTATTCCATGTGAGATTGATTTTGTTGCTATCCTATGGTTAGAGAAATACTAGCCATTTACCATCGTAATACATCATTTGTACAACTTGGTGTCATTGAAGATAAAGATCTTCACTATTCTTTTTCTGCCTTGCCTCTGTTGTACTGGGTCACTTCTTGGTTGTGTATAAGACCTTTGGATTTACCATGACAAAAATTAACAGGTTCCTGACAAACTGTGGAGAGAGAAGAGAATCAATTCAAGTGATAGTCTCTTCTACATAAATGCCAAGACTTAAAACACACCATCAAGACATAAATGTGAGATTACATACTAATCTTAAATATTAAAACAACTTGAAAGTGCACCATTTCTCATCTTGCACAACTTTTGTGGTTCTGGGTTCTGACTGAAATGAGTCTTTCAATCCTTAAACTTCATTAACTTGCTTATTTGAGACACTTCCAAAGTCTGGGAGACTTGTGGAATCAAGGTATATATGAAATAAAATTCTCTTTTTATCAGTCAGTTTCTCTAAATGAAAGAACCCGATCTCTGGCATTTCTCTGTGTACTTGAAGCAGTAAACTGCTGTTTCTTGTCACTGTTGTCACCACTGACAGTGTATGGAAGGAGAAATACAGGGACTCTGGAAAAGAAGTTGATGAAGTACGGAGGAGGTCAGTGGTTGGTCTGAAAGTGATTATATGGCTTTTATGCTCATTTTGGAAGGTATAAGACTAATCTTGTGTGTGGCATCATCTAACAAACATGCAGCTATGCATTTTTTTAAAATAGGATTTAACTGTTTTGACAGTTTGCGGATACTGAGGGAGATGGGCTTAGGTTTCTTGTCATCTAGCATCATAGAATCATTTCAGTTGGAAATGACCTTTAAGATCATCAAGTCCCACTGTTCACTGCCAAGTCCACCACTAAACCATATACCTAATTTTAAACACCTCCAGGGATGGTAATTCCACCACCACCACCCTGGCCAGACTGTTCCAATGCTTGAAGGGCTGTTGGATGACCACCCTTTCAGTGAAGAAATTTTTCCTAATGTTCAATCTAAATTTCCCCTGGTGCAACTTGAGACCATTTCCTCTTGTCCTATCCCTTGTTACTTGGGAGAAGAGATATACACCAACCTCACTACAACCTCCTTTCAGGTAGTTGTAGAGAGCAGTAAGCCCTGCACCCCCCCGAGTCTTCTCCTCTCCAGGCTAAACAACTTCAGTTCCCTCAGCTGCTCCTTGTAAGACTTGTTCTTTAGACCCTTCACCAGCTTCACTGCCCTTCTCTGGACACACTCCAGCACCTCAGTGTCTTTCTTGACAGGCCCAAAAGTGAACACAGGATTCAAGGTGAGACCTCACCCATGCTGAGTGCAGGGGGACGATCACTGGCCTAGTCCTGCTGGCCACACTGCTTCAGATCCCAGCCAGGGTGCTGCTGGCCTTCTTGGCCACCTGGGCACACTGCTGGCTCGTGTTCAGCGAGCTGCTGACCAGCACCCCCAGGTCCTTTTCCACCAGGCACTTCCCAGCCCCCCTTCCCCAGCCTGTAGCGCCGCGTGGGGTTGGTGTGACCCGAGTGCAGGACCCGGCACTGAGCCGTGTTGAACCTCCTACAGCTGGCCCTGGCCCATCGGTCCAGGCTGCCCAGATCCCCCTGCAGAGCCTTCCTGTGCTCCAGCAGATCAACACTCCCACCCAACTGGTGCCATCCGCAAGGTGACTGAGGGTGCACTCAGTCCCCTTGTCCAAATGGTCGATAAAGCTATTGAACAGGACTGGGCCTGATAATGGGCCCTGGGGAACACCACTTGTGACCGGCCACCAGCTGGATGTAACTCCATTCACCACCACTCCTTGGGCTGGGCCACCCAGCCAGCTTTCACCCAGCATGTAGAGTACACCTGTCCAAGCCACAAGCAGCCAGTTTCTCCAGGAGAACGCTGCAGGAGACTGTCAAAGGCTTTACTAAAGTCCAGGTAGACAACATCCACAGCATTTCCCTTATTCCATAGGTGGTCACCTTGTCACAGAAGGAGATCGGGTTTGTTAAGGTAGGTGATGTGATTTTCTGAGTGAAGCGAAGACTCGGCACCGTGTAGGCTGATGGAACTGATGACTGCTGTGCGAACTCCGCTTCAGAGCCAGGGGATGGAGCCAGGAAACCAGGTACCAGCCTTTTCCCTTTTCTTATTGCTCACTCCATTGCTCCCTAAATTCCCAGCTATAGCCACACTCTTTTAATGCTGAGGTAAGTTGTTAGAAGCGTTTTTCTAAATAATGGGAATATGGCTGTGCACTTTCTGTGGTAAGCCCAGCAGCACAGAATATCTGCAATGTGTCCCCCTGAGCGGGGTGTGGGAAACAAGTGTTTTTAGCTTAAGGAAAGAAGATGGAGGAAAGGCCGAGAACAGTTTGCTTTATCCCAAATCTTGATTTGTGAAACACGTGGTTTTTTTCACAAGCTACCAGGTGAGCCTGTTGTCACAGTGCGTTACAAAATTACCTCATAAAATAAAATGTTTTGAAATCTCATGTGCAGTTAGAAGATAGGTTAATTAGAGTGTAAATTATCTGTGGTAGATAACCAACTGACAGATCTAAGAAAGCTTTTCACAAAAGCTGGGTATGAATTGTAAAAAAAAAAAAAAAGAGTATTTGCAGAACTTGTGTTAAGCTGTGTGGAGATACAAAAGAGAATGAGTGAGGGAAAATAAATAAATAGAGATTACAGTTACTGTACGGAAGAAAAAAATAACAGTGATGGAAGAAAATGTGTCAAATTTAGGAAGTGATACAGAATTAAATGGGAATAACAACAAAATTGTTGAAATTGAAATTAATTCTATTTTTATTTTTGTAAAGCTTAGTGCAAAAAGGAATACAGTAAATTGTCTGGGCTGGGCTGTTGGATGTTAGGGTGTGGGATGCTTGTAGTGATGTTTGTAATGAACACCTTTTGAAGGTAACACTTGAATATTACAGTGATTGTTACTTTAAACCCAGAAATCCTCCATGGCCTCACTGGATGTAGAAATATTCTGCTCATGGCAATCTTGTCTAGAAATTACTGTTCTATTCCAAATGTATGTGCCTTCCCATTTGTCCTAAGAAATGTCATTTTACCTTCAAAACTGAAATTTGTTGCATCGGTTGCCAGATATTTTCCAACAAACCTGCTTGGGGGTTTCTTTTCCTAGGGCTTTCATAATATAATGGTGTCAGGAAATTTAAAATAGAACTACCCTTCAAATTCAGATTTCTATTTTGCTGACCTTTCTTTTTGCTTACTTGGTTTTGGCCTGGGATTAACTCTTGTCCTGTCCTAAGTTCACTGAGCTTTTCCCTGGAAGGCAGCATGCTCACCTGTGTGATGCTCATCTTGCAGACTCTCTGCAATCAAGGTGATGGCTATGTGTCCCCTTTGAAACTATAGCCAATACAAATGCCATAGTGTTTGCCAGCTTTCTGTAGGATATATTTGATGCTTGCAGAAACAAGGAACTACTTAGGACAGATATTCTGGTGCTACTTCTCAATTGCCACACATGCATTTTTTAATTTGAGAATTAGATGTACAGCAGTAAAGCTATGACTATTTAAGCAGAGTGGCTTTTTGTTTCCACTGACCTTTTTACGCTTTTGTATAAAACTGACACAAAACCTCCAGAACAAAGCATCTAGTTTTAATTTCACAACACTATGCTTATAGCAGAAAAAAACCTAAACCACGATACCAAAACTTTAAAGCGTATACATAATGGCTTATATATTGCTTATAAAATGAGAAAGCAAACACTGCTCCCAATTTATATATGTAATGGAAATTATTAAGTGGAATTGGGAACTAAGCATGGTAGACAAATAGTGGGTGCCTGCCCCGGGTGTGGGAGGCAGGCAGCCTCCCCCTGCCCCATCCTCCTGCCCTATGGCAGGGTGGACAATGGCAGATTGCTAAAGATGAGCCAGGATTATTTGCAGAAACACCATAGACCTGTATTTGGTAGTATTTATTAACAATTTTTTTTTTTTTTTTTTTTTTTTACTTTCTGAACTATGCCCTATTTAATCAGCGCTTCTCTGTTTAACCTTAAACTAAGAAAAAGCTGGAGTAGAAGGGAAGTAGGAAACCCTGTATATAAACACCCACGCTGAAGTGCAGACTCACTGACAAAATTCAGGCAGCTTGAAATGAGAGTTGACATTTTATCCTTAATTTGTACCAGTGGGAAAAAGGATGTGAAAGGGTGTAAGCTGGGCACAGACTATAACTAGGATTTGTGTTCCTGCACACATCCAAATGTTAACAATGAACTTAGTCTTTCAAGTTTTCAGAAAAAAATTCTCTTGTTAAACAAAAATCTGTTTTAATTTGATAATTTGATCAAATTTTTAATTTTATAATTGCCAGTTTGCTTTAATTATTAAATGTGACTTAATTTACTTCTCCATTTTAGAACATTCATTTTGGGTTGTAAACATGTTTTTTTTAGAAAACATGCTAAAGAACATGCGGATATGATGCATACTGTGCATCTTTAAATATACAAATCAAAATTCCAATGCAAAGCAGTAGCTCTGTTTGCACTGCAGTGATGTAAGTTTCTAATATATTAAATATTGAAAAAAACCTTCAGATTTCCTTTGGGCACTAAATCATGTTCTGGGTCAAACAATTTTTCAAGCCTCTAGCCTTTTTTTTTTATTTTTGTCTGAAGGTCAAAACTAGTTTTTACATATGTAAGTAAAACTCATCAAATAAATAACTATTTTAAAATTATTTGATTATTACTAAAACATTGTAATTTTGTCATTTAATATTCCTCAGTTTGCTCAGTGGCTTTCATCCGTCTTAATTTTCTCGTTCAGATATAAAATCTTAAAACTGGAATGCGTAGTAAAATGTTGACTTGGTCTTATCAGTAAAGGTGTAATACTAAGACTCAAACCAGGGGTACTTAATGTTATCGGTATAACAATTCACTTTTTAAGCAGTGATAGCTGACTTGGTATAGGATAAAACATTCCACTTGTTTTATTTTTTTTTAAATAAAATAATACCTTAATTTATTTGTATTCCACCAGCATGAATACATTCATTGCAAATTGCATGCACATAAAATGGTATCCATTTGTAAACTACATAATATCTTAACAATAAATAGTATTTGATCTAGTACATGATGGTAGTGCGTTTCTTGTTAAAACTGCAAGCTTTTACCAAAATGAAACCAAACTCTCATTCTTCTTATAAATATTTTAAATAATTAAGTACGTTTCATACCAAGTATATAAAAATAGTATTTTTAGATAAATTAGAAGGTTTAATTTACATGACAAACAACGTGCAACAACTAACCACTCTCTACCAGCTCTATTTGGTTGATTGTCTAGATGACATGCAGCGATAATTGTCCCTTTGCCTTCACAGAACTGACAAACAGACCAGCAGGACCCATGGTTACCTGAAGCAAACAGTGCCATAGATATTGTTTGGGAACAACAGTCAGACACTCAGGGGAAACCTTTGCTTTGATGAACAAAAGCCACCCATGACAGTTCTTTTGTCCTAGACTTCCAGCTGCTCTGACCCTCAGGGTCTTTGGACTGTCACAAAAGTCTGCCAAACTTATATCTGTATACAAAATGCTTTTCAACATGCTTCTAGAATCTAGATTTTTTTTTTTTTCCCTATAGCATGAACCAGCAATACCTTTCGTACTTTCTATAAATCTGAATTTTCATGTTTGTAAGTCTCCGTGATTGCTAGAGAAAAGGTCAAATAAAGCAGTCATGCAGTACTCTCTAAATTTAAAACTGGCAGCTGTGGAACCTGCTTCGAGTATCACTTCACTGTTTCTCATTATACGTCTATGGCTTGGTAATCTTTATCTTTAACATCCTTTGTGCTTGTTACAATGTCTATCGGGAAATCTGGGGTCTGTGCAGAAACTAGTCCGGCTGTTCCTTCCAGGTCCCATGATCCTGGCAGGTTCTCAAGGCTTAGTGAGCTGATTGCTCCTTGGCTAAAGCTACCTTCCTCAGATCTGCTGGGGAGCACGAGGTGTAACGATGTCTCTGATGACGAGCATAGTGAAGAAGAAAGAGTTGCTGAAATAGACTGAAGAGGGGTCAAGGTAGTGTCTGAATGGGGAGAGGTGCATCTTAAAATTTGCAAATTGTCTTTCTGAATTACCTGATACTGGGAGGGGGAATTGTGAAGGCCCGGTGTGTAACAGAATTCACCGTCCATAGAATTTTGCAGGTTGGGTTCAGTTCTTTGGGGACTGCTGCTGACAGAGTCTGTATTCCAAATGTCACAGAATGTGTTGCCACGGCAAAGTTGTGCTTTGGTGCAAGTAAAGTTCCCAGCTTGCCTGTGCGTGCAAGGTTGACGTGTAGTCCAAGATGTCCGAGACTGCAGACTTTCCAGGGTAGGACTTCGAGATATGCTGTGCATGGCACAGAACCCTGGAGGCTTCTGGGATGTGAGCAGGTTCTCTAGAAGGTGCATCACGTTCTTCATATCCTTACTTAATTGTGAGACTTCTTGAGTTAAAGTTGTCACCTGTTATGGCAGGGCAAAACATCACAGTATTTAGGTAGTCGTGCCTGAAATACACATATACACACCCTTTTTCCTTCCAACAATATCAGCTTAAATCTGTGGCACTGTGTCTTTGCTTTAAAGAAATATGCTCTACTAATATATGTGTGGGAAACAGTCCATACATCTGCTTTACCACAGCTACATCTTACACCTCATGTGGCATATTGAAATAACGAAAGCAACTCAATAAATGCTTTGTAGCATTTTGTAGGCATAATTCACCTGATTTTAAATTATACTCTCTCTATAAAGAATGTCCTTAGAGTCAGAACTGAGATGATTTCCAGGGACAATGACATCAATAGCTTCTTGATAAGTCATTAAATATTTTAACGAACAAACCTTTTTCTTAACGTATTTTAGAGAGATGAATGGTACAAAATTGAGCTAATTGATATCTTGCTCAGAAATACAGTTATGAAGTATACTGCTGTCTTCACAGTAAAAGAAACTCATACCCAAAGTTGTCGGATGCAAGTAGTAGTTATAATCCAGTGGACTACTACTAAAACCAAAACCAACCAACCAAAAATAAGAAAAGAAACTGGAAACTCTAAAAACCACTTGCTGCTGCTAAACGTGTAAACAGTATAAAAGCCTGTGAGACAGTTTGCTTCCATGCAGGTATGTTTATGCAAAAGGAAGAATCATATTTTCTATTAGACTTTTTTTTTTATGCTGAAACCACTGATAGCATCCAGTTAATTACATTAATTATATGAAGTCTTTAATCTCCCCAAAACTGCTGGTTTGTATGGGGATCAGATTAACAAGTTCTGAAGCTGTGTTTTAAAGTGAATTGTTACATGAACATTAACGGGGACATTTGTTAGAATATTATAAGGACATTTTGGGAAATGAAAAGCCTAACAAAAACATAAGTGACCTGCTCACCAGTTAAATGTGTGTGTCTTTCCTTTTCCTTTTTTAAGGAAAAGTTTGTAGGAAGTTAAAATCAGTCTAACCTATCAAGAAGTAGAAATGACCTTTGTCTCCATGGTAGCTAATCAATCTATTTTAGGTCAAACCACTGTCATTACCGTTAAAATAGAGTTTCTCATACTGGTACGAGTGAAAGTATTTTGTTGAAAAAAAAGACATGGCTGCATATTTACGTTCAGAAGGACAAACCCCCTGTCAAAAAGAAAAAAGCTAACTTCTTTTGCCCTGAAGTAAAGACACCACTGATCAGGTGCCCTAAACTGATTAATTTTCATGTAATCAGAAATAGAAATACAATTTTCATTTTTCTGACAGGATAGTTCCAAAGAAATCTGCTGGAAAGAAATTTTCAAAATCTGAGTTTGACTGCATTACAACAGGTACAATAATTATAAATAAATGTTACATTAGAAGGGAAGTAGGAAGTTCCAGTACAGTTCCTATATGTCTTTTCATTTCTCTCTGGGCTAAGAGTTCAAACCCATTGTATTGTTTCATGGTTTTGTAATGATCACACACCCCTGGAGGGAAAATGCTTGAAGGGAGGTAGCCCCTGAGTTACATTACAGGATCCTCTCTCTGTCTCTCCACTTCCCTCTCTTTCTGCCCTGTTACCTTATTAACTCAAGCTAAACAGAAAATAATCATGGGATCTTCTTCTGCCAGCTGAGATCACTTGAATGCCTGGTAGCTCATTTGAACTTCAGTTAATGTGAGGGATTAAAATATGTTAGGAAGGTGATTTGTGGACAGAATTCCTGTGAGGTCAGAGCAGCCAGAGAAGGCTCTCGGTACTGTCAGATGGTAAGGAAGCACACCGTGAGATTTCTGGACAAATCAAGAGCTTCTGTGGTCCATTGGGGGCTGGGAGATGTCATTGCAAAACCTCTAAAACCTTTTTGGGAAGAAAGAGGGAAGAAGGACAGCTAAACCCATGGTTACCTAGGTTCAGTGATTGTCAGTTCTATTTAAGGGCCGTTACTGGCCCCTGCTCCCAGCAGAAAAAGCAAGTTTTCTGTGCCTAATTTCCCAACTTGCATCCATTTTACAGGGCTTTCTGCAGTCATTCAGGTAGGAAGATTGATAATGCCTTATGAGTATGCTCCTTACCCAAAATACGAACGCTGTGTGAAAAATTCTGCAGCTTTAAAATGTCTTTTTATGGTTTGTTCTATGTTTTTTCCTTCTATTTCCAATTACTTAAAGGTTTTTTAAAATTTTAGTTATTCTTCAACATGTTTCTTTTGCCGATTCGTTGAGACACTACAGCAAAAATCAATCCCAGCATCAGTACCTGTGGCAGTCCTGAGTTTTTGTTAATTACAACTTGCTCTGGTGCCCAGATACTATTTTTGATTTATCAGCTAGCTCCTAGAGTGCTGTCTTCTCATAAGCTTGCTCTTGCCACAGTCATAGGAGCTGACCTGATAAACCAGCCTTTGATGTATGCTTTAACAGTTTCCAGTAGTATGATGGCTTAAGATCTGAAGTAGTTCTGCCAAATTTCATTAGAAATTGACGACCATTTAGTAAGATCTCTTTGGACTGATACTGCTGGACACATAGGCAAAGCAAACATGTAATTTTCTGGATCATTTAAAACCTTTTCTGGATTTTGCAAACTGTTAAATTTACCAGATTAAACCTCCAATATCTGTGCTACTATAAATTACCATCTATCTCTGCATTATTATATGCCTATATAATATACTATTATTGCTATTATTAATACTGTACTGTTTATGCTATCCTTTTGACACCCTGCAGAGATTCTTGAGTAGATGCATATAGGCAGGTGTAACAGGGGACAATTTTATCAATAATGTTAACAATTTCACAGTGCTCCAGAAAGTACAGAAGAACAGAGATAGAAAGCAAAAGAAATTTTAGTCTATGAACAGAAATTGAATACAGCAGAGTTTTGTCCTGAGTGAAAGGACTAATTCCTTGCGTGCTGGTAAGGCTATTTTCAGGAGTTCAGTGATTATTTCTAGGCAATACAGCTAGTTGTACAAATGGTTCCTGCTGTGCTAGGCAGACAGCTTTAAAATGATCTGTGAGATCCTAAATATAGTTGAAATGCTGCCTTAACAGTTTCTAGGGCTTGAAAAAGGTACTGCAGTGTTTCCTGATATAGAAACTGGGATATAGACAGATTTAACTTGAATTAGGAAGAGGTGCTTCTCAGTCTAGTTAAACTCAATATGTTGGTACCATTTTAGCAGACTCTGTTGTAAAGAAAGAATATCTTTCAAAACAGAGGTTAAAAACTCAGGTGTGGTTTGGTGTGGGGTTTTTTGTTGTTTTTTTTTTTTTTTTTAAATATGGACATTTAACATATGCATATGGACTTTTCCGATGCCCTGACCAACATAAGTTTTAGTAGATGTATTTTGAACTTCCAAATTACTACAACCTTTTCAGTAGAAAGAGTATTTTTCTTTACTACCAGTGTTAAATTGTTGTGCAGTTTGAATACTTTGCTCCATGTAATTAGGTGGGAATGGAGGTGATTGTATTTAAACCTTTCCATAAAAGTGATGAAAACCTCTAAATAACATAAGGTGATGATGGTGATTATTGCTTTGTTTAAATGATACTGGCTGAACAGGTTTCTTTGGTTTTTTTCATTATATATTCCAGCATTTACTTTTTTTTTTTAATGTTCTGTTTTCTACTAGGATGCATATCTCTCATCACTGTTCTTGGATAAATCTGGAATAAGCTTTTTTTTCTGATTAGAAGCCTAATACATCAGTATTTTTTCGTCTCTGTGGTTTACTACTTTTTAAATTCAAACTTCATTCAGACATCTTCCTACCATGACTCTTTCTGAAAACTCAAAGAAGTGATGAACAAGAAAATGTGCTGCTTGATAAAGTAAAATTGTATTTTGGCAATGCAGGGATGATGCCTGGTTTGCACTGGATATGGCAGTTTCTCTATTCCCTTGCTTGGTGTTTCATTGCTGCTTCTGTTGTGATGCTTCTTAAAGTCAAAGAGACATTCAGCCAGAGTGAGTTGTCTCTCAAGGCTCAGATTAATGAGCTGCTGATACTCTGTTTCCCAGTAAGTGCACTGTTGAATGAATGAAATGAGAACTGAGTGGAGACAGACGTTTCACTGATCATCTATTAGCATCTCTGTGGCCATTGGTACTATGGTGACAGATATCTCTGATTTAATGGTACTTTAGGAATAAAGCTAGTTGCAGAAGAAAAAAGAAAATATCCAGCGCAGTTAATCTGAGTTCAGATTAAATATATAGGATTTGTGTGCAATGATGTGATGGCTCAGTTCTAGAGAAATAAATCCAGAAATCTGCAGGGCTGTGAAATTGGCTTTATCATGTAGGAGTAGAATAAAATTTTCTGGTTTCTCTGCTGACTCACCAGTCAGCTCTCGGGTAGTTCCAGGGCAACCAATCTGTCTGGGTAAATTAGGACACTAAGATTATTGCTATTAAACAAGTAAGGGCAGAACAGAAAAGTATAAAGGACTAGACAATTGAAGTGTATTCAAGTCAACAGGACTCCTATGAAAGTCAGTCTGGAAAAAGGGTTCCCTAACTGCAGTTCTAATAATAATTGGTGGCTCTTTGTTGTTGGATGTGGATGTTGGCGTAGAATCAGGACAGCTTCAAGGACTTAAAGTATCAGGGACAAACTGACTGACTAGCTACTGACTGAGACCAAACAGAGGATTATGGAAATCCCAGGTGGCTGGGACAAGAGAAGCTGTTAATATATACTGTTGAAAGAAAGGCTGAGGTTTTATATATGATATTGGGCAAAAATATTAAGTAAATAATTTCTATAAGCACCTAAAGGAATAGCTAAAAAAGAACGGGCAACATAATATTTCCCAAGAATAAACTGTGGCAAAACAATGTAATCCTCTTCTTTAATTGAAAAGCTGGTTTAAAAGATAAGAAGGAAATTGTAGATGTAAAAAAATATATATATCTATCTTGTCAGAAGACTTCTCAGATGTTTCTGTCCATGTGACATTCTTCTAAATCTGCTAAGAAAATATGACCAAGGTTTACTCACTATGAGTTGGATTTATATTTGGTGGGAATGGGTTATGATCAGTGGTTGGTGTCATCCATGGACATTTCAAGCCACTCTTTTTAGCAGCCCATCTTGATCTGTTTTTATTTAATGTTTATTTTCAATGGCTAAATGCAATTCATGCTCACTTTTAAATATCAGTAACATGAAATTCAACGAAGATAAATGTTAAATGTTACATCTGCAGAGAAAATGTCAGAGGCGTGAATCTAAGTACAATATTCTGCCTATGCATAATATTATAGAATAATGTTGGTGGAGTTTTGCTGAATGACACTTTGCAGGCATTAATCATGCTCCCAGGATATCTGAACAGCATTTTATGTTTTTTGTTGGACACAGAAAGGGGTTTCTTTTCACTAGGAATTACTTAGGCTGGTGAGGCTTGAGATCATGTACTTTATCAGTGACTTAAAAGATCTGACTAAAGACAATACAAAAGAAAATGCTACCAATGGAGAATTTTAGAAAATGTGATGGGAAAAGAAAAGCAGAAGGAATTTGGTTTGTTGAGATCTGCTCGAACAATATGTTTCCTGTGTAAATTGGTTTTAGAATGAGAATGGCAGTCAGCTTTTTCTTATGTCTTCTACACAGAAAAGAAAAAGCAGTGAACTTGCATACCAACAGAATTTTACATTTAGATGTTGGGAAAATAGATCTTTTCAGTACAGGAGGGTTTTGAAATGCTTGTTAGAGAGTTAGCTAGATAATCTGTTGTGGTAGTAATATTTTTTATTCAAATCTGAAATCAGCTTCTGGTGCCCCGTTGATTTTTATGCTGCATGGCTTCCTCTCTTGATTAATTTCATTGTCTCAGATGTCTTTCCACCAATGAAAAGTAAAAGAAAGACTCCACAGCATATAGGAGCTATGCCACGTATGTGCTATATGTCCTACTTGAAATTAACCTAAACCTTAGTGTATCAGCCATTTTTGTTACCTTCATCTGTCAATAGCTATTAAGCTAACACTAAAAGAAAGAAAAAAATACCTGGAAAGGCTACTGTGCAATCATCAAAGTACAAGAGCAGGGAGAGACAAAAACCCAACAAGGTAAGAGGAGTTCTTTGGAAACATGAATATCAGTGCTAAGCAGAAAATATATTTTGACACATCTCAGTAGACAAAAATGTATTTACTTGCTGTTTATGGTTTAGAAAGCTTTTATTTCTTAACACAAATAATACTAGGTTTTATACCTTGACTTTCATTCTAAATTTACATAGCTAAAATCCAAAATGGATGGATTAGTTTTCATCATCAATAAATGTCATTGATTCACTTTTTGTCACATTTTTCTTGGCTGAAGTATGTTTTCCAAAAAAACCTATTGGGATAGCCTTGCTGCAAAATAATTTCTCTCATGTGATAATATAGTTATGAACTTGTTACAAAGAAAATATGTTTGTAATTACTGTGAGTGAGAGGATTTCTTCGTGTGAGATCTCAAGCTGCAAATTGAACTTCAGTAGTATATCCCCTATGTAAAACTGAAGGCCCGATTACTAAATCTTTTTCATTGGCATTGATTATAAAATTACTATTTCCATTGTGTGCATACGTTTTAGTATTAAGGAGAATGTTTCGCTTAAAAAAAAGAATACTTTTTTCCTGTCCTGTGAGGAGAATGAGATTGATTTTTGGCAGCTGGATGCGAATTCTGTTTTCAAATAATCTTTTTATAAAACCTCTATAGGCGATTTGGAAAATAACCATATTTATTTAGGATTGTTCCTTTTGTTAGACGAAAGTGAAATATCCCTGTGAATGCGTTTTCTCTGTTCCAAGTGCCAAATGCTTAGAGTATTTTAAGCACTTGCATCTAAAACCCCTACAATTAAAAATAGCTGAATTTCTACTAAGTGCTCAAACATGCAGCTAAAGAAAAGGCAATTTTCTAGTACAAAAGCTGACCCTATTCATATTTCCTTCTGTTTGTTTGTTTTTCAGTTGAATGGGAGAAATGTGAGTACTCTGTTCATTATACTGTTTCAGTGCTGTAATTGTAGGGTCTACTGATGTGTTAAAGTATGAAATTAGCCCCCAAATTCTGAAACTGAAAGAGGCTATGATGGAGCTGGGTCTTATATGTGAAAAAAGGGGACATGGCAAAGAAATCTGAGTTTGTCTGCATGCACTGCGCAAGATGCCCTGTACATCTGAGCATGAAATCATGTACCTGTGTCATTGCATGTAGAACATGTACATGTGCACTCTGAAGGCCTGATTACTAAATTTATTACTAAACTCATGGGAGAAAAATTATGACTAAAATGTGGATATTTTCTTATTTTTATTTGATCTGTGTTTTAAATCAGGTTTGGGTTTTGCACATTGAATCAAAGTAGAAGTCTTTCCATGTTCTTTTCATTCAGTTACATTCAAATGATGGAGAGCTAAAAGCCTAATGGGATACAGACAACGGGACAGTGATAGGCAGGTGCTTTAATCTAGACTTATGGCCACCAGTATATCTCAGAAAATCTGCTTAGTGGTTTCCTATTTTTACTTCTGTGCTCCTCAGTAGTTATGTATGATTGCACCAGGTAAATGGTGCCTCTGAAAAAATGCTGAATGCTTAGATACAGTGATCTGATCAGTCTTTGCAGGCAAATGCATTGGAAAGACCAGGTTGGGTGTACAGATCTCTGCAAAGGAAGGATGCATACTCTTAAGGCAGAAGACCTATTCTGAAATTCTTGCTCTGCCTAATTTGAAACGGGTCTTTGAATCAAGCTTTCCCCAGCTCAGGAAATGAGCCATACTGTTGGGTATTCAGTTGCTTAATCTTGAATCTATTGCTTAAATAATTGCATTTCTACAGGAGCAAGTACCTGAACCTTAACTCTCTTGCCTGCCACATACTGAACATACCGAACTATAATGAAAGTCATGCCTTTATTATTCTGTGATCATTTAGACTAAGTGCTACAGGCAAATAGGGTAGGAAATTAAGTAGCCCTGTTCCACTCCACCTTGCAATACTGAACCGGAGGGAAATTCCCTTTATCAGCTTGGATCTCATGCAAGCTCAAAATGACCAGTGAGGTTAGGCGAGGGAATGAAGAAGCTGAGTAACCAGCTGAGCAGCCAAACCCAAGAGCTATAGAATATGTCTGGGATGTGTTCAAGTTTTTCTCACGTTGCCTAATAAAGTGGCAGTGCTGACTTTGGACCCCACCCTCCTTAGAGGAATTCTGTGCATCCATTAGTCCTAAAGTTAATTAACAAACTCAGAAGTTCAATCAAGGCTCTGTCTTCTGTTAGTCCCGTTCTTAGGTACATGAACTTTCCTTTGGGTTATGTAGTGAATGTCATATGCCTAAAATACTGCCAAGAGCTCCACTGGATATCTAAGCTGGGTATAGCTTGTTTTGTGGAATTATCTCTGGGGTAACTGCTTTGCTTTGCTTTGCTAACAACAGACTGTATTGAATGTCTGAATGGGAAGATGAATGTCTTTGTTCCCCCAATGAAAAGTTGAAATGTTTTTAAGCTAACTAGTGAACTGTTGTAATACAATTGCCTTTCATGAAAGCAGTTATTTTTGCATTTGTTGATTGACTTCTGATCTCCACTGGAAAATGTATTAATGATAGTGTTTGCTGCTGTTGGCTACTTGTGACCTGTTTTCTCATACTTTCCCTTTCAGGAGCAGGCTGCATGTCATAACAGAGAAGTTAATTTCTAACTCTGTCCGTATTTTATTTACTCCTGGCAGTCTACTGCAGCATCAGTCATTATTCTTCCATTAATGGTCATCATCGAGTGATGGAATGATGAAAACACTGGGCCTACAAGTGTTGTTCAATACTTAAGGTAACAACAAAAAACCCAAGGAACAGCTAGTATTCCAGCAAGGCTACTTATAGACTCATTTGGGTAAGTACCAAGTCAGTATTGTCAGTTCAGAACTCCAGATGGGACACGTTTGCAATTAAGCAGCCTCATAGTCATGTCATGCAGTTTTTTCAGTGTAACTTTTGATCCACGGGAGGACTTGAAGGTTGCCCATCTGTCTCTGGGATAAGCACAGAATGTTACCTATGAAACCTAAATCTACACTATGTTAGAATTGCTCCTCATGCTTTTTTTTATGTCTCAGTCCAATATTTGTTCTTATTGTATGCCCATGCATTGTTGCATCAAATTGAGAATTCTCATGTATATAAATGTTTCTGTGTAAATTCTAACTGGCTTGGTCAGAATGGAGAACGCTGGTTTCTTTGCTAGGGGACTTAGAAAATATGAGCTTAGAAAGTAGAGCACAGTCCTTCCAAGTAGTGCAAGGCACCGCCAACAATCTACATTAGTGTAGACATGTTTAAGATGAAGATGTACTTTAATTTACTCTATGCTGTATAAAGTACATTACATAATCTTAGAGATACTGCAAAGTTGAAATACTTTTTCCCTTAGCTTCCTAGACTGTCTGGTGTGTTTTCCAGAGTGTAGGGTTTTCTATACTCATTCGTGTAGCCTCATGTAGTTCTATAATCTTCTATAAGTTCTATGAGGTTCCGTAATCAGAGAAAGATATCTTTCTTTGCTGTGACTAAACATTAAACATTAAGTGCAACTATTTTCAGAATTTTTATCAACATTATTGTGTTACTTATATCTCCTAGTTGCATTATTATTAATTTTATCACTAACCAGGCTAGATGTAAATCAATTCTGCTGTTGCCAAAAGATGTCTAAACCTACCACAACCTTTGGTTTCTGGTTTTAATACTCGGCATTTGATGTTGGTGCAGGCCCTAGTCAGTTATGCAGTGTGAAAACAAATTCTGTCTCACACTTCAAGCTAGCAAGACTCCAGAACTTGACGGTACTCTTTTTAGATCTCCAGAGATTCTCTTCCTCTTATAGGACTCCTAATACTTGCTCAACAGACAAAGACTATAGATGAACCAACTTCTTTCACGCTCCTGTGGAAAGAAAGACCTGCTGGTGATGACTTCTTTTTGTCTAAAAAGCTAATGGTTGACTTGTTTAATCAAGAATTTGTGGTTCAAATCTACCTCTATCCCAGGAGAAGCTGCAGAAATCTTGGAAGGTAAGCATCTCTTACTTTAAGTCTCACAGGTAGCGTAATATGTGAAAAAATGGACTGATACCTCCTCCTCAATTTTAAAAGAGTGAACCATATTCAGAACAGTGAAAAGATTTTGGATTCTCTTTCCCTGTGTGGAAACTTTACTGTTTTACTGCATGTGGTTGTAGTTCTTTTATGTTTGTGTGAGCAAGCAAGTTGCATAACATTTTGTTCAGATAGTGTTAGCAGGGAAAAGTGAAGATTGTGCTTGGAGGGAAATTACCTTCAGTATGTTTGTATTTGTTTTTTGGTTTTTTTTTTTTCCTTCTTTTATTTAGCATACTTCCCTGTTCCAAGATTTATTGCTTTTCACTAGAAAAGCGACAACAAGCCCAGAACTATTGCAGTTGAAATTCTGGTTAATCCACAAGATGCCTGCCTTAGCCCATCTCCCAGCACAATGTATTTTCCAATTGCCTCTTGCAGATAACCACCTAATACATCTTCATATTTTAAAAATAGCTGTTGCTTTCAAAATCAAAAGGGATGAATCAATATGACTTGTCTGTTTCAGAAGTATTGCATAGGAAATCTAATCTTCTATTGTAATAGTGTTGTCAATGACCATCTTAGAGATATTTTCGAGTTCTTTCACCAAGCTTTACAATAAACAGTAGTCAGTGGGGCATGAGACTTTTATCTGAACTCTACTGTTTGACATACAAATGAGGTGATGCATTCATAGTGACTAACTAAGCATGAATGCACTCTTGGTTTAGGACATTTAAGTTATCTGACCAAGTTAACCTGACCCAGGATGAAAGAGGTTCACAAGCCAAATACTTCATATATTGAAATAAAAAATAACTAGATTAAGCGTGTACAATATAGAAGGAAAAGTAAAATAAAACTTGACGTTTCTGGTAACCAAAGTGATTAGGAGAAAAAAAAGAAGTGAAACCATGTGTTTGCATTTATCTAAATGTTTCCTCATGTGGAATCATAAGAAATTGTCTCTAATCTCTTCATACTGAAAGACAGAGTCTGTGGGAACAGATTTTAGTGTTGCAGTACAACTGTGAAGTTAAAGTCTGATTCTTTCACCTGGTTAGCCAAAGTACTGCAGTGGCTGGGTATACGAAACAGTTTAGCCAGAGAATGTCTCCTCTTTTGTGTTGGATTGATAGTCAATTACAGGTTTGAAGTTATTAGAAAGGAAGAACAAAAAGTACCACTGAACAATATTGGCCCTGCATTCCTCTGATCATATTGCTTGAGCAGGAACAGATGAACTTCTGTTTCATTCTGAACAGGTGATTTGACAGGTTTGATGTGAATTTGAACATGACTGAATTTGCATTTCTTTCAAGGAAATTCTCCAAAAGCATAGCATTCACCCAGACAAGAAAAGTTGGAAGAAGCAGCTTGGGGAAAGACGACAGATCCATAAGAGGATAAATCCCAAGAAAATTAGATACGCTAACTATACTACCTTACTTTGGTTTTAGCTCTAGCACATGACACCAACTTTTATATAGCTTTCATGAAGAAAATTAATCTTGGAAAGAGTCAAAAGCCCCACACTGCCCTAAATGTAGGAACCCTATCTAGTTTTGCTAACTCATTTATCACACGTTTACCATATTCCCAAGTTTTCTGAGTTTTCTCTAGCATTCCTTGAATCCTTGTTAATATTCTCCAACCCACACAAAAGCTCATTACCTCATTATTAAGCCTGCTGATCTGCTGTTTGGTCTCTTCTGCTTTGATAACAAGCACAGCAGCACCAATTTCGGCCTCTGAAAACAATTCAAATGCATACAAATGAGAGAAGTATAGTAACTTGGAAACAGCAATGCTATTCTTGCACTTACCCAATGCTTTAACTTTAAACCTAGCTTGCACTTGGATCGAATAAAAATAAAATCTTATGTTTAATGTTCAGTGTATAATGTGTAAAAAAAGTATGATGACTGAAATTCATACTGGTCTCTTCAGTCTGAACCAGAAAGGACTAAAAATGACAGTTCTTGTGCTGTGTGACATGTCAACTGATTTCAAAAATCATAGATACAATTAAGCTTCTATTATTATTTTTCTGTTTGGCTTTAAGGAGAACAAGATGTGTCCTAATAGCCTCCATGCAAAAGGTACATAACTATTTGAGGACTGTTTAGTCATAAAAGGAGGGATGTTAGAAACAGTCAGGGCTGCACTAGTTCTGTCACTTCAGTATTAGTCCATTGGTCTTTGTCTCTGGTTGTTTTTTTTTTCCTCCCATGTTGACATGCTCTGTTCCTCCTCCTGTGCTATTTTATCAATCTTCTCAGAGTGTAGGTCATTTAAGGCTTCCCAAAACCTCTTGCTATTCAAGGTTTTCACTCTCTTATTTCTAAAACTCTAGGTACTTCAGTACTCTTCTGCTGCTGTAAATAACAAAAATTCAGAGCTGGGTTAACATATGGCCTTTATTTTTACTTATTTGGTATTAGAATGTTTTTATGTTAAATTTTGTCCTTGTGTTTAGCAGCCTTCATGCCCAGAGGTCTGGGAGCATAAGGCTCCTGGCTAGTCCTACAATATTGCTGGTAAATTATAATGCACGAAAATACAGTACTCTTCAACAAATGGCCTTCAGAACTCTGTTGTATTTTTCTACAGTACCAGTTGTGATACTGAAATTATACTGAAAGCATGGATATATGTTGAATCTATTTATGCCACTTTGAGACCTGAAGAAACAAAAGGCAGCAAAAAGCGGTTATGAAAACTGTTTTCTCTAAAGAGTGATTTTCCCAGGCAAAACTCACCTCCAATTGTAGGAGATAACCTGGATTCCTGCCTGAGTTGATCAGAGCTGAAGTCAAAAGTTTGGCCTTCCTCATTATGGTTTCCATCTTCAATCCCATCAACAATTCTGTTGAGAAAAATTGCAGTGATGGAGCAGTTTCATAACAGCTTCATAAATATCACGTTCATAATTATGTTGTCAAAATGACTCCTAAAGGGCACATTTTTAGTCAATGGTAGATTTTGCACAATAAGTTTAGAAAAAAGTAAAAGCTATCATAGTGGTGTAACTTCTTGTGAGTCACTAAAAATAAAACTTACTGTTAGATGAAGGAATGTGAGGTCAAACATAATTAACTGAAGTTTAAAAATGTTCATGGCTTCTGCAGTATATTCTGGCTCCTAACAACACCTGAACTGAACACTGTTTGCTTTTCCTATCTAAAGTAATCTGTTGTCATTCACATGCAAAGTAAAGATGCTTCACTATGCTGTGAAGTTTAAATCTTCCTGCACCTAACAGTCAGGCTTTTGTATTAGGCTTACCTAGGCAGAGCTTTTTTTTTTGTATTTTGTATTAGGCTTACCTAATATATATATTATATATAAATAATATATTTATGAAAGCATCTCTGTAAACCACAGTCAAATGTGTCGTTGCCATGCAAATAGCTATTCTGGAATCCAGTTCAAACTGACTAGCTCAGACAGGGCAATCTTGTTTGCAAATTGAGTATAGGAAGATGTGTAGATGAGCCTGCAATGTCCCAGTTGTGATAGTGTTGGTATTGGACCTAAATACTAGAAAATGCATCTTTGTCCATTATTTTTACTTGTGCATTGCAGTTGACCTCCAATTTGCAGTGTCAAGAAATCCAAAGAAAAAAAAAAAGAGCAGCATTTTATACAATAATCAAGTGCTGTGTACAAAGAATAAAAAAAACTGGTATCAGATAGAGGAATCAATGCACCTTCCTAAAATATATATAATTATGAATAATTTTGTTCTCATTTATAACACATCGTGGTATAAAGAGAAGTGTTTTAAAGTCAATGGCAAAAGCTGCCAGTTGATAGACATGATAGTGTCAATTTCTTGTTTTGTCCAGGCACAAGATTCAGAATTTGTCTTAAGAGTAGGCAGATGAGGAAAATACTAGACTGGAAGGGCTAAAGCAATCAGGTTTTGGCCTCTCAGTCAATGGTGATAACTTTGTGATGATGGAAATCAGACTTTCTGTCTAATAAGGATATTGTCAAGCAAACCTCTTGACTGGAAAAGTTTGGAGAAAGGAAGAACAGACAACACATATCTGTGATGTATTGGGCTTGAAAGACCCATGTAACTTAAAGGTCTGTGCACATACCATACATTTTTGTCATTATTGGCTCTTCATGCGGGTTTAGGGCTCTATGTCATGTCTGAGTATTCATGGCGCCAGCTGGATATTACTAGACTTCACTCTAGTCTCAACCACCCTCTGGGGGGAGATGAGACTCAAATGTGGTGCTAGAGCTGCTAGCTGCTTTGGCCTATGCTGTTATCTGCAGCTGAAAACCTGAACGATTACTTTGTTTGAAATTTGCTATAAAACCTATTTAATGTCATCAGGCCTCACTGCTGCAAAAGGCAAATTTTAAACACCAATATCCCGTTTTGTAGAGATTTCTAATTACACAAAATGCTAACATTTTAACTGCCTTTAAAGCACACAAGGGAATACCTAGTCAGACGTGACTTGGAATTTATAGATGCTATATTCTTTAAAGTGTTTAAAGACTCAAACTATAAAGAACCCCTACTAGCAAAAATATCTAGTTTTGGAGAGCTAAAAGGCAGGCTTCTATGTGGGAAATACGTAATGGGCAAGATACTTATTCATATACAAGGAACCAGCTGTGGAGTGACATAATCTAGTGAGCTGAAAAAATGAGGGAAAAAAAGTAATTGGTAAGTCTCACCCCTTCCTGAATTACCTATTGTACAGCCCTGAATCTTATCCTGGAGAGACACACTTCTACTCCTAGAAGCCAAAAAGTCAGAAAAGATTAACACGTAATGTGTTCTATCCAGCCAATTAGGGCTAAAGTGCACTTGTGCATGTGGGTCTGAGGAGATTTGAATGCATAAATGTCTCCTCCCAACACTGTCTTTATTATCGCTTACATTTTCTTCCTTTTGATGCTCTTTTACTTCAGAGGCAGTACCCAAAAAGTGATTGGAAAGACTCTGACTGTATCCTAGAAGCTAGGATGCTAGCTTCTATTCCTAGCGCCAAAACCTATTTAAGTACCAGTCTCTGAGCTTTATTGCCTTCACTGTGGTGTACAAGGAAAGAACCTGAAGAACCAGTGAAGAGTTCTGGTTGGCTTTGTGTGGGGAACATCCACAATAGAACAAGTTTCTTAAGCAGACGAAGCACAGTCTCAACAAACTGTGGCTATACACCTCACAACTGCACTGACTGGACATTTAAGCCAGTCTTTCCATTCCTTTACACTGCTGTCCAACAGCAAACAAAACCGAGGATCTTAATTAAGGTCTTATTTTCCCTGTAATACTTACTAACAAACATTTAAGGCTCTTTATAAAGGGGTTTTAACTTGTCAGTTTAAATGTTCTAATAATATAAACTCATTCTGGAAATAATATGAAAGCATTTTGGCTGGAAAACAAAGTCTGAAACACACACGTATCTTGGGCCAATTTTCCATCCTATTGACAGGTTTATTGTACAGCTATCAAATTATGAATGAAAATAGGAAATAATAATGCACGTAACAATACTTGTCGCACATTTGCTCTTGCAGCCTTGGGTGCCAATGCCTGGCTGAATGTGTTCAGAACAGTAATGAGCAAGATTACATTTCAGCAGAAAATATGAAAGGCAGCTTCTCCCTGAATTACTACTTATTATGCAAATGATAATGACCTTTACTCATAGCTGACCTGAACCTAATTCATATTAGATCTATGAAAGAAATGAGAAAATACCCACTATGTATTTCAATTTTGCTACTGTAGAAGCTGGTTTTTCCACACATCTTCACCTGTATTGACAAAACTAAAATCCGTTTGTATCGTGTTCCTGTTTGAACTGTAAATGTACACTGATCAAATAAATGATGAGGGGGAAAGAATCCTATATAGTCTTCAATGTCCTTTTTGTGATTGCGTCCTTAGGGACAGATATCCCGACAGAGCTAAACAAATATTGGTCAAGCTATGGCTATTTCATGTTTGCAATGGCAAGTTGCTGAAGCTACCATCCTGCCTCTAGTGAATAAAGGAAGTTCTTGAACATGTGAAACACTTCAAATTATATAAACTAAAACTTGAACTGGAAGATCAACTGTTGTAGCTCCTCCTATGTGAAAAAAAACCAGCTATGATTTCTGTAAAGAACTGATCCCAAAACTCTTGGGTAATAGTTAATTATTACATTGCATTAATTTAGAAATAAGATACATAAATCATCTTCCAAGTAAAATACAAATAAATTAATATATTTTAAATTATACACTAATAATGCCACAATAGACTATTATATGACTTTTGTTTATGCCAAATGTCACAGCAAACCAGATTTTCTCAACTCCATATTTACTCTCCACATAACTTGCATTATAGGGTTTCCTTTCTCTAATGTAAAGAGCCTAAGTGTTTTCTAAAATTGCTAAGCAATAGTTTTACATTATAGTGCCCTACTCCAGTAATTTTTGTATTTGTACAGCTATGCTGTATTATCATCTACTTGTTTTCTAAACTCCTGTCTGATGGATTCAGAATACTTCACAGTGCTGTTGTGGGAATGCATATTATTATAGGTGGACAAAATGTTACCATAACACCAGACTTTTCAAATAGTAATTTTCATAATTGCTCAGTACTTTCCCTTTTAACTGCTAGAAACACTTTATTTTGCAATAAAGTCCTAAAGTCATAACATCCTGCATAATGTGTAATAGTTCCTACAATAAGAGAACAACTTCTTTGTGGGATGAAGAAAAGTATCAAGTATTAAAGAAAAAGAAATGTTTTATAGTGTTGCAATCATGGTATTTTAAATAAGAGTTAAATGATAGAGAAGAAAATAACCATTCATAACTCTTACCTTGGGCTCAGGTCAGGTGGACCACCGGTGGTCAGTGCTGAAAAGTGTAACATAAGGTTCTTCTCCTTCCTTCTGGAGTAATGGATCTCTGTTTCATGTTTGATTCTTGAGGGGTTTGAACTGCAAGCACGGATGGGTGAATGAAAGGGCACCGTTCCTGAGGCCAACTGCTTCAAGTTTCTCCCTAGGTGGGTTTTATTGCTTCCAGCATTCTTCTGCTGAGAGCAATTTGTGTTTCTTGTATGGATTGGTGAAAGGATGCCATTCTCTTCTTCTCCCTCTTCTTCTTCATCTTCATCTTCCACAATTGAAGGGAGTCTCTTCTTTATATTTCCATTTCCCTTCAGCTCTGTCTAAAATAACAGACAATATACACTAGCACAAAATTCAGAGCATGATGTTTCAGAAACACAATTTCTTCTGGTAGTCATCCTGAAACAAACACAGATCTAGCACAGCTTTCATTTCTCATTAGAGATAGGTCTTTTGGAACTCCTCCATAGCTTCCCTCCTCAACTATGGCTGTATGTGCATACATGAGAAAAATACAAACAAATCAGAAAAGGTCACTACTGATATGGCCAGTAAACCCACTGCAATATGTTTTGTTATCAAGAAAGATTACAGGACTAGCTCTGTACAAGCCTGTGCCATGCGTACGCTTGAGTAGATTAATCTTGCTTTACCGAGGCATTATTTCTTTTGAATGCTACATTGCCAGACTCCTGGTAGACCATGGGAAAGAACTGAGGCTGGTAATTCATATAATTCTACATTTTCATATGGAACCATTTCTAAAGTATAAATAGCACTTACACCAGTTCACCTCAAGCCCAAACGTTATCTATATCCTTCCTAGTTGTAACTGAAACCACTGCTGGGATAGTAGGCAGATTTTTCATTTTATACAAAGCCCTGTTAATGCATCAGTGGTGTGACAGTGTCGACATCAGAATTGAGTCATTGAGAAGCAAAGCATTTTTTTTAAAAAAAAGCAATTTGAATGATTGGTGTTGGAACCAAGGGAGTTCAGAGGCAACACAGACCGGGCTCTGTACTTTACGTACTAATTAAAGCACAGTGTAAGAGAGCAATTTATTTTTTGTTGTTGTTTCATGGTAACAAAATACACTGGCCATGAGTGCCAAGATATGCCAACATGGAAGTCATGTCAGGATCAGGCCATAATTCAAGAATAGTTCAATTTATTTCCATAGCACAACTTACTGTATTTATTGGTAGTAAGTGAATGGACTAAGGCAGAATCAGGTTCCTGGTCAAATTAACAAACTCCACACATCTCGGTGAAGACTACAGCCAAATGCAACTTCATGGCTTCAGAAAAGGGTGCTATTTATCTTTTTTCAGTCTACTTTTAATCAAGCTTGATTAAGGCACTGTTAACTTTAGATAGAAAAACCTCAGATGAGCTTGTATTAGTCAAATTTCCCACATTCAGGCCAAGTAAGATCGGCTGGGTGGAAATAGAGGTTTGGGGAATATATCCAAATGTTCTAAGCCTCAATGTTTTGCAGCATAGGTTTAATTTTGCTGTGTGCTACAGCACACCCGCTGAGTGAATGCTTTTCTCTTAGTATAAGTTGACAGGTTTAGTGAATTAGGTCCTTTCCATCTGAGATTACCTGAAAAGGTAAGAATTTAAAACAATGTCAAAAAACCTGTCTATATAAAATATAATATCTTTGTTGTCAAACATAATAGCCATCTGAAGGCTGTCATGATGATCAAATTGTACAGGATCTGGCACCAATACAGCCTATAAAGGGAATAAGTGTTACCCGTATTCAAAACTTTGGCTTGGGTAAATATGTATTTAAAATGCAGGTGCTATAGTAGGATATTCCAAATCCAGCACCTGGAAGAGAAGATTATAAACTGTTACTCATAAAACGGACAGGGGCAGAACTGTCTGCAGGATGCTATTTAAAAGCTATTCTGAAACCACAGAATTCAGTTGGAGTTTTTCCAGCTTCGCTCTGGCCATAACTATGTACATGCTTCAAAGTCAAGCTTGGCATATTTAAAATGTGGCTAACATACCTGAGATAGCGTAGACTTGTTTGATAGTTTTGATATTACCTGAAAAAACAAAACAGAATAAAAAAGTAGCAAATATGTACACCTGCACAATATTGGCTTCCAAAAGCATACAAATATATAAACGAAAGCATTTATATTGATACAAGATGATAAAATAGCTGTATTTAATTAAATGGTGACATAGCACTGAACTAAAGACGCTCCTTGGAAACAGATGCTGCGAAAGAAAAAAAAATGTTTTATTGTTATTAAAAATATAGTTCCTGCAAAAATAAAATTTTAATAAAAATCTGGGTCACAGCTCCAAACCTGTGAACGAATGTAGATGGGTGAATGTACACCTGGTGGGTTTCCGTGCTGGTTTGAGGGAGTCCCGTGCAGGAACACTGCTCTGCTTTGGTCCTGCCTCTCTGTAGCTTTACCTCCTGTGCCAGCCAAACTCTTACATGCAGATGGTCTAACTAACTGTAGCATCTCTGGAGAATTTTCAAAGGCAGTGATGAAATGCAAGTGGGCTTCTTTCTGAGGGAGATACATGCCTAACATCTATTCAAGGTGATATTTTTCCTTTTTGGATTAAACAAAGTAAAACAAAAAAGAAGAAGAAAAAATTCATGCAAGTTTAATGTGTAACTACCTGTAATAAAGTCTATCAAATGCTGAATATCTGTTATGAAAATTCTGCTCTTTATTTGAATGTCCACACTTTGACCACAGGCAAGTCTCTGACAGCCCATATGCTGTATTTATAGGAAAATTTTAGTCTGCCAGATAGAATTTTCAGAAGTGATTTTCAGCTTTCCTAAACACACATGTCAAGATAAAAAGTACATAACAGCCATCAAGTTTAAACATGTAGCATAACTGTTTTTCTCTAGACTCAGGTAGAAGTTAAGCCTTTCTGGAAGTCACTGTGATTTCCCCATTTGTTTTATAAAAGTCTTCAGAACTCCTAAATACAAAAAATTTAGGCATAGATTTGGAAAAAAGAATTGTGGGGTTTTGGTTGCTTTTTTTTTTTTCTTTCTTCTTCATAAATCTTTTGGGTTAACCTGAAAACTTTTTTGTAGTTGCTGATAAAAGTGAGGGTACTAGTAGCGGTATAATATACAAATATATGATAATTAAGTCTGTGTAAGCAGAAATCCTACTGCACAATAGCCAAGCCAGTAGCAGGTGTATCAATAAGTTTAGCAATAACTTTAATAACTGCCAAACAGAACAACTGCAATAATTAAGCTATTTAAATAAAATAACAGCTGTTTTCTTCCTGAGTTAAAGTACTAGATAATACTAGTGGAGGATGAGATCTCAGATACTGAAGTCTCCCATCTTGCACTGTCATCTATGCCAATTGAAGAAATACCACCTCCTTCAAGACTCACGAGAACAGGAAATTGGAGATGTACTAAAATATTAAAGTCATATCTAGGAAGTACTAATGGACCACTTTGCACGTATGTTTAAGAAGATTAATTTTGGGGTATCAGTTTGCTTGGCTTCTAGGCACAGGTGCAATATGAATGTTAAATAGCAGCCTTAAAAGCTCCAAGCCAATCCCAAACATTAGCATCTTCACAAAGATCTTAGAAAATATGAATTTGCCTGCTGAAGGCTTTAGAAGTTACTTGTCATTTGTAATGTGGGCGAACATTTTTTCCTAAATTTGTTTTCCTCCTGAGCATGTGTTAATCCTGATTATATATCTTGAAAAGAGAAACAAAGAAATCATTATGTAGGTGTCTCCTAGATGTCCTGTGGCATTTCCCACAGCCCTAGTGGGGTCTTTCAGCTCGGTGACCCTGACCGGTAGCACCGTCCCCTGGCTGCAGGACCAATCTGCTGCCCATTGATACTCCTGCTCACAGTGTCACCCTTGTCGGCCACTGCAGCAGGGAGAACCTGGCTGCAGAGGAAACAGGGTTAGTGGCAACACTCTGTAGCCTTATGACCTTACCAAGAGAAAGGTAAAGGGATTTTTGAAAGCAGGTTGCTTTTTGCAAGGAGGGGAAGGATTGTCCTCGGAGAAAGGATATCAGAAAAGAAGGTTGGGTATGAACATGGAGCATGTGATGGGAGAAAGTACTCATCATACTTTCTTTTTCCATTTCCCCAAACTAGCCCCTTTAACCCACTGGGGACAATTTCAGTCTGGATAAACTGATATTTTTAGATGAACTCTGGACCTATAAATTATCTTTTCCATAGCACAGAACCCACAATAAAGTGTTGCAATAGTTTCTGTACTAATACACTGCAGCTTTATTTATTGCTTTTAACTTTGAACACTGTATCTTGCACACACAATACAAGGGCCTGGGCTTTATGGCTTGGTAGCTGAAAGTTGGTGAAAGAAACTAATCTGTGACCAGAGAGCATTCTCAAGTGTTTTGCTTTTAAACCTCCTCCAGCACCTCCCTTTTGCTTTCTGCAAAAGTACCATTCTCAAAGGAAAAAGAAAATATGAACAAAATACATGAACAAAGCCAGTCAAAGGGCAGTAAATGTAAGACCTTATCACACACATAACTTTACCTCTGTAAAAATGTAGTACCAGAGTACCTAGTTTCTGATCGGCTAAAAACTTTTATTTAGGGCAACACACTGGTGTAGCCTTCTAGAAAATACTTTTTTCTTATGCAAAAAGAAAGAGGATGCAAAATAGCTCACATGCTAGTCTTTTTTAAAAATAAAACCCTTAAAGGATAAGAGCTGCTGAAAGAAAAACACAGGTGTTTCCCCTGCTATGCATTAGGAAAAAAACCAAAAAAATGGATGTTAGCATGAATTATGTGAAATAATGTCGAGGAGCCTAATTCAATTTCTTATTTCAGCCCTGGTATCTCTTTATGTCTTGTGAAAACAGCTATTAAATTTAATTTCAGAAGAAGAGACAATAATAGATCATGTACCAAAAGCAGACTCATATCAAATTCTTCCACGTACATAATCTCAAATTACAATCTTGTAGTTCTTTAGTATGTTACTATATGGAACTTAAAAATTCAGTAATCTTTATCATTGCTTATTACAAGCACAAAAAGAACATTTCCCCATCTGAAAACACTGGTGGTTTGCTGTCAAAAGCCAGTGATCTGAAGATTTTTTCTAGGGTGAAGAGATAGAAGAATCTCTACCAGGAGTTGTGGCCAAATAAGATAATTTGCTGTACAATAATTCAAGATGAATTCCAATGACAAAATCCTAAAAAAAGAAATATAGCAATGCAGCTAAATTCAGGTTTAATATTTTAAATGTCCAGGTAAGTAAATTTACATTTTTGGGCTCAAAAGAATGTTATCAGCTTTTACTGGCCAGATTCCTGTTGCCTTCATGAGAAGTAGGAACAAAAATAGAAACATAATTTCACTGATTTGCTTGTAAATCTCGGGTCCTAAAATATATGAATAATTCTTTGTATCTGAGGAGTCAAAAGGCTATCAAGTTAAATCCTTTCAGGAAAGGATTTGAAATCAAACTAGAATATTAATGTTCTCAGTCAGCATTTGGAAATAGGAAAAACCCATTTAGGAGCATTGACAGAGTGGGGAAAAAAACCTGAGAATGCATGCCATATGTTCTATTCTTTGCAAATTTACTATATGGTAATGGAAAAATACAACTATGTAACAAGGGATTACTGTACTGCTGAAAAGCTTAATGCCTTGCATGTGCTCAGACCTCAGTTTTCCATAATCAGGAAAATTTTCAATGAAATATCACAAATCCTTTAAACCACAGAAGACTCAATCACTCACAAAGAGCTTCTCAGGGTAGATATGAATGTTTTATATCTACATTGACTGAGCAATTTACCACCCTCTCCCCACTTCCCCCTCCCCCCCTTTTTTTTTTAAAAAAAAAACTTTCTATAGTTCATTGGCTTGTTCCTATGTTTGCTTAGGTTTATTCCTTTTCCTTGCTTAATGGACAGATAAAGAAAACATGTTTTGCAGATGCTTTTTAAGGTCAGCATTCTCTGACCATACGCAGAGTATATTGAATGAGCAGCAAAAGCTGCACAGCAGATCTGCCACCAATATTTCACCCTAGATGACCAATAACTGAATTGCCATGAGCTCTGCAATCTTCTGTTGAGCCATTATCCTACATTATTCCTATCTTCTGAATAAATTATTAAAGCCTGTGAAGTTAGGACAAGTGTTCAATAACTGGCTGGTTGTGGTTAGCTTTGGATAAGAGTTTTGCAAATGAATACTTTCTTGGATTCAAAATTCTCATGAACTTTTATATTTACTATTAAAAGTTTAGGGTTTATATATTTCTTTAAAAGCTGGATATTAATTTCACTGCATTCATTAGCAAAATTTTTTAATTATACCTTGATTATTTCATTAACAATACAGAAATACATGCGTTTCATGTTAAAAAGGTGTCACAGAAACAAAAACTAACCTCTTTGTCACTTGCTCCAAATCAAAAATCTAAAAACTGGTAAATGTGGTTGGTATAATTTGTCATCTTTACATCTACATTCTTACCTCCCTCTACCTCTCCCAAAACAGGAGAAGAAAATAGGGTTTCAGACTGCTCCAAACATACATCTTTCATAGCAAACTTGTGCCAATAAGAATTCAGAAAAAATTAAGGAAGAGACTGTCTATAATGTCAAAAGCAGGCAAAAGGAGGAATTGTTAAAGTAGACAATAGACTCGGCACCAACTACATTGCTCTGGCAGGCTGCATTTTTAGAAAAGCTTGCAGATTACTGCAGACAAAAGATACAGTGGAGAAAATAATATTCCTACAGTTTGATTGCAGTCATGTAAAGCTTAACATAATATTAATAGAAATTACAATGAATGCTAACAACTTTCAAAGCAATAAAACTTACATGCTTAACTTCATGCAACTCCAGGGTTTCACACAGACTCACAAATATTTGCAGGACTGGCCCTGTGGATTGATATCCAATTAGACTCCTCAGCTGGAGGTTGTAGATACTGTGGAGGGGTTGCTTTTAAGTTTGTATTGTTAACTTTATCTTTTTATGTAAATAGGTGTATCTAACTTCAGAGGAGCTCTTGAAAAGAAAAGAGGAAGACAATGAAGTGGAACTTGAAAATACTTTCCCAATTAATTTTGTTACCTGCCAATTGCCTATTTCCAAGCATCCCCAATGAAGCTCACCTGCTTTAACTGGCACTCAGAGGCCAAATCAGTGGGATGAGTGTTAATGAGGAGTGACTTACTGAGGACAGCAACATATCTGTGGAGCATTTTTAAGAAACTCCAGCTTTGTCTGGCTTCCAGGGTAAACCTTACAGAGAAGGCAGCAGGTACAGGCATAATCTGTTTCCTATCTTAAAATCTGTTAGTTTGGTATTTTCTTACACAAACATTTCCTCTAGATAATGAATATTTTTCTTTTTTTGGGTGGCAACTTTATCAGTAGATTAACCTCTAGCCAATTCTCCCCGAAGGGAAAAAAAAAAAAGTGCAAATTGAGCACTCATCTGGCCCCTAGACATATTCAGAGTTAAAACTTTGGGGAAGACAGCAAACTACAGTAACTGTGAAGGGGATTTGCATGATTTGACCTCGGGGCAAGAAGCTGTGTCCTGGCATGTGAATCTGTCAGCAGAAGTCTAAGTATATAACCTTGTTAAGTAAGAAAGCAATCATAATTTCCTTCCCCTGAGATGCAATTTGTGTTTTCTATATACACCTAATACAGAAAAGCTGAGTGCATAGCTTTTTGGAGCTCTTGGCAGCTTTGTTAGTTAAGAAATTCTGCATAGGTTAGAAACTAAGACAACGTAGACCATCAATAAGTGAATAAAATTGTTACATTTTTTAAAGTACCATGATATAAACCCAAACCCACTATTGAAGAAATCCACTATCAGTTTTGCTGAAGGAATGAACTTTGTGTGATTATCAATGGAGCTTGTCCCTCACACTTATACTTACAGTATATATGTATATACTATATGCATATATTTGTTATTATAATTGTATTATTATTTACCAAAGCAGGAACTGCATTTTCAGCAGAACTCTAGTTACACTGATGTAGGTAGGTTCCATAGCTCTGGTTTTACTGAGTGAAGGTATAGATGATTAAAAAAGAAAAATATGCTGATATATATTATGTTTTTACATCCGTAAAATCTTAGACTGCATTTTTACATAAATAATTTCTATTTTTCATTTTTATATGCTTTCATATCTTTGAGCAGGGGGGTGGATCTAGATGATCTTCAGAGGTCCCTTCCAACCTCAGCTATTCTGCTGTTCTATGGTATTAAAACACTGAATTAAGTATTAAAACACTGCACTAAAAATGTTACCAGCACAATAAAAATGAGAACACATGGTTGTAGCCATGTAGAATACTTACTTGATACACAGGTTGCACTGATTACAGACTGTTTGCTCAAAGACTACACCATATTTATTTTCACACATTTCAGTATGTATCCTGAGGTTATAATGACTCTGCAAGTGTTACAGGGACTTTACCGGATAAGCCAGCTGGACATGTTCATTACATCTCAAGCTAGCCTGTGCTTTCAGAACTAATGCTTTTATAGAAGAAATTATGGTAAGTATTATCATTTCCTTTATAAATTAGTATTACTTTGCACAGAATAATAAAAGGATATATTATTGTAAGGATACTTCTAAATTTAAGGCCACTACGTGGTCATTGTTATATCAATGCAAAATAAAAGCAATTATAAAAAAAAAATCCATCCTCTAAATTTATGTAATTTTAAAGTTAAGATATATTAAGATTAATTTTATTTTCCATTTTTTCCAATGTAGAGAGTAAGATATAACATTAATATTGTAAAAATTACATTATCATGTTTCCTAAGGCACAGTGAAGCATATTGGAAAAAAGTTATCATCTAGTATCCCTGTGTAATTAAAATAGAAATATGGTTAGATTCCAAGGCAATACTCTCTGAAAGCTCCCAGCTAAAATTCTGTTTGACACAGAGTTTTATACCCTTCTCATACCACAGTCTAAAAACATCAATAAACTGCTTTGCTAGCCTGTTGTTTGTTTTTGGTTTTTTTTTTTTTTTTTCATCATGTAACCCTCTGGTTAAGCTTTATAATCTGATGCAGAATGTAATAATCCCAGGAAGTGAAATGATTGAGAATGGAGAGTGTTCAAAAGGACTCAAAAGCTAAAACTAGAAGTAAAATTTTGTCACTTATTTAAAAATTTTAATCCTATTTATAATGAAAATCTTTTGTATTTGTCAAGAAAGTGCTAAGGTCCAGTTCAGAAAATCCTAAGTACATACGTGCATTGAATAGTCTTTTTATGAATAATGTATAATTTATAATCATAATTCCTGTCTCTTAACCCATTCACCAAAGTAAAAGAGTGACCACAGGGGCAGGAATTTTGGGATGGGTCACATACATGTGATATATTACCAGACAAAACTAAATGGGTTATTTTCTTCTCATCCCCTTTGGCCTCTTCTATATCTTATGGGAATCATCCTTACAGCCAGTTGTCTGTTTTAGGTGTAAAATGAAAAAGACTTGTAAAACCAGAAGAATTAATGAAAAAAAAAAAAAAAGAAAAAAGAAAAGATTACATAATTGCATTAATAAGTTGCAGTGGGATGAATGTTCTAACTGGAAAAAGACCACAAATCGGAAGAATAAACTATTAGAGAGACAAAACCATACAGTATGGGTGTCTCTGGGTTGTTATTTTCAAAAAAATTAGAATGACTGAAGGCTACAGAAGTGAAACAGGAGCATACGAGCAAAAAATATTCTTCAGGTAAAGATACTACAGAAGAAAGTGAAAAGACCGCCGAGCCTGCAAGAGAAAAGGTGGCATGCCAGTCTGTCCTTTTTGAATTACATATCTCCTTATTGCATTATTTCTTAGCAGCATACCATATTGAAGGATATATTAGAAACATGATAGTGCAATGATTGTCTTGAAGGGTTCTGGGTGAACTGATGGCTCAGAGGCACTACACATCATGCTCACCAATGATTGCAAGTAAAGAAGCTTTAGCAGACAACAAAAAGGAGTGAAACCTGGCTCGCACCATAGCTCCTGGTCAGCCCTGCTCCCATACGGAGTGAAGCAGGTAATTGCCAGGTCGAGGGAATGGAGGAAGGACCAACTGTAACACCGCGCAGGCACAAGGATATTGCAGCAGAATCGACTGTCTGAAACTAGCATCCAGCTTAGCCAAAGATCGACCACAACATTCTTCCTGTCATGAATACAGCCAGGAGACCTGTGCAATAGCTTGCAGAGAGCTAGATGACAAAGCTTGTTCCCAAACTGCCTGTCATTCATTATAAATCAGAAATTAAGTGCAAAACAGCTGAAGAAGCTGCTCTGTTTTCTTACCAGTGGTCGTGCGCTTCTACAGCTGCACAAACCTGTTACTTGTTCCACAGAAATACAGAAGTTGAGCTGTTAGTGACACTGTATGAGTGCTGCCTTGGTTGGCGATAGGGTAATTTATTTCAGGAAGATGGAAGAGTGGGGAGAGAGAGGGGGAAGAAGGAAAAAAAAAAAATATTCCAGATGCTCCCAGAAGCATGAGTGAAAAATCCAAGTATCCTGTAAAAATGTGAAAGCACTGAGCAATATTTCACAGCAGCACCGACTGGAGAGTAGTCTCTGCACAGAGGCAGGTAAGAGACCTACTCCAGTGAACACATGCCTTGAAGTTAATTATATATTCACAGTTTTAAAATTATTTTAGGTTTTGATAGTATGAGGAGCACCTTCATGCCTACGCTATAATTACTGAGAAGATGAGAAGTTTGAAAAAATGGAAATACGGTGCCTGACAGGCAGAAGGCACCGAATGCACAGCCATCAGTCACTGGGGGTCTCTAACAGAACAACTGGAATTTGTTCTGTGTTGCTACCAAGCGCACCTGGACTAAAGAGAAAGATAATAAACAGGAATCTAAGGGCGGGGGTGTTTTTTTCTCTTTTGTTTTCTTTTTTCTTTTTTAAAGAATAATCATGCAGATAAAGTATTAGTCTTCTGTGGCTCTAGGCGATTTGTTCACTTCTATGTTCCACCTATTGTAATAATTCTTGTATAGAAACAAAAATTTGCCATTGATTGGTCTCTTGTTTTGCAGAGTTTATACCTGCTGTGCCACAGACAATAAACACCAGTGAGTTACACCTGCAGTAACAGTATATGATCTTTTGCCAGACAAGCTAATAACAGAGGTGGGTGCTTAACTGCATGTAGGTTTGTTTAAAAATGACAAGTTTTCCTCCAAGTTATCCAACCCTACCCTAAATATCAAAGTAGGGCTTTTTAACTTTTCTAAGGTAAGCCATTTCTTTCTAAACAGCTGCTGGGTAATGTGGCAAAATCCTCTTCTCTATTAAAAAGATGGTTGGAATTATTTGGAAAAACTTCTGTGGAAATTACTTATTATGAAAAGTATTTTACAACCTGTCATTGTCCTGCAGTGTACAGGTTGAGCTATGATCAGACTGGAGTGGAGGCATTATGACTAAGTGTAGCAATGTAGTAAGAGTTAGTTGGGAAATTAATTGTTTCAATGCATGGGTTTGGTTATAAACACATTGGTAATACCCAAGAAATATAATTTTTGTGGCTCTGAAAGTTAAACACATCAATAAATAATTATGTGACTGAAGTTCCTATCAGGTTTTCTTACAACACTTGCCAAAATTAAAAACAACTATTTTCAAAAACAACACGCTTATTTTTTCTTTAATGTCTATAGAATTGCAATTATGCAGACAAAAAAGGTGCATTAAAAAAATCAGAAATGTCATGCTATTTCCATTGCTGATTCATAATACAGAATCAAATATGTAACAGACAGAATTCCTTCTGAGTTACTACTCTATCGGAAAACAGCATTCATCAATTCAGCAGATTATATTAGAATGTCTAGAAAAAAACATAGCTAAAGAGGCAAGAATGAACATATGTCAAATACATAATCCACTAGTTGAAAAACAGACACACTGAAACACGGTGGTTAGGCAGACTTTCAGCTGCATTTTGTGCTTGCAGTCAAAATATTTTTTGGTATCCCTTTTTCTGCCTACAGGAGCAATACCGCCAGTTGGCACTAAGATAAAAAGTTTAGAAATAAGTAAATTAAAAAGAAATAAGGTGGATTTACATATATGTGCTTAAAATACTTGTTAAATGCTCAGCTGGAATGAACCAGAAAACCCAGCATATTTTAGATTAGAATTTGTAGACATTTTTCTTCCCAAACTGTTTCTTCTGTTGTATGCTCCAGAGATTAGAGCTGTTTTCACCTTTTAAGAACAATTGTTTTGGCCTGTTGTCAAGTTTCCCAGTAGAAAATGAGGAGCATCCCTTGTAATTTGTTTGGTATTGATAATAACAAGCTGAGCTTTATCATATTAAAAAGTCCCACAACTCAACCATTAAAATTTAATGAATTCTAAACACCACCCTCTCCAAAGGACAAGAATTAAATCTTGTTTTATCAGACAATGCCTTTCTGTGGGGAAAAAAATTCCTTGTTTTTATTGCTTCTTGGTTGCCTTTTAAAATTTATTTGTCTATTTATTTATTTTGTTATCAGGGAGCCTAGCTAAGATGCAGTAAGACTCAATATTCCCAATTGGAGGAAGAATCTACCTTTTTTTCTTATGCAGTCTTTGTCATTATGTTTCATTTACACTGTGGATGGACTGTATTTTCATTTTAAAGAGAGTAGCTTTTCCTCCTTTGTGGGGAGGGAGAAGACTTGTAAGAGGCAGAATCCTACTTTTAAGGCTACAGAAGGAAAATAGATACTTTTAATTACAAGTCTTGTCTAGATTTTTGAATCTTCATTAATTTCTTTTCGAAAATTACACATATCGTTAGAGCTCTAGTGAATCAAAGATTGTTGCCTGCATGGGTTTTATCTTCCTTTGGGACTTCATTACAGCTTATGGTATGGCACAGGTGTCAAGGAGGCCTCTTGTTCTTTGTATCAGTCTGGCTGCAACTAGTCTTTTTGGGTTTTTTGTGTTGTTTTTTTTTTTGTTAGGGGTTTTTTTTTTTTTTTTTTTTTTAATTAATAATGATGTCTACACTGTAGACACAAGAAATAATCAGAAACTATAAACTGTTACCAAGCCCACAAAGATATTGTGCAAATATTTACCTATTCTGAGTTTCTCATAGGATAATTCAATTCAGCATTATGAACATATATTTAGAAAGCAGTAGGAGATAAAATAGCACGTGTTTTCCAGGGCTGGTGGACAGAAAAATCATTTCCAGTTTCTTTCACATAATTACATTATATGCTGTAAGAACATCCTTATGAGTTCTTAGCTTTATCAAATCAAATATCTGACTCTGTTACTGCCCGCTCTATGTGCAAACTGTGATATATAGTGCAAAATTATATAGGTAGGGTGGGCCAGGTGTCAAAATCAACAAACTATTTAATGACTATGACATCATTGTCACAGACCGAGAAAAATTGGTTGAAACACCTGATGGCTGAATTGTTTTAGTGTCTCGACCCCAGCTACCAAAAAAATAAGCTTTTTCTAACTGTCCTCAAATAATTCAGTACATTTACAAAAACAGTTATGAGTTTCTTGAGCAGAATACAGCAAAGCAATCCAGGGACAGAATATATACAACCAACAGAAAGACTTTTTTCCTAATTTGTATCTTGCTGTGATGGGAATATGTAGGAAGTTGGCATAATAGCACTGCCAGTGTGTTTGCACACACATTAATGGTTATAGTTGTAAATCACTTAATGATTGCTAGTTTCGGCGCTATCATGAAAGGCCATTGAAACTTTACCTCCTTGTTTTTGTGTCTTTCTGTTTCTCTGTTACTCATTAGTGGCTGGAATAGTTACATGATTGCCAGTTCCTGTGCTTAAAATCTCCAGAGCTTTTCTCCCAAGATTGCTTGAATGAAACTGCTAATCTTTCTGTAACCAGATAGCTACAAGCTCTACTTGTTACTGGCAAATGTGGTCACAGCTCCTCTTTGTTTTACTGAAAAGTGACATGGCTATGGAAGTCCTGGAGCCTTTTCTACCATTACACCTTACTTGGATTTTGATAAAGATGGAACATATCTTCATATATGCTCTCAGATTTGCAAATGAACCAAGAAAACAAAATTGTAAAGTTTTCCTAGAGATTTCTGTGTGGGTAGGGTAGTTACATGATCTACATGGCTACATGGCTAAATATCCAACTTCGACACTCCAGGATCAGGAAAATCCTGATGACTCCTGGCCCTTTTTGGCCCACTTTTAAATAAGTTCAAATCTCTTATTAAATTTTATATATAATGAACTGTTCAAACAGCACAAGGAAGGGGAAGACGGATGACCAGCACTGCGTCTTTCTGCAGCCTCACCTTTTCAGTGCTGGCTTAAGGTGTTAGGAAATCTACAACCTAACACAGTTTTGGTGAACTGTGACTGAAAATACAGTAATACTTTAAGTCAGTTCTGAAAGGCACTTGGCAAGTCACAGTGGGGAAATTCATGGTATTTCACCCTGCAGTTTGCCTGACCCTAAATACTAACACTGATACATTTTCAGAAACAATGAATTCACATTCAGTCACAAATCTACAGTCATTTAAAACATCCAAGGAAAAAGATAATGATAAACTGACTTATTCAAATTAATCAATCTACTGTTTAACTATGGAAAAGCTCTCCAAACCCCAAATTCCCGTAAGGCTGAAGCAGGCACAGACACAAAAGTAAAATCTCCCTGTCTAAGGGACAGAAAAATCAAGATACGGTGTCACAGCTGCCAATCTCTACTGTAGAAACATTCCCAAGAAATAATGCTATATTAAAAAAAAATAAATCATATTTTCATACTCACAAATTGTGCTTTTGAAAACCTTCTTACACCATTCTGTGAAAGTAAACATCAGATAACTTTCAGACTATTTCTGTCTGCAAATTATAGTCATGAAGATATGGTATTTTCCAGGTGAAGCAGAGCAAGTGGTTGACCAGGCACACTTGCTTCTGACATAGGTATCTTTCCTCATTTGCTGAGCGATCTTTTTGTGCTGATAGAATTTTTGGCCACCTTATTCCTGTTCTTTACCCTTATTGATAAGTAACATTGTTGGTTAAAAAATGAGATGCACATGACCTACATTAGTTCTGCTACAAGAGAAATACTAGTGGAGGATTTAGTTAACCTAAGGATGTAGGAGAAAGTGACACTACAATAATCTGTCTTGGGTTCTCCATATTTACCCGTAACACTGGATGCTATTCAGTGTCAGGCTCTTTATTTTTTCCTTTAAGATAATGGACTATGCCATGAAAATACAGTGTGTATTCACAAATGCTGCAAATATTTTCCTCTTTAAAGCAGAATTCTTGGATATGTACTGCATTCCTTTAAAACTCACCCTCCACAGTGAGCCTAAAGAGGTTCTTTTCCTGTCTGTGCATGCACCTTTAAGGCTGGTGTAGGCTCTGCGGACAGCAGAGAGTCTGTATATCATTCAGCCAACTCTAATTGGGAAGAGCTGTCCCTGATTTTACAAAACCTGAATATGTATGCAGCTGAGATGGTGATCCCCAGATTTGTCATTATTCAGAGAAGCATGTAGCAGTACATTGTGGGGGTTCATCAAGGTCCATAACAAAACTGGTGAGGACAATGCAATCAGCTTCAACCTCTATCTTTTCATGCAGTTATACTCCTTTTCAGATTAAGCATTCCTCCCCAAGGAAAATGTGTTGGTTATATAAATCAAAAGAGATGTGTACTCTCTCAGCTGCTGTCTTCAGCAGCAGGAAGTTTAGGGATATTTCGAGAGACAAACAAATCAAATGCCCTGATTATTTTCCTCTCTACAAGTTTGCATTTATATATTTACATCTTTCTACTGCGATTATTTACAGAGCATTGCTGTGGAAACGCTGGTACCAAAATGCACCTATTGAAAAGCTTATGTAGAAATATCAGCCTATGTATCACATTCATTGGGTGTTTTAGCTGAAAAAGGACTTTGGCTCACTGTTCTTGCATGCGTTAGAGCAGTTTCATCAACCTAGAGGTCCCTCAGGCCAGCAGCACTCTCAATGGATGACTACAGCAGGACAGAACTCACCATGAGCTTCTGCACAGACACACGTATGAGTCGGCAAGAGCAAGGAAGACATGGTGCTGGAGTGAGATGCATGCAGGGCATCCATTGACGCTTTTCTTCACAAAAGAGCCAAGCAACAGGCCACTCTTTGTAACAGCGAGTGCCTGCCTACGCTACATGGACGGTAACAGCCACACAGGGCATGGAGATTTTAAGCTCTGCAGCTCTGTGGCATCTGCCCAAACAACCTTTTTTTGCTCTTTATGCTTCCTTGGCGTTACACTCATCCCCCATCTTGATGGTATCCTTGTCCCCAATCACGTGCTCTCAGTGTTACTTCTCTCCATGTGTAAGGAGAAGCACAACACAAAGACAAATGCCTGAACTGTTAAATACCAACCTGAAAGTTTGGCTATCACTGTCTTCATACACTCATATGGTTAGTCAGAAAAAGAGAGCTAAAATTCACTATTAAAATTTGCATATATGTTTGCTATACAGTATCAGTAAAAGTACTTTGTTAAGTGTATACTGAAGTCTTTCAGCACTGCTTTATCTGGAATTTCTTGTGGTTGGTTTTTTTTTTTCACATTATATTGCTCATTTAAATAAAAAAAAATTACTTGCAGTGTGATGAGAAAAAACTTTCTCATTTTGAATGTGTGTGATGACATTCTTAACTACAAATTGGTAATCAATGATCTATGAAATGAATGTTCAGTAGGCTGGCACACGAGATCTAGAAAAAGTATAGCTAAATACTTTTGTTTGGACACATGCTTTACATAACTGAATTATTTTTAAACATAAGCAAAATTTGACAAAATATTAAAGAAGAATGTTACCTCAGATGATGTTTTCTATGGGAAAACGAGCAGCAGCAAACATACTGATAATAATTTCATCAATTGATAAACAATTCATATAGGTAATGAGTGAATTATTAAACAAATAGAATGAGTGATCCTTGTAATGTTATCTGAGTATTATTTCTTTACTGTGGCAAAATTATGAGAACTAACTTAACTATGCGAAACATCTTAAAGGTAACAATAACTGCAGAGACCTTTAAAGATACTTACATCACTTTCATGGCCTTCTCTTAGGTTGTATGTGAGGTCATGCTGTATGTCTTCAACAAACTTGTGAGCATACTCTGGGTAAAGGTCGAGCACTTCAAAGAGACCTTTGAGGATAATGCATTGGAGGTCACAGTATGTTAGAGCTTTAACATCTGCATTTGTTTTAATAACTTGATCCCTAATGGATAGGTTTGCGCCGATTAAATCTCCTTTACCTAAAAGAAAACACAAAAATAATTTTCAAAGCATGAACTCTTTACTTCTTTTTTAAATCATACATCTTTTTAACATAATTGTTACATTTTAAATCCCATTGTTACCACTACATTGTTTAATTAATAACATTCTAAAGCACCTTTGACCAAAAGCTCTTTTTTTAAAAAAAAAAAAAAAGTCCTTTTTTGCAGGTGCGATCTTATATGAAATTAATTGGAGGTACAAAGATTAATTTCCAAACAGGTAATGACCTGATTTAAAGGAGCAATCAAGTAAATATGTATCAAATTAAGATTTATACCAGTAATTAATAGCAGGTGCAATTTTGTTTTTCAAGAAATGAACTTTAAGTTTGCTGGGTTTTTTTGAAAAGACAGGTGTTAAAACAGCATTTTAATGACACGATTAAGTGTAGATCATCCATTCATATGACCCTTTTATTTAGAATTTGAGTTGAAAAAATTTTTCAATATATGTTAGCTATGGCTTCATAGCTACATTTCGTGATGTATCTTGGTTGTATAGGTTATTAATGGATGCATAGCTCAATGGCATTTCTGTCAATAAAAAAGAATTAATTCTTAAGACATCATATTTTCATTTATGGGCAAGACTGCCTTAGAATACTGGAAGTGTTAAAACCCACAACTGACCATATATTGAAGAGCACAAAAATTTTGTAACGAAAAGCTTCCATTATCATCTGATCTGAGGTATAAAATCCAAAGAGCAGTCATTGAACAAGATATCTGCCCCAAAAATTAATGCAGATGGTCTTTGTTAGACCCGGACAGTGAGATAGAGTGCATTCTTAGCAAGTTTATAGGCAATATGAAACTGGTGGGAGTGGTTGACATGCTGAAGCTGCTGCTCAGGGGAGCCTTGCTAAATGATAAAAAGGTTGTGAGGAACCCCATGAAGTTCAACAAAACCAAATGCCAAGTCCTGCACCTGTTATGGAAAACCTTGCAGCAGTATGGGCTGGGGATGAACAAGCTGGAAAGCAGCTTTTTGGGAAAGAACCTCGGGGTCCTTGTGAACAAGTTGAACGTGAGACAACAGTGTGCCCCTGCAGCAAAGAAGTCCAAGAACCTCCTGCACAGCGTTAGCAAGAGTACAGCCAGCAAGTCCCAGGAAGTCACTCTTTGCCTCTATCATACCACAGCTGGAGTGCTGTGTCCAGTTTTGGGCTTCCCAGAACAAGACAAAATATTGATGTACTAGAGCAACTCCAGAAGAGGTTACCAAGATGATCAGGGACTGGAGCACATAATGTACAAACAAAGGCTGAAAAAAACTGGATATTGTTCTGCCTCAAGAGGAGAAGGCAAAGGAAGGATATTATTGCTGACTTCAATAGCCTAACAAAAAAGTGTAAAGAAAACAGAACTAAACTCCTCTTCAGGGTGCAAAGTGCTACAAGATGTACTGGGCACAGTCTGTAACAAAAGAAATATCTGTGATTAGAAATTGGAAATGGAAGTCACCAGGAGGCTGGTTAAACAGTGAGACAGGCTGCCCCGAGAGGCTGTGGAATCACCATCCTTGGAGATGTTAAAAACTTCCCTGGACGTTGGCCTGAGGAAGCTGAGCTAAACTGGCCCTGCTTTACGTAGATTTAGGTTGGGTGGCTTCCAGAGGTCCCTTCCAATTTTACATTATTCTGAAATTGATAAATAATAAATGAAGACTGTGAAGTCTGAAAATCCACCCAGCGTGTGATTCCAACTCGATATCACACAGGAAATGGTGACTCTAAGGGTAAGTTAAACTAGGCAGCCAACCATCCCTGAGGCTGTTTAAGTAAGATAATTTTATACTTTAAAATACAACTTGTAATTTTTTCTATTAACATGGAGCTTTAACAACTTTCTCAAAAGAGCTTATAAACCCAGCCTAGGGAGGGATTTTCTTTTATGCTAAGAATATACATATATTAATGTTACTTTGGGGTGTCTTAAAAATTACAGTTAGTACAAATGAGAACTTGTACTAGCTTAGGTCAATCTGGGAAAGGTAAATCTGACAGATGACAATAATATTTGTCATTGCTCTTCACATGATGTAATGTTTACATAGTAAAATATACAGTAAGCTAAGCAAAAAATCACTTTTATGTTTTACTGTAAATATAAACAATTCTTTGGATTTCTTTGATTATATTAAGCAGAGGGTTGGCAAGGATAATCTATTGCTGACTGCATAAGTATGGACATGGTAAAAAATATTTCAAGTATACCAAAACTGGTTTAAACATCTTAATTAGAAACCTTTTCTAAAATTAGAAATGAGAAACTTTTTTTTCCCAATAAAAATCATGTAGCAAAGGCTGTAGGTAGTAAGTGGAAGTTTCATGTACAATTACTGCAGCAGTGAAATGACTGTACCTTCAATATCAACATTTGTAACATAAACAGAACCATGTAAGTTATTCTTAGTAGCTTGCTCTTCCTTTTTCATTGGAGAACAAACTTATTTAATATTTATTAATAATTTAATTATTGAATGTTTCAGTAGACACGCCTGTTTGTTAATATATCTATCTGGGATGTGCAGTCAAAGTTATAAATTTCTAATTATTATGGATATATATGGCTAATATTTTTTTTAAAAAAAACCAAGATGTATGCTCAAACAGTACATAACTGTTATATTAAAACATATTTTTCTATTAAAAATATCCTAATAATATTTAATAAAGATACAAAAAATAGTCTCAAGAGGAACCAAACAGCTGTATTTAATCAGAGCATTTAATTGTATTTGTGATTTATTGCTTGTTAGTGAGAATGGTTCAGTAAAAAAACCCCTAATTCACTAAAATTAGGATCATGACAGAGTTATAAAATGGTCTGGGAACTGTAAGTAACCCAGCATTGTCAGGGAAAAACTTGCTTAGATTTACATCACATCAGTAACACGTTTGATGCATTCACCTTTTGCTGGTGTTAATTAGGTTTGAATGATGAAGCTCCCATTCACTGTAGCGAAGAATTATTTTTATGTTTTTGCATTACGCTTTCATTAACTTCTCTCAGAAATCCACTGATCCCTTTCTTATTGTTTTTATAGTCACCATTACACAATGATGCTTTCATTAACATTTTCAGAAGTGCCTGAAAATGGAATCATGAATGAAATAAGCTCCAGCTCTTGACCTCTTGCTATATTTAAGCTTATGAAGTTTATGTTTTTTCTAAGCCATATTTCATAGCTTTGATTTATGTGATCCAATAAAATCCAAGGCATTCTAAAACTTCCTAATTAAAATGAGTGATGGAGTGATGTGGAGTGTCCATCTAATGGAATTAGAGAGTTATGAAACAAATAGGACATGTATCACATTTATATTCTAAAAAAAAGACCAATCAAATGCATGCTAGTAAATAAAGGAAATTCAATTACAGAAGACCAGAAGCTTGCATTATCAACAGTCTAGTGCAATCCCACAAAACCGGAAAGAAAGCAAAAAAGGAAATGTTCTTTTTAACTCTGCTTTATCAGAAGATTAAAAGCTATTAAAAAGAATACATTTAAATCTAAGGAGGTATTAAAACAATAATAAAATAATTCTTTACAGAACACTTTATAAACATTAACTCAGACATTGAACCTCTTTGGTAGGCATTAGACTGAGGCCACTCACTGAAATTTACAGATAGAGTTGCTTAACCCTTGGCAAGTCAAAGAAGTCATCTGGCAAACAACTAAATGAAATTTATTAGTACAAAACTTCTGGCCTTTCTCTGTTACAATATAGTCAGATGACTGCTGGCAGTATCAGTTAGCTTGAAGAAGTAACTGTTTGGGGACCAGAGACAACAGTGGGGGTTTTTTTCACCACATGGCTGTCCTGCAAGGGGTGTTCATATGCCTATGTCAAAGAATAAGACTTGGACTCAGATTACTTTCTTTCATTTGAGAGCATTAGTGGGAACACTGCCTGGCCACTAACTGTTGTTTAAGATTTAGGAAGTGATAACCAATGTCCTTTGAGGTGTCAGTACTGTCATCAAATTTAGTTGAAAGCAGAAATTTATATCAAAAGCTAGTAAGTACCTCCTGAAATGCAAAGGAGAGAGTAAGTATAAGAAAATCAGGATACAGTATAACTGTGTGTGTATGTACAGATATATATATATACACACGCAGTACAGAAAAAAGCAGAATACAAGAATGAACAGCTAACACCAGCAATTGAAAGCTCCTTAGGGCAAAACATAAGGAAGTTTTTTTTAAAAAAAAAATATTAGGGATTTCCATAGAACATGAATAACAGATTAAAATAAAATAAATTATTTCTTATCAGACTACCAGGACACACTAAGCCATCAGTTAGTAGTGAAGGTCTTACTACATTTGAGGACCATTCTTTTTGTTTGAAGCTGATTGATTATGAGCATACCAAGAATTGCCAGGACTGTGCTGTCCTTCAGGACTTCCATGGAACCTGAGCACACAAAGTAGATTGCTTGCAGGGCATCTCCCTGCCGGAGGAGGTATTCCCCAGGAGCACAGAAGGAGGTTTTGATATGCAGAGACAGAGACCTGAGGCAACCACGGCTGGCACACTCGAAAAGGGAGAGCTGCAAAATCTCCTTGTTCAAGTGCATGGTGATATCTGAACGCAGCTCGTCCGGGAAGTCTTTTAAAAGCTGTCCAAAAAAGAGAAAAGTTTAAAATAATTTGCTTCCTCTTTTGCAGAAGTGGGCTGATTCAGTAGTGCTGCCCATGTCATATTGATGCAAAGATTTCCCTTTGATTTTCTTATCCCCTTGATAAGACATGTGCTGTCTCAATAAATCTTTAGGCTGATAAACACTGATAAATTCCAGAAAAACATGAGTAAAAATGTGCCTTTATACAAAGACAAGAAAAAAAGTCAACAGTATGCACAATTCAAACTTATCCAAGTTCTTCTCAGCTGTTAGAACACAGTAGGGCGTTCAGGTATATACCACTGCATACAGCAGTAAAACTACTGGAAAAGGAATAACTCAAAAAAACCTAAGTTTTTTCTCAGAGTTTGTTCGGGGGTGTGTGTGTGTTTTCTTTTTTTTTTTTTTTTTTAAATGAGTGAAGACATGGAAACTAGGTGCACGTTCAGCAGAGGAATCTATGGAAACTAAAAGACTATAAGGTCTTCCTATTTCTCCTTGGTCTTAATTTCCAATTAGCATGGCCAACACTTAATGGTATCTGTATATATATGTTTTACACAAGATCTGCTGCAGCATGGCAAAATTGAGAGAAGCATCTTTCTGCTCAGACAGACTTCTGAGAATGACATATAACTGCTCAAATCATCTTTCCTTTTGTCAAGGCACCACAAAAAATTCAGGTGTATCTTTTTAAAAAATATGTTTAAGTGGTTTCCAGGTATTACCCCATTGAGGCAAAGTATACTGCCTGCCTATGGGCAGAGCTCTGAACCATGCAAGCTTCAAGCCCACAAGCACGGTTTTGTCTGTAAATTGAAGGGATCTGGCATCTGAGTAATGCAATCAGCCAATACTCGATGGAGTGGGCTTAGACTAAGCAGTTTGCGGATGGGAGGCAAATAATGAAATACTGATGGCAGTCTCTCCAGAGCCTGCTGTTGTAGTGCAGCAGTTGCTCACTTGCAGTGTGACTAAAGGTTCAGCTGAAGGTGATCCTTAACCAAATCTAAGAAAGCTCTGACATTTAAGTATTTTTTGTACCTTTGTAAATCTTACTAGGCTCTTTCTGTTGCTAGGATGCTGTTGAAAATCCCATTCTTTGTGCTGTGCACACTGCAAAAATAATTTATCGGGAAAATAATGTTCTCAAACCCAAATCCTTCTGCTTATTTCCACATTACCTTTAGAGGCCACTGAGTTTTATAATGACATGTGTAACAAGAACTCTGAAGGGAATGGTTCATTCAAATAACACTCCAGAACAGAGAAGCCATTATTTCTCCCGGAGTACAGTAATACATAACCTAGATAAGTAATTTAAAACAGGCAAGCAAAGACACGACCAGAAATCTGTCTTTTGATTTCACTCATGTGTTAGATCCTGCAATATTTAAAAATCTAAGGAAATGAAAAACATAAAAAAATCAGGCCAAACCACTTGTTTACAGTGTTGCAAAGAATAAAAGAAAATGGAGGAGGGAATAAAGGGCAGTAAAGAAGTCCCTCCTTTAAAAACCCACCTAATAAACCCAGCAGATCTTTTGTTTAGTGAAAGGCAAACTGCTCACTGGGGTGTTTCTGCTGGCATCATCCAAAAGGTTTCTGATGAAGACCTCTTCAGCATTTAGGAACTATGGAGGATTTTGAAATTTAATGTATGATATGATGTTCTAAACCAGATTGTTCAATAGCATACCCTCTTTAAGCCAGCTTTATTTTTAGGCATGTTATTCTTTATATGTAACTTCACACAAAACACAGCATCACAAATGGGAAGTTACTCCCCCTCCCTGACTCAAAGTCCATAGTCAAAGCCACCAAACATGCAACCTCCCTCATTCGCTTACCTCATTGGAATCAATTCCGTTATTGACAGACCACGTGGTTTGAAAATATTCAAGCATCCTTTGCTTCAACTGTTGTGGCAGGTGATGGACCCGTATAAAGTCCTTCAGATCCTTGGTTCTTGTGTGATAAAGGGACCATCTGGAGTACATCCTCTGAATTATAGCAGTCACATTGCCAAACACCAAGGCATGCATCAGAGCTAGGGAGGAATTATGTGCAATGAAGGATGACTTGTTGGTCATTAAAACATAACACAGAAAATAAACAGGATCTTTACAGAAAACCAGTTTCCTGATTGAGAGATATAATAAAGCTTTTGAATATAAGACTCCATGAGTAATATACAGTAGTATTCATATGATTTTTTTTTTTTTTTTTTTTTGGTGTCACTAGCAGCCACAGTCATGGGACAGGGCAGAAGTACTGATGCTATCTAGTCAGGATACCAAGCAAAAGAATGACCTAGCCAAATTAAGTTCAGTCTAAGGAAAAAATGAAAACAGATAACACATGCAGGCAGGCATGCTCAGGAAGTAATGATAAACTATTAATCAGTATGAAAACTAGACTCAAATGGTCAGTTAGCAAATACACAGATTGTAATAAATTTCAGAGAACTCATATAAAGAAAACAGTTACTAATAGGGACTATGTGTAGCGGAATGAGATTGCAAACAACATTTAGAAATTTATCATATTCTGGGAAATAAGATGTTAAAAAAAAGACAGAAAAAAAACTTTGTAAAGAAGAAATTCAGATAAAAAAAGATACATTCAAACTGACAATCTGATTTCTTTTGTTGCTTGAGAAGGTCAAATATAGTGTGAAAATGTTTATCAGAAAGTTCTGACATCCTAAAGTTTGTCTGCAATTAGACACTGGCTTGAGAATAAAAAGACCAGAAGCAAAGCTGAAGAAATGCTTACAGGTACAGGTTGTCTGGGTTTGCCTGTGCAGAAATGTGCTTCCTGATTATCAGTGGGAATAATTACTGCTAGATTGTCTGTCATATGATATTTATCTGAGGTATATAATATACACATTTACAAATTGTTTATTGAAAAAACTATTAAAGAGCTTGATTATTACTGTTAAGGGACATCTATCTTTATAGCGCTTGGAAGAAAGCAGACAAACTCATCTGAGCGGTAAAGGAATTGGTTTATAAACAAGACAAACAAGATGTTGACCTTGTATGGCAATTTACAGCAATCCAGTGTGAATAAGGAGAGACAGGGGGAGCAGGAGGAGGAAAGGATGCACTTCAGAGGTTAATAATGTTTTTGGTAGAAATGGACAGAAAATTCTTTAGTTTGGAGTGCTGAAAATTTTTACAGACCAAGTAAAATACAAAGGAAGTAATAACAATATCTGTGTCTTTATTGCGAAGGTAGTGCAGAAAAACAGATAAGACATTGCAGTGTGCAAGTTTCACAATATAGTATGCATTCTTGTAATCCAATGATATGATGAAGTCAATAGAAGTCCATTAGTAAAAGAAGATAAATGAAAAGCAGAGCAGAAAGAAAAAGATCAGATATGAATTCTAGAAAGAAAAGTAAGCAAAACTGGAAATTTATTTTTAAGAATAATCAGCTGAATCAACTAGGTGTTGTTCCTGGTGATGCAATGAATTGCTGAGTCATGAATGTCAGAAGCCTGGGCAACAAAATGTGAGGGGCTGGTGTATTATGCCAGAAATATGGCACCTAGGGCTGAAACAATTCAGCCAGACATAGCTAAACAGGCTAAAGTGATAGTATAGCCTCTTTAAGGATGTGATAATAAGTTTAAAAAGTGGGGAAGGATTAAACATTAGGTGGTGTATGGATGCATATGTAAAAATCACATGTGATAGAAGTCTCTCCAAGGTTAGGAGCTGGACAGTGTAGAGATCTCCATGATGTTATTATAGGCACAAATATCATCAAATATGTTATTGTTATGGGGGAATCTGATTTTGTGTATGTACCTCGGAAGACAACTGCTACCAATGATCTCAAGCTATTTCTGGCTGTCATAGGTATTAGATTTCTTTTATCAAATAGTCACAGACCCACCCTACTTTCTGTAAGAAATATATTGATCCATTCTCTACAAGCAGGACAAGTTAAAAACTTCTAGGAACAATATTTCATAAAGTGGCCTTAATTTTAATGGATATTCTAAATTACTTTTTTTGTTGCTTAGGGAACAGTTTAGCACCTTGGACCAGAAAGGACTGGAGCTACTGCTGGAGCCTCCAGTCTCATAAATACAAAACTGCACATTCTTTGCTTAAAGAACATTGAGAATACAAAACAGCACATGGTATGGTCATGTGCAGGAGGACATATCTAACTAATATTTTACAGATGCTGGGTATCCTATGAATTCTGGTTAAATTTTAGTAAGTAACTTTTCTTGCCAACTTTAAGAAGAAATACTGTACAGAATAAGATGTTTTATCTTTACAATATTACTTGTCTGAAATTGTAATTTCAAATTCATGCAAAACATGAATTAATACCAAGAGGCAGGTGAAAATCAAACAAGAATATTATAAGTTATTTATCTGTTAAATTAATACTTTTTTTTCCCTGGCTTCAACTATCTTTAAGATTGTAATAAATTCACTCGCTTCTTTCAATTTGCAGCGACACACATTAAAGAGGTACAGATGAAGTACTGATAAATGTAATCATGCTATCCATTAAACTTGAAGTTTCATCAACTAATGACTTTGTCTAAAAACCCTAAAAAACTTGTATCAATTTCTCTCAAAACATCACTTTCCACTAATGAATTTTAAAATTAAATATCAGCCAAAACTATACATTGAAACATGTTTTAAGAAATGAAAAGGCATTATGCCCTAAAGTATACAGACTAGTACTTTATTCCTAATAGACTTTTCTGAGGCATACTCACCAGTCTGTGCTGTGTGATGCTAACTCCTTCAAGTTTCTTTGCTCTGCTGATTTTCTCAAATAGCATCTAAAATAAAATTCCTCAAGAAAATACTTGCAAACCAGCCTGCTCTGCCTTCTTGCCTGGATAGATCTTGTTCACTGGACCCTCCCAGATGTAAAGTCATACTTCTACCTGCTTGTCTGTGATTAACATTGCCTTTCAGCTTTCTGTTCCCTCTTACTATATTCAGCCTACTAGTTCTTCACAATTTATTCAGTGCACAAGAATATCAGTTCTACCATTCAACAATATAAGAAATGAACAGAAACTGCAATAACTGGACTATAAGTACAGCACACTTTTATATTCTAATCTATTAAGTTTGTGAAAGCTCTGCTGTACCAAAGTGAATTAAATATTCATCATCGCCTTACACAGCTCTTGATTTCTTTACAGAAATAAAAACTCCTTCCTTCATTCCAACAGAGTTTATGTAATGAAAGCCTCCAAGCACAAAGACCACACTGTATTTTAAAACTGTAATTCTATGCTACCAGCAAAAGCAATTAGTGAGCTGCTTGTGTTTTTGTGATATTGTCAAAATCAAAATGATATAATTCTTGGATGATTTATTATATTATTTCCGTTCATTTTCAGGACTGGCAAAAATGACAATAATTCAATGAGTACTTTTTATACCACTCGATGCTACAAATATATACTTTACAGGTCATTCATTGTGTTTGCTGGCTTTCAAGTGTCAAGTTGCCAATTTATTTTTGCCCAGGAAAATTTATGCTGCAAAGCTGACACCATGCCTGCCTTACTGGCTAGCCCTGGAGAAACACCTACTAGTATTTCCAGAACAATTAGGCAAATGGGGCTGGGGGGGTGGGGGGTGGGGCAGAAGAGGGGGGCAGTACTCTGGTTGTGATTTCCTTTTACCCCTCACTCCCACTGTGAGTTGAGTTGTACGCTGTACACACTCTGAAATAGCACAGCTGATATTTTTTTTTTATTTTTTGTGGAGGAAGACGAAGGTAGAGACCTGCAGGTACTTTGCCTAGTGGCCTTGGAATACCAAGCTCTGCAGCTGCCACCAGCTCGGTGGTTGTGCCCAGGTGCCTCAGCAGAAAGAAGGTAATCATAAATGTGCACATGACTTTCCCCAACAAATACTACTAGGAGTTCCAAATATGACAAACCCGTTATATTTTCTAATCTGAAGCAGTGATGTGGTAAAATTTACCACGTCTTAGTGGTAAGTGGTGACTTAATGATAATTAAACTGCTTTTTGTTTATGATAGTCACCTACAGCTCACTAAACAGTCCTCCTGGCTCTGTCCTATCTCTGCTGTCTTCTCTCTGGGCCAGTCCTTCAGATGAGGATCTGCACTAGCTCACAGCCAGGTTCACTGCTGTGCTAACCACTTGCCCTCACCACCATTCCCAGGGCTGCTGTGGGGCCTGAACTGGACCTGAACCTATTACCTGGCTGAATTAAAAACTGCCTGGCATGTAACCAAAATACGCTGGCACATGGTTGGGCTCCACTCACTGACAGTAGTGTGTTTGCATTTTACTGGGTGACAACTGTCTTTTGTTGCCACAAGTGATTGAAACCTTAGAAATATGTCTGCTTAAGAGAGTTATTTCCTTCTTTTGCCATTTTAAATTAAAATTTCTCTTGTGGCTTGTCTTATTTTTAAAGAAACTTTAACAAAATCTCACCTCTTATTTTACTTGTCCCTACCCTTCCCCAAAACATTTTATATGATACTTAGCATTTGTACATACCCCCAATCAGCATTGTGCAAATGGAGAAGATCTTTTCGGCATCGGTATTGGCTGAGACATTTCCAAACCCAACACTGGTGAGGCTGCTGAGAGTGAAATATAGGGCAGCTATATAGGCACTTCTGATTGATGGGCCCCCTAGTGTGTTGTTCTCATAGTAAGGAGACTCAATACGTTTCCCTAGCTCATGAAGCCAACCTGAAAAACAAAGCATAAAAAGAACTTCTAAGGAATACTGACACCATGAAATCTGCACGTTCTATAGAACAAAATAATTCTAACACCCCCCCACCCCCCCTGATAATTATTTAGAAGACACTGCATTCTTCACACAATTCCAAGAATAAAAAGATCATTAAACTGTAGGAATTTATACAGCACATTAAGTATTGTCTCTCTGGAGTATTTATTTTTATGCATGATTATGAACTGTATTTCTGTATGGAAATCAAGTGGCTTTGAATCGCATATTACAGGTCTAATTAGATAATTCACAAAATCCATTAAGGCACTGAAAAGAAAAAATCATCACCCAATAACACTGCAGCAAGAATGCAACATCGATTTGATTCTTTCCATTAATTAATACTTGGAAAGCTTTTTGAGATTCTAAGATTAAATTTTTATAATAATAATTACATATTTAGAGCTTTTTACATGTTTCTTTTTGCAGTAGAAAAGATTCAAACAACTAAACATAACTTACAAACCTAAATTAATTTTCAAAAGATGCTTTGGCAAGTTTTTTCTAAATTGTTCATTTAATCTTTCCTTTCATTTTGCTAAATGACTCTTATGTGTGCTAGAGAAAGTAGAATTAGCTACTGCCTCATAGATATTTAAAAAACAACAACAAACCACAACAAACCACCAAAGCAACCAACCAGGGAAAAGTATGCAGTTCTTTTGGAAAACAACCAACCTAAATGAATTGCATAAACACAATGCTTCAAAAAAATCCAGATAGGAAAAAAAAAAATAAAAATCAATTTGTGTGCCCAGTTTTGCCTGTTAATCAGTTTGCTTGGAAGATTAGGAATCTTTCCTGGATATTCAGGGAGAGCTCCAAAACAAAATATTCCTGGCAGGCAGTTTTATTTCAGAAAAATTGGTTGGGGGTCCCCCTGTTGTAAGCTGAGACCTGACAGGCTGAATCACCTCCTGAAGCTTATTCTCTCTGCAGTGAGCATCCATTTCTTAATTTTGGATCAATCCAAGTACGAACCGGGGGAAATCCCCTTGTAAAGTATATCTGCAAAAGTAGGGGGCAGATTTGAAGTATCTGCCCCAGCACCTCCAAGTTGGGGAAAATGTCTGTAAGAATTTACCACTTACAGCAGACTTGTTGAGCCATGGCTGCTACCATCCTCAGCTCCATACTCTCTGGCATGCTCTTCTACAAGGAAAGCTAAGCCAGAAGGTCTGGGTGATGACAGCATAAGGTTCAGCCACAACCCTGTTGACCCGCTCTGTGCAGGCCAGTGAATTTAATCAGAAGCATAAATGAAAGCACTCTGCATTCTTGTAAGATGGCAGAACTGAGTGGGCTGGTTCACCTTGCCAACAGACAAGGAAGCATAGGAAAACCGCTTTGATTTTGCCTTGATAGAAAGTATTAATCAGTTGAGGCTATTTTATGTTTGTGGCTCCCAATTATTTAAAACGGGAAAGAAAAGCAAAAGTGAAAAAAAGGTCACTGAACTGATCCAAATCCTCTGTGCACTACTGTTTTCCTGAGATTACACTACACTTCCCAACAATAATATGGCCCTTTGTACAGCAGATTTCATTGCTATGCTTGTGATAGGGAGTGTAATCAGACACGTTAAAGAATAATGAACAAAAACCTAAGAAAATCCCTGGCAGAGAGTAGACAGAGTTAAAAAATATCTATCTAAGCCTAATGTAAAGAAATACAATCTTAAAATTCAGCTTCAAGTTTTGAAAGTATTCTAGTCTTTGGAAGAACTGCAAAACTGAAACAAGTTATTTAAAATAACTGTAACTGATCTGTGAATACTGAAATAATGCCTCTTTGGATAAAATCTCTTTCCTGGAAGCGTTCTAAAAGTCACTGATTCTTGGCCTCTGTATTCCCATTTTTCTGCCTTTTGTTATCTGAATGAATTTCACATTCACTGTTCCTAGTGGTCATATTGCATCTGATTGCAAGTTTCTCCACCTCAGTTTCAAGCTGCCACCCCCACCCCCCACCCCCCCAATTACTAAGTTTAACTATTGTAACTTTATATGAAACATTACGGGCCTCACTTTCAGACTAATACATTTTCAGTGCTATCAAGAAAAGATGGATGACTCCATTATTTAACTGACAGACATATGTGAACTGGTTTCTCCTTTACAGCACACTTTATGTTCAAGGTTACCAAGCAAAACACCAAACCCTATTGAAACATCATTGTTCCTAAAGAATGCATCACTACTAGCAAAGGCAAGGTACTAAAATAAACACCTATATTGTATCAAAGAGTAGAATTCCCTATAACAGCACAGAATCACAGGTTGGTCAGGGCTGTAAGGCACCCCTGGAGATCACCTAGCCCAAGCCCCTGCTGAAGCAGGCTCACCCAGAGCAGGCTGCACAGCATCGCGTCCAGGTGGGTTTGAATGTCTCCAGAGAAGGAGACCCCACAGCCTCCCTGGGCAGCCTGTGCCAGGGCTCCGCCACCCTCCAAGTAAAGAGCTTTTTCCTCATATTCAGCTGGAACTTCCCGTGTTGCAGTTTGTGCCCGTTGCCCCCGGTCCTGTCGCTGGGCACCACTGGAAGGAGCCCGGCCCCGTCCTCCTGCCACCCACCCTTAAGGTGTTGGTACGCACGGGTGAGACCCCCCTCGGCCTTCTCCAGCTCCACAGCCCCAGCTCTGCCAGCCTCTCCTCACCAGGGAGGTGCTCCAGGCCCCTCACCCGCTCCGCAGCCCCCGCTGGGCCCTCCCCAGCAGCTCCCCGTCTCCCGTGACTGGGGAGCCCAGCGCTGGGCCCAGCACTCCCGATGGGCCTCACCAGCCCGAGCAGAGGGGCAGGATCAGCTCCCTGCACCCGCTGGCCACGCTGCCCCTAACGCGCCCCAGGGTCCCACCTGCCTTCTCGGCCACAGGGCCACCGCTGGCCCGCGGGCAACCGGCTGTCCCCCAGCACCGCCCGGCCCTTCCCCGCAGAGCTGCCCCCCAGCAGCCCCCCCCCAGCCTGTGCTGGTGCAGGGGCTGTCCCTCCCCAGGGCAGGACCCCGCGCTGGCCTGTACTGTATCTATATCTCTAATATAATTATACTAACAAAATACCAAACACAATATTAGCATTTTACAGTTGCTAACAAGCAATTCTGGCTGAGACACCATTATCTGAGATGATTTCAGCACTCTGTGCCCAGTTCTGTGACATAACTGGGGGTCAGACAAACGTTCTTAATCAGTAAGATGAATGGCTTATCACTGAGCTACAACAGTAGCAGCTAGCAATTACCAGCAGTTGTTAACAAAAACTGCCCACTATACAATGAAAAGCTATTAGGTAACTTTCTTTAGAGATGTACCATGAGACTTGGAACAGATTATGTGTATCTGAAAGTGAAAACCCAATAAATACATTGCTCTGATTTGTAGATAAAGCCATATTTACAGCTTTTCATTTCTGTGTTCACTGTTAGAGACAATCCTAATCAGGACCTTTTGAAGAAATTATATAGGATGAGGTATCAGCCAAAGTACATAAAATGCTGCAAGATTTCCAGATCGACTGCACTTCTCAGATTTTTCTTAATAGCACTACATTTTTTTTTTTTCATTTGGAATTAAATACAAGATACTGTTGGCTGTAAATACTTTCGTTATACAATGGAAATAGTCCTGGGTTAACGACTGACTAATTACTTTTACTTTTTTGGTTCCTGTAGCTAACAGCTCTCAGCAGATTCTTCAGCAAATTTGAGTAATTAATTTCTACCCTCAGGGAAGAAAAGAAAAATAAATATACCTTGTAGTCAGAGGGAGTTTCCTTGAATTTAACGTTATGAATCTTGTCTGGTTCTGAATTAGCATTATCTGCATATAGCTCTGTGACTTTGAAAACATTTTAAAGCATCGATTAGCATAATTAAGAGGAAGATTTTTCAAAGGGAATAAGAGCACTCAAGTAATCAAGTCCTATCAGAAAAGTCAGTACGAATTGGATATCAAGCTCCATTAGGCTACTTTGAAAATTGCTGGAAGAAGCTGTATTGAGTTTCATTTACCTGTATCTGGGAAGTGCTCAAGTACCAGCAGAAACATAAACAAGCGTTTAAGCATCCATTGATGACATACTTTATAACCAGATGTAAAACACATTATCTCATTTACTGGACATCCAGAAACTCAGTCTTCCCTTGATTTGGTGCTTGCACTGCACTGAGCAAGTACATCACTCCCCATAATTTGCTGATTCATTCTATACATCTGTTTAGATTTTCCTTACACACCAGACACTTAACATACCAAAATCCTGTTTGGTATTTCAACAGCTTAGAACACAGTTTCATTTTCTTTATTCTATAAAATGACAAACTTTTTTTTCTAGTGAAAAAGTAGGCCAAAACTGGTTTATTCTGCACTACTGTGTCAGGAAGTGCAAAGATGTAAGGATGAGGAGTAACTCTCAGAGCATCCCTGAATGCCTAGAAGCAGGAATAGTTCCCCAGTAGACCGGTGCTGATGATGTTAGAAGAGAAAGGGTGGGACAAAGGCCAGCCTTCTCTGAGCTGTGGTTCTGTATCATATTCAGGGCCTTAAGTATTCCTAGGGGAGATGTGAAGGTAGAAAAGCCTATCTGATCCCACATCATCACCTTTTTGTGTTTAAAGAGTATTTGAAACTCGTGTAGGCCCAGACCACACTTGGCTCTTTTACACCGGTGAGGAAAGACTGTAATCAATGTTACGCTGATAGAAGGGAAAGAGAAGATGTATTGAGTAATGATGGGGCAAACTAAAGGAAGCTGTCAAACATGGGTTATCTTTAAGGGCTATGTGTTATGCTGTTATGTTTTTCTGACTCAGCTGAAAAACTCTGGAGCTCTAAATGAAAGCACAAAAGATGGCAATGGCTTTGTTACATGCCACATCTTCTTTATACTTCTCTGAAACCTAGAACTGTACCTTATGAAATACCAAGCAATGCAAAACCATCTAAACCCAAACAAAACCTAGAAATACTGGAGAAAAAAAAGACAAAAACATGTAAATAAGTCACCAAACACTGAAAAAAAAATAAAAATAAATATCCTGAACTGGAGCACATGCAGCCTTCTAATATAAGTAGATGATAACTTTTAACACAGGTTCTCTGTGTTTTATGCCTACTAATGTATGTTGTAGTGAACAGTTTAGGGTTATTAAGAAAAAGATAAAATCTATACAAGAGCAATTAGATCCTTCATCACTGCAATGCATTTTTAAATGAAAATCACCATATGCCCTGAGAGCTGTGTTGGCTCCCACTGCAGCAGTCCCTGGTCACTGCTGACAGCTCCTCGTTCCAGATCTAGAGTCAGACAATAAGAAGCTGTATGTTGGCATGGGAAATCACACCACCCTTTCATTACATAGCTGCACACTCCAATTTGCAAATGATCATCTCATATTTCCATTTTAAATGGGGGAGAACTGTAGCAAAGGTCTCACTGATCTCAACGAAGCCAAGATTTTAGCTCCTCTCTCTCTCTCTTTCTCTCCCCTGTGTTTTCTTGAAATATTAACCTCTAAGAAATAAAGCTTAGGGCAAAACAATTGCTTAGGTAGAAGTAGATGAATACCCTTATTTTTAGGTAAAAGCACTTATGATTATAGTCTTATCTCTGTGAGATAGATTTTACATGTCCAAATTACTTCTATCAACTGTCCATGTTGCTTCTTCAGAATGTATCATAGTTAAAGAGCACTTGAGGAGGGGGGACCAGAGCTAACATTATACTTGAGATAAGATGTTACCATCATTTTGTATAACAGTATAATGAATATGTTTACCTCATCAAGCCCTAATTATCATTCATTAGACATTAAAATATTAGCTTTGCTTTTAAGATTGCTTCCAAAGAATTTTGAAGTTACTCTCTAGTTGTTTCTGGCTGATACAACGCATTCTTAATTTAGAGGTATATAAGAAAACTAAATCATTTTACTACTTCTAGCGTGCATGACTCTGCATTAGTGAATAATCATTGCCTCTGTTCTCATGGTGATTACTCATTTAAGGTATTCAAGTTCTCCTCAAGATCCCTAAAGCCTTTTTTATCCCTGTCTAGTCAAAAGGGTTTTGACATCTGATTTTTTTCCTGCTAAAACATTTGCATTCCGCCCCCAGGCCCCCCCCCCCCCCCCCCCCCCCCCGACTATTAATACACTAAACAGCACCATTCCTGCTACGTAAACCTGTGCAACATTGCTGTCACCCTTTCATTGTCACGAAACCTGATCATTTGTTTACACATTTGATCTATGATGGAATTTTGCCTGTCATGTTAGGAGAGGCTCCCAGGTACCAGAGCAGATGGTTTAAGGATCAAAGACCCCCAGAGATGACAGGAACAATCATGTTTTCAACCACTGCTTCTGGAGGACTGTAAATGTGGTAGACCTTATTGTATCAGGTCACAAATAAAACATGAACCAGACTTTTCTTTCACACAGATTAGAAAAAATATGTACTAAAAATGAAAAAACCCACAATCATATAGCTTGAGAACTCTTCCCAGATACAGGAAAATGAAACTCAATACAGGTGTCATACATCTGCAGGTACTAGGAATGTGAAAATCCAGCTCCACCATGTGTGCCTGCATGGCATAATTGCACAGTAGTAAAAGACAAGACATGATTTTATGCTCTTTCCAAAATTAAGATAATAAGTAAATGTATGTGTAAGAGGAAACCTGAGGTGCATATGTATGATGTGTCAACAAGTACAGGCTACAAAGGAACAGCTCTGGCTAGAGGCTATATTTGAAGAAGGTAATTAGCTGGCATTCAAAAAAAAAGAGAAAGAAGTGGCAGTACATGAAGTTTAGACTAGAAAGACTTCAGTATTAGTACAACAGACATAAGCATAATGGCTGCATGAAAATGAGGAACCATTAGCATTAATGTACTCCCCTTGGTCTTTATTTTGTTAACACACGTTCCTGCAAACAATAGACACCTAAAATGAGAAAGAAAACAAATACAGTAAAGACATTAACATTTTTTCTCAAGCACTGAAGCTGCTAGAAAATATTAAAGCTACTCCCAAAATAATTTAGTTTAAAAATGGGTTTTCTTATTTTTGCATTGTAAAATATGGTCCTTAATGGAGTATATTCTTTAGTATGATGGATTTAATTATATTTTTTTTCCTTAAGCAAGAAAGACACACAACATGGGTATCAATGAGACTTACAATGCAACTGAACTAAAGGAACATCTACTGCAGTCAAATCCACATAGTCAGATTTTGTGGAGAGAAATTCTTGACATGACACATAAAAGAAATGCATTTAACTTGGACTGTGAAATGTAGTTTTATCTCAGCTGCCTGCAGCTGGAGTCCTTGTGGTAGGGGCACACAGAACCACTCAGGGCTGCCCTCTGTGACTCTGGGACCAGCGCTCAGGCACCAGCCATGCCACCTGGGAATGGCCATGTATGAAGCAAGTATCAGGATTAGTGCTTCAGATCCATGGATGGCAGAGGTATCTACTCTCCACAGTTTTCATAGCATCACCTTTCTCTTTCCTTTGTGACACAATAACTGTATATTTTTAAATCTAATTTATGTCTGGTTTAATATTTTCCCCCTTTTTTCTTTGTCTGGGTCACAATCTTTGGTACCATTCTAGTGCATTCATTACACCATCTTATGCAGATAATGAGGAGTGAACTATGTTAACCTTGTACGAGCAGATTATACTTAACCTCTGGGCTCAGTGAACTTTTAAGAGCCAACAGAAGTGAGGCACGTGGATATTAACATGATGGAAACTACAGAACATTTTCTACATGTACAAATAAAAGTTTCTACACTTTTGCTTGATGAATGCCCACATTACAGACAATAAAACCCACAAGAAATCCCTTTAACATCTAATCAAAGAGGAAAAAAAATACCCTTTTCTGTAAAGTACTCCATGCCTTTTTCTATTAAGTAGATAAAATCTTTAGAGGGGGGAGGACAAATTTTATAAGAAGATTTCATGCTTCAGATCTGTGTTGTTCATCTATTTAAAGCTTAACACATAAACCAGAATAAAGCTTTCATTCGTTTAAGTGCTATACATAAAATTTAAGCCTCCATGGGAAATAATTAACAGCATATTTTGGGGAGCTTGCAAACAATGGCAATGACAAGAAAAGTAATATTTTAAAGTAAAAAGAATAATAAGCTGAGTTTCTAAACCATGCCCTTCTCAGAAACAAACCTTGATGAGACAACTCTCCAAAATTATAAATGAGGATTCATGAGCAACAAATTTTAGGGTCAGTGTCATATTAGAAGTTAAGTGGACACTAGGAATGGATAGATTCAATAAAAATGCCATTTGACTTCCATTGCAGAGAAACTGGATAGAATTTTTATTACATCTGTTCCCAAATTAACAAATTAAGTAAGAGATGGGCATGAGCCAAAATCCAAGGCATAAACATGCTCCTAACAATGCTGAGATCTGGGCCATATCTTCGCATCTAGTCAATTTCTTTATTATGAATCAAATTAAAAAATCACCATTTGAACATGTCAGATAAAATTGTAAACCTCTGCCAGACTTTGGAAATTCTACCACTGATCTTTGAGCATCTGTAACATCATCCAGAGAAAGTCTGAACTTCAACACAGTGCAGTCAGACAAAAATTCAAGGTCCCTGTATGCCTCACTGCTCCATGAAGCTTGCACACTCAAGATACACCAACCTCTGCAGCCAAAGGCATGTAGGTGCAATGGTTACCTTCATATCAGGTTCCTTTTGAATGCCTGCCCTAAATGATGCAGTACCTTTCACAGATACACTGACTGGTGGTGTTCTTGGGCAATGATCCAGAAGAAACTGTATCTTTCCCTAGATCCTTAAAGGAAGGTTTTAACTAGCTAAAGACATACAGTGAGATAGATGTTATAAAGACTTTTAAAACCCAAAGAGTTTTACAAACTAAACAAATTCCTTTTGGTTAAAGCATTTTTAGATACAAGGTTAACCTTTGCCATGTCTACCAAAAATTAACGTAATTTGAAAGGTGACATCCTAAGTAATTTTTTTGTAAGGCTGACTAGTGTCCATTGTAAATAAGTTGGCTTTTGTATTTCTAACTGAATATATTCTTAGAAGCTATCATAAAATAATTATATTTTATAAAATTTTAATTCATGTAACTCAACAAAGTCATAACAAGATATTGACCCAGTGTGCTCACTGAAAATGAATTCATGGCACAATAAATATTCAATGAACTAAATAGTTTCAGAAGGAAGAAGTGCTCAATCAAGGGATTAAAAAAAGAAAAACAAAACCCCAAGATCTAATTGTAATGGTGCTGACAGCAACAAAAAGAATGCCAAGACCACAGAAGTACTGAAAACCTGAGAATTAAGCTTTAATGAAATTCAAAACCAAAAATTAAATTTGGCAAAATTCAACTCTATTAAATTGCAAGTATCACTGCTTAGAATAAGAAAGTAAAATTTCTGCATTCTCATGGTAACATTGATGCCCTCTTGGAGGTACTGACAAAATGCCTTCGCAGGAAGCATTTAATTTCTTGCCATCAGCAAGGTGTGATCTGTTAAATAATTTACATTCTCATTTTGGAAGGCCACAAGTGTAAGGGGAGATACTTTTTATCTTACAGGAAGCTTGTAATCCACCCCAGTGAAGGCACTATAGGTGCATGGACTATGATGTGATTTCCAAAGTCTCTCCGGGTTGATCACTCCTGGGCGTGTTCATGGCTTGTAAGTGGTAGACCAACAGGCCTGATACGAAATACTTGCAATGTTAGCATTTTATTAGAAAACAATGTTGGAAAGATATATTTTAAAAATTATTTTGTCAGTCACAAGTAAGCACAGGGTGGAGCTCTACAGCTTTACCACCTAACGCAAAATGCTACGTACAAACTCCATAAAACTGTGTACATGAATTACCGAGAGCTTCACACATTTCAAGTCCCAGTTTCTGGCCAGAACCTAACTATGTTTGTACATTAAACATTAATATTTTTAAATGAAGTCCTATCTTTTTTTGTTTGCAAAGTAAGATTTTGCTCTTTTATTTTTTTCTTCTGCTGGGCTGGATAAAACCCTGAGGACCAGCCTAGACACAGTTCCATAGTCAGAGCCCCAGATATTTTTTAAGGTGGTAGATAATTCATGTGAATTAGCTGCTTACATTTCTCCTTCACTACTTGGCAAAATATTCTCTTTCCAGAGAAGTTATTTCTCGTCTACAACGAGAAATCTGGTGAGAGAAGAAAGGAGTGGTGTGGGGGGAGACATGTCCCTTCGAATGGAGCTCCAAAATAGTCTCCAAAAAGCTAGCTGAAGCTCTGCATGACCCTAGAGGTTATTACTGGAAGACTTTTCCTCCCGGACCGTTTACCATGTGGAATGGGAGCTGGATAGCTGTGCTTGTCCCGCTTGGTGGGCTGGCCCTGCATGCTGACTGGGCAGGCTTTGGGTGGCTTGTCCCTCTCAGCCTACACTGTGTCACCACCTTGCTGCCACATAAGACTGCAGATTGCATCTCTGGGACATGCAACTGATATTCTGAAGATGTCTAAACAAATAAGACAGCTGCACAGCTCTTTTGTTCACAGTGATGAGGAAGACTTCAATATGCATTCACAAGTCTTACAGTATAACACAATAAAGATTCCCCTTACAATAGAGATGCATCTATTCCAAGGTAGAGACCTGACTGTTTTACATGTAAGAGCTATACATAAGAATTTTGAGAGCTAACTCAGCAGATCTGCAAGCAACACATTCCTCTTGGTATTTTATGATAATTCTCTAAACATTTATACTTACTGTTGCATAGAAGTTCCAGTGTACATGGTAAATGCACCTGCATTCCTGCAGAACTAGGTCATAAATTCCTTCAGTCTCATTTATCAAGGAGCAGGTAAATTGAGAAAATAAATGTACTGCAAACTCTTCTTCTCTGTGGTAAGCATGTACAGCTCTTCTCAACAGTAATTTGTTAGATGGCTATATTTGGAGATTGTAGGAGATTTAAGTCTTTTTTGCTTTTGCAAGACAACAGGCTTTTTCTCTTCCCCACTTTATTGAATAGACAAAATGGGGATATTTTCCGTATCAGCTTTCCATGACTGTGTCAGTCAATACGTATAAAGCGCTACATATAGCTAACTGTTTTAATTAAACTTTTTTGTTTCTCTAGGAATACTTTATAAACAGCTCTAACACCATTAACGTATTTGTAGTGAAGACAAATGCCTTTGATACTTTTTAATTATCCTGATTCGTCCCTCCCCTAAAACAGCCAAGATTTTTTTAAGGTTTAAAGAGATCAGTAACATAAGCAAATTAACAAATATTATATAATGTTAATTTAATTTTTAGATTACAAGTAAAATATAAAAGTCTAAAAATAGCTAACTTAAGAAATAAAATTGTAAGCATATGATTAGATGTATATAAATCATTTGCAAATCATTTCCTTTAAGGAGAGGGTCACACTGTCACTTCACAAAAAGAGTCTCAGCATTTAATGTTACTGTTCCTTAGGCAAACTGGTTGTCACTGTCCTTTTCTGGGCTATCTCAAATGCCTTGCAGCTAAGGTTGGAATTGGAAACAACACTTCTAGTCCATTCAGTGCAAAGTGCATGTCTGTCTATACCCTCTTTGCTTCCCTGTGCTCCATCAGTCTGTACCCATCTGTTAGAACTTTTCTTAGAGTGTAATACTCTTTTGGGCAAGAGCAGCCTTTTCACCCTGTGTTAATCCAGCAATGGGGACAGGAGGGTCTTGACACATAACTAGAGACCCCAGGTGCTGTTGCAATAGAATTAATGGTAATGACTTTTTTTTTGTGCTGTCAGCTACAGCGTTAGAAACCTGCTTTGCAGTTTTATATGTTTGGAGTCCAATTCATGCCAAAAAGGATTTGAGTTACTACAGGTGATATATTTCTGTCTTTTTTAAGAAATAAGTACTCTCCTCCATAAGCAATACAGATTACATTAAAATGAAACTTGTATTATCAAAATACGCAAAAAAAATCCCACGAGATGACAACTTGAAGGAAGTCAGTTTTAAGGTTGCTAGCAAAACTCTGGGGTTGTATGTGTGCAATGTGGCATAGGTGGTAAATTAATCTCACTTCTGCCCTGACGTTCTCACCTGCTCAGGTCTTCCCCTCAGAAAAACTCAGGCTAAAGCATTTCAGTACTTTATTTACATGGCAATTTCTCAGTCCTAACGGTGAGTATATTGACAGTCCTGACTCAGAATTTGACTAGATTCACCTGGGGGCAATGACAGTGGTAATCAATTCCTTAAAATCTCTCTAAAAGAAAGTATTGTTTATTTGCAACAGCAAGATATCAAGAGGACTATATTTTTTATGAAAACATTGTAATATGCTACATGTATTTTTATACTGCCTGTTTAACTGCCCGTGATCTGCGAGAGTGGGGCTGTTTACTTATAAACTCCTCTGTACGAGTCCTCTCTGCTTTTCAAAGCTGAGTAATGCCATGGGTGGTCCCTGACAGCTGATCCCTTCCCTTCTCCTATTGTGTCCCCTGCTCCATCAATTAAGACAATTTTCAGCAGCTTCTACCTGTTCAAATACAGCCTCCCATCTGGGTAAAACATGGGCAGATGCCTCAGCACAGAAGCATTTCCTTTAGTAGGTCTAGTTACAAATGAAAGGGTAGTTGCAGAATTACAACAAAACTATGCTAGTTTGCATTTGACTAGCCTGCATAATCACACAGGGGATGGTATGACAGGATGGAGTTCGGTTTGTGTCAGTATAGACTGTTGCAGTCTACATGACATCCGTTTCTCCTTGTCTTCTGTACTGATAACATCCATGCAAGTTAGAGAGCAGCTAAGTATGCTGACCCTCACTACAATCCTTTCCTTGCGTGCTCCATAGATTTTGCAATATTGTCTAATTCTTTTCCTCTGCCTTCTCACCTAATGAACCACTGTGTTGCTTTCTGGACCAGGACACTGCCTGAGTCAGACAGCCATGCGATAAACAGTATTAACACTTCATTTATCTTGCCTTGTCTTAATTTTCTAATCCTTGAAGCACAACCTAAGTAAATTTTTTTCAATATGATTTTTTTCTACATGTTGTTTCAATCAAGGATGTTGAGATTCAAACTTATTTGGCTTTTGTGAGGGGAAAATCAACAACTGGGGATATCTGGCTCCAGAGTCTATCTTAACGTAATAGCAAAACAAGAATTTGCAATGTAATGAAGGCTCAATGTAAAAAAGGAATAAAAACTAAAGAAGAAAGCTAATGTCTTAATAAGAAGGCACACTACATATTTAAAGTTACAGCAGTTCTGAAATATAACATCTGTTTCTGCAGATCTGACAGGTCTTTTTAAAGTGTGTGACATAAGGAAATCCTAAGCATTAGCATTTTTATCTGTACCTATCTTAGATCTGACAATGAAAAATAGTTAGGAATAATTAGGTATAATTAGTTTTACAGAACCTGGCTTGTGTTAAACTTTATAGACTGTAGAATGCTATGACATACTCTCACAACTCCACATTGGTTTCTTTTGCTGAAAGCAGTTACTAGTTACCTTTAAGCGCTGTCACCTGCAAGTACAAAAGAAGCACAAGTGTTTTCCAAGGTATGTGAAAATGGAAGAAAGTCTGGAAAGAAAGGTCTTGAACAATTTCTTCATTTTTATATGGAAATTATTTTCTATTCTAGTAGCAGGAAAGCCTTTCTTTCATCAAGCACCTGCTCTGTTAAAGGGCAGAAGAAAGGATAAATAAATAGCAAATAGGAATATACACTGAAGACATTTCTAGATTAAAAATGTAAGGCATGCTTGTGCTATAGAAGAAAAGAAAAGCAATTTTAGTTGTGATGGGGTGTCTATGGAATGTAATATGGCATTCTGACACCCTAGGATATCTAGCTATGTGATGGGGCTGAAAGAGGCAGTCCAATCAAATATTGAAGCAGCTGCCAAAAAGATTTCAAAATCTTTTCAGAGGTTTTGTGGGTTTAAACTGGATTGAGACATTGTAATTTGAACAGCCAGGCCATTGAGCTTTGAAACCAGAGGCAGAAATTTCTGAGACATCCTAACAAAACATCCTTTTACATCAATGTGTAATAGAAATGAATGTTTTAGCAAACGGATACAGAGCTCCCCAAGGTGGGAAGTGTAACCCTAGAACAAGCTACCCCAAAAGATGGAGGCCTCTCCAGCCTTGCGATTTTTGAGGACTTGGCTGGAGCATGCCGTGTCTGACCTGATGTAGTGCTGGTGACAGTCCTGTTTCAGCTGCCTGGTTGGCCTAAATAAACCCCAGAGGTTCTCTCCGGCCAACATTTCTATGATTCAAAGTACGGCTATTAAGGCTTAAAGACTGATGTAATTTCTCCTTGAGCAAGGCTTTTACATACAATATTGGCAGCTTTCAATAAATTATACTCTACAGTATTCCCATTACAGAAGCCATGTGGAAAGATTATGGTGTTATTTTACCTCTTGGGACTATTGCCTCTTATGGGATGTATACTGAGCAGATTTTCCCCCTACATGTGGCACTGAGAATTTCTATTAGAGCTGCAGAAATTGGTTCAGATACAGTTTTTCCACTGAGATAAAAACTCTGTGGGTTTAATGATATGTAGGTAATCTGCATTTAGATGCAGCAGGACACTTGCAACTTTATCAAATCTCAGGGGCTTCACTGACACACCAGTTTTATACTTTTCACTTAAAAATTGCCCAAAATTCTTGTCCCAGGTACAAAATCTTGAAATGTATTAACAACCACATGAAAACCTCACCCTCCCTTCATAAGGTACTTTCTACTTTTTTCTGGGCTGCAAAACCAATGGGATATTTTGTGATGGCTAAAATGGTTCAATCAGAAGGCAAAGTGTGGTACATAAAGAAAAACATAGTTTAATCAAGGAGCTGAGCCTGTAGAAAAGAACAGCAGGGAAGAATGGCAGAATAAAACCTACTAAGACCCAAAGCAGCTAAAATACAAATTAATGTTAAATGAAAGGCAAAGGAAATGTTTCAGTTCAGTTCAACAAATTGCACAAATGGCACAGCTCCATCACAAAAGTAGTGGTTTGGGTTTTCAAATGCAAAATTTAATGATTTCCACAAGATTAATTTCTATAGTTATTTTAAAATTGAAATTTATGTTTTAAATCCTGACAAGGTCTGGTATGCACAGGTTTAAAATGAGGAATGTTAATAAAACCTTTCCTAGAAAGTTTGTTTTACATATAAACCAGGCAGAAAAGTAGGGCCAGGTTTTCAGGTAAGTCTTTACAAGCCCTTAATTTCTAATTATAGGTCTTTACCATGTGCAGACAGGTTTCCACACATACTTGTAGCACATGTCCAGGTGATTACAACTGTGCATGATAAAACTCCCTAGCAGCAATTAAGTTTCTCTGTGTCTATTCTAACAGATTGACAAGGGAGTGAAAAACTATGTGCCTCTGCTTGTATTGTACTAAAAATTGTATGTAACTATGATCATCTGCAAATAGGATTTCATCTCCAAAAACTAGATGAACTTTTGCTCCCTAATTATACTTATTCAGAAGTGTAACCCAATCTGATATAAACCCCAACATTTTCTTTCATAAATATTTCACACTATAATCTTCTCTAAATTGGGCCTCAGATATAGTAGTTTTCACCAGAGTTGTTTTAACATCACTCTAATTTCTTCCTGATTTTAACTAATTTATCTGTTTAGTTCTTACAAGACTAGAAATTGCAAACCTCAAACAGGAATTCATGGAAAATGTACACATTGTACATATAATTATATTGTTACTTTTACTGAGGAGTAAAGCTCAAAAGGATTCAAAAAACACTGAAAATATTAAAAAGCTTTCTAAAGTAAGATATTCTGGGTTTTCAAATTTCTGTTTCAACTGCCTTAGAATACTTCATCACTGTGAAATGCTTCAGTACTGTGGTACCTCCTTGACTTTTTCAAAGGATGTGCAATATAATAAGCACTGTTTGTAATTAGTTGTGAGATGAGTGCTATGAAAAAATTTGTAGCTTAAAGGTACGTATATTCCACACAACAATGGACCTTCAATGCATATACCCCAGGTCAACAGAGCATTATAATTAATTTCACTAAATTGAAGATGTCATCACTCATGCATGACAAATGTATTTCTTTAATTCTTTTTCTTAAAGTTGCCTCTCAAAACCAGAAAGGACCATAGTTCCAAAATAACAGGGTCTGTTATTACTAATGACAAAAAATTAAGAAAACCGATAACCAAACCCATAGTGAAGCAGACTGAAAGAGAGATTAGAATGAAATATTCAGGTACAGAGATGACAGACTGAAATGAACAACTGATCATGGCTAGCGAATGATGTCCTGTGCAATTTAGTCTGCATGAAGTTCTTTCCTCCCCCACGAGAATTCATAAATCCACACATGCCAGTTCTAACTTGATGGATGCGTGTTTGGAGCAGTGAAATAGACCAATATTTCAGAGCAGAACACAGTTTTCTTGGCCAAGAGCCTTGGAAATTTACAAGGGCTCTTTCTAGCAGTGAAAAGGACCCACCAGCTCTTAGTAAGCCGAACACTTGTAATTACTAGAAGCTGTTTTGTCATAGGTCCAGACTCAAACTCCAGAAGGTAGGTCAGGAATCCAGAAGCAGGCACATGTACCCGCATGTACCAAACACATCACCTGGGTCCAAAAACTGATGGTTCCTTAGGACTATAGTTTCACCCTGCACCTTCTTTTGGCTGATTTACCTGACATCCCCGGTACTTGGAGATAGGTGATCACACAGAATCTCAGTTTACATAATTTTTAAAAAATGAAGTTCCTGATTGCCAGTATTGCTAAGAATATGGTGAAAATAGGAATCTCAGTGGGTTCAAAAGCAGACTGACAATTACATATTTCTAAAGTCTCATTATTTTTCATATTTCATTTTTTCCTGGTTTTTGAATGTATGGATTTGATAAAAACCGCTCACATCGCATTCAAAACCAAATCTATTTATTCTCTAAAAGAAGGAAATATTGTACAGAAACAGAGTGGGAATGATCTGGGATCAATAATAGTTGAGATAATTAATGTATTAAAAAAAAGAAAAATAAAACCCAAGCCTCTATTTCAACTTTGATACCAACTCTTGTCATGTCTAGCCATTCAAGTCATTAAATTGCTTTGCAAAAACTTCATGATACATAAATATTTTCCTACTTCTATGGTACACTATGAGGATTAATATGAAAATATTAACAGTCAAGAGTTAACTAATTATTGTTTTAACAAATTTTAACAATTTATGCATTATTTTGACCAGGAAGGGGAGTAACAACATCGATTTTTTCCAATATAATTTCTACTGTTACTTACTCCATGGTTATGCTGAGTCCAAGAGTACCAGAAATGTGTATTAGTTCACTAACTTACATTATTTGAGGGAGAACTAGCAGATATACATACCTAAAAATAGTTTTTTCTTCTGAAAAGAGGATAGCTTGAGTTTTACCCTGAATAAATGTACCAATGCCACTAGTATCTATTGCCAAGGATATACTTAAATCTGTACCTTCAGAGTCTCTGGCAAAATTCCTCAGGACGTTAAGAGAGCTAATAATGACTGCCTCAGGTTTCTTAGCATAAGCTGGGAAAAAGGTTCCTGGCACTGAAAACTTCCCAACCTGTTGAAACTCAAGAGTTACAAGATAATGACTCTCAATGGATATTCCAGCTTGATGCTGACTTATGAAATTCTGTCAAGACTGAAGCTACCTGGGGGTCACAAAGAGCTTGGACAGAATTTAGGAACCCAAGCTCAAGAGTGTAATCTAAAGTTTGCATCTAAGATATTAGTCACTTACATTTTGCATGGTCCCTATCAGCCAACTTCTGCATCAAGCCAGAAATGCTGCCGTCGTTGCACAATTAAGATGCTCAGAGTATCTCTCCTATCTGTACCCAGTGGGGATCCTTTAGCCACCTTGACCCAGCATCTGAATTCCCTGAAGGACTCAACACGGAAGGTAGCTGTGCGCTGTATAGCTCTAGCCAATTTAATTGCAACAGGAATATGTGGATTGTCATATCACCTAACATCTCAGTGGTAAAAAGGAACACAAAAGACTTTCAGATCTCTGTTCTCTTCGTCCCTGGAGAGTCCAAAGCTTCATCTCTAGCTTCACCTGGACACTAGAGACTCGGGCATTGGCCATTCCTCTGTTGAAATTATTTCAGTTTGAGAAAAAACCAAACCAGCCAGAACTCCAGGAAGCAAGCTTCCCAGGAAGAATGTTGAGAGAAGTAACTCTTACACTATGATATGGTGCTCCCTTAAGGAGATTTGCATTGTACCTATATCTTCCATACCTTAGACACAAGTTCCGGTGCCCAAACCCCATGCTGAAGACGAGCAAAATTCAGTAACAATGCCTCTCTCTCCTTCTGTGGTGAGAAGAAATCAATGACTTCTGGTTTGTTTTTCACCAGAACAATGTCCTTCATATCTGTGCTCTCGATGGAGACAACCCCAAGCTGCTTGTGCAGAATGAGAGATGTGCTCAAACTGCTGCAGAAAGGGGCCATCCTTTCCAGCACAGTTGCAACTCTGAGCAAACACATGTAAACTTTCAAGAAGCAGTTAAACTTACCCGTTTGGATCAACACTATTTGAGGGATTTTTATGTTAAATTCTATTACGTGGTACATATACATCCGTCAGCACCTGTGAAAACAGCTTATAACTTCCCTGTGGCCCATCATGAAGCATATAAAAGCCAAGTGAGAGGGCCTGAAGGCACAATCTTATTTTCAGCACTTCTTACTGGTTCCACCCAGGTGCTGTGCACTTCATTCTGCAGCTAAATCTGCCACCCACTGCCCCGAGAACTAATTCAGGGTATAAATCCTTTGCCAGGAGTCAGGCATCCGAGGCCCTTTAAAGGCTCTGACTGCCAGGGTCTGATCAAGTGTGGGGAGGAGGTTTTATATTGCAGAGTATAGGTGAAAGTATAGTGGTTCAGTCATGACTGAATTCTTGTTTTCAGAAGTGCTGTAAATTACAAAACTAATAGAAAATGAGAAAAAACTGGAAATTAGTATAGGTGTTTTATTGAACTAAAGATTTAAATAGCTGAAGAATACCCTTTATAGACCTGATTTTAAAGTGTCTCCCAAAGTAAACACGTACACTTTATCTTCTATAAAAGTACAGGTTATTATTTATTTATTTTAAATTTTGCTTTGACAACAACTCCTCCATAGTCAGAATGTTGTAAGTGTTATGGTAGGTGGACTAATAAAGAGTTGCAGCTGAATTTCTGCTGGACAGGAAGGATTATTTTTTTTGTGACAATTACAGAAATTATACCTGACAGCTTTGATTATCTAAGGGAACCAGCATCCTGACTTTTGGCCTTCTCCTAATCTCCTTACTACACTCAAGACAGCTGAATTTCAACAGCTCATATGGTTTTCACGGAATGAACGCATTTAGCAACAGGAAACATTTTCAATATTATCTGTTTCCCGTAGAGACAGACCAAAAAGTCATTTCACGTATTTGATAAGAACTTGGAGGGGAATAGCTCCATATATACTAATTCAAAACAGCAGACAGCAAATAAAGAACCTATGCCTAAATCTGATACCAGCTAAACCTAAGGAAACGAAAGCCAAAGTATTTAAGTCAGTGGAATTAGAGTGGTAGGATCAGCCAGGAACCTCAGCACAACCTAGCCTCTACTCCATGTCAGCTAACAGAAAGTTAATCTTATTTTTACAAGCTGCTGAAAATCATGCTGTGTCTGAGGGAAACATTGGTTTCACCAATGAGAACAAATGAGGGGAAAAAGGTGGAATGTAATAGAGAGGGATCTGAAGAAGCTAGAAGGGAAAAGCAGGACAAGGTATGTACTACTGCCTCAGCCCGGTGGGACTGACCAGTGCAGGGGTCAGGGTTTATCAGATGTCAGAGTCAAGCTGCTGCATGTGGAAAAATGGTCTCCTGAGATGGGAGAACTTGCTGAGGTAAAGCTTTCTAGCACCTGAAAACAATGCCCATACTGCATATCTTCCAAATACCTCATGTAATCACTTAAAATAGCAATACCAGAGCTAAGCAAGAGAGCTAAGCAAGAGATCCAGATTTTAACATCACATTACACTGGTATACGTCTCAATGCCACCGCATCACGACAGTTCATGAATAACATTCCCAAAGACTGCATCTTTCTCATTGTGCAACCACATGGCTAACTTTGTGAATGTAACCATGTTTTAAAATTATTTGCAATGAGAATGTTGCCTGAATAAAGGAAAAAAAAAAAAATGAAATAAAGGCTTACAATTAGGGCCAGCAAGAACAAAGCAAATACATTTCTTGGTTCTGGGTATTTTCCTAGGGAGGACTTTATCACTCCCATCACCCCAATCCAAATGCAAATTAAGCACCTAATTTGTTTAAATTAGCCAGAGAAATAGATACACAGAAACAAATGCTACTCCCACTAAAGTCAATGTTGTGAGATCTGGGCTATGATGCATGTCTGATGGCACAGCAAGGTCCAAAGTATGATGATAACAGTACTGCAGCTTTAAAATGTTTGCTTTAAGTGTTAGCAAAACCTCAGTCTTGAAATCTGTGCTGCAGGCTTTTTGAGGAAGCACTAAATGGAGGAAGGATGTTGCAGAAAGCTTTTTTCCCTCTCCTCTGCCTCTCCCCCCAAAATAGAAGCACACATAAAAAGCAAAGAAATCTTTTCATTCCAGTCATGGTTTTCCTTTCTTAGAACAAACCCATCACTGTATTTCAGCTATGGTATGTATTGCAGCATCCATACTTAGGGTCCCAGTTTTTCAGGTGGGCAACACCCAAGACTCTCCAGTGAAGAATAAAAAGCATACTTTCCAAGGGGGAAAACACATTCCTTTTAATAAAAAAGTATAGGAATTCTAGTTTTTACATGATATTTTTTAATGCTGCCAATTAGAAAGCCTCCTAATGCTTGGAATTAACGTTGTATAGGATGTGTTGATGGAAACCTGAGTCTTCAGTTTTGGTATTAGTGTGATAAAATTAAAAGTTTAAAAACTAAATCCCTTCAATACAAAACAAACAATCATATTCTATTGCTTTCCCTGCAGTAAGAACTCTTTTACATGCTCTCCAAAATGGCACAAAAATTTCCAGTTGAGGCCTTCATATAGAAGAAAAGAATATCCTCAGTGTCTTAAAATAACACTACGTTTATTATACCCCAAGCAAGATTTCTCCGTGTGCATTATTTGTTTGTGATTTATTATGATCTCCAGATCTCATTTTACTTTGCGTAATCACTCATACCCTAAATCACACCTACCGTTTTCCCCGCAACATATTGCTTACATGGATGCTGTGAGGCATAGCAGACTGGCAATTTAAAGTTTTGTTAAGGTGAAAAGAAAGTCTAGCTACAGATAATCAGCTGTGTATCACCCACCAGACTAGCAAAAACTATAGCACACAGAGGGGCCAGGACTTCATGGTGTCTCACCAGCAAGTAGTTTGAGAGCAAAAGAATTTGTGCTGATTGAAGAAAGTACATAATCCTAATTTTCTGCACATATATGCAACACACAAGATTGTACAGAAATTTTTTTCAGCGCTGAAGTGGTCTTTACAAAATTATGGCTTCATGCCAGGTATCTGAAGGTTTCTGAGCTCTTCTTTTTTTTTTTTTTTTTTTTTTTTTTAATCAATTTCTAATACTTTAACATTTAAAAAATGTTTCCTTTTAAAAAATAAATAAAAGACCCCAAAAAATCTCCAATATTTAACTTAGTGCTAGACAGAACTTTAGATATAAATGTTCTGACAGATACAGAACTAATATCTGTAGGGGCTTTGCACGAGTCATTGCAGTATAATTTTATGATACATTTATAACACCTAAATATTTTAAAGACTATCCATGAAGGTGGTAGAACAGCTTTCCAGGCGAAAGTGCAAAATCACACTTTTTGAAAAAAACTAAAATAAATTCAAGTTGTAAGCTCAACAGCAAAGCCCTTTGGCCAGGTAGAAGGCTAAAGTCTAAGTACACGCCAATAAGAAGTGCTTTGGCCTGTCCAGTGGTGAAGTGCGTTGCCTTCAGCTGTCCAGGGAAGGTCACTGAGTCTCACAGATTGAGATGAGCCACCGGTAAGAGGCTGTTTAGGAGCAGTTCCTGCCTAGGAAGCCCACTAGAAGATGGTCAGAGCATCATAACCCAGATACAACGCTCTTCACTGAGGTGCAAATGGAACTTCTGTGAAATGGCTCCCAGTTAAACTGGGATTGGTTCTAATGAGGTGGTTGGGACATTAGCTTATTACTGCCATTGCCCAAGAGAGTACAAAACTGAATGTGGTCTCAGCTCAGGGGAAAGGGACAGGCTGCATGGGGAGCCCAGCCAGCAGCCCCACCTAGGGAGCAAGGATGCAGCCCATCCTCATCATTGGGACTGCAATGAATCATTTGTGGCCTGCATAAGGTGACAGTGTGTCTTCATAGCTACTTCCCACCAGAGACACCCTTCTTTTTATTATTATTTTTATCAGGATTTGTTTTTCCGTTAGCAGTATTTGACCAATTTGCGAGCAGTGGGCTTTCTTTGTATATTCTCCCCTACAGCTGCAGTCTTTTCTTTGAGAGCTTTGTGCTCCATGAGGAGTTCAGCAGCAGGTCACAGACCTGGTTTACAAAGGGGAGGAGAAATAAACAACCAAAAAGAGGGAAAAAAAGGCTCCACAAACCTTTCAGTAACCTATGGACAAACTTGAGATATGTATTTATTGGACTTACTTCTTTTTCCCTTCCTGACCTAGCAACCTCTCCTCATCTGTGTTCAGGCACCTTTAACATACTTGGCATTTTTCCTTCAGACTAATTATTATTAGATGGTATTTAGATAGATGATAATGTGGTTAAGAGAGGAGGAAGAAATTAAAAGAGATAAGAAACTGCGTACTGCAGTTTGAGTGCACATCTCGAGCCTTTGGTCACAGGTGTTTGCATTATTCCTCCCAACAAATATTTTTTCTGTTGGGGAACTGTCTCACCATCAGATACTCTTTGTTTATGAAAGACACACACATGTGCTCTTTTAATCTCACAGATATTTTACATACTCTAAATTATTCATATGCATTTTTATTGCGTCTTTAGTATCTAACAGCATAAAGACGACTAGCAGGGCTTCCCCCTTCCAGTTAACTTTATTGCTGGCCTTGTTTCCTCTCCTGCTTCAGTGAAAATGTAATAGATTTAGGCTAAAGGTAAATACAACTAGAACTAAAAAGACAGAACACAAGGAACCAGAAAGAAAAGGGAGAAAAAGGGATGCTTGATATTGATATGGCATTGGAGAAATACAGCAAAAGAAAGGCACCTCTACAGTAAAGCCAGAATGACCTACGTGGGAAGATGTGGAGTATCAGCTGTTGCACTAGTGGGTAACACACCTTCAACAGCGTGCAAATACCTGGTAATGCCAGGCTCCTATACAAGGTATATTGTTTCCCCTTTGTACCATCACACATGGCTACGACCCTTCACAATAATAATAAACCTTAAACAAAAAGGGAAAAGCTTAAAATCTAAGAGTCAATCTGGAACACTCAATGAAATCACAAAGAAGAGTGGGGTAGAAACTAAATACTGAATCAAAACTGAGCGTTCCAAAACCATCTCTCCACTGATAAACACCTCCTCTGCTGCGCAAAAGAGCAACGCCTGCAAATCAGCTAAACAATATTTCCAAAGGGAGTTTTTAAATTGAAGGCACTTCAGGGCCTATCTGTTTCAATGTATATTAAGGAATAACCAGCACACTCAAGGGAATTCCTCTCTTGAAGAATTTGCCTAATTTGCAAAAACAGGATGAACTTTCCCATCTACTCTTCTACACAGATTGTCTAGCCCTCCCCTATTGAGAACCTCCATTTCCCAAACATTGAATCACTCTTGAAAATCTCCTTGTTTTCTACTTTTCCCATTTTATTTCATTTTAATCCTTTTTTTTCAGATTGACCTGAAATTGAGAACACCAGTCTCTTCCTTTTCTCTACAAACAGCACTAAATAATTGTACAAGATTAAGCAACAAAGGAAATACTGAGTGATTTATACATACGTTTTGATATAGTCACATATGTATGCATATAAAAACATATTACATATCTATGGATATGGTGGAAAGAAGAACTTACCTATGTCCCAGGTAAGGGGGTTGTTCTGTTCCATCTCCCTTTTCCCTATGACATACCAAATGCAGGCCATCCAGTGAGCAAGCAAGGCAAACATGGACATGAGAAGCGTGAGAACAATTGTACTGTGCTGGGAGTAACGATCCAACTTCTGAAGGAGACGCAAGAGGCGTAGCAACCGCACAGTCTTTAGGAGGTGGACAAGGGAAACCTGGGAGAACGGGGAGAGAAAACAACTTGTCAGCAGTTGACTTCCATCACACCGTTCTCTTGTTTCAATGAAAGAGGACTATCTCCTAAAGCTCTATAATTTTTTTCCCATCATTCAGTTACACAGCTGCATATTATGCTTAGAGTAAATCTCAAGACAGCAGAGAATAGAAGTTTATATATACAAAAAAAAGTATTTACATTTGTTGTGTACGTACATATTTACTGTTTCTGATTTAAACCGAACAAACTTGAAATACTGGGAGATCTTTCGTTTTGCCTTTCTCTTCAAGCCAAGTCTTCTTTTGGATTTAACTTAAAAATTTGTGTTTGTGCAAAAATAGATCCTACCCTGCTCTACAAGAGAAACATAATTGTCAAACTGACCCATATTCACTTGAATCCAACACAAAACCACAAAATAAACATCTTCAAGCACGCAAAGATTTTAATTTTCTGCTAACAGCCAAACAGTAGGTCTGCCTCGATTATGTATGAGATGACATCAGCTTAATAATTCAGTTCAGACTGGGAGAGGAAGTAACATATAGCAGATAGTTTTCAGAACAAGGAAGCAGAGAAATAAGTGAAGACTCAGATTTGCTCCTCAGCTTTAAACCTGTGCTCAGGGGCCTGGGATATTTTACTGCTCTCTAAAGCAGTAAGTTTAGAGTCTGAAAATGCTTGTATTAAGACTCCTAATACTACTTAACTTCCTTACCTAAAATATTATTGCCTTTCAAGTGTATGTGGCAAAAGTACCGCCTAATCTGCTCAGCACCCTAAGTGTACATCAGTTTATGAAGTATATGGGCTCTGGCCTCAAAGGAGATGCAACAATGCACAAAGTGAGCAGTCTCTGGATGACCCCATCCCCTCCAGAGCATCCTCCAACCTACATCCACACCAGAGTGTGCACAGCTCCCAATTTTGCATGGAGTATACTTGGCTCATGTTTCAGCTGTTGGGTAGAGTCAGCAAAGAATATGCAGATTAGGATCCCAAATGCTTTAATTTTTTTTTAAAGATTAAATAGGCGTAATTTTCATTAACAGTAAGCTTTTTCTTCCCACTTCATTAATGAGGCATTAGGATTAATGCCTACTAGCTATGTAGCTGATACAGGATACATGCATCAGCTAGAAAAATAACATCAAATTTGACACGTCTTCCCACACCCTTCCCAGAACACAGCAATGAGATCTCTGAAAATAAAGTCTAAAGCACAAAATAAAGTATAAAGCACAGCCTGATAAACATCCTTTTGCTTTTGCTAATCCAGAATAACCTGAAGCTAAGATTTCTGTTTCTGTTACCAAAACTAGTAATTTGAAGCCTTAATTATATAGGTGTGCATTCACTAACAGCTAGGTCCAGATTGACTGGTAAATTCTGTAATGTGAGGTGTTCTAGATTTATTCATGAAGACTTAAGAATTCATTGATTTTATTCCAGTCTCAGGAATTAAGTAGGTGCAAAACCTGTAAAAAAAAAAAGTAACAAAATCTGCAAGCTTTTTTTTTTTTTTTTGCTACTACAGTTTCGATAGTGAGTAAGTAATTCTCCTACAGGCTTCTTCAAATGGTATTTCCTGCCCATTATTTCTTTTCCTCCCCCCCCCGAGAACCTTTACATTTTTCCTCATGTACATAGCTGGGGAAAAAAGAGAATCAACGAAAACATGACACTTATTTTAAATACTTTGAAGTTCAATGCTGTCAGGAATAAGATTTGACATTAGAGCACACAAACAAGTACAAGGTCTTCTCGCATTTCTTTTATCCATCTTATGTCATCTACATTAAGTCAGTGAAATTAGTTATGTCTGTGGCCTTAAGCACAGGAATATCTGTAAGTCTGGGCCAGAAGGCTGTAAAATGTTTGAAGGAATTGTCATGTTTGTGTTAATACAATCATATAACTATTAATTATTCTAATTGAATGCCATGCCACTATACCAACTGCCTCCTTTTCTGTGGTATTTCCCAAAGTCTCTTTTCCTTCTCTCTCATCAATTTTTTTGAACCAAACATGGTTCTGTTGCACTCTTAACGTAAAGGGGTCCCTCTTCATGACTGACTCTTCAAGGTGTTGCAGTAATATATAAAATGATTGCATAGGTGCCATGGCCTTCACATCGGTGCTTTCATCTTTACATGGGTGCCTGTGTTCTACCACATCAGAACCAATTATTGATAACTTAGGTGAAAGTACTTTTTTGTTGGATTCTTAAAATAAGACATGTCAAAATGGCTGTTACAATAACAATTGTGCCCTGCCAGTTATCACTTGTCACTAAATTCTGACCATTTTTATTAAGTTACAGAACACTGACAGACATAAAACTAGCAAATCAGATATAGTATTCTTTTTTTACATGGAGAGTTGTTTAAAGTTTCCAAAGACTGCCTCATTTCAAAATAATTTCTGCTTAAATTTGAACATAGATGTAATTAATCATATATAATTGCACCGAATTTTCTCATTAGTCATGCCAAACACTCTTGTATTGTGTCCAATCTGTCATTGGGAGATCTGAAATGCCATCAGGCAGCTTTCTTTTCTGTCACAAATTTAGAAAAACAAAATGAGGAGTCAGCACTCATACTTGTGACTGTGGAATTTGCTTTGCCCACGGATATAAAACCATCTAAATGTTTCATTTGGTTAATCGTTTTAGACTAGCTGGGTTAACCTTTTTCTGTCAAAATGACAGAGACAGACTTTTATCTAAAACTAACACAAACTCAATCATGGCATAGTGCTGAGAAGTACTGAGAAATAAAGTTGCTACACACTAGTGATGAAATTCTCTGCTTGGAAGAATCACCTCCTATGACAAAAAGGAATTAATAAGAAAACATGATACATTTTAAGAAATTACTAGTGGCAGAGATCTTTAATTCTTCCTATTTGTTGGTTAGTTAGTTTTCCTCCAAAAATGATACTTTTGCTCTGTAACCAATAGTTACTCAGAGAGGAGCAAATTTAATCATTATAACTAGTGCTTAATGGCCTGGTTTTTACTTTGGCAGCATGTCACACCACATTTCTACAGATTAAGGGATCCTTTGTGTCAGATGAATAGAAGGATGGAAAAGGTTGGGGTCTGAGCAGACACTGAGGTTAGGCAGGAATGTACCAGAGGTCTCAGACCTCCAAAGAGTCACCCATTTAGTGGCAGGGCAGAATCCCTGCGAGGTTTAAAGGCAGTAGAGCCAACTTATACAGTTTCACTTTTTTTCTTTTGAAATATCTCCAAGGATGGTGAAAGATTCCACAGCTGTTTCACGCACTCTATCTCCACAAATCTCCAACTGGAGGATGACATTTATGTGCCATACATACATAGGTATGTATGGCACTATACCTATAGCTTGCAGAATTTAGAGCATCCCTAAAGGTTTGGCCTTTGTGCTGGGGCCTGAACAGCAAAGGAGTGATGCTCCCTGATGCCCCTTCTCACCGTTCTGTTGAGGCAACATCTGAGAGTCGATGGAGTGAAAATCTGAGAACAGACATGAGGAAATGGCTTATTAAATCATAAAGTCTGAAAACAGTGGAATGTGATTAATACCTCCCCCCGCTCTTGAAACAGTTGATAGCTATTGTTATCTTGAGGATTATATTAACAGTTGCCGAATCTTGCCATGACAGGAAATATGATACAATAAGGCACTGTGTTCCCATCGAGGAATCATACCGAGAACAAAACGAGAGTGTTTTCCGGGCTAAATGCAGGGTGCAGACTCCCAAATTCGGGATTTTCTCTCAGTTACCAGAAGGAAGAGAGGGTTGACCCTTGGCTCTTCACTATGTGGTGGCCTTTACCATATAGCAGCTAGCTACCAAAGTAGCTAGGGCCAAAGCAAATAAAGGAAAAAGATTTGATCTTGCAAAAAGTTTAACAAGACATTTAACTCTTGGAGAATTAAAGGAGCTATGCCTGTTGATCAACGTTCATTTAGAGATCAACATGGCTATGTACCATTTACGGCTTTAGGCTTAGTGTTAGGACATAATCTATCATTTATTATCTCATTAAGCATCCACTACTAATAGAGGGACATTTCGGTGTCACTGGATGTTCTTAGTCACCATATTAGTAATCTTATTAAGGAAAAAGTTAAAACAGACAGGAGGTGTGTATTAATCATATTGAAGTAGCGGTTTTAATACTGTGACTTTTTAAACTGTAAATATAATTATTGGAAAATACTTTATTTTCCAGAATTCAGTATGGAAAGCACATCAGTATTTTCTCTTTTTTTTTTTTTAATTGGAAAAGATTAATTTTGGTTGGTTTTTTTTTAATTTTCTCCTTAAAGGAAGAGATCAGACCTGGTTCATTCAATGAAAAATTCTTAGTGGAAATTAAACCAACACAGTTATGCTGGCTGTTTGGTTTTAGTGTAGGGGGTAAACTGAGTTAGTAAAGTATTTAAATAGATTACCCACCAGTTACAAAAAAAAACCAACAACCAGTGATTGAAGCATGTGGAACAATTAACTGGCTTTAAAATCTACTGCACTGACATCAGATTGATGGTTCTTAATGTAACAAATGGAGAAGAGGAAGATCATTGAAGGAAATGGAACTAAATGATAAAATCAAACATGATACCTTACATGGGAGGCTTGCTGACTAGTGTTTGTCTATATTTTTTTCTGATATGTGTTTATCATATCATCTATGTACTTCTCTGTATCTCAAATTAATGAGATTGAGTGCATTTGTTCATAAAAAGATCAAAATTCTGAGAATTAGAAAGTGGACAGCTTAAAAACCTGTCTCTTATGTGAAAAAATCCACAAAACTGACAAATCTCTGTCAACATTTTTTTCAAAAGTTAAACTTTCTGATTCAGAGGGGAAGAGGTGTTTGGAGTTTTGGGGGGTTTGTTTGTTTATTGTATCTTTACTTAGTAGATTCTTACTCTAATAAATCTAATAGGGCTATCAGAAGAAAAGCCTTTGTTTTAGCATAAGTAAACCAATACAGATGTAACCCATCATAATTGTGAGATGACCAGATGTTAGACCCACACATTTTTCTAAGCATCTTAAGCATTTTGTCATTATATTCCTAAAAAAGATGAATTGAAACCAAAGCCAAAGTTAATGCCAATTGTAATAATAGATGTTAGAACACACAAAAATTAGTTATCATGCTCTAGAATGCCCAGAGGTAAAAAGAAAGAAGATTCCTGGCTAGATAAAGAATGATGACTATACTGACCATAACAATCATTTACTTTATCACAGTAACAATTTATGAGTCTTGAAAAACTAAGGACTGAATTTATGCAGCATTAAGAGAGCAAAAGCCATAAGGCATTGTATTTAGCACAGTAAGTAAAAATGAATCTAATGTAGGTGCAATGTTTACAAAGTAAGGATAATTGAATCAAGAAAATGGTAGATATGTGTCTTTTATGGTGATGAATGGTCACTTTGACACCCAGCATGTCTAGTTATCATGTACATTTACATTGTATTCCTTCCTTCCGCATCAAATGTGAAAACATGCTACAAAGCTGAAAAAGACATCACAATATTTTAGTTCATTCAGTTTTAGCCTTCACATCTGGAAAAAAACCAAAACAAAATAAAAAAAAAACCCTTTTGAACAAAGAACAATTAAAAAAGACAGGCTAGTACTCACCACAGTGACGTTGAAAGCATAAAGAAGATCAAAAGGAAGTGCAGCAATTAAATCAATGATAAACCAGGTAGTCACGTAGTGGATACAAATAGATCTTGCTTCAAATATAACTTGGCCAGACTTGCTGACATATGTTGTTCGGAAATTTAAAATAATATCTGCTTGACAGAGAACAAACAGAATCAGAGACAGCGATCTCTTGATTCCTGGGAATAACCTCAGGAATCCACCGTAAGACTGACTTTTTTCTTATATATGGCAAAACCCAGATGAAGAATCTAATACAGAAAGAAATAAAATATAGTGGTAAGAGATCCACATACATAGAGTTAATGTAATCGATGCACTAAGCTGTCCTTTGTAAGGAGTTAAAAGACCATTTTAAACATTTTAAAATCACAGATTTCAAAGGTAGACTGAGAAAAAACCCAACCCCCACACATTGCTCTTTAAAATAAATTCAATGAAAAACTACAGTAGGATAGCTGTGCATAAAAATTATTTATGTTTCTTTTCAGATGAAAAAATCATTAAATATTTAAAATGTGTAACTGAAGCAGTCTTTTAGTGATAACTGTCGGTATAGGGAACAAATGCCATTTTTTTTCCAGATGAATAACTGCTTGTTTATCAAAGAAAAGTGCTGAACTCACTTAAAAAAAAAAAAAAAAAAGAATTTGAGCTATGGTGGAGATCACGAAAGTGGTATGAATTGCTTGGTGGCTGGTGCATTTTGTATGTTCCTATATAACATTCCAGGATGAATGTATTTCAATATGATATATAATTTTGACACGTCTTGCCAAAACATGTTAACGTCCCAAGAAAAGCTCAGGTCTTGACAAGAGAGTCTCAATTATTTTCATGTCCTACAAGACAAAGACTATAATCTGTCCTGGAGCTACGCACCCAGTTTCTACTAACATTAGTGAAAACTACTTGTGTAACTTCTACAATGTCGGAAATGAGTGCAGTCATCCATCAAGGCCGGTGTTTTACAGCAAGATAATTAGCCTGCTGCCTTGCAAATTGTAATGCCTCATGTTGAAGACCATCTCATAAAAGAGAAATAAGTGATCCCAAGTGCTAGAAAGACATTCAGAGTGTGATTGTCTTTTTCTCATTAAAAAATAACAACTGCAGGGTGATGATGTGGCAGCCTGAAAGCCAGTGGACTTTCTTTAATATCCAAGTTATGAAAGGCAGCTTTCTAGATGCTAGTCCAGTGTGTAATAGACTTGTCAGCTGTGTTATTTGTAATCTAGGTAGCCTATTATTAAGTGTTACAAGGAGGGAAGTGGATTCCCTGTGCCCTCTGCCTTTGTCTACGGCAGAAATGGCAGCACCTTTCTGTCTGCTACATGATGAGCACAAGAATATGCACCTTCAGCTGCCTCCTCTGCACGCTGCTTTTCTAGGAAGGTTGCAGCAGCTGGCTCTGCACCATCCGCAGCACAGAGCGTGCAGATGTTTGGGAAGTGTTTGCTATCCAAACAGCTGTTTCTTACAGCTTCTGTGGAAGGGGAGATAGAAATGCCAAATGGAAGCTATACATGCCAATGGAAACCTATAAATGAAATTCAGGCTCTTGTTCACTCTAGCAGGATGAAGTTGTAGGAAGATGATGTCTGCCTTGCAAATGGAAACAAACACAGAATATATATATTTCATAGTTTCAATCTATTAAAAGGGTGTGTTTTCTCTTTGGATGCAAATACTTCCTTTCCTTACAGCTAGTTGCTTGTGTGCAGTGTAAACCCGCTCCAGTTCAGCACATTCCTGGGAAAAAAGCAAGCTATGAAGCCCTAAGAATTAAGCATTCTTCAAATTTTATCTCTTTATAATTAAAACATAATGAACATTAAACCGTACTAGTATTGTAACTTGGTTCTAATGCAAATCAAGTTAGAAATAAAGTGAGCAGCAGTAGGATTACTAGCAGAAGTAACAGATTCTTCTGCTCTTGCTTTTCTAAGGGCCTAAAACCTCTTTTTTCCTACTATCCACTCATGAGGATTGCTTAATTTCTGATATACTTTTGATCTTTTTTTTTTCATTCTCTGTATGAGAAATGTCTGCAAAGACCAGCATGTGTGAACAGATTTCTCTCAGAAAGTGAAGCTGAAGGATAGATTTTCCAGAATATGACACAAAAAGCATTGCTGCCACTAGAGCCATAAAGAGTAGCAGGTGAGCTTTGTCCCATTTGCAAGCTTTTGTACAACCTCCTAGACAGCAAAATGCAAAAATGAGCATTAAAAGATTTTTTCCCCCCCATGACTTAGTTGAAAATCAAAATTTTGAAAATCGAAACCTTATGTTTATAGAGAACATGTACACTGAAAATGGAATAAGCGCACATTTATGCAGCACTCTTTAAATGAGCCAATTTTTTTTAGGTTCTATTTTGTTAGGTATTTTTTCCCTTTCCTGAACTTTGCCTTTTATTAAGGACAATGTTTTTCACCTTTTCCCATGTTTTGTCTCTTTTTTATTGCAGTTTTTGGTTTTTTTGTTTTTTTGGTTTTTTTTTTTCTGGTGTGCTGTTACTTCTGAATTTAAAAAAAAACTTTGGAAATGGCACCTTTTCAACAATATTGATAGCATAATAAAGGACATCGGTTACATAGACTTACAGTAAAGAAGAGCATTGTAAAGCAGAGCAAGAGAAAAAGCATCTCACCATGTTCATCTTAATGAGTAAATCAACTTGATATAAAACAATCTGACACATTATAAAAGCTCAATGGAAAATGCTGCCTCATTGAAAGGGCATGGATTGCCACTAGTCTATATTAAAGCAATTTTTTATTTCCAGAATTTTACTTTAGAATCTTTTGGTACTAAAAGAACATTACAAATGCAGATTGTTTGACTGTCACTATACCAGGATAGCATTGGAGAGTGGTACCTACAGGACTAAAATTCTTAGGGCTAGCACCATCTACATTTGGACCAGGCAGATCTAATATTTTATAACAACACCTTTTTCATGCCTTATGAACATACATACCCAAATAGAGCAGCCGCACAATCCATGAAGAAATGACTCTTGGAGTCGTACAACAGAGTTCATGCTATTGTTCTTGCAAAGGAGTTTGAAAATTAAATCCATGCACCTGTTAACTTTACCCAGTTGCTTACTCTTCATTTTAAACATAATAGAGTAGCTGACACTCAGATGAATTACTAACGTATCCAGGTTTGAGCAGGAGACCTGTTGTGGTCACTCACTATCCATGACAGCATTTCCATCTTAATAACAGCAATATCAAACTTACTTTCCTTTTGGTGTACATGTAGAGATGCTTTCCTCCATGTCTGCTGTAATGTGCTCCTTGCACATTGTGATGATGGAAGCTATGAAGAACTGGAGCTAAAGAGTTCTACATTTCTGGGGCACAAGGTCTAAGAATGTTTGCCTAAAGCACTGCCAAACATTGGCATAATGTTTTACAAAATTGTCAGTGTTACCATCTCAATTAGTTCTACTCAGATTTGCATTGAGATACCCATTTTGTGAATTTATGTTATGTTAGATGATGCTCTGAACCACAAAAGGATCTAATGAAGTTCATAGCTTCTATAAAAGGGTCATGTTTCGTTATATATACTTGATATTTTTTCCTCTTAACTGAAAAAACTCCAACCAGGTTTCAAAGTTTCATCTCCCTAGAGTTTTTCTTAAAGCATTTGTAACATAATCAGAGAAGCACTTATATGGTAGATCAGCTTCTATAAAATATTAATTAGACTTTCATTTAACATGTAGTAAAACAAATGCACATTTAATCAATTTCACTTCCAGATGCATATTTTTCATATACATATTGTTAACTCTTTAAAAAGGGTAATTCCATTGCATACATTTAAAATTTTATAGCAAAGAAATGTTAATAGCTCCATATTGTTATTATGTGTACTATTTTCAAGTTTTGCAATGTGGAGAGTAGAAATTATTTTTCAGCTATATTTAATCCTTTCACTTTTATGGCTGTTCTACTTTGGCAGTGAAACAGGCACAAACAATTAATGTATGCTTTTTTTCAAGGACAACTTATGTCCACAAAATGAGAGGCAGTTACTGAAAAACATCTAGTCATATTATGTAGGATACTAAACATAGCATCATGGTTGCCTTGAGTTTCAGATATATATGAGTTGTTCTATAAACTTAGCAATAAAACTGTCTAAAATTTTCTAAAAAAACCCTACTCAACATGGAATTAGATGTTCTGTGGCAATTTGGATAAATTAGTGTTGCAGTATATTTTAAGGGGGGGCTGAGGAAGTTATTTTTGACTAAAAATCAGTTACTGTTTTGATCTGAAAAACACGATCTTGTCATACATTGACACCGTGGAAATATGACATTATCTAAGATGTGCACTTAGAAGTGTAAAAGAAACTTTTTGGAAGACCCCAAGTGCTTTATCAACGTGCAGGTTTGGAACAAATTTTAAGTGTGAATTAATATTCAGGACATTAAGTAAGAAAAAAAAAAAAAGCCTTCTTTAAAAAATCAAAACAACCAAACAAAAAACCCTCACAAAATTGTAAGATACAAAATAACACAGAAAATTTAACTGATGTTGAAAAGACCAGTGACTATCAAAATTACAAGTTTGATAGTAAGAATAAAAACCTAATTAAGTTTAAATTATTAACAAAACTGAATACTTGTATAGAATATTATAGTCCACTTGTCTCTTAATGATGCTGTAGCCAGAGAAATAGAAAGCAATAGAAACTTACCATGTAACAAAGGAGGCATTAGACATTTCAAGGAGATATTTGAAGACAAAGTTCCACCTAATATTCTAAATGGAACTTACTGAAAGCCACGTTCTGAATCACCAGTATTAACTTCTCATAAAAATCTCAGAAAGTTGGAGAAATGCCAAGGAAGTGGAATTTGGCATGATAATTTTAGTAATTTGGGGGTGGGGGTGTGTCCACTAGAAGTCGTGATCCAGAAAACAATAGATATGCTAATCACAAGAAAAGCAGATCATTCTAGCATATATGTTAAATGTCTATAATAACATGTTAAAGTAAGTAATGCTCTAAGTTTATGAAAGGTATGAAATCAATACTGTCTTTTGCTAAGAAAATTACTGGGTTTTAATACAGCTATGAAACTAGTTGATTGTTGCAGAATACTTAGATGTAGTCAAATTATTTCATCTGGTATCATCATAATCTGAAGGTTCACATTAACCAGAATATGTGGACACATAAAACAAAAGCCAAACCTGGTGGTCTGCTCAGCTTCAAAATATTACTATGCGTTTGTTTACAAACACCACTGTTTCTAGAGGATTCACCCTGGCTGATTCATTTCACAATGGTATGGTAGTTTCTAACAAAGAAGTTGGATGACTGTGGCCAATCCAAATCCAAACATAAAATGGGTCAAATATCTCTATCTGATAGGCAAACCGCATCTAAGACTCAAGAAGGAAAAAGACATCTGTAGAAGGGGAGATTCTGGCTTGGTAAACAAAGACACTGAAAGAGATTTCTCACAGCAGAGTGTCAGCATGGGCTTAGTACAAAGATGGAGCAAACCCAAGAGTATCACCTGTGAACAGGACACAGTTTGTGCCTTTGGTGGAACAGCTATAGCGATACATTTCTAGCACTCACATCTCAAGGCAAATGAAAAGACAAAGAGAAGAATTACAAAAAATTAGCTGGACTTCACTTTACATGTTATAAATTCAGCTTTCTTGGTTTACTCGGCTCCAGAATACTAACAGGAGAACTGACTTTTACTTGTTTTCATCCACTGGTAGGCTACTTAGGCAAAATAGGCTATGCTGGGCAGACATTGACTTTAGGCAAATCCATTTTGGAAATGAAATGTGGCTTAGCAAATGAGGTCATGAACTTGCATCATCTGGGTTCATGTTAAACACTCTTGTACTTTATAACACAATGTCATCCTAAAGATATCTAAGTTACGTTCAAGCACACAACACTTGCATCTGTGGACTCACGTAAGTTCTGTACCTGAGGTGAATATATATATGTAGATGTGTTAGGCAGAAGAAAGGCAGGTTTGGCTATCATGATTATCCTTTGCGGTACAGAGTTATTGGTTTTCCCTTCATTTCATAGCTTTAGGGGAAAAAAAAAATATTTATTTGCATGTCTCTACGTGTTCTTTAGGTAGGCTACACTAAGACTGGGTTAAGTAAGATCTTATCTTCAAGCCTGTTAGCCATACGAAAGAAGCCAGAAAGCAGTTTTTTCCTCCACAAATTTTTCAAGATTTAGTGTAGAGCCTTAACACAAAGTGACCTAGACACATATCTAAGGCTATCTGGTTCCATGGATTGAGATCTTGAAGGTTATAATTGCTTCACACTTCAAGAACTATTGTCTTCATTCAACAAAATCCTCAGGCTGAACAGAACATGTAAGTAAAATCTGAGATATTAAAATTTTAATTTTAGATTAGATCACCAAGTAGTCTTAGCTGGCCCTGCATCCTTAAATCTACAAAATTATTCTGAGATGTTCAGTAATAAAATTAAGAGGTGAAACTAGCATGGTTTCATATGGTTCATAATGAGCAAGGAGGTCAGTTCAGCTCCACTGGTGCTTAGTAGGGTGAGCAAGTTACTATTCATGTTTGCAGATCAGTATGGTGGCACCACCACATACATAACTACTTCATGCAGATTTGCTTGATATAGGTAAGAAAGCAAGCTAAGGATATTTATATCCCTAGTGTTTCGAAACTTCTCATTGTCATTTGTCTCTAGAAACCTCCAGTGTATAGTTATCAAAGTTAGAAAAAGGATTTGCTTACTTATTGCACATTAGCATTTGTGAAACAACAAAAACTTTTAACAGAAAAAGAGATAAATGTTTGCTTTAAATTCCCCTAAGTCATCCAGTACACCAAAGGCTTATCAATATGCATATGGAAGTCACTGTTCAAGATTGAAGAGATTAGAGGTTTTTCTGTACTCCTGTCTGCATTCTTATCAAAGCAATTTAGGCCAACAGCCCCAGATAACATGTATATAAAATTGAATAGAAAATGTTAAGTGCTTCATTCTGCATCCAACTCATTAGATAAAAATCCAGAGGGAGGTAGTGGAGTATGTTCCATCTTTTATTTCTTGACAGCTTTCTGAGCTATACTTGGGTGTAAACAGTTTCTTCATCTGAGCGACCTTACTTACAGCTTAACTGCTGTGCCATAGCACTTACTGAGAAAGCCGTAAAGAAAAGAAAAAAAAAACAAACAAACCAACCAAAACTAAACCAGAACTCCTGAGGGAAGAAACTTCTAAAAGCACAACAAAATCGTTGACATAAACTTAGAAACAACTATTTCCCCTGAGAGATTTCATTATTTTTAGGAATTACATGTTCCACAGTCTTTTGGGGATTGCTGTTTAAAAAGTGGAAGGTTAACATATTATTATTTATTTTGTTTTGCTTTTTAATAATGTTTTCTTATCATTAAGACTTTGAGCAACTATAGTGGTAAGCAAATTGAGGCAACAGAGAGTAGGTAAACATCAAAAACTGTACAATAATCTGTTCTGTAGTGTACCTATGGGTTATTTAATAAGTTAGAAATTGTGAATCTTGTTGTGCGCTAGCTTCTACCTACCAATGACAGAGCAATCTGAAATTCTACACAAGCATCAGTATTGTAAAGCTTTGAAGACTCCAGACAACTCCACGGCACCAAAACTAATGGTTTTCTTTAGTGCTGAATTTGTGTTCCAAATGCCTTGAGATAAGGAGGACTTTAATAATTTCCTGCAGTATGAAGTGCAACAATTTTACAAATTACAGCTGTAAACCAGGCAAGAGGGACACTTAGTCTCTGAGCTGATTGTTAAAGCATACATGAAGTGACTTCGATGTCTTTGGGCAATTTGTGGGTCAAAATTTTTCTACAAGAGGTATGTTTGAATGTATCATCTTTGAATATGCTCTAACAACCTTCAGCCTGTGCAAGCTTCATTCTTAAAGCTGTGTTTGATACATTTGTTTCAGATCGGGACAAGAACTACAATCTCTTTTCTGTTTCAGCAGCTCTCGTAAAACACAAGCAATGAACAAATCCTTAATAACAAACATGATTATCACAAAAAAAAAAAAAGTTACCTCACTGCTAATTTTTCTCCATTTAAGCTGGAAAAACATCATTTTTAATGATCTTGCAAGCTACGCAGATCATGCCACATGCTTAGGAAAGCAGAATAAGGGATGTAAGTAATGTCTCTGAAATGAGCAATGTCATTAAAAAGTTACCTAAAACTAAAGCAGGAGTAACAGCAGAAAATATCAAACTGATATTTTGACTTACTATGTTCTGTTCTGAAACACTGCACATATATATCTAAAATATCATCTTTGTACTTGAGGTAGAGAGGAAGGAAATGGTGAAGTCTCTCAATTCTCATCTTCATTAGAAAAAAAAAGGGTTCTTATTTCAAGTTAGATAATTCAATTTCAGTTAAAATTAGACAGTAAAAGGTCAGAGTTCAAGTGAATTAAAGCTCAAGATAAAACCTAGACTATCCTACTGACTTTAGGAAAGGTCCTTAAGTAACCTATATATTACAAGGTGCCTTTTTTCCAGATATTTACAGTGTTTTAGCACAGATTCCTCTGTTTTGTTAACAAACACCCATGTATTTTAAGCCAGCCCTGACCTGTTTACAGACTTTTAGTCCTTCCCCACTTACCTGTGAGCTTAACAGAAGCAAAGTGTGTCAGTCTGCAAAGCAGAAAGTAATTTTGTTTGTGTCAAACACAAAGGTGAACTTCACATGGCAGCAATAGGGAGAGACCGAATTCTCAAATTTCAACAGGCTTGGAACAAGCAGTCGTATCACCTGCGCATCTCCCCTCTCACCTCCAAAGATTTAAATACAGCTTGCTTTTCAGTTATTTCAGCTATAATGTCCACACCTAGGTCAGGCAGAATCATTTCATGCTAACAAAAGTTCAGTGGCAAATCAATGGGCAACCACCCTCAGAAAGCCTGCTCTGCTCAGTCTTCCAAAGCAAACGAGATGCATCCGCAAGTCCTGAGGGAACTGGTGGACGAAGTCACTAAGCCACTATTGATCATATATAAGAAGCTGTGGCAGTCCAGTGAAGTTTCCATTGGTTGTTAAAAGAGGAAAAAAAAGAAGACACAGGGAACTACAGGCCAGTCTAGTTTCACCTCTGTGCCCAGCAAGATCATGGAGCAGATCATCCTGGAAACTATGCTAAGGCACATGGAAAATAAGGAGGTGATTGGTGACAGCCAACATGGCTTTACTAAGGGCAAATTGTGCCTGAAAAATCTGGTGGCCTTCTACAATGGGGTTATAGCATTGGTGGATAAGGGAAAAGCAACCGATGCCATCTGCCTGGCTTTGTACAAAGCATTTGACACTGTCCCACGTTACATCCTTGTCTCTAAATTGGCGAGACATGGCTTTGATGGATGGACCACTTGGTGGGTAAGGAACTGGCTGGATGGCTGCATTCAGAGTTGCAGTCAACGGCTCGATGTCCAAGTGGAGCTCAGCGATGAGCGGCAACGTGCATTTGCAACCCAGAAAGCCAACCGTGTGCTGGGCTGCATTACAAGCATGGCCAGCAGGTTGAAGGAAGCGGTTCTTCCCCTCTACTCAGCTCTTGCAAGACCCCACCTGGATTACTGTGTTCAGCTCTGGAGCCCTCAACATAAGAAGGACATGGACCTGCTGGAGGAGTCCAGAGGAGGGCCACGAAGGTCAGAGGGCTGGAGCACCTCTCCTGTGAAGACAGGCTGAGAGAGTTTGGATTGTTCAGCCTGGGGAGACCTTATAGCAGCCTTCCAGTACCTAAAGGGGGCCTACAAGAAAGCTGCAGAGGGACTTCTTGCAAGGACATGTATTGATAGCACAAGGAGTGCTTTAAATTGAAAGAGGGTAGATTTAGATTAGATGTTAGGAAGAAATTCTTTACTGCAAGGGGGACAGTGGAACAGGTTGCCCAGAGAGGTTGTGGATGCCCCATCCCTGGACGTGTTCAAGGCCAGGCTGCATGGGGCTTTGAGCAACCTGGTCTGGTGGAAGATGTCCCTGCCCATGGCAAAGAGGTTGGAACTAGCTGATCTTTAAGGTCCCTTCCAACCCAAACCATTCAGATTCTACAATTCTATTGATAATCTCTTACCACCCTACCCCCTCACCTTCACTTTTGCATGCCTACTGCTTTCACCTTATACCTCCAGCACTGCTCCACTGTTGTGTCTGAACACAGGCTTCTGCTTCACACACTGTCTGACCACATGTGCCTGTTGATGCAATTCTCTTCTGCTTTTTCAATCCTGTTCCTCTTTCTATGTAGCCCGCAGACTGATCACCCTCCCCTGCCAACGCCACACAAGGCAAAACAGAAGCCCTGTTAGGCACTAGTCCCTTAGATGCAGGCAAATAAGATAATTGTGACAAATCTCATAAAACCATTTGGTACAATCAGCCTCAAACTTAAACCTTGACTCTGATTTACCTTCTGGTTGGATCCCATGGCTAACTAACTCAATCTACGTGGATTCTCTCAGCCTATTATTTCCACTCCTGATAAGATATGGGCACATACTCCTTTTTTAAAAGAAAATAAATTCTTGTCAGAAATGTGATATCTTTAAAACTCATACAGATTTACACTGAAAGATTAAATAAAATTAATTTGTATAAAAACAAACCCCATTTTTCAGCTCTGAAAATGTCTACATTAAAAAATGTTATCTACATGCAGTTGCAGTTCCCAATTTATTTATATATTTTGCTCCAATTAAGTTCTTATACAGTATCCACAGCAGTAAACATCAGAAGGCTCTGACCAACATTATCCTGGTGTCTTCCAAGTTTGCAGTTACCATGGCTACATGATTTTGTGATATTTTCATTCTAAATTCCTGAAGCAAATACCACGATCTAAATTAAAAGCTCTGACTTATTCCTTTCCTTATTTGAGTGTTCTAATGGCTTTTACTTACCTATTTGTGACCATTTTCTTTTTCACAAGCTTGCAGTGTGAAAATCCACACCCTAGCAATGTTCAGTTCCTATGAAAAGGCAACTTATTTCATAGATGGGCATAAATGAGTTGGGAGTAGTCTGAGTAAGTCTGTAAGTCTGTAGGGTTTTGGAACTGTTTGGTGACTTCTCTTGAACTAAAGCTCTGTAGAACATGCTGCGTCCTTTACCAAGCCATCCCTTTCTAGATTTCTTTCATGCTTACGTTCACTCACAGACACATCCACTCAGTGAATGGCATGAAAACACCAATTTAAACTGATACTCAACAAAGGGAAAAAAAGATTACATTACAAAAACTGAGGTTCTACTTAGTGCATAATGAAGGTTGCAATCCTAAATGTCATAAACAGAGTGAAAACCATAAACTGACATTCATCAAGCTATCCGATTAATCCTTAAGATGTTTTCCAGAATAATACCCCTTTTCCAGTTTCAAAAGCATGATACATGTTTTGCATAATCTCATTATTTTTTTTCTGTTAAAAAAAAGAAGTAAAAATAGAGATAATCCAGAGGTTAAAACTTATCTGATGGCCAGCCGAACCTTTTTAACCATAAACAGGATTATTTTACCTGAGGCAGTTGACCTGCCTGTGCCAACATTATTTTTTCTTAGGCTTGATTTTTTTTAAATAAACCCTGCTGTGATTAGACACATGAACAAGATACAGCAGAATAACAATTTAGGATTAGTCAGATGATTCCATAACTGTCATGGCACCCTTTTAGGCTGCAGCAAATGCTAGGTAATATAACTGAGTTTACCTCTTTTTTACTGCATACTAAATAAAGTTGAAAAATCCTGCACCTTTAGGGCAAGTAGTATACATGCAAGCAGTAACCAGGGCATTGGGTGATGCATGATTTTTTATTAGACTACAGTAATTCAATCCTGCGCTTGAGACCTAGATGATTTAGGAATATTAACCCCATTGATTTTCAGACCAGACAGTTTCCTACACCACCTCCCCCTCCTAGATGGTATGACTGGCTCTTCTCCTTTTTCTTTTATTTTCTCATCTTTCTTTATGTGATTTTACATTGATTGTCTTTAGCTAGCAATGCTTTCCCCAAAGTCCAAGCTCTTTGATCTATCTGATTATCTGAGCCAATTTTATTTAATTATACATGGATAATGGTATTAGAATATGGCCAGAGAGCTTTTCGGAAAGATTCCAGGAAATATTAGTGCTATATTGCTTGAAGAACAATTTATCTGTCCCTATATAAACTCTTATTTTTTCTATTCTACTTCTGCTATAAACCTAGGTGTTCCTAGTAAATCTAGGAACAGTATATTCAAATGGAAGCGTGATTTTTCAACTCCACATATCCCATGAAACTGTCTACTACCACAGTTGACTTGATGATTTTCTTTTAGATGCTGACATGATAAGGTGAGAGAGATGGTATTGATTTTATATAGGAAAGGAAAGTAATGCTTATTTTACACCTGTTGCTTAGGAACCTGAGCTATTATGAAGTCAAATAAAGTGTACAAGGCAAAAACCAGCAGAGATTAAGTAATGTAAAACCAAAATGTAGGGGGTTTAAATAGTAAATACTTAATATATAACAAAATATATATTTACAATAATATATAACAAAATAATAAGCCTTTATAACAGCTTGTTGCAGCTGCTGAAGGAAAAATATTTTTTTTTCCTCTTTAAGAAAGGTATAACAGTGAACTAAGCAACCATCAATATAAACTACAGAAAATTCGACAAGAAAAGCTAGACCTGTTTTGGAAAGAAAAGAAAGCACTGATAGCCAGGATGAAGGAAAATTAAGGTTTTAGATAATAATAATAATAAGTATTAGGAAAGAATTTAGTATTTAGATAATAATAAAGCATTAGGAAAGAAACACCAATATGCAACTTTAGTTCCTTTGTACTGGTGGCATCCCATTATGATTAATAATCTTGAGGAAAAAAAAGATGTATTCAATATATCTTTCTTGTGTAATTTTGGAATGGAGCAGCAAAGCATGGTTGTATTATATCAGACGGTAAATAACAATCCAGTGTATCCTAACTAAGAATCAGCAGCTAATAATGTGTTAAACTAGTAGTACTAAACACTTGAGAAGATGTCACTTCTGCAGGCTGATGAAAAAAATACAAAAAAGAAATATGCCATTTACAAGCCACAGATGAATGGAGTTGTGGATTCTATGTTATCTGAGGTCTTTGAAGAAGAGCTGATGTCTTTCAGGAAAACATGCTTTAGCCAAACACAGTTTATTGGAATTAATACTAATAGCTGGATTAAATGTAATGTTTTATATTTAAGATTGAACTAGATGGTCACAATTTTTCTTTCTTATCAGGATCTTTATGAACTGAAAGGTTATGTAAAACTACATATAACTGAAATCTCAGATGTATTATGTTGACCTAGGTAACAGTGAGAAGCAAGAAGCCAGGCTAAATTTTATACTGCTAGAAATTAAAGAAAAGAAGTATTCCAACAGACAAAGTGTAGGTCCCAACAGACTTGAAATCTGAAAAGTAATATCAAAAGCCACCACTGTACCACCAGGATGGCATTTTATTAAACAGAAAAATCTGTTCTCTTCCACAGCTTCAACAGAAAAGACAGTCTTATTGAGGAGCATGATCATTAAAGAAAATTATGTAAAAGGATTAGAATTAGTCCTTAATTAACAGTATATTTAAAATGGTAAAATTTGGCTATCAAGCTAAAACAGGAGGGAGAGGAATACTTAAGTGCAACTCCCAGTAATGATTTCTCCTGGCCATTAGTACTTCAGAATATTGGGGAAACAACCCTGTTTGGTTTGTGTGGGCAGTCACAGAGGTTGGGAACCTCATTTCAGAGACACATTACACCTCCATCCAAAGAAACCCTTTTCTAGAGGTCTTGTGACTTTAGCTGGGTGACCAGCAGTCAGATGAACAATGGAAATATAAACTTACACATTCTTAAAATCCTCAGCACAAGGACGTGTGATGTAATGTGATATGACGGACGTCTGAAAAAATGTGGAATTAATATAATTCATAGGCTTTCTGCTAAAATCACCATTAATACACTAAGTTGTTTTACCAGTCAAATTTCTCTAGTGAAAAGACTTTATTTAGGATTGGACACCAAGATGCTTGCACAGCACATGAGGAGTGGCACGGGCCCTGTTCTAAGGCAGTGCTCTGACATATGTTCTCAGCCTTGCTCCACTACAGTTTGACAAGCTGACAACATTTTTAGTGGGTTTAATGGAGCAAGATCCATTCTCAGGTATGACGGATCATAGCAGAACTGATTCCCAAAATCTGTCTGTAACTGACAGACTGGTTTGTTCTTCCTTACTCTTTGTTCTTACAGTGGAAGGTAATGGGAAGTCATACCCAAGTGGAAATACAGTTTTACTTGGGTAAATTATTCATTAACACAAAAACCTGAATTCTGAAGGCATTAATGGTTTGAATGGCTATTGTGGTAAAAAAAGTCACTCCCTCCAGGAGCATAGTATGGTCAGTGTTAATGCACTAGCATGGAACACTCTGCCAGATGCTAAGGCTGCTGTACCCATTACTGTGGGCATGCTGGAACACACAGAAGGACCAGCACACCAGTGTTAAAACAGGAGTTTTAATTGCAACTCGTTACTGTGCTGAGTTCCAATGAATTCAAATTCCAACATCATGAAACTGAACAAAAACCCACAAACTTAAAAATAAAAAGTCACATTCTTTTCTCTGCTTCCTTAATTTTCAGCCTTTTGGGTTCACCTTTTCAAGTTGCCCTCCTTAACTGAAGGGTGTTAAACAGGGATCAGCTAATTTCAGTTCTACAGTATCTGATATGCCAGAAAAGCATCACATACCATGACCTTTACAATAACATACTAAACACTGGAAAGATTTACTTTTGTATAAACTATGCTCTATCTTTTAAAAACAGACTCAATCCATGAACACATTGAGGAGTGAAATTATATTGACTTTTCTAGAAAGGAAGATACAGACTTTTGAGTCTTGAAAGAAAAGCAAAGAACTAAAAATATGTCTGAAAAATGAACTGCTAGCTCTGCTTTTAAAAGAAGCTAGTATTTGTGACTGCAGAAGTGTGAACGTTTCTACATGAGTAATTTTCTTAATAGAACCTGCAGAAATATGGCAGAAAGAAGCAATTCCAAAGACTGAAGAAATATCAATCATATGGCTTCTTAACTTTTCACTAAATTCAATGTGCATGAAGCAAATGTGTTTAGGTATTTCATGAACACTGTTCACTTTACAGAAATGCTGGAGACAATGAAAAGATTGAACAAGTGTGAACAAAGGGGCAACTTCTTCGTGCACTTAAATTTTTTTGACCAATTCCAAGGTGAAAACCTGAAATTTTTTTCTCATAAATTACCTCATGCAGGTTGACAACAATTCACATAGACATTACCCAGAAATCATTAAAAAACTGTGAAAAAGACCACATGCAAGCTCACAAAAAATATGGTCAACTATTAAGCATCTAAGCATTTCCTTGGAAATTACCTAGGTGTTTAATGAAAAGACTTTAATTTATTGAAAAATACAGTGTTGTTTTACCATCCTGTTATAGGATAGTAAACCTAAATACAAACTTTGTCTGGTTGTAATTATAATGCAAGTCAGTCATACTCTGTATGACTGTATATTCTGTATACTTTTTGAAAGGAAACATAGGAGAGTGAAAACTATTTACAAAACTATTACTACAGCATTTTTCAATGTCCAAATTGACTATAGGTGAAACAAATGAATTATCACACTGCTGCTCTTTTTTTTTTTTTTTTTTTTTTTTTTTTTTTTTTTTTTTTTACAGTAGCACCCCAGCTTAGACAAAAAAAAGATGAAGAGTCAGTTCTTAAGTGCTCTTAGCACTCTTAAGTGCTCAGAAGCTTGTCATTCCAACGTTGCAAGTCTCATTGCGGAATAAGTAGGAAAGAAAAATAATACGTCTGCAGAGATTCATTTAGGACAGCTGAGAAGTGGAACAATGACTTTATTTGCCAGAAGCACAGATACAGGATATCTTGACCTAGCTATAAGTTGCCTACAGAGCTCTCCCCAGAACAGTAAGGAATTGCATATGGTAAATGTTGTGTATTTCATCCCATATTTGGGAGATGCACATCATCTTTCATGTGTATTTTAAAGGACCTTTATCCTTCATAATCCACTTGCTTTGTTTTAAATATTCTTTCACAAAGTCAGATTTCAGAATAGAGCCTGTTCAGTATTTCTTTAAGTACTTGTTTCTTGGATTTTACCTTTAAGTTTGATGGTACATAGCACAATACATAAGGACCCCTTCTTGTAACCAATGCACAAGTAGTTTAAGTCAACATCATTCATTTTGGGCCCAGGAAAAGCAGGAATGCTCAGATAGGCAGTTTTGTTGTCTTAACTGTAACGTATCTCACAACTTCAGGAGTAGCAAGCAACAGTCTGGGGCAGCAATTTCTTAAAATGTTGGTTAGATCTACCAGCATATATTTTTTCATCCTATGAGAACCTGGCTAGAGATGTGTGACAATGACATTGCGCCTCTGCAAACAAAGAGGAGGAGACAGCAGAGCCAATACAACTCAAATTTGCAGGGTGCTGCCACTATCAAAACTTTCATGTTTATCTACCTGAAGATACAGAAATATTTGCACGGAAATGATCACTTCTAAATTACTGTGGCTTATGTTTGTCTCCTTTATGTTCAGGTGGATGTGCTTGGAAACAGCATGTTGTGTGCAGAGTAGGATCTGTTCTCCTTACAAGGGTATGTAAGGAAGGCCACTGGAAAAATGTCTAACATAGGGGTCTTGCCAATTTCAGTTTGATTCTTTGAGTGAGAATCTTTAGGGAATTTATTACTGCTTTTCAACATAAGCAGTTTTTACTGTTCAGTTATATTACTAGGTAATCCGCAGTCCATGAACAATTTTTTATGACCTTTGTCCCTAATATTGGGTGTATGAACAATGTCACTCTATCCGGTTTCATGTTTTGATATGTACTCATGCATGAGACCATTCAATGCTCAGAGATAAATTATCAGAGATAAATTCAAGCCACTCCCTTGGCATCTACCTGAATTTTAGCATATTAGGGTCTGAAAGCACACTTTCTAAAATAAGTTTCAAAACACTGCCATTTTCTTTCAAAATGCACCAGTCCTCTTAGATGTGAGGTTCCCCAGACACAAATATTGTTTCACGGGACCTTCTCTGCACTTGAAAGATATGAAATTATAATCATTATAAAAATGAAAAAGATCATGAGACAAAAAAGAAAACTAACCTTCTAATCTAAAGCAACCTCATAAAATCTATAGCATTTAATACTATCTCATCTGATTCCAACAAATTTTGACATATATTATTTTCAGAACAATAATATGCACACTTGAATGACTCTGTAAATTATGAACAATTATATGAATTTCTACTGGGTTTGTACCATATTTTTAAAACTACATATTGAACATCTGACACTCTAGGGCTTCATATGATTTAAGACAGTTTTGAAAAGATTTTGAGTCAATTACATTTGTGATAGACACTAATGGACCAACAAATCTCTCTGATCTACAGTATCATGCAACACAAATTGCAGATTCAGGGCTTCTAAACACTCAGCTTTTAAAAACTGAAGTTGCTGGTAAAACACTTCGTTAAATGATATTTAACAAGATGGAGAGATGCAAATGCAAAAAGAAGCAATCTTAGTAACCATGATTAATTTTAGCCCTTGGAAGTGCAAGCCATAGGTAACAACTCTGTGCCTGTGGAGAGTGGGGGAAGGGATGGCTATGTTGAGGATTTTTTTTCCCCACAGGTAGGCAAAATTCTTAAAATTACTGTTGCTATAGATATAATAATAATGTATATATATATAGATATAATAATAATATAGATATAGAATAATGTTGATATAGAATATAATTTTACAGCTATAATTAGTATCCAGGGTTCTCCATCTTCCAACAGAAACTGAATGATCCAAAAGTAAATGGTCATTTATCTTTATAGCTCTTCTCTCTATAGTTCTTGGCCACCTTAGAGGACAGAACACTCAGACGGCTTTGATCTTATTCAGCAAATAATGCACTACCATAACCCTGAAAGCCTATGCATATTTTCTCTGAACAATCCATTGATCATAACGCCTGTTGAAGACACCCTGTACAAATAGTCCTGTGAGTGAGTTTGAGCATTTAGCAATCAAGTATTGATAATTTTTTCAGTAATGTTACTTTCTTCAGTTAAGGTGTTCAATAATGTTTTAAAAATGGAAAAATAAAAAGAAAGACAATACCTAAAACCTAGAATAAAGCTGTTGCAGAAAGGAAAGCACTATACAAGCTGCTGTGGAACGGAAAGTTATACAACCAGTAGGTTATTACTAATAAAATGGAATGAACTTGGAGAGAGATTCTCCCAGGTTTTTTTCTCCAAAAGAGAGAAAACTTCACAAATATGATTGAGAAGCAGCCAAGATCCATTATGCTTCTTATAAATTTTAAACTTTAACCATCTAGACATACTTGTCTACAAATGAAGGACACAGCTAATGCCTACAAAGTTAAGGGGCATAAACTTTGAAGTAAATAGTGCAATAAATCAGGTAATATCACTCACCAGCTGAAATGCTTTCTAGGATAATTTTTTATATGCTTGCTTAAGTACACTAATGTTAAAAAGCTTCTTTTCTCCACCTCTTTACGATTTTAGGACACATAAACCAGTCAAAATATTCTAAAAACTAATCTAGTTTTACACTGTCTTTGGATAGAGGAAGCAAAAAATTTATGTACAAGGGGATGTTAGAGAAGGTTTGCACACATTACAGAGGAAAAGAGATCTGAAGGTACACTCAAACATCACATCACACAAGTTATCAAAGCACTAGCACATACAAGAAACATCAAATGAAAAGTAATTTTAACTTAATTTGAGAAGCCTTAATTATGTTCCCTCTCCTACCTTTTCCCCAAAGACATCATAAAATGGGTTATTATTATTGTTTATCTTCTGTATATGTTTTAGAGAATTTTAAAGACTAAAGCAGTTAAACCTCTAGTTAGTTGTTTTCTTTTATCATAAATAATCTAATTCACATTAACACTCTCACTTATAATTACCCTGAGTCAGGAGAACACTGCCATATGTATTTTTGTCGTGCTAAAGCATATACTGGCTCACAAATTGGATGAGCCTAAAAAAATTTTTTTTAGCCACTAGATTTGTGCAAACTTTTCTTCTTAAAGGAAGCCCTTAGCCTCTACCCTATTATGTCCCTTGAACTGATGCGCAGACATCTCTCCTTGTTGTTGTCATACCTTCTTTCCCTTTGATAACCTAGCTAAAACCAAAGACCTTGCCAAGTCCAAGTAAGAGTTTATGCAAGTTATGTATGAAAGGAACATTATTCTATGCTCTGAGAAATTTGAATAAAACCAAAGCAGATAGACCCTTTTTCTCCAATTCACCGTTGTAGAGTTGTGATACCTCAATCCACTATTACAGACCCGTAAAATAGCTGAAGGCCCCATCTCAGACAGATCTCCCCACTGACTTTCTGAGGCACCAGTGTCATAAAAAGCTTTACTCAATGCTTCTCATTGACTGTTCTCAGAGCACATAGATCATCCATCAAAGACATACTTGGCAGAGCCACAGTGCAACAGTGTCCTGAAATTTATGCTTAAATTTATGTGTGCTGTCAATCTTACTACTTTCAATATAGTTACACATATTCTGAGACATTTTAATTCAACATTTTAACAGACAAGGGACCATTGAGAGGTGGCTATAAACACACTAGTTTCTTTAAATTCACTGCAGAGCTTTAAATGCAGTATGAGAATGTACTGAAAATGTTCCATAAATGTTTTCCCAGAGCCACAAATTTAAAAATATACAATAAGTTTAGGAACAATTATTTTGGGCAAAATTGAGCCATTATTGAAACTACGGGGGAGGAACATTGGTGTGCTGCAGTACAGTGTTTGTGGTTACCGGTGACATAACTAGGCAAAGAAGCCTTTTCTAGTACTTTCCATACTTTGAATGTATTTAGTTACAATCATAGTTTGATTTCCTGCATGATAGACTTAAAAGTCCAAGAAAAAATATGAAGTAAAATTTACAGAAAATCATCTTCCTTTTAATTTTCTTACCCAGATAATCAGTTGATCATAGAGATACCTTTGCTTTTGATTCACTGATACGTCCATATTTCCAACAAAAGATATAAACAGAAAAGTAGCACTGAGCAGTGCACCATCTGCCTTGCTTCAAAATGAATACTACAGCATGCAAATCAGCTGGATACACACTATACTTCTTTGTGCTCATATTCTAATAAACACATTCATAACACAAACCAGTTATCTTCACTAGTGTAGGGTGAAGGATACAACCATTAGCAAAACATCATAACCTTGAATCTGCTGGTTTTTATGAAGATGCCTAGGTAGATCAAGTGGAATTATTCATTTTGTATTCCTTAAAATGGAATGCGGCATCATTTATGGCTGACTAGAGTTGTAACCTTGCTCTTTTTACACAAGACAAAAGACGATCCTTGATAATCTGCATTGCAAAATATAGGTTTCTTACTGTAGTGCTTGAGTATCATCGAATATGAATTGCTTGCATTAACAGGAGTGTCCACCAAGATCTAACAGCATAAAAGGGGAAAATCAGATCTTAAACCTAATGACAAAACAGTGTCCAAAGGAGGAAAAAACAAATATTTATCCATCATAACTTCTGATTCTTCCATCAGCCACATCACCTACTAGTCTAACCCTCTACAGTAAAGCTGTCAGTGAAATGGAACAAACTTTTCAAAATTTTTGTAAGAAAAACATCTGTTAAACTAAAGACATTCTGAGTTGTTGCTTAGTGATTAAGAATTTTCAGATTAGCTCTCTTAGAGAAGATCATAACACTGCTTCTAATGTATGATTTAAGCTACACTTTTTCAGGAAAAAATAATGAAAAGTAGAAAACAAGTTTCAAATCTGAGGATGATTTTATACTTTTGTTAATTTTCTTTCTCTCTTATAACTTGTCCTAAGCCTTTTGTTATTCAAGAAAGAGATATTCAACTTTGCTTATTTCTTTAAAATAATATCTTTGCCACCTGCATTTTATCAACAGATCTGAGTTATGGTTTGTCAGTGTGACAGCACTGAGTGGTGTTATGACAACAAAACCAAGGAAAAACCTGTGTGAATCTAGTCAGGGATTCTTTTCTATATTCACAAAGAAATTGAAAAAAAGATAATATAAAAAAAGAAATTGCTTTGCTACAAGGCCACTACTAGATATGAGCTTGTCTTCTTTTTAATTATTTAAAGGTATAAGAATTAAATGGGTAATTGAAATAAAAAGTTTAGAGAGCGGACCAGATGACAAGCTACGACCTCTTAAATTCTATTCCACTTGTCTGTATAGCATATTGATATTGTACATTTGTGTTATTGCAGTATGAGTTTCAGTCTTATGTCATTAGTTTTCAAAATCTGGTGATTTTCAGCTATCAGTCAATGTGTCTTCTAATTGTTTGTGAAAGGTAATAGAAAAAATAAGTGCATTATGAACACACTATAGTAATTCCAGGGTATATCCCTACACTGGAAAGGTTTTAGGCATCCACAGGGTGAAACAGTGGTTTTCAACATTCCTTGAGGTCAAAAGTCCCTTTTGAGTAACAGCAGGACTACCTGAATCAATTTAAAGTTTTTTCTTTTCAAAAAAGGTGATCTAAAGTTCAGATAAAATCTTAAACTATACAGTTACAATTGATTTTCTTTGAAATCATGAAAGCGATGATGATTTCCTTTTCTGTGATGATACATTCTGTGAAAACCTTAAATGTCAAAAAGAAGGTCCCGAACAACCCCCAAACATATCTTACCGATGATAAAAAGGATTTCCACCGCAATGTCACTGACAGTTGTGCTTCGAGTTGTAGACAGCTCATCGTGGCCGATAAAGCAAACATTGTAAGGTACAGTCACAGCAACATAAAACGTTGCCAGTAATATAAGCCAGTCCCAGCCAGCTTTAAAAGTGCTAAAATGCAACAGTATGAATTTGGATTTTTTTGCATCTGAAACTTTGTATTCTGGAAATGCTGGTTTATCTACAAAAACATTCTGAAAAAGAGAGAGAAAAAAGAAATGAGACAAAACAATAATTCGATCATACAGATGCATTTCTTCCAATGCAGCAATTAGGTTTTTTAAAAAGCATGATGAAATATGACGTACTGATATACAGGCAAGAACTAATGCTTTTTGGTTTTTTGTTGTTTTTTTTTTTTTTTTCTAATGTAGTCCTTGCACTTATTTAAACAGAGGGTCCTGTTGATGGAGTAACTTTTGTAAATGCTGGGGCAAGAAGAGGATAAATAAGGAACAGATTAAATAGAATGAGGAGGGAGCTGAATCTGGCAAATTATTTCTTCTTATGTTGGGTGAATTCTGATTGAAAAGCAATGCTTTTCTGCTGGACAGGTAGGTTAAATCTTTGTATACATGAGGACATAGTACTGCAAATACGAATAAGCATATAGAAAGGAACAGATGGTGCTGAAGAGAAAACATCATTCCTCTACGTATTTTAGAGCTGTGAGGAGGTTGTTTCAGACCAACTCTAGCCTGGTTCTGTGCACGGAACAGCTGTTAGTACTTGGAGCAGCTCCCCTGGTTTAGTTTCATCTGAGGGAATCCAGCTCACGTGCCCAGGACTGCCATGAATCCTAGCACAATTAGTAGGAATAACTTTTTGATTCTCTTTAAAACTGCACTCCTTATCTAAAGCAAAATACTGATGCAGACTCACAGTAAGACGGCTCCAGAACCGACTACCTTCACCATCAGACTACACCTAGCTTTGCCATGTGTCTTACGGCTTTCTGATCTGACCAGCAAAGGTCTCTGCAACAAAGATTTCAGTCTTAAGCATCAGTTTTATAAACTCTTAGCTTTCACCTTTCAGAGTTTTAACAAAAACATCTAGCCTCTTCAAAAGCAGCATGTGGTACATGAACTGTCTTGTATTATTTACTAACAAAATTCTTATTCACTGTCATTGTGCTGCTGGTTAATGTTGTTCCAGTAATGAAGAGGCTCACAAAACAATGCCGTGTATTCAGCAAGCTAACATTACTTCTGATCTTGATGTTATTCATTACGACTATAAAAAGACAACAACTACATGACCACAGACTTAATTACATCTGCCCTGCCTGTCACAGCCTTTCTCTTTGTGTTTCTTTTGAAATACTGATCCTCTTGCCTTCTCCATTCTTGGTTCTCATTCATGAATCTTAGAGGCTGAATTCTCACTGTTGTTAGCATCAGCCCATTTTTAATCACAGAGAGGAAAATGCTCCTCTTACGACATCACGTTCATAGCTCTAAGAATCTATGAAATAAAGGCACTAAAGTAGCCTGACAACAAATGTGTTAAACCCGTATAACAGCATCCACACTAGGATTTTGACACTACAGGAAAGTCATGAAAAGCTATTTTAAAATCATGTTCATAAAAATATTGCTGTGCTATGAAAATAACACTGGAAGACATGGTCATATTTTACATATATATTTTTAAAAATTTTTACACTCTTCCAATATTTAACATTTTAAATAATTTTTAGCTTTTTAACATTTTACATTCAATGGAAGTGACTATGCCCTTTGAGGTATATGCCACCTATGTATTTTCATGTCCTTAATCTATACCAAGATTTTTCTGCTTTGAATTTCTAACATAATAATATCTAGGAGGATGTATTTGCACTGCTGCTTAATTTTGGGAACCAATAAAAGGAACATGCCCAGTGACAGATCACCTTTTCAGGGGGTTAATGACCTATATCCTTTGGCTACTTTTTCCACTGTCTGTCTTCCATCCTCCCCCTAACCATTAAAAACAAAACAAAACAAGCGACCAGTTTCCTTCTTGTGGTTTTGTAAAAGATTTTAGCTTTCTAAAGTTAACGTTATACAGACAAGAACTAAGTACTGTTCTGAATTTTCAAGAAAATTTTCTTTTTGCTACTCCTGCTTCTAATAACTATAGGCTCTCACTGTTGGAACAGGCTCTCAGATGTTATTTGAGCAATTTTTTATATGTACATACTGATTTCCTATGCTTCTCAAGTTTTCCTCTGTATTACTTTTTTTCTCCTGAAACATAGGTCCATAGAGCAGGAGAAGTATTTTTTACTCCTGAGCGTATTTCTTTAGAAGTCTTTCTGCTGTTATATTTGTAGGTTTTTCTATTGTTTGATTTGGTTTTTGCAACGTTCACAGGGCAGGTTACAATCTCACTTATCAGTTATAATTAGTAGAGGAACGCAGAAGTAATTTAAAGAAAGAAACATTACTACTTCAATTAGGAAATGAAAAGAGAAATTTACTTTGCACAAAGTGTGAGATTCACATGAAAAGTTGCCTAAATGAAGTGTGAGCTTCGGAGCTTACACAGCATAGAAATTTTCAGCTAGAGCAATATCTTTCTGAGCTGCCTTTTTTTTTTTTTTTTTTTTTTTTTTTTTTTTTTTTAATTTTTTTTTTATTTTTTTTTTTCTTTTTTTTTTTTTTTTCAAATAGTAATCATTGAAATGAAAAAAATAGGATGGTAATGTAAATTGGAACCTAAAATTAAGTCTTGAGAATTTTATAATGTGGCTTTCCTGTAGTTAAATAAATCTGTTTACAGTACAGCTAAATGCACTGTTTTTCTACGTGAAGTGTAACAAGTATGATAGCAGACAGATGAGCACTTAAGTGAACTGCACTTTACTCCTTTTGCTACTGTACAAATTATGACTAGGACATTTCTCAGGTACTCATTGTCCTTCTACAGCACTTAAAAAAAAAAAAAAAGACAGTACAAAGAGTATATTTTTAAAAAACAGAGGAATTACACCTACATTATTAATTTTTAACTTGTTCTTCTCTCTTCTTTGTAGATGTCCAGAGATATGATAAAGGACAGCTCTACTCCGTCTACGCGCTGACTCAAAATGTGACCCCGCTCTTCCTCTTCCTTTCCACTTTTCTGCAGAACGGGAGAGTCCATTAAACATGAGGAAATAGCACTTTAACCGTTGGGCGCGAAACTAATGATGTTTTAGGCTTTGGCAGAATTAGGACCAGATGTAAAGTTTATACACACCATTTTGTAGTTTTGCTTAATCTTTCACAGTTAAGAAAACAAAATCACTCTCCTGAAGGGTAAGTAAAAATCACTGTAAAGTTTAAATTGTCAGATGCTTTCATGCAACTCAGAAGCAACTAGTTACAACATATGATTTCATAGATAAGAAAAATATACTCTCTGCTGTTTCAGAAAATGAAATACTGATTACTGGCCAGAGGCAAGCAAGGCTAGGAGTAATGACTTAAAATGTGCTTAAGTTGTTCCTATTCTCTCTTTTATTTCAGATATTTTCGTAGCGTACTTCTTACAAGGAAGCTGACTTGTACTATGATTCTGTTATGTCAGAATATGCTAATTTGCTATCTTGTTCATTAGTAATATCCATTTCTCATATTCATATGTTTAGATTTCTTTCCCTGCCACATGGTTACTGACATAATCACTTTACACATTCCTTGGTGACATGAAATTCATCAAGACTACAGACTGAACACTGGAAAAATTTGTGGCTTTTTCCTCCATTCAGATGTTTGTAATTGTCAATCATAAGATCAAATTTTATTCCTGCTTATACAGTAGTGAATTCAATGTAACTCCAGTGACTCTGATGGAATTACAGTGAATTGATGGCAGAGTAAATGAAAGCAGACATTTTGTGGTGTGTCAGGATTAAGAAAAAAGGAATTACAGGAATAAAGGAAGAAGCTGTCTGTCAAACAGTTTTAATTAAAGTCAATTCAATGCATACAAATTAAGAGGGGTGGGGGTGGGGTGGAGAATAAAAACCCAATTAGCAGAGCCAGAAATTAACAATAAAAAAAAATAGCTACATCTTGAATCCTGCCTAGAAAAACAAGAAAAATTTGAATTATAGAAGGCTGATGTATTTTTGGCTCTACAGCTCAAAACCATATATAACAAAAAGTGTAGGAAGTTAAACTTTCCAAACTTCTAACTGAAGAATGTTTAATGTAATTTATGCAAGAGCCCTCTCCAGTTGAGGATTTTTTACATGTTGGGGGGAGTAGGGCAGGGAATAAAAAAAGAAAAAAAAAAAGAAGGATGGAAAAAACATTGCACTGCAAAACCAAATAGCTAATTGAAAGCTGGAGGAGACAGGTGGAGAAGCCCCATACCTCCCCATCTCCAGCCTGGGTGTCCGCAGACAGTTTAAAGAGCTATAACAGAGACAAGTGCCAGCTACAACGAAGAGAGGTAAAGGAAAAGGAACTATTTCAGAAAACACTCAACTAAATTAACTTTTTTTTTTTTTTAAATTAATTTCCTAATGAACCATTTAAAACAAACCAGATTTTAAAAGTGTTCTTAAATTCTGGGTGAAAGCAAAGTGCTTTTCTCTGAGTAAAAATGAATTTAGGTCTACTGAACTGATTCTCCACTGTAGTACTGGACAGCTGTAGTAGTCTGTTTTTGTCATATGATGTTGAAACTTTAAAATTATTTATAGGTCTTTCTTTCTTCCCTTTCTCAAGCTAAACTGCTATGTTGGGTGAGGACATTCAGTTTACTGCCTTCCAAAGTAGTCAATAAAATATGCTTCAGATCTGCTATGAGGCAGACTGTGAAAGAGGGCAAATACCTTTCCCAAATCTCTGGCCAGCCTTTTCAGGGCTAGCTAAAGGCTTCATCCTCATCCTGTGTCAAATCTAATACCTGTCCATGTCCTTAGCCTAAAAAACACAAGACAGTCCATCCTGGTAGGTGGTAGATATAACAGCCTAGGTGATGCGATGTATTGAGACACCCACACTGAACCAAGTTGCAGAAGGCAGGCACTTTCAGGTGGAGTTTCTGAGCACTTTCATCATCCCCAGCAATACAAGGCTCTTCGTGTGTGGAAGTGGAGCTCTACCTCTGATCCATCTCAAAGGCCTTCTCTTTACCCTTCCTAGATCTCCCAGTCTTTTTAAAGATACCCTTTTAATAGCTCCTTTTCCAGAATAATGTGCAATGGTCAAGATATGGATACAAAATTGCCTTATACAATAGCGTAATAATGTCATCAGGGTTTTTATAATAACTCCTAACCTCAGATTTGCCTTTTTCTTACATGCTGAGCACTGAGCTGAAAGCTGTGAATAACTCCATCTCTTTCCAGAATGGCAATAATTACTATGGAGACAGTCTATGTACACATATTCAGTTAAAGATGTTTCTTTTTTCCTATTTATTTATTGACACTGATTTTTTGGTTTTCTGTCTACTCTTTAAATGAAAAGTTCCTCCTAAGACTTTAGATTTTATGTGCCATCGGCCTGATAATGTTTTGCTTTAGATGGATCCCATCTCTCCTACATCGATTTAGCATTCCAAACACTAAGAATTCTGTATTAATTAACCTGTTAAGGCTGTGGGGCTTGATGTGGCACTTAGAATCATACTAGTTCCATATTTGCACAGTAAGTAACTTCCATCACACGCTGATTCCACTACTTGCAAAGGATTAATGCTACCTCTACGTTAACACTGGAAGTCACTCAACTCCTAGAGACAGCAAAGCGCAGATAAAAAATGAAAGTGTGATATTCATTATGAAGTAATAATATTTTTCTTCTTAAACAGAAATGGTAAAGATTTTAGCAGTGAAAAAAATATGAGTTGCCTGTGCAGATAAGATGCCATCAGACATTGCCATCACTGAAGCATGTGTCTAGCTTATAACATAAATCAGTGAATAACATTTGTGAAATCTCCTGCTTTCTGATCTTCCCAGTGCCTTTAGGATAAGAAGCAATCCTGATCCTTAGTAAACTACGTTACTCACCTGGTGTGCCTTTGAATTTGTGCGATTGTGTCTGTAAACTTCATTCCTTTCATGTCATGCTCAGTTCACAGATCACTATTCTGAAGGAGACAATTTATTTTTTTATAAAAACCCAGCTGTTCCTTTCTGGTTCTTAAAAAAAAAATTAGGTACCCGACAGACTTGCTTTTGTCTTTCCATGACTATTATTAGCAAAAAGATACAATAGTAAATTCAACCATAAGCAGAAAGTAATTTTAAATACAGCTCTTCTGTTTTTACTCTGGGCTTAAAATCAAAAGAATTTCTCATCTCCCCAAATACTGCGAGAAATTGTGGTTCTGAAAAAATCTCAGATTTGGGGCTCTATTTCCTGGTGCTTCTACACACCCCTTCTTGCCTGACTCTAATCACAACCCCCTCTGCCCCCCTGGCTCTTAAAAAAAGGTTGCTTTGCAATTTAGTCTGAAATCCCCTTTGATCAGAAAGGTGGTAGGATGCTTTTTAACTCTTCTTGCTGTCCCTCTGTGTTGTTTTTTCTTTCAAATGAGGTTAGGTATAGCACCACAACCATCACACATGAGAATTTCAGAATCCTTTTCTAAGAAAAGTAACACCACCACCTCTTTGTCAATCTTAACAGTCTCATAACAGTTTAAGACTTCTTACAGTCTTGTAAGGGAAGGTTGCAGCAAAAAAAGCACAGTCAGACACTTGTAACTGTTGACTTTTCTGTTTGTGTTCATATAAGAACATGGAAAATCAAACTTCTACTTGAAGTTAACAGAAAGTGCAGGCATAACTCTTTCCTTTTTTTTTTTTTTTTTGGGGGGGGGGGTTGTCCTTGGCCCTTTGGCACCCCCCCCCCCCCCCCCCCCCCCAAAAAAAAAAATAATCTGCTCCCTAGGTATAAATCAGAAAAATAATAAGCTCTGCTAGGTATACGCTGCCCTAGAAATGCAACAGAATTGTAAACTCAGCTTTAGTGACCAGATGAAAACCACGTCTATGTCTGCTCTCCTTCAGAGCACATCAGCATAGCATTAGATACAGTCCAGAATACTTTATAATGGTTTAGGATGTTCTCATTCCCCAGATAAGGTATGATACATTTTAATCCTTGAAATGTGAAATAAAGTGTTCAATCATCAAACGGGAGACAGGGCTCATACTGTTCTTTCAGTCATGAAGTTCGGGTGGTAACAAACGAAAGGCACCACAAGTCCTTCCTGAGGCAGAGCCGGACCTGGAGGAGTGATCAACATACGGCCAAAGGAGCCCATTGCAGCCTGGCAGCTCCCAGGGGTCCTTCTCAGGACAGCTGACAGGGTGACAGACCCAGCTTATGGGTCTGGTAGCTCTCCCCCAGTCACAAGCAGGCTGCAGCCCAGTACCACCCTGTCTGGTTCTACGCACACGGGTGCCTGGCTGTAACTGTGCAGCTATAGGAACTCCCTTGGAAGGTAAATCCAGCACACATGAGCAGAACCACCATAACTTTCTTGTATAGCGGACCCAAGCTGTCTGCACTGAGTAACCCAGATGTGACCCAGAAGCATTATGATCACTCCGTAGCAGGCAAGCTGTGGCATGAGACCATGAAATATCTCTCTTTCCAGATACTGAAATAAGCTAATTTTCTCTGGCCAGAAAAGTTGACAAAAAATGGCTCAGCCTTGGAATTTTTCCTCATTTTCACAGCATTAATTTGTATCCCTTTGAAAGAACTGCCTTCACTTTTTCCTCAGGTTATGCATTATCACAAAAAAATATGCATTAACCAGAACCGCTACCTAGATTTCCCTCTGGTGTGATGAAATGCCCAACATGCCCTTGCACGGAATTATCTCCCAGCCTGGACAGAGATCATGGCCACAGGAAATTCTCCATGCAGGCATGCACGGACACAAAAGAGAAAGATTGGTATCTAGCATTTAATTCATATTACACAGGAAAATCCAAGAGATTTCTCTGTTTTTATACCTAAGCAAACATAAAGTCAGGGAATTAATAAAAGCAACCAGCATCTCAAATTCAGCCCAGAACACAACATACTGACAACGTGTGAATGAAGTAGAGAGGGGGGAGGTGAAGTAATCTGAGGGTTTAGTCCTAGAAACACATGCACACCTCAGTAACTTTATTTACATTCACCAATGTGACAGAGCTCTCTGAAAGGCTGCGAGGCTGCAAACTTGGACCTCTTAGTAGTATTTCTGCAATGTTGTTCACTCCTAGGAGTACAGTAGCCATTGATAAGACAGTGTACCTCTAGGGACAAGACCATAACCATTAGCTGCTTTTTTTGCATCTTCACAGCCACATTAGCTCCACATGCAAGCTTACGTTCCAGCCCCAGCTACCTGGTTGCCACTCCTGTCCTCTTTGCCTGCCAGGTGGGGCTGTTAGGCTTAGGGTCAGGTTGATTCAGACACATTTATTATCCTCTTCAAATAACATAAGCGTGACCATCTCAAGACATGACATGCTGCAAACCTGACTGTCCACAAAGATGCAAATGGCAAAAATATGAATGATAGGATAGATATAGCTATCTTTAAACACTTTGAAAGAAAGAGTTCTAAGAAAAGCAGCAAGCTACAATGGGATGACTCCAGACTTACAGGGACAGTCAACCCTATAGCACCTGCTATCTGGAAAAAAATACATTTTTAAGGCTTATTTAATAGTATAATGCATAAATTTACAAACAAGTTTGCATAAAATAATGAGATTACTTGTTCTTAGCTCTTTTGAGATCCACGAGCAAGTGTGAGGAATAAAAAGAGAAAAATTCTATTCTATTAACTTTTTACTCAGAGGATTGGATAAGCTGGCAGAGTAGCTAAGGACATTTTTATTTATTTAATTGTTTACAAAGCTGAAGTAAATCATGAGAGGAAACAGCAGGTAATGCCAGCACCCATCTAAGAAAATTTATCATGAAATAATATCCTTGTGAATGTATGAATTCGATTTCCTTTTCAAAAACAAAAAAAAGGCGGAACAGGACAAATGGACTTTCTTCACTGCTAAGAAGCATCCAGATACAGACACATTTTAAGAGATCTACAGTGCTGCTCCATGAGCACGCTGGAGCACTCTGAAGAGGCATAGTAACCAGGCTAACGCTGTGACTTCAAACCACTGCTGGTTAGACCCTTCCCTCCTCAAAACACAGAGCGGGGGCGACATATTCACATACCTGCGTGACCTCCCTCACTGTTTCATTCTGAAATCAGACAAAATAAACCTCCCCCATTACTTTTCCTGTGTATTTCTCCAGGGTGTCATCACAGCTAATGGGCCCAATTGCACCGTGAGATGTTGCCTGGGATATCTTATAAGCACCGAGCTATTCCTTGTTGATCCTTGGTTCAATGAACCATTTATTAAAGAATTTATCCATCATTTATTAATCTTACAACTCTAAAAGGCTTCCTGTAAGAAGTGCAATCAAGGGTTTTTTTGTCCTTCTAATACAAATCTTGAGAAACCCTCATCACTTGCACCATAAGGTAAGGGAGAGCACAGGACAAAGCGTGATCTTTGCAGACACCCACAAATAGTCCACATAAGGTAAAATAAATACAATGATGTCTGCAGGAAACATGATGGTACTTAATCACATTCAGTATCATTAATGCAACATACATTTCACAGGCAGTCCTTAAAAAAGAAAAAAAAAAAAAAAAACCAACAAGGAAATTCCAAAGGAGACAACCAGCGCAAAGCAATACAAAAGCATTCTGAATGAACACAAAACCCCTTCAAAACCAGATTGTATGGAAGGCTGGTATCAAATTTTCTTTTTAAAACCTTTAGCTAATTTTCAGATATTATTTTTTAGGGGACAGGACACCAGCAGTTGTCAATAAAGAAAAAACTGATAAAAGCCTGCTTTGGTATTAATGACAGAATAAAAGCACTGCCATAGGCAATAGGCTGCAGGAGGTCTGTTCCTTGCATGACACATTCTTTCTGTCAACAGCCACCAAGTATTCGTAGAACTGGTGGCTGTATGGTGGATCCAGGCTAGCCTCTAGCCACCTTTTTTATTCTGTTAAATGATTAACTGATTCAATAAGATGTACTTAACACATATACCAGCTGAAAAGCTGTAAACACTATTAAAGAATATTTTTTTTTAAAGAGACCAGTTATACACAAAATCAATTCTATGATTTTTGTCATTTTAGTATGGTGCCTTCAGGGAAAATTCAGCTTTGAACGGGCAGAAAAAAGAAGCAATAGTATACATTACTACTACTGGATCAGAAAGACCTTTCAATAGTAGTACGCTTATGAGATAAATCCTTAATCACATTTTGGGCTGCTGATTCTTTCATCTTTAAGAAAAAACAGGTGGGGGGGGAAAGACACAGGAAGATCAAAAGAAAGGATCTTTCTCCACCTCCATTTTGGTGATTGATGGGTGTACACTCCTAAATAAATAAATCAATCTTCCTTTTTAAATACCAGTTTTTGGGCCTATCTCATAAGATTCAGAATTGAAAAAAAATATCCAAGTAGACACACCTTTCTTCCACTACTTCTAACAGACCAAGATTTAGCAGAGCAACTTTGAAGGTGAATTAATACTACTGCCTTTTCCCAGGTTTTACCTAAAAATTTATAGAATCTCTTATAATAAAACAAAATATTCCAACTCAAAAATAGCTATTTCATAGTTTTGTAAAAATAGTTTATTTACCAGCTTATTACTGCACAGTTATCAAGAATTGTCTCACAAATGGAAAAATTGACATTTTTATTATGCCAGCAAAACTGAAACATGTCTACTGATTAAACTGGAGTGGTCATATGTAGTTCTTACAGAACAAAATGTAGTGCTGAATTTACAGCTAGGTCATCACTTATTCTTTCAGCTGGTTTTTTTGATATGACTTATTTCCTGGAAAAAGTTGTATTTCCCACAGTGAATGTTAGTTCATGGCAAATTGATATACTAATTTATCATTATAAACAAAAACATAACTTTAATAATACAAAGAATATTTGAAATATTAAAAAAAAACCCTAGACTGTAAATATTTCTAGTTAAGTCACTGAGAAATTTTTCATTGACTTAGCAAGTGTTGACGTCTGTCTTTCTGTGCAAGAATGTAATATTTAAGGATGTAATCTCAATGAACCTAAAGGTTTTCTTTTTCCTTTAATTCAATTACATCAATCATATACTTTATTTACTGATAATTTGTCTTCCAGAATATTTGAGGCAAGTTATAATTTCAAAATCATTGATCTTTGCAGAAATTATTTATTTAAAAAAAAAGCTTTTTACAGAAGTTGACAGTAGAGTATAACCTTGTTCACTTAAGTGAAAATAGGAATATATCTACCAAAATAATTTCTATCTTGTAATGAAAGCAAGTCCTTTGAAAATGAAGACTGTTTTTCTTGATGTCTTTATCTACAATTCAGAACCATATCAGTCAGCTATAAAAATGTTTTGTGGTCCATGAAACTGGTCCAGAGTTAAAACATGTGTGTGTGTGTGTTGCTTTTTAAAACAAATATTTTAAAGAGCTAATGCATATATGAGTTAAAAACCCTATAATGTCTGTGTATATGTTTCATGTGGTCTTTGAAACACCCAGAAAGTACCTCTGATTGTCTCTCAAGGAATAAGATTTTCAGACTATGCAAGTGACTGGTCATAAAGCAAAACTTGTACAACTTTAATTAAACAAGGTATGGATGGTTGGTAGTTGTAAAACCGCCTTTGCTACAGCTAGTCAAAACTCACCTGTAATAGGTCTTATTTGCTAAGTCTTTATATGACCTCAGGGTTTCTCCAAGGAGCTACAGCATGAACTACATTCAGTATAAGTGCAATTACAGATGAATTTGGGAAATGGTCCAAGTCCCCTTTTTTGTGTTTCTGAACACAGGGTACATATAAAATACACATTCGAGTCCTCATGGTCTTTTAATTAATAAAATGTAAGACACCAGGCTGTATCTAGGCCTGTAAAAGACTTTAAAAACATTTCTTCCTTTTCAATTTTTTCCATAAAAATAAGACATTTAATTATAAATGTCTTATTTGCATAAGCAAGTATTATAAGTAAAAAAGGAACTATTTACAAACCCTTTACCTCCTCAAAACCCCCTTCTCCTAACCCTAAAAAAAACTCAAAAAAACACCTACCATACATGCAGCTCTGAAGAGCTCTTCTAACTGGCAAAGCACATACTAAACATATTCCCTGTTTCTTCCATGCTTTCTGCTGTCAGTCTTACCTGGTTGAGCTAACAAACTTTAAATGGAAAATCTGAAGATATTTTCCACTAAGTCTGCCATCAACCTAGTACAACAAACAGAAAAGCACTAAAATGAACAACAAAACAAAACAAACACCCCCTGCCCCACCCCCAGTTTGATAACTTGGTTTCTACGGAAAATCTAGAGGTGATTGCATGAATTATCTAGGAACTGGTGAGTCAATGAGCTATTTGGCTGCTAACGCATATATTCTCTCACCATTCCAGGATATTCCAGAATACAGTCTGCTCCTCTGCATTTGCTCAAGAATCAGTTTGCTTTTCTTTTTCTCATCTTCACTCCACATATACCACGAAGGACACTTTCACCTTACTTCCAAAACATACCCTGTGCCTCTCTGAGAGTTGCTGGAAGGGAACTGCCACTCACATTTAACACTTGGTAAAAAGCTATAGCAATGTCCATAAAGAATGATACATCTCTAAAGGCTCAAGTCTCAAATACAACTTATTTGTTTGCATAAGAAGGTGGAAAGAGGAGAGGGAGAGCATCTATGAGCTCACATGATATCTGCAGGAACAGGGAGTAGAAAGGCAGCTCTATTTTTGTCACCTAAGTATTTACACTCACATGCACCAACCAGGAGGAAATCAGTTTCTCTTTACTGAAGGTAGAAAAGACACAGACCCTTCGTACTTTGATGATCAGCCAGGAGGAAAGTCAAGCTAGAAAAGATGTAACTGAGTCATTGCGGAATAAATGCTTCCCCGATACGTTCTTCCTTTGGGCAGTGAGAAAGCTGAAGTAAACTGTGCTTCTATCCCACCTCCTCCATTGACAGGATGGTGCCCCATGCATCCTGAAACAACTTTATCTGCTTTGAATACCTTACATCTCTAGGTGACTGTACATCCTCCTTCAATATCCTGCCTCCTGACAGGTGTGAGGACCTTGAAAATGAAAAGTTGTTCCCTGAATATTCACTGCTGTAGCTTAAGCAATCACGAAGTAGCTGAGACAGTAATTAAGCAGAATAAATCAAAGTGCATGCCGCAGAATTCTTTAGAAGAAGAGCCCATCCCTGCCCCCAACAGATATTTTTTACATAAAAATCTGGAATGCAAAGTATTTGTCACATGGTATTTCATTTCTGGTACACTGGAAAGAACAACCTCTCCCTGCAACAAATGATGCATAATCAAAATAAATCTGTTTTCTTCAAAATTCTTATAGACCTAATGATTGATAAGAAGCCAGGAAAAGCTAACCAGTTAAACTATTAACACTTGCAGCTTAGTTTAATCTGTGGTGGGAAAGGGGGTAGGCCAGCTTTTAATTCACATTATTACCAAGTCAAAAGCATCTTTGCCAACAGGCAGGCCACCCTGGCAAGGGGGACTTCAAACTAGGAACAGTATGGGGAGGAGATGACGACCAACAAACAAGTGAGGAAGCGGTGAGGTGGACTGACAACTGGCTGAACTGCTGGGCTCAGAGGGCTGTGACCCACAGCATGAAGTCCAACTGGACGCTGCTCAGCAGTGTTATGACTGGGGCGTTGGTGTTATGGCAAATACTGTTTAACTTCATTCATTTTTACAACAGTAGATGATTATAGGTATTCTTAAGCAGATGGAAAGCAGGCTGTATTTCTACAATAAACTTGCAGGTAGGGGAAACATATTGCTGAAAGTGAATTATCTCTATTGACAAGTTGAGGTCTCTAAGAGCGTTGCAATTAGAAGGGGTGAAGGGATGGGGGAGAAGGATGGTAAATTAACTTTAAAAAACAGAAACCCAACCACAGCAAAGAAGCCATGTCACACTTGCTGACTGTCACAGCACTTTACTGCTGAACTTCTCAGGCATGTGTTTTTGCCTTTTTCTTACATGAAAGTCTTAGAACAAAGTCTACTCTTCCCATGGGCTGACAAGGCTGATTTCACTGGAAATTTTTATACAGAACAACAACAGAAAAAGAATCTGTTAGATTTCTATTTAAAATGAGACATTCGAATGAAAAGGTCAGAGACGACATCTGACATTTGGGCTGGGTAAAGGGAAATGAGACAAAAAGTGGACTTTTGCAAGGTGCATTGGCACAAAGGAGCAACTGAAGTTGTGTGAACAGAAGACATAAAATAGGTAAGAAAATGCCTGCAGAAAATCAAAGAGTGTCAGCTCCTGAGGTCTGAAAAAGTAAAGACAAACCAAAATAAAAGAAAGGCCATAAAATCAGAAGACAAGGTTCAAGAAGGTGTCATTGTGGAAGTACAAGGAGAACAAGATTTTACAGAAGAAACAGATGGTACCAAAGGTAGGAAGGACATGAGGAAGTCTGGAGAAGACTGTTGGAGGTGCAACCCATGAGAGTGTATTACCACAGAGTGTTGGCAGAATGCCAGGGGGTCCAAGGGTAGACTCAGGAGAAAAGGAGCATGAAGGAATTTTGTTAGATAAGCTTTCTAAGGAGTTTAAAAATTAAAGGGGCTTGGAATGTGACTATTCATACACCATACAAATTGTAGAAGTCTGTTCTTGGCAGAACAGAGGAGAGATGGACCAAATCAAAAAACAGCATTGCATGGGCAGAGTTTCACACTGAGCAAGTCTGTATCTAAGTTCTCCCATACACAATCAAACCACAAGAGATATGCCAAAAAGGTAATAAAAACCTACATATAATGTCAATTATCTTATAGAAAGAGATGGTTTTCAACTCCAAGTTTACAAGTTATCTGATTTTTGAAAGGGCAAACTCAGTAATCTTTTAAAAAGTAAATTTATCTTTTTAGCAATATTATCTGTGGAAATAATATCCGGCAACATATATCAATTGCTTTGCAAAGGATGTTAATTACTGAACTTTAAAAAGATCTTCAATACCTTTCAAAAAAAATGCAAGCTTAATTTTCTGTTAATACAAGGTGCATCCTACATTCCTGATAATAGTTGTAGTCTAAGTAAAGAAGAACCAATTACTTCTAGAAATTAAACATTCTGAAATTTCAGATACTGAACTGGTTGCATAGATTGTACTGGGAATTCTTTTCTGACAATGATGAGACGATGTTCACCACTTGAGGACTAGTGAATCACTCTGCACAGAAAGAATTTGAATGTTACTTAAAGAGCTAACTTAACATTAAATTTATTTTTATATATCCATGTAGATTTATATAAAATTAAAATGCTGGAATTGTTTGGAAATATTTTGAATAAGTGGTTAAATCCTCTTTCTTATCTTGCTACATTATATAAAATGGTGTATTTGGCAAAGCCCCACACAAAGTGCTATTTTCTGTTGCCATGATGCAAACAAATATCACCATAGCATAAAATGACTGCCATGGTTTTAAAATGAGTATAAAGGGAAGGAACAACCAAGTTTCAGGATAGTGCTCTAAAGAATACATCACAAAAGGCAGCCAGATGTCAATATTGATAAGCTTATAATAATTGAATGGGCGTTTGCTGGTGTAATGCAGCTCTGCTAAGTGCATTCCTGTGTCAGTACACAGCAGGAGAAGTATTAATTTTTAAATGTGCAACAACAAACATGAGTTAAAACCTGCTTAGATGTACAATTTGACACGAGGGCACATCAAAAGCTGAAGATCATTTTAATCCATTCTAAAATAAGCATATATCTATAAAATGTTAATCAGATAAACAATAACTGTCATTTTACAAGTAATCAGTGATATATCCATTTCATGTCATCACGGGCATACCAAAGTGATTTCTCACTGAGTGTATCCTGAAAATTTGTATCTCTCATAAGGTAAATCATTAGCCTTTCAAACACAGATCTGGCAACCTCTCTTCTGCGTGGCCCCTCATATGATGTTTTAATAAATTACTATCCTAAAGCTTTCATAAGAGTAAGGTTTTTATGATGTTTAAGGAGAAACTAGATAAAATACATTTTACATATTAACTATTTTAGTTCTAGGTAAAGTTGAAACATCTAGGTTGAAACTGGATGTAAGGAAAAGCTGCAAAATATAATTGTGTACTACTTCAAAGCCTTGCTTCAGTCTGGAAGCTTGGAAATTCTCAAATACGTTCAATGCAAAAACTGAAGGATGAAAAAAATCCCTTCCATTATTGAAGGTTTGGAAAATAAGACAAAGGTGAAATTATTTGTCCAAATGCACAGAAAAGGCAGACATTGCGAGCATAGATGTTGATTTATGAATATTCAGCAGCACTGGGAAGCATAATATTTTCTGATTTAAAGTATTAAAATGTTGTAAAAGAATGATGAATGATGCTTCTTTGTAACTGAAATATAACTATTTTATTAGAAAGCTAGTATTTAAAATCAGAAAAAATGTCAGTATTATTGTTCCCCTACTTCAGAAACTGGTAAGGAGAAAAGGACTACTAAGGCCATATATACCTTGTTTCTAAGATATGCAGAGATCAAATAGCTATCATGGGTGGAAAAAATTTAAATAAATCCGAGAGCAGTAGTAGATTGGAAAATTCAACAGTAATGAAATTTTACAGAATTTTGAAAGCCACTCTTTCTGTCTATAGATAAACTTTTCCTAGACAGTTCCTTTGACACTTTAAAATTGCAAACTTAAAAGTCTTGGTTCACCATATCTTTACAAAATGTAAACCTGGAATAAGTTCACTGCCTTTGATATGCAACATAGGTCAATGCTGACTGCATAACCTATATCTCCCCACACTGTCTTTGCTTTGTGTTAGCAGAATTTAGCAAAACTTGGCCACACTATACAGCCAAAATAAATTTATGGCAGCTGTGAATCACTAGCATAACAGAATCTTTTTCCAAATTCATGAAAGAAACTTCACATTATTTTGTTTCAGAAGCAAATAAAAGCAAGAATGCATTTATTTTGCTAATGGATATTCCCAAAGACATAATAAATCTTATAATTTCATATAATGTAATGACAATTAGATGACATAAGAATAGTCATGCTTCTCAATACGCAAAATAATTTCTAAAGTTGTATGTCCTGCTCATGGAAAATCATGAAAAAAATGCATTCATTCATTTCTCAACCATGCTGAAATCAGATTCACAGAAGGAATGTTTGAAAAGGTCTAACTTTTCCAAAATGTACCTCTGAAAATCCAGAAAGTACATAAATTAAATCATGGTACATTAAAACAAATGTAATTTTGAGGACAAATTATTCTGTCTCCTGGATTCTGTTTTTACAGAATGTGGAGCAATATGTAAATTTTAAAAATTACAAATAAGAACTTCGATAGATTATTTGTCCTTCCATGTCATATGTTAATTTCTTCTTTGGAAAGCTTGGAGGTCTATATACTGAAAAGGTTACATGAGAGAGTGTTCACGAAAGTGTGACTCCCAAAAACTTATCAATGTTGGTTCTTATCAATAGTGTTGCAATTCACACAAACCTTCCTTTTTGTCTTCTGCAGCAATCTTCACTTTTGTGTCTGTTATATCTTTGAAAGAGGCCAGAAAGAGTACTACATCTCCTTTTTCATTCTTTATAGGGACAATATCCAGTAGGCACCAGAATGAAGACCCTGTAAGGATAAAGAACGAATTTAATTCAAACAGCTGTCTTTTACAGAGAGAGAGGGGGGAAAAAAAAAAAAAGCGAACTACTAAATCTACAACTAATGTAATTCTAAAAAAATATCTTATTTAGGAGATCAGTAGTCAGGGAATCACAGATGTTCAGCTCATGTAAATCTCTTTGCATCACTGGTTCAAGCTCAGTAATACTGCTTTCTCTAGAAGCAAGACATTAATTTAAATGCAGAATTTATCTACAGGGATCATTAATAGAGTTTAATGAAGCTGCTTACTCCTCTGAAACCATGCTTTCCTTTGAACTCTCAACTGATGTTGCTTATTTTACTGGAATAGCTTTCACTTTGTTAACTTGACATCTGAAGCTTCCATGTTTACTATTGAATCATTCTACCTTAATCGTCTGACTTGATACTCATTAAAACCTCTTGACAGAAGACCTGATACTCAAAGCATCATTCCACTAATTCAAAGATATTTAAACTAATCAGACGTCAGACTTAGATTAGAAATAGAATTAACTCCTTGCATCTTACAGATGGTGAGATATATAATACCACATGTAATCTGTAAAATGAATATCAGCTATCTTCTTTACAGTCTATAACGTTCGCCTCGCTAAGACAATGCTGAGTTTGGCAATATTTTTAATTCATGTCAATCTTTCTCTGCCCACATCTGCCACAGAATTATACAGCTTAAAATAAATTTTTACTGCAGTCACTGATTGTGTCATGTGACCTCATTGCAAGGTATGTTGTTCAGTTCTGACAACATCATTCATAAATCTGCTGTTACTTAGAACAGAAAACAATGAATGCCTAGATGCTGGTAAGGCACCAGAAGTATAACAGAGATCTTAGCAAACATCCTAGATCCCAGCTCCATCCATTCTGGGATAATTCAGCCCAGTGCCAGGCTTTTGTCTTTCTCAGTTTTTGGGTATCAACACTACCTCCCTCCACCCACCATCAGCCTACTAATATTATTTAAAAGATATATATGTACTGCTACAGAATTACTTTTTTAGGTTTAAATTTCTTTTCTGGGTACCTCTTTACACTTCCACAATCGTGTTGCTTCCCAACATACTATTTTTCACATTCATTTACAAACAGAAGTCTACTTTCATTCAGAAAAAGAAATAGGAATAGTTCCCTGGTCCACTGCCACCACAACTGGCTACTGCCAAATGATCAGCTGAGCTTTAGAGGTGTCCTTAGAAAGAGCAAGCAGGTTAGCCACATCCCTCTCTATTTGCTGTCTTCTGAACTCTGCAGTTTTGAAAATGAACTGGACACACTAAGATCACAATTCAGCTTTCTAAATTAAATTTTCAACTGGATTTTCCCTGACTGCCTGTTGAAGGCCGTAGGTAAGCATTGGGGATGAAACAACGGCTTCCCTTTTGAAGGACCACCACAGCTGAAGGTATAAAAGTATGCTTCAAAGGAAATTCTTCTGGTTCTCTCTCTGTCCTGGTCAAACTTTCCAAGAGGCAGACAGGCAGCTCTGAGAGTAGCATTACTAGTTCAGTCATCAGGTAACTCTTCCACTTGAGGCATTTAAAGAAGGGGCAGGGATAACCGGGAACAGGAGGACAGAAGGCTGGAGGAGAGAAAAATCATGGGAAGAAGCAGACTGGCTTTATGTTGGGTTTAAAGTTACTCATTTTGAGGTTGAAGGCAGAGCAAGCAAAGAAGTCCTGTTAAAAGAAGGTAGGACTGGTGTCAGAAGCAAGATATTTCTTCTTCTTCTTCTTCCATTTTAATTCTCCATTCTTAAATAATTTTCTGTACAGATTTGACTTTTTTATCAAAACTTCTGGGAAAAACTGCTTGGTGGTGTTACTGTCAGAAGTGTTCTAGATGGCCACCACCCTTTCAATCTGAAGTGATGCATTCAAAGAGAGGAAGCATTAAGCAATTTTACTTTCCTGCTTAAATATAGAATCACAGATCTCTACAAAATATTGTTATAACTCTTAAACTGGCCAAATTCTTACTTGTAAAATTACATTCTGCCTGTCTGCATTCTAGCAGTAGTTTCAGCTGGACAAAAAGTCACTCAATTCCTTCTTCTAAACACCAATAGCTGCAATGATCTTTTAAACAGCTGTTTTAATCTCCTCCAGAAGTAGGAGTGTATCTTATTCTTTGCTTGTCTTACACACACGCGCACATGCACGCACATCATTAAAGCTGCTCCTGGAAGAAAATTGTGGACATCAGCAGTGTTCAAACAAACCTAAGTTATGTTATGCTAAGAAGCACACCTGGTAACGTTATCTGAAATGATAAGTTGGTAGGTTTAAGGAAGTTATGGTAACATGGTTCATCAATAGAAACAGAGACAAATCCTTTTAATTTTTCATGTTTTAATGCATTTACTCTTTTGTATAATCAGAGTGCATTTGAATTGTTTGCAGGTGAACTGGTCACTGAAAACATTCCATCCTGTCAATATTTAACATCATTTCCTGTTTCCCTTCAATCATATTTTCTCTCATTATCTACCCTCCTCCTCCTCCTCTATAAATATGTCTGAAAATATTGTGACTAAGCAAAGCAAAGATGCGTAAAAAATGGTATGCACCACTAAAGAAACACATATCCAATACATGCAATAGGCTACTTCTCTCCTGAAGAGCTCCAGGCAAGTGCTGTGCATGGTGCAGCTGCCAGTCTCGGCATTACTTATACACTAAACCTTCAGAAGTCCTAAGCTGAACTTGTTGGTGTTGGTTTTTTTGTTTTTCTGCCTTTACTCTGAAAGGAGCAAATAAATATGAAGTATTCTTCAGGACTAGAGGAGATGATTCATTTTAAGTCACTACTAGGTCAATATGTGGTTGCACTTTGTCAAGAACAGAAGCGTGCAATCTTTCACTACTGAGGAGCATTCTTAGAAAAATATACTGATCCAACACAATCTGTTACATAGCTTTTACTGAAAGCCAGCATCATATAATTCTGTAAGCCAAAAGAACTTTCTACTCATCAAAAAAAAAAAGTAGCGCTCTGCTTTGTTACAGTTCTTTTGAGTGCACTCATCTGTGAGACAGAAATTCCTTCCCTGCTTCAGATGGTGCATACAAAGGTCTTCTGTATTGTCAAGAGTCCTCTATCACAGAAATTTCTTCTGGAGGTTTATTTATGTACAGACTCTTTATTGCTTCAAGCCACCATTCTTGGAGAAAGAGTCTAATCTTTCCCTTGCATTATGAACTGGAGTTTCAAAATATATTTTAATATCCTCAAGGCTTATATAAGCACATCACAGGGAAGGAAAAAAAGAGACCAAATGAAGCATAATCTTATCACAAAGCAATTTGGCTATAGTCCACCTTTTATACATACATAAAGAGAGTGCTTTACGGTCACTCTCTCAAGCACCCTTTCTACCTTTCCTCGCTCCAACAGCTGGAAAACTGTCCTCAGACTGAAATCAAAACAAAGGTCAACAGACCAAGAAATTTAAAAGGGAGATTTTATACAAAACCCTGCCATTAGAATGCCAATAGCCTTCAGAGCCAAGCATTGCTTTCACTAGAAAGCAAAGCCTGCTTAAACCAAGGAACAGACTCAGACCGTTAGCCCTTTTGGTGAGCTATGTGTGTTCATCATACAGAAACACTCAATCTTCAGTCATGTCCACCCTAGACAAAGCCCAATGAAATACTCAGGATGGAAATCTTTGGTGGATATATGGTTATTGAAGAGGTATAATAATATAGAAATGAAATGGGATTATTGACAACCAGCTTATATAATTCTTTAACAAAATAATTAAATCCATCTCGTCAAAAATTTTAATTGAGCTTTTCTGCAGTAAGTGTCTTGTTAACCACACTTATTCCTATTAAAAAATTTCTTAGAAGCAGTAATATAGATGCAAAGCTATGTTTTCTTTTCGCCCTTTACAGCCTGGGAGTTGTTTTGTCCAGGCTCAAAAGCTTAAGGCTTCCTTTTTTTTGGCTACGTGTCAACCATCAGTGGTTATATCCACTTCCAGACCTTCACTTCCTCAGGACTTTGCTTGCCACATCACTCTCCAGACAGACATTGAGCTGGCTTGTGTTGCCCCTTCCATCACTCAATGGCAGAAGATAATAAATGAACAAATTCCTGTGGTTTATTTCCACCTCTCTGTGGTGAGAGGAGGAGGGATTAAGATGCAGACCTCTTTCTTGAAGCTCTGCATCTGCCCATAACGTATCAGACTAACCAAATGTAATGTTTCATAGGTACCTGAAGAAAAAAAGAAAGTTTAAATGTTTTGCATATCAGACACATAAGGTTTTGGCACAAGGCAATCACTTCACAAGGAATAATTATCAGGATATATAAGCAGAAGAGGGCAGAATTAGGCCACACAGGGCATCATAAGTCTGGCACATTTCTTTGTTTCAGTACTTGACTTAGTAAACTAAATGTTCTTCTAAGTAGATGCAAATAAAGCCTTAAAAAATAAATTAAAACACACCACCCTATTTCTGGCCATTTTTTATGTAGAAGACAAAGATAAAAATATTTTTATACAGATATCTGTAATAACTCGTCAACAAAGTTGATGCTAAATCCTCAGCATTACAACACAGTCTCATTGACAGAGTCACTAATTGTTAACAGAATAAACCTACTGCTGGGTACAGGATAATGCCAGAGATGTTTTAGCTTGATCATTTCCACTTTTCCATCACAGAAAGTGTGGACTCCCAGACTGACAGACCAGGATGCCAAAGACTTTTTCTGGGGAAACCAAAGTCTCTTTCATTGGCTTATTCAAAGATTCCCAGTGTCACCGATAGCATTTCATTTTGAATGTTCTGTGGTTTTGACAAGATATCAACTTTTTGTTGAGGAGAGCAAGGTGCAAAAAAGAAAGCAATGGTTTAAAAAAAATACAAGTGAAGAGAAAGAGAATGGGGCTGAAAGAAAAAGTACAGCTATAAATTGAGTACTTTCTTGCAAATATCACAGCTTTGACAATGACCAATTAAGACAGCCAATGCAAGGTTACGTTGCTTTAAGTAAATAAGCACCTTATTCTTCTCCATCATTTCTGCAGAAGTGGCATGTATAAATTAACAAAATCTATTTTCTTTTTCCTCCACTACTGCAGCTGTAGATGACAGCCTGTGTGTGATACCCTAGTGACAGTCTTTGGTCTGACAATATCGCAAGAAAAACTAACAGAACACATATGGACTATCAGGTAGATGACTTATGTGGTCACTGATGGTTGTGCTAACGCTTGTGTAGGAGTAGTAAAGAGGGGTCAAGGACTTGTTTCCCCAGGTTCTGTATGGCAAACAGATCATACTTGTATCCTGCAAGTAACTCTCCCTACAAGCTTTAACAGTCAATGCAAATCCATTCCAAAATACCTTAAACCAGAATACAGTGTATCCCAAGAGTGTGGTAGAGGAAAGGTGATACTTAAGATACCTTAGTAACAAAGTAAAAATTGTATTTCAGTATAAATAAGTAGGTATTAATCCTGTGGAGCCGATTTAGAAACCTCCGTTAAAAATATCTCTGCATGCTTCTGTACAGGCTATAGAGTACCGTGTGAAATTATTCAGATCTATCACATCTCACCAGAGAATGTGTAATTCCTCCTCCATGTGTCCACTCTTCTTTTCTGTGCCCAAACTACACTGTGGTCCTGCTACTGCCAGGTAACTCAGTGACTCACATGCCACGTTCCCCAGCACGTCTAACTTTTTCTGCCATCACTGCCATGATGGAGAGATGGAAATGATGTTCTAAGAGAAGACACTTCTCAGCACAGCAGTCTCCGATCCTTGCCTCTCCTGCAAACTGCCAGTGTTAAGCAGAAAGGCTTAACTCACCACCTCAAAGTCTCCATTTATTACTATGTGCACAGACTACCTCTGTTATGGCAGCTCCTAGTTTGAGTGCCTGACTTTTCCAACTTCGTGCTCTTCACATATTTTTTATGCAACAGCTAGTACAGTCTGCAGTGCACATTTTATGTAAATTAGTTTATGAGCTCATTAGTTTATGAGCTCCAGCTCATCTACATTTCAGCTTTTTTTACTCAGCTTTCCTGTCTCTCCTTTTATAACTCCACTCTTTCCTACTTAATGAAACTCTTGTTTCAGAATCCTCTAGTTGCATTTGAGTTTCATTGAGCAAAAGCAGAGAAGCTAAGCAATGCCTGTTAAAGCCATGTGACGTACATTATCCTTATGTGTACTACTTATTTTTTGTCTGCTCTAATTTCCTTTTCCTATCTCCATCCAGATTAGAAAAGAAAACTGCGTTTAAGGAGATAAATACTTCCCTGATGTAATACATTTACCAGGTTACATTTATAACAATTAGAAAAATACACAGGATTATCTAAAAACTCAGTTAAGTCAATGAAATGCATTATGTTTAAATGCAAAAAGCTTCAGGGCGGATTCATAAATATTATCAGTCTGCAACCTCCCTTTCCTCCACCTCCAATGATCATTACTCATCATAATATTACAAGGCATTCAGCATTTGTCAGCTAAATCCTGGGAGAGTACTAATTGAGACAGTCTATTATATAAATAAATATCCAATATCTATAGTTAAAGTGGGAAAAAAACCCAACATAAAACATAACCAACAAAACCCAAACGAAAATACTTTTTCTTCAATAGGTTTGTATGGACTGTTTCAGAAATAGTCAGGCTCAACCCTTCCTAAGCAGTCCAGTCTTTACTGTCTTCAGTTGAATTCTGCTTTTTTCATTGCTTTGAGTTGAGCAATCCTAAAATGAGCAAAAAATTGTTTCCCTTGATGACTGTATTTTTGAAATCTATTGCTAAAACACTGTTTACAACTTACGGTCCTTATTCCTTTTGGGTTTTCAGAGCTTCTAATCCAACATGTAGATGTAATCATTGCATTAAATATGATTTCTCAGTCTACTGAGGGTTGTACTTTTAAAAAAGAAAGCCAAGACATTTTCTAAGGCCAGGGTGATCTTTCGTATACATGTATCTGTGCATATGTATTTACATGTATACACACATATATATGAAACCCCCATGTATTTATAAACTAGTTTTTTCATTTCTCTCTTTCTCCCTATAAGCTACTTAATCTTTTTGAAATTGTGTCTGGTATTTTGACATCAGGAAGAGTTTTAGTCCACATTCATCTAAAGACAACCACGTTTTCAAATGACATTACTGTGCTTTCGAGCTTATATTCTCTTCAAAAGAAGTTTTAAAGATGACACAAAACTTCTTGTAAGCAAAAACAGAGCAAGACCAACACAGACCACTACACTTATAAAGACAACTTTCCAATTTTTCAGTTTCAAGAAACAAGTGATAACAATATAAACAAAAATATCTTCTTGCAAGATATTTTTGTGACCCTGATTCTGGAGTGTCTAACAGCAGCAGACCCTAGAAACAGGAGGTCAGGGGTCTGCAGAATGGGAGGTCTCCCAGCCCTGGGAGAAGTGCTGGTCACAGTCTCATGGTTATTCATATAGCTTTCAGCAGACATTCCACAGGGAAAGAGGGGATTCTGCCTGTTAGTTGTCCACTTACATCACAAAGCTCCATTTTAGAAACGGATCATTTATTTTTCACTGCTTTTTCCACAAGCTTCAGTCAGAGAAATTATTTTGCTTAATCAGTGCCAGTATAGTCTCTGTCTATTATTTTAGTTTTATCTGTTAGTACTAATCAGCAGGTTTTAAGCAAGTTCGAGGATTTTCTGTTGAGCCCACGATTCTAGAGCTTTAACCTGCTGTTGGCATGCTGCCCACTGGCACCTTTCTGGAAGGCAGGGGCTAACGCTGGGACCTGAGAAAGGGTCAGGTCATGGACCTGGATTGATACCTCCGTCCTGCCAGTTTTATGGGTTTTGTACAGAAGGGTTTTGAAACACACACTGAGGAATTACATAACGCTGTAGAGAAGATTAATCTTCCCGGTTCACCACTCGAATCCATGTGAGCACATGCTGTAAACAGACTCTGAGCCTGCCCACTGAAAAGAATTATAGTTACCCCACCAGTTGGAAAGAAGTAGGTTTTAACCGTTTAATTACTTAATTGCTCTATAAAATCAGACTGCTTTTGCAACTCCCCAGTCAAATCAGTGAGAGGGTTCAATAGACAGTTTTAACATGAGCTTCCTGACACTCTCGCAAAAAACTATGGAGCTAATGCAAAGACTCATTGCAATTTTCAGCACAGGAGGTGGCAAATAGTCTGCACTATGATCCTTCATGTGAATTTGGGGATCAGGAACAAAACAAGAAAATGTCAGCAGAAGAGAGGCATGTAGTCATCAGGAGAAATGGTGCTTTGATGTTTCTTTAACAAAAGAACAGCCTAACTCATGATGAAGCACGGGGACAGAAGTTATTTAGCTAAAGTTTGATTTAAAACTCATAAAAATAAAATGTAGCCTATCAGCAGCCTCAGTGTGGCCATAAAATTGTGAGAAAATTTGAAGCGTGACTGGTCTGATGTAGTACAAACATCCCCACCTACATCTTCTCCTAAAAAACAGATGTATAGAAAGCAGCATAATGAAATATATCTTTTTTTAAAAAAGTGCATACAAGCATTACTACCAGCCATTCATACTAAGTGCAGCTGGAAGCCTAGCATGCCTGTATGGAAACACTAATCTGTCAGCATCTGTAAGCGATGAAGGGCCCATCACTTTGCAACAATGCAATAAACAGCAGGAAACTCTCATACAGATTTATTTACTTATCAGCGTGCTTCTAGGAGAACAAATCTTTTCCCAGTGAATTATGTTTTTAATAAATCATTTTGCTGTTGAAAGAAACTATTAGCTAATGTCACCGTGAGTGCCATCAGAACGAAGTATCAGCGCTGTCAGTCAGTAAGCAGCAATCTTGTTGAGGTGTCATTAAATTGCAGCGAAAGATCTAGGATATATCAGATCACATTGCACATGGGATTTGAATTTTTTTTTTTCCTTCTAATTGAACGGTTTTGTCTCCTTGTAGGGTTTTGCTGACTGCTTTACCCGAGGCTCTGCAGAGTTTAAGCCAGAGCTCTCTGGCACGTCTTCCTCTTCTGCTGCAGAAGCTGGGACTGTCTCTAAAACACCTACACACTTAAAGACTATACATTATCTTTCACCAGAGGCCATCGTTCAATCAAATGAAGTGTTCGGGGAGAAAAGGAGACCAAAATTCTCTCTTCTGTGAAGCAGAGGAAAATAAGGACATGCCTTCTCTCTATGTCCCCAACTATACTGCTTTTTAAGAGAAAGGCTTTCCCAAGATCAGTGAAAATTCCTAAAGTTTACTGAGCTATGTGGCAGGGGGGGAAGAAAAAGGGGAAAAAAAAAAAAGAAAAAAGAGGATGTTTTTATAAAGATACAAATTACTGCTTATGGCTCATGTAATTGCAATTATGTATAACCACCAGATTAATTTTTTAGTGTTGCTTGTTCTTGTTATTTCCCTTCTGTATTTTGTTCTGTAATTTAGATAATGTGAGCAAAACAACCACAAAAGCTTTTTAGCTTTCTTATTTTTAGGCCACATTTTTAAGGCAGACCAGAATTGAAGTCATGTTGCTGCGAACTATCCTGCTAAGCAACTTGTCAAGGGACTTCCTCTACATTAGTAACTAGACGTCACTAGAAAATTGATGTCTTTGTATGGAAATTTCCCCCCGCCTCCAGTTAGAAAATTCTAAGAAATGCCTCTTCTCTAACTGCTGGGCTTAACATTTACCAAAGACATGGTGGGTTTCAGGAGATTTTTAAAACAAAGTTCATATTAAAAATGTACTATACAACTCCCCTGTTTCAAAATGCTACAAGATGTTTTCAGACAACCATTAAAAGCAGGTTTTAAAACTTCTTGTTGGAAAAAAGGGATACCATTCCTGCAACGAGCAAAATAATTTTTGTAGGGAAGAAAAGCTTTAAGAAAACCTGATTTTCTTTCATTTTAAAGGAAATTAATTTTCCTTAAATTTACTTATAATTAATTAAATCTTCTATAATTTTAAATAAGATTAAACTCATCATCTAAAAAAAGCTTTCTTCGTTTCCTTAACACAAGTCATGCATTAACTGCAAATAATGTAATGGAGCCTTCGTTATTCTGTAGCCGCATTATTCAGCCGCAGCCATGGCAGAGGCTATATAGATGATGTCTCATAGCTTGAGGCTTATTTCATTTGCCTCTGGCTGTCATTGCTGCTCGTGCAAGAACACTGCTACACCTAGACTTCAAACGGCCTCTTACCTGATGGTATCCAGTAAGTCAGTAAGAGGCTCTGACTTTCACCCTTACTCTACTCATGTTCCACTCATCTGAAATAATACCTTGGTCCTGACCTTCCAGGTAATCATACAGAGTTATTAAAACACATATTCTCCTACACTGATGATAAAAGCCCCAAAATACCTTGCTTTAATCATACCAACTCTTAAAACTGAAAAAAAAAAAAAAAAAAAAAAGCAGCAAAATAACTATATTGTGCCTTCCTGACTTCATCGTTTACTTACCAAATCTTTAGGGGCCAAGAACTACAAGGCACATGCCTAAGACATGCCTCAGAAAGTGTTTAATTCATTTTACTTGTGGAAGATGACAAAGTGCAAAGTGTCCCTTGAGTCCAAGTGGCCTATCACAGTTGAAGCAACTCTGCATGCAGCCAGGTCCTAAGGCAACTTGTGATGGTGGTCCCAGCAGCATCCACTCGCTCCAGTCCTCTTACAGCAGGGATTTTTAATTGCCCACAAAAATCTGCCCAAACAGCCCTGTTGTTGGGGTGCACAGGTAATACAGGCACCACAGTGACGCCTCTCAAACATCCGTAAATCTAAACTGGCTGTGGCTGATTACGTAGTGTTTCACACAAGCTACACGGACACAGAAAGAGGCCAATTTCCTTTCAGTGAAGGAAGGTTGTAGAACCAGTGCAGGTCTTCAGAGGGTGTGTGTAAGAACAAATCCCTTTTGAAACACTACAAACTGATTTTTGAAACATCGGAAATTGATCTGATGAGGTCATAAGTGAATCAAGGTGTGACCTTCTCAGCAGCAGCAGATGGACAGTTTAGACTGGACTAAGTCAATGATTATAGGGTTTATTGTAGCATCATCTTAGACTGTAACAGTAAGGGAAAAATCCACATTGCAGCTTAATTGTACTTCATCTTGGGGGATTATTAGGAGCTCATTAACTATATGTACTTGCTATTGATAAATTTTTGCAGTGGTCCAGCAGGGAGAAAAAGAAGGGTTTGTCTAAATGTAGTTCCGTAGCATAGTGTCCCTCTGCTTTTAGATTACTCTGAAAAAGAGATCCAGGGATTGAGTTCATTTCTCACAACTCACTTGAATTCAAAAACGTTACTTTGCATTTCCATTATCATAATTGACAACTTAATTCATTGCAGATGTTTTGAAGGAAGTGTAGAAAGAGTAAGAGGAAAAAAAATATCATTTAAGAAATCAGCTCCTAAGCTATAGAATTTTAAAACTTTCTGAAGAAGGCAACAATCATAAAATTCCTTGTCTTTTAATAGTTTGCTTTTCTGTCTTCAAAAAACCAATATAGCTCTGATAAATGAAAAGTTAGAACTGGCTGAGGAACCAAAATAAATACTGAAAATATCACGAAAAGTGTATTTTGAGTGCTATTTTCAAAAGACTTCTCTCAAGCTGCTGTTACTGCTGCCACAGTTCTAATACTGCTCTGTGCTAACACAGCAGAAAACATCCTGGATGAGAAGGTACAGCCTGTTTATCCTATTCTAAGGATCCATTAAAAAAACCCCACACATGAATAAAAGCTCCTATACACTTCTAGTCATTCCAGGAGGATTGTTTTCTTCCAACCCAAACCATTCTATGATCCTGTGATTGTATGATAAGAAAGCAGGAATAAGTTATTGCATTCGTATAATCGTTTCCCTCACAGTCATTTCTTATCATAACGTTGTGCTCATTATTAAGCTTTTAAGAAGGATGCTGAGGGGTGTCAGTCTGTTCTGTGAGCTCAGAATTATCCCTGAAGCTCAACTTCTATCCCTGGATTTATCCCTGAAGTGTACATTTGGTCTTATAGCTAGGCCTACAGAGCAAGGCTGTACCTCTGAATAGCGGACTAAAGCCAGATACCCAGTTTTAGTCTGACACCCTGAAGTCCTACTGGGACACTGAAGTGCAACCCTGTGACAACTAGGCATTGCTAGTTACTTGTCTCCCACTGACCTCCGTTCCTGGCATTATACCGGGCCTGACTATACCTAACTATACTATACCATATATAGACTATACTAGCCTAACTGACCATTATTTTCTGTATCGGGTAAGCCTGAAGGTATCCATACAGTCATTTGGGGGTGATTATTGCCAAAGTTCTTCCTTCTTCAAATATTTTTTAAACATTTTTCTATAGCAAAGACTTTTTTTTTCTTTTTTTTTTTTTTTTCTGCCAATGTTGAATAAGATTAACAGCTTCAGAAGTTCAATTTTTCTTCTGTGAAAAACCCAACACAACTCCAGACTTGAAGCATTTAGCTAAAATGGGTCATTTACCAATTTTGGTGTCTGCAATTTGCAGTTCTGTTGAAAAAACAAAATTACTTTTAAGATAAATTTTGCTTTTATTCAAGAACAGTCTCATGTTATTTTTATACCTATTCATTTCTGTTTCCCAGTGGTACAGAAATACATGAGAATGAAAAATATAATAGGCATACTGGCAAATTTATTCATACTCAGAAAATGTCTTGGAATGGCTTCCTGTCAAACTGTACACAGGGATGCAAGTAGGATAGATTGTGGGAAATCTTTTATACTAATCAATTTCTCTTAATCTATTTATCTGTGGTTCAGTTACTTTACTGTTAAGCAAATTGACCTGCAATCTCTTTCTACCTGCATTAATCGTTTCTATTATAGGTTTGAAACACCCTTTCATAGTGCAAAGGAATCACAATTTATCATTTAGGACCAGGACAGTGAAATGAATGTGTTAGCTTTACCTCTTTCTTTTACATACATTGAAATCTGGTCTCACCATGCCCACTCATCACTGTACAATACTTGAGAAAAGCAGCTCCTATCCTTCCAGATTAAAATAATTCTTCCTTATACTCAAGACATGATCTACAAATTTGAAACTACTTTCTTTGAATAACCTTCCTACAACATAAGTTCAAGGAACTATAGGAGTCTCTTCTAAATGCAAAAAACCCAACATTAAACACCACCTCCAAGCCTCCCCAAAAAGACAAGAGAAGGAAGCATTTAGCAGCATCTTCAGAATAACTTCAAAACTTAACACTGTGAAAAACAGCAGACATAAATACAAGCCATCTAAGCAACATTTCTCTTTTTGATATGTTACGGAAAGCGAAGCTGTCTTCTAATATTCTAAATCACCGACTATCTTCTTGTAAAAAAAAAAAAAAGTTACTTTTAGAAAATAGCTTTTAAAAATATTTAATATAATAGTAGTAATATTCGAGGGGAAAATGTTTCATTAGTAAAGACATGAGTAGAATCTATGAAGACGACACATGGTCTAAACATATGCCTAGAAATTCTAGCCATATAATAAAACAAAAGGTGATACTCGGCAAGCAGCCATGGATCCATTGAACCCATGGATCATTAAACACATGTGAAGGCTCCTATACCACTAAGGCGGCTGCAGTCCTGTCAGTATCTCACACTTAGTGTCACCTGTTTGAAGATCACATGAACAATGGCAGCGTAAATGCTTACAGCACAGGTGCACTGAAGAACCTGATATAAATGAAACAAGCTGATAAGTGTGCATGATGGGGTGCTTGCTTCCATGGCTCATTCATCTTGACTGTGAAACTGTCCTTATGTCCTACCACCGGAGTGAAAGCTTTGATGGTGCAACCTGAAATTTACTGAAGTCTATGGAGTTGCTTAATGCCCAGAAACGTTTTTTTTAATGTGACGATGCATACTTAAATATAAATTTTACTTGAAGTACTTACTCACTTCTTGAAAATCATTATTATTGCATTTAAATATAGTGGCTGAGCATTTTATTGATGGGACTGAAAATTGTACAGAGTCATGGTCTACCATATGGTGAGTATTAATTTTTTAATTTAAGTTTCAGCAGTTAAGGGTAAGAGCTGCAATACGTGAAAAAGTAGAAAATGCCACGTCACACTGAGAGCAGATAACACGGTGTCTCATCATGCAGTTTAGGATCCTAAATTTGTTCTATGCATCTTTGTGACTTGTCATATACTTACATATAATCAGTAATATTGATATAAACGTAGTCTCAATGTGAACTGTCTTTATTCAAATCTGTTCTTGTAGGACTGATTATAGACATAAAAAACATTACATAAAAATGCATACTATATATCATATGCATTAATGCTAAGTTTCATTCTTTGGGACTAACAAAACAGGAAAGAAAAACTTACCATTCTTCTTATAGAACATGATTTCTCCTTTGAACTCTACCTTTTCCTCCAGTGATTTCTCAATTTGAACAATCATCTGCTCATTTGTTTCAGCACCAAGTAAAAATTTACAGCTGCAGCTCTTCTGCATGACTTCAGTTCGTGCAAATCCAGCAAGCTCACAGAAGCCATCTGAGCAGTAAACGATAGGGAATCCCTTAGCCACCTGAGCATTTGCAAGGATGAAGTTACTATCTGTAGAAGAACACAAAAGTGAAACAAGAATTACAGTCTGATTTCTACATCATTTGACGTAACGCTTCCTTTAGATTCATAGAAAGGCACAACTGGACATGCGTTTGAAAGTGAAGTCCCAACTGCCTGCAAACAACAATTCAAATTCTGGTTTTAGACCATTAGTCTGAAAGTCAAGTTTTACAGCTCACAAAACATCTTCATAAGATGGTTCCTCATGGCTACGTACAGCTTGCCTCACTGCATCCTCAAGGAATAATTTATGATAACTGTCTCTGAGATGGATGATAGCACATTAAAACAACCACTTGACCAAAGACTGGTGACAAACATGAAAGCTTTGGAGATATTTCAAAGGTGCTGTTATGCTCCCACTCAAACTACTCCGCAGTCTGAACATGCACAGCTATATCTTAAAAAAACCGAATCCCTCTATGCTCTCAGTAAACTAAAGATGATCTTTAGCAAAACTCAAATTAATTTGTTCTGTATAATTTTTCAAGGGAATCCATAAAAGTAGAGTTGAGAGACATTCTGAGACTATAGGAAATTGTTTGTAGTTTGGTTTTGCCCCCCCCCCCCTTTTTTTTTTTTTTTTTGAGGGAAAAAGATTTCACCCAAAAGCACTATCAGTTGTCTTCCAGAGCCCTACCACACTTCTCCTATATGAAACAAGCACATCAAAGATTGAACATCCTGTTACACCTTCATGCATTTTATACATTTTCGTGTGTGTAAGATGTATGACAAATTCAAGAAGAGTATATTGACATGGAGATCAATCAACAAAAAGCAATGTTCCAGTCTGAGTTCAAATCCTTCACAAATCTTGCAGCCTAATAGCTCATTTCCATCCTTTGTAGAAGTGTCTTTGAAGGTTTTTTCCCTCCTTAAACTCTCACCACCAGCTTACATCAAGAGCTCTAGCACTTTATGGTCTTTTTAAATTAGCATGGAGACCCTTTCCAGATAATATATGAAGTTCTTATACATTATTTTTGCTTGTGTTTCTTTATCTTGAAGTGGTGGGGGGAAAGTTTTATGGGAGGAATCTGTCTACATTTCACATCGAGGGAGGAAAGACTATTTTTTTCCTGTTGCTTATTGCTTATTAAGGAATGTTTACCTTGCAGCTTGCTAGCAGGAGCTTAGGAGCAGTTTAGTCCCAAGACAAATAACTCTCATTTTTCAGACTTATGTGCATGGGGATTCATGGGTATGCATTAAGGGAAAATACTATTAAATAACCCAGAATCCCTTGATAAATATTCATAAATTGAAAGAGAAATAATGAACTATTTCAATGGAAAACTCAGGTTGATATGCCTAATCCCCATACAGTGATATATTATTCATGAACAGGGAAGGTAGAGACAGAATTCAAAAAGTAAAATAGAGGAAGCGTAGGTCCATTTCAGTTTGAACTATCACAGGAGTTCTACATCCATGAAATTTCAATAACTTCAGCTACCTTACCCTTTTATTTACCCAAGGGATAAAATATTATGGCCGATACTGCTAAGGTTTCAGTATTTTAATGACAATGCTGAGGCTTTTTAAATGATCGACTTGCTCTTAAGATTTACTTCATTCACTCACCTTTTGTTTAAAATTAATTAAAGTCTTTCCATAAATGATTTTTCTATTAAAACAGACTTTTCTCATTTGCCAAATAATTTGATTTAAAAATGCATTCTGGTTCAGTGCAGTGCTTGATTTAGCTGGTCATTTTTATTTGCCTAACTAGGGAATATGTATCATTATCATTCATGCGCTGACATGCTGCTCCCCCTGTCAACACAAAACTAAATCCCCACACTGCCAAAAGAATTAAAATCATACGCTTGTAGTGCAGTTTAATGATGGTGCTACAGTGCAAGGCCTGCAGATCATACGTTCCAAATGCTTCTGTAGCTATCAAATTAATTTCCTCCTGGGTTTCTTGTTGTTTAAGATATAATTTTGTGATGCAAAGATTTTTATTTATTTATTTATTTTTTAATTCTGATTGTTGTGAATTGCATGAAGGAGGATATGGAACACCAGGACAGAAAGGATAGGGAGGATGCTCTCAGAGTGTAGGAGTGCTTGAATATCATTATGAACAGGAATACACTGGAGCTTACCAAGCTTATAATCATTTTATGAAAAATTTAAGACAGTCAAACTCTGCTGTTATCTACATACAAATAAGCCCAGAATACTCTTGGTTACTTTTGCATTCATATAAAAAAAAAATTACTTTTAAAAGTCAACCCAGTGAAAATTATATTCAACCTGAAGTTCAAATCAAACGATGAAAGATAAACCTGTAATCCCAAACTAGTAGACTAAGGGATGTACTTAAATAATTTATTTTTTAAATTCCTTGTGATATTTAAGGATCAAGCAACATAATTTTATCCAATAATTATGTGTATAATCTAATAAATATTACTGAAGAATTAAGTGATAATTAACATTTAATTATTACACAAAGCAATTTAAAAAAAGCTCATATGTTAAAATATTCTGGTTAAAAATTTGTTTACTTCTGTAATTTATTTTCATAGCTTGGAATCTTCAATATCACTTGCTATTCCTAGGGCACATAAGGCATCAAATAATAATTCAAAAAACAAGAACTGAGGGTGAAATTTATATCATTCAGGCTACAGTGTGAAACAAATAACAAACCCAACATTTAATGCTATGATCTTCAGTGATAGCTTGCTAGATCAAAAAAAAAATCCAGAGTAGGAAGAATGAATGTTGAATTCCGTATTAATAGTTCAGCACATCAGCCTGAATATCAAGTTATTTTATTTGGGTTGGTTGATCAGGAAACAGTATTAGATTACTGGTAGGATGTTTTTTGGGTTGTGGGTTGTTTGTTTGTTTTTTACAAGAAAACACATTCAAGCTAAATTTATGGTCTATTAAAAAACATGTAACCTTGAGCCTTTGGGACTGTTTAGGAGTACAGGAAATTTGCAACGACATAGACTGCTGCAAATCTGTGAACAACCTGAAAGAATGGATTTTGACAAAACCACGAGTAGCAGTTTTCAGCTCAGAAATTAAGTGCTATAAATTTATGCAAATTAAATAAAAATAATTACATTGTGTATTCGTATATTAGCTTTGGATAAAAATACTTGCTTGTATATTCAAGCCTATGTGTGAAGCATAGAGGACGATTTAAAAGTGCTTCTCTTAAAGAATAGGACAAGAACCTTAGACACAAAAAAATCCAAGAACATTCACAAACTTTTCATTTAGCAGCAAGTCAGCAGAGACAGATGAATATGACAGAGGTATTCCACAAATATTCAGCACAATTTAAAAGCAGATTTGTTTCAACTATCCTTGTTTTCCTTAGAGTTCATTTTCTATGATGACCAAATCACTTTTTTTCACATGAAAGTGTGATACAAAGAATATTAGCAACTTGCACACCTGCATTTGCTTTGGAAGCAGGACATATTGGAGTGGATGGGACATTCACCAACAGAAGACTAGCATGGTTTCCAGAAACCTCTGCCAGACACATAGTATAAAATCAGGGACAATTAAACAAGCTGAACCAGAACCATGCTAACTAACTACACCTTCAATCACAAGCTCACACACTGTTGCCCTGTTTCAATGACCTGAAAACCAGAAATTATAATCTAAGAAACAGAATAAATTTGTATCACATACCATCTGATACAGAGAGACAGGTTCATTAAATGTCCCATGACAGAATTTTAGAATTGAGATAATTAAAGGAAAAGGCTATTATGCAAGTCTCTGCTTCATAATTAATGCACACAATTTATCTGACTGTTTGTAATGAGACAATATTACAATTAAACTCAGCACTCCCTTGATAAATCTTACTGTCATCTTATTTAGCAAAAAAATGACAAAAGGGTTTTTGCTTTAATACTGTAGCTGTCTGCTATAAATTTCGTTATTGGCCTTCCCCGATTCTTGTAACAGTTCCTTTCAAAGTCCAGATGGTTTCTGCAAGTCTTCATCTTTACCAGTGGAGAACATCTATCTGACTTCTTGTGCAACTGAGTACAGCCAACCACCACGCTAATTTTAAATATTAAATTATTTATGAATTAAAAAGGAAGGAAAAAAAACCTAAAAAAAAAAATCCCTAGCAATTGAAGAAGCTGCAGTAATTAAACAAGTGACTCGTATTAGTTACTCTATCAAATGGAGAACAGTCCGTAAATTCTTCTGGATAGAAGGATTTACTACATTTCAGTTTGATTCCACAGTTGCTACATGGGCAACTTCACAAGAGAAGTCGCATTCCAGGTTCACACAAATTACTATTACAGAACATGACCATGTTAACAGTTAAGATTACCTAACTGAAAGATTAAAATATTCCACATGAGAACATTTAGCTTTTTTTCAGCACATTTAGATGCAAGTGAGTCTAATTAGAGTTCGAGCTCATTTACCAACTACTGTCCTTCTAATATGACTGAGACCAAGATGATTTTATAATGTATAAACTTTCAAATGTTAAGGTTCCTCTTGAAAACCTCAGTGCAGTTAACTGGGTCATTAATGGAAGGTTAAAATTTATCCAGATCTAAGTGACTCAGAAAGAAAGTTGATTACACTGGTACTTCTTCACATCCTTCACTAAAAAAAAATACTGTATATTCCAGTAAATTTACAGTAGTACAATAAAAGGTAAAACTATTGCATAATAAACTGCAAGTGTGGACTGATGAACAAAGGACCCTTCGCTGTAAGCTGTATAATTGATTTAATTGGCCATGTCATTTCAAATAAAGGCTGACATTAATAAGGAAACTTATTTATAAAATTGGCTAACAGTTACAAATTCAGAGTGTGAAAACCAAAAATAATGTCTGAAGTACCTGGCTCTATGGGCTCAGCTCAAGGGTAAGCTGCCATAGCTCCCACTTAACCTGCATTACCAAAATGAACTCCCATTATGTAAAGTTCTGAGTTCAGCAGCTAAGAAATCAGCCTTTCACTTTGCATTTACAATAATATTTAGCCTGACAGTGAAAATGCTTTACTATATACAATATTTATAGCTACAAAGAGAGTTAATTTGTAATGCAGTTCAGCTTAGAGACATCTAAGCAAAACTTGGGCATCTGGTTGCTAAATCACCTCCTAGTTTTATTGATAAACACAGATCATAAGCCATTTAAGAGACTTGGTGTTTAACGATCTCAGACCCAGCCTTCAGTGCCATTAGTGCACCAGGTCAATACTAGAATACTGACTGCAGCTTTCTTCATGACCAATCAAAGCACCTATTCCTAGAACAAAGCAGACAAAAAAGCCAGACAGTAGCAGAGAGAAACAAAAAAAGCAAAAGCAAAAAAATAACCCTCACGGTGAAATGGGCTCTAGGATTCTGGGCAGGGAGGAATCATTTACTCTTCCATTAGAAATCTCTGTATATGTTCCTATTGCTTTTCTATTCCCAATCTAATTTGCATCTACTTGAACTCTAAAGTGTAAGGACTCAGAAGGACTTTGATCGAATAGTATCAATGCTGTTACTGCTTGTTTATCATCTCAGAGCACCTTTCAAATCAAAAAACAGTGCAATTGTAATGGATAAACTACAGTAAAGGAGAGGAACTTTTGGAAGAGATGGCTTTGAAGTTCTAGCGAATTAAACTCCACCAGCAGAAATCTACATCTTTTCCTCAAAAGGAAATGCTAACCAGTCTCAGATATGTATTTTTACTTTTTTCTTTATATGTACCTGGAATTGCAAAATCACATTACACATATGTTAAGTGCAACAACAGTTTAAATCAACTAGACTAAGGTGAATCAAGATTGCAATTAAGTATTTATTTTCCTACCCTTAAGCTGTGTAGATTTTAACAAAATTTTTTTTTTCAGTAAAAAATTATTACATTCTATTTGGTAAGCTTTGTTTGTGTTACTAATTGCGTGGTGACTGCTAGCACACAGTGCTGACATAATTAAAAATGGTATGTTGCAGTTACCAAATATTTCCATGCTAGTGCAATGTTTTATAGGCATTGAAATGTTTGATATATATGCAGTTATCAAATATTTCCATGCTAGTGCAATGTTTTATAGGCATTGCTATACGTGAAGCACCACTTGCCGATGGAAAAGACAGAAAAAAGAAGACATCAGCAGAGAAGAGACATAGCAACTCATGAGTCACCAGCACACTGTCACAACACAGTGTCATCCAGAAGGGTCTCAATGGGAACTGAAGGTGCTCGTTTACCCAGCAGAACTACCTCTGGGCAACTAGAGTTCTGTCTAACTTGTTAAACAGAACTACCCTCTGTCTACCAAGGTAGCTCAGCTGCTGCTTGGTGTTTTCTGTGGATGCCCACTGGAGAGCAAAGTGCATGGATTCCTGCCTCTAAAGGAAGCGTGTTTTGCAGTTTCTCCGATAAAATACATGGTAATTCTAAGTTCACCCACCAGGCGGAAGGGCCATTTGTGTAACCTAGCTATATTAAATTTGCTTTTTTCCCCAGTCTGTTCTGTTGATTTAAAATTCACCTGGAATGGTAGAAATGGAATTGCTGTAAGTCAGGCCGACACACTGAGTTCTCATATGCTCATATCATATCGTCTAATTGTTTAAGAGCCTGGGATCATGAGTTGGTGTCAAGTGTTCAACCAAGAGAAAGGTTTGCAGATTAACAGTCCTCCTGAATAGAAACATTTTAAAAAGAGCCACATCCTTGTCAAACATTTACCAATGTGATCCTGTCCATACCTTCCTTTATCACCTGTCTGAAATAGGAATAAAATAAAGAGTTGAAAGCTCATTTGTTTACAGCTGGTTTAAGCACTAATGTCACACACAATTGGTTACTCAGTTTACAGGCATACCGGACTTTCACCACTGCATCGTATTTCATGGTTTCAGTGTCCCACACATGCCTTTACTAAGTATCCTGCCTGATGAACCTGCTTATACTACTACTGTAGTGGATAGCCCTTTGGATATTTGCCCTCAGCGTATGTACTGCTACTGATGTTGCAATATATCCAAGCAGGCAGATGTTATGGATGCTGCGAACAGAGCTAGTGGAAGAATACAGGAAACGGATTGGTGAGACGTTATTCCTGCACACCTGTGAGGAAGAACTTAAGCTATACATTTTTAACCTGGTGTGAAATGCCTTTAAAATATCATGTTCCTGCCTCTTTGTAATCTAATGCTCGTTTCTTCTTATTAGACTATATTGATTATGAAGCGGTAGCTCAGGGGCTTGGAAAATATCCTGATGCCTACTATAGTGGAAATAAGGAACTGGATTTCTTTACAGTGTGTTGATTTGTGGAAGAACTATTTACCTACTATTTAGAAAGTTTCATCTTATCACTTGAAACATGTAGATTCTGTGAAAATTTATTTCGCCTTTGGAAGTAACCATGGGAAAAATACTGTGGTACAGCAGACTGTACGCAAAAGAAAGTTACCAGTGTAAGAAAATATCACATGTTGCTTTTACGTTCTCTTGTTTTATATATATATACATAAGAAACATTCATCATTTCATACAAGTGCTATACTACACTGAAGTTGTTACTCAAAGCAGCTCTAAGCTGCTTTTCATGTATGCTAGTTCAATGTACACATTTCTGGGCTGGTCACTGTCACTTTAACAATCCTCTGCAACCCCATGACATTTCCGTGACAGCTTGTGGTGACTTCTACTGTATTGATTTCTCTCTACAATTATTATACTTCAATATTAAGGTGCTAGGAGTCCAGGGCTAAAAGTAACCATTTTGAGCCTTTGCAGTTTATATGCTACTCTCTCAGTCCCTGAAATCAAAGGGTACTTTGAGTTAATTTTAATGGGGATAAGAAGCAGACTCCCATGTGCCTATTCCAGTGAAATGAGTTCTCTGTAAACTGCAAGAATTTCTACATGCAGAACTTCTCAGAGAAGCAACACCAACACTAACCTAAAATGATGCTGTGGAAATAAAGTCTGTTCACAGAATGTTCTTCTGACAAATTGACAGTAATTGTGTCAAAAATGGTTCAGAAAATGATGAACAGTATCCAGGAAATGTGATTTCCAGAAAAGATAGAGTTCTATACTGCACTATTTACCATAACAAAGGATTACAGCGTGTATCCCAAACTCACCCTTTCTGAATCAAAATAGTTCTAAGAATCTCAGCATAGGGCTTGCTGACATTGTACTCTTGAGCAAGATCTGTAAAAAAAAACACCATATTTTGGGGGTGGAAGAGGATGACAGGGAGTTTACAAGTGAGAATATACTTAAGTTATCATATTCAAAAGAATATGAACCATCTTATAATGGGTTTGCCAGCTAGGAATGATCTCATAAAAAAATCCAGATGAAAAATGCTGAAAACTGTGGAAGGACCAGTGGTGGTGTTGAACAAACAAGCAGAATAACCTTCATGAAAAAGTAAAGTAGACGTCTGAAGTAGACATAAGCCGTTATTTCTTATAAGGAAGTTACTATGGACATCCTGAAGGACTGGTACAGCTTAGAGCAGGCATACCTGAGCTTAGATCTACTTATGTACAGTGTATGTATCCAATACACAAACTATATATTTATGTAAGATACTCAGATAATCTAAGGCAGAAGCTGCTGGAGGAACCTGAAAGACTGAAGGTGAACATTGCCAGAAGATGGTCTTCTGAAGAAAAATCCAGATTTTGGCTGAAGAAGTGGATATAGTTTGGGAAATTCATAGCGTTTGGAACTCCCCTGCAGTAAGGAGTACAGGTACAAATACAAACTAAAATTCTCAGGGTTTTGATTACCTTAGAAGAAGAAAGAAATAAATTGGACCAAGTATTGTCTCAGTGAAGGAAAATCAGGCATAGGAAAAGTGGTATCAAAACAATCCCTGAATTTAACCTCAAAGAACTTTGTGCAAATAAGAGGAATAAACACACCAAAATCACAAAGGGACTGAATATACTTAGTTACTGAAAACTTAGACCTTTTCATGTCTGCTTGTTTTGTTTTATTTCTTGTTCTTTTTTAAAGGAAATAAAGAGGTTAAGTAGCACAGAACCACATTTGGCATTCCTATAGCAGATGTTATTTTCATTCTGTGGTGGAACAAAACCAATTCCCCTTTCCACCGCCTTCCCCCTAAAATGCTGCCCAAATGAAACAAAACTTACATCAAAAGGAGACTCACATCAGAAAGAGACTCACATCAGAACAGTAGGTCAGTGTTCACCAATTAATGCAAGACCTAAACCTCCAGCATGCCAGGAAAATGTTATCTATTAACTGTACTGCAGTGAGTCAGTGTCGTTAGGTAACCAAGTAAATTTTACGGCAATTTTTCAGTGAAAACAAAATTACATTTGGGTTTTGACTAAATTTTTCTTACTGGTCCAAAATAGTTTCACAAAAAAAAAAAAAAAAATTGCCACTGTACTTGCAAGACAATGACAACACTGCTTTTGTTCCACAGAAATGAATTATGAATATGTCGCAATTAAACTCCAGTGTTGTTATGGGAGGTAGTTTTTGAAGTCTTGCTTTGTTTCTCCAAAGCCCAATCTAAGGAAAGTGATGAAGAGTGTCTTGACCAAAGGGCAGTTGCCATGTAAGAGAAAATAATCTTATTCATTGGGAGAGTTTTGAAATAATTTGTAAAAAGCCAGGTATTTACAGCATGGATTTGTCTAATTGCCTTTGGAAGAAACCATGGGAAAAAACACTGCAGTACCGCAGATACTGTACACAAGAGAAAGTTATCAGCATAAGAAAATACCATGTGTTGCTTTTATATTCTCTTTTATTTATTTATTTATATTTTTTAATATATAAATTTTCTATATATATATATATTCATATATGTATAAGAAACATTCATAGTTTCATACAAGTGCTATGCTACCCTGAAGTGGCACTAAGCAAACCTAGAGAAAAAAACTAAAAATACACACAAAGAAAAAAAGATTTTAGCAGAAACTGTGCAAGGTTCTATAAATTACACTTACTGAAAACACCAAAAGTAGAAGAAAGCTCTAAGTTACAACATGATTATACTGCCACATTTCCTATGTTACCTGATGTTATAATTTTGGAAAATCATTGCTGCTCTAGGTACCATTTGTAATGTAAAAAATAATTCAGAGAGACTGTAAGTCAGCTGGAGGATTTAACCAGCAGCACTGTATATACCAGCAGAAATACCTTTGTCCGTTGCATAACCTTTTGCAATCCAGGTGGCCACAATACTGATGCAGTGTAAACCTCTCCTTTAGCCTACTGAGCCGCAGTATCAGGGTCAGGAGCCACGTTTCCCCAGCAGTAATGGGAAGAGACTCCTTCCAAGGGGTTACTTAGAATTAGGACCTATATTTATCATATGGGCATCATATGGGGACTAAACTCCGTTATGTCTAAGATAGACTGAACACTCTTAAAGCACAGAAACTGGGTAATATCAGTAAATAAACCATAAAAGACTATATATATACACAGGTATGCTCTAAATGTTGAGTAAATGCACCTGACCTTGCCCATGTCTTTTCTTCTTGCAAATAAAAGGCAAAGAATATCTGTAGGTTAGAGACTGTAAAACTAATTCCTTAACTGGAAATTCTTCTAAGGAAAGAGAATGGCTTTTTGTTGCTGTTTTTTGTTGGTTTTCTTTTTATTCTAACAAAATAAGGTGCGTGAGTTTGACCTTGTGAATTATATTGTGGTGTAGGAAAATCACTCTATTTCAGACATTCCCATATGAGTAGATAGACTCATTGCACATATTGTGTACAACAGCATAAATTAACTTCCTTAAGTTACAGTAGCAGCAACAATAATTCTGAAAGACTTGGATGGAAACTTCACAAAATCTACAATTGCTGGTTAAAAATAACAGACCAAAAGTGTGAAACCTGGACTGTTAAAGCATATATTCTCACACAAGTGGAGCAAACATATGGTATAGTGGATTAACATCAGAAATAGTAACAAATTTTGTGCAGTGCCTTAGGTACCATAGCACCTTACTCGTAGTAACGCTATGGTTCTGCTACTTGCAGCCCTGTAACCTTTACCTGCACTGTTGAGGTAGTGTTTTCAGAGCCTCCATAGTATTATTTTTCCTTTATTCTTCTCATACTTTTGTTCTTGTATTGTTGTTCTCACAGCCTTGCACCTGCAAGCCTGAATAGTGGTGGGTTCTCACAGGAAGCGCTTACCACTGGCCTAAGAATGACCCTTTCATTCCCCTTGTCTCCTTATCTCGCTTCATAGATTTTAGTTTATTAGAAATAAAAGGTTGTATGGAACTAAGTAAATAATAGTAATTTAAGTATTCAATAAATATTAACCCGCAATAGGTGTACACACAAGCTTAACAAGCAATAAATAGATGTCACTGCCAGCTAATTCACATGTACTAATCAGTGCTAATGCCATCGTTTAATAAGAACAACCAGTGGGAGGAGATTAGAGGAGGTCCTGATAAAAGTGTATAGCACTAGGGGGAAAAAAGGTGGAAAATCATCTTCCTCACTGGCACGTGCTGCACTGGAGAAATGCCCAGAGCTCTTCCAGGGATCCTGTCACTGCTTCTCCCAGCTGGACACCAGGGAGACTTTTCCTTTTTCCCTTTGCACTCTCTCTCTCCTTTTTTTTACCTTTCTCCTAAATCAGCTTTTCAAAGTCAATGTGTGCTGTCAGTTGTGGGCTCAACTACAAAACTCCTGTGTCTGTAAGCCTGTCTCAACATCTTTTGTGCAACACAAACTTCCTACTCATTCCTTACTCTGCTCTTGCCTATGCAAGGTTTCCAAGTCCCTTATACTTTTTGTGCCACCCACCTGATGTCATCAACTAATCTAGTAAAGAAGTACTCTTTTTCTCTTTTTTCCTTCCTTTTTTTTTTTTTTTTTTTTTAACTTGGGTTAAAGTCCTGCTGGATTAGCAGGTGGAGTTGTGTGTTCAGAGAGAGCAGAACTTCAGTGCAAGGGACAAGGGGAGAGCAGCATGGAGGAGGAAGAGGCAAGGGATCTCTCCATTTAGAGGTTAGCAGGTGGTAGGTCAGTTTGGCTAATTCTTTGTGTGGTAACAAATGTAACTCACTTTGGGTGAAAGTGGCCTGTGGTGGGAAGCAATCTGAGGAACAGCTCAAGGACACAATATTCCAAAAAAAGAGCTTTCTTTAACAGACATGTCAGAATCTGAGCACTGCTGCACTGTTTTCTATATTAATGTGGACTCCTGCGTGGGAGTCATGTCAATGGAAAACTGAGCAGCCACAGCAGGAGCCAAAAAGAAAATATGTTTCAGGGAAAAATGAAATCTCTCATCAAGGCAATCATCCAAGCACTAAATAACAAGCCAGCATCTGACGCAGTAATAAATTGGGATTCATTCAGAAGATGGATAAAAGTCTCCCAACCCTTTTAGAACACTTCCAGGCTTATCATTATTTACTTTTATCTTTCATAAGATTTTCAAATAGTTTTTAGACTCAACTTAGATGGAAAGACCCTTCAAAGGCTTGCCCAAGAACTTCTCTTACTCCAGGAGAGGTTGATCAGCCTTAATTTCCCATTTTCTTAACAAAGCCTTGAATATTAAAGTAAGCAAAACTCACTTCTTTTCACTCCCGGAGACAGAAGAAATGGAGAGAGAGAACTCTGAAGCTTGGTTCTGTTTCCTTGTTTAACTGCTATTTGTTTCATCCTTCATTAGCCGGTGGTGCCAGCATGCTTCTGTCAGTGTTATTAACTACTTGCACTTTGCTAGACTCTTACGTTTTAGGGCATTTTATAAGCATATGCGTTAAAAAAGAAAAGCAAGCTCTAAACTGCCTAAATCATGAACCAAAATGTAACTTAAGAGACAATAAAGAGTTGGAGGGAGAAAAAAAATGAAAAGAAGAAAAAAAAAGATTAATTCAGGAAAGACAGTTGCTATCAACATAATTATATTGCCATTTCTAGATGATGTTGTGGGATACAGCTGTCTGCACAGGTCAGATCATTAACCTCTTTGCTTTGCTTCCTCACTCTACTTCATTAAAGAAATTCCAATGGGAAAATTACATAAAAAGTGTTTTGTAGACATTACTAAAATAATGTATTATCAATACCATCACAAGAAGGTTTTTTTCAATAATATCTTGATTTTTTTTTTCAATAAATAGAAGTGTTCAGTTAATTATTTTCCTCCAAATTAATTGGAATACTGGTATAGAACTAAGTTTTGGGTTTTGCAAACTTGTCCAAGAGCAGGAATTCCCAATGATTCTAATCCACCAACTAATCCACTGTATTTCAAAGGGTTCTTCAGAAGCAGGCAATACATTTCCCTGGAAGTACTACTAACTAGCTTTTAATTAACATTTAAATTTGCTATTAAAAATACCTTGTTCATATAACCTCTGCTTCAGAATGGCATGTCTCCAAAAAAATTACTCAAATAATAAAACATGCATGAAATGCAACAATTTAAACTGATATCTCTAAAATTTCAAATAAAAGGATTTTCATTAGTATTTTTGTGGCTTTATAAAAAAAGGAACCAAAAGTAATAATGATAAGATATTTCATTTTACTATTTCATATGACAGTAATGAAAATGTAGAACAGCACACAGGGAAAAAAATCAATTAAGAAAAGAAATAAAGAAAACCATTTCCCAAAGCTATTGTTCTTCTCAGGATATAGCGTTAATAATGGATCAGCCAAGATCTTTGCAGCGTGCAAGAGAAGTAAATATTCTTGGACCTCTGGAAGGTAACACACTGGTGATATTCCAGGAAAGGATTTTCAGTCTGGCTTTACACATACACACATTTCATAAGTAGATTGGCAAAGTATTTAGGGGACCAAACCCCATGTTCTAGGCCCTACAATTTATTCCTCAGAGGCAGTCCAGCAATTCTTTTCAGTTACAGAGGTCATCCAGGTCCTCTGCTTTAAATGAGTGAGAAGCTCGTTCCCATCCATTTACCCACCTGTTGTGGCATCCGCTGCCACAGCAGTCCCCAGAACTATCCCTATTTCTTTGGGCAGCCTGAATCCCTAGGAATGGGGCTTTATGTTGACTTTTATAGTAGCTGTCTCTGACGGGATTTAGGAAATAGGAACTGATTAGAGGGGAATAGAAATAGCACTTGCCTCAAATTTGAATTAAGCAAGGATCTGAGATTCACATCTCCTTGACCTTCAGTTTACCCTACAAAAAGGTTCTAGCCCACAAAGGTTAGTCACATTGACCCCTGCCTTTGCAGCACTTAATTTATCTTCTCCCTGAACAATTTTCTCTTCTATTTAGGCTTTCCTAGAAAAGAATAAGTAGCATTGTTCAGAGTTTGAGTTCCCTGACCTTATCCCAGTCTTCAAGAGATGCGACAAAACCACAATCTGCTATCAGCTATGTGCCCACAGTAGAAAACTGAATAGCCTAGGAATCATCTGTACACATCTCAGCTCCTATAAGAGGTGAACTATACAGCATACATTTAAGATATTCTTTTGTAAAGAGATGCAACCTTAAGGATTTCACTTTACAAATATATTCTTGTACCATGTCACCATGTTTTAGATTAAAACAGAGTAACATTCACATTTCTCAGTATATTTTGTATGCAATAATTTGAATGTTTACTTTCTGTTAATTAGGTGTTGCTGCATTTCTTACTAACATGCCAGACTTTCAGGCAGCGCTCCTAGTTATGCTGTTTCACACTTGCAGTGGGAGCTGGTTCTAATTGAGCCCGTCCTATTCAGCTGGTGAAACTAATGACTAAATCTCTTCACTTTCTGAAACTGAAACCAGATTAGAAGAGACAAATGACCCTTTTCTATGTTCATTTCCAAACTCAGTATGATTTGTTTCTAAAAAAAAAATCTAAAAAACCCCAAAATAAAAATCAATATCTAGCCAAACACTTACGTTGTTACGTGACTATGTACATGAGATTTGTATTGATCATGGCAATATATTTCTGTAACTGAGATGCTTCACATCCTAAAGGATTTTCTCCCGGCAAAATGACAAGTAAACAGAGCACACATTCCTAGCAAGATTAATATGCAATCTATTAAACGTTTCAAGAATATTATAATTCACAAGAAGCCTGTTTCTCAGCTGTGAGACAGATGTGCCCCTTTGATGTCCCGCTGCATTCAGCGCCACACCTCTCAGAATGCAGAATTACTGATGGTTACCTGGCAATCTGCTATAGAATCTTCTTAACTATTAGCTGTGAGAGAACTGAAATTTGGGATTTTTTAATGGGATTTGCAGCTTCTAGCCACTGACTTCCTAACTGCAGCTGGACACCTCCTACCCAAGAGATGTCAGTAAGCCGCACGGAACTTGTGAGGTGCTGAGAGCCAAAAAAAGTTTGAAACGTTTTATATGGCTTCTGGTTGTTTCTTCTGCAGGCCTGTTGAACAAAATTACTATTTCTTAAGTTTCAAAGTGTTTTTTTCCTGGGTAAGCGAGAGAGGAACTGACAGAGTGTAATACAGCACACACCTTGTTTTCTTGGAACCAGGACAAAAAGAAGTGCTTGCTGTGATTAAATTAGTTTTAATCCTGAATCCTGAAAATTCTGAGAGAAGGAGGATGCAGTGGTGCTACATAATGAAAATAGTGAAAGTGAAAATCTCTAAACTTAGTTTTCTTGCTATAGGTTTAGATCAGTATGGAATCAGTAAAAATAGCATTCTGATCTAAAGTACATGTGCACATGTTCTGCTGAAATTGTTAAAATATGCTCAGGTTTTGCTGATCTGAAGGTTTTTGTTTTAGTTCACCACTGCACAGTATTTTTGCACAGTGTAAGTGTCCAGTGTATATACTTTCGTAATTTTACTGGCCAGAAGAGCCCAGAGTGACTATCCTCAGAGTATTTGTCCACAAGCTGATAGTTGTTTCTCATATTGTACATGTAAATTATTTCAATCACTGGTCTTTTTAGGGTGATTATTTTTTATTATTATTTAAAAAGATATTATTTGTGAAGCTAAATCTTCCTAACCTGCTCAAAATTAAATGCCACTATTAATGGTTCAAAAATAGCGTATCCATAACTAGAAAGTAATAGCTAAAATAGAAACTCTTAAGCTTGCTGGTGACTGGAGGTGTAAATTCTGGTTCCATTCCCTCATAGGATCCATGCAGGATCAGTGGGAGTGCTGGTGCTGAAGTACCTCTTTGTTCCCATTATTACTATTTCCTTATCTCCTTTTTCTTTTCTTTTTTTTTTTTTACTTTGATTTCAAACTGCTGCATAAGTTGCCTCTAGACCTACCATCTTATACTATCTGTCACAATATACATTTAAAAAGGTTATTCTTGTGAGTATGACAGCAACCTAGGATTAAACTCTACACTTTTGCCTCCCCACAATTATTTCCCATGTAAGAGATACTGAGTCTGTCTGAAAGTCTTCAGTAGATGAATCCTACTAACATCTTGTTCAAGTGCAACCTGTTTGACCTTTCATGATGTTTCTTTGAAGTAACAAGCATTTACACCAAAATTATGATATACAAAAAGAGAATAAAGTTCTGTTATTATTACTCAAATGTACTTTACTACTTCATGTAAAGGTAAGAAGCAAGGCAGGAGGGGGGAACCAAAACAAAAACCTTTCCTGATATGCATCATCATTTCTTCTCCTTGATTCTGTAAAGAAACAAGTTCATAATGAGAAGAATGAATACAATTTTAATCAATATAAGTTTTTTCCACTTTCAAAAATGGGTTTATCATCTTAATCTTTACATATAAGTATTTAAAATCTCATTTTCCATGCTCTCAGTTACTGTGATACATCTCCAGGGCAAGTAATTTGACAGTAATAAATTTATCTTACTCTAGAAGAGATGGAAATGTGGAAACTTAGATTAAGCTTTAGTACTCTGGAAAACTATTTCAGTTGAATCTAGCACTTCTTTCCTGGCAGCTGGCAAATTAGATTCCAATTTCAATAATATTCATTTGCATCTCAGAGAAAATGTTTTCTGTGCAGACTCAAGGAGAGACAATAATTTTAGGATCACAATCTAGCAATTAACCAACTTTATTAAATTATAATATTGTTATCAAAGAGAAACAGCAAAACAGTAACTAAGGCAATAATCATTTTAAGTTGCTGCTAATTTTTCTGTCAATAAATAGAATCTGTTTCTCAACTTCCACATTCTCCCTTTTACAAACTGTCTTATTCCATTTTAGAACAGATGTTACACTATTTATTCTCTTACTGTTTTAAAACAATGATGCCAAACAACATTCAACTGTCAATCTGAAAATATATGACAGGCTTACATGTGTCAATAATTTTGTCATCTTTATCTGTTTAGAGGAGAAAGTGTAATAGTATCAAATGGACAAACTGCTTAGTAAATTAATACACTTTGAACATTTATAAACTCTAAAAGAAAAGCAACACCAGTGGCATCTCTATAAAGTGCATTAATAGACTGTTCAAAGATTTTTCATCAAAAAGACATTTCAAATAGGTAAAACATTTTTGCAACTTTTGCGATTTCCTTTATAATATGATTTTTCCAATCACTATGATGTCAAGCATTACATAAAGTCTAGATGGGAGTGTGTATGTATTTTCAGTTCTCCTGTGCAATTGCATGCTGAATAATAACTCTCTTCATTCAACTTAAAAATTCCAATTTTTTCCTCTCCAACAACTGTAACTAAATCAACATTTTCCCTGACACCAGACCAGAAGTTAATTCAACATCTTCACTTTTACAGGCGTCAAACCTCTGTAATATTGCCTTTATCTAAAAATCACTAACAGCAGAAAAAATAAAGAGAATTTGGAGAGCAAGGCCATATCCTTCATTACTGCTAATGCAGCCTTTTTACAAGAAAAAAGGTAGCAGGACTGTTGATGCATTTTAGGTGACCCATGTCTGGATGAAACTGTGTCTGAGCTGACTTTGCTACAGCATAAAAGGTCTCTGGATGAGACTGATTGTTTAGTACCCAGTCGACAGGCCTGATTATTAAAGATTATTTTGAAATTTAGCAGCTGTTATTTCACCAGAAGTAAAATAGAACTGAAGTAAACAGAAAATCCAAAACTAATCAAAACACAGAAACAATTATAGTAGATTTGTGCTTGAGAATCAGTGCTCAAACTGAATTACATCAGAATGGATTTCAGTCTTCCAAAATAAATCACTGGATTCTTCTGGATTATTATATTGGGGCTGGGAGTGTCATTTGGATTTTTTTTTTCTTTGGGGGATGAGATTTTTTTTTTTATTGCACATGGGATAGACTGATACTTCTTTTCCTCTCATGTTTATTTCACCTTTCTGATAACTTATTTCATGCCTCACTTCCTCATTAATTGTTCTTGTTTTTTCTGATTAATTTCTCCAGCTCCATACTGGTAACTCAAGCCATTTTCCATTCCCACATTCCCAGCCAGATTACTGAACAAGGATGCAAAGGTGCTGCCTGCAGCTGAGCTGGAAACCAAAAGATAAGGACTGAAGTTAGTGTTTGTGGACTATACTAGAGCTTGGAAATGAGTTGTTTGTGACACATTCCTGTAGCCACTTACATTGCGAACTACAAGTTTCAGAGAGCAAAGCATGGATAACCTTCCTGACAGCCAACTGGTTTATCCACTAATAAAACAACAGCCCTGTGCTGTGTGTAAAGGACACGAAACTGTTTTCCTTACCAATATTTACCCACTTGTCTGTCTTGCAAGTAGATTGTCATCTTGAAGAGATTCATCAAGACTGGGGAAAGCTGAATGAAGTTAATAGCTTGCTTTAAGCTACAGGAAATGAGACATTGTGCTGAACCTCAAGATTAAAAAAAAAAAAAAAAAAAAAAAAGAAAAAGTGGAATACCCTTAACTGAAGTTGGGTCAAACAGAAAACACATTCTTACATTTCTTCAAGCACACAGACAGCTGCCCAGGGACGTGTTGGAGTCACCATCCCTGGAAGCATTTTTAAAAAGCACAGATGTGTTGCTTAGGGACATGGTTTAGTGATGGACTCGGCAGTCCTGGATTCATGGTAGGACTTGATGATTTTAAGCCTTTTCCAACCTAAACGATTCTATGATTCTCTAATTCTATGAAATAAGTGAATTAAGCAGTCATTATGTCACTCGCAACAACTACTACCGATTATTTAAAAATATGTGCCAAGTCAGCTAACAAAACCTTGTGGGAATGTAATAATTATCGGTATTAAAATGAGTGATAAAAGCAGTGATATCAATAAACTGGCTAAGTCTGATACTGCAGACCACTTCTAAATGATCAGACTGCCCCTTATGTATGAAGAGACATAGCAGACCAGCAGAACATCCTTACTCTAAAACTGACATCTATTTGTTCTGGATTTAATTCTATGAATGAAGGAAATTATAGTTGTTCAGCCAATTAAGCAGACATTTATTACACATTCTACTTTCTCAGTTCCAATTTAAAAGCAATGTTTATGGAGGGGCTGCATTTATAACTATTAAGTATGGTTTGAAAGTGGCCTTTAGATACAATGTATAATTCAGATTTATTACACCATAGAAGCATAAACCTGTGTGGCAACAAGAGGCATATGCAAAGGAGTCACAGCAATGATTGCCAGTTGTGACTCCTACAGAGAGCCTGAGACAAGATTTGGACTGGAAACTTGTGGACAAAGCCCTGTAAGTCCATGGGATGGAGCACCCTGAAAAAAGAGAGCCAATCTTTAAGAAGCTGGAGTCTGGAAATACAGATTTTTTTAACATGAGCAGCCTCCCCCTGCTCCCAAAGTAGAAAGGGAGACTTGCATATCCCAATAATCAGAAACTGAGAAGAAGGGACACTCATCTGGCATGCAGAATTTGATCCCAAACAGTTTGTATCCATAAGTACCTGAATTATCAGCATATGTATTCACTTTCTGCCTCTCAGACTTGTCTGCTCCACATGAAGGAAAACACTCAGAGAGCAACTGAGCCAATCACAGCCATTAATATCCCAGACTGTTATGCATTTTGGATCTAAGTCATCCTTAAGTCTTCTGGGTTTTCCAAAAATGTTATGTAGAGGCTAATGGACTGACTAAACTGTCTCTGGGAGCTTTCAACACCTAGTATTCTTTAAATTGTTCAACACAAACCTCCCTCTTTCAACTGGATTTTATTGTGAATATTGTCCCAGCAGCAACACAGTAATTCAGGACAGTAGACATCCGGGGTTTTTTGCTGGGGTCTCAAAACTGAAATTATTCCCTCCAAACTCAACCTCTTCCTGATATTCAGACTTGCTGTAAAATGCAAGCTACGTTTAAAAGAAAAATAAACACTCCAAATCTCTTGCATCTGCAGCTTAACATCACTCACCTTTTCCTCATTGTATTTTTGCTGAATATTTTAATTGGAATGGAACAGGTATCACTTATTCTTTTCTTTTTTTTTTTTTTTTTTCCAGAGACTATGAGAAGCTGCCTTGTGCATATAATAATACTACTTTTAATAACAATGGCACCACCATGGTTTCAAATGTTCTAATGATTGAAACAAAGGACAATTCTGGCCATCTGCCTTTTAAACGAAGTCCTCCTGTGGCATTGCTGTCACTGTAGGCTCCTCTTTTTCCTGCACAAGTCTGACTATACAGACTTCTGGAGCACAACAGAATATTTAATAGTAGATTCCAGAATTAATTAGCTTGTATTTATACCCTATTTTGAAAGAGAAAAGCATTACACACATATCAATGTTACAAGTAATTATTAATAAAAGCCATCTTTATTAAGATCTGATGTTAATTCCCTGATGCCTGCCATGCAGCATAATTATTTCTACAAAGCTGAAGATTTTTGTAGTGTGGAGAATAGAAAATGCTACCAAAATCAGACTTCTATAGTCCTGTACTGTTTACATCTTCTAGACCTATTCTTCTAGACAGTCACAGATGAACATCTCCTCATACTTAATAAACACAGAATGTTATAAAAAAAAATAAGGGCAACAGTTAATTATAGACCAAGCTTTCTCTCTCAGCTTAACAATGAAGCAGATCTCAAAGGCTACATCTGTATTTTAAAAAAATACAAATCAGGAACCTTTCTGTGGCCCTGAGGTCAATGGCACAGCACATTTTTTATTCATAGAGCTACCACCTATTCATTCAGCTTCCATCTCAAAAAAAAGAGCAAATCCACAAAGAAAACAAATGGAAACCCTAGGCAACAAATGTCAGGGTAGCCTCACATTCTTCCTGTGTATTGAGAACAACCATTTTTCCCGTATCTTTCTTTGATACATGTCAAAACAGAAGTTGGTTTAGGCCAAAACCATATAATTAACCGTATTAACTATCATACAGTATAGGATAAAAGCTTGCACCTTGGCCATGTTTCAGGAATTTTGACTTAGTCTATTCTGATCGATAAAACAGGCCAATTAAAGGTCCCAATGCCAAGCACTAAGCAGCCAACAGTAGTCACAAAATCATTGTCAACCCTTCCAAACTGTTTAAATCAATAGCCATTGATTGCAGCCAACTAGATGTCTCTTCTTGATATGAAGATTAGCTCTATACAGACACTATTTATTCTATGGTATCCATAACAGAAATACTTAATAAGGCAAACCTTACTTATTTAAATAAAAACTGCCTTGTTATATATTAGTTATAAATATTAGTTATATTATATATAGTTATAGTTATATTATATAGTATATATATTATACTATATATATAACTATATATAGTTATATAGTTATATTATAGTTATAAATATTAGTTATATATTCGTTATAAATAACTACCAGTTAAATAAACACTGCCTTGACTTTGTCTGGTTCTATCACAAAACTCTAGAAGTTCTGAATAATATTGAAGCCACACTGCAAGATTTTAACAGGGAATTTTAAAGTGCTTTAAATTCTTAAAGGTACAAAATTAGGAAAATTGCAGAAACTGCAGGAACAGAAAGAGCAGAATTATACTTGGCAAAGTAAAGACTGGGAAGACACATGGATTCTGTGTGTGAGAAAGAATGTGTAAGCGAGGTAAGGAAAGTTAGAAACTATAAAAAAGATTTTGTCTTTATTTACGTAGTTATGCATTGGAAATTTTATCCTAATTTCTATCAAAAGTCAGGCTCTGGAGAACCTTCAGCATGTGTAAAGGGACAACACTCCCTCTGAAACAGACCACCACCTCTCTCACAAATCCAGTTTGAAGATTAAGCTGAAAAATATTTAAAGAAATCACGTGATGTCTGCAATAAAATCATAAAATCATTTAGGTTGTAAAGGACCTTCAAGATCATCAAGTCCAACTGCTAATCTAGTGCTGCCAAGCCCACCACCACACCATGTCCCTAAGTGCCACATCTACACATCTTTTAAATACCTCCAGGGATAGTGATCCAACCACCTCCCTGGGCAGCCTGTTCCAATGCCTGACAGCCCTTTTGGTGAAGAAATGTTTCTTAATATCCAACCTAAACCTTCTCTGGTGCAACTTGAGGGCTTTTTCTCTTGTCTTATCGCTTGTTATTTGGGAGAAAAGATCGATATCCACCTCGCTACAACATCCTTTCAGGTAGTTGTAAAGAGAGATAAAATCTCCCCTAGGCCTCCTTTTCTCCGGGCTAAACAACCCTAGTTCTCTGAGATGACTTGTTCTCTAGACCCCTCACCAGCTTTCTTATCCTTCTTCAGTATACTGGGTTTGTGGGGCAAAGTTTTGGTAATGGGGGGAGCTGCAGGGACAGCTTCTGTGAGAAGCTGCTAGAAACTTCCCCTGGGTCTGATAGAGCCCATGCCAGCTGGATCCAAGACAGACTTGCTGCTGGCCAAGGCCAAGCTCATCAGTGATGGTGGTAGCGTCTTTGAGATAAATATATTTGGGGGGGTGTGTGGAGTGTGTGGTGTGTGCAGGCAGACATGGAACGGCAACAGCAGCTGCATCCAGAGAGAAAAATATGTGAGAGAAACAACTCTGCAGACACCCAGGTCAGTGCAGAAGGCCAGGATGTGCTCCAGGTACTGGAGCAGAGATCCCCCTGAAGCCCCTGGTGAAGACCACGGTGAGGCAGGCTGTGCCCCTGCAGCCCATGGAGCTCCATGGTGGAGCAGGTACCCACCTGCAGCCCATGGAGGAGCCCACGCTGGGGCAGGGGGATACACCCAAAGGAGGCCGGGACCCTGTGGGAAGCCCTCGCTGGAGCAGGGTCCTGGCAGGCCCTGTGTCCCCATGGGGAGAGGAGCCCAGGCTGGGGCAGGTTTGCTGGCAGGGACCGTGACCCTGCGGGGACCCACGCTGGAGCTGCCTGTGCCTGAGGGGCTGCACCCTGTGGAAGGGACCCACGCTGGAGCAGTTTGTGAAGAACTGCAGCCCATGGGAATGACTTATGTTGGAGCAGTTCGTGGAGGACTGTCTCCATGGGAGGGACCCCAGGCTGGAGCAGGGCAGGGTGTGAGGAGCCTCCCCTGAGGGGGAAGGAGCGGCAGGGACAGCCTGTGATGGACTGACCCCAGCCCCATTCCCTGTCCCCCTGTGCTGCTACAGCAGGGAGGAGGTAGAGAATTTGGGAGTGAAGTTGAGTCCAAGAAGATGGGAGCGGTGGGGGAAAGGTGTCCTAAGATTCGGTTTTATTTCTCATGATCCTGCTCCTGATTTGATTGGTAATAAATTAATTTCCCCCAGTCAAGTCTGTTCTGCCTGTGATGGCACTTGATGAGCAATCTCTCCCTGTTCTTAACACGACCCAGGAGCTGTTATATTTTCTCTCTCTTGTCCAGTTGAGGAGAAGCAGTGATACAGCAGCTTTGGTGAGCACATGGCATCCAGCCAGGGTCAACCCACCACATTTGAACATGCCCTAAGCATTTAAATAGTAAGATACTTTGTCAGTGACTCAGGAAGTCCCTTCTGATTCTAAATTCCTATGTTTTTTTGAAACTGCTAAATACAAAAAGTTATGAGCCAAAATCCTAGTCCTACTGAAGCAAATGTGATACAGGACAGAGGTGCCAAGAATAACAGCCCTGGAATGGGAGAACAGATATTTCTAGCTGTCTTACCAGGGTAGACATGGCAAGGATCCAGGCAGTAGTCTTTGGTACCTTATTTTGAATGTGACAAATAAAACATTTTAACTGAAGACTCGTGGCCGAGCTACTTGCCATTCTTGGAAATTTCTTTGTTAGAACATTTTCAATGAATTATTTCCAGTATCAGTAAAGACCTGCACATTTTGAAACACATAGGCGGTGTTTTTCCATTTCAGATTTCTTATAATGGCAGAAAAACATTTCTTTCTTGTCCCAGGTTGCCATTCAAACAGTCAAACTGCAGAAGTTATTTTCTTAGTAGTATTTTAGATTAGTATCCATTAATATCCATTCCATTAGCACCTGCTTCGAAAATCTGTAATTTTAGGAAAATACTGGAAAAGGACGACATCATGTATTAGAAGCTCTGGATATATATAGTCTGTAAAAATACATACAGTAACAATTTTTATCGGTTTGACTGCTGCGTTATCAACAGCCTTAGTTCTTAAGACCTTGAATATTTAATTTCTACCATGTTCACTGTTTCATTTTCATTCATTGCTAAATTCCTATATGTGTACAGTTGCACCAAGTGTATGTTTTCATGGCATTTGGACATGATATGTAGGGAGTCACATATTTCTGTGGTACTTCAGTCACATGTTAAGAAAACCAATAATAGTCATCATTTCCCTTCTTCTAGATGCAAAAATAATTTTCCCAACTTAGCCTTCAAAAACTGAATTTTCCTCATATGATAGATCATCTTTACGCTTTGTAAGTTACCATGCAAGAATGACAGATAAATTGCAAAGTACACTTCTCTGTAAAATAAAATTCTGGCTTCTCTAGGAAGAAAGAAAGAAAGAAAGAAAGAAAGAATTTTGAGAATTTGCTAGTAGTTTAGATATGTTCAAACCATTAGGACTGGTTTAAAGTCTCACACACACACAAAAAAAAAAAAATCCTACTGCACAGTTTTTTAAGAAGTCACTAGATAATAGCAAAGTAAGAATTCAGCAGTCTAACATTTTTAACTATGGAGAACAGGAAAGTACAAGGTAGCCTGCAAAAATACTTGTGGAGTTTTACTTTAAAGCCTTCAAAGTTTCAAATGAGCACACTGAAAGATGGAGACTTCAATTTCTATAAAATTTTTGATAGAGTGTCTCTGGTTGTTAATGTAGGGGGCTCTTAAGTACCCCTTGACAAATGCACCTATTGTACAGTTAAAAGTAAGGGCGGAAAGCATCATGAAATCTATTGCAGGAACCAAGAGAGTAACAGCAAACATTTAAAACTTTATTAGTTTTGATATGAATTATTTCCAATTCCTGTCTTATGAACTACATATTATAAACCGAAACTTCAGGACTCCCCATCTTTGCCACTGACATTACAGTATGTTCTCACATGTTTGTATAGCAGAATGTTTTAAGCTATATTTTTCCTCAAAGTAGGCCTGAGACAAGATACTAAACTATATACCTGAAAGAAAAGGTAGATTTTATATATATATATATATATACACACACACACATACATACACATGTACTTTTAAGAATGCCTATTCCTCAAACCTTGGTTAAGTCTCATCTGACTAAATGTACTTCACATCTGAAGTAGACAACTGGTCTCCCTTTATAGTTGGAATGGCAATGAGTGCTTCCTAGTCATGATTCATCTCTTTTAATGTACTTGTCAAAAAAAGGTCAAATTAATCGTGCCCTGAAGTTGTCTGTTTCTATCCACTAACTATAAAGAGAGAAGATGGCTCAACTGCAGGTGAGTAGTTAGGCGAGACAAGCAGCATATTTCATATACTTCAAAAAGTCATGGAAAACCAGAGGTCAGCTGCCGTTTATTAATCCACTCCACTGTTTGAAAAGCTAAGCCAAGGTCTAAGAAAATCCGGATAATTAATTAAAGTTGGTTCACATGGTAGAGAGATATTTTTTTTTCTTTCGCTAAGCTATTTCTTTCCTGTAGGATCTCACAATTATGTCAGGTAAAAATGTTATCACATCGTATTTTTAAATCTAAATTTTAAAACATGGTATCAATACCAATACCCAGGCAGATAAATCCATTATCCAGAAATGCTTTAAATTTTTTTGTCAGTAAAAACCAGTTTAATTTCAAGCCTTTGAAAAGTTAAAACTCCATTTTGTGCCTGCTGGTAACAAATGTCTGCTTACAGAGCATACCTGCACAAACATTTCAATATTCCTCTATTCCACTAAAAGCTCAAACGATGGATCAAACACCCCCTGACTTGAGGTCACCCATGACTTTGTCCTGGAACAAGCATTCAACACAGTGAGGAGCCAGACTGTTGAGGAGCACCAGCTAACGTGCATGGTCATGCTTGCTGGTTGATAGAAAGGCACCTGTCTGCCCTGGACACCCAATCCCTCTCCTCCAGGGGACTCCGCACAGACAACGAAGAACTTGAGTAATCTACAAATTAGGGTTTATTCTTGAGCAAGAACCACTGGTCTAACCTTACCCAGTACAGTCCCACACTTCTATGTACAAGTATTCTCATGAGTCATCTTGCGTGATTCATGCCGCTTATAAATAGGGGCAGAAATTCTGAATGTGCCCTCGTGTAAAACTATTTGCAGAACAGGCCCTGAATAAAATATTTTCTTACAGACTGTTTCAAACCTGACAAGGTAAAGGGCTCAACTCTAGCTATATATGGCCTTGTTTGCTACGTACCGTCATTTATCTTGACAAAGTTTTCAGAAAAGAATTTAATTTAAAAGACTGACTTGAATGAAACTAGGACTTTTGATACATAAATAAAGGGACTTTTGCTGTATGTAAAAAACCAGCATTTGTATGAGAAGGCTGAGTACAAGAAGTTAGATTGATAGACGGGCTGGACATAGCAAAAAGAAGACAACAGGAGAAAAAAAAAAAGAAATTTTTTATTCAGTTAACATCACACGTTTTACTAGTAACACAAGATCAAGCTTCTGCTTGGCTTCCCACCATCTCCTACAGGACGCAATAAACTTCAGGTTACGCTGCACTGACAACATCTTGGCTTTCCTAAGAGTCTAGAAAGTAGATTGGCTATTGAGAGCACATTAGCAACATACTTCCTTTTCTGTCCTCAAATAATTTTAATACCTAAAGCTATTTGTGAGATACACCAACAGCCTGAATTTCTAAAATTCACTCATTAAAGGAGGACACTAAAAATACTGGTTAAATAATTTAAAATAGTACATAGAAGGTACAACTTTCATGTTATTACTATCAAGTGTATGTTGTCAATATTTCTTATGAAATAATCACAATACCATGCAGTTTGAAAGATTCTATAGGCTTTTTCTAAATTACAACCTTTACGTTCCAAGTTCTGCTGCCTAACCCTGTATCTCGAATTGCAGTCTCCAACATACTAATAGTCCCTGGAAACTAAGACATGACCATTTTGACAAGTATTTGCAATTCTCCTTGATATAGTCACAACAATATTTTTCAGTTTCTTTTCAGCTGCCTATTTTCTCATTTACAGTAACAGAATTTATGGCCACAATTATGTCATGTGGGGAAGCAGTTTTATATCATTACAGCTTTGTAGAAGCGTAGCTAATATGCTTAGGCAGCCATTGGAGGCACTCCCAGGTCTCTAAAAGATGACTTAGAGGTAAAAGATAAAATAAACTCTCCTTTGGAGTTGGTGCAGGGACCACTTCAGAAAAAAGAAAAACCATTGGCAACTCCCTTCTCTCAGGCCTAACTCATCTTCATAGGAACATGTGCACAATTTATCAACTGCTGATACAAACCAGAATAACTTAAAAAGTATGTGGATCTTCTAAAGTGGAAAAAGCAGCATCCCAAAAGTCACAAATACAAAAAAATGTGTTCTATTTTTCCAGTCCCTTAACACCTCTGAACAGCAGTTGCATTTCTAGAAATCTTTTGACCTTGTAACTATACAATTAAGACTGAAATTAAACATCTATGGGCGTATTTGGTATACTAACAATATACGTATTATTTTTACACCTATTCACAATTATCAGTACTAAGTCAGTGTTGCCTTTTAGTCTCTTTCATCTTTCATCCCCCTCCAAATGCTTATCAACTGCTCCCTGCAACCAAAGAAACCCAAATAAAAACCAGAAGTCATGCTCAGAAACCCTATGCAATTAAAGAAACTAGTAAGTGTGAGACCCATTTTCTTTAGCACAAAATGTCTACATCTGCAAGCCAAAGAGGAGAGAAAGCTTGGATGAATCAAACTCTGGAAACACCTAACTCAGAACAACATGTACCATCCTCTGAAAGTACCTCTCACTTTTCACTAATGACTAAGCTTTATACATTTTAGATATTTGGGTGAAATAAATGATGTCCTAAAATCCTAACGATTAATAAAACTTACAGTCTGACTAAAATATGGGCAGAATTTTGGGTTTCAGTGGGGTTTTTTTGTTCTTGTTTGGGTTTTTTTTAATATGGAGCAACAAAAAAAAAAGTAAAAGACAGAGAATATACAAGATTTATATACAATTTCAAGGAGATAATACTTCTAATCCATGAAATCCACACTGGAAAATTTCAACACAGTTCCAGTATGTTATGCTATTATAGTGTGAGATTGCAATGAAAAAAAATAAATCTCAAATCTTAATAAGTTAGTCCTGTTTTAATGTCACCGTGAGTCTAGATTTATAGGGAGGAAATTAATTCACTGCAAGTCCACACTCGCTGACAATTCTGCTTGCAATGTAAGAGTACAAAAGCAATAATAATTTCAGTAGCGGCCTATAAAGAATCCTCCATAATGAAATGAAATGCCAGTGTAAGCTATATTCCTGTTAAAAAATGCAAAAGAAATAAGAGCCAATAACATCCATGTAAAACTTATTAATAGGATTCCCAGGCAAATCTGCATACATAATCCATCCCTATTTTTCTGGTTATATATCACAAAGCATCGATTTACCATAATCTTAAGGAATATACATACACAAGCTGAAAAGGAACCTTCTACCTCACTCCTCTGATTGAGGGCTGCTCCCTTGTATATTGTATGTTTGATATAGCTTGTATTTTGTTTAACTATGGAATTTGTTGGATCAACATGATAGGAAAGACTTCAGTGTTAAATGAAAACCGCTGAGAAGACATTTTCTAGTTTATGATTGAATATAAATGCCAGAATATTTCAAAAATCAATTTCTCAGCAAAAACCTTTATGGATCATCACCTGTTCATGTCTGAATGAAATTCCTTTCCTACTCAGTTAACATACAGTCTACAACTAGATGACATGTTTTGGCTGCTGCTGCCCGAGCAAGTTTTCCTCTTGACTCTCAAGCTCAGCAAATATTAACCGGGTCGATAATGACAGGCCACAGGCTTCTATCCCAGACAGAAAAGGTGCTTGAAGGGAGCATAAAGAAGTAGAAGATTGCAGCTATGTGATGTTAGTTTTCAGCAGGCGTTGAACAGCTAATATAAACATCCTTTAAACTGCTCCAATTTACATCAAGGCCACAACAACAGCACTTTAAGAATCAGGAGGTTGCGTATGGCTTTTAAATTGTGATCTCTCCATCTCCAGAACTAAATGACTCCCTATGAAACAGATAAAAATGTATTAATTTATCTTCCTTAATTCACTGCAAAAGGTACTGTAACTGAATATGTCTAATACTTTCAGCTGTTTCTGGTGTACGTTTACTCTGAATTTGTGCTTACACCAATGTGGTCATTTTCTATGATTTCTGCTGACATGAAAAGCCAACGCATTACTTCTAGAAAAAAGCAGATTTGTACAGCTCATTGCCATCTCTTTTTTCCCCACAAGCACACCACAAATAGGCACACTCTAGAAAAGAGTCTGAGATGTTCAATACAGAGTATTCTACATTCTACAACCAAAAAAAGACCCCATTCAAGAATCTTCTGGGTCTAATCTGCCCTGACAGTCTTGGCCAAGAGTTACCCGTTGGAAGCTGAAGAAGACCACAGCAACAACAGAGAAAAGAGAGCAAGCACACCAGCATTCTGATGTAGTGTCCTGACTCATTAACAGGTCATACCTGCCTTGAGCTCCTCACTTGGACGTAACGGAACACCTCTGCTAGCCTAAGTGTTGGCAGCTGCACGGTGTTCCTCTGACAGCCTGAGTTCGCTCTGCATATGCAGACTTGTATCATTTCCTTAGCACGTACTCCTTGAAAAGAACCTAAACCAGTATAAATAATACACTGAAAACTAATTGTAAAAACGTAAATTATCTTGGAAATGCAATAAGAGCTTGCAAAATTTTCTGGTCTATGGCAACTGTGACATGGCTGGACTTGATGATCTCAAAGGTCTTTTCCAATCTAAAAGATTCTATGATTCTCCAGTTCTATGCATGTGGAAAACAAGTATTTAAGATCAGAAACATAAACATCACCAGCAAAATACAGGAAACTAAGGTGAATGTTTTAATAACACTTGAATGCTTTTTAATTCTTTGCCTAGTGCATAAAGACAAAGTATATTTGATATGATGGTATACTGGAAGGTGTCTAGTGGGAGGTGGGCTATGACCTTCAATGGGAACAATATCATATGTTATCTTTTAAAATTAGGATGTGTATAATGAGCTTGATTAGTCTGCAGGTAGCTTTCATTAAACAGCTCTTAGTTGTGCTAGAGTGGTTATTAAGAACTCAGATAGTAGTTACAATACGTAAAGAAAGAGTACAGAAAAGTGACAGCACCTATGTGGCACTACAAAGCAATCTGTAATGGCATGGTAACTTGAACTTAAAGAAAAAAAATGTCAAAAAAGAATAATGAAAGAGCAACTTCAGGAAAAAAGAGAACACCCACTAATGCATTCAAATGGATATGTTCACATGTATTCTTATCCTATTTCAGTAAGATTTCAATTTGTAAGAGAAAGGTTTTATTCTATACTGTAATATTTTCCTACTACACACTGCCTGATAGTCAGGAACTCAGTAAGTGCACATAAAGAGACAAATAAAAAAAAATAAATCTATTTTCTTCAACTCAGTGGAATCATGATATAATTCATGTAAAAGCAGATGTAAACAAGATTCTGTAAGGCAGTACCTAGAGACCTGCATTCCATTTCCTTAGCACAAAAATGATTTCAAAACAAGAGCAGTTTTGTTAGAATCAGATGCTGAAAACTGAACATAGAACTTGGCAGGTCCTGGGAGCTCAGCAGCTTCCTGCAGAATTTCCCATTCTATGGTAAATGAGGTCCAAAGGGGTAGGTGGTGATGTTCATTTCATATAAATAAAATGCAGGAGTTTTGACAGTAAATATTATGGAGTACTGAATACATAATAATGTTGAAGAGGATTTCTGTCTATTCTTAAAGGGTTATCTATTCTGTTCCAGAAAAGAAACTTTTAGAGACAGTGTTGATGAATGTAGCCAAAATGGCAAAACAAGAGGACACCCATTATCCCATTCTGATCAGTATTACCAATTATTTTTTGTGTCAGCATGTGTAGGTAATTTCTTTTTTTTTTTTAATAAAAGGAGGGGGTGAGGTGAGTGGGAGGGGTTCCTTCCAGCTGCTTAAATTACAAGTTTCTGGGGGCCATGCCAGCCCCCTAAGATATGTTTAGTTTGTATTTACCATAGTGTGTCATCTTTCCCACTTGGTTGTACACATGAACACTGAAACACATGGCTGGTATTTCTGTCTTGGAGACTCATTTGAAGATATAGCAACATCATAGCTTTCTAAATCTCCTATTTCAGAACACCAATGTAGTCTTATTTCTCTCGAGAATTGGAAAAAACACTCACAATAATTATCCCTTTGGAAATGCCTCTCTAGTCACAAATTATCTACTAATAAGCATAGTTATTTAAAACCACAAATAAATGAAGTGTAATGTAATTCCATATGTATATATTGTTCATGAATGACTTACTGTAACTGCATAGCTACCACATATATTAACATATCTCAATTCTATTTAATATTCTTCACCTAAGACATATCCTAACATGTTGCTAAGGACACATGAGCCTGAAAATGCACTGCACTTATCATACTTGGAAAAAAGAAACAGTTTGAAGAGAAGTTTGAATTAGGGATGAAAGAAGAAAAATCCAAACTCATATTCTGAGTTTTGTGATTAAATAAATCATTATTTTTTAACTTTTTTAAAGAAATGGACAAATTTTAACTGTTTAGAAACAATACAGAAAGCAATTTAACAAATGTGTAACACAACCGATAGACAGCAAGTGTGACAGGCAGTATTGTAACTCAGTGATGCCAACTCAGCACTTTGTCAAAGCTACTCTTTGCCTTATAGTAGGACACATTAGTAACATATCAATAGATAGAAGTGATTTTGTCATATACTTCAAACATAAAATTTTACTTCCAATATGTGTATTCTTGAAGTCTGACATTGACCTTCATGCCCACGGTTTCATTTTCACTCTTCTGACGTAAGGACATACACGTTAACACTGGACTTGCAAAAATCCTACTCATTCCTCTTTCTTACAAAATGAAGGCTTTCTCTCTCTTCCTTTATCTCCCAGATTGCTGCTTTTTAGCATGACACAGAGTCTCATCTCCTCAAGTTAGTGCACCATCATAAATAAATATTCAGCCGTTACACAGGAGACCCTTATCTTTCACTTTGTTACCTGATCATTGCCATCAAGAGCCAAAGTGATAAGGTGATATGAGAAGCCTGGCTTAGAGAGGTTTGCAGTATGAAGTGAAGCAAGGAAGAACAATCAGAAAAGGGAGGGAAAACCATCCCTCTTCTGCTGTATAGTTTATTAATGTGTTTATTTCATTTGCAAGATATTTTTCTTAAAATAATCACAAAAGCCACCTTAAACTTAGGCTCTTTAATCTTGCACACTTCTACAAAGCAGCTGCTAAATAACATGTACAGAGGAAGAAGTGTGGGAGTTTGATAGACACCAGAGTAATTTCCAGAAGATTAAACTCAATGCTTTCATTAAAAGGGCCACATTTTATTGAATTTTATATGAGAGAGATGTGGATTCAGAAGAAATCTCTTTTTTTATACCTTTATAGGAAAGAACCTCAAAGGCGTGACTTGAAACTTCTGCCATAAAGCTTATGCCTAAACCCAGATCAAATTCTATAATACATAGCATGGAAAAAATCCACTACTGGTAGGTAAAAGACAGTGAAGGAGTTTGCTTGAATTAATAAATTAATTAAAGATCTAATTATGCAGTAATTTCCTGCAGTCGTCTTCCCTCCTGAGCTGGGAGGTTTTTTCCAACTGGGACAGGAATGCAACATTTAGTTTGCCTGATCCAATCCTGTTCTCCATGTTTGTAACCAAGTTTTAAGGGCTTGCTCACAAATTTATCTCCCATGTATTTCCTCAAAGACATAAGGATAAAAATAAAATCCTTATGGCAAGCTGCATATGCAATGGGCTGGACTGGTAGAGTATTGCCTTTTTCACAGCCTAAGCCAGGTAGCGATGAGGAGTATTTGCCACAGGATGAATCAGTCTGTTTCACCAGCCACAAGAATTTTTAGAAATGGCCTGGTCTTGGACAAATCAAGCTAATCCCTTTTCTTTCAGAAGGTCAGCACCCCTTTTCCAACAAGGCCTGTTTACCTAACAGAGAGACATTAGGTAAAGGCTTGACACTTACAATCTGATCTAGATCAATTACTTCAGGGCTTTGAGTCTTTCTGCTTGAAGATCTCTAAGATCACTTGCAATCGTTTAACCACAGTCATCCATTAACACTTCATCCAGTTCCCACGCCTACCTGTTAAATGTATCCTTTTATGATCAACAGCTAAAATTGATCAGGCTGTCAGTATTTTGAAATTCTTAAAGAACATCTTTGGATCAAAGCCTCTACCTTAATATTTTATTACACAGCTGCTTCGCTAAACGTAGCATCAAATGTTTTACAGGTAGGTAAGGGGCAGACTGTTGTTTTCTAAACATTTATTCTCCTTACGTAGGCAAATCTTCTATCATCATAATCCACATAATATTATTTCTTTCTCCTGCATGACAATATCCCTCAAAGCTACTCCTGATATTTTTTTTAAAGAAAAGCATACTTTCAAAGTCAACCCCAGGAATTTTTTTATATAATTTGAAAATTTTTGAAGGGAGTTTTCCACTTTTCATAGTAGTAAATCCAAGAGATCATTTAATAACAAATGTGGTAATTATGGAGTTTCTCAAAGAGTTCACTATCCTTCAACTACAAAGATATTTAAGAAAACAGATATATGAAGATGGAGCATCAAGGATAACACCTCACATACACCTTTTAAAAGACTGGTACCAAACCTTACCTCTGCAAGACTATGTTTATTCTTTGTAAAAGCTAGGGCTATGTAGTTATCTCTTTGTTCATACTACATTTGTTATATTAACTAACAAAAAATAAAAACTTGCTACCAAAAGGCATCACATAAGAGCTGTAATGGAGAAATTACGAACACTTGCAGAGTTGGAAAGGCAATGCTTTAGCCTAATGAACTTCTGAAAGGACTTGTATAAACAAAACCTGGTACAGCCTTGCCTGTTGCTCCATTTGGAACACAAGATCTTCTAGTGACACCGTCACAGATACATATTATCTGATACTGTGACACAAGCTTCACCAAAAACATTTAGCATGTCTGTTCACTGTGTCTTATATGTCAGCTCCTAAGACACAAGAGTATTTCTTATACCCTGGAGTTCAGCATTTCCTAAGTTCCTGACTGCTCATTAATATCTCTTTTTTTTTTTTTTTTCTCCCCCCCTTCCCTCTCTTTCATTCTACCCATTTCTAATAGCATGGTAGGACAGAATGTAGAAATTGAAGTCTGTATATTTAGTGTTCCTTGTACCAGCACAACCACCCATTTTTCATGATGCTATTTATTAAAGGATGGAGTTTATGGATTTCTATCTTCCTTAGTTAATCCTGCATGCTTCAAGAAGATGATTTAGAAATTTCTACTAAATAAAATCTAGCAAACACCCCTAAATACTAATTCATTTATCTATAAAACTCCCTAAAATCTAGCTAAAATGTAAAATTAGTAATTATTACAAACCTCAAAATATGAGACCTTTTAAACATCTTTTAGGAAGTCACTTAATCCGGCGATTATACACTCATCTTCAAACCTCAAGTATTACCTTAGGGTCCAGCATGGTGCTGTTCTGCTCTGTGTTTTACCAAGGCAGTTTCCAGTAGCTGTTTCCTCTCCATGTCAGCCAGTGTAAGACTATTCCAGTTGCTGCTCATTTCCTCTACTTATGCCAGGATGCAGGAGAACAGAGCTTAACATTTGAAGAGAAGCAGAGGCTGATTCCACTGCCAATAAGAAATTAAATGAAATCTGAACAGGCTAAATCCTGCTACTAACAGCAGACATATTTCCTATTTTCTTCAATGGAACTGTGAATATCTGTGCTTTGCCTAGTACTTGCATTCATTATATTTGTAATGATAACTGCATATGCTGTAAACCTAAGAGTATGTGTTGCTGTAAGCCTAAGAGTATGTGTAGAGATGTTTACTGGGAAGTCAGAGACACAAAATCTTGTTTGCATGAGTATACATGACTGTCTTACGTGTCTGTTTGCAGATTTAAGCTTTTTACTCTGTACTCACAGAGAGTTTTAAAATAAATTTTATTCTAATCCTGTGTGAACAAGTTCCACTGAAAAATAATTAAATTGTACCAACATAAAACTGGCATGGAAGATTAATCAAAAGCCAGTAATTTCTAATGTATTTCTTCATTGTTACTTCTTCATCTTTTACATCTACATCATTGCTGACAGTTTGCTATTTAGCATAATAAATATGTCAGTGCCCTTATTTCCACCTTTTTAAGATAGTAATTTGAGAACAGGCAAGTCTAGAAGAATCTCTGCCTTAAATTTACATTGTGTACATCTCAAAAAAAAAATCCATTTGGCATGAAACGGAGAAGCAATGAAGGAAAAAAATCATACTTGCTTTCTGCAACAAAATTACTACATTTAGAACATATGTTGGGGATTTTTTCCTTGTAAAAAAGACTTGCTCAGCTGAAAATGACATCACCTAGCCTTGTTTTGTCCATCCAAATAATTTTAAGCAATATTATTTTAATTCTGAACTTATATTTAAGTATAAAAAGTGCTAAGATTTTCAAATACCATGTAGACTCTAAAAAAGAAGGGTTTATATATATATATATATATTAATCATTTATGACTTTCTACAGCCAGAACCTTCATTGGAACCATACCTCCAAATGCTTGAAATGAAAATTAGTTATTCCCTTACTTATCCTTTTAAAATGAATGTGTTCCTTACTATGCCTTTCATTTCACATTTTCAACTTCCTTTAAAAGAAACTCTTACAAGTGTAGCTCAGTATGCTGAGACTATACTTTCCTCAGAAACTCAATTTCTTAACTACATTCAGTTATTAGTGATCATAGTGACAGGTCAGAGATTTATAGGCTTTCTGCTCAAAACTGACAAACCCAGAATGAAACATTTTATGTACCTTCCTGTGACTTACAAGCATGATGTGAAAAAGTAATATCAAGTTCACAGATTAATATTTATCCATATGTCACTCCTGGGATCATAACGCTTCAGTTTTAGGCAACATATTATAGTAAGAAAAGCAACTGTATTCCACCTGTTTTATGATTGCTTTACGTATATCTTGACAGATAATCAGGATGATTATTTTAATTTACACTCGATATGCAAATAGATCTGGCAATAACTACATTTGAAGTGTTCTGTGTTGTAATTAGAGCAAGGTGAAAACCACAACAAATTTGCTTTAATTATTTCCTCAAACTTAAAAATAAACGGGCCATTTTCTGCATTCCTTCTTTACACTGAATTGGACTTGCACCTTGCAACTTTCATTTCCCCTTAGGAAACAGGGAGCAGTAACTACACCAAGCAATCAGTATGCGTTCCCTCCAAGATACCAAATCTGGTCTCCACCATCCCCTGTCTTTGGGATTTAGGGAAGGAAATAGAGGATAGGAAAGAAAGATGTGTCAGCCCTTCTTTTTTCGTCAGTCAGTCTGTGATATATGATAGAGAATGGAGCTGTCAAGGCTTCAGTTGCTCCTTGCTGTTTTCTCCAGCTACCTGCTTGCCTCTACAGCAGGAAAGTGGTACCACAGAAACAGCTGCTTTCCTTCTTCCAGAATTCTACTGGGAGGAACAGAAGAGACCACGATGGGTAAAACCAGAGTTCCACATACATCATCTACTACTATCACCCAACCTCATTACTTCTGGCTTAGCATATGTCTGCTCTGGAAACAGCTTCACTGAAACGAAGGGAATTATTAATGGCATAGGGCAGTAAACAGAGTCATTTTAAGATGATCAGTACTTAGTTGTTGCCTTCCTCCCTGAGTCTGTCTTCACCTGGTGAAACTGTGACCTCTTATCTTAATCAGCAGGAAGAACCCCTGAGCACCTCACCAACTCACTGCAAAGTGTGCAGAAGGTAGATTAATCTGCGTTGGCTGATTTTGCACAGAAACATATCAAGAACACTAATAAGATCCATTATGCTGGCTGCACTGTGAAGATACTAATCACCCCCGAGAGAGTACAAACACTGTAAATCAACATGGTTGCTTTTGCAATAATCATTAGACCATAGCTTAAGGGAACAGTTGCAGACTCCGGCCCTGTTATTATTTGTGAAACTGAAATTAATTTAAAATAATTCTCCAGCAGAGTTGGCTTGCTGGAATTATACATGAACTACAGGCTCTTTTGACCTGAAAAAATATTTTTGTTCCCTTCCACAGGAATGTCATGCATGCTTCAAGGAAACAGCTTATGTCACCCTGCTGCAGCTGGGACCATGAACTTAATGACTGAGAGGCTGCGAATTCCTCAGTCACACCGATGAGAAGGTACCTGGGCTCTGTGCTGGGCTACAGACCAAAACTGCAGATAAGTTAGACCCGATCTTGCTAATCACTATGCTTGTCAAGAGCCTTCCCAAAGTCGCAATCAAGTCTAAGACTATAAAGAAAATAATAGACCCCAGTGTGGAAATTCTCAAATAATGAATGTGTGCACAGTGTGATCTGATCACAGGTGTTTCACACGCAGTTAAAAAAAAAAAAAAAAAAAAGAAAAGAAAAAGTTCTATTTGTTCAACACTGGCTTTGCTGTGAATTGTTCATCCAGACAGCTGTCTGTGTTGTTCTCCCAGTAATCCAGAGAAGTAAAATGTCCTTTTACTAAACTGAACTGGCGGCTAGCATTGTCCTGAGATAGCGCCTGTCTGCCAGCCTCTGCATATTGCTGGGGAAAGTTCTACTAAGAAGCTTTTAAGAGCTACCTTGAATGCTGAGGTCAACTATTGCAGCGGCTAGTGTGTGACTCAAAATTTTGACTGTATGGGAAGGAAATAAAAAAACCAAAACAAAATAATTGACAACCAACTCCCATAAATTAACAGTTCCTTTTTTTAAAAAAAAACAAAACAAAACAAAAAACAAAACAACAAAAAAAAAAACCAAACAAAAAAAAACCAAACAAAAATCCCCAAGCAGCATCTTGCTCTGAAAATTGAATATTTCATGGAATTTTGAGTATGAGTATTAAAAAACAGAGAATCACAGCAACATATAGACAGATTAGAAAGGAAAATCACATTATGTCTGCTTGCATTTAGAACCTATGCACAGCTATGGATTTATGACCACTATTAATGGTTATATTCCTTAAAGTCTGTTTTCACAGACTTTTAACTTTCTTCTTCTAAAGGTTATATACCAAAGCAGGATACTTTTGTGATAAATTTCTTTCTATGAAATTTGTTTTTAAAAGTATATTCATAAAAAGTCTAATCCAAGTTATATATTCATAAGTACACGTATTCACTTTCTAAACAAGTCTTTGCATCCACATCTAAATGAAACTAAAATAACTATGCAATACATAAAATTTCTTCTTGTTTAGGGACCTTTTTGTCCTTAGAACTCTTTATTTTGTCCTTTAGAACTCTTTAGTTCTAAATCTACTGGATGGCTCTGAAGCAGAAAATAACCATTCTGTTATGTATTTATCTTTATTTAAACATAGATTCTTAAACTTCATATAATTTCTTGTATTTATTATGATCTAGCTACCATTTATATAGCTCTGATAGAAATGCTAACACATCACAGAGGGCTGCTCCGTTGATGGCAGGTTGTCTCTTATTTCCACCTGCTATTCTCTATTAAAATAGATAAGAGTATTAAATACATCAGCAACACTACTTAGTGTAATTGCTGTGGGGATGTTATTCAGTCATTACTGAGACATACCACGATGCAGAAGATAGCCCTAGGATGCAGTATATGCCAGGAAACTTTTCGGCATATTCTGTAAATGAAGCGAAGCCTAGCAAAAGCTAAACTACAAACAAGAACAGTAAGTAACAAAGTGCCTCCTGAGCCACTTTGCATAAACTTGCACTAATTCCATTTACAGGTTGAATTTTGTGGTTTGTTCCACCCCAGAGACTGTGACTGGAAGAGGGAAACATTCTTCAAAACAGTTTTCATTTTGAATGTGAAAAGATTTAAAAATAGGCACACTTAGAAGTTTTATGTAAAGCCCCTAAACAATGTGCTTTAAATCTCCAAATTTATTTTTTTTAATTCTATTAGGCTTCTAAAATTAAATAATCCATTATTTACACAACCTCATTTCAAATGTTTCATACAAATTATTTTATACAAAATGAGGTTATGAAATGTCCGTACATATTCATACATACTTACACAATAAAGATCCAATCATCAAATTTTGATTTTGGTCAAAGCAGTACAAGCCCCGAGTAACTTGCAATGAGCAAAGACTATAAAGTTAAATAATATGGAAGAGTTAAAACAATTAGGTAGCTCTATTAGAAGGACTGTCTTTTTTATGGGGTAAAAAATAGTGACTTCACCACTATAAAAGTAATATCTAACATTTTCTCATTGATATAGTGGGAAGCAATACCTATAGTACAAAGATCCACATTTCAAAGAACAAAGGTAAATAAGCTGAGTAGACGTAATGTAGTACACCAAAAGTTTGCACCACAATCAGGAGAGAAAAAACCCTCATCTTTTAATGCAATGTTCTTCCTCTTCCACTCAAGTATAAATTAAAGGAGGGAAAAAAAAAAAAAAGGCACAAGATTTTCACATACATTTCTATCAGGTCTTTGCTTAAGTCCTTTCCTAAATCAGGGCTTTGGTAAGCAATTTAAGCACAAGAAATGTGATTTATCATCCCTAAGATGTCCTTTTCCCCTTGGGATCTGTAACACATACATAAACCCATTCTAAATATCCTTAGAAATAGACAAGTGGGAAGATGTTCAGTGTGATGATAAAGCAGAACAAAAAGAGAAACAAATTTGTGAGAGAAGTCAGTGCTGAAAATGAGGCCACTTGTGAAAGGAACCAAATCACTGAAATTGAGAAAACCAGCAACTGAGACAGAGAGTATAGGCCAAGGATGTCTGCTCTGACAAAATAATCAGTGCCCCACCTTGTCTTCTAAAACCACAGGATTCTACCATGCTTTTCAATGCAATCAATCCCAGATTATTTTTTCCCCCGTTTACCACACACACATAGCACTGTCCAGCGAAGAAATAGTGTTATATTAAAAAACGATGTATACATCTGGATATTTTTTTACTGCAATTTTTGGAAACAGAAGAGTAATTTTGCTTCATTGCTGGTTCTTGTTACACCTTTCAGTACTGAAAAACGCTTAATAAATAGAATATGTTTGTAGTGGTTTTTCTAAACTACAATCAAGCTAAATGGATTATCTGGCTGTACAGGAAAGCAGCAAGTGAATGGTGTTGCTTTAATTTCCAAAAGCATGTCTTACCTACCACGTATGAAACTCACATGACAAAAAATAGGAATGATCATGTAGTGATAAACAATTGGAGCATTTAGAGTCCTACATGTCATTGGAGTGAAAGGTATGTCATAAGCCTGGTTTTCAGGAGTAGTGTACCATAAATTAGACATGGCATCATTTGGTGGTAAACGCATTTGATTGAATAAAAGCATAATAAATGCCTCCTTAATGACATGCATTCTGCAAGATATTAAACGTTTTTTGTTCTTTACTAAATGACATGGAGAAATTTGATTTTAACAGGGCTGAAAGACTCTAAGGCATATTAATATATGATATTTAGGAAAACAACTCAGCTTTGTGCAAGACTTTCAGCTGTGTTTTCTAGGATCTTCCTTTGACTATAGCATAACACCTTTCCAACTCCATTCTTCCTATTCCAAATTAAAAAGAAAAAAAATAAAAAAAATAATTTAAGGCATGAAATGGTGGGTAAACAAGGGGAAAATGCCTTTATAAATATGTGACAGTACACATAGATTTGATCATAGTAAGCATTAGACACAAAGAGCAACACATACCAAAAGTAGGCATGTGGTCAGGGCAGTGCACATACTTCCTTATCTCTGCCTTTTCTTCAATCCATTATCATTTTTCCTTATTTCTAAAGTATCTATTCCAGACACCTTGCCTTATTTTCCCCTATGTGTGTTGTTTGTAATAATTTGTCAAATACATTTCTGTCTCTGCCTCTAGATTGCATTGTTTTAAGTTATTTATTATCTAAAACAAAAGACAAACTATTGAAACTAGCAATATGTTTTCAGGGAGAACACATTACAGCCTACAGATTTTCAGAAGTGAATGAGCATAGTATCACTGGAAGAGATAAAAGGCAAATGGATTTTTTTCATGAAGAATTTCTCTGTATAAAATGTACTTAAGACATCTAGACAGTCAGTGACAAAGAAGTCCTAAGGATACATATTCACAAAACAAAAAGAAAGTGATCTTCTATGATAAATCAATAACAGTAAGAAACAATTAAATTGCATTTTTAATCAATATTTGAACAGAATTATTTTTAAAAAAACGCTAAGTTTTGTATTTTGATATGTGTATCACCTGGCAATAACACACCCAAAAAAGTTTGCATAGAATATTGCACAAAACACCTCTAGTCAACAGGATCTGAAGATGAAAAGCAGGAAAGATAGCTGGTTTTTTCCTTAAGTTTATTTACTAAATAGTGTAGTTTATTCTCACCTAGCACTCCAACAGATTGAAAGAACGCTAATTATGGTCTGCATTTACAATGCCTGAGAATACTCTATCGTTTCTGTGTATTAAACTTGCATTTTTTCTCCTTACTGCATCAGTGTGTAGGAGTTGCAAAGGTACAACAAATTTTTACAAATTTTTGTTGCATATGTTTATTGATGTTTCAAAAGATTGCCTTGCAAGTTATGCATGCTCATTCATCTCACAGCCATGCATTATTTCTGAAGTGTCTGTATAATGATAGATTATTTATACTCTGGTATTTATGGCACGTGGTGATCTGAAAGTCTATATGAAATTGTCCAAGAAACAGAAGAAATAACCACACTTAACATGAAAGACTATTAGTAAAAATGAACGGCAAAAAAGCCTTATAGTATTGTTTAAAAAAAAAAAATAAATGTGTTCTCCTACTGCCTTGCAAATAGAAATCTGACTTTAAGGTTCACCATTCAAGGTTTAATACTTATTTTTCTGGCTGCACATGGGCATAGGAGTTTTTGAAATATGTCTGTCTGAACAATAAGCCATTGCAGAGCTGCAGTGTCCTGTGGATACTTATACTTCCTCAGAGGGTTTAAAGTTTAAGATATAAATAAATGTGAACTTGTGAAATTTATTCCCATGAAATAATTATTCTCTTTACAATTCAAAAGATATTTTTCTTGGTAAGATTATGTAAAAGCTTATTTTCGTGTGTTTTAAAGACTTATTCTGATAAAATCTTAATGTTTTAGGAGAGTCTTTCAGTGCCACTATTCACAATTTATATGCAAACACTTAAAGAGGGGGCTTGAACAAAGTCACATCATTCAAAAGAAGGGAAGAGTCTAAGCCCCAGCTCACAATAAGTTTGGAGTCACTAGGACCCTGTATGTTTCTTTATCAGCAAGTAAGCAATTAACTTCTTTGTAAGCCAGAATAGTGGATGTGGTAACTAAAGGACAGCTGGAGTTAACAGCCAGCTGTGCACCCAAAGTGTGTGGGTCACCCAAGGTGGCATTTGTAATCCTGCTGTTGACTGCCCGTGTACACCCAGTCTCTGTGTGAAGGTGAAGAAGGCATCATACATATGCAAGCATACACTGAATAGTATGAAATAGATGTGAACAAAACAAAACAAAAAAACTCAAACAACTTTCAGAAGTCAAGGAAAGGAAGAAAAAGGAAAATTAGTATTCCAGGGAGTGGCCTTCTATTAGGTCCATCATAGTAGGATTTCTCTACACTGAGTTTCTGAAAGAGCAGCATGTACGCGTTTTCAGCTTAAGTCTTGAGAGTCTTTAGCAAATAAAAGGCTCTGGTCTTCCATCTATTTATTTCACTGATCAGCCCATCTATCCATCATCCTGACTCCTACAAAGGGAGCATTCACACAAAGAAAGATGTATCTGGCTACATGAGGTAGGAAGAAAGAAAACAAAAGGCCTGCAACTTTGTAAGTTCAATGAAGTATCTAGAAGAAAAGAAGAAATCCCTCATGGTGACAGGATAGTTCGCTTCTTTTTGTGATGTTTTAAAAAAATTACTTTGCATTCAGAAAGAATGGATAAATCCAACTGGGGAAAATGTACAAACAGATAATAAAAGAGTATTTGAGGCACAAAATGGTAAGAAGCAACAGCCATATCACGGAGAAAAATTGAAAAGAACATGGAAATAAACCCTCTTCTACAATCTGGTTCTGTTTCAACCAACTTGGCAACGATAACTAGAGAATATGTAGCTACAGCAGAAACCATAAAGCTTCTTAAAACACAACTGACAAACCTGAAATTTCTGTTTAGCTGAAGCTGCATAAACAATATTAGATTATCGCTTTGTGGATGACATAGCATCAACTGTAACTGTACGGCTTCATGAACAGTCAGGACTACTTCAGAAGTCACTGAAAATCAGCACAACTTTACTGCTCTGCTAAAAAGGGATAGAACTTGTGACCTATTGACAATTTTCTGATATTATGATGGTGATATTGGCCAATCACTCCAAGAAAGAACTTGGAAAGTTGAGGTTTAACCAAGGTAAAAAGGATATTTTTTTTTAAGTTTTGACAGTTTAATTGAAATCTGTTTGAAAAAAGTATTCATACACAGCAGTAACCAAAAGCTAAAGGAATTGTCTCACTTCTATTTAAATAATAGCAGTGCTAATGGATTTGGGAAAGATAATTTCTTTGTAATATAAAATAATAGCTAACATTTTGCAGGGCAGTGTACATCTTCAAAATGTTCTACAAGCATTAAATATTCTTCAGAGCATTCTTTCAAGTGAGGTGTAGGTGTTATCTCACTTCAAGGATGGATGAAAATAGAATTAGGGAATTTGGTGAACTACTCATAAGTGCCCCAAGAGGCAGAACAAGGGTGTAATTCAGATCCTTCCAACCTGCCAGCTTTTACTCAAACCTAGAACTACCAGATATCTGAATCTCCCCTCAGATTTGTCTCTTTAACCCACCCAGGATTTTTAACTGGGAAGAATTTCAGTATTTCCCACTTTTGCCTGTGTCCATATCCCATGGACATACTTCTAAAGGAGCAGATGGCTAGCAGAACCATGGGACATCCCAGAAATCACAGACAAAGACTTTATTGACAGACAGCCCCTCAGTGCAGCATGTGGGTTACCACCTTCAGAAAGCAGGAAGCCTCCTGTGCATATTGCTCTGGTCTCACTGGGCTTAACTTGATATGTTGCCACAGGCCATCACGCGCAGTCATGCTGATGCTGCCTGCTATTCCAGGCATGGTGAGCACCTGCTGTACCAGGTCTCCATGCCCACTCTCTCTCCCCTGCAGATCCTATGGACATGGCAGGTCACCTTGATTGGTCCCAGGCCATGGGAAACACACTACAGGTACCATACACTGCTCACACCTACAGGTTTCACTAAATTAAAGGACCTATAGGAGACCCATTCAGATCACACCTCGGTCTTTAACACAAACTCATTAACAAGAAGCATGATGTCAGTTAATTTGAATAAAGTAATAACATTACAAAACAGAGGCATCAAATACTTCCTATGAACATACTGGCTGTGTATTCTCTCAATATGAAAAGAAACACCTGCACAGCTGCAATCCGTATCAAGAAAGATGAGGAGAACATTCCCACGGAAAATATTCTAGCTGGGAAAGATCTTACCTGTGGAGCTACATTTTCAGCTCTCTTACTTTTTTGAAGAGTGGGCTTGCAAGTTCCTGAGGAACAGCGATGAAAAGAGTGCAATGACGAGCAGGTGGTATTTCAAACCTGATAGGGCTCACTCTGAGAAGCCACACACTTCGGTGGGTGCTCAGTGCTCCTGTTTTTCTGGGAAGAGAGGTCTCTTTCCTGATTAATACTACGTGAAGCATTGTTACGGGACTGCTCTGTTCCACTGTATTCTCCCAGTGGCCTGTGGCATTACAAACTGACATGAGGTAAATGGTAAATAAACAACCCAATTGCTCCTGAGCCACTTATGTTTCCTTGTAACCTACTGTGTGCAGCTTCCTATTTTCATCCGTCTCTACATACTATCTCCACATTGAAAGACAAGGGTGGTGGTGGTGCTAATTTTAGATTTAGCTTCATTAAGAACTGAATCAAATTCAGACCTAGTGTAAAATCAGTGCAACCCTGTGAAATACTGTCCCCAGTTTTAATTTGGCAACAGCTTTCAATACATTACTCTGCAGATATAAACTTCTGGTGGTTGTAAATATAAAGAGTACAGTTAAGTTCAAATATCAATATTAACTTGTTTGTCTGAAACATCATGATATCTTTGAACTGTTTTCCAATTGTATCATTGCAGTGGCTAGAATTTGCGGTAACATTTATGTATGTATAGATGGGTAGATTTTTTTCTTCTTTTTGTAAAAAAAGATCAATATTCTTCAATGATTGAACACAACTACCATTCTGTGTGGCCATTTAGTTACAGGGAGAGAAGACCACTTATGCTCCCTTTTGTCTTATCAAACTTCAGGCATTTATATATGATTTCCTTCTATAATCATTGGTGAAAACACCATCTGAAGCTGCCTGTCCCTTTCCCATGTCTGGCAATCTCTTTAGGAAGTGTGTTCACAATAAAGATGGTGAAACATTTAGTCCTCCAGAAGTTTCAGATTTTAATTTTAAATTAACTTCACTCCTTAGACTTCTCTGAAAATTACAGGTGAATATTGACAAGAATGAAGTCACATATAAACAGTGCATTGCAAGTTATAAATTGCATTCTGACTCACCAAAGATGGACAATTTTATGTATAAACTAATTTTGTACCTGTGCTTTGAGAACTGTTGGGTGGGTTTGTTCCTTATTACCTAATTTCCACATGTGGATGTATAAATACAGGCCAAGCCAACCAAACTCTTATATTTTTACTTCCTATTAATAAAGCCCTGGCATTCTATGATAGTTGATTCCAAAGGAAAAATTGGAACCAACATCCTTACAATAAGTATTTTTGTGATGCTGATTTTTAAGTTAAAAATGTATGCTATAACTACATAGCTTTTCCAAACAATGCATTAAACTACTCTAAAGTTCTTAATGGTGTACAAGGTCGTTTACTTTATTTGGAAATTACTTTGCCAGCATTTCTGACACTGCATAGAACAACAGAGACGGTAGTAAGTACGTAATGTTCTGACATTACATGCTAGATAATGTTGCTATTTTAGGAAGAAATGGTTTTTATGGGTATAACTCACCAAAGACTGCATGACCAATTACAACTATCCTGCAATGTGCAATTCATTGATCATTAGATTAGTAGTTATTTTAGTATTTTGAAAAAATACAAGCAGGAGCCAGACTATGATCCCTGTCACTAAACCAGCTAAGTTCATACTCCTCAAGCATATTTTTAGGCAAATGGAAAACACTATTCAGAAATACTAAAGGCATTAAATAACTGAATATGTAGTCCAATCGTTGCTGAATTCTCAGAAAATACATAAATGCATATTAAGACTGCTACCTATATCATACATACCTAAAAAAGCCCTTCTCATACCCAGATGGGTTAAATTTCTGGGTACAAATTTGGTTCCATTCTGAAGTGTCACAGCTATTTCCAGCTGCTCCATTTTCTGTGCTAATATATGATTTAGCTGAAACTGTATAAAAATGAATGTTGCTAGAATACTTCTTTAAGTGTCATTTATTTCTAAACAGTTTCAAACAAATAAATTATTCCAGTTAACTTAGGCAGTAATTTCTATTGATGAAATTAGCTCAAATTCCATCTGCTTCAGGCAGATGCATGGGAAAAAATGCAATCAAAATACAAAGTGCTCTTGCTTTTGATCACGCTATTTCGCTTTCTACATCAGTCTACTTAAGAGGCATAATCCTGACAATGTTATACAAGATTGTTCATAAAAGCAGAAAGAAAGGTAACTCTCAGACCTAATTGCTTCCACTATTTCCAGATGTGAGAGATTTCAGATGAGCTATTAAGAGATTTGCATCATAAGATCGTAAGTTTTAAGCAGTTATGAAGGGTAGTTATACAATCTATTTTAGACCACTAATTAAACTGCACCCAAAAAATCACTAAAGATTAGGAATGCAAGATTCCCTCGGCAGTCAAAAGAGAGAAAAACTCTTTCCCCTACTCCATTCCATAATGACTTAAACTATTTAAGGAAAAAATAGTACTAAATTCATCATACCTTTCAGAGCTTCCTTCATCAGGAAACTGAACTGAGTGAATCGCTCAAGTCCCACTCCCAAATATCAAATTGCTATAAAGTCCATCTTCAGCCCTTCAACTCATACGTGTGAGAGGGGCATAGACTGAGAAAACTGTTAGCTAAAAGGGAAGAAGGTAGTTCTAAGAAAAGACTTATGTCTAAAATAGCAAGAAGAACAATTAACATGTATTACTATTACACATCTTCTCAGCATTTCAACTGATTTTTTTTTCCTCGCAGCAATAGATTCAGAATTATTGTATCAAGCATTTCTATTAGGATACTGAAGTTAAATGCATTTGAACTTGGAAAGCATTGATGCAGAGTCAGTGAAGTGCCTATTTCAGGGTGTTACAAAGGGTGATGCTCAATCTGCTGTGGACTGATTCTGTGGAGTGGATTCTCATTGAATCTCTCAAGAAAGTCTTAATCTGTTGCTGCTTTTTGTAATAAAGCAGACAGAACATAAGTGAATGCATTCCCCATGCACATCTGATTTCCCCCGACCCCCCCCCCCCCCCCATCTTTTCCTTTCTCAACACTGAATCCCCTGCTATATTTAACAGGGGACAAGAGGTCTGAAGGGTGCTGAGATGCCATAAACTTCATAAAACAGCCAGGAGAGAAATTATTCATGCCCCATTTTCACAAAGCTTCAGTGTCAGCTTGACTTTATTGGATTGCAGAAAATTCATATAGGAGCTCAACTGTGAGAGGAAACAAGACTTCATTGGTTCTTCGGCACAAAAAATGACTTGTTCCCCCTTTCACATGTTTGTGAGAGCTGAAGAGAAATATTTGTATCTGATACTTCAACAAATTTTAAACATTAAAATTTCAGCATTTTGTGAAATTATGCAACAAAATATATCAATAAAAAAATAGTTTATATAAAGACAATTTCTAGATGTCCCTTTGATTTAATATCATGATCACTGCTTATTAAAGGCATCCAGTTTAGGGCTATGGCCTAAAGGTTCACATTTCCCATCACTGAGTTTATATTCCAGTTATGGAGAACTTGGGCTAGTGCTTAGCTCCCATGAAACACCGATGAAACCTATATATTATTTATCAAAATAAAATGTCTCAGTAATTAAACAGCCTCATGAACAAGTAAGAAAATTAACATCCCCCCACTTTGAGAACAGTGCTCTTATACTTAGCAAAACTAATTTTCCAACTATCTGAGCTATGTCAAGAATTGTCTTGGGAGAAAGAGAGGTTAGGTCACTGGTGCTTAGTCTGAGTGGAAGGAACCACAAAGGATACTACCTTGAAGAAACATATTAAATAAGTGCATAAGACTAAAGTGCTAGGAGGTTCTGGGTTTGATGATTTAGAGAACAGGAAGACACACCGTGACACCTCAGAGTATTCATAGCAGTTATATTTATTTTTCAGTAGACTGAAAACAAATAACAGCTGTGCCTCAGAAAACTGAGTCACTACTAGTAAAAACCACTCTTGACTCCTCATGTGCTCCTGATGCTTCACAAAGTGCACTAAAACACAACATAGCAACCCTGAAGTTTTGAAATAACAAGCATGTCAACATGATACAATATAGTAGTCAATTATTGCCACAGTTTTATTTATATTAAGCTTGTTTAGGTTTTCCTTTAAAACATTTATGTAATTTTCTTTCTACTTTTGGTCTCAGAGCTGCATTATTAGAAGAACATTTTGGAAAGTAGAAAGTGTTGTTTTTTTTTTTTTTTTCCTCCTGGATATTTAAAACAACATTTATATGAAAAGCTTTTGCCTTGCTGACTGAGCTTTAGTGTTGTGAAAGATATGCCTTGCAAGTAAAGATAGAATTCCTCTTTATAGACATGCTGTTTCATTATAGCATAGGTTGTTACAAATCCTTTGTCGTGAACAACCCTCTTCATTTCTTCAAAGTCTGTGATCGAGAACATTCCATGATCAGAAAAAGAGAGAAGGTTTCTGTTTCTAATGCATAATGAGTTTCTGTGACCTAGACTATCTAGTTTTGTGCTTTGTTCCTTCAGGTTTGTCACCAGTATAGTTTAAGCTAAGTTTAACATTTCCTGCTAGCCTGGTCTTGTTAAGATATCTTTTTATGAGAATAATTTTGGAAATACACAGTAAGGATGGAAACACACTTCTCGTGTACAATAACCCATTCATGTAAAGTAACTGTCCTACAGAGAGAATTAAGGTGTGAAATACATCCCTTTCCTGCCATGAAAGGGATAGATACAGTGCAAGGGTGGCTTTTGGTTGTGGCATTCTCATAATCTGTAACTCTGGTAGCAGTTTGCACTTGTGAGAATAAGATTCATCCCTCATTCTTCTAATTTCTCTATTTCTTTTCCGTTGCAACTATCAAGTCCTCTGCCATAATACTTGAGCAACTGAACTACTTAAACACTACTAGAGATCCCAAAATTATTGTGATCATCACCACCTTTCTTGAGTAACAAAATACAAAATGCTTACGAAAATTACTTTTTAGGCTCAAAACCTGATAAAATTGCAGAATTATTCCAAATTTTCAAATACTTAAAATCTCAAGATAAATGTTTTGGTTCAGAACCACAGGAGGCTTTTGGGGTTTTGCTTTCCATAATAATGCCACACGTTTGATTATAAGTGCAAGTACAAATTCATTCAGAAAGCACTGTGAATTTAACAACAAACATATCCCTTAATGGGGAGTAGCAGTACTGGCAGAAGGAAATCTAAGTGCAATTTGTTTTATTTCTGGGGATTATTTTACCTTCTTGATATAATACAACGAACAGCTCTTGGTGCTTGCCTCGTAATCCCAGCACACGTGCCTGAATACCACAGAGCGCTGTACTCCCGGCCCCATCCTGACAGGTGCCAACACTGAAATCGTAGCTGCCAGCCCTGATATTTGATCTGCTAATCATATACTAATCTGGAACATGGGTTCCTGGAACAAGAGAGGCATCGGTGCTTCCCTGCAGCAGATCAGCATGCCATGCAGTGGGATTGAGTCTGGCAGGAGAGCATTTCCCACATTGCAGCCTCAGCCCAAGAGATATTCCATGTCATAAAACCCAGTGCCATCTTGGGCCACATGTACCAAAGATGATACTGCTGAGGTCTGGTAAAAAGCAAAAATTCTGGTTTTTTCACAGCCAAACTATCAGAATGCTCACTGCAGCATTTTACTGCCACAAACTTCACTTGCCAAGCCTGTAAAGCTATCAGGAACCACCTGCATTCAAAAGCAAACTATTCTATGTATTTAGTTTATTATGTCTTTTCACAAACTCCCTGAAAGCCACGAATTAACCATGATAAATGAACACTAAAACATTAAATGCATGTTTTGGTGCTATGCAAACTGTTACAATACACTAAGCATTAAAACAGATGAAAATCACTTTGTTCTGCCCAACAATATATTAAAATTTAATAACTAGAAAAAACAGCAGCTATCAAACTAAGAAACACCATTACAAAGATTCTCTCATTAACTTCAGAAAAAATATTTTCGTTAGAATAATTAATATGTATGTTTTAATTAAAAATGAGCAATCAGTTTTACATACTTCTGAGCATCAGGAAGGTTAGGAAACAATACCTTCATGCTATAAATATAAAAACTGTTTCTTTCTCATCTTAGAAAGTCATCCCAACGTGGAACAGAATGTGTAAAGGTGGCAGAAAATGTCTCATAACCCTTAATTGTATCCCTGCAAATATTTTTTTTCAATGACAGTTTGCATAAAAGGACATATCAACCATATCAGGCTGGGGAAAAAAACCTATTTCAATTCCCCTGGTTAATTGTAACCTCTTCGCTTTACTTGTAATTATTTCGCTCCTCTCCCAAAACAAAACTTTATTAAGGTCTAGCCATCACAGCACGGGTCAAGCAACATTTCTGTTGTTGGGCTTTCTGCCCTTTGTCTGTCTTCCTTTCAGCAGAAAAACCCTGCCTGCAAAGAATTCATAAAAGAGAAATCTGTTTTGCAAAGCAGAATAAGGGTAAAAGTTGAATGAATCACTATAGCTCCAGACTATTTATTTACATATTTAGGTGGGTAATAGTTCCTTGAGCTTGGTCTCCTGCTTTCCTGGAAGAGACATGCTTTGTGCTAGTCACTTGTGAGCCTGTAAACTGGACTATTTCCTATACTTTGCACCTTACTGAACGATGCATATAGCGGCTGTTTCTTCCCACCCTCTGACTGTTGTCTGCATTGGAAGAAATCTTTTCCTGGTCTCACAATTTCTGTGAGTGATAATACCTCTTCAAAGTTCTTAGTTCAGAATTTTTTTATATTTCAAATGGGGTCGACACCACATCAGGTTATGATTATGTTTTAAAAACACCCCCCCCCCCCCCCCCCCCCAAAAAAAAAAAAAAGACAGCAGGAATTAGTACTGTTAAAATCACTCACCACAAAAGACACAAATAAAAGGCCTGCAGCTGTCCTGACAGTTCAAGCAATCATTCCCAGAAAACTCTCTTTAGCAGAAAGATAAATACATGAGCTATTTCTCCTAACTGAAACATGCTTTATTCTCTAATTACAGCGGGTTATCACCTGCATATACGTTTCTTGCTTTTATAAACATACCTGAAATACAATGTGTTGAAAGGTGCAGGTAGATAATTGCTTTTCTGAAGATACTGTTGGGGTCAAAAGGAAGCACTTCTCTAATACGTAATTATTTTGTTTATTTAGGACAAAAGCAGAGGGAAAAAGAGTAATTCAGATAGCTCCAACTGTATGCAGGCAACAAAATCTCTGTGCATTTCTCCAAGTTACTGCTTCCACTACCTGCTTCAATTATTAGCACTGAGTTGCAATGGGAACCAAAATCCCAGGTCCCCATCTGGATGCTGCTCATAGCAGTATGGAAACAGCTCAACAGCTGCCCGTTTTATTTGTCTAAGAGTTGTGACTAATGAGTTTAAATGTCTGCAGTAATTTCCACCTGTCCATCCTGACTCTTGCTGACCGCTGCCTCTGCTGCGGGGATCCATCAGCTGCCTGGGGAAGCAGCACCGAATTGCTGCAATTCACAGCCCCACGCGCACGGAGTTAAGCTGGGACTGTTCCCTGCCAGGGTGCAATCCACAGCTGCTCAGCAGCTCTTTGGTCAGATCTGATCCACCCAGACAGCAGGAGTGGGAAGTCCTGGGAAAGGGGCAGGACGAACAGCAGGCACAAGAGCCACAGCAGACTTCCAGGCATACTATAAGCAAGTTTATGAAAAGTAAGATCATGTGCTATCCAGTCATCCACACATCAAAACGCCTAAAATCAGTTTAAACGAAACAAAAAAAGACACCCCCGACCTGGTTTCTTATTCCCTTTATAAAAGTAGTCATTTGTAAAGGTAGTCCTTGATAAAAAAGTAAAATAACCCCCCCCCAGAAAAACAAGTTGCCATAGTCTATTTTTACTGTGCTTTTTTATTGGGTCAGCTACCTAGCTTTGTTTTAGTTGCTTCCTTCCTCCATACCAACCAGCCAGAAGTTACAGTATGAAGACTTTAATTCATTTGTTTTAGTGATCAAACATTCACCAAGAAAATAAAGACATGTGGGCCTATGCCACCCAAGGCTGCCAGACGGCGTTCCTCCAAATGAAATTTCCTCCAAATTCCAATCTGTCGGACCACAGGTAATTTGTTCTCTGAGAAGAGAGAAAGCAGTGCTTTTAATCCTCCCGTGACTGTACTCATTCACGGTAACATTTCCCTGGCCATATTCTTCACTGAAATGAAGCTTCCCATAGTGCTGCTGCCATTTAGTTCATTCCAGAACACTACCTGCTGCTCACTCAGCAATCCCATCAGTCAATCACTGCTGCCTCGCAGCTGCTCCCCCCTTTGCTTTTTCTTAGCCAAAGATGACTTGTGCACTTTACAGCACAAGACTACCCCTTCCCTCTGAAAAATCAATCACCGCTCCAGTTCATGCTGCAAGTAAAACTTTAAAATAATCAATTTTGTATTTAAGGTCACCTATTATCTATTTTTTCTTAAGGTTTTTAATACTTCTTGGAGGAGAACAGCCTGCTTTTTTGAAATTCACACCTCACTCATGGCTACTGGTTGCAGGTACAAAAATGAGCTAATAATTATCTATAATTGCTAATTATAGACAAAAATCACAGATTCAGAGGGAAAAATGACAAGTGCTTACAGGGATGTCAAAGCTATTGGGAATAGTTCGGTGCAAACCTGCGCTCTGTCAGAAGAAAATCTGGAAGCAGGCTGTAACCAGCACAGCCTTCAGCACACCTGTGACTGTGGAGAGGATGAAGCCTCCATTTTGGTCTCGTACTGCATTGCAATGAGCTCACGTTAACTGATGTTGATGTAGCCAAGCCTGCCACTCCTCTCCTTAGAGAAGGACTCAATATCGTGTGATGTAAGAGCCATCGTCTGCCTAGTTCCAGGCAAGATTTTGTGGGCAACAGAACTGTGGACTGTGCTGTGCTCTAGCCACTCTCAGATGCATACTCTGCAAGGCAATATCAGCAGAGTCCCTCTCCTGATGAATTCTAAAATTCTCATGTAAAAATCTACTATTAAAAAGAAAGAAAAAAAGTTTAGGTAAGTATTCCTGTAGAAATACAAAATGCTAATAAAGAAATTCAGGACTCTAACACATCCTTTCTGTTTCTAATGCAGAGGCAGCTCTTGAGCATGACTAAGAAGATAACTTGGTCATATTGTATTGCAGCACAGCTCTGCTTCAAACAGGGCTATTAAAGCCACAATATGTTTTAAAATCATAAACACTGATTTATAGTAAGGCTTTGAATAGCCTCCACAAGAACTGTCTAACTGCACTATTCTCTCATCTTTGTTCTCCAAGCTGTCACCCAATTACCACAGGACTGAAGCAGACACAACCTATAACTATATTTTCCTCTGAATATCTGTGATCCTGTTAATTTTCCTTATTCTTGGCAAACGCGTAGCTCAACCTCTTCAATTAATATTTATTAACTTTACCTTTCTACATTGAACTTTTAATTATTTAAATGCCTAACACACAGTTCTAGAACTAGAGGTTTTATGAAGTGCATACTTTTTCCTGTTGCTCTGGAAGTGGAAAAGAGGAAATGCCAAGTCCTAACTCCTATCCTCAAGATTTTTCAACTCAATAAAGACACAATCTGGTTTAGTAAATGCAATGAATGTCTTGTCTCACTTAATCCATATATGCAAAAGAAAGACACAGACTGAAATACTGTGTTATTTTTATTTGGATCATAAAAAATCCCACCAAACAATTTATTGCTGATATACTGTGATTATTATTGATTTATTGAAGTTATTTTACCCACCAAAGAAGCTGTTTAATCTTCCACAAAAAAGTCTGTTTTTCCAAAAAAAAAAAAATTTTCCTCTAAAAAATATAGTATTCTCATTATGTTTCTTTATCATTAACTCCAAAATGTGAGAAAAGGCACAACGTATGCCAAAACATATTCTTCTTATCACAGGAAATAGCTGACATTTAGAAAAAGAAAAAAAAACAAAACCCAAGCTATTTGTCTTAGAATTTTTTTCTTATTTTAAAAATCAAATAAATGACAAACGCCCATCTTAGAGCTCACTTTCATACATTTGGAATAAGATGTTCAGTCCTGCATCATAAGAAGCTGTTGATGGAGATAGAAGGCAAATGGGCACAGACAAAAGCAGCAGCAGTGAGTTTCAGGTCCACGCTGCCAGATAAATCTTCCTGTATTGCTATAGGTCCAGATGGAAGGACAAACAAAATAACCCTGGCAACTTGCAAGTTAGGCCAAAAATTTTCAAAACTGGCCTTAATTTTCTTTAATTTCGACAAAAAAAAAAAAATATTGCATGTTGCCCGTTTGTCATTACAAAATTCTGTGAAAAACATGAATGCTAATGGCAGGGTTTTTTACTTGTATTTTCAATATTTGTCCTAACTTCTCACAGATGGATAAATTCAGCTATAGAACCAGTTACCTCCATTCCACCTGAGAGGGAACATTTTGGAAGTCTTTAAGGACAGCTCTTAGCTATTCTCATTACTGCTTATTAACATTTTTTTTATTATTTTTTTTTAACACAGAATAAATGTGTTCCTATCGGGGTTCACTGATCTCCATAAAGAATCAGTGCTGCTTAAAGGATAAAACATAGCAGAGTTCAGAATGCTTTTTATATAATCTGATGAAAAACTTTAATGGAAAATAATAAAACTGGCCATGAACTCTCAAAAATATTTTCTGCTAAAATATGTCTCTTGAAGACTCAGGGACAACTGACTCAATCTAGACTTCCCTCAGGGCATCAGAAAGCTCTAGACCATCTTAAGCAACCATTGAAAACAGAATAGATGACTTGAGAGGAGAGAAGAAAAAACCCCAAACAAACAAAAAGAATCAACAACAAACAAATCACCCTTTGTTAGAAAGAGGAAAATCATTGCAACATCATAAAACAGGGGATCACATTTCTTAAAACTAACCCTGCATCTAAGGTCAACAGGGAAGATGAGTTTTTTTTCAATAACGCAATTCTCTTCAGCTGTCCTTGAGATGATTGACAGAATTAAGCTGTAGGGATGCTCGGAAGATATTTAATGTCAAGTTCAATGGTGAATATGCTAGTATTTTAAGAACAACACCTGTTCCAAAGCCTTTGAATACTATTATCAGTCCCAGAAAACAGAAGGAGCCAGAAACACTTGGCAAGAGAAATTCCAAAAGACGACTTTTCTCACTTTCAAGGAAATCTCTCTCCTGTCTGCAGTTTGAAAACGCCTTCTTTGTTTCATTATTCCTCCCCTCTTTCTTTTTTCCTTCTTTCTTATTTATTTAATTTTGGATTGAGTGGGCAGGAAACAACATTACTTTGGGAGTGGTTTGTTCCTTAGGTACTCTTTACTTCTAGTCACTTTAACACATAAGATAGCTTGCAAAAATGCAGAACTGCTGTAGCAATTGCCTGTGTTCACCTTTTCCAGGCTACAGCTGATGTAATACATGCAACTTACTTTTCTTTCAAACATATATTACATCAGAATAGTGCTAACAGTAGTTAATGTTCTGTAAACCCATGCCTTTCCTGATTTATTCCAATATATTCATGTATATCTATTTGCTTACCCTTCCACATGTGCTTCAAGCAGTGTTTTTGATGTATTTCTATTGTTCTGTTGCTCTGAACAATACTCTGAGCATATTTTCTTTGCATTCCAAAAGACTGGGAATGTGTATAAAATTACAACTTGCATAAACAAAATAAAAATAAGATAAACTAGAAGTTGAATGTGTAAATGCAATGATAATAATAAGATAAATATGTTTTCAGAGTAAACTTATATTCATAGAGATGTTATCAGAGAAGAAAATAGCATTATAAATTCAGAGAAGAAAAAAAGAGAACATCTCTAGTGGAAATCCTGATAATCATCTAAGATTTAGAAACCCTTTAAGGAGTTTCTTTGGTAATTAATTGCCAAAGTATACATTCATTCAAATATATGGCACTTCAAATATACAGGTTTGTTTTGATCACTGCACTAGGTATTAGGTTTCTTAGGCTCACATGTCAAACTCTACCCAGAAAAAAATACTGAGAATAGTATCTTGTATGGTCCAGAAAGAAAAAAAAAATAAATCCTTATTGAATGACTCTTTTCCACTCTTAAATTTCAAATGCTCGTCTTGATTCAAATACAGAGTTTACTTCTGAAATAACAATGTGTATTATTAGTCTAACTTTACACTTATGAGCATTATCTGGAACCTAACACTTGAAAGTGGTGTGATTAATGAATTATATAGCCTTCTTAAGGGATGTGTTGCAGGATTATCATTCTAACTTATTTGTGTTTAGCAAAAACATAAGAGAACACCCCCGCACAACTTGAATACATCAATATTTTCTCTAGCAATAACATGCGCTTTGAATAAAACATACATCAATGATAATTTTTCATTATTTTAAAGAATAATCCAGTGATTACATATTTTAAAAGGCACACTTCTTTTTCTTTCAGTTGGATCCTTAGGACCAGAACTCAAGAATCAAGAAATGTGGTCTTAAAATGCCTCTGAACCCCTCCAATTCTGTGTCTTTCAGGTCCAACTTCAGGTCAAGTTACAATCAGAAGTTACTATAGTTGCTGAAAGCAAAGATCACCCAAGTAAAACAACCTTAAAGTATGACATGCTACACCTACACCCCCAACACTTGTGCCAAAAGAAAAGGAAAAGAGTTTTCAAGTAGCTGCTTCATCTAGTCTCTCAGTTACTTCCAGTGAAAAGCAACAGCACAACACAGATTCCAACATCTGACCCCTGGTTTATATTCAAAATCACATTTGCCTTTTTTTAGCAGCAAAGCCACAGTGAGCTGCAACACACACCATGTCTTACCGAGACAAGCACAGAAAGGAGAGCATTTGCTTTCTTTGTGCTCTGAGCCAGGAACAAGCAAGATTTTTTCCTGTGTTGACAGTATACTTTTGCAGTAACAAATACGTGAGCCATTCAAACCAACACATTGCTTACTTATCCAAGGATATAAGCAAAAGGGCAAAACAAGTCTGCATAACAAAAGACCAACTACATATGTATCCTTGGTATTTTCCTCTCTCAGACTCGATCTCTATAACAAAGAACTAGACCACGTTCACTGCACCTCCACTCCTTCAGAGGGACTATGAAGATCACCAGCTTTTCCACTACCACCAGCTTTTCCACTGTCACTGCCTGGAAGTCTCTCTGAGGTTGATCAGTGCTTATTACAACCTGAATCTTTCACCCTTTTTTGGTCACAGGCTTTTGTCTTTGGGAGGTGGACCATTCTGATCCTAGGGTCTGATCCATAAAAACGTCCTCCCCTTGGGAAGCTCAGCTGTTGTTTTCCTACACCTGAGGCTGCTGCAATTCCTTGAGCCCCTTTGGGGGATTAGTAACATCAGTAGCCAAGATGTACTTTGCTGCTTTTGAAGTTTGTGTGATAACCATGTCACGATTTAGCCGCATGTTGACTAGTCTAGATAAGACAGTATGCAACCCGAATGAGACACGGAATTTGTCAATTAAGTTGCGGAAAGTGTTAGTACATTGGCTCAACCTGGAAGACCTCACCAATTTGTTTATGAGACAGAAAAGCAAGTGATGGGGGTGGCCAGGGGAGAAATCTACCCCTGCAATCTGGAGAGATCACTGCATACAGAGGCTTTCAGTTCTGTAGCAACTGCTGATTATGCAAAAGAAACAGCCTGCTTCTACCTGCAATGCCAGTGGAAGTATACTAATATCAGATATGCTTTAAATCTGTTTGTTCTCATCAGGTACCTTTCAAACAGCCCTCAAGGGTAACTAAAGCAACTAGAAAACTGAACCCATCCGATTGGTAAGGACAAAAAAGAAAGGTGGGGGGGGAAAGGAAAAAAGAAAGTTATGAAAGTTGAAATTACTGCTTAGTTACAAAGTTCTGTTTTTTAAAACTCAAGCAAGTTTTCAATTGGAAAACATATCTGAATGTAGAAGTTGCTCTACAAATAGAAAATTATTAAATTATCACCATCGACAGTGAGCAAGAAGGAATTAACTCAGCTTGATCTTCAGATTGACTGATCATACAAGATTGTTAATAAAGATGTGGAAGTACACACTTAACTTAGAAAATGATCACATTTGATAGACACAAGAGATAATTATAGAACTTCAGCTGTCATTTTGTAGTATAACCATATACAAAATTGTCATACTTTTTTTAATGCAAATTAATGAGACCATTTGCTGAATCTCTGCTAGCTTTGCTATCTGAGAAAGCATCACCAATTTTCAGAAGCAATCACCTCTGGTGTGCATTAAATCTGTTTAAATAAATAAACAGTACATACAGAATATTTATTTATTTTTACGTACCTATATGAAAGCAATAGAACATAATTTCCTACCATGCAACCATTTCTGAATGCTCCCCTTAATCTAAATAAGGATGAGAAGCAAATATGTGCAAATTTTCCATTCAAAAGCTTGAAGTGAAACAACTAACTTCAGATATTTAGTTTCATAATATTTGGTGGTGGCGAGGGGTGTAATTATAGGCTTATATTTGAAATATTTTCACACTTGAAAAGAATATTTTGCCTTGAAAATGTGGCAGGGGAAAAAACCCACACCACCAAACCCCCTAAACCACAATCTCCTCATTTAAAATGTTTATCTTTATTTTCTGAATGAGCAATAACCTTACAAACACATTGCTAAAAGAGGAGGCAGAAAGCGTTTGGATGACCTGGTTCTTAGTTATGAGGGGGGAAAAATCCCTTTGAGAAAGCACTGACTTAAACTACAATGCCAGGAACACAAAAGACAGTTCAGAGTTGTAAGCAGATGAAGGTATAATAGCACCGGCAGATCCAAGGGCTCTGCCATGGAAATCTAGATAGGCAAACCCTTAATGCTGTTCTTCCACATACACAACATAGATAACAGGGACTTCTCCGGAGATCTCTGGGTTTTCCTGCACAGCTAGAAGTCAGCCCAACATTAATCTAATCATATATGAAGAATAAGTATGTGAAACATACATATAACAGTACAAAATATCTACCATAAGAATTCCGAGCAGCTGAAGTAACTGTCAAGCAGTTGTTTTCTGTAATTTTTTGATATGCATTTTTTCATAACGTGATTTATAATTGCTAATTAGACATAAGTGATCAGAATAGTAAAATTAAGACTTATGTGAATGAATTTTTTGGAAGTTCTGTGCAAAGCAAAGCATATTTTCTAATATTTTCTGGAATCCTTTCTTGCACCGTTGCCCAGAATTAGAATTATCCCTCTTCTGGATTAAAGATGCATTGGTGGATTAGTCTATCACTGATGACAACATAATATATCCTTCCCAGAGGCTTAAAATGAAAGGTCTGTTAACTACAGACTATGTTAAAACAACATCCCCCCAAAAAACCCTTTGACACAAAATCATATTCTAACATTTAGACATCACCATGTGTAAGATCAAAAGTAGTTTGTAAAACATGCCTCAGGTTCAGTGTCACATATCAGTTCTACTCCTTTCACAGACTGTACCACCTATAAAACTAGTAAGACATGGAACCAATTCCTGCAAGGGTTAGTCATCAGTATTACTTCTAGTTTTAGCCACCGGAACAACCTGAGGAACACCACCTGGACAACTTAAATGAAAACAAATGTTGCTTTAATGTTTCTACTTGACGCTCAAACACATATACACATTTTACAAAATTATGCTTCCTAATTTGATGATTGCAAAGCAACAAAGGAGATATTTCTAAAAAAAAATTGAATTGAGCTATGATGTGGATTGGAATACATAACTTTGTTTCAGGTAACAGTTGGAGTTGATTCCTTGTTTTACTCTAGCACTCTAAAAGAGATGTTATATTACTCTGTAAATTAAGAGACATACAGCCAGTTTTCCATAGAATAGCACCATCCTCCAAAGTTTTGTTAGATGTAAGGCTATGTGGTTCATAATAAGTCTTCCCCTGTGAACTTCTGGGAATATTTGACATGCTGATAATCATGCAATGATGACTTTTAGCATAGGCCTCTTAAATATTTAGGCCAAATTCTGCAACACTAACTAAAAAGAAAAAAAATCACTGCCTGTAATAAAATATAATGTGCTGCATTTTCTGGAGGTACTTAAATATCTAATTATATCCTTTTTCAATTACATCCCAGGAAAAAGTAGATGAGTTGTTAGCATTAGAGATTTCAAAGTAAGACACTGGGGTCTGTTTTTCTTGTTTAAGAAAAGATCGTCCCAACTGATTTCATAAAGGCTAGTAGAACTATTGGTTTAAAAAATGCAGCTACATTTGGTCATAGAATTCAGCCAAGCAATAAACTTTCTACCACATTTATCTGTTGGTGGGATTAAACATTTTTCTACTGTTTATTTAAAAGAAGACTTGCATGTTATCACTAACGTTGCTTGCTAAATTGGATCTTTGAAGAACAATATAGAATTTGTGAAATATTTGTGTGTAGAGCTCTCAGGCTGTGTGCTCCATCCTTTGAAGGAAGCCATTGTAAAGGGGGAGGGTCCTGGGCACAAAGCAGGGAAGAACTGCTTTTCTGGCAAATGACAGTATCAGCAACAAAACTCTTACTAGAGCTGCATGCTTCAATATGCAGTAAATAATACCCATACACTTTATAGAAATAGAAAGGTGGAGGATGGGGGGAAAGGGCTCAGAGTTCTGCAGTCGAAGGAATTTAAAGGTACGTCTAAGTAGTCTTAAGAAGGATTGCTTTATAACAAAGTATCAGTTACATACAGCCCTGAATCATAATTAACCTATGTATTCTCAGAGTAGCAGAGCAGTTATAATGCAGTTCTGTGCTTCTCTGTGATGAATCTCAGCGACTATATCGCTTTCTTGACATTTTACTATTTATTGGTTCAGTAATCACAGTTTGGTTGTCTTAATCACACACTAACTGAACCATTGAGAAAGTACCAATAGATACACTATTTAGAAGATACCAAACCCACCAGATTGCAACGTTTTGGATCGAGAAAGAGCAGACAGCAACTCACGTCTGAGTTTGTCTGTCCTCCACTTTGGATGCCTGGCTTCTTTTTAAAGGGAATTAAAGGGAAGGGAGTTAATTTTGGCCCAGGTCTGCTCTCTCCCCTCTTTTTGTTCCGTTTGATATGCCCGAGCCCCATTAAAGAAGGCACGAAACTCCCGGTGGGGGGCGGCAGGGGAGCCAGGCAGCTTCCCGCTGGGGGCCGCGCGGTGCCGGGGCGGCAGCGAGCGGGGCCGGGCCCTGTCCATGGTCCTGCAGCCGGACGCGGCTGCCGGCGCCGCCGCTGGAGCGCCCCGCCCGCCCCACGGCTGCTGCCGAGCCCGGCTCGCAGGAGCGCGTCTCTTCGGGGAACTCGGTAGCGGGGCTGGGGGCAATAAAGAAAAAACGAATACCCGGCCCTCCTGCCAAAGCCCTGCCCGCGCTGCGAAGCCTGCCTTTCCCTCGCGGCTGCCGGGGGCGGGCGGGGAAGCCCCAGCCCAGCGCACAACTTCCCCGCGGTGATGCTGGCTCCGGCGGCAGCCCGGCTCGCCCTGGCCCCGGCCCTCCCGGAGCCTCCGCCCGGGGGGTCGGGAGGAGAGAGGAGCCAGCACCCTCCCAACCTGCAAAGCTGTACAGAAGCCAGGCAGGAGAGCGGGAGAGGCTGGGAGCTCCCTCGCCTCCCCCTCCTCATTGCCGGCTTCTGGTACCAAGGAAACCCCCGGCGGGCGGAGGGGAGGCTCCCATCGCCTGCACAGTGCCCCCCGTGCACCCCCTTCTCCAGGCGCCCGGTGCCGACGCCCGCTGCCCCAGCCCGGACTCACGTGTGCCGTCAAACCGGGTGGCTATGGTGTCGAGGAAGGTGTTCTGGGGGGCCAGTAATCCCTTCATAACCGGCATTTTTCCAGCCTGGTGCGAGGTTCCCCATCAAAGTTTGCCTACGAGGGTGGTTCGAGAAGAAAGTGCAGAGGGCGCCCGGGGGAAGGGAGGGAGGAGGCGGAGGGAGGGATGGGGAGGAGGAGGAGGAGGATGGGGATGCCGCCGCGCCGCCTCCGGCGCCGGGAGCCCCCCGCTCGTCAGCCCCGGCACGGCAGCGCGCTCCCGCCCCCGCCGCTGGCTGCCGGGCGGGGCAGCCGCGGAGCGCCGCGCACAGGTGCGGAGCCGGCGGGCAGCGGCGCCTGCGCCCCCCGCGCAGGGAGGGGAGCGGCCGGCGGGGCAGGGCGGCCTCGGTCCACCCGCGGCTGGAGCGGGCGGGAGCCGGCGGCCGCCCCGGGGGTGCCGGCCCCCCTGCCGCCCCCACCCAGCCTGAGCCGTCCGGATCCCGGCTCTGGCACGTAGGAAGTTTCCTGCGCTGAACTACACGGGTTACACGCACCCCCTTTTACGAGTAACATAAATATTTCAGGGTAAAGCATGGGTAACGCAGGGGACCTTGCTTTGCTCCAAGGAGACACTGCTGGCATGAGTGGCAAGTGCCCCTGTAGGTGTTCACTGGAGAGCGAGACTGGAACATGGTGAATGCTCCATGTGGTGTTTGCACGTTGAGGCTATTTTGCTTACTTATTTAAGAGACAGGCATTTTCGACTTCATTGTGAATATTCTCTAGATAACTTTTTAGAAATGCCTCCCTGAAAAATTCCTGGGAGAAATTATTTTTTTGTTGCCAGCCAAAAAGAGTGCTGAGACTTAGATCCTAGCCCAGGAAGTCTGCTGTGTAAATTAAAAAAGGATTAAAATGAAGGAGCAGGTACACAAGCTGTTCCCACATTGGATGAGCAACTTGCTCAGGCTAATGCCATGGCTCTTTAAATGCTGCCAGATAATGCTCCATGGTACAGTCATTTCACCTACTGTAGCAGCAATGGCAAAACTTCTCCATGTTTTTTCAGGACTAAAAGAAACTGGACACTGGAGAAAAGAGACATGAGTACGCTCCCTCATCTACAAAGCCACCATGCATTACAGGGGGGAAACCTGCTGGTCTTTTGCTATTTTACAGTATTGTTGTTATTTCTTGTTATTCCCTATTATTTGGGGTTCTCTCTTTCCTCAGGTGGATACAGACTTTGATTACCACTTTTTAGGATAAGCAGCACAAAGAGAGGCTCCAGGAAGGACAAAAAAGGTCTTCCTTTACAACAGAGTGAAAGGAAATAAAAACTAAGCTTCAGAAAATGCTGACACATAGGTTTTATAGCACAATGTAAAGTCTATCCACAGTAATCCCACCTTGACTCTGAAGAGCACAGCAGTATTTCACCAAGATCATGAATCTGTCCAGTTCTCCTTGTACTGGAAGCTTGCACAAAACAGTTGATATTGAGCTGCCAACTCAGTTTTCAGAGATGGCATGTGAAAAGGGAGAGTGCCTTACAGTCACCAGTACTTTGAAAGTCTACAACATCTCACAGTACTCTCAGTTTCTTAGTTAGCTGATAAACTTCAAATTCATGGCAGGCTTTTACCTTCATTAAGAATCACTAGTCTTGTCTTTAAAATGTACAATTTTTAATGCCAGCAACTGCTAGTTTTCTTTTTCATGATTATTCTCATGTCTTCTAGTTCAATATAAGCAGAGCCCTAAAATGAATTTCCCTCAATAGCTTTCCGTTTAGTCTCACTAGCGGATATCACACTTGTAGCTAGGTTTGATGCTACAGCACATCCCTACTGGTGAAATAAAGACAATCCTGTTCCAGCACTCGCAAAATCCAGAAGAGCATGATCAGGTTTTTGCTTCTGTCAAAGCACTCAGCAGCAGAGGTTATTAAGGTAAATCTGAACCTTTGAAATCTGCCAAGGGACTCACATATGTTATAGCCTGTGTGCTGTGGTTGTATTTCAGCTTGCATTCTTTTCCATGACCTGCCATCCAAGTAGGGATACAGTGAAGAAGAAAGGAATATATTCTCAATTCTACTACAGGCAGTCAGGAGACAGTAACCCACATACACATTTAAAGACAGAAATATATTTCTCAATTCTGACTCACCAAAAATCATCCAAAAAAAAAGGGGGGAAAACACAATTTTCCAGGGGAGTCAAACTGCTACCTAGTAACCACCAGCTTGTAAGTGGCTAATAACGTACTTCCGTGCACACAACAGAGGCTGAGCTGTAAATATCATGCTGTTTTGACATATATTGCATGACACAATGACTTCAGTAAGTTTAGAGCTCTATGAAGAGTGCATGGAAATTCCTTAGAAACCACGAGACAGAAAATATTTAAATAAAGCCTTAAGACTTGGGCGGGAAGGGGGGCACAGTGATGACACACACAACAAAAAACAACCCTATGCTAGAGGAGTTATGTGGCATGTTTCATGTTGATAACAGTGAGCAGCAATCACAGTTATTGAAATGTTTTCACCACTGGCCAGGAGGTGTTGATAGCATCAGCAGTGAAAGCCCTACCAACAGTCAAAGCCTGGTGACACACAACAGAGAGGGACAATACCAAAGACTTTAAGGAGAACATGCTGAAGGCCTCTTCAACTGAGAACACTTCAGGAAAGAGGAACGAAGGTTGCTGTGCTTTACAAATACTTGCAATCACGCCATACTGTTATAAATTGGTTATGACTACATCTGTGTACTATGAACAATTGGTAACAATTAAGCTTTTAAAGAAATGTTTGTGTTTTACATACCACAAAACAACCACCCAAACTGTTCTGAACTAGAATTAATGAAATATTTTACAAAAATAATGTACACAATGAAAAAAATCAAATTACGTAAGAAGAGAAACTGAAGTGTACCATCCTATTTTGCACTTGAATTTAGCATAGTCTACAACCTTTTACTCATAAGAGTAATCCTCCTTAATACAGACTAGTTGCAAAACACAGGAGCGTTAAATCTAGAGTAGCTCAAAGCAGACATATTTAGCAGGTAGAAATTTCACCGAGCTGAGAACAAGAAGATCAGGAAAGCAGAGACAGAAAAGCTTGGAGAATTTAAAAGGGAGGTGAAGGAGCACCTCAAAGTTTGTAGTCAAGTGCCAGAAAATTATTTCTTAAGCATTTAGCAAAACACAAACTAGGGACTCTGAATAGTCACAGACATGTTTTTGGTTTTCTCTCCCTCTCTCTTTTTTTCCAGGATGCTTAAGAAAAACTCAACTACAAGGCCAGGTAAATTTTATCTTGCTTCAGGAAATCAGCTTTCAATTCTGCTATATTAGTTTTGAATATCTGGGATAATTTGATGCTGTCTTTAAAACATTATGTATTTTTTCTGGCAAAGACCGATAAACAAGAGTTGAAATCTAACTTCGATTTTTGTGTATAAATCTGTATCCACTTCAGGTAAATAGCCCGCTCCCTGTATTCCTGTCTTTGTTTACTGTAGAACATTTTGCTTAATTCAAAATATACTAAGGACTAATAGCACTGCTGCTGTACTTCAGGTTGCATATTAGCAAATGAAATTGTCAGGGGTTTACAGTTTAGACCAGAAGTACTATCTAAGAAAATAAGGTTTGTTATTTCAGATTACTCAACAGTATGTAAAATATGATCTCAGCCATACATTTCCTCCCACTTATCTACAGCTATTTGGGCATTCAACATAGCACATTACATTTTTAGGCACTGTATAATCTTTTTAGATACTGCTTGTTACCCAGAAATAAGGGCATGGGCAGAGAGTTTTGCACAGAGCATATGCAAGGAGCAGCATGTTGTAGCATTTTTGGTCATAATTGCACACCTTTTTTTCTTCATTTATAAATGAAAGCACAATGTCCAAGTCTGTTTAATAATATTGCACAGTACCACAAGTTACCGAATAATATAAGAAGTTAGGAGTTGCTTACTGCTTCCCTGCCATAAGCGCTTGACCTCAACTTACCTGCTACAATTATGCAAATAAAAACAGTTAGTGAAAAATCAAATTAACAATCAGAAAGGGCTGCCTGCAGCTTACATTTGTGCTTGAAATCACCGCCCACTTCTTTGTTTGTTTACCTGGGCATCCAACGGAAAAAAGGGAGTTATGAAAGATCCTGAAAGTAGTAGGAAAGGGCAAAGAATGGCAACCTGCTGTTCATCTGCCACGAGCAGGCTAATTTAGTCTGAAGTAGAGTGTGTTAAGAGTATTATCCTAATAAATGATCATTATGCTCAAAGAAACACTGGGCCTTTTCTTTTGTTGTACATAAGACAACAACAGAACTTTTCAAGAGCAAAACTGCATAACTGAAGTTCTGCCAAGCAAGGGACAGCGTGGGTCGAAGTTTAAATACAAAGATGGCACCTCTGGCTCGGAGGTGACTGGGTTGCTATAGAGTGAGAAAGCTTGCAAGGAAAAGGGTTACAGTACTCGTCTTGTTAGTATGCTCTTCTCCCACTGCCTGCTGTTAGTCACAGCGGAGAAGTGACATTGGTTAGACAGAACCTTGGTCTGACCCAGTAAGGGCTGCACATACATTATGTGGGTTCTAAACACCTACATGTGATTATATATCCACCAGCAATTCCTACTGTAAGACTATGTTTTCTATTGTATAAAATTTTGCCAAACATAGCAATCTGCTTCAGGCAGAACATGTCTGGAACATTTCAGCTAAAATAAAAAATAATTTAAAAAAGCAGCCATTTTCAAGATGCAAGTGAGGAGGAAAAGTACAGGTTGGGATATCTCAGTGAATAAAGGAGCAACTCACTGGAACATAACGTAAAGGAGGAGCCATAGTAGGGAATGGGTCTGGGACATGGTTAGTAATTAGGATGAAACAGATGAAGGCAAATGGGGAGTAGGTGGTGGAGTAGGGAAAAGCCAGAGCCTTGCGGGGAACCTGGACACCCTTGAGGCCTTAGACAGAAAGTAGAAGTCAGAAGAAGTAAAAACCAAAAGGCTCATTATGAAATATACCCCAGCTGAATTGCACTCAATGGGCACGAGATACAAGACGAGCAGCAGGAGATGAAGTAGAGCAGCTCTGAAACAATGGGGCAAAACACCAAGAACAGCGAGAAAGTGGGGCTGCCTAGCTAGACAGAATGACATGGGCAAAATGCAGGATTGGATCCAGGACAATTTGGAGAGGAAAGGATCAAACAAGTACAGGGAAAGCAAGGAGAAGAATCTATAACTAATGGTAACTGGAACAAAGTTAAAGATTCAAACCTCACTTTTCTTCTGTTGCTGGCAAATACCTATGAAACATTTTGGCAAAAGCCACATTTCTCTTTTGTGCTGATATAAATAAAGGATGCAAGCTTACCAATGTTCACAGACACACCATTCACTAAGGTACTGAAAAAATCGATGTGGTAGATTCAAAATGTTCTGTTTGTTCTCATACCACCAGCATATTAGGCTGCAGTTTTTGGTTTTGTATTTCCATTTAAAATATATAGGAAAATCACACACATCAGGTTTCATTCCATTATTCATACTGTTCGACTACATAGAATGATAATGGTCTATACAATATTGATTTGGTCTTTGTATAGTTAGAAAGCTCATCATACATTCACAGATCCAGGTTTCAAGCGTGCATCAGATTTGTATAAAAAGATGCTGCTTCATGTCCTCTGGAAAGTAGGTGAATTAAGACCAGAAGATAATTTTCTTTTCAAATCAAAAACGAATCAATGGTGAATCAGATCTCAAAATTAATGAGGCTATCAAATCTATATTTCTATCCTCACTTTCCTACCCATAAAAGCAGGATCAGAGTTTTCACCTCTAAGGATTGTGTGGATACTCTTAATATTGTGCAACAATCAAATTTTACAAAACCCTCTGATAAAGCTAGAAAAAAATTAGCGTTTGTCATACAAGAGTGTTTGGATAGTGATTCCATAACTTTCTGAACACATTTCAAACAACAAGGAATTAAGGAGACGCTGAACTGTTCTATCATTAATTGAGCACCATCATGTGGGAAAAAATAATAATTGTTGTTTATAGGAAAAATATTGCTTAAAGGATAAATGTACCTCTGTGCACAGGATCAGCATCCAAAGCTGAATAAGCAATATCTACTTTGAATGAAGTTTGGTTTCTATCAGAAAATAAAACTAAAACCCCCAAACTAAACCGAAATCCTAATCCCCCCCACCCCCACCCCCCCACCCCCACCCCACTTCTGGACATGAAGCTGAAGCTAAATGGGAACATAAGTTTTCTTCTCAAAATCTATGCAAGAAAATAAAGATAGACAGAAAGTGGGATTTAGAAGAGAGTGGAGCACCGTAATGGCTTATTTGTGTTTTTCCTGGATATGAAAGACATCACATGCCAGTTTACCTCACTGTGGCATTTAAGGTAATGTTGATGTTACAGATTGAAACAATGTTGCTGGTTCAGTTCACTTCTTAATGATGAGTGTTATTTTTGTTCCCAATTGTTTCCTTTGAATACTTCGTGAATACAAATGTAGCTGCTGAGAATATTCTTTATAGCGAGATCACAACTTCATTTGCTTATGATCTGGAGTTTAAAACTATTATAAAAATCATTCATTACTTTCTAGCTGCTTGAATCCAAAGAGTGCACAACCAGAATTATTTACAAGGTAAGATTGTGCTTAATGAAAGCAAAGGGGAATTCAGCCTAAAAGTTTAAGAAGCAATACTTTTATATAGGAGCCATAGTAGGATGCCTTGAATAAAGACAATACTCACAAGCACAGCTTTAGATACGGGATTTGCTCTCAAGCCTTAAGCATGAGCTTCCTATATGCAGAGGTAAATAATGGTTCCTCCTACAGATCCACAGAAGTTATTTAGAATTTGTGCCACCCCGCTTCCACACAGGTATCCCCTGAACACTGGGAAATAAGCATCTAAGTTTCATGACCACTTTCCAAACAACGTTATTAAAATACTACTCAGAAGACAGCACAAATACCTTTATAAGTACACCTATTTTTAAATGATTAAGCTGGATATGTAAAAAATAATTTCTTCTGTTTGCCACCTGATGTTTTTGGAACAAGGTTTGTATAGGGCTTAAGTTTCCTCAATACCACCAAAATAACTGACATGATTCAGTGATGTCCTTCAGGACTTACACCAGTACAATAAAGAGCAGGCTCAGAACCACCAGTTGTATTTACTTAATAGTATTTCTGACTTGGAAAACAACACAGGTAATGCTGAAACTAATGAGCAATACAGCTATACTGGTCCCTAGCAGTGTTGTGGTGCTAATTCAAATTAAGATGTTGGTGGCCATTCACAAAGTGTCAAGGGAACGGTAAATGGCAGCAACACTGCTTTTTTATAAGTCAGTGCAAGTCACAAAAAAACTACCAAGACACAGAAAAGTGAAACGTAAACAGTCTAGTATTTTACTAGATGTCATTTTCAATTTTGTTCACAGTGCAATTGCTTTGGCAGAGGAATAATTAACAAAAAGCCTGGGTAACATTACTGTGTGGTTGGGGTGGGTTTTTTCTCCTTTTTCTCACTTGGATTTCACTGCAATTTAAAAAGTTAAAAAATGCCTACTTAAAATATAAGATTAATAGCTAAAGCATATTAAATAGCACAAAGCAGGCCCATGCTCATAATGTCCAAGTATTTCTAACCCTTCACATCATAAAGACAGAAATGAGTGCTATGATGATGAATGTATTTTTAAGAGACATTTAAAATGAGTACATATATTCAACCTGATATATAGTTTGTCTACAGAAACATCCTACTAGAGACACATTGGCCCAAGTTCCTAGACATTTAGGTTTTATATGATAAATTTGGATACCACTCAACTATATAGCAGGTTTTGAGTGTGGAGTGAGCAGTAAAAAGATGTTTTCTCAAAGCTGTAATTAGCAAGCTTCACCGAAGTCAACAGTTATATTTGAAGCCAGATAACAGATTTTACTACAGGAAGCTCCCAACAGGGAAAACCAAGTTTTTTTCCTCATTACATAGTTGTAATCAATGCATTTTTGTAGTATCTTTCATAACGTCTAAACAGTAACTGGAAAATGTTTGTGAACTTGTTCTTTTAACATTGTTTTACTAGTAAGAATTCAGGGTTACTACTCATGGCAGGTCAAATGTAACTTCTATCTCAATTCACATTGTATGTGACCTTAAAGGACATATACTTTAAAGGTACCCTGAAGTCTTTAATCTTTGTCATAGAAGACTTTAAATACAATGATCCCAGAGATCAAAAAGTGTGTTTGGTGTATCATTAAAATATCAGTAGTGGCTTTAAAAACTTCCATAAAGTGTTAGAGAAAGATGTGTTTATCTCTTTAAAATATATTATTACAGTTCCAAAATACCTGTCCATAAAGTGTAAATACACTTAAAAAAAAAAAAAAAAAAAAAAAGACAACTTATTAGTAAAAGTACAGCCTCACCAAGATCTTTGCCAAGAGTTAGCTGCAATTTATTTACCAGCTTTACTGGAAACAGAGGAGGGGATTTGTTCCCACTCCCCCATTTTCAATTTTCAAACACAGTCTGGAGTTTATTTTCCATCTTTTTATCAGACATTATTGTTGTCATTCTTTATTCAGGAGACTGGGTACAGGTACAGTGGTATGGGTACCAAAAAGAGCAATCTACAAGAATAGTGATCTGTCTTACTGGCTAGATACCTAAAATTGAGTAATACAACTATTTCAAGACACAGCAGAAAGGATTAACTGCAGTGTGCAAAAGCTATACAAAGCAGTGCCAGCTACATCCCATACATACAGAAGTGTTCTTTAGTCTTTCAAATTTACGAGCAATGCTACATGTTTTTATTTTACATCTCAGGCCCTGTCTTACTTCCAAAATACAAGCATTTACATACATCAACTCCCCACACACCACAGGTATATGTATGGACTTAAAAAAATATTTATGAATAGTATATTAATATGTGGGGGTGGGGGTGGAGGAGAGAGAGTGTTTGTGTTTATAGTCATGTATAAACCATCTTGCAACCAGAATGGCATAAATAACTTACTATTGGTTTTCAAGCTCTAAAGTTTGAAGGCAAAACAGGAAGGATATCCCACGATAATCTTTCATGTATTTCACTTAACTAATTGAGGCAATAGTAAATTTGTCTGCAGAGTGGGAGCAGTAACACCTTGTTTCCTAATTGAAGAAGGGGAAAAAAAGTGAAGAGGAGAGGATGGGGAAAAGAAAAGTACTAATTTTAAAATAATTGAAATGGGTTAGACTCATTTCAAGAATCCTTGCATCAATTGGAATAGGTAAAATTAGTAAAGATACTGTGGTATATATGTCCTTTCTCAAACATGGGAAAAACAATAGAAACCGTTTTCCACAGCTTTTAGATAAAAAATTGTTAACTATACTTCAGGTTTATGACTTTTGTATTATATCAATGATCATCATATTTTTCTTAACACTTAAGTCAATTACACTATAGTTTAAAAAATACTTAAAAAAAACCCCAAAACAAAACAAACACCCTTTTGATGTGCAGTAGAATCTATTTCTACATTAGAAGTTCTTCAGAAGAACACAAATAAACTGTAAGTAATTAAGGAACAAGAGGGTAACCTGACCCACCAAGGGTATAATGGATCCGTCTTAATACTGTTTGATCTGCTTTTTAATCTTCTCCAGCTCATCAACTTCTTTGCCATCTTAATAACAGTTTCATTAGTTCTTCTTCCCATCAGTCCATTTAAACCTGAGAACTAGTAAAGATACCTCAGTAGTCATACATCATGTTTTTATACCTAGAAGATACTCTGTATCTTTACAAATAAACTACCTAGCTCTGTTTTCATTTATTAGAAAAACATATACCTTACTGTCCTGTTTTGGAAAGATTTTCTTACATATGTATATTCACTGAATCTACAATTGGAGTTAGACATTTCTGAAGAGAAACACTGCAAAGGGATAGAGATCAACAAGGAACACTGCAAAAGAAAAGTGCTATTGTTAGTTTGGAAGAAAAAGAACACACTCAAAGAATAAGACATTATTAGCAAAGAAATCCTAAGCAAGAAGATAGAAAGGGGAAAATTAGAAGGAAATGTCCAATAGGCGAAAGTTACCATGTTTGGCACAGGAACAGGCTTTAGGCTAAATCTGTGGTACAACATATGTGACATCAGGCAAAAGGGGTCTAAGCAGGAGGAGATGATGTCTAGGGAGAGAAAAGTGTCTCTCTTCATCAGGGCTAAAAGACTGAACAACAGGAGATTCAGGCAACACTTAGCTGTACAGAGCCCCCCCCCAAAAACCAACCAAACAAACAAACAAAGGTGTGTGGGGGGGAGAAAAATAGAAGGTGGAAAAAAAAAAAAAAGAAAAATGTACAGTATTTTATGGAAGTCAGGATTAAGGTGAGTTTTATGCTGGTGTCATCTCTATCTTGTTTTTGTGTGCTCTTTTCCCAGGTAACCCCCAACAGGACTGAAATAAAAGGTTATTTTGGGGCTTTGGCTGAAGAAATCAACTTTGAACTCCAGTCAGCTCCAAAATAGCTTGTGCTAGTACACATGACACTTTGAACTTGAAGAACCCTTGGTTTTATTCAGAATTTGACCTCTCAATTATTTTCAATATTTCCAAGAATTTGGGATTTCAGGTGTGTCAATCCTCTGTTAGTTTCCCTTCTGTATACAATTCTTTATATACTTCTATATGTTCTATATATAAGCATTGCCTTTGCTCTGTACTTGCAACAGATCCAAGCAAGTAAAGACTTACGTATGTACAAAGAGCTGTGCATAGAAAAATTCATACAGTATAATACTAGGTGTAAGGATTAGACTGAGGATCACATTACAGGATTAGGGCAAATATATGTGCAATGAATTTCGTAGGAAATGACCAGCCTTGCAGTAGATGCAGTCTCGGAGTCCTATTTATAGTATAATCTACTCCCTAGTCAGGTTAAATTAATATCTTGATCCTTTTTGCATATACTAGTTGGCATACTCTTGGTACAATTTTCAAGACTAGTCTTTTATCTGGGATGGCATTTGCTGTTTCAGTGCAGTTTAAAACTTGCTACAGAATTTGTGTCAGCACTTTTTGTGCCATGAAGGGCTGAAATTAAATCATTAACACATAGATAATACAGATATTGTCCTGAGAAGACTCACAGCTTCTTCCAGCATCATAATAAACAAGCACACTAAAACCCATGGGCACTTTATAGGTACTTTTTGGAGGTTTCCCAGCTATGTTCTTCTGAAATACATTTATTTTCCAAGAACTAGCAAGTTGTTATTCTGCTTGGACTAAAAACCTGTTCAGATTAAGGTCTGGGCTGAAATAATTTTTCACACTACATGATAGAAATCTATGATCGCCTTCATATATTTGATGTTGTGTCAAAGAGCAGAGGTGAGAATCATGCTGTCTTTAGCAATACAGTGGGATCAATGTGAAATCGAATTCAGAGTGAGCTGAAATATGCAGCTTGAAATTCAAGATCTGAACAGGATAAATTTTCCTACCTTTCAGTACCATTTTTCTAGTGAAGTTCATCTACCAGCTTACCTGCAGGAAACAATCAAAAGCCTTACAAAAGTAAGGGTCGCAACTTGACCCAAGTGAACTAACACATCAACATTATGAGCAAGTCTGTATATATATCCCAAATATCTGATCATCTGTCAGAAGAGGAGGAACGTTCACAATGTTAGGTATTGTGAATTTCTGTATCTATCATCTCCTTTGTTTGAAGCCAAATATACATTAAATACGTAGCTGCAGTTGATGTTATTTTATCTGAATGGTATTAGCTTACAATTTCTTTAAGTAAATTTTATATTACTAACAAGTATTTTCCAAATAAACTTTTAGGTTCCTGTAATCCAAACAGCTGTTGTCTTATTAGAAATTGTGGTCAGATATTTACTAGACAAGTTAACAAACAAAATAGTTTAATGGTTCTGTAAAAGGTTGGAAAGAGATTTTTATACCTGGAACACTGTAGAACTTACTGCCCTAGGCAGAGAATAATCACAGTAGTTTCCTTCTGACATTAAAAAAAGGTTTTAATTTGGTCTATTCTTTTAGCAGTTGAAAGAAGCACTTTGCTATATTCTCTCTTATACTCAAACTGTATAGTTTGTAGCTTATGTTTTATGATAAACTATATGGAGGATGGACACTTGGACGATTTGTAAAGAACTGACGTGATCATAACTGTTGCAGAAACTAGCGTTTAGGAGGTTTATCTCAGTTACTAGACAAAAGGAATCATTGCAACAACCAGTGAGTGATTTGTCTACAAAAATGCCTGCTGAAAAAGTCCAAGGATTGCATGGATACAACATCTGGTAAACAAGAAAAGCAAGCATTTGGCAATCAACAGGCCTAAGTAGGTTACTGGATAAGTGAAATGAGAGCCTAAATGACTTATTCTGTCATCTTTTAAGCCTCATTGTGGCAGCTGAAGCTAATTTCCTCAGCGGGAACACAAAACCCCATTAGCAACCACTGCTCGCTCACTCCCAGGAGTCACAGCTCCATTAGTGCGAGATCTGATTCTCCAAATCCTCATCTTCACAATTCCTTTTACATTTCCACCTGCCCAGCCTTTCACGTGAACCTGAGACCAAACACACTCTGCAGTGTCAGTATGAAACAAAAAAGCTCACCCATCTCTGACATGACCCAAGAGTGGAAGACACTTCATTCACCTACAAGGTCTCCAAGACAGGGGTAGAGCAACAGTTGTTGGAGCAAACATCTCCCCAGAGTACCTGCTTGTGACCAACTAGTTACACAGCTGAAGAGCTTCAGCAGCAAGAAGTCGTGTTTCCTCCTCCGCTCACTTCAGCCACATCTTTCCTTCTCTAAGCCTCCTTATTTTCCTCGCAGTCTAGATTATCATTCACAACTTCCTAACTGTCTACAGAATTAATTCTGCCCTCTTTGGCAAGACAGCTAGGCAAAGTTAATGACTTTAATTGATACCGTGGTTCTCAGAGAGATTTATTTTAATACATTTTGAATAATCCTGTTGTTAGTCACAAACATTTAATTTCAAAACACTGAATGCATTTTCTAAATTCAAGATATTTGCATATTTGAGTACATTTTGAGACTCTGGTATGAATATTCTACATTTGTCATAGCTGATAAATATTGATGTTCTTATCTTGAAAGCCCAATCTCATTCAAGTTCACATAGTAACCAGCTTATTGTAACACCTCTGATTTCTGGGCCTCTTATCCTGCCTAAAATAGCACAAAACATAAGATTGCACTTGGACTTTAACATCTTTTAAACCAGAACAGACACCACCGTGACATTTCAGACTAAGTATTACTCACTTATTTTCTTAGTATGAGGAAGATGTGCAATAATTCTTACAATTTCTTTTTGCTAAACTTTGGACTATTTGTACCTTTATTAAAGAATGTTGTGACTAATAGGAGAGAATTATTAAGTGGATTTTTGATTCCTCCCTCTCCCTATATCACTGTTTATTGACTATAAATTAAAGTGCAAAGATTAGCTTCAGCTTGTTCAAACCAGTTAAGTTCAGGTAGAACATTGAGTTCAAAGTACTAACAGATAAATATCAAATTTACAAAGGTTTTCAGGTGCTTAAAGAGCAAGGTGGGAAGGATACAGGATTTTCAGAAGTGTTTAATTACCTCATGTAATTTTGCCTCCTGGGTGTCACCTCAAAATGAGAAGGTATTCTCATTTTCTCCTCCCTTATGCATGAGGGAAATTTACAGCCACCAGGACTCCCATTCTCCTCCTCCTGGATCTTAATATCTCCCTAATTCCCCCACATAATCATTCCTTCATCTTTACTTATCCAGCCTGTTTTGACAAGATGCGCGGGATGGGCTGGTCGCAGGAGCGCCTGTCAGGGCAGGTCCGGAGAAGTCGGCAGATGGCAGGGGTGAGTGGTTAGGGGCAGCAACCTCTGCAGCCCCCCAGCCAAAACAGCTGGAGCAGGACACAGTCAGACCCCAACCACTTTGGAAGTCTGGCCCCCGAGTTGTCTGTGATCTGGACCCCTATTCTCCAATGTAATAATGTCACTCAAAGAGCAGCCTTACCATAAGTAGCACATGAAACATTTTTAAAGAAAACAAAAGCAACATGTGAAAGATTCTGGAAATAATTAACTGAAAATAAAATTCTGTGAAGTACTAATTTGGTCAAACTGTTTCCTCAAGTGAAAATGGAAGCTAATGACCTGCTGATTGAATCAGTGCCATCATACATATACTTTCAGATTATGAAAGTGCAGAAACAAAGGGCTGGAAATAAATTTCACAGCTAGGTGTCCCTCCATTTCAATAACTTAAATGCTCAGTATGGTACCACAAATCCTATGACTAGCAGAAATTTATTCAGATTAATGTTTTCACTGACTACAGTTTGAACCACTGGAAAACAGCTTGTATATTTTGGCCCAAACACTTCAATACGGTGATTTACATGGCTGTTGCAAATATCCTGAGTACAACTCGTGCTAAAGTAAGTGCATGCCTTTTTTTCTTGTTTGGTGGTTTTTTTTCGGACTATCTTTTTAAAAAGTGAACGTGGTGATTAATGCCCTGGTTCTATAAGCACAAGCTTATGCTCTCCAGAGCTGATCCAGCAAAACACTTAAAACATATACTAATATAGGACTGATAATATGCTTAACATTAATCTCTGATTTAGCAAAATGCTTTTAGCACTTGCTCAAGTGTATTTTGTAAGGTAAGCATACTGAAGTATTAAACTCTCAACACGCATTTTTCCAGGACTGCGGTCAATGATTGCCTCCAGCTATAGCATGACCTGGTTGCTTGCGTGTTTGAAAGCTCCTGAACAGACAAAAGGTCCAGTTCTCTGCTGGTGTAATTGCATCAGTGGCACTGGAGTTACATAGCTTCCAGCCTGTGGCTTTAAACATTGTACAACATACATGTTTTGTAAGTTCGCAATGGATCTATACACTATTGCTGTCACTGCAGGTGGCAAGGACTTAGATCAGAGGAACATTTAAAAGTTTAGGATATAGGTTTAGGTGGGCTTTCAGAGTGCAAACCAAAACCTAAAAAAAAAAAAAAACCAACCAAAAAACAAACCCAAAGCACCCGACACACCATAAAATATTTTTTTTTTAAAAAAAGAAAAGTAGTTGCCCAGACTTCCTTGGTTTATTCTATTTCTACCTAGAATAATTACAATCCATCATCTGTAGTTTATCTGGCTCTGAAAACTAATAATTTTTTGATGTACATGGATTTACATATTTTAGAGAAGGACACATTATCCTTAGCAATTTTATTTATATGGTGTTAACCCAACATTCTATCCCGTTTCCTTAAAATCTTCAGTAAGTTGTTACAGCAACTGCTATGTAGCAGTTGAATTTGGTAAAAGATAAATGCAATATTTCCAACTACGGTCTGGACATAAAATTGACACTAATTTATTTTGTCTCATGACAATCCATTCCATATTTCCTTCATTATTATTCTCACCTTTTATACAGCCTAGGTATATTGAAAATCCCATGTCCCATTTCTAACTATATTTTCTCTTATTTCTAATTATATTATGTATAGTAAATTACTAAGGACTAAACATAAACAGGAAAGTATTTTATTTGAGGAGTGCTGTTGCGATTCATCCAACACTGTTTATAACATTAGCAAAGCTTCATCTGTAATACAGAACAGTATGTAACTCGGTGTTATTTATTATTGAATGTGCAAGTGATATATTTCAGAGAGGCATCAGCAATGAAGCAGACTGGAGAGACACCATCACCCAAGATGCATTGGCCCAAGACCTATCATCTTAACAGTAGCGCTTTTCTCTTGGGAAAATAAATGCCGTGATAAAACTGTGTGCCACATATATTCTTTTATAAAGCTGTCTCTCCATAGCCCATATTCAGTGGTTACATAAGTACATGAATCACATTAAGCAAATGAGTTGTTATAATGAAGTTAACCACACAATTTATATCTAACTAGTGTTTAAACACCCTTTATGTTTGGTATGTTTTCATGAAACATACAACAAGGTTTGAATCTTTAACCACCTATTAAAACAGAGCTGGTCTCATATGCAAAATCTGAGCAATCAGCTTAAAAAGAAAAGATTAGACAATAAATGAAATATTTTTATTTTGAGCACCCGTGTGATTTTGAATATTACAAAAGCTGCTTATTTGCATCACAAGGGCCAGATACACAAAAACATTTAAGCACTGAGTGAGTATTCTTCTTTTTCAGCATGATACAATTATCATATTAGAAAAAGAATGAACAGCTGTTAGGTAAATCTGTCCGGGCACAAATCCATACAAATGAATAGACAGTAAAATAAATAAATAAAAGAGGTACCTCACTTCATGTCACTGAGTTTCAAATGTCATCTACTCCTAGTAGTCCCCGTTCAAACCTGAGTGAGTTTTGGTGTTTCAAAGAATACTCTGAAGGGTCCCTGAGCCAACTATACTTAAATTCTACTGAAAGTATATTTCTACACACACATGCCTTATTACCAAAAAAAAAAAAAAAAAAAAAAAGAAAAGAAAAGGAAAAAAAAAAGAAAAAAGGTTGCTGAACTCCATTTGGAGGCTGCTGAAGGAACCCTAGGGATCTTGGATGAGCCTGAAAAAGGACCTTTAATCAAAGTCAGAGGGACACTGCTGAAGGATTTTAAGATATTACAACACCAGCTTCAGTTACTGATCCACTTTCTATGTCATCCACTCCCCAAGACTTGTACCATTCATAATTCCCTTCTGCATTATCACTTAGGTCCACCAGTAACTCTTCTTTCAAAAATTTATTTTAGATTCTTTCCATTAAACACATCTGAGGTTTTTTTTAATTGTTCCTACCTAAGCACATATCCTGACACTTCTTGGTATCGAATGAGATGACTTAAGGATTGTGTATCAACATTAACAATGATTTTCCTTTCTTTTACTGCTTTGAATCTTAACTTGAACAGCTTTTCAATCTAACTTTTAGAATTAATTATTTTTTATTCTCACTGGCACTACAGGCAGAACATAATGAGTATCTCAGAGGTCTGGAACCAACCCAGCTTCTAAGAAAAGTCTTTAAGAATTTGATTTTGCTCATCTCTCCTGGTTTATAAAGGTCTGCTTCTAGTCTTGCAAGACAAATTCTAAGCTCAGATTTCAACTAGGACTTTCAGTGTACAGTATTTACATCAGAACTCACACACATTCCTGTTTACTTTAAGGAAAAACAGTCCTTCCTTGATAATACTGCACAAGTACAAGTAGAAGAGAAATTCTGAGAACTTTCTAGACCAGGTGATAACACGTTTTAGCAAGCCTGCAGTTCACTATAAAGTTAAAGTAGGATGCCATCTACTGCTTAACACCCTGAACTAAAAATAAGAGAAATCGGTTTCCTAACGATGTAAACCAACCTAACAGGGCGCTCATGGCTTACGTTTTGTGATGCTGTTGCACTGGTCCCGTTCTCAGTGAAGAGGTTCACATCTAGCTTAGAAGGTATAAATTAGTACTGTGCGACTTCTGCTGCTGAAGGGGCGGTATTCTGCTTCATAGTTAATTGAAAGAACGTGCACACAAAAGGTAAGTTTTTTCATATGGAAAACAGCATTACTTTGTGACATAAAATTAGTTTTTAAATGCAAGTTTTCTCCCCAGTTCATGGAAGTTAGCAGAGACGGCCATTGGCTTTGGATCAATGGGCAACTCAATGACACTTGCTTTGATATCTAAAAGTCTGACGCAGTTTAAAAAAAAAAAAAAAGAAAGAAAGAAGTAGATACAAGATACAGCCTATCAATTCAGTCTAGGGAGCTGAGTTTAAGCTTCAAAAGCCAGCTAGTGATACATCTAGATACGTACATACATGTCTGCAATGTTCCTAATGGCAAAGTATTCTATAACTCTTTACTTAACTGCACTCACACAACCTAAGGAAAAAAATTTAAAATAATCCATTACTCCTACAGTCAACAAACAGAAAACTAGCCTAAAGCAAGCAAAATCAGCTTAAGTTCATGGTACTCCTTCCAAGCTCCCTGGAAGAGTTTCAGTCTCTTCAGTTTTCCCAGTAGAATTTGTTGAGTAGCTTGCTCAGTAAATCAGATCAGCAAACTCGTCTGGATTCAGAGCAATCTTCCAATCCCAGGTTTCTTTTCCCACCTGTATTGCTCCTCTGATCCATGTTACTCTGCAACCCTGCCAACGTCTGTGCCAGCACAGTGTGGGGGGCAAGAGTCCCTCTCACGAGATGTGGTGGTGCAGGGATTTCTGAAGCCACCTTTGCTGCCAGAGGCAATGCACAGTGTAGTTTGTCAGAGCTCTCCTCTGCTTACAGATTGAAATAAAACAGATGTTCCTATCACATTTTAATTACATGCGACCTCTTCTACTCAGAAAAAAAGCCACAGTAATTGGACAAACACTTTACATCTTTTATGAGAGGGAAGTGTTGAGCAGAGCACATGAAGAGCGCAGACCCCCTGCCTCCACTTGTGATTCTGAGTGCAATTTGTCAGTGCAGCATTTACATATTTGCCAGAGATGACAGTTTGTAAAGGAAAAGAATTATCAATTTAGAGGATGGAAAATTAAACTGAAGATTTTCCAAGGGTGTTTAGATCATTTTGAAAGTTTCATGTTCTTGGCCTTAAGGTGTGTGTGTGTAGGGAAGTATTTTACCACTGCCTTCAACCACTTTTAAACCAAGTTCATGCTACATCTATAACACAGTCAGAAAGCTTCTCTTATTTGAATTTATTATTATTTTAAATCCCAACAAATAATCATACTGGAAGGATGGCTTTAATCCATCTAAAATTTCTGTCACTCATTGCATGAATTAACTTAAAAGATACAACAGACTGAAATTTTATTAAATGTCACAATGCAAAAACATAGACGGTTTGTTTTGGGTTTTCAATCAAGACCTTAAGAAAAGTATGCAAAGCCTCTTTTGGGGGAAGCAAGGCAGCCCAGCTGTAATGCCAAGCACATCCCAGACATCCAACAGCTTGGTCCAGAGACTTAAGCAATGGCTGTTCTTCCTACATAATATCAGCTTATTAATCATATCATGACGACCTTCCTTCTATCACAAGCTTTGATCACCCAGCATGCACACAAGTTCCAAAAGCGTGCAACCAAATGTGTGAGGATCAATGTCCTGCCATGTCTAAACAGATCACAGCTTGTAAATTCTCCAACAACGAACACCATGCCTTTCATTTTGAAATTACTACCTCTAATAAACCAAGATATTGTCATCGTTAGTCTAGCATCTAATCACATACCACACTGAATCCTCAATCTCCTAGGTGATTTCAAAAACTTTTTTGTTTCAGCTGCATAATTGCAGTATTTAAACTTCACATTTCGTGTCCTTCACAGCATTGATCTAGCCTGCAGTGGTTTATTTCCAGGATAAAGTGGGAACATTTGCAAAATTACATTGCTTATTCAGGACTAGCCTGTTTACTGCTGTGTTGGATGGGGTCATCCATACATGTTTCCTCAGAATCTACCAAAAAATGGGACTTCTGATGATATTATCAAGAGAATACCATTATAAGCACATGCACAAAGGGACAGAAGTGATACACACGCAAACACTGTGTGAAACCATTCAGTGAGATGACCTATCTGCTCAGCTGTGTGACAGCAAGAGTTCTTTGAAAAGGTGTAATTCTGTGAATATGGGAGTTCAAAAACAGAGTAGGCCTCCAACTTTATGGGTAGTTATGTTAACCCAAGGACTGAGATTTAGGAGATTGCTAGCAGAAGAATTCTGAACATTGACTGTCAAATTGCAAACTATGAGGAAGAAATCTAGTAAGAAGCTTAATCACCCAATCCTAATTATTGAAATTAATAGAGATTATGACAATGGATGAGTGCATTTCTTCCAATGGACGTGAATTACATAATTTCCAGCAAGGCCTTTTTATTATTTTTATTAATTTTTTTTGGTCTGGAATCTGATTTTCTGAGGAAACCCCCCCAAACCTTTGATATTTTGCCTCATAACTTAAAAAAAAGAAAGGCAAAAAAATATTTTGCCCCCTAAAGCCCATTCTGGTTTGGAAGTGAGAAGTGTAGCTATATCTAGTGTTGAATGGTTTCCCTTGCCAACCTTAGGAATTTTCAGTATTCAGAATACTCTTAAAAACTTGTCTAGGGTTTAAAAGGAGATTTTCAACATTATTATTTTTCAGAGACAGAATATTTCACTGGCATTTATACTTCAAAGGCTTCATTCATACCTTCTTTGGAGGGAGAGCTAAGAGAATTTATTTTTTTCACTTGGGTATGTATTAATTCACTCGCTGCTTTATTCTCTCTCCTTACCTTACCCTTTATTTAGCGTGTCCTGCAAACAGAAAGGATGACCCCAGACCAGAAATGCACATCTGGATTAACTTTCAGAAACAACACCTGAGCACTAAAGCGTGCTTTGACTCCCCCCAGGCGCAGGGAAGCGCTGAGTTAGCCCTCCCCAGAGGTACAGCAGTGCTTGGGTTCAGGTCAAAGGGACAGATGTTTTAATGGTTTTGTCTTCTTTGTACGAGTCACCTGACAAAGCACAAGCGTTACTTATTAATCAAGAATTAATAAATCGTATTTCACGCTGTAAGTGCAAAACCAAGCCAGTAACAGAAACAAGCTGTTCAACAGAGGATCAGCAAGTCTAACACTCATCCAAGCATCCCACTTGGAAAACTTGGGCTGCATATTGCGACTCCAACCTGGTAACTTTCCATTGCACCTGCCTAAAAGCTTTTCTTAGAGAAGCTGATGCAACGCGTATGGTTTAAGTAGGATTAACAGGGTTCAGGAAAACCCGACCACGCACAGATTTTTATTGTAACACTGCTCCGGGTGTTCTCTCCGCCCGAACGAGGAGTTCCAGCCTCTTTCCCTGCCGCTCACAACCCCCTCAGGACTAAGGGCAGCGACGGAGCGCACCGGTATCCCCCGCCCCGCCGCGCCGGGTGGCTGGCGTGGCACGGCCGCCCCCTAGCGGCGGCAGGTATGCTCACCGCAGCTGCTTTGCCGCCATGCAAGAGCAGCAGTTGAAAATGCAGGCTGGTTGAGCCTTTTAAACATCGTTTCTAGTAACTTAACTGATGCCTACACTTCAGGTGCTAATCTCTCTCATTCCCTTCACTATGAGAGGGACGAGGGAGTTGTACAAAAGGAAAACAATTGATTTTAAGGTAAGAGTAGTGGTAAGAGTGAAGAGAGAATGACAACAAAAACACCCTCTGTGCTTCGCTGCTACACAGGTCACCGCTTAGGCACGATAGAGGAAGAACTATAAAAACGTTTTAAATCAGTCAAGTCTGACAGTTCACTACAGCAAGGCTATAATCTATCTGTGCAACACAACTGCAGCCCAAGGGTTTGCATGAAGCAGTACTGAGCAGGGCTTCCTTCGGATCTCTACAGGATACCCTGTAAAAGCAGTGGTTTGAGTTTCAGAAGCATGAGAATGAGAAAAGAAATAATCTGAAATAATAATCTGAAATAATCAGACAAGCAAAGACCTTTCCTTTTTAGAGGTGGCTTAGAAACTTATACGCAAAAAAAAGCGTTTAAACTGTGAATGCTGATATGTGTCAGGTAACTGTGTGTGCATCTGTGTGATTATCAGAAACTAAAGGTTTGAATTCTTAGGAACGAGTCTATCTCTTTGGCTTGCAACCAGCAGCAAAGTCCAGTTGGAGATCAGTCACTAGTACTGTACTCCAAGGTCTTGTGGGCAATACTATATAACCTCTTCACTAATGATATGGATAATGGGATAGAGTGCACCATCAGAAAGTTTGCAAGCAATGCAAAACTGGGAGGAGCGGCTGATACACCGGATAGTTGCTCTACAGTTCAGAAGGACCTCAACATGCTGGAGAAAAGGGCTGACAGGAACATAATTAAGTTCAATAAGGGGAAACGTCCAAGTCCTGCATGTGGGGAGGAATAACCCCATGCACCATTACACACTGCGGTATGGGGGTGTGGTATGGGGGGGGGGGGGGTGGGGGAGGGTGTGGTGGTGCACCAGCACCAATCAGCTGGAAAGCAGCTCAACAGAGAATAACCTTAAGGTACTGAAAGACAACAAGCTGACCATGAGCCAGCAATGTGCCTTTATAGCCTGGGCCAACAGTATCCGGGCTGCATCAGGAAGAGCATTGCCAGCGGTTTGAGGGAGGCGGTTCTATCCTGCTCAGCACTGGTGAGGCCACTGCTGCGCTGTTGTGTCCAGATCTGGACTCCCAAATACTAGGAAGATGGATTTACCGGAGCAGGTCCAGAAAACAACTAGAAACACAATCAAGCCTGGAGCATATGACATGTGAGCAGAGGCCAAGAGAGATGATACTGTTCATCCTGGATAAAAGAAGGCTTAGGAGGTGGGGAATGGAGGGGTAAGGAGAGGAAATCTTGTCAATGTGTATAAAAATCCAATGGGAAGGAATAAAGAAGAGGAAGCCAGACTTTTCTCAGTACACAATAGCAGGTCAGGAGGAAATGGGCACAAATTAAAACATATGGAATTCTATTTGCATAGAAGTGTTTTCTTATTATTATTGTAAAAGGGTGGCCAAACACCAGAACAGGTTTCCAAAAGAGTCTGTGGAGTCTCCATCCTTGGAGATATTAAAAAAACCCAACTTCACACTGTCCTAGGGTAATCTTCTTTTGTCAACCCTGCTTAAGCAAGGAGGTTGGACTAGATGATCTCAGGAGATCACTTCCAATTTAAATGATTCTTGGATACTCATTAGCTGTGACTGGTACTGGTTGCTCCTATATTTTGATAACACCTTAACAAGAACAAAAACAAAAACCAAACAAACAAAAAAGTGACACCTCCCCCAGTAAGAAGCTGACTATGTCTTGTTCTTCTGCGTATAGATTTAGATTGGGAAAACTAGGGGGCTTGGGACCCTGAGAGAAGGTGAAGAAGGTCCTGACTGGAAGAAAGATCCAGGAAGTGAGAGAAGATCCTGGAGATCAAGGAATGGATGGCAACAAGTGACCAGGGCTGGTAGTTGTAAGCAGCTGCACAGCATAAACAAAAAAAATCTTTCTACCTGGTCCACCTGGACTTGCAGCCAGCTCGCTGATGAAAAGTGGAAGTCAAGACCTAGTGAACATAACCTGGGTAGGGAGGGGAATGAGTGAGTGTCTGGGATACCAAGTAGGGCAAAATCTCCAATCTCTTTGACTCTTAATCTCTGCATCCACAGCACTGGTTGTAGCATGCTGCACGGGTGAGGAGTGGCTCACAACTGCACATCTCAAGTCGCTATGACATGGCAAGCAACATCTGCCTGGGACCTAGGGAGGTCTGCGGTACCTCATGGTTATCTTTCCAACCTGATGCCTTTACTGAAGTAGCAAATGGAGTCCTAATGCCTCCACCCTACAGGTAAACACTTCTGAGGGTAACTCCCTGTGGAAGCACGGTACTTAATCACATCATGTTCTGCCTGCGGGTGAAGGTTTAACAGAGCTGGCGAGGCACAGGCAGACCACATACTGTTAGCTGTGAGTCTACCCTAGAGTCACTGTGCACAGAATGGGAAACAAAACATCTGCCATGTTCTCCTGTCATTTCCTACTGCCAATGGACAGTATACACTATGCAAACTTTCATTTACAGATTTTATTTCCATTTTGTCCTTACAAAAAACATCCCCTTATAAGTCTCTCTCTCCACCGCAATCCACTTTTTTCTGTCTTGTAATACCTCTTTTATTATATAGGCACACATTTGCTGCTCCACTAATTACATCTTGAATGCTCCATTGCCAGCTCCTCAATCATTTCCAGGTTTGTTTTTTTTTTTTTTTTTTTATATTTTCTCATTATTGTAAAATACTCTCCAAGTCGACCACAAAACTATTCCCTTGGAAACTGAACCCCTTTAAGCATCATGACGAAGACAGGTCCAGAAGTAAAGCCCAGCCAACTACAATTGGCAAGTTTGTGCAGCAGTCAGAAATAACAGAATTATATTTATCAATTAGCATATGACAACTTCAGAATGAAGCAAAAATATCATAGGAACACAGACAGCAGCAGGATCCCATTTCTGTTATCTACAGTCTCCTTTCTGTTCTCTTTTTTGTTCCTCTTAAGTACTTGTGCTTTGTTCTGTATTAGACTATTAGTTTTCTTTATCTAAGTACTTACGAAACACTTGGACATTCAGATTAGAATCTTTCTGTGCACATATAAAACAGTAGATGATAATGAAAACAAGAGTTAACAGTTCCAAAATTGTGGTGAACTCCAATCTGTGGCCCACTTTTACAATTTAAGATTAATGAATGCTATAAGAAATTAAGTAAATTTCATAATTATGATGGGTTGGGTTTTTTTTGGCAGACTGACAGATGTAAAATATTTTTTAAATGCTGATCCTTATTATTTTACTTATTGTAGAATTTTTCCTCCTGTAAAATGAATTATTAGTCTTTCGATGTAAAGACTGTTCTCAGAAAAAGCCACCTCAGGATGTGTACTTAAAAGTCTTACCAGCTAAGATACTCTAAGTGGTGCTTACATTTTAGGGACGTGAAGTAGCTCTTGCAAACTCAGCCCTGCTCGTTGAGTGGTTACTATGGCTACTTCAGGACCGATTTTAAACATGAGTCCAACCTTATGCTTGAGCTCATACTCATCTCATACAAGTTATTTGGACATAAGCCCAGACTGTGGTGAGGAACAAATCCTGTTTCCATGGTACCCTTTAGCACAAGTCCAGACGTGCATTTGTCTACAGTGAAGAGCAGTGGCACAGGAACAGTAGTACTTGCTCAGTCCATGTCTCCCATGCCATCTCCAAAAATTCCCTGTGCTTGATTGAGGTAGTAGAGACAAGCCCAGAAACAGTGTGCGACTGAGGTGGTAGGAACAAACTTGGCTTGTCTTCTGGCTAGAAGCATGTGCCATCAGGTCCTTCCAAAACTCCACAACACATATGCCACCAAAGCCTAGACTGCTGTGGGTGCAGGTCCCAGAGCAAGCCATACTTCCCCCATTCTTGTGCCTTAGCAAGTGGGCATAATGATTTCCCCAACAAGGAGCTGCTCAACAGCTGCCTAAAAAAGGCAGTTGTGGAGAAACTACCAAAGAAGGATTTCTGGAAGGTGTACGAGATAAAAGCATGAGAGAGTGAAGTATTAAAATATATTCAAATCCAAGGAAATAGATTTATGAAATTATACAGCACCAGTAATTATACTGACACTAGTGGCAATCAGGCATAATAGGAATTAGCTGGTGTAGGAGCAAGGAGAAAACTACGCCTGTGCTGGAGCACATCGAAAACGGTGAAATGAGGCTTCACAGGTCTAAAGACACAATTAAAAGCTCTGCTGTTGTTTCTTCCTATGAAAGGCTTACCAGCCTTCAACCTTCCCTTTGTTGCTAAAGGCATGCAGGACAGTTTTGGCACACTTGAAAATACACATGTATATGTGGAAAAAAAGAAATATCTATGTTTAATTTTCATTCTAGGGAGACAAAAACACCCCAACCACTAGCGATGTGGCCTGAGAGAAATAGTGTTGCTCATGACTGGAAGGCCTTCAGAAACAGGTGCAGTGTGACAATAAATATCCTATTTCCTCATTTCACAGCAAAGTTAAAAAGGTACATTTCCTGTTATTTTGAAAATATTGGGATTTCTTTTCTAAGCTTCAGCAACCATGAAAAGTATTTTGGTTTTTTTTCCCCATCCTGTCTCTGCCAACCTTAAGAGTTCAATTCACATGAGAGAAATCCAAAATTAAAAAAATAACACGTTAACTGAAATATCTCTGAATGGCACCCTGTAAAGCTACAGAGAGAAATTCATCTTAGCTGCTTCAGCAAAAACACATACCTTCCTGAACGATAATCCTTCTGTACTTTTGAAATGAAGAAATAGTGTGAAATAGGGACAATGGACATCGATTGTGATTGTATATGTCTGCTCAAGGAATGTAGGTATGGTGGCTGGTCACATAGCCATACAGCTTTGAGGAGAGGCCTACTCTTCTTCCTCTAATAAAGGGGCTATTTATAAAAAGGATGAGAAAAGGATGAGAGACCTTCCAATGTTATCTAGAGGGAGCGCTAAGTCTCCTTGCTGGAGAAGATCAGATGGTCACAAGGACATGAATCACCTACAAACCTGCAAGACCACCACATTCCAGGCAAAGGACTGATAAGCTAATTAACGTACGAAGCAAGAGTAAGCAGGGTTTAGGTAATGAATACGTAGAGGTGTTAATTGAATATTCATTTTTTTTTTGTATAAATGTGAGATGGTTCGTCACTTTGGGCACGCACGCTTGTGGTGAAGCGATCCCCCCCGTGCATCTGCGCACAATAAACATACCTACTTTATAACTTTCGAGTTATAGAGTTTAATTCCGTAAGTCACTTTGATTGTAGAGTGTTTTTTTCAGTGACTGTTTTCACCTCAACGAACTCTTAACACATGGCATACACATACCTAAACATTTAGTTCCTACTATGATCACATCTACATGTTTTTTGCAAGAAATCTTGCAGCATTATTAAACTGAAGAGTTAGTTTCCAGGTTAAGAATATGAAATACTCAGCCTGTAAAAGAGTCCCTGTGAAAGTTGTGAATGAGTTAGAGTTAAGCCATGCCAGTTTGCTCTATCACCTGCTTCTTCCTAGTAGCTAGCTGAAGGAATTTGGAAGAACTGGTCTGACAACATTAGGACAAAGCAGGAGTAAAAGAACCAGAGAAATCAATAGGAATTGCACCAACAACAATTAGTTTGCAATCCAAAGCCAGTAGTTCCTGCAAAATGTTTCAACACAGCTTCTAGCAACACATATACACACAAAAAAACCCATCCTTTTGATTCACAATAACAATCTAATCAACCATTTGTTAAAATAGTATGCTAAGCCTACAAAAAAAGTTTTCCTTACCTCGATTTGCCTTCATGATGTTAAAATACTTCCAGCTCCTGCCTGCCTGCGTCCCTCCACAATACTCTTTCTGCACATGCCCAGCCAGACCCACAGCTGGTGGAAATCAACACAGCTGCACTGAGGCAAATGAAGCCTTATTGATTTGCACCAGGTGAGGACCATTATGGCCAGTGGAGCAACACCAACAAATTCTGCTTAGAAGCCCTCTCCACAATCATGCTGTGACCACAAGCAAGAAATACATGCAAGCACACTTTTAGTCCTATCTTTGACTCAAAAAACCGCAGTTACTGAAGGCCAATCAGATAATAAAAGGGATGTTTTTGCAGTGTCTGATATGAAGTTTTCTGAAAAATCAGTTTTTGATACTTCATACCTTCTCAAAATTGAGGTTTTACTTCATTCTTTAGACCTTTCTAAAGACTGGTAAAATAACATTCTGTAGAGTGAAGCAGCATAAAATATTGCAAACACACACAAAAAGATCAACAAGCATAATTCCTGAATAAACTTTCCATCTAGGAGTACACAGAGGCTTTAAGTAGTATTTAATATTACTTAACACATTTTTAAACATCTCAACACAAACTGTAAATGCAGTCTAAAAATCTTTTAAAAACTCACAACTGAATGTTTTCCATAGAGAAGAGACTTGCTACTGCATGACAATCAATTTAAATGTCTTTTTCTTTTTTTTTTCTCCTTTCATTAAGTGGTAATTCAGCTTTTCATCTTTTCCGATTTTCTTTATTCGCTTTCAGGCAATTACTGTTGGGGGCTCTGATGTTAATGAGTTATACACAGCATATTTAGACATGAAACATGCTTTTAGAGTATGAAGTTAAGTTAATGGAAGCATCAACCTGAATAGATGCAAAAGCCAGACATCTTTGATATCAGTGCTTGACTGATTTTATAAGTCAGGTGTTCATATGAATAAGTAACCCTTACTTAGCTCAAGGAGCATTTTAACAAGAAATTTGCACTGATGAGCTATAAAGGCAGCCTTTTAAAAGACTCTGCTTTGCATTGTCCCTTATATTTTTGATCTTGTTTACTTTCACTCTGAAGTAATCTAAACCCTTAACATCATGGCACATCTATGTATTACCATAAAAGCTTTTGTACAGCTACTTATAAAATCTTTACAAATTAAGAAACATGTGAAACTACTGATGTGAAAAGCATGACTCTACTTCTGAAAATATTATACTTTACTTATAGAGGATTCTTTATTATCTTCTCTTAATTGTACAATGAAACACAGCTGATAAACATTGACCAAGTATTTTCCAGTGAGTTCAACAGTTTACATTTAAAGTTATCTCATTTTTATATACTCTTCTGTTCATTCTTTATTTAAATTTACTAAAGGCATTAGAAAATACTATTTCAATAATAAAAACCAAGTTATTTTAAGTAACATAACACTTAAAAGCTTGATGTATCTTACTAAACACATAAGCTGTCAGAGTTTTAGCCACATCAGAACTAAGTGAGCCACATTTTGCAATTTACCCCCTTGTTTTTGAGCTTCATTTTCTTTTCCTGATTAAGCCAAATCCCTAACCTGAAATGAAATTAGGATATTAGACTAAAGACTCAATGTCGACTGAAAATTGTTACTTTGTCCTCAGTGAATAACTATCACATGGAAGAGATACATAAGGATGCCCTTTGGGTGTACAGCCACAAGGACTGAATGCAAACAGGTTAAAAACCCCAAACTGCACTTGATTATAAAATCTTTGCCCTTACGATGAGCAGGAAGAATTCTCATCTTCACCAAAAATGCCTAGCAAGTTCTTCCTCCCCCCGTCAAGGTCCTTTGAGGAAACAGTATTGTCCTAAAGACTCACATGAGCATGTCTATATTCCAGAATTATTAACCAAGGTTAGAAAACATGTGGAAGAAGGAAGTAAACAGATGACATACTTATATTTGTTAACCACAAGGGTACATAAGTACCAGAACAATGTACCCATGGAAGTTGTAGACTTTCTACCCCTTGAGTTCTTTAATTCAAAATTATCTCTAAAAAGGAACTGAAACAGAAAAGAAAAAAAAAAAAAAAAAAACCAAACAAAAAACCCCAAAACAAAACCAACAACCCCACAAACACAAAAAAACCCCTCCCAACCCCCTGAAAAACTGTAGAAAAGAAGGGAGCAGAATAGCCACCTAGACATAAAGGCATGTTAATTCATGGTAGTTTATACCCTTTAATAGAAACACTTTCACCTGTTGAAGACTCCACTGTCTTTCCAGGCAATCAGCAGCACTATTTCACTAAGGGTGTGTTAGACAAGAATCACCTGATGAAATGATAGGGTCTGTGCTAATGTGCAGGTGGTTTGCATTAAGAAAATTTCTCTGATTTGCAGATCTGTTAATCTATGACAATGTGCGATATCAAGACAATCTTCTATGCAGCCATCAGGTGTCACTCTGTGTAATCAAACACAAGAAATGAAAATTAAATGTCTCCCAGCTTTCAGCTTAAAATTGCAGTTTTCAAAAAATATCATAAGGAATTTCCCTGATCCTAGCTCTTGTGAAATGAAAATAAAGGTTTCTGTATACCACCAAGAATGTTTGATTTCAGCATGACTTCTGGCAATGGTGGGTTACACAGCCAAGACTGGTTCATTGCCAGAGGCAGGGAAGGAAGTCTGACTTTCTAGATTATGGCTTTGCCTTCAAGCTTATTTATTCTATTTTAGCTTGTGTGATATAGCAAATCAGGTTTCAGAGCACTTCAAAGTAGAGCAGAAACACCACAGCCACAACGTAAAGTCCTAAAGTAGAATATGCTTTTTCTGATTATTCATGTTTGTTCAAAAAACTGTGGACGTAAGTCTGCCAGGCAGATTTAATCTCTAGATTAGGTATCACCAATCAACAGCGCTCCAGTGTTATTCTAAATGTGATTTTATTTGTTCCCCCACAATCAACGTTAACATCGATTTATGTACTCTAAGCAATTGGACCCTAACTTCAGCTAAGTGTATACTGTGCAGTAATTCCATGCTTCACAGACCCAGATCTGTGACCATGCAACTACAGCTGTAAAGTGTTCGTAGGAACTGGGTAAGGCAAAGTGGAAAACAATATTTGACCCATCCAAGCTCTATCTCATGAAACAAAGAGGGGTTCATCTGCAAGATGCAAGTTGAAAATACTTTGAACATCACTTTGATAACAATGTTAACTAGTTCATTGAGTTATAATGATCAGTTCCAAGGATTTTTTTTTTATTATTTTTTTTTCCCTGTTGATACATCAACCAATAAATTCTGTCCCAAAGCTTCAGATAGGCAGTGTTCATGCAGTGGTCCTGATAAAGGAAACTAGCACATCCAGCAGCCTAGCTGTTATGCATTTGTAACAGTTCAGGACAAAAAAGTATGGTTAGTAGCAGCCACTATCACCTCTCTACCTGGCAACAGCCCCATTACACTTCTGTCCTTCTAGTGTAACTTCAGATGATTAATGATCTGGAAGACTTTTCTTGGTAGAGAAGAAATGTCCAGAGAGTGTAAAATTTTCAGAGTGGAAGCACAGGGAAGTCTTAATTCATATATATCCTCTGATGCAGGAAGGTCTATGCAATTATCTGTTATGCAACCCTAAAATGGGAGAACAAAAGGGCAGCTGAGCATTACAAAGAGAGCTTGCTTCTCCATCTGCACTGCCTAGCAGCAGCACCTGATGTAGTCTCCAGAGCAGCAACATTGCCACAATTCACCACTACGAACCAGGGTGAGATGCTGGCACATCTGAGTCTAGTGGAGCTCTGACTCCAGCAAGGCCAGAATTCAGCCCAGGTTTGTGTTGCCTCAAGAGACATGAAAGTGTTCTCACAGATATGAAGTACAGACATTTTTCCACAAGCTGTAGTTTGTATTTTTATTTTGAAGGCAGAGTCTTATGGAAACCTATTGGATGCTCATGCATTATTAATTTTCTTCAGCTATAAAAATATAAAATGCAATGTACAATAACATGTTGTTTATTGCTTATGCCTGTGTGATGCTCAGAAACTCGGATCTCCTGCCAGACACTTACAAGCAGAACTGTTCCACTTCATGCTGATGACACTGCTCCATCAAACAGCACTAATCAAATTGCCCAGGGCCTTCCAAACAAACTGTTAAAATGCATCATCAAAAAAATAGTCAAATGGTACTGCCCATCTTAGTCTTATACTGACAATGTGGATTGGAAAATCTCCAAATATATTATAAAAATATAATAGGTTTTGCAGATTTGCTTCTGAAATTCTAGCCATGTTACATCACTGTCCTTAAATGAATGGCAGCTGATAGCTATCACAATATTTAGAGGTTTATAAAGAGAAATGTTCCACTTTAAAGGTAGCAATGTGTTAGCATCAGATTTTAACATGCTTAATGACAAAGATTCCTGCTTATCTAGAAAAGTTGCTGATACCGGTCTGCTGGTTACTCTAAACATTTCACAGCAATTAAAAAAATGACTTCATTCCAAAGAACAAACACATTCTGGTTTTCTCAGTTCCGTACCACAGAAATATTAGGGTTTGTGCTAACAGAAGATCACTTTTGTACTGTTAAGCTTGGGGGTTGTTTGGTTTTCTTTCAAGCAAGCATTTCAGTCAATACCACTGATGTAGAGAAGTAAAATGCCTGAAAAAAGGCAAGTGGGTTCTTTTAGTTGATCATCTCCTTCTTGGTAGTTGTCAGTCTTACCTGTGTCTTCTGTTTTGCCTCACAGCTTCAGCAGTGTTTTCAAGATAAAGAGGGAGCAGCTGGTAGGATGATGCCATCAGAGGCAGGCAGCTCTCAGACTGGAGAAAGGCTCTGGCATCACAAACTGTCCTCCAGAAAACTGGGGAATCTTCAAACACATGGGAGGTGTCATATGTGTCATCTTCTCAAGGATCACTAATCTCAAATAACAGGAGAAGATTAAGAGCCTTTCTGTAATATGGATTTCCCGTCTAAAACGAGTGGCAAGGTTTTGTGAGGATGATATTCTTATTTCATACAATGTGTATATCCAGTTGTTAGCAAATCCGCTGAGTTATACTGTTGGCCAAGTCTACATTAGCAAATAGTGTTGTATATTATGAACAGATCTGTGGAACAGAACAGTTGATGTTAAACATCTGACATCAACTCTACCTGTGTGTCCTGTGCCTGAACACCTGTTGAGGGTGCATGAGGTATGCATTAGGGAGCACAGCTTCCGTTTAGTTCCATCTGAAAGGATGAACCACTCCAAAATGCAAACAAAAGCATGGCAAGTAGGGGTTATTGGATGGTTCATTGTGAAAGCATGGTCCCGATTGGAACAAAAATGCTGGTGTAGTTGTACCTTTTGAAAGCCTCTTCATGCTTTACCCTCCCAAACTGTATAAGCAGTCATGTGCCAAACTATAAAATATGTCTCAAAAAGTGAAGCATATTCTATCTTTCAGATTCACCCCCTGAAGGTTGTTATCATACACATTGCCAGAGAGGACTTCCAAATCTGAACTTACTTGGCCCTAGCTAACACTCAGTTCAGAGTCTTGTTTGAATGTGGTCAGTAAAACAGATAAACATACCAATATTTAGATGGTAGAGGTGTGTTATATGCTGTAAAATAGTTGCAGGTGCATCCGTATTTTTCACCATTTTATTTTTCACCTATTTTCCTAGATGAAGTTGATGAATGCAATATAAGAAGCAGGAACAGAGAGGTCTAGGTAGCTCCTGACGTACTGTAGGCAGATGTTGCTCACACTTTTGCAGGTAGCTTTGCCAATGCACCTTAATCCCTGTTTCCAGAACTTCAGTTCTTCTAGGATTAGACATCTCTGAGCATTGTTTAATCTACTGTGTTATCATGGTGTGGATACATGAGGAGCGTCGGGAATCGTGTCCTGGTAGCAGATAGCAATATATGGATCATCAATTTTAACACATGCAAATTAGTCTTTTTAAATTTTATTTTTGTTTTAGGCATGCAGGAAATAGATGCAATAATAAAAAAGCCGTGGGTAGCAGAATGATAGACCATTGATAGTCATTTGCCTTCTGAGTCATGAAATATTACACCTGGGCTGAGGTCTAATTTGGAAACATCCCTCTTTAGTAGCTCAGGTGTTTTTATGAAGCACACATAATAATTATCTTTGCTATGCTTACTGACAGTTTTTTAAAAAATAAACTATACCTTTAGACATCCTTTTTTGGGTTTTTTTTGGTTTTTTTTTTTTTTTTAAATGAGAACATCAAGCTCAGTATACTAAGTGATTAAACAGAAGACTGGACTTTTCCTTCAGTACCAATATATCAACAGTTCAACAGAATCCTTGAGAAGTAGGGAATAATAAAATTAATTAATTAATTGCAATATATTTTAAAACATGGCCCATTTTGAATTGGCTCACCGGGTTTCTCCTGGATTTGTTTTGAGTATATCTACAACGGTCACATATTTTCTACGTACAGGCTGCTACAACCAGACTCCAACAGAATACAATGGGGTTCCACAAGTTTTAAGTGTCCAGCAAGACAGGGCTAGCATTACTGTCTGCAAATATTCTTTCTTTATCTGTCTTTAAATATGAAATGTGAAAGCAAATAAGAAATACAATCTGCTTTCCCATCGTGGCAAAGACAATAATCTGCTGTTTGAAGGAAACTTGACCAAAAGGTTTGAAAAATGAAACTTTTTCCTCATCTCACTTGATAGACATGGGCAAAGGCTAAGTAAGAGTGTCCCACAATACTATTACATGAAGCCATTCATACATGAATATTACACCCACATACATATATTGTCATATAGACTAGGTACAAAGATCTGTCACTGGACTTACACATACTTCTGGATAGCTACAATTCAGCAATACTGTAGAATTAAACACTGTTCCAAAGGTAAATATATATGGTGCAATTATATTTCCATTGTGTTTATCATTTTTCCTCATTCTTCAATCTTGCTTCAAGAGAAATGACAGCTATTCTCTTCAGCAACTGTAGCAGTATAGAATGTGATTTAGCCGATATTTTAAAAGCCAAATCATCAGCAAAAAATGCATGAAGAAAGTCCAAAACACTCTCAAATTTTTTGCTATCTGTACATGCTATTTAGTAAATACTTACATAGAGATGTGTATGTATAACGGGACAAATTTGTAACCAATTAGGAAGCAGAAGAAAAGTTGAATTTGTGATTGATATCATGCTAGTAAATAATTACATATCCAGTTTAATAGCATAAGTAACAATATGTAACAGGCATTATTTCAGAACAGCCAAACAAAAATAATCCAAAAAAGCCCCCTGTATTCACAGTGACAATTCTCTTATGACAGTATCACAGGGAAAGGTTGTAATTAATGCAAAAATAAGGCGGACAATCTATTAACATAATCTGAATAAAATCCTTCCACAGTTAAATGCAGACACTAAGTGCTAGTATAATACTTTATTAATTAACAAAGTATTTATCCACTGGGAAATGAGGATAAAAGACTGTACACTTTGTCAGACTGCAGAAAAACGTGTTAGCTCTTCATAAGAAATGCATAAAACTCAAACAAAAGAATGATTATCTCTTTAAACCAATTACATTTAATCTCAGAAGAAAGAATGAATAAATCTGTTCCTTCATTTTACTGTGATACACCACCAAAATTACAGAGATCACAGTCCTCTATAGATTTCAAGGCTAGTATGAAGCTATTCTCTTGTACTGTTAAAAGTATTAATATACCACATGGAATTTTAAGTTACAGGATTTTTTAAGAGAAGGAATAGTGTTGTAAATGCGTTACTTTTAATGGAGCTGTTTTTTAGGCAGAGGAAAGACATGGTGCTTTCTACACAGCCTTTGTCACACAGCACAGCCATCCTGGCCAGCCATCTCTGTACAGGATATCCTTACTGTAATTACACTGTCACAACGGCTTACACTTGCCATGTACTCTGGAAATCTTGCTTTTCCTTCACTTAAACTTTGCAAATGCTGCATTTTTAAAAGAATCATATTTTAACTAATTGTAAATAATTTTTTTACCCATATTCTGTAAAAAGAACACCCAGGCCTTCCAAATTACAAAGGATTTACAAATTAAAACAAACACAATTGAACAACCTACTCAAAAAGTCTTAAGAGAAAACATTTTACAGAAAACAGGGGAGATTATGATAGTAAGGGTAGAAGTGTGTTGCTCAATGGGAGACTATGGTCATTAAAATCTGTTGAGTATATGAGCTAAGCTGTTTTCAAATTACTGGTGAATGATTAACAATTTTCTAACATGGCTTATTTCCAATGTAACTGATTTTCAAAAGTGAAATGTTTTAAGTCCTGTAAGAGATCATTCAATCATTACATTTTCTGCTGCTGATTCTGAACCTGATCATCAAGACTCTTCCTAGTGACTTTAAAAAATCCCATATCAATTTCCATCCTATAATCCAAGTAAGAATGCTGGAGCCTTGCAAATAAAGAATTCTTTGAAAAGCTGAAAGCCACTTGCTATACAGCCCTGCATAAGGTCCTGCATTGTCCCAGAAATAAGGAAAGGAGTAGAATGAAGTTTGTTCCCGTGGAGATAGCCACTGCATCATTTCAATCTACCTAAAGCCTTTTATTCATATTATCTTATCTTACATTTACATCTATGACATTCTTTTAGTAAGAAATGCATCACCGTTACCACTCAAATATCCTTTGAAAAAGAAAAAACAACCCCACATATATATTTTTAAACTGATCCAAAAGCTTCTAGTCTGGTGTAAAAACTGACAAATGTTTATTTGGAGAAGACATTAATATTTTCTGTTAGGAGTTCTAGTTTTGATCCTTCACTCTTCCAGACCATTTGTGGACACATGTTTCAGCTGGACTGCATCTCTCTTAATGTGATGAAACATCACAGTATTGCATTCTAAAATGCAAAATCTGCTCACAGCATAAATACTTCAGGGGAAAACTTCATCATCAATTTATGAACTTTAAAGTGTAAAAATAGTCTTGGTGTGGAGATCATTCTATCTTGAATGTGTACTGTGAGAAATCTTATTCCTTCCTCCAAGGCAGTTCTTTCTACCTGGTGGGGCACTTTGAATACCACTTACTGTGACAAGATGCAAATCATTCATAATAAATAAGAGATTAATAATTTATTTACTATTCATGAGGAGGTATTGACTTCATATTATTATCATTTCCCCTCTATGGGATAAAATTATAGAAACAAAAGTATGAAAATAAAAGACATTCAGATAGAAAAGATAAAACTTTCATTCCAATGAATAAATGCTGATTTTTCCATTAACATTCCAGTAAACTAATCAAAACTTATTTTTACAAGGGCTTATTGAAAAACTAACATATAATGCAGTGAATAACTGAAGTAACCTCAAATTTCTCAAACTGAATGAAATTCTAGGAAATTCAAGCTTGTCTGAATTTTTTTCTCAGGTATTCATAAAAGATGCGTGTATTGGAAATGATCAGTCTAGTAGATAATCTGACTTTTTCTGCTTTTTGTTAATCTCTTTTTATTACTATTGTTCCGTTTCACAGAATGAAAAACACTAACTTCCTCAAAGTTGCAGAATATCTGTTGCTCAGCACCTGAGGTAGAAGTCAAAAGGTCCTAACTGGCCTCTGTACTCCACATGAAAATCTTTCTGTAGCAGCATCAATAAATTGCAAGAGACTCTTGGAAGTTCAGAGCCTCATGTAAGTGATGCGAAGGGTGACTTCCTTTGCCTAAAGCCTTAATACAGAATGGAAACCTCTGCCTATCAATACCTGATTTGTGTCGTGCACAGTCACAGGCACATGCTACTTCCTTTCTCCTAATGTCTTTGCATTTTCAATATCCTTCTGATGCACCCTTGTTACATACATAACGTCATTACAGGTGCAAAATTGCAATTTCAATATAGAATGCTGTTGCACATGTGCCTCAAAAACACTGAAGGCCAAAACTCTATGCTGCTAACACAGATTGTGGGTCAACAACATTTTTCTTTGCTTGCTAATGCTTTATTGTGTCTTAGTATACATTGAAATAATAATGGTAATTTATGCAGATATTTTGTATGCATAGCAAATAATGAGAAACACCTGCAGAAATTTCCCTCCTTCTCTGAGTTCAGCAACTAATTATATTTTTAAATAATGGCTACCATTGAACACAATTATCCAAATCACTTTAAGTAATGGAATCTTTTAAAGGTGTTTTTGAAATTTTTCACACAGTTTTTAAACAGTCTTTATATACCGGATAGGAGACAAAGAACATGGTAAGCAGCTTAGTAACCCAAAAATGTTTTGGCAGCTATAAATCAGACTGTGCTTTTTTTTCAGTCTTCTGCAGCTAATACTTTGCTGATTTAAAAAAAGGCCAGGATTTCCCCAATATCTTCCCTTCCTGACTAATGTTCATGGGTGTCATATATTAAAAACAAACTACAAGAAAAAGTAAAATACTGAGCCACTCCAGTCAAAGTCACTGACTCAGCAAATCTCACCTTTCCAAAGGAGAGATTTGAAAGCAGAAGTGGGGACGGAAAATAGCAATCTTATGAATAAGGAATGAGAGTCTAATTTAAAGAGAAGAGTAGACCAAAGGTCTCTGAAGACTAGAGTAACATCCATTCACCGGAGAGATATTCATATCTTTGTACCTTGCATGTTGAACATTCTTTCCAACCCCCTAACTAAATGGGACAGAAGTGTTGTTTCTCGCTATACTATCCTTTGCAAGTGAGTAAGTGAAAAAATGTAAAGGAAAATCACATGACAACTACACTAATCGGCTCAGCTCCTGGATTTCATTCTCTATATCTGCTTGTAAACTAGAGAAATTGGTTAGTTTTAATTTGGCGCCTCTTTCTCCTGTTTTTACTTCCAAGCTTACAAGAATGATATAACAAAGAACAAAGCAGTTTTAAATACACCTGAAAACAAAAGACCACCCCCACCTCCAAAACAATAAATGAAAACAAAGGATTAGCCAAAATCTCCGTAGAATTTTCTGCCTCATATTCAGATGTCTAGCCAGAAATTTCCTGAATTTCTCAGCTCCTGGATAAGCATGTAACTGTAACTGCCATATTATTCACACCAGACCCAGCACCAGGCATCTCAGCAGTGAGTTAATACTGAGTTTTGCAACCTCAAAGATGACAGATCAAGATTAACTCAAAGCCAGAATGTCCTGCTAGGAAAAAATATACAGGTAAAGGCAGAAGTGGTCCTAACGGGATGGGGAGAAACCCGTGTAGTCAAAGCTGCAGCTTGCCTGTTGCTATGGGGTAGAGGTGATTACTGTAGAAAAGTCCACCCTACAGACACCATCTCTTGCAGGTCCTAATCTAATTTGAAGTACCAGCACAAAGGCAGCTCAGTTTTCTAGGGTGCTGCTGCTGCTGCTGTTGGGGCTCTGTGACCTAGGTCTGCTTTGCTTTGGGGCTTAGTAGCCAAAACCTTAGTATCCCTGTCTGTGTAGCTCACACTTTGTTGGACTAGTTTTGTGACTCCAGAGGTGATGGATTTATGTTTTATGTTGCAAATACAGCTTACCCTTGGACAACTTTGTAATATACATTAGATATCTCATGAAACACCCAAATTTATGGCATTTAACATAAAAAAGTTGAACACAGCAGCGTCCTAAATTTGAAACATATCAGGCAACTTCTGAATTTTAAAACTCACTGAGGTCTCTCCAGCTCGGTCACTAGAGCAAGATCATGCCTACATAAGGCATGGCTGCCTCAGGTTTGCAATTCACCTTTTTCATCTTCTGTTGCTAGTGGAAAAAGACATGATGCTCCTGGAGGTGGACAGGGATGACAAAAATTACCATTACAGCCTCAAAGAAGCCTATTTAACTCTAGTGTTACAGTTGCATAATACAGTGAAACAGGACAATTAGAGTCAAAAAGGAGGGAAAATAGGATTCAGTTATACTATAATACTCCTTTCTGATATGAGTAGTTACCCTAACTCATTTCCCTGAAGCTAGACATCCACGTCATATAAACATGGGAACTAATTCTTATAGTCCATCTTCTGAACAGAAGGTGAGAATTAACTTTTAATTTTTGAGTTAATCAGAACCAGGATGAAGCAATTTGGAGCAGCATTGACGCACCTTCCTTCATGCTTTATAGACAAACAGTAGAAATTATTCTTCAGCCTTTGAATCAGTGTCTTGTACCTGCACATAACTTCATGGTGTGGCTTGCAGAATCATGGCTTTTGGACTATTATTTTCTTATTTTGTACATGCAATATAATTTTACAAGCATTATGTGGATTCAGTAATGAAATTATATTAAAAATGTCAAAAACATGAGAGTAACTGATGTTAAAATTATATCCATTACTTCAATTTTGAAATTTACATTAAAAATCACACCTTGTTCTTTTGTGGCGCATATTTCTTACATTTTGGAAAATCAGTGAAATTTTCCACAATATGCCACAGTGGAATCCTCCCTTGCAAACAGTGTTAAATTCATTTTAATAGCTGCATTGGATCTTTAGCAGTTTAAACTTTTTTTTGACAAATGTGGAAGATTTCATTTCTTGGATTTTAATAATCTTTAAAAGTCTGATCATTGTGCTGGAGACTGAAAGAACACTTAGCACACGGTCTTGTCTGTAACAGTCGTCAGTAGCAGAAGCCCAGGAAAACTGCAGGGGTAGGGCAAGCACCCAACTACTTCACAGGATGCTCCTTCAACTTCCAGGAATCTGTGTCTGAAGATCTGTTTTCTATTTCTTAATCCCTAAGCAGATTGTATTTTTCTTTATGTAGTAGCCTAAACATTTCATTAGCATTTCCATAGTCTTTCATCTGCAGAATGGAAGGTTTTAAGATGCCAGAATATACTAAAATCATTAGATAAAATTTTTCTTTTCACACCTAATTGTAAAAATTTCATTATGTTTTTTTGCAATTCTGAAATCAAGACTGATTTTTGTTGACATGTGTGCAAGACTATCTGGTACCATGATAAATTTGGAATGCTAGGGACAGCATATCCTAGTTGTTATAATGTAGGTCAAATTCTGAAAATTATATCCAGGAAAAATGCCACTTCTTATCTGTCCTCGGGTTTTATATATGCATTTGCTAACTGGTTGATTGAACTAGACTTTCTAAAAGAGAGATAATGCAAGGCTTTTGAAACTCATCTCTGCAAGAGTGCAGTTACAACCTAGTCTTGATTTCCAAAACAAATCAGGAGAATGTTAACATTCAGAGCCCAAATAAATTTGTAGAAGATTAAAAGGAATTTAGTTAGGACACGTAGATAGAGAAAATATACCGATATGTTCACTTCTGCTTTGTATAGTGTCCTGTGTGGTACTGTACTGACTGAGAAGGCAAAAAGCAATGTTTTACAGAGGTAGTCAAAATGAGAACTAAATAACACCACTTTAAGAGATAAAAGTAGATAAGCTTTTCCTGAAATGTAGCAGTGGGCATTCAAGAGAGAAGGAATGTGCTGTGGGAATAGAATTCCCACACCCAGTGCAGAGTAAAGGAATTACTTTCCACTTCTAAATCCAAAGAGGGGAGCCAGGCTTTTCTGTCTTGCAGGATCAAATACAATCTCGAGATGTCAAAAGCTGATGTTAAGTATAACTACAAAATACAGGATCCATCATAATCTCATTTGACCAAGTTACTTATGTTAACCTGTGTTAACCTGTACTTCAGTGAAATGAAATGCTAGGTTTTTCAGTTAGGATGAGCACTGAACGAAATATTTCAAACAACACAAAAGATTATTATAAACTTCCTGATAAGTATCTGTTCTCACAGTTTAAATACCTTTAAGGAAAAGAGAAAAGAAAAAGTGAATCTCCTTGCAAATTGTTGTAGAAAAGACCTTGCATTCCCAGCTGCGTTTGCAATGGATTTTGATAACTCTGAGTTTTGCAGGAACCATTGCTTCTCCTTTCCGTAAGCAAATATCTTGTGGTTGGTACATGGAAGAAGTAAAATGTATTTTTCTAAAAAATGCTGTGACTCTCCAGACGCGTTTCCTGAACTGCGGTAGCCTACAATGTCCATGAGAGGGAACTATTGTTTAACAGTTGAAGAGTCATAGCCCCGCTTCATTCAGTGCAATTTCCCTCTGCTTATCTGAACCCTGCCAAATGGGATGTGCAGAAAGTAAAAGGACAATCTCGATCTTCATGAGAACGCTATTTTTGAAAGCTAAACTGTTTTAACTTTTAACAAGAAGGGTAGTAAAGATGGTGCTACTAATGGGATTTGGTGTGCTGTGCAGGTGGAACCAAGTAACAGGCACCCGATACCGAACAAGAGACATGATAGCAATAGACACCATAGCAAGAACACATTTGCTGCGTTCAGTGCTTCCTAAGGAAAAAGAAAAGTTTTCCCAGGGCTATATTAATTTTAAAACATGTCACTGCAAAATAAATAAATAAAAATAATATCTCAGTATTCATCAGATCAGATTTCTGCTTGACAAGTAAAAATAATGATCCATAACTGGTACAATGTAAACAGATGCTGTGAAGTGTTCTTTTTTACAATCTCCCAGACCACTGCAACTGGCAAAATCCACACTATTGTGGCAGAAAACACATAAAGTGGACTCTTGGAAATTACACATTTCCCACTGGATTCTGCTCAGCTCCTACAGTGCCAGAACTACAAAGCAAGTTGGAAAAAATATATGCTTCTTTAGGACTGGGGTTTTTTTTAAGCAAAGAGGAAGATGAATATATTCATTCATCTTGACAGTCTCCTGATTTATTAAAGCGTTGACATCCATTCCTTTTGTACAATTTGGGAAATGATCAGTAGAATTATCCTTCATGCAGGCGATCTCAGATTGACCATGGCAGAAGGTACAAAAGGCGTAATACCAGGTTAGGATTTGGGATGAATTGACAGCATAGAGAGACTTCAGTTTTACAGACTAGATCAGAAAGCGGTAAGTAGGTTGATAATGTGGATGAAATTCATGGAAGCAAAGTCTTTCTGTGAAATTTGTTAATTGTTAATAATTTTCATTAAATGAGCCATACAGAGACATATCAAATATGTTTTTTTTACTAACATCAATAGGGAAATTTATAGGCAAAAAAGAGGAAAGTCAGTTATAAACTCCTTTCTTTCCTGCCTGCCTAACTTTATATGTGCGAGTATTCCAGCTGAATATAACGGGGGTAACTTGTATTATCTTGCTTCTAAAGTTAAGCTTTACAGGTTCAAGAGTTTTTGTGCATTTATGCAGCTATTTTTCTGGTATATAAAATGACTCTGAAATAAACACAATACCTCCAGAATTATTTAAATATATGTTGATTTAAAATTCCACACATTTCCTGGCCTTAATTTTGCCCTTTGTCTGAAACTAATAGTCATCAAAATTGCAGTTGCTTAACCGCTGTCTTTAAACAAGAAAACATTCCGCATTTGATTAACAGAGAAACCTCCTCATCAAGATTTTTTCTTTTAATATTCTATTTTTTATTCCTTCATTTAAAAAATGCAACTAAATAAGATGTCTTATAAGTAAAAAACTATCACAATTAAGCCCATTCTCAAATTAATTAAATAGCACTGTCCTCCAAACATTTTGTTCAAAAATGTAAAGTCCCTCAACTTAAAATGCTGTGAATTAACATTTATTTTTTGTATTAAAAAGGCTCGGCTTCTCTCTGTGCTTCAAAACTGACATATTGTGCAATAAACAGCAATCAGCCTAAAGATGCTATATTAAACAAACCAAGTTTTGTTTTGCTAAACTAAGCAAAATTAGTTGAATGCCCTAAGTAATAGTTGCTGGTATTTTTTTGTAAATTATTTCTCCACTTGTTTTTGTGTCTATGCATAAATTAAAAATCTGCTGAAATTTATTATTCATCTGAGATGTAATTAATATGCAAAAATATGCAAATTAAGATGCAATTAGGCTTCAATTCTCTAGTGGAATTTTCCATTATAATTTAATACAAAGTAATAGAGTAATTGGTGTCACGTGTAATTACGGTTACTCACGTGTACTTGCAGACGTGAAAATGGTGTGGTATATGTTAGTTATCCTATGCAAATGTACCATACAGGCTCTTAACTCTTGGGAACTAGGTAAACAAAGATTGTCTTAAAAAAGAAGTGAGCAATAGTGACCCCTCTTTCTTGTCATGTACTGTCATTTTCAAGAACATGAATAATCGTAATTAATTTTTGCTGTGTTTATTCTTTAGAATTTATAAATAGGTAGCATGATACAACACTAGGCTTTCTGTTTTCAATGTCTTCTTTAGGAAATTGTCTTTGGAAAACCAAAAAATAATTATCAAAATGACAAAGATTTGGAGGATTGGCGGTACATATAACATCAATTTGTCAATTTTTTAAGACAAAATTTTTAAGACAATATTTCCTGTCTTAATATGATAGACAATGAGTTTCAATTGTTTTATAATTTACTACTTCTTACTATATACACTTTGCACTAACACCTATAATGCAAAATCAGATTCATATGGTTTGGCTGGAGGTAGAAGCTACAAAAAGTTGTGGACGTGGGTGCATGTACTGGGCGAGCAAATCACACTGAACTCAAGTTTTCTAAAGTGTTAACATCTGCAAGATCAGCCCCCGAGTTCATATGAACTCGTATTTCTTAATTCATAAACTTCACATTTCAGAATCTGCCAGATAGCTACATATCCAGCTGTATCAAAGGGACAGATTACCATACACTCGAATTCACAAAAATGACGAAGAAATAAGGGGGGTAGGGGGTGGGGGGTGGGGGTGGGCACGGACACAAAACAAAAAACTCCAGAACAATGCTTTTCAAATCTTATGGTAACAAAAGAAGAAAACTGAACGAATACAACATGAATTTATTCTTAGCTCTGACATGTAACTTCATCATGCTCACACATTCCCATACAACTCCCATTTTGCAACACCCTAACAGCAACACACAGAAGTCAGTAGCATGTGTGCAAAAGAAAAAGAATTACCCTTTCCAGAGTTGGGGTGGTGGGGTTGGTTTTTTTTGAGTGCTAAGGCATTTTGTACAACCATGTTTTTGTTTTTATGCTATTATATTCTCAAAACCTTTTCTTTCCCCCCACAGGTTGGAACTTTTCTGTTGTTCATGTTATAAGTTTAATGCAGATGGATCAATAGGTAGGTAGGTGGGGTGAGGAGAGGGAAATTGGAATGATTTAATATAATGAGTATAGAGCTTCTGTGTGCCAAACTGGTCTCCTTCTCTTTCTTTTCATTTGCTTCCACTGCCTCTGGCTAATTATTTAAAGGAAAAGGCATCTATGTGAGAAAATAAAATCTACCATTAGTCTCTTGTGCTGCACCCTTTCCTAGCCCCACCCATTCATCCATATGTAGCTTTTCCATTCACTCCCATAATACCACCAATTACTATGCAGTCAGGACCATTCATATTCATATTCACATCTCACTGTGGACATTTAAGCTACACTCTGAGCAACACTCATACCTTAAACTACACCTATTATACAGCTGTTGTACAATTACTGTAAATGAAGTATACAATATGGGGCTCAGCTTGTATAATAATTTGTAATCAGTGATAGGGGAAGAGGGCTTTGTGTACTTCTGCCCAGCATACCTTTTAGTCTCCTTCTTTCCATCATTCTTCTCTCCCTTCCTTCCCTTGGGCTTGGTTCAATAAAGGCTTATTCTGAGAGACACAATAAAGAGATTCTCATCTGGGGTAAAATAACTTAGCCCTTCTGCAACTACACCAGTTTATGCCAGCTGAGACAGTCAGCCTGTCTGTCTCAGCACATAGCGCTGATCTCTTTTGTATCATTCTTTACTGAAATGGACTTACATTTGATTTACACCAGAGATTAGAACAAAATATGTAACCTACGTGTGATAAGATGATCAGAAGAAAGGTCAAACAGAATCACTACAGGGAGCACTACTAACTAAATTAATGGCCTTTTGTTTGGCTAGTTTTAACTGTTTATGGAGTATTAGCTGCTCCCACAGGCAAAAGATTATACAATTGATGGATCAATGCTCTGATACAGTGGCACATCTCAGGCTGATAAAAAAGGAGAGGAAAGTCAGCAGAATATGACATATGTGGGTCAGCTATCCCATTGGTGAGCTAAAGTTTTCACGAGCTTTTCTTTGCAATATTTCCATAATTTTAATGTTGTCACTTGAAGTTAGGATGGATTTATCACTTACAAGAGCAAAGCCGTGTGCACAATGTACTGAAACAGTTTCCCACTGCTACTCAAGTCTATAGTCAACATGACCTGTATTTTGCAGAAAACATAAACCAGGGATTGTTATGAATAGTTTAACCTAATTTATTCAGATTGTTTCCTGTGTCTGTTTATAAATATACTATCATAAAACAAGTTGGATAGTTGTGGAGTCTTGACTAGTTCTGGAAATGTTCCTCAATAACATGGAAAACCATTTCAGTAACAGTAGATATTTTAAAACCATAGAAACAATTTAAGACTTCCTACTTTATTGTCTTATGTACAATGTAACCCTCAGACTCCATCCAATATTTTCAAAAATGCCATATTCTTTATGCATGCTCCTTCCTCTACACTTACCATTACATTGTTGTGTCCTCCTATGTTTTCTCTGACCTACAAGTCTTACGTATATGGGTAACTTAATGTTGTGACTGTCTTCACAAGACTGTGAATTGCTGCATGGGGATGAGTCACATATATTCTCCTTAGTAACTTTTGCAACAACATAGCCTTAAGACAGGTAGTCTGTCTTGAAGTGTTGTAAATGTTTTGCCATCTAGCATGCTGTGCTGTTAAATAGAACAGCAATGCTAACAAAATTTTAATAACATTTTAATAGACATTACTGCTCCAATTAGAGCAGGCTTTCTTTCTTTTTCGCTTAAAACAGAAGGTCACAGTCAATATTTCTAGTGCCATTCCATTGGGTAACCTTTAACTCGGTTCTTGTTACGGGTTTTCAGCTGAATAATTGTTGCTTTCCATGCTACTGCTTCTCTCATAAGAGATTCACTGATGGATACTGTAGGTCTTTTCTCCCTCCTGTGTGCCATGTTACAGGGAAGAAGCTTCATCACTGCCCCTTCATCAGCATTTTATTTATGCACAACTTTGCCTCCCCTGCCCTCCTTTCTCTTTTAAGACTCCTGCTGTTCTGTGTCCTAGGAGGGAACAACTTTTCCATCAGAGACTAACAAAAAAAATCAGGTTTTCCATTTGTTCCTGTCAGTCAAGATATTTATTCTATTTCCTTAGGAAGCTGGTTTCTACCACAAGATAAAGGACCAAACAGAGATTATTTGCTTGTTGCTACTGTGGTACTTCTTCATTGATACACTTGCACATGGTGAATGGCATTCTTACATTCATGCAGCAATACCAAACAGTTCATGCATTTCTTACAAACTTGCATGTTTCTGCAGTGAGTTAGGTTAGTTCAAACAGTTGTCAGCAAGACAAAGTGTTGTCACTTACAGGAAACAAGTACATATACCATTCAAGCTGTTTATGCTTCAGAGTTGTTGTGTTTGCCAGGTATATCAAAAGATGTAGTATGAAAAGAGAAAAAAACATCATTCTTAGATGACCTTGTAGAAGGCAGGTGTTCCAGACATACTATGTACCACCACATCTGCTGCAGTTCAGCTACCTCAGATAATTATAACCTCAAATGCAGCTAGACATCAAACTATCTCCTCTACGACTGTAGTAAGGTATCCCTAGTCCATGTTCAAGATGCACTTATAAGGAAGCTTTGCTGATTTTGTAGATTAAGAAAAGGCTTCAGACTAAGAAAATCACTGCTGGTTAAGATAACTCCTTCCACAAGTACCAAGCGAAACATTAACATATAATTTATATTAAGAGCTTTTGATGAGCTTCCAAAGACCTACAGTTAATCAGTAAAATAAATGTTCTTAACTGGAGAGATGCTTTGGACCCTTGTTCTCATCAAGCGACTTACTCCAGACTGATCCTCTGTCTCTCTGTGTAGGTGCAGGGAAGGAACTGTTTTTAGGTGTTTGATCATGGAAAGAAATGTGGACTGCCTCATGGTGCTTAGAAAAGTCATAGTCTGATGAGCAGTGGTCTTGGTAGCAGCACTGTTTTAAACAGCCTGACTCTTCCCTCTCGTCCTTCTGGTCCCTGTCTTAATGTTCCCACGCCATTTCTACCCTTCAGCTGTGCACCCATTAGCAAGGGAATGTGAGGAACTGACAAAGATTAAAAATAACCTGTTAAAAACAATTTGTTTTAACCTGACTGTGTTAGTCATACTGTTGCTAAAAACAATGTCTCAAATTACATTCCTGCATCCCCAGGCTCTGCCCCTTTATACTGTGTCATCTAAAGAAACCTAGATAGTAGATTTAATTTGCAGTCATTTCCATGGAATCCAGAAGATGATCCAGATCACAGTTGCCTCTTTCCTCCTTCCTCAACAGCACTACATCTTGCTGTTCTGCACTTCTATTCACATTAACAAATGTCAGGTGTCAAAATGTGTCCTCTGCAATATTCCATTTTTACTTTAATGAGCTTCTATTCTTATTTTCTGTCTAGGAAGCACTGTCTCTCTTTCTAGTCATTCATTGCCATAAAATCTTTCCCTTCATCTTTCCCAGCTTCTGCAAGTCTATGATATGAGTCATAATCTCTAATTCCAAAGACTGCTTAGGTTTGTATTACGGCCTCACTGACTTGCTTTATATTGCCTTATCTTTTAACTTGATCTTCCTGTTTTGGCATCCCATGAACTGTCCACAGTTCAGAACTAGATCTATGTAGGACTCTGATGCTGCAAGGTCTCAAGTAAATGAAAATTTCCTGCAAGTTTCTGTGCATTTTTAGTATGGGAAATACAGAGGAAAAGAGAGACACAAAGAGAGACACCTCTGCTACTAGCAGGACAGCCAACGACTCATGTTTGCAATGCTGAAACAGCATGAGAGACTGAACTTCAAGTACAACTCCAATCAATATTTAATTACTGATATAAAGTGAAATAATTTTCAACAGGAAATAAATACAAAAAAATCTGCCCTTTAGATTTACTGGTTTGGTGGACCTCCCCTAAAGACAGAGTTTCAAGCTATGTCAGGTGTCAGCCTACAGATCTAACTTTGACTGACTGGGTGACTGCTCTGTTTTGTTGTTTTCGGTTACAGAGAAGGACTGTAGAGGAACACCTCTTGTTAGAAGAGAAGTCCAACTTGACCAAAACTGAAACTTGCATTTCAAGTGAAGAAGGGAGATTCAGAAGGCAAAAAGTAAACAAACATAAAATCAAACCCAAAAAGCTCTGAAAAGCTTTCTCAATTTATTGAGACATTTCTAGTCCACTTTATTTTAAGACCTCTTTTCCCTTTTGCACCCATAACTAAATAGTATGTAACTTCTATCTGAGGCCATTTTAATCATTTATTCTGCTGAAAATCTTTATTTTACCACATGCTCAAGACTGTTTCCTCCTCCCTAACTGCTGATCACCACTACTACTCTAACAAAGATGGCATATAACAATTAATTGCTTTGCTTTGTATTATAGCTCATCAACTTGTTGGGAGCTAGGAAAAATGAAATAATGGGGGTCACTTCTGGAAAAATGAGTTTATTTTCATGCCAGCTGCAGAAAATGAGCAAGGCTGGCTTCATGCCAGTTAAAGGGATGCTGTAAGAGGTTTTCTTCTGTTTGCCTGAAGCAAAATTGCCTATCTAAAGAGTTACACATGCACATGCACACATGCATGTACATGCATGCAACCAAAAAACATTATTATTGTATAAAATAAGCTAGATTTCACATGTCTTCCTATCATTTGCCCTCACTTTCCCTCGTTTATTTTTTTAACTTACACCAAAGCCTCTTTTCTTATGCATTTATCCTTTTGAAAATGGTTTACTAATTTAACATAAATACTGTTACCTTACCAGCCAACAAGCATTTTACAGCTACATGACCTGGAAATTTAATATTATTGAACTAATTTGGAGTTTGCTTAGAGTTTTTAGCCTTTTAAAAACAAATTCGATCACATTCTTCATCTATTTGTGAAACATTAAATGATTAAAAGTTTGATACAAATGGAAGGAACATAGATGTTTTCAAGCACTCAGCACCTGTGTACTGATATCTTGACTAATATGTCCTAAATCCCCAAGAAAGCTGAGCTCTATAGACTTAGAAGGTTACTTAATGGTAGTATATGCTAAGGTACTGCCGTAAGTCAGTTTGGAAGTAACTGATGACTGGACCTATCATTGAGGAGAGACGATACAGCCCTTTTCTAGCAACACATCCTTGAAATTAATTTATTCACAGAGACATAAATATCTGAGTAGCACTTAACTTGGACACTGCACATGGTAGTGCCTTTCACTTCCAGATTTCTGCCATGTATGAAATGCCTGTTTCTTGTTATAATTTCAGGAAATTTGGCTAAAAAAAAATGAAATTATAAGAAAAGAAGGAAAATCTTGTTAATATTGAAATGTGTAAGCCTTAATAGCAAAGAAAAAAAAAAGAGCGTAACTGATAAATAAATGAAACAAGGTGTAAAGAAGTATTAATGTTTTCATTATTTCACACTATTTCTATTCTGTTGCAACTGATTTCCATAGTAATATAGTTAGCTCAAAATCTGTCTTTGCATATAAGGTCTCCATAGAAAAAGCAAATGTGAAAATGGCAATATTTTCAACACTTCTTTTCTTTAATAAAACTAACATTTTCAAATCTGCTTTTATTAAAACACAATAAATACCATCAATTTTTGACATGAAATCTCATTACACACTGTAAATATTTATCACTTTGTAGAAAGAAGATTATACATTAGTTCTATTCATTCAATTCAAATCTGAGTAAGAATGAATTCATGTTTTATTTTTCTTCATCTATTTAAAAAGACCCAGTTGCTGGAAGAAAACGGAAGAAATACTTTATGTTGCTGCTGACAGATAGGCACAGAGAAATATCTTAAGAGGTAAGTGCTCTGACACACTGTTCCTTGACCCTGCAATTACTCCCTGAAAATGCCGTTTATGATTCACACAAAGTCCCATTGATTTCAAATGGAGTTAGTCCGTGAAGAGCTCTTTGGAAGAAGAAGATACTAAACCTTTCTGTTTCTGGAATTGGGTTTCAAACATGGACTTAGGTTAAACAGGGAAAAAAATATCTGATTATTTTATTCTCCTTTTACCTTTGTAACAGAATCACTATTATATTAACTGGTAGAGTTCAGAACACAGAAAAGCCTCTCTTCACAAAGCTCAAAATTGGAATAGCAGTGGTGTAACACAGCAGGACAAAGTGAATAGACATAAAACTGGTGGAAGCCTACATTATGCCTGTCTGAACTAACCAACACTAGGACTCTTTATTATACTTTTCATTAAATCTAACCTCAAGTATTTTAAATCAATGTTTAAGCTTCAAATTTCTAACTCATTTAAGTGGCATGTTTTTTGAGAAAACCATTCTTGTAGATCTGTTGCTCTTTGAGTTTATGATTTTACATAGATAACAATGTAGACCATATCCTGTTGCACAGTCTTTGAAAGATTCTGCAAGTATCATCATTTAGTTGCACATGTCCCACCAGTCTCACTCAAATCCTTTGAAGAATGCTTTTGCTAACCTACATACATTTAAGAACAGTGCAAGTGGGCTTCCTCCCCTTTTTTGGGGCACAGTCTTTGCAGAATAAAACAATTTCATTGCATGCAAAAAGCATTTGACACGTTGCTCAAGCAATCTGAAAATCTGCAAAAGCCATTCAACCACTGTGATAATAAACAAGCAAATAAATAACACCGAGGACATTTCAACCCCAAGTAAGTCTGATGCCAGGCCCAAATATAAATTGCCATGCACAAGTAAAGGTTGGGAGAGGAGTGGCTGGAGAGCAGCCCTGCAGAGTGGGGTCTGGGGGTGCTGGTGGGCAGCAGTCTCAGCACAAGCCAGCAGCGTGCCCTGGCAGCCAGGGGGGCAACCCACACCCTGGGGGACAACAAACACAGCAAAACCAGCCGGTCCAGAGAGGTGACTATCCCGCTGTATTCAGCATTGGCACGGCCTCACCTTCAGCACTGTGTGCGGTTCTGGGCTCCACAGTTTAAGAAGGATGTGACGGTCCTTGAACGTGCTCAGAGGAGGGCAATCAAGCTGGTGAAAGGGCTGGAAGGCATGTCCTATGAGGAGTGGCTGAGGACTTTGGGTTTGTCTGGTTTGGAAAGAAGGAGGCAGAGGGGCAGCCGCACTGCTCTGCTGCTTCCCGAGGAGGGGAAGTGGAGACGGAGGTGCTGATCCCTTCTCCCTGGGATCCAGTGATAGGACACGTGGGAATGGTTCACAGCTGCGCCAGGGGAGGTTTAGACTACACATTAGGAAGCATTTCTTTACCAAGAGGGTTGTCAAACACTGGAACAGGCTTTCTAGCGAGGTGGTCAATGTCCCCATGCCTGTCAGTGTTTTAAATGCATTTAGACAATGCCCTTAATAACATGCTTTATGTTGTTCAGCCCTGAACTGGTCAGGCAGTTGGACTAGAAGATCAGTAGGTCCCTTCCAAGTGAAATACCCTGTACTGTTCTGTTCTGTTCTGTTCTGTCCTGTTCTGTTCTGATAATAAGATGTCTATAATCAAAAGATGAATGTCAAAAAAGAACGTAATTCTGAATGAAGACTTAAAGTAACACAAAACATTAGCAAGTATAATTTATTTACTTGATAAAGACATGTGAATGAGAAAGAACTATAGATTAATTCAGTCAGAAAGACAGAAAAATCTCTTAGCCCATGACTTCATGAGCATTACAGAACTTAATAAAATGAGGCAGTCCTTTTATAGGGATAGAGAAAACAACTTTTTCTTAGTCATGAACTTCAGCCCTCTGCCTGGCTGTTTAGTCTCATAAATTTGTCAAGATCTGTCTTTGACTTGTTTAGGTCCTCGTTTTCTGTTGCCAGAAGTTTCTCTTTGGAAAACATACAAACACAAGAGATATTCCTGTCTTTTGAGACTGAGTTGCAATGAGAAAAAGAAGAGGAAAGGATAATTTAAAGCTTAATGGAGTGAGGATTGCAATACTCCCAAACTCCACTTTCGGGCTAATGAGAAAGTAAAAAAAATTCATCATAGTTTCACCTCCATTGTCCTTTAATCTTGGTAGCCTTAGTGTCAACTACACAAAACATTACTACACTGTCCTAGACCCAAAAAAGCTTAAGAATTTGGGTTTTGCCAAATCAGGAAGAAATTGTGAGTTATACACGAGCAATCTTAATTCATGGTTTCTCTACACTAAAAATTCCCTAAAGAATTTTCCTTTTGCAGTTCTGGTCCACCTAAATGTGCAGAGTTACGTTGTTTCTATGACTTCTGTTGCCATCAAAGCAGCATTGAATATTATGTATGAAATGCAGACTTTTGCAATTCACCTATCAAACAGTAAGAACACTGAAAAAACAGCTTTCAAAGGTACTGAAAAGACATAAATTCAATATTTTTTCTAATGTTCTGATGGGTGTTCCCAAGGCAGAAGATAATTCCACTGAAAAAATAGCCTACAGTTACTTGTTGTGAGTTATTTAAAATGCCCTACCCAGTATTTAACTATATTTAAAAACTATACTAAACTTATGCAGTTAATAATATCTGTGAAATATATGAGCATTTCTTTGAAATTATTTTTTTCATGGAATCATGAATTTAATTTTCAAGCAAGCCTTAGCAATGAGGAAATAAATAAAAACTATCTGAAAACAATAATTTTTAAAAATCAACCAGAAATGAGAATATTAGAAGTTTCCAATTTATGTTTGGGGTTTAAAAAATGGATTAATATTTATGGGTAGATGGGTGAGTCTAAATCCTATGTGGCCAAGTCTGTCCATCCCTGGTTCTTACAGGCTTGGAGAAAACCTACCTTCATTATTCATATACCTAAACAACTATGTTAACAAGTACTTCTAATTGCCATATGGAACTAGAGCTCTGAGAGAGATATTTATAAGAAACAGAAACTGTAGAAAAGGATATTCTTTTCTTTATTAATCTGATGCCAACATTTTGCTAATTAAACCACCACATGTCTCATGTCACTTCCTACGTAGGTCACTGGAAGAGGAGATACATTTGGGCAACCTTAAGGATGAATCCCAGGGGAGCATCCCACAAACGCATGGTATTTAAGCTTGCAAGTTTATTAAACAAATCACAGAATATATTGCAGTCTAAATCACAGACGTGGCATGACACAATTAGAAGATTTATTGATTCTTTGGGCTAGAGATCTCACAGCTTGTACTGGGGGCTCTACACCCACCAGAACCAACAGATTTGCTTCATCACAAGTAATCTTTCTAAACTAGTGCAGGGAAGTTTACAAAGTTGAAGCTGCCTGACTTCAACTTTGCTTGTTTTCAACTTTGCTTCTATTTTAACCTAACTATAAACTGAACACATTTTGTATTAGTCCCATGTGTCACCACCCTGAATTATTGGCACACAGCCCACAATAGCAGCATCACTGTATGAAGCAAAGAAAAAAAATATTGAATAAACAATATTTTCTTCACACTATCTACCATCTGCCTGTACTAGAAGTTTTTACCTCTTTATGCAGTTCTTATTTGCTTATTGAGCAACAATGGTCAGAATAATGGTCAGGATCTGTCCACAAATACAGTGTTCTAAAAATGGTTGGCTATGTCTTCTGCAATAGATTTCCAATAAAAGATGGTTAATTATAACTGAACTATATATTTCCCAGAATTCAGTTCAGGTATGAAATGGTTCTTTCCAATAATTTCTTGAAGTTGACTATTTTAGAGCAAAATACATGGACATTTCTTTTGAAAATCTACTTTTTATTTTCCCTTGTGGCATGTAACGGTGCCAATGTTTCTGTCAACAGAAAATTTATCTTTATTCAATATTCTATGAACTTCAATGAAGGGCCACAAGGATGATTTAGGGACTGGTGCACCTCATGTGTTTGGAAAGGCTGAGAGAACTGGCACTGTTAAGCCTCGCAAAGAGAAGACTCAGGGGGATCTTATCAATGTATATAAATACCTAAAGGGGAGGTGCACACAGGACAAAGCCAGGCTCTTTTCAGTGGTGTCCAGTGACAGGAGAAAAGGCAATGGGCAGAGGAGGCTCCACCTAAACTTAAGGAAACACTTTTTTACTGTAAGGGTGACTGAACTCTGGAACAGGTTGTCCAGAGAGGTTGTGGAACTTCTATCCTTGGACATACTGAAAAAACACCTAGACATGGGCATGGGCAACTGGCTGCAGGAGGCCCTGCTTGAGCAGGGGTCAGGGAGTTGGACCATATGGCCCCCAGAGGTGCCTACCAACCTCAACCACTTTCTGATTCTGTGGTTCTGTGACTGCATGCTAAAATCCATCTGCAGTGGAACAAATAGCCTTCCTTATGCTCCCTCTTTGGATCAAGAGATCCCTGTCAGTTCTTCACAGCCAAACAAATAACATTGTCATCAATTTTTCAGCCAAACTATAAATGTTAAAGGCTCACACTAAATCTGCAGACTCATGCAGCTTTACCTGCTGTGGTGTCATCCACCCTAGTGGTCCATGAATCACTCTTCAGCACTGAGAATAGTCCCTGTCATGGCTATAATTTAACTGAAAGAAACCAATCTTGCCCATCTTGTTTCTCTGATGCAAAGAATGAAAGTCTTAACCATTTAGGTACTCCAGACTGATAAGCTAGATGAACCAAGGTCATTTAAATGATGAAACTTTGTGGCTTAAAGCTGATGCCTGTCAAATACCTTTGTGATGGCAACTGACATCTCATATGGCTGGAGTGTTTGTGCTGAGTTCTTACTCTTTTTCTATGGAATTGTGCATTGTGGAAAAAAAGGTCACTAGCAAAGACAAATCAGAAGTGCCAAGGACAATAAGAAATGAGCTAAGGAAAAAAGCATCCCTACTTTTACTTTCTATTGATGTTTAAAAGTGAGGCACTCTAGAATCAGGAGTAGCTCTAGGAAAATTGGAATGCCTGACTGCCTGATCCATTTACATCAGGTTTTGACGTCAGTCTCCACAGGATACTAATACAAGGAATAGCATCTTATTTTTAGGCATGAGAGACTATTTTGACTTCATCAGGGAAGAAGTGATGCTGCTCTGGGTGGAAAGCTTGGGAATGTGTTTAAGTAGACAAGAAATTTCATTGCTTTCATTGGTGTTCAAAATTACAAATAGGCTTGAATGCTTTACTAAAATGGATTTCAACATAGACTTTCTGATGATTCCCAAAAGTCATAATAATGGAAGTTCTGAAAGAAGGAGAAGAATAGAATGTTGATCAGATTTATTCTACTTAAACTTGATATTTACTTTGCTTAAACTGTCCTCTGAAATAATTAAGCTGGTGTTCTTTTTATTTTTAAAGAAATTTAACACATCTGCAGCAGACCATATTTTGTTACTCGGTAGATGTGTTTGGAAGGAGGGTCTTAACAGATTATTATTTTTTTAAAATTATTGGGGTTTTTTTTCATTACATTTCTTTGTTTGATAGTGCCAATCTTCTGAAAATGTGAAGTGGCCATCTTCTCAAAATTCATTTAAGCCTTTCCCTTTCAGAGTATTCAATCTATGCAACAAATATCTTGCTTTCTCCTGGGAAGCTTTTCCTTTTAAGATGTCAAATTACATGTGAAGGGCTAATTTCCATCTGGAGACCTTATCAGTGAGGATCTTTCTTCTTCACAACCTTGGGAGGGAAATGTTTTCCTCTTGAATAACTTTTTTTTTTTTTTTTTTTTTTTTTTTTTAAATCAGGGCCAGCCTTTAGAGCTGTAAGGAACTGTCTGATCCAGGCTGTAAAAGCATTTGCGCTCTTCCTAGGTTCTACTTTAAAGCAAATCTGCAAAAGTGGTTTGCTCATGTTCTCTGAATATTTGAGAATTCCCTCAGGGCATTTCTGAGTTTTCACAACACATTTTTATGTGGGAAAATTATCAGCCAGTTTTTTATGGTATATGGTATATATGGTTAAACTACTTTTGTCACAAACATTAGTTAAGCCATATGGTAGAAGTCATGTCGTATTTCTTCTCTACCCTCAAATACTTAGACAACATGATATATCAGCCCAAATCAGAAAGAAATTGTAATTCATCAGGAACAGAAGCTGCATTTTAGTGTAATTCTCTAATCTGAGCTTGTATAAATAACAAAACATACGTTCTTTTAGCCCCTATGTCTAGCTGATTAAACCGTGTTACAGAAGTATCTTAACAAGTGATTTTGTTTGTTGGATTGACAACTAAGTTATGTTGCAGTCTAGAAGTCACCTATTCATGAAAATTATTAAAATCAGCACCTCTTTCACTGCATTTTCAGTACAGCCTGTTCAGCCTCACCATCTACTTTCTTTCATATCTCTGTATATTCCTCAAAAAATAACCCCCAGATTTGTCCCCTGCTCTACAGTCAAACTAACCTGAATTCAATCACAGCACATTTTCTTTCTAGGTTCCCAGTAAAATGAACTCAGTACATTCAGGAGAAAACATAACACATATCACTGAAAAGTTAAGTACTGGCCAGAATATTAACTCTATGGTGCTTTCAAAGCACATCTAAAAATGCAGTTTGAAAATCATAGTTTTCAACAACTATCTCTGTACAAATGCTATGCTGAATGAGGTGGGAAAAACCCAAGGAATTACTATTCAGCTGGTTGATTTTGCTCCCAGTATAGTGTCCTGGCTTGATTTTTTTACTTTTGGTCCACATTTATATTTGCTATTAATGTTCTACAATGTCTGCCTTTCAATTTTCACATACTGCCTCTTCTATTCCAAATAAATATGTGACAGAAGAAACTTTAAGGTGACTTTTCGTAGCTTCTTTCAGTACAAGATTCACATATTCATGCCAAAAATTGACAAAAAAATATATTTTTTATGCATGATGACAGAAAGTTTTGAGGTAATTTTATGAAAACCATATTTTGTGACATTTCTTTTTCTTATTTAAGACTTTACAAAATATCTTAAATGAGCAAATAAACAATCCAAGGATTTTGTGTAACACAGTTTCCAGCTTTGAGCTTCTAAAACTAGCTAATCAAACAATGACCTTATTTTTTAATAGAGGGGGCAATTGAAAATCATTGAACAGACCTACCCCCTAATGATTTTTTTCTCAGACATAATTATAATAATTAGCATTATAAAGTGCTAATTATCTTTGGACACAGAGGACTTACACACCAGAGACAGAGGTCCACATTAAGTAAAGAGGATTTTGCTGTCTTCTGTCACCATTTTTTTTTTTCCTTTTGTAAAGAGGTAGAGGACACTTAGCCTATCAGGCCTCCTTTCTCAACGTTCACGTTTTGTTATTGCTGGATGATTGAGCCCAGTAAAGAAACAGATCTGTTCTTAAAAACAGTGTGGATTGCTCCAGCAGTCCACATGTCCAGTCTGTAGATCTGAACTAACCCAAGCTTATCTCCTCATTTTATTGAACTTCACATTGTCCAGAAGCATTGCAAAGACCTTGGATTATTGCAAAGGGTTACTTCAGTCCTACTCAGCCCTGAAGGGATTGGATTAATTTTGTTAGCAGGCAGTATCATTTTCTCATAAGTTCTTCCTTATTGATATAGCAGAAGGAAGGTTTCAGTCCCCTCAAGAAATACCAGACTGGTGTTTTTAAAAGGACTTTATTGCCAGCTGCATATGTTGAAAAATCAGGAATAAGAACATCATAAGTATGAAATAAAAAAAAAAAAGAAAAAAATTGGAAGTTATTTTTCTTTACTTCCTGTACTGAACCTTACACCTGACCCTGGCTAAACAATCCTTCTCCTATCCCTTGCACTGGATATCGTTGCCTAAAGCACGAAACATCTTTTGCCAAAATTTTCACTCTACTTTGCTCCAACAGGCTACAAATATTTTTTTTGTCTGGTTTCTCTCCTGCATGTTGGCAGTTCCACAGCAAGCACTGCTATTTGATTCAGGTGTTACGCCCAGTCCTTCATCTGTCTTCCCCAGACTTCCTTCCAGTGCCTGAAGAAAGACTTTGAGACAAACTTTGGTCTCCCTCATTCTCCCTCAGAATCAGAGCCTCACAAATATCACACTAAAAGGTGATATTCATATATATATACTTTTCTACAGATGCCTCTGTGGCTTGCTTAATCATCACAGATGTATTTAAAAGGTTATTCTTGATATATGTACATCTGAGCTGTCTTTACCGATGACTTTCTGCATGACATATATAGAGACTATTCTTTAAGCATAAGCAGGTTGTGTGTTCCAAAGAAATTGGCAACTGCTCATAGCATGTGTGGTATGGATAGATGTTTTGGATATTCCAGGTAGAAAATAGAATGACTGTAACAGTTTGCTTTTGAGAAATATGTTCTGTTTCTGCCAGAGAACACCTACTATCTGCCTCATAATATTATCTGGGCTATCAGCAAGGAGTCAGTCTTTTTCTAGCTAGGACGGTATGAAATCACTCTCTAAACACTACCTGAAACATCTTCCACAAGTATTCCTCAGGCAACTTGAGCTAAATTCCTTCTCACTCCTCACAAAAGACTACTCACTCTTCAGATTGTTGTGTTGTTTCCCTGGGTCTGAACCAATCAATTCAAATTTTGTTTGAATGCTAAAAGTCATATCTGGACTCAGATGAAGACATCTTTCTCTCTGGGGCCCTGGGTGTTTTTCCATCTCATTTTTTTTTTATTATAAGCCATTGGTCAACAGTGGTCACATTTGAAGAAAAAGCTGCTGATGAGTATAATTAGGATTTCTTGTGAAATTGGTATAAAAAATATTCTTACTCTCCCACAATACGACTGGTAGAATAGTTTTGCATGCTGCCGTACAGATCTTTTGGTTGTTTTACCTTTGAAGTTTATCATCAAATGAGCTGTATTGTTCATCTAAAATCACTGATACTATCATAGATCTTGATTGAATCACTACATAAGTGTTTTTGGTATATATATTTTATCTTTAAATTTTAAATTCAGTTTTGTTAATAGCTACATTTGCTCTAATACACAATCTTTCCTTGAGTCTCGTATGTGAGAAACATCTTTGGGGAAAATAAATGGACCAGCGAGTGGAGTATAGGCAAACAAAATTTGTTACAAGGGTCTAAAAAATCTTTGCTTTAAATGTATTGCAGTATACGCAGATTCTCTTTAGCATATACATCCAATTTTAAGGTCCTTATTCTGGATGTCTGCTGAGTTTTCAAAGGAACTTCATAGCAGTTATTAGGAACTTTGAGTACTGATTGCATGTTGGATCATGTCTTAATATCACCCCGTAGAACAGAAAAGGCATTTTCTAGTAGCTAAGACTCCTTTTCTTCATATGTGTGTGATTTTTTTTCCTAATGCCTTACTTTTTGTCTTGTTGGGAAGGTTTCTTGCTTTTAATAAAAATATATCAGTAAAAACTTAGGGATAAGAGGGAATTAAAGTAATATGATATGAATAGAATACATCACACCAAGCATCTCAAACTGTATACACTCACAGGAGTAATGAAAATTAAATATAACGTCATCATCTGCTTCCCATATGAACAATCAAGGGAGTCAAAATGTAGCTAAACCAGCAAGAGTAAATAGTTTAGTGATGAAAAATTGATATAAAAAGTTCACTGAAAATATAAATATCCTCTGGGCTGTCAGAAGCAATCGGTTCAGCTCAATCTGGTAAATCTACTTTTAATGATAATGGCAACAACTTTTCCTTTTTATTACACTTTACATAAATTTATGAGCTTTATCACTTCAAACCAAATAGAATATATTTGTCTCTACATCAGGGTTTAAAGTTACCATGTGTCTCGGAAACCTACCTAGAAATACCAGAATACAATGGTGGTTATAACCCATTTTTGCTAGGTTGGAATTAAACTTCTCATATCATTCAAGTGATAATTAAAGGAAAGAAATGAACATATAAAAACTGCAGCACTTTAAGTGCTATTTTATTTTTCTTAAATAGCTAAAAATACTAATTGGTAACATGTTACAGTTATGGGAAAAAATGCACTTTAGAATTTCTATTTTTTAAAAATGAATGTCTTTTATACTAGACTATATATTTACAAATGACCCCTGGTGGGTTGGCTGGGACCGTGTCAGTTCAATTCTATAAGTAGTCAGACTTTTGAGGCCTCTGCAGCAGATGCTGAAAGGTTATTTGTGGCTATTACCTTCTAAATGTCTGATCTATTTTTCCCCAAGAACCCCACTGAAGTCAATGGTACGTATCCCAAAAGTCGGGACCTATTAATCCATAACCATATATAATAGTGCTGGGAACACTTACTAAAGATACCTGGTTTTACTAAAACACAAAGAAAAATGTTGGTAAATGTTATATAACAATAACAAGCCAATGTTGTTTAATAACTAAGTGTAGTACTAAATTCAAGCCAGTTTACATCATTTTTGTGATTATCTTTTAACAGTGACATTTTGTCAGGACTTGAATTAAAAGCTGATCTCTCCGTGAGTTCACTGATTATCACGCCAATGTATTATAGGAAGCATCAGCTACATCTAAGGCTGTAGATACTGCAGTATACGTTGTGTCATGTCCAGCCTGAAAATTTACCCTAACTTTCCTTTCTATCACCTTTCACCTGCCAAGCTTTACAGACAGTTTCAAAAATGTTACGCTTTGGCTCTTTCTAATATTCCTGCTCACAAAGCAAGACTACTCTGGTTTATTTATCATCTGGAAGAATGACAGCATGCATTTCTATTACATTTCTGTCACTCTTTCTGGAAATTACAGGTGTATCATACAGGCATTATATTTCATACAGTTCTAGTTTATGAGAACCAGCTTAATGTTTTTCTGTTTCTGTCTTGTTTCCAAACATTAAGTCAAATCCAAAAGTGCTTAATCAGAAAACTGCCTTGCAGTGCTATGCAAAATCTGTTTTCTCCAATAATTTCTCAAAATTTCTTTATTTTACCAGCCAGTAGTATTTCCTTCACTTGTTCTACTTCTATCCAGAAATCTATTTTGCAATAAAAACCTCGTTCTAGTGAGCTAAATATTGTGTACCTTCTCTCTGAATAGACTTCTGACTTTCCTTTGTAACCAGAATATTTACAGCTAATTTCCACTCTTGAGATAGGAACCTCTTTTTCTTGCTTGCCAATTGTAAAAACCTTTGCTTCGTTTATAGATCTCTGAAACTAATTATTACTGCCCAAGATCTTCTGTATTTCTTAGTTTTTATTGCTATGACTTATGAACTTCCATTTCAAAATGATTTAAACAAAATCTCTACTCAGTGAACAGCAAACTTCACAAAGTTTCTGACACAAGCTGTAAGGACAGATACATGGCAAGAGTTTAAAAAAAGTGTGGCTGTGGTCACACCAAGCATAATGAAGCTGGTAAATTTATGTTCCAGGTAGATATATGAGTGATAAACCTCATGCAGGATAGAACAGGATGGAGATTTCTCCCTGTTTTCATGCTCTGAAGCTTATCTAAAGTTTGTGCCTGAGTGCAGGCTTGCATCAACTCAGTTTGACCTCACAGTCTGTGTGTTTAGATTCATGCTCAGATTCAGTCACCCCAACAGCAGTCCAGGAGAGCAGAAGCATTCATTATATGACAAGAGGCTTGCTGTCATAAGCCACTTCAGAGTCTGATGCCTCAAATTATTTACCAATGATACTCATAATTTTAGAAGGGGCGGGGGGGGTGGGAGGAGCAGAATACAGCGTGAAGGAAGTTTCTAAAAACATGCTCAGGGTACAGTGACTGCCTGGGACAAAAACTTGAGGAAGAACCTTGGCATTAAAAGAGGCCAAATTGTTCATTCAAACATCTTAGCTTTAGGTGATAATTCTGCTTCTACATACTGTAATGTTGAGACAACAGGGTTGGGTTTTTTTTAAATTTATCCATAAACAAATTTTAAATATACTACTCCAGGTTAATTTTAAATTAAGAAAAAAGAAAAATAAAAACTCCAGGAGACTATAGCCTTCTCAGACAGAAGTCTGATAATACATCAACACACACCTGCTGTCTGTGCAGAGTCCCTATATTTAGAAAACACAAAACACCCTACATAAAATTTGCTGGTTTCAGTATTATATATAACATGGAAAACAAATTCAGAATCTGTAGGACTTGCACTGCATCAAGCCAGTACTGTGCCTTTCTCCCTTTTCTTTAACTTCTCTACAGTGGGATTACAAAAATCACTTTAAAAATACTGAGGGTAGGCCATTTTGATAATTCCTTTTTCATTGTTTGCAGAAGAGTGGAGGAGTAGGTGACTGGAAGTTAATGTTTCTATTTTTTCTGGAATTGATATTATTTGACCTCAGCTATTTTCCTGGTGGATTGAAAATAAATATACTTACTATAAATCTATGTACAAAGACAGCCTGAATAGTTACTTCAACACAGCATGGCAAAATGCCTCAAACGCCCATAGAACGTAAGGATTATATTTGCCAATTCAGGATTTAGGAAGTAAAACACAAGTAGGAAGTACCAAATGGAATTATTTTACATAGTATAGATACCATTATGCAATACGGTCAAGCCTAACATTGCTTATGGTTCTGTGTGAAAGAAGAAGGTTGTTTTCTAAATATAGATAAAAATGTGCTGCACTTAGCCAATAACTAATGACAGAGAGGTAACATATGCTATCATAATACAGTGGGAGTTGCACGACACAAAGAAAAGATGAGCAATACCACCTTCTAGAGTTACAGCCCCTTATTGCCATTATAAAACATATTTATTGGAAGTGAAAATGTAGTATTTGGTAGAAAGAGGAGATGAAGTACTAAGGCAAGTGAAATTTTTCATGAAGAACATCCAAATTTACAACTGAGCAATACCTTTCTATATGTATCCTGCTGTGCTCATGGTCCATCAGAAGGCAGATGTCTGAGGGTATCCTGCTTGATATACAGGGCAATGATGGAGTGACATTTTTAGCCTCAAAACAGAGCAAGAGTTTTAAATAAGAAAATACTTCAGTGCTCAACAAGCACTGAAATTCCTGTTCTCATGTCTCCCTTCCCTCAAAAGAATTTTGTTTTATGAGTGTTTAGGCAGGGAGGATAATTTTACTGTCTGTCACATTTAATTTCAAATAATATAAACTGCTAAAATAGACTCTAGGGCCCAAACTCCCATCGACTTTTAAGGGAGGGGGATTAGGCCCAAGCTGTTACTCTTTTGTTTGTTGAGCAGGAAGCTGAAAATTCATGCCTTGCAATGTTCTTTTGAAATAACATATGCTTTCACTTTTAAGCTCTTTGGTTATTATCTGACTCAAGGCAACTGTACTCTTGCTCCCAACTCCACTAAAGCCCATGATAAAAATCAATTTTATAATGTGAACCTGAGCACAAGACATGAATTCATTGGTATTCAAGATCAGCCTCAGGGAACAGCACTGAAGTATGCTGGATTTTTACTTTTAACTAGTGCACCTGAAAGAACGCTAGCTGAAATATTTTCAACTCTGTCAATGGGTAGTGGGTTACTTTGGTCATTCCTATCTTTTCTCCAATGTATAAGGCTCTGCACAACTTTAAATGAAGTTTCTGTTGTACAAATGTATTTTAAATTTTGCATTTAGCCGCTGAGACAAGTTTAAATGACACAACACTCATGGACTGCCTGAGAGTGAGTGTGGTGAGACAGGTGTTTTTTTTTAAAAAAAATTTGAATTCTATTAAGAAGGTGGGTTTTAGATTTTCTGTGCACTTTCACACTGTATTTCCTAGTGTCCAAGGCTAATTCCTCTTTCCGAGTTCCTCTGTAGCCAAGTCAGGCTATGTAAGTCAAAGACAGACCTAGTGTCAACAGTTGCACGAGCTCTAAGGAACACTTCTGAATACAGAGAGATTTTTAAAAGTTTAAAACAACAAAGGCAATGCCTACCATTTTTACAATGAACTATATAAAAGAAATGCTTTTTAGAAAGCAAAATTGAGAAAACACATTGAGCTGTGATCTAGAATTATTGTCACAAAACCCACAACACTGAGCTTCTCAGCCCTGTACTTTAAATTGTTAAGAGAAACAGTATTAGCAAATCAATTTTGGCAGCAATAACCTGCCCTCGATTTTGTTTAAAAATAATTAAATGCCATTTAAATAAAATGCCATTACACCATCAGGAACTGGCACATTCTCAACTTCCATTAAAAAACAGTGGCTCACAAAACCTTTATGTCTGCAAAATCACAGAGAATATTTTTTCATCAAGCTTTCTGAACTGAAAGAATCAGGAAAACAAGATTTGTTGAAAAAACAACCTTTATTGACTATTGCAGAAACACCTGCAGTTTGACACATATAATTTAAAGCAACTTATGTGAGGATTTATGTAGGTCATTTCTGGTTATGTAGGTGTGTGTGGGAGATACTGGCCCTGATACAAACGATAAGCACGTCTCACAGTTTTATGCATACATCGGTCAGCCAACCCATAGAGTGGCAAAAAACAAAGTACAGCAGTGAGTTAAAAGGGCCTGAGAAAACGTGCAAAACCCCAGGTGCTACATATTTAGGTTACCGTGCCATCTACTTAGGTTTCTATGATCTCACTAAGTATGGGTAAGTTGTAGGTGTGCGTAGGCTGCAGTCTTCGTAAATCACGGGTATGACTCCAAGCCTCCTCACAGACTTGGTGTGAACCAGCATTCAGCATTCTGAGATACATAATCTCAGAAAGCAAGTACTAAATTCTCTTCAAAACTCTTCTTACCACATATGAACGGTTGGATAAATGCATGTTGTACCGCAGATGTGAGATAATACCCATAGCATGCAGTCAATAGAGACAATATATATAGAAAGCAATGTGGGATGAGTGGTAGGGCGGAGATGCGTTAATTCAGTGTAACGTTCAAGACAAGGTGGTGTGGTGTGCCATCTTCCCCTTTACCACTAAACAAACTCAAATAACACTTTGTATTATCCTTTCTATCTGCAACATGAAGCAAATGCTTGGTGAGAAGGCTCTTTTTTTAGAAACATCTCATACTACATATTAAACATAGGCATCTTCTTCTCACAGAGACATGCTCTATCTTGCATTAATCAGGGTTTGTGCATTTGTACTTACTTTCACTGGCTGACCTGGTGGTAGATTTATTTTTGCCCAGTTGTGGTATTCTAGAATTCAGAATTTATAATGTGCCTGCAGAATTGTGCTCCTAGTTCCTAGATAGTTTAGCTGGAACCCCAGATACTCATCACAGCTTAAAGAATTCTTGGACAAATTGGCTGACATAAATTTTGCTTCTTTAATAAATATTATTACTGGAGTTACATACTATGAGACAAATACAGCGGACTTAATTCATTTCTCCATTCTTATTCCTGGAAGATGATAGAGGAAGAGAGTTAGTATTTCTACTGCAGTTCAGAGCAGAGAGCTTTTTACTAAATGCAGTCTGGGATGTAATACTGGTTTATGCAGATATGTATTACAAATGACTTTATTTGTATTTTTATTTGTGATTTATAAAAGGACAGGTTTTTATTATATTGTATTTGCTTTTGCTTCATTTAAAACATCTCTGTGCAACCTGTATGAAAACATTGACTGTACTATGTCCAAAAGTCCTTAACTCATATTCCTTATTCAGAAACACTCAGTATGCCAGTAAATATATTCAAAACAAATATAGTGTCTTATAACAAGCTACAGGTGAGGGGTCATTTTTTTTTTTTTTAATTTTTCTTCTGAAGGGAAAGTGAAGCATTAGAAATAAAAGTAGATTCCTGGTCAAAAAAAAAGAAAAAAAAAAGATTTTATTGTCTCCTCAACCCTTACAGCAATGAAAGAATGAACACAAAGGCTTTTTTTTTTTTTTTTTTTTTTACAAGTGGGAAGGACAAAAATATAATAAATACATGGCTACAGAACTTTCTCACTCATCATAATGGCAAAATGGTTATCAGCTGAAAACATCAGATTAAATGGTGATTTGTTCCCGAACAGAGACGTCAGCAAAGAACTAACAGGTCAGTTCTTAAATGTTGCTAGACTGACCTTATTAATGGCCTTAAACTGCAGTGATTTCATAGTCAGCGCTCCAATGTAGTGATACCTAATATAAAAATGCTCTGCAGAAAGAAGGTTGCAGTAGCTCAGACTAATATGAAAAAGTACTGAGCAAGAGAAAAAGGACAATGATACTTCATGCATGGAGCATTTAAGTAAGTAAACTTAGGAATCATGACGGGATTTATTGCTCTTTCAGGTTTAGCCTCGATAAGTAATGATGTAGCTTTAGGTTACTGCATCATGTAACAGGAGGCTATCCATGCAGAAAGCGTCGCCAAGAATGATACTAAAGTGGACATCAGTACAGACATGGTCAAACTTTTGCTGGATAAACCAGATCACATGTATCTGTAATACATTGTCAGTGATGCTAATACCATTCTCCGTGTTGACTCTCACAGTCCATGCACAATTCCAGTTCCAAACTTACTTAGTTCATATGGATCCAGCTAAAGTACCACACAAGAGGCACATTATAGCTCAACACACATTTTGCAAACAAACTTTCTGCTGGGGATAGATTTGCACTGTAATAACCAAGTCACTTGCTCCAAACAAGCTGTTGTTAAAACTGTTGCCTTTAAGCATCCTTTTCAGATAATTCTCTTAATGTTAAAAATATTTCACATTAGTTTTATATTCACATTTTTCAAGTTTATATTTCACATTTATATTCACATTTTTCAAGTTTTGATTAAAAAATAGGAGAAATATGAAAGTGGAATAGCTTTCCAAGTCAGGACATTTTTCCTAAGATGTCTGAATATTAACTTATTCTGGCTAATACTAGCAGCTAAATGAGAAAACAGATACGGACAGATGCTGCTAAAAGGAAGGTACTTACAAGATATTCTACTGTCATCCTGTGAAGTACATGTTGTTCATATATTGTCCAAAAGCTCCTGTCTTTTAGCTGACTATATCAAGTGGCCTAATAAATGGTTAGATCTTTCCCAACTGGCCTTGTCGCTCTCACACAATTTCTGTCATTTTGGGCTTCTCAGAAAATCAGTAAGACTTAAACAAGGATTAGTATTAGATATAGAAAATAATATCCTTCTTTTTTAACAAAATCGACACTGTTAAGTAAATGAGGAATTCCAGCTATAATAAATCACATGCTTCTACAGTTATCTGCTATCCAGTGTCCCCAGGGTATTTCAGAAGCAACAGTGAAAAAATCTGCAAGGAGTCCAGCATCACAGAGATTGAGGGATTAGTATCTTTTCCACTTTACAATTGATCACTTAGCAGTTATGGAAAAGAAATACAAATTTGACTCAAAATGTCCTGGCACATATTGATGATGCAGTGCTAGGACCTAGTACTAAAGATGTATTTGTACTGCTATTATGGGAAGAATAGACAATGTAAGTGCCTGATAGAAAACAGAAAGGAAAATATTTGCCAAACCCAGGCAGAGAACTCACGGAGTCCTACCTCCAAAGGTAATGTTTTGATATACAGATGCACTTTCCTCCGCCAGAGGTTCTGGGCCCAGTTCCATCCTCATGCACGTGTCCCTTGGTCTCTGCAAAGCCAATGAGACAGGTGTTCTTGGATATGAACATAGTCCTTCATTCTCAAATAAAGCTGTCAGTTCATATGTAAAGGACTAAATAAGAACCTCTTTGCTAAAGATTCAGGAAAATAGCTGTTATTTTCTTTTGCTATCTAAGCAAGTGACAATTTATATGTATATTAAGAAGGAAAGGATTGTCTTATGTCAAAGGTGTAAGCAGTCGTGCTTAAACGTTTATTGTTTCTCAAGACTTAGTAATGTATTTCTGTTTTCTGCACAGTAATAACTCGAAGATGAAAGAGACTTTAAGAAAATTAGAAATTTAAGAAAATTAAATCACTGTTAAGAAAATTCTCATGTGCCTGTTTACTCTTCTATTGCTGTAAGACAGCAAGAAAGAGAGCAAAGGGTGACACTGGACAAACCTGATCATCTTCAGTTCTTTATTCCTTGACGTATATTACTAGAGTATAACAAAATTTTCAAGAGCAGATTTTTCATATTCACATATATTTCTAAATATGTAATACCGATGAAAATTAAGGGTGAACACAAAGAGCACAGAACTCATCCATTTTTAAATCAAAATGTACTGACAGTCCTACTGAAATAGATAAGATGATCCTTTTTAACTAGGGCTAATTTGGTAGGGAAAAGATGATAATGAAACAGTTAAACACCAAATGAAAGGGTCAGCTGCTTGCAAGATTAAACGCTAACTGATTTTTATTTTTCTCTTAGGCCTTCACAATGGAAATTTACAGCAATGCTTTAGAATTAGGTGCCTTTAAAACTCTGGGCCAAATTCATTTCACATGTAACTCCATTGACTTAATGAGGCTGTCTCAAGAATAAATTTGGCCCAAAGGGTTTTTAATATGACCTGAACAGCTAACTACAAATAATACAGTGCCACTTAGTGGCAAGGAAAAAGTTTTCAGTATGTGAGATACAAAGACATTCAGGCACAGAGATGTTTTTTCTGGTGCTATTTCTATTTGAAATTTTGATACAATCATATCTGATAGCTTCCAGTTACATTAAGCTCATTATTACCACAATATTATATGCATCTTTTCATATAAAAATACAAAAATGTCTCCAAAGAGGGAATGAAAGCGAGCCCTTGTAATTAATGTAGCATTAAGAACACTCCCTTCACATTATATCTTCAAATTATAGCCATTTTCTAAAAAGGTTAGAATGCCTGTAAAAGGCATAAATATCTTACAGCTATTTGTATTTCTTATGCTTGAGTAATGTATGTGTCACCTTCCTGAAAAATCATCCCTTAAAAAAGTCTACAATATTTCTTTTGTTTAAGTACCTATAGAATTACAGTTATGGGGAGACACCTATATTTAATAGTATTTTAAATTATGGTATGTAACTCATTATCCAGTGTAATAATATTCTATTTCCAGGAAAAAATGAGGTAAGGACAAGATGGTATTTCAATAGAAATAATGAAAAATTAGTCCAGAAAGATCCACAATAGATCATGTGGTCTGTCAACCGCTTGCAAAGAGGATGATCCTTAGATTTCTACAGAAAGAACCATGGCAAAGGACTGTACTTTTTGACAATTTATCTGAAGCCAAAGATGAAATCGATTGACACCAACAATGAAAATAAAATCCCTGTGTGTACAACTGGAGCAAAATTGTCTCTGTCTTCAGAATACAACGAATAACCGAGTATGAATTTTTGTGACTAATACTTCGTTGTTTATAAGCACTTTTAAATCCACTAAGGCTCATTATCTCTGATTAGGTTAAACAACCCTTTGGCAGTCATTTAGCTGCCATTCACGCTTTAATCCTTTCTTTTATACTACCACTGAAACTTGCTATAAAAGGACTTTAGTAATAATTCTGCAATTACATTGTTGATGGGATTTGTACTTTGAATGGGTACACAATTTACATACACAACTTTGAACATTTAAAGTGAAGAGACAAGTGACCATTGCCTATTAGATGTGGATAATACATAAATACTATCGTAAAAAGAGTTTTGTAGAAGTACGATTACACAGTAACTTTCATATTCATATTCATATTCATATATATCTAGTATTGCTAACTCCAAAGCATACTATAAAACACATAGTACTGAATCACTTGACCTTCAGTGACATGAACCAAGCAGTAATTAACCAGAATCTGTCTTTAACAGAAAAAAATTTCTTCTACATCACCTAAAGCAAAGCTTGTGTTTCTATTTACTTAATGAGTGAAAAAGTTTTAGAAATGCTTAGCTACAGTAATAATCAATAATTTAGAAACTATAATCTTACCTAAAGTATTTTTTTACATTTTCTTGACCTGATTTATCTACAAAGCATTTAGGGAATTAATTATAGTATTATAACACTACATTAGAGTAAATCAAACTTGATTCACCAGAAAAATATTACATAAGAAGCAGCTACATTAATATCTTATTTTAAATTGGGAACAGACTTTTGAAGCAGGTGTCCTGACTGTCCCCACTTACTTATTAAAAATCACAGAGCTATAGAATAATTAAGGTTTGAAGGGTTATTTGGAGGTCCCTTAGTCCAATGCCCTGCTTGGAGCAGGTCCATTTAGATCAGATTGGTGATGGGTTTGTCCAGCCAAGTTTTAAAAACTTGGAGATCCCATAACCTTCCTGGGAAAGCTGATGCAGTGACTGACCACCTTTATGGTCAGAAAAAGTTTTTATTATTATTAAGTTGGAATTTCCAGCTTTCCAACTCCTGTCTGTTGTCTGTTGTTCCAACTTGTGTGAAAGAGGTTGGTTCTGCCTTCCCTACAACCTCCCAGTAGCTAGTCAGACAGCAATAGGATTCCTTCTGAGCCTTCTCTTCTCAAGGCTGTGCTTCTTTTCTCTGTCTTCTCATACATTGTGTGCTCCAGCTGCCTCTATCACATTCCAGCAAGTCAATGTCTTTCTTCCTTCTTGTACTGAACAGCTCAAAGTGGACATAGTAATTTAGAAGTGATGTCAGAAGTGCTGAACAGAGAAAATCACTTGTCTTGACCTACTGCCTACACTCTTGCTAATACAGCTCAACCTTCTTTGCTGCCAAGGTGCACAGCTGACCAGTTCAACCTGTTGTCCACGAGGACCCCCAGGCCCTTCTCTGCAAAGCTGCTTTCTAGTCAGTTGGGTCCCAGCCTGCACTGCTTGGAGGAGGAAGAGACACTTGCATTTGCCTTTGTTGAACTTCATAAAGTTCCTGTCAGCCCGTTTCCAGCCTGTTTCTCTAGCCTGTCAAAGTTCCTCTGAACAGCAGTCTACCCTCCAGCATATCAGCTGCTCCCTCCAATTTGATATCATCCACAATCTTGCTGAGAATGCACTCTTTCCCCTTGTCCAGGTGATTTATAAAGACATTAAGTGGTATTGGCCCCAGCTTTGATCCTTAAGGGACACTATTTGTTTAACCAGTTGGACTTTCTCACTCTGATCAACATTTGTCAGGCTAATCAGTCCAGACAAATTTCTAGTCATATAATTGTTCACATATCTAGTCCTTACCTCATCAATCTGGCTAAAAGGATACTGTGGGAGACCATACCAAAGACCTGGCTACTGTGAGAACATACCCTATCCACTGTTCTTCTCTAGACCACACAGCCAGTCATCTCATCAAAGAGGGTAGTCACGATTCACAATTGGCAAATCCATGCTGTTTGTTCCCAATCACCTTCTTGACTTTGACATGCTTGGAAATGTCTTTCAGGAGGATTTGTTCTATAACCTTCCAGAGGACTGAGGTTTGGCTGGCTGGCCTGCAGACCCTTGGTTTCTTTTTCTTGTCCTCTTTTCAGATGGGTACAACATTTGTCTTTTTCAAGTCTGTACTTTGTTTGCATCATGAAATAGCCTGAGAACATATGATATGGATTGTTTCTGGATGAAACCAGAGGTTGTGTGTCAGGTATGCACCTACTGTACTCCAGCTGCTAATGGGTCTTCAGTTCACAGGACCACAACAGAGCTACTTCAGATTAAAACCTCCAAAATGCACAGTGTTACAACTCCAGACTCTAGCATCAGATATTCCCTAAACAGCTTGTGACTCATTATTTCCTGATATTAATCTGCTAGACACAAATTTGATTTATCTTCTGTTTCAAAAAAACTGAAAAAAATTAGTCAGGAAATTCTCAATGAAATAAATGTAATGAATTTTGTGATAAAAGAAATAAGCATAATGTCTCAAATGAATAATTTATTCCACACGCTTAACATGATATTTGTGGATGAATGGATTTATTAATAAAGCTGTGTGAGTTAGAAACATATAACCTCAAGGAGATGGTCCACTGTGAGTGCTATCACTTGTTTGAGGATGATCAAGTATATTCATCGTATCATACAAGGTCACTGTAATTTCATTATAACTGTATTATTTTTTTTACAGTCAATTCTTCTTATATCAGTACTGAATTTTCAGTCAGGACAACACTGGCTATTTTTCCTCACAATCAATCTTAATTAAAGTTAAATATTTTGTTCTTTATTTATTGGGAACAAGCTTTTTGCTGTTTATTTCTTCTCCAGATTATTTTTCTTGATAAATAAGTGAAAAAGCAAATAAAATTTCCAAGTGTTGAAGCACCCATGAATGGTTTTGTTATACTGTGTGTCCAAATCTGTAGGGGAACGTGAATTTTCTGTACTCAATAATAATTTCTTATTTTTGGTCAATTGGTCAATTTGAGCTGTGTAAATTTCAATAGAAAACCTCAAATACTGCCTAATAAAAATGGTTCTAAAATTTTCTTTCTATGTTCAGATACCGTGTCTGCATCCAAACTGAATGACCCATTTGTTCTTATAACCGAAGTTTTCCTGCTTATAAGTCAAACTTAAGTTTTCCTGCTTATAAGTTAATCCTATAGGACAGAGTAAATCTCCCTCATCTACAATAATCTCGTAGAACTCAATTTTAATTACTCCTGTACCAATCTGCCAAAAAGATTAGTTCTTCCTCTTAATTTTACATATATCTTCTGTTATCCTTAAAAAAGAATCATGACAATTTACTGTGCATTCAATCAGAGCCAGGGGAGTAATACTAATTGATTTGCTGTTTCAGGACATAAAACATAAAATCCGGGGGTTTATTACGACATGAAAATTCTTTTAGAATTCTTCATTTAGAAAATTATTGAGGATTTAGGCTTTTTTAGGTGTATTCTATTCGTAGACTTCAGCAATTTTCCAGTGTCAACAGGTCTTCTGACCTAGCTTTATGTTACAAGGCATAGTGATTGATTTAAACTGATTGCAAATTATTTAAATTTATGCAATTCATCCATATCACATTAAGATAAGTGTGTTTCAATTTAAACAAAGCCTATTCTCAATGATTTACATGAAACAACACTATGGAAGCAAAATAAATGAGTCTTAAAAGCACATTATTCTGACTAAATTTATGTATATCTATGACATTTGAAGGATGTCATCTTTTAGGGAAAGGTGACATTTAGAGACCTGTTGGCTGTGATAGGCAGAAAAGATTTCCTTCTATTGGTGTTAAGTATATTTGTGTTTAAAGGCAGTTTTAATCCCAGCATATCCCAGTGTTTCTTTCAAATGAATAGGAAATAAGACTACATGAAAACTGTCCAAAGTGGTTTGAGAAGTACAAATGCAGGATTATCATTAAAATGTTCCCTTGGATCTTGAGCTTATGTAACTCAGACCTTCAAACTCTGCCTGCCTACTAAACTGAACCATTTCCAACCTTCAATAATTTTCAGCCTTACTCTAAGCACTTAAGTTTTGTCCTCTACACCTCCCCCACACACTGGAAAATTCTGAAAGCTGTTACAGAACAAGAGCCATTATTTAATTCTTTAATTGATACCTTTGAATGACACTGTTTCCAACTCAGAAAAGCTTATGAGGCTTAAAAACACCTCTAAAACTTTTAATACTGTAAGCTAATCAACTGGTTTGCAGCAGTGCATTCAAAATGCGGGCTAAAATTGGAAGTTGAATGTGTACCCAATATAAATGTATTCAGAACTGCCACCTCTGAGGAAAAAAAATGCACACCAGTGACAGTGGGATGTCAGAAAATCCTTAGAAATGGTTTAACTCAGCTTCAACTAAAGCCATTGATTGTGATGTGAACTAAGCAAAGGCAACGCTAAGTATTTTGAAAGTCTTAGCCTTGTGCTAAGTGTATAGTTACTCTTTCAAATCTTGAGATAGTGAACGTGTGGTACCGATAAACAGAGGTGTTCTACCACTCCTTAGTCAGAAAACCTGACTCATGCATACTCTTTAATTTGAAGGGTCTATTTGTCTGGAGACACTGGTAAATTAGATAGAAAAAACTGTAAGGTTTTTAGCTCTCCTTTCAGTAAACAGAACATGTAATTTTAGCAGCATAATTATAGAGAAGCTAAACAGGTGTCATGGTACTAGGCCAGGTCATCTGAAATATCTTTAAATACTAACCAAAGCAAAGCAGAGAGAAGATCAAGGCTTAGTTTTCAAGTTACAATTACAAACACAAAATGAGTTGTTCTTAATTTTGTAGATACCAGGTCTGCATACAGCATTAGCCATTTTCCAGTACATTTCCATTAGTAATGTCTTTGCTGATTAGTTTTTTTCTAAATTAGCATGTTTATCCATTAGCATATCAATATTGCTGCCAACCATCCTCTTAATTTTTAGTTTTCTTGTTGCAACAAAAAAATTGCCAATAAAAGCAGGCTTTACTTGAAGCCTTAATTAAGTCTAGCACAATTCTTTTTTCTTTCTTTTTTTTTTAGGCTTTTTTAATAATACTGTGTAATATTTACTCAGATTATAGATTTGCTTTGCTTAATAACACCACTCACTTGAATAATCAAAAACTTCATATTTTGGTTTGGCATCAACACAGACTATAATATTTTGCATAGTTTGGGGACATTCTAAATGAAAGCTTTCCTTAAAAGTCAGAAAGTCAATGTCATCACAGTCAAAATACTTTTACGCCATTTCTGAAGTTCATCTTAGGAGGCAGTAACAGGTAAAGAAGAAACTATTAACACAAATACAGCAAGACCTATTCTGATCTCCTTTACATCACCTTACGATACTGCTCCTGCATTAACCTGCAGAGATGTTTCTGATCAATGTCCTGTGTGTGAAAGAAGGGCCAAGCCAAATTCTTCCAAAAGATTATTTTTGTTCATATGATTCTTTTTATATCATACATAACACTTCTCTTTGCTTTAGTGTGTTCAATTATATTAATTTAAAGTCAATCACAGCAGAAGAGCTAACACTGTTTAACAGAAGTATACAGTGAGTTGGCTTGAACATACAGCAATGCCAGCTTCTACTGTCAACACCGTTATTCAGGACAGATACTCTTGTCTGACATAATTAAATCTTGACGGTAATTATTTCTGTTGATTCCGAGTAGACTGCTGCTAAAGATATGCTTATCCACTTTCACACCCAGTATCTTATTAAATTAAATGCAGGCCACTGATTACAAAACTGCATTTTTTAAATTTGGGATTTTCTAAAAGTCTGTTAAAAATGAGAAGATAAAGCTTTCTCTAAAAGGATCCCCCGTGTTTCAAAACCAGGAGAGCTCAGGCAGTGCCTGAAACTCCAACATCTGATGAGAGAGAAAGAGAAAAGCCGTGTTTATATGTGCACAGTACAGGCTGTTGAGAAGTGTTTTTTTATAATTCAGCAGGCCATTTTGTACTAAAGTTCTATGAAAATGTTAATTCTCACTGTTTATTTCCATCTTCTCCAAATAAGAAGTTCCCCTGAGCCATGTTGTTAATATGTTTCATATGAAATGGGTATTTCCTATTTTATTTTGTCATTTGACAGTGGAAGATAGAGACACTTCAGATAATGGTCATGCTGAATCATTAATATTTCTTTTTACCTCATAAAGCTATCAAAACATGACAAAAAATAATTAAGGAATAAATTTCAGACCAACATAGAACCCCAGTATATTGTGAGTTATTTCCGAGATTCCTAAGTCAGATGTGAAAACTAAGATCAGATCTGCCTCAAATGTCTGAGCATTATTATTAAAGACTACCTTTAAATTTTTCCAGTATTCATATCTAAGAACATAAAATATTTTCACAATACAAGTACATTTACCATGAGCAAATGTTTAAACAAAAGAACTAGGGATCTTAATGAAGCACCCTCAGGAAAATGTTTAAACTTTGCCCTTAAGTTTACTTTGTTCACTAATAGACTTCTATTTCTAGTACTGAGTAGGAAGGATAGGTTCAATGTGTTAATAAGAGAAAAGTAATAATATTTAATTAATTCTGGCTGAACACACATGGTTTAATATACTTGGCAATATCATTCTATCACATGATATGATAATTTAATGGAACTTTTTTATTTAAATTGCTGGCAAGTTTATGAAATTATAAAGCAAATAGGCCATGCACTTGGGTGTAATTGACTGTATAAATGTGTTTTATACTATACTGTTGGCAAATTAGCCAATCCCTGTCACAGAATCAATTATTATCTAGCTGTATTCTGCAAACACAATAGCAGAAATACAGCATTTATAGAAAAAAACACTACAGTTGTTAATCTTACATTGTGCATCTTAAAGTCAGGCAATAAACATTCATACGCTGTATAATCATCTTACGATAATGCTGCTGCCAAATGAGTGCACATTTAAAGATTCCTTGTTGTTGAAGGAATTCCTTAACTGGAGGTGGTATTTTTGTTTTTATTTGCCTTTTCTTCTTCAGATCAGTGAAGTGAGTAATACATATGTCAGTGACCCAAAAGATATAAGGCTTGACTGCATGACTGACATTTCCAAAGCTACTTAAGGGTCTTGGTTCTCTTGGTACTGCATCCACTCTAACCCCCTCCTAACAGCAACTTTGAGAATCTGAGTACTGTAACAAAAATTACAAGATCTGTTCTCTATGTTTTTAATGCACGGTGTTGTTAAAGAGATCAGTGGGGGATTCTGAATGAACTGGACTTTTAAAATATTCTTTTCCAGTTCTCATCATAATATGATTGAAGTTACTTGTCTCTTCAATATGCCTCCCTACAAGTAAGCCATATCTAAATTATAATCAGTGTTTAACATAACACCTTCTTGATGGTGTATAAATAGAAATGAAGATGAACCTGCTATGCTAAGGAACTCAAAAACTGCTGTTCTTGAAGACTGCACCAAAGTCATAGTGGTTCTGAACAAGTAAAAGTCAAGAAGTCTGGACTGCCATGTCATCAGCATTGCTCCCTGCTTATACATCCCAGCTGTGCAAGGGCTGGGGATCAGCAGTTGTATGGACTGTGTGAATCAAGCAGCTACTGAGCAGCTACAAGCAGTTTCACGAGGCAGATGTAACGGTACTTCTGTTCACTGGAAAGAAACTGAGTGCAAACTTGTAGGCAGATGGTATAGTTCTACTTATGAATGTTTCCATGTACCCATATGTGCGTTTTTATACAATGATCTGTGCCATGGCTACAAAGCAAAGGATGTTCACTGTCATCCAGGTGCACAGAACTGCAGCTCACGTAAACATCCTTCAACTAGCTCATGTACCAAACAAAACAGTTCAGGTATTATAGCAGACTGCACAAGCTCACCAGAACACTGACAGGTTTTTGGCAGCTGAAGCCCACACTGCTATGACTTCGACTACAGAGTCCCAGGCTATATGATTTAAAGCTTTCTCAGGGATGCCTGTGCATACCTGTGAACAGATGCATTGTAGATATCCCCAGCACTCTTAATGACATGCAGAAAGCAAGTTGTTTAGAGCTTTGAAAGGCTCTGCAATTCTTTAATGTATCTTTACAACACTTATGTGGGAAAATACCACCATCCAGCTGAGAGTCATCAGAAATATTCTGTTGTTCTAGGGCTCCAAACTCAGCACTCTCAGTCTCAGCTCCATTATTTGCCTAGACATTATTCTTTCCATGGAATGAAATTACTGATACCAATTTGAAAACAAATCTGCCAAAAGGGAAGGTATCAACCATGTGCTTCTGTCTTAGAATCAGCCCCACTGAGGACAGTCATGAATATATTGTACATATTTCTTACAGAAATGAACCATGATCCAGCTAGTAGTCTTGCAATAGTACTGTTTCCTATAGTTTGTGAGCAAAGTACTCACTACAAGCGTCCACTCCTGCATTCCTCATACTAAAGGTTTAGATCAAAAACTCCCTCGAAGTCAAGTGCTCTTGCACGTGATGTTCCCATTCAGACTGTTTTGGGTTCTGTTTCAGGCTCTGATCTGAACTCAGATCTGAAGTTTGGACACAGTGTTTTGTTCTGGACCCTACTCTCCCATAAATGTCAAAGTTACAAGTTTGAGGCAAAATTCTGTCCAGAGCTTCTCAAACAACAGCTATGAAAAAGTAGGTTTTGTTTTACTGAAAAAAAAAAAAAAGTTTAGCAAAAAGAGATGAGACGAAACAGAAAGGGGAGAAAAAAGTGCAAGGTTTCTGTCAAAGTTGGAATTTGTCAGATTTCTTCTCAGTCTTGTTCTACTTCTTTATTCCATTTAGTCCCCTCTGATTCCTCCTGGCAAAGATTTATCATCTCTATTTTATTCAACTTTAGTCCTCTTGTTGGTGAGGTAACTTTGAACTCCTATGCCTGAAAATATAACTTTAATTGTATGTAAAGGAAAAAATATATCAAGTTTGGGGACCAGAAGCTGTTAGTCATAGTAAATGTACAACCAAAGTTTTAAAAAGCTGCACCAGTCACAATTACTGAAATGCAGACTTTTGGCTCTGTGATTCATTCTATACTAGGAATCTTGGGGATAATGGCAGCACCCTGGACTATAATTTTTAAATTACAGTATGGTTGGGACATCTCACCGAGTAACTTGAAACAGGGTTAAGAAACATATGGCGAGAGGATTGTCAAGCAATATAAATGAGTTAGACTAGGGCAAAATAGATGTATGCAACTATAAGATCTATATTTCAGATTTGTTTTTCTGAGACACAGAAATGAGGGTTTTTTTAAACAAATGAATGAATTAAAAAAAATCCTATTTTCCAATCACACAGCAGTTGCCAAACCAGTTTAAAAAAAGATCACACACACCCCAAAAAAACCCCAAACCAAATCACAAAATTATCACTGTTTCACTGGACAGAAAACACTGAAGAAATTAATGTAAGGACTCAATGACAATTACAGAGCTTGGACAAGAAATGTTTCAAAGAAAAGAAATTAAATGCAAAGAGAAGATCTGCAGCCTCTTCAGAAAATGTTGTGAGCTGTTTTATAATGACATAATAATGCTGCCTCATTAGCCAAGTGCTAACCAGTACTTGGGGTTGTGTAGATTTGTGTCCTCTAGAAGGAGAAACTGATGTCAGGTGTATTCATTAGAGCAGTCTTGCTTATTTCTAAAAAAAACATAGTTATGAAATCCTGTTTGAGTGCAGTAGGAAAAAATCCCCCACAGCAGACCACATCCTTGTTAACCACATGTAAGTCTGCTTCTCCAGCAACTTCTATGTTCAAGAAGCCCTCAGTGCTCCATCCCAAGGCTGTTCAGATAATTCAGAGATGGAAAGATTCAGACGCAGCTACTCTCTGTAATGCTTTATTTAATAGACTGTACAGCCTAATTGGAAAAGCAACGAGACACTATCATTGATTAACTATTTCTATTATTCATTAAGTGCATTACCCCAGACATAATCCTAAGCAAGGACTTTGATCATGATCATTTACATAGAACTCTGCTGCCTGCCTGTAGAAAAATGCTTTTCTCTTGGACAAAATTCAGGATACAACATGTGATGGTAATCTAGAAAATTTTGCTATAACAATTGGTTTAATGTACATGGTGGAAATAATTTTCAGCATGAAGATGGTGAAAATCTAAAAAAACTAAGGGAATGAAGGTAATTTGGGGGTCATTTTCTGAATATGGTGCATATTTGAAGTATTTCTATCAGGAATGAAACACTCTTTCATAGAAATGTTTCCATTAGATACCAAAATATAAAAAGTTGTCTTCCTTTGAAAACTGGAAAAGAAAAAGAATATAACACAATGTGGACATGCTATACATGTAAATGTTCAAGTTCAAATAGTTCATGTTGTGTTTATGTTTCAATGATAAAGCAACCATCTATGAAACTCTACTTTACTCTTTCTTCTCTTTGAATGAGTGGGAGAGTTATAAATAAAATGTTGTTCAAGGAGGTGTATAAATAAATTGGTATAATTAGGTGTCATAATTAAGGTGCCCATTGCTGTTCCAGACACATTTACATAATTGTCAATGCTAAAATGAAAATAATTGTTTGTCAGAATTGCTTCCGTTAAGGCTGATAGTTACTTACTTTGTATAGTTTACTCTAAGTATTTATTTAGAAAATATACTAAACTCTAAAATGACTACATACAAGCCAAAATCTTCACAAGAGAACCAATGAATAGAATTTACCACCCTGGAATTCAAACAATATGTCTTGTCTGTGGTATCTTGTCTGTATGCTTTCAATGTCCTGTGTGAGAGTTATGCATGATTGCAAGTAACTGCTTTGCAATTCAGAGAGGCTAAAAACTTATTGATTTATAAGAAATAACAATTAAAGAAAAAGCCCTTTAGACTCGTTCATTGATTTAGTTTTGGGGCTTTTTTTCCAAAATTTGCTTTTATGAGTTGATTTACTTGTGATAATCATGAACACCAGAGTACACTTATACAAGTATCAAGAAGCAGAGAACTGAGTCTTGTGCCAGTCCATGTAATGCAGCTTTTAGACTTCTGCCTTAGAGAAGCAACTCAGATTTAGGCTTAACCATTATATCACAGTGAGTATTGTGAATACTTACAGTTTTGTTTTATTGAGTAACAGACTAAGCAGATATGTTAAGTGCAAATGTTTTTATCCAAGAAAGAAATGCCTTAGCAAAATTATATTATTTAGAGCTAAATGATTTTGCACTAGTATAAAGCAGTATTCAAGCACAGCTGCAGTAATTTAAGATACTGGCACACGTGTAGGAATAACAGATTTTACAAACCCTCTAAGATCCTTTAGACACAATGGAAGAAATTATTCATACAGTTGCCATGACTTCTATTGTCAATGCTTCTACTTTTCCCCTACTCTTACCCCTCAAAACTTGTCTTTGTCTCACATTAAAGGATATAATTCTCCAGGACAGAAGTAATGTCATATTGTGCATTTAAACAGGCAGTGCTCCCAGTATTGAGCTATTCATATTAACCATAGGTCCAAAGCCACAATCAAATTACAATAGAAAAATAGTCCTTTAGCAGATGTAGTTTTATCAGGGGAGAAGGGATGGATAGGGTACAGCGTGTTCTGTTCCCTTCATTATTAATACCATCTTCACTTTGCACGGCAGGAGAAACTCTCCACAAATCTGTGCATAACCCATCCACACCTCTGCATAACCAAAGATTTAAGTAGGCAGCAGATAAACAGCTTAAGAAATGAAAGAATGAGATTGGAAAATTTACATTTACTTTATGCACACATTATTTATATATGTATCTATAAGAATGTGTGTTTATTATTTGTATATGTATATATTTAAACAGATGACAGTATATTTCTTCTTTTGAACAGTTTGCTCCTAAGAAAACTGTTTTGCCTCTTCTGTAATGCAAGAACAGGTTTGCCATGGGCAGTAGCAAAAAAGAAATTCAGCATGGTCTCCATTTCTTGCATAACGGTGAAAAAGAGGGTCTTACTAAAGAAATATGCATCCATTCTTCTAGTTTTGTTTCTGTAGGAATATCATTAGATTTTCATCACTGAGAGTGGAGAATAAACAATCAAAAACCTTTGATTAAGTTCAGCAAGCTCCCTTTCTTACATGAATATAACAGTAATTAACATTTAAAATACAAACTACCTATCTGACCAGGAAAAAATCTAAATATATAGACCTGACCAAACTGCTTTGTGATTTGATTTTTCAATTAAACAATATAATTTCAATGCTTGAACATAATAGTTACATTCTTTCCCATATTTTACAGCTGATCTACTTATAATAATGTCAGCAGTGTTATGAAAAGCCATCAAAGCTAATCTTGATTGACTAAGAATAGAGCTACATCAAGCTCTTGAATATCCTGCTTCCATGTATAGTCCTTCTAGCTTTAATAGCATTAAGCTTTCTGTGCACTAGAAGATTATCATAATTTTAAACACCCAAACTGAACCAATTTGACATTCTCTCTAGTACTAAGAGTCTTGGGAAAAAAACAACCAAAAAAACAACCAAAAAAAACCCAATACCCCAAGACATGGCATAGAGGAAAAATAAATTTCAGGCACTCTCAAGAGCCATGCTTGCTTGCTTGCTAAGCCTTTCAGGTTGGGTTTATACAAGCAGTTCTACCAACCCTTCCAAATTACTTCTGCTATCAATTTAGGCCTAGCCGGACATAGTTTTTACTGTGGAGACAAGTCAGGTCTCCAATTTTACAGTCACTGCACAAAAAAAAATATTGTCTGAAAAAATAATCTTCCTATATACTTCTAGTGAGCTTTCTACCTGAGAGCCCTTTACAGAGATTTTGCTTCCAGCTCTTTCATGTTCAAAATGGGTTTTTATCAGCAATTCAAAAACAATCTTTTCCCATGAGGAAAGCAAAAGATGAGAAAGAGAAAATATTTGTAAGGCAAATAGAGTTTAACCTATTTTGTAGGTCTTGAAGGTAAGGAACACTCACGTGGATTTAATTGGAACATGGACAAGAGGAAACCCAGACAGAGTATTATCACCTTTTTTCATAGTAAAACAATTTTAAAATGAGAAAGAATGAATCTCTAGGGAAAAATCACAACCAAAAAGAAATCTTGCTGAAAACTGGAGGATTATATTCCATACATCACAGAGATGCTGCCTGAAAGCATCTGGATGTCATCTAGTACAAGGTTCCAGTCAGAGCAGGATTACTGCCAATGCTTGATCAGGTCAGCCATGGCTTTGCCTAGCTGAGTCTTGAAAACCTCCAAGGATGGAGATCCCATGGTCTTTGGGAAACCATTCCAGTTCCATGCCACTCACCTAGAGATTTTTCTAATGTCCAGTTAGAACCTTCCAAACTGCAACACATGACCCTTTCCCCTTGCTATATCGTTTGTCAGTACCAAGAATGGCTCCATAATTTCAAGTAGCTGTAAGCTTCGGCTGGATCTCCCATTAGCAATGACTCCACCAGGATAAATAAAACCAGCTCCCTCATCCTCTCCCAGTAGCTCAAGCACATGATAACCCTAACCATATTAAGAGACCTCTGCTGGACCGTCTCCAATTTCTTAACATCCTTACTGAACCAGGGGAGCTATGACTGGGCAGGTACAGTCTCACCAAAATCAGAAGCTCTAGATGTTTTTTTTTTAACTGTTTGTTTGAAACATAAATCCTTTTGGAGTATCTTGACAACATGAAAGGTACTTCCAGTGAGTAATAAAAAATAACATATCTTTGTCTGCTTATCCCTTCATACACTTCTCCCTGACTTTCAACTTTATCTGCTTTGTTCTATGGACTCTGAATTTTTATTTCTCTTCCAGATGACTACTTTAGACAGTCACTGGAACAGAAAGAGGACAGTGGTTTCTGAGGTAGATATGTAAGGAGCTACTGTAGATGGCATCATCAGAGCTCTTTGGTACACAACAGCAGAAGCCATGATGTGGTCTTTCTCCATTGCTGCTACCTGTGCCCAAGGAACTCAGTTCAGATTTTCTTCCCATAGTAATTCAACTGCTCCCTACTGTTTATAACCTTTCAGACAGCAAGAAATGCAGACACTTTAAAGTAATCCATTCATTTTACCTGAGCCTGAAAAACTGCTACAGAAGGCTACCAACAGGGCTAGCAAAAATATAATAGCTCCCACCAGAGAGTGAGAAAACAAAAACCCATACTGACAATGCAGGCACTTGCAACAGCCACTACCATCAACAGAGAAGCAAAAAAGAAAAAAAATTTCTAAGACTCACATAATTTTAAGATTTGTAGTAGAAGCAAACTTGATAAATTCACTTAATTATCAGATTGCTTGATAATCTGGGCTGAAGAGCATTCACGTCTGCCATGGCAGCAAACTGCCCCATCAGGGCCAGTTGTGCTTCTGACCTGCCAGCCTTGTGGCAACTCAGTCCTTGGCTTGCGGCTTTCCATCCCATGGGTAGCAATTGGCCTTTGCAGCAACCTGGCTCCCCATGCTCACAGGAAAGCCTCTGAAATTTTGCACAGGATTAAAAGCAGCTTTGAAAAACCTTCCAGATGAGACAGCAGTACTAGCATGGATCTGCAGTCTTTCCCTCAGGGGAAAGTTGTAAAGTTTTGCTATGGAAAGTAAAAAGCCATTTTGACATGAGGATGCTAATGTCTGTTTTGCTCCGAAGTCTCTTTCTTACTTCTGTTGTGATGTGTGAAATCACTCTTTCTTAAACTGGGAAATACTAAAAGCTAAAGATATAGCACAGACCTCCACAAAAATGAAGTTCTTACTTCCTTGTCCTTGTTTAACAGGGAAAACACCATGCATTCAATTCTTTCTAAACATGTTAAAATTAGACCGTAGATGTCCTGGGGCAGAAACACTCTTTCATTATATTTTTGTATAGTACCTTGTAAAATGGGACCACACTCCCATGTGGTCTGCAGGGAGTACTGTAACAAAATTAATAAGTAATGCTTCCAGGAAACACATCAAACACAGACTACGCTGCATCACCTACTGCACCTCAAAACTACTAAAAATGTCAACAGGATACACTTGCACAATGCCCTGGCAGAAGGTAACATGGAAGCAAACAGCACATCTTCCTGAAATATGTTGGAAATATGTACTCTAAAGCACTGAAAATGGCATATTTTGTTTATGTGTAATAAAAAGTAAGGTACAGCTTGTTGGTAGTCAATTATTAAACAGGTGAATATTAAAAAAAAACATTTCTATGTATCTGCAATTATTACAAGTATCAATTGAAATCTGAAGATTGTAAATATATTTGTATAAAAATTAAATTTGAATAAATAAGTCATTTGTTTGTAGGTACTAAGGAATGTTCCATATCAATATTTCTTTTATAAAGTTTAAGAAAGAGGTTACTACAAAAAAGTAGTTTTTGATACCAAGAAGTCCATCTTGGTCAATTTTTCCCAAGTGAGTAATAAATTTTCCCTATTTGCCAACTCAGCCAACAGATATGCTTGATTGAGTCATGAGAATTGATAGCCGCTTTGTAAAAATCTATTACAGAGCAGATCAGCATGTCCATAATCTCAGGGTTCTGCATGAACTCTTTTTCTTCCTCTGAAATGACTCCACCTGTGAATGAGTCAGGCATTTTACAAGATCGGTAAACAGAACTTACATTTCCATTTGTTTGGCTTTTTTCTCCAAATTATTGACTAATACCTAGCTTAAGAACCCTACTCCTAAAAAAGACAAAACTGTGGTGATTTTTAAATTGCCATCAATCTCCTTTATGAAAGTACTAAACACTAGTAATTCAAACCTAGACTCTCTAGAACAGAAATACATCATCAGCACAACCCATATAATAAGCAACATGTTGTCTGAAGCACTCAATAGTATCATAAATTACACACAACTCATCCACTGCCACCCAAAAGGCCTCTCTGGGTGGGATCTTCTACTTCAGTTCTTCTCTGTCTTTAATACTGCCTTCCTCAACACTTTTACATATAGATGAAGTCGCTACCCAAAGAAAGTCTTGAGTGTTATGAGGAGAGCAATCTGATTTTTAAAAAGAGGTAAGCCAAGATACCAAAAAAGAATAGCAAAAGACATATAATTAATAGACTCTACTATTGATAATATCCTTTAACTAGGAAATTATAAAGTCCTATGCTATCCTGAAAGGGCAACCTCTGATGATGGGAAGTTATTGGCATTTTCAGCTGCGTTGGCTTTATCACATCTACTCTACTTAGTAAGTGTGACGGACACTTCATGTCAGGGATTTTGATGTCATTCAGGCTGACGGGGTTTAGAGATGATATATCTTTCTTGCTTCAGTTGGGAACAAAGTGTACAAAGGAATTGTGTGGTCACACCGTTCAAAGTTAAATGCAGACCAGAGGAAAAAAAGTTAATGTGCCTGACAGCAGTATTTGCTCTTAGCATGCAGTTGCAAGCTTTGAAAGTCCCGTTTAAGTATCTCTTTTTTAAGATAAATACCTATTAAGTAATGTATATGCACAAGCTGAAGTGTTAAATGGTTTGTTGAAACCTATTAGAGTACACAAGATGATAAACATAAATTATAGCTAATATACTGCACCAGTGATTTTTAAACATAAAAATTACTGACACTGTAAAAACACACTTGAGTCATCGTAGCAGCATAATAGCACTAATCCATGTTTATCCAACCGTGCACTTTTCAAAAACAACACAAACCTCTAATAAATGCTTTGGCTTCACCTTGACAACTTATATGGGTTATTGCCTCGTTCATGCCTGGATAACCATGTGTTATGACTTAAATGTTCTTTAATATCAATTTATGCCTTGAAGAAAAAGGATTGAATAACATAGTGTACATATGGTTCAATTTATTACAGCAAAACAATCATTTTAGTTTGAAGATATTTTCTCATGGTGCATATCATAGAAATCTTATTCAATAGAGCTCTCAATAAACCAGATTTTTTATGTCACAATAAATGAAACTAAGGCAGCTAATTGTTGCTAAGATTCTAAATAGATGAGTCTATTTGGCTTTCTTGTCAATCAAGAAATAAATTCCTTAACACTTGTATTTCTGGATTCTAATGTCTCTAATTGGTTTTTACACTATCTGATTAACGATGTAGTTTATAGACTACTGTAAAAAAATCTGATATTTAAAAAGTGGAAGAGGAAATTGTGGGCTGTCAGCATTTATGGAAAAGGCCAAGACAACATTGAGTAATTTAGTGTTTTTGCAAAATGGCAACGAAAAGCATAAAACCTGGTCAACGATGCCTCATTTGTGGCACTTTTGTTGTGTGTCTGTGACACAAAAAAAGACCCTGGAGTGCTATTCTGAAGAATATTAAAATATGTAATAGTCTGTACTGAAAATGGGCTGCAGTTTTAGGAAATTACAAAACCAAAAAGAAATTCAAATTTTAATTTAGAACCAAAAGCAACATATAAGCTTAAAATTGAACCATCAGACTGGTGATAAATAAAACTTTTACAGAATCAGACACAAGCACAAGGTGGAAAGAATGCAGCAAAATATCCTTGTTACTTCCACAGCATTCATTTTTACGGCCAGTCTCATTATCATGAAATTTCCACATTTTTGAAAGATGTTTATGATAATCTTTCAGGCAAAAAGTTATCATGTATGAAGAAATGACAATCCTAAAAGAACTGTGGCTGCAGACATGCAAGTATGTCTATTGTCATGCAATCTCAATTATAAGGTGGAGCAGACAGGCTATAAGCTCTTTAAATATAAGAAAAAAACTTTTTACTGTGTGATCAAGCACTGGAACAGGTGGCCCAGAGAAGTTGTGGAACTGGAGCCTCTGTCCTTGGACATATTCCCAACCAGACATGGTCCTGAACAGACTGCTGTAGCTGACCCCGCTTTGAACAGAAACTTGTACTAGAGCATCTCCAAATGTCCTTCACAACCTTTGTGATTCTGTTTTCAATTAATTAGTTACAATGCTTACTCATGCTTACCAGGAAGATTCACAACGGGATTCAGAATGCATCTAATCTTTATCTAAACCTTCTAAGCCTACATAGATGTCTATGAGTGAAGTTCCATATTTTAAGCTTTTTTATGAAAAATCAGTATTTCTAGCCCAAATTTCTGGCATTACTGACTACGAGAGAGACAGCTACTGATTCTTCAACATCACTTCCTGGAACAGATACGTTTTCTGAGGTTGCCATACTAGCAAAAAATGACTAGAAACAACACAAAATAGGCCAGTTATGGCAGATATGATCCTACAAGCAATAAAAATTTAAAAAATTATTTACATTTCCCTATTACTTCCAGACATACTTGGACAGGAACTGAGGCCCTTAGAAACAGCAAATAAAAACCACATAGTCTTGATAGTCCCCTTTACAATGAACTATTTTCTTCTGCCTTAGAACAATGCTCATGTTAATTTTTTTTTTTTAAAATGTATGTTTTGAGTTAAGATAAAGGCAGTAGCTCTTGAAGATCTATGGTGAAAACCATAGTAGTATGGACTTTGAAAAAATGTGTTAGACAGAAGGCAAGAAGAGGAACAATTAAGAAAAGCAAGTCCTGTTACAAATGCTTACAATTCTTGCTTAGATGTTTTTCATGCTTTCTTTTTTGCTCTGAATAGGGCAAAGGATGTCCTATTTGGGCGTTCAGCACTTTTACCTTTTTTAAACTTAGTTACAGATTTAACAAATGAAGAAATAAGGCAACACTGAGAAATATGTAGATGGGTCCAACATTATTATCATCAAAATCCATTATGCATTTCAGGTAAAGAATCTTTCTGTGAACTGAAAGACTGAAGAAAACATTTCTTTGTAGGCCTAGCTTGAAGTTAACTGAGCAGTGTCTGCTCTGTTCTGGCAGTGCCTTGGAAATTTGATGTTGCCTCAGTGCAAACTTGAGGTCTCAAGTCTCCTCCCAGCTCTACCTCATTTCCTTTTCTTGATTTCTTCATGTGTGTATATCTTCATATTCATGGTGAAATACTGTTCCTAGAAATATCAAGCCTGAAGAAGGAGCATTTCCTTGAAATGACATCCTGCTTAAAAGCATAAAGCAAGAGCAGGGAAACAGATCTAATCTATATTGAATGACTGAACAAAAAATGACCAAAAAGCAAAGTAATGAAAAGCTGCCATCTTGCAAGGCAACATATAATCTCCTAGTAAAAGGTGCATACTGTGCTCAAAATGAGGCTTCAGAAGTACTGGTGTGAACATATACAAGCATTGGTACAGAAAAAAGAACATCTAGTATGTTTATGGAAAGTGTTGTTCACTGACACAGTTTGACCAACAAGTATATGTTATCTTTAATGGGGTATTCAGGTGATTTTAGCCAAAAGGTCAGGAAGATTTTCTTTCCTAAGAACTGTACAACATTTTCTAGGAGCATTAGGACTTCATGAGTATGGACCACTAAACCCAGCTTTGGCAAAAACTGGGTTATATTAGGTTTTTTCAGGACTGGGGCAATACTAAAGCTGAGATTGACAAACAGCTTAAACTTTTACTTAAAGGCAAAGCCCTTGACAGCGATGAACAAATCCAGTCATTCACATTCCTTATTCATTTGCTGAGTAGATATAAGCGCCTAAGAACAAGATTTACAGCAACCAACACAGTGAATGAGGAACCATTTAAGGCAGGCTGCAAGAATATCAATAGTTGAAGTCCTAAAATCTTTCTGCTCCTGAAGCCATAACTTGAGCAGGTGTCTACACTTCTTGAATGAGAATCCATCCACCTGAAAATCATCTAAGAGGTGGGAGGAACCACTGCCAGTTACTATTTCTGGTTTTTGATTGTTTGAGGTTTTTTTAAGTGAAGGCTATACCTTTGTCCAGGCTTATCAATATCTTTGTGTTCTGCTCAAAGCTTGGGTTTGAATACCACCACGAATAGATGCTTTACAACTCTTTGGGCAACCTGTTCCAGTTTTGAGCATGTTTCGATATTTCACTCATAAACTTAATACTGAAGAATTGAGTCAAGGGTTCTATGAAGACCTTTTTGTTACATTTCCGCTATATCCTATGTTCATCTGAGACAGAACTACACAACAGCAGTCTCTAAAAGTAATCTAATTTACGAGTCCATTCCATTTCTTCCTCTCACTTTCTCAGAATTTCATTCAATTTCTCTTATAGGAGGTAGTATCAGGATACTTCACAATATCTATGCATTTATCTTCACCTGAGTTATAGTATATACTTATAGTATATACTATATAACTTCTTTGAGGAAGTTCCTATAAGGAAGTTACACTTCCTTGAGTTATAAAAGACAGAGGGACTCCTACAATCATTCAAGAAGACGATGAAAATCTAAGAAATGGATTGACTCTCTGAGCAATGACAAGGATCTGAATCAAATTATTTCATTTTTCCTGCCTCCTTTTCCATATTCTATGTCTCAGCTGAGTCGTCTGTTCCTTTTGGGAAGAGAAAGAAAGGCAATCAGGAGTTCAATCACAGAAATCAATAGGAATGCACGAAAGAAAAGAACACAAGGAAATAAGTAACTTGAACTTAAGTTAAAGGAAAAATTTCCTATTTGTAAGGAAAAAGTCAGATGCAGCATCAGGTAGGGAAGGCTAAAAACAAAACAGAGTGCTTATAGCTTTGTTTTCTGAGAAACTACTTGCTGTGGTCTGTCATGGCTTGCTACATGACTGAGGAAAGGGAAATGACAATAAAGAGCATCATTTGCTTAGTGGTGACCCAGATGTATCAGCCACTGTGGAGCAGTGCACTTGCTTTTTGATAACATTCTTCTTCCTTCTCTTAATCCTGGGTTTCTAAGAACTAGGATAACTTCAATGACAGTTGTTGCTTCATACCTTTGTCTTGGTACATGCAGTTTTGCTTAAAGACATTATTTAATTGTCTTTATGTCTATGCTTGTCAGTCATGGTTTCACATTCCCTGAAGTTCCTGATATATTTTCTGTTAGTCCCAATTTTTTGCTTAGATAACGGATTTCTTTCTCTGCAAAAAACATTTTGTAGCCAGTCATTTTGTATCTTATAGTACCCAGAAATGTGGGTGAATTTACAGGCTAAAGAGTAATATGAAAACAATACATAGAACGTCATTATGAAAATAGGACTTTTTTTTTAAATAAAGATTTTAACAGAATAGTGAAAGGTTGATCTGTTACTGTACGCTTTGAACTGTGACATCTGTATCATCGTCTTTTTTTGTCTTTAGAAAGACAGATCAGTAAACCGATTTTAAATTTTAGTGGAAGCCAGAGTGTGAATGAGAATATTTACAAAGCCTATATTAAAGTCTGCATTGGATGTTTAACAAAAAAGTTTCAGAAGATGAAGACATTATTGTAGCAATACTATTTTTTATCCATGTATGCAAATATAAGAATATTTTTGCTCATATTTTTTAGTATTTTATTTTTAAAAAATCCTTATCTCTTTTCTATGGGTAACTTTGACAGGAATTTACGATACAAGGGCTGTTTATTATTTATTTTAAATAAAGAAGATTGTCTCTGCAGTAGTTCCTGAAGTTGCACTTCACCCTTCTTCAAAACAACCACTCCCAATCTAACAACTAATGCTTATGTGTGCCATAGTATAAAATGTTTTAACATTAGAAGACTAAAGAGCCCATTAGAGCTATGACCAAGTAGATGATGAGGGAAGCAAAGAGCATCTCTGATGCGACTGATTACTTTTCAGCCTTGGAAATATAATGTCCAGTTTTTATTTGGAATTACATTTTTTTAATGCTGTTTTTGATCAAAGATGGTCCCACAGTAGAAACACAGAAGTCCACATACAATCTCATTCCAGAAAAACACCACACTGTAATCAAGATCTTCACACTTCTGATCTCCGCTTTTACTCTTCTAACTCCACTGCAAAGACATTTCTTACACAAACACTTACCAAAACCAGTCCAGACAGACACGTATCAAAAGCACACTAGGTTTATCTGTGCCAAAACAGGTGTGTTACTCTAACTATCTACAGCCGTTGTGTATGACAGAAGGTGTAAATAGAAAAAGCCTGTTTGAAGTCTCCTGCAGCTGCAGAGGATGTGGGACCAGATTCTGACAGACAAAAAAATGTAAAAGTCAAAATTCAAAATACACGAATTCCGGGGAAATATTTCTGGTGATTTAGAGAAGCTATGTTACCTTTATACCACCCTTACTTTCAGGTGTCTCTTGCTAGGACTCTACCTACCTAAAAGGCATTCTGAATCTTCCATTAAAATAAGTTCAACGCAATCGTAAGTCTCACATTTTAACTCTCTGACTAGCGTCATTATTCAGTAACAGTCATTTCTTTCACCAGGTAAACTCATCCAGATCCAAATCTCTAACTATTCTTTCTGAGTTGTCTGCCAGAGGGGTCTTCTCACAGGGCTACTGGGACAAACTATAGTGCTCAAAGCCTATTGTGTGTGAACGCTTAACGTCTTACAGCATGCAACTGGTTCTCTGGTATGAAGGAGCGACCTGAATGTGCTGGCCAACTCCACTGGTAATAAGGAGCTACAGCACAGCAAAGCACCATGAGAATGACAACCAGTCTAGGAACATGGATCATTTGCTGGTACAATGTACTGGTACCGGATAGCTACGGGTTTGTACCACCTTGTGGTAGACAGAAGTTATTGCAATATTGAAGAGAGCACATTTTCTTTGAATTGTTCAGAGCATTCATGTTTTGAGGCTGGTTATCCTCAGAACAGGTCCTTGACACTTCAGATGCTTGAAGAAAAACCTCAAATATAAAGATCAATTAATATACTTCCAGAGATTTTTCTTTGCTCTGCTCTCTATATCCAGTAACATACACAAATGTAGCAGCAATAAAAACATTTGAAAGGTCTAGTAAAGTTACCCATAGATCTTCCTCAAAGGGAAATCTGAGCATTTAATATACTGGGACTAGTATAGTATCAGTTCTGAAACACACCTTTATTTGATTATCATCAGGGTATCCTGTGTGTTTCTCACGCTAGATTTTTTCTTACTTTCTTTGAGAATTAAAGTAAGTATGCAGGAGTGTCTTTTCCACTGTTTTTATTCATTTATTTACTCTAAACTCTATAGAATACTTCCAAGTAAGAAATGTTCTTAGTTGGCACATAGGATGGTAACATGTTTACTCAGAAATCAAGTGTTAAAAGAACACTTAAAAATGGAGTGACTCTTCCCCAAAAGGGAAAGGGAACAAAGAAAGCCATTGGTCTGAGTTTTGCTGGTTCCAGTTTCAGAGCACTGGTGGGAAGCGAGCCTACAGGGAACTCTGAAGGCTAGGCAGCAAGATTAACTGTCCATTGTAATACTGTATTAGCATTTGTTTCTGTAAGTAGTAACCTTGTTTCATATTCATAAAGAATAGGAAGTATATTTAAAATTGTTGCTTTGTTATCTTGCTGTCTGGGGTAAATTTTAAGACAACCACAAAGCTATTGAGTGTGAAGGTTTGTAACAGGAAGACTGAGACAACTTTGATTATAATACTGCAGAACTACAAAGGAAATAAATAGTAGACTATATATTAAGGAAAGGCTGAGCATTTCTGGGATTAATATGGTTTAGATGGATGACAGACTCCTTAATGTTTACTTATGTTTTCCCCAGAATCGGTGAGTTGTGGAATGGACTAAGAAATATGGGAAGTTAGCACTGGACACTGTCAGAAGATCACTGACATTTAGACCACATCTTGCAGATGTGCAAAGCACTGTAGGGTACCAAAATGTAACAGGCCGAAATTTTTACACATCTTCAAACTACTTTAGTAATAACATGCTGTGTTATTTGATTGCAATGAAAATATTTTGTGGTTTTCTTAGAATGAACCTTAGTTATACAGGAATAAGAAGTAGCCTTTCCAAGACAACAATTTTTATTTTCTTTATGTGTTTGATTTTCTCAGTGTTAATACTGAGAGGAGACTGAAAACGTGATAGGTACATCCTGACTGTGCAAAAATACATATCCAAATCTCTTGAAAAGCACGCAAACTAAACACAGCTAACTCTGTGTTATCTGGCATTTCAGTTAATAGCTACAAACATTCAAAAGCATTAATTTCAACTTTGAAAATTCACATAGATTTCTGTAGAATCTGGTAATCACAGATAAAAATCTGCTAACTGCCTTAGGCAGATGATCTGGCCATGACGGGTCAGGGCAGAAGTCCCATTTATCCCAGTGTCCAGTCATAGATTCTTTGAAGAAAAGGCTAAGATACAGGACAAATAAAAGACTCCTTTCTTTAAAATAATCTGATGCCTTTTGGTAATCAGCAGGTTAAGCGGTCTGGACTTTGCAGTACATCACTGTGTTTAAAAGACTAAGATTTATCTATCTTTCTTTAAGCTGTAAGGGAGCCTTTGGAAACTTTTATTTCTGGCATTTAGAAGAACTTATAGCAATGGGTTCTCCAGTGTATACATACTGTCTGAAAAAGTGCTTCTAAGGCTTGTTTTAAACTTGCCAGACAATAATTTCATTAAGTGGTGCAAAATTCTAGTGTTACAAAAAGTAATGAATGTCTTTTTAATATTCAGCTTTTTTGATGCCATTCATATTATTTTGTTGTCACAGCTGCCGCTTTTCCAGGCTGTAGAGGCCCAACCTAGTATCTCACCAAACCAAAGCTACCTCATACATGTAGCCATTCCATTGCATTCTCTTTAGCTCACTTCTGAGTTTGGGCTTTTGTTGCATTGTTTGGACTGTTCAAGGTACATACATACTACGCATTTGTATCACAAAAAACGGTGGTGTTTTCTTTTCTGATTCTTTTACCATAGTTTCTGACAATCCATTTAATTTTTTTGACCCAGCCAAGGAGGTATTGTTTGCTGAGAATGACATGAAGTTTTCTGAAGACTACTCATATATAAATGCATTTAAAAGTATCTAAAAGTTCTATATGTTCCTGTGACTTACTATTAATTATATGGCTTATAGTAAGTCTTAGGAATCCTTGCAATATGTTTCAGACTTTGGCCAGTGGCTTTATGTTTAGGAACTTTTGTAGTGTTTACTCTACTGTGAATGTGAGCATTAAATACTGCATTTGGTGAAGTCTAGTACTACTTTATGTTGCCTTTTCCCCAGAAAATGCCTTCAAACATTCAGCTGGCTTTGGAACATTAATCTTTTTGCCTATGTGATAAGAAATCAAGCTTATAAGAGCTGGAAAACATCTAGAATGTAACAGTCACAGGTGTTGATACAGCCAGTATAATATAGGTAGCTATTAAATTTAAAAAGAAGCTTGCTTGATAAGCAAACTAATATAATTTTATAGGCTGAGTTTACACAGGAACAGTTGCAGTTGAGATGCATGCTGCCTGTTTTGTGCTGTCCTAATTATTTTATCTTTTCCACAGTATGGTTCCCTCTAGTGATTCTTGTAAGGAAAGAGGCTACCTGATCCCTTAATCCAGCTAACATTTTACAAAAGAAGATCCAAATTAGTTTTGCTTACACCAGATGCTTCGTGCGCAATTGGGTATCAGACAATGGTGGCTGAAATATGAAACAGGTAAATTCAATGATCTCCTTTGAAAGAACCTCTTACCTGGGGGAACTAACGTGAAATGAGTTGTTTGCATACTTGCTGCCACTGCAGTCCTGTCTCCTCCCCTTATGCAAACCGATGAGTGTGTAAGCTGATTGCCAGATATCCCCAGTGTCAGACTCAGTAACAAGAACTGCAATGAGTATTTGATGGAAGAGAAGCAAAATCAGATTTAGCAGACTGGTTACAGCAGGCAAATATGTTAGAAAATGAACATATTATGCCCACAAGCTTGGATGCACTATAAGGGGGAAGTTTGTACAGGTAGTGGCTAACAGAAATAGCACAAAGTACAGTTAGAAAAATATTCCAATAATTATCTATGCCACTGACTTGCTAGACCGCCTTCTGCAAGTTATGCAACTTCTTACTCGTGTTTCAGTTTAAAATGCTTTATTTGCCTACAGTACTATGGAAAATATATGAATGTCTCGTTGTTTATAAAAAGATCATGTACTTCCATATTTAAAGAATACACACATGAACATGTACTGAGAATCAGCAAATGTATGGTGATATGAACTAAAGTAACCTTATCCCTGCTTAAAGAAAAATAAAACTTTTGAGTATATTGCTACCTTTTGGGTTGGTTTATATAACCTTACATGTTTTAAAAAGTACCTAAAATCTCAAATAAATGTTTACATCACCTGAACATTTTTCTTTTCTTCTGATCTTACAGAGATTTTTTACCATGATTGTGGGACACAGGTCTGCACAACTTGGCTGATGTAAAGAGCACTGTCCCCTAAAGATACTATGTCCTTTGACCCAGCTATTCTCTGGTGCATTTGGAAAGTTAACAAAAGCCAGGTAGCATTCTGAGGTACAAGTTTTCATGCAGCCATCCTGTTTTAAAGGGTAAAAGCATTGAATAGCACGACTGAAGCACTTCTGTGCCAGTGATTCTCAGTACCAGAAAACAGTCGCTGGTGTATTCAAGCTACTATTATGCAGTCAGAGCCTATAGGACAGCAATATTACCCTAATTAAATTTTCAGTAAACATTTCCTAGGCATACACAAATAGTCAGGATGTACCTACTCAAAACACATGACTGTCTCCCCCAGATAATCAGTAAAACACACCCTAGATATCTAGGCCTACATCCCAAGTGATGCAGCCCATCTCAATGTCCTTCTCCAACTATTATCACAATTTCAGAGGCTGATGAACACTGAGCACACTTTGGCATTCATTCCGTTATTCTTATGAGACATAGTGAGTTTCATATTCTCAAGGCTGTCACTAGAGTCATAGCTAAAGCTCCAATCAGAGCTCTCCTGATTACTTTGCTTCCCAAGCTGCAGTGTTTACAGAGACAGTCATAAGTCCTAGGAGGTAAGGAGGTAGATTTAATTCTTCTGCCTGCTTTATGTTTTTATTATTATAACCCTCCTACAAAATGCTTTTCTTGCTACAGTTAGACTCCACAGTTCCCTGCTGGTCAAATCACTTCACCCTCATTGTCTCACACGATTCCATCTGTCAGAAGGCCTCCTGACTTCACAACCTGTTTCTTTACTCTAGTCAACAAGCTGCCCACTGCTAAGTTGTCCGATACATGTGGACCTGATCTTGCAACCAGAGGTGCACCTCATCTTCAAAACTCTCCTGCAGGCCTTTCTTCATCAGTTCCAGCTGCCCTCCTCATCTCATCACGCTTCAGGTAATAGCAGTCAAGCAGAATTGGTGAAAAAAACACTTCAGCTTTGGAATGCCACAGGTCTGCTCTGTTAGGAAGCAGGAACAGCAGGGCTTTTAACCGAGAGGTGTTCACCAGAGGTATAGGAGAAAGCACAGGGGAAGAGACATGATTCCTGTGAAGAACAGAAAGACAGAAGAGGGGAAATCAAGCAGAGGGGGAGGTTTTCTTAGACTTTTAAGTACAGAGGAGTAGGAGAGAGGAGGCCAGAAGTAGCACTTATCCCTAATATCAAGGGACAGATAGGAAAAAAGTTTGTTTGGTAAAAGATAGTTATACTGAACACGTTTACTGAGTGAGCAGTGAGCTACCAAGAGTTACCCATAGAGAACCATAGGACTCTGTGGTTAAATTGGAACCAGCCATCCACATCCCAGACTGAGCCCTGGAATCTGGCATGTCTCTCCCAGAGCAGATGCTGAGATGTGCAAGCTATTGTCATAGAGATGGCATTCAGAATTTCGATTAAGCTCTGTTCAGAGTGCCTTTTGCTGGAAAGCTAATGAAGATATTGATGTATTCACAAAGGGCAATATTTCAAGGATCCTGGAGTCTGTCAACCTGCCAGATATGCCAGGCAATGCCAGGCCATAATCTGGCTATGTGCTGAAAGAAAGTTTGATGAGGATGACACTAGCAATGTCTCTACGCACTTCAAGTGAAACTGTATGTTAACAATATGCTGAGGACCAGATATGTCCTAGCAGAGGTCACAGATCTCTGCACAGCTATGATGTTCAGCCTGGAGTGTTCAATGCAGGCCTCAGCTGTGAAGCATAAGAATATAAAGCGCAGAGAGACAGGTTAATATTTTCACCCAGCTCCACTCATTCATCTCCTCCAACTACAAGTAGGGTGTACTACAACTACATTCATCTCCTCCAACTACAACTACAAGAACAAACATAACGGCTTGTTTCCAGGTTATGTCTCTAGCTTGCACACACCCCTTCCTGCCTCCTTCAACAGCTCTCCTTCCTCCTCACCACTAGAAAACATCTACCCTGCTAACCTTGTTGCTTTCCTTACCAAGTCCCCCTGCTATATATCACCAGTTCATTTCTAAGCTATGCGGCCAGCTCCCTTATACTAATCTACTTCAAAGATCGTGTGAAAAATCTTTCTGTCATTATCTGTCTTTCCACTAAGTCAGCCCACATATGTTTGGGGCTGCGCTTGTACATGGATCATTGAATGTCACTAATACTTCAGGACATTCAGCTCTGCCTTGTCACAGTGAGTTAATCAGGCAGAGCTAAAAATAAAAATCGTGGTAGGATTTAGACAACTGCAAAAAAAGAATCTGCACTACGTGAGAGCTGGGCTCGTGTTAGATGTTTAAATTCTTAGAGATGTGTGTAATGGTGATGCAAGAGGAATACCTTAGAACTTTCAGGCATCTGGATGTAGCTGCCAGGTGTAGTATAGACATCAAGTGAGTAGCAGAAGTAAAGGTGGAGAGAGAAAATGCAAGACAAATCACTGAAGCCTTAAAGTTCAAGATTCCTAAATTAAGAGATGAATCTCAGTTTAATTGATCTAAGTGGTGAACTAATAACATAGTATGGCACAGTGAGGAATACAGCACAGGAGTTACTGTCTTTAATGTAAAACATCACTCTGAAGATTCCTGATTTCATAATTAGTCAATGTTTTACACACATTTTCATGGGATTTTTTGTTGCGTCTTTTGTGCCTGTCTATCAAATTCACTGACATGTGTGGTTTGGATATATGCAGTATCATTGCACTTCTGCTGTAGGCTGTTGTTAGTTTTCCTTTATAGTGTTGAGCTGCTGCGATAGTCCTTCATAAAGATGAAAACATTTTTGTTATGGATTGAGTCCTGTTTAATCTGTACCTGTCATACAGACATTTTTTAGGGCTTAATTTTATGTTTGTAAAGTACTTTGAGATCCTCAGATGAAAGTGGCTTCAAACATAAACCATTACATTAATAATGATATTATTTTAACATACCAAAACAATGTTACTCAGTTGCAGCACTGAACCTGGAGACTCCAAGAAAAATCATAGCTCCATTAAGTGTGGCACTTTAACAAGACATAGTAAGAGCTTGTCTGGATATCTTAAGCACTTACAGCCTAAATAGAGTAAACAAAGAGTGGATAAACAGTGCTACAAGTGCATTGGATAGGGTGAGAATGCAGGTTGACAGAAAAACTGGAGACAGATCAGAGGCTTTGGAGTCCACATCCACAGATCTCCTCAGTAGAAAAATTCAGTTCTTATTTATACAAGCTTCAAAGATTCAAGTAGGTTTTTTAGTACAATAATTATTTACAGAGACCACAACAGAAAACATTCCAGTCAGGTTCCTTCTCAAAGTTCTTCTCTCCTGCAATTTATACTTTTTCTCCATATTCTACAGAGATTACCATGCTAGAAAAAATAACATTTCAAAGAAAAAAGCCTTGGAAATACTCTCAAATTTCACAGAACATTTAATAGAATTGTTTCTTCATGCATGCAATACTGTGATAATTAATTATGCTCAATCTTCTTTAAAAAATATTCAAAAAGCTTAACTCCACCAGTGTATTCTCTCCATGTTATCCATATATGATAAACCTTGCAAACATGGCTAGGGATACCTAAAATTGAACATTTTTCTTCTGTCTACTATTGGGAAAAAGTTACTTTAATGAGCCTATCAGACTGTCAAATACAATGACTAAAATGCAGTCTTAAGCAATCTCTGTTCAAAAGAGTGGTGTCTCCATTCTTTATTACCATACATCATCACTTTTTCAAGTAGCCCTCTGGCAGCTGTGAACAAAGCTTTCCAGCTTCTTACCTATTTCAATCACAATAGGCTGAATTATTCCCATCCCTAGCTGGAGTTTTAACCATGTACATGATAGATCATACAAGAGTTTGCTAGAAAAATGCAGATTTACCATCCCAGTTTTTAAAATTTCTACTGTAAAGCTGAAAATAGTGGGTTTATTTGGGATTTTGCATTAAAATATTCTTGTCTTTACTCAACAGAAAGGCTTTTTTTCTATAGTTTTGCTAAATAGATGGTACTAAGAAAGTCACTTCAACCCTCATTTAAATTATTAGGAAATAAGAATAGACAAGTGAGCAGGCCACTTCTCATCAGGTTCTCCGTGTTTCCAACAATAATTCAATAAACTGTAACACAGAGACATCTTTCTATTTCTGTTGTGGGTCAGGGTATGTGTTTCTTTAGAATACTGATGTAATTTTAGACATCACATAGGCAGGGACAAAGCATAAGATCACCTGCACTTTCATTTTCTTGTACTTGTCCTGTATTTGATACTTTCATCATTAAGGAAGCCTTTAAGGAATTTAGAGAACCTCTTGTACTCAAATTGTTGAGGCCCTTGCACCAACCCATTCTGAAACAGAAGTGATGAAACTGAAGTAAAAGCTACACAAAAAATTAAAGTAGTTCATGCTTTGCAGAATGAAATTAATGAGATACCTCAAAGACTTTGTAATCTTTCCAGGCTCTTTACTGCATAGCTGTCTATTAATCTGGGTATCCCAAAGTGTCTAAATACTACAAGGTATAGTTGAAGTTTAAATGGGAATTCCAGGATACTTTGTGGTCATTGTCAGGAAAAGGGATCAGTACTTGAAGAGATCAATGAGAAGTTACATGGAGCCTGTAGCAGTCTTAGTGCAGGTTTTGGTACTGACCAAATCATCTTATCAGTTGACATAGTGTATTTGGGTTTCTCTTGTCCCTATGGGAGTCAATAATAAAGACGTTGTTCTGCTCAGTTCCGAGAATTTTTGATTAAGGCAATGGTTTCTAATGATTTTCCCTCCATCTTATATTAGCCTTAGACATATCCTTATTACCTATAACTTGTTATGAGTACACAAAGTGCAATGCCCTTACCAGTTTTTTCTGTAGCAGGTTTCCAAATAGGCAGCAGAGAAACCAGCACCGAGGCTGCAAACGTGATTATCTGTCCTGAAGCAGAGTTTGTCAAGCCTCTGTCTATGGACACACACCAGAGTGGCCAGGGCTGCGATCAGTTCAGCTGCTACCCTCTTTGCCACTTGGACTGTCTCCTCCAAAACTTTTCTGAGTTCTTTATCTGAATTCATTTTTATCACAGTCACTGCTACGGGACCCAAACGTATGTGTTCAGAACGTTCAATATTATAGTTTGATTTGAACAACGCTATTCTTCTGATTTCTAACAAAAAGGTGTTGAATACAGAGCTCCTAATTGCAGTGTGACTCCCTCTCAAGCGAATTCTTATGTTATGCCTCTTCCTATTTCTTAATTTCTTGCTGGACAAGACAAGAGGGTATTAACACCTGATATTCTATGATTATCAGGCTGTGATGGGTACGTTCCTTGCTTTTTGGTAGAAGCCACAGATTATTTCTTGTTCCTGTCCTTTGAGAAAAATAAAAGAAAAAAGAAAATGGAGTGTTTTGAATGAGAAGAGGGAAGGTACACATTCTTTATCAGAAAAGTTGAAAAAGGATCCCTTGGGATTTCTTAAGAGAACTGAGGCTCACCCTTGCATAAAAACACGGAGAAGCACAAAGTGAACACACAGACTTAAGAGCCAAAGTTATTCCACAGCATCAGGCACAGCACACAGATGTATGGATCCCAGCACTGGGATATACTGTGCCAAGAAGAAATAAGGATTTTATACTAGTGCTTGTTGGCACCCCCCAAAAAAATAATAAAATGCACCTCTAGTTCAACCCACCAAAACCTCACCTGGATAAGTCATAGCAGCCATACTCTAGTTTCCATACTAATTTTCTTTACAAATTAATTATTTTAATTATTTAACACATCTGCTCTTTTTAAAAAGGTTCTGTGGCCTCCACTTGCTCATTTGTGCAGAGGAAAAAACATCATACTGAGATCTCAAGTGCTACAGCAATTAATAAAATGAGAAAGATGCTGTTCTAGGATTTTCAGGGACATTGTACTTCACAATCTTCAATTTTACAATTAGGATATCTTCAAATGTGTTTCTAACCTTAAGAATGTCAACATGTTTCCATTATCTACTGTGTATGTATTATTCTGAACCTACTTCACACAGCAGAATACATTACTGTATTTATTTAGGTTCTGATAAAGTGGTCCTTCAGACACTGTTGAGGACTTAAAGCCCTCACATAAGTCTTGTACTGATAAGTATTTTAAAATACCGAAAAATCATTAAATGTTAAACAAAAACTTGAATATATTTTCATTGGTTCATTAGCACTTTTTGATTGGGAAAAAAAAAAAAAAAAAAAAAAAGATAAGACATGCAAAACTTCCCAAGATAACACTTAAAGTTTAATATTCTCTGGCACTTAACAGTTCACCAGGACATGTTTTTGTATATTTCTTTCAAAGGAAGTAAAAGAATAGGAGAAAAATAAAAAGCTTACAAGAAAAAAAGGAGAATGAAAATTATTTTATCCTCCTTTGAACATGATGGGCAGACATGATAGATGACAGCTCTTGTACATTCACTGTTTCTGTCTGATAGAAGGGTCAGCCTCAAAAAGTGACCTACTATGTAGGGATCTGAAAAATGGATCTCACGGGAGTCATGCCCTTTTACATTATTCTGAAAGTGTCCAACGAATAGTAACCCAGTCTCTTTTTCCTCAGCTTTCAGAGGACTTCAAAGTTGATATGGCTGGCCCCAGGCACTCATTAAGGCATGCCTATAAAACTGCTTGAAGTACAACTGTCTTCTGAAAAGGAATTATGTAAAAATAGCATCTTGCTTACTCCTCATCTGCTCTCTTTTTCCACAGAGAGACACACTGTATACTTCTGAAACAGAATTTTTTATTATTATTATTATTATTATTAATGGTTTTATCATTAGCACACAAAGTAAAAAATGGGGCTGTCTTGGACAGTAGCAGTGGTATTATGGCAGGCAGTCACATGTGGGCAATTAATTCCATTGCCATCGTAATGCAGAGACCAGATATGCTGTAGCATACCTTATGACCTTTATGATTGTTTCTGTCATATGTTCTCCCTGCCTTCCAAATTCAAATACTCAGATCCCACCTGCTTCCAGGTATATAGTACCCAGGCCTGCAAGGGATTTTAATCACACTGCCTCTCATCCCTTATTTCAAAAGGAGGGGAAGGAAATCACTGACTCATTGGGCCGATCTCTTTGCATATTCTGGAATGGATAGGACAGAGAGAAGATTAAAAGCACTCACAAGAAAATAAAAACAAATCAAACATCATCTCATTTGCAAACTGTATATCACTGTATATGAGAATGAGAAAACATGTCACTACACAATAGCAAGCTTTTAAGTCTTTTATCACAATATAGCTACCATGTGACTTATACAAAGTGATTTTAGACTCAAAATCCAAAACATTGTCTCAGATTTCTGTAATAAAGCTCTATAAATGTAAAGCCAAGTGACTGATCTACTAGGAATAAGTTATTATATATCATAATTTGTTTTAAAAATCTTAAGCCTTTCCTTCTTCTGAAATTCTTGTCCATATTTTTTTCAAAGAATTTTCCCTCTGTTGAGAGTAAAAATTGCTCATTCTAGTGTATTTAGACAGAAATTTGTCAGATCCCCATAAATAATAATTGTCAGTATCTGCCTGTGCAGTTAGTAGCACAGCAGGAGGTGAAGAGAAACAGTGGGAAATGAGGGTGCTCACCTGATTCTTTTGGTATTAGCTTTTACTTGGCAGAACTGACACCATGTGGGAGCTCACACAGAATAAAGTTATTTTCGGAAAATAAAGTCATCCATAAGGTCAGCAGAAAATGTCTTTTTCCAATTAACTCAAGTGCCATAGATTTTAAAACTTCATTTCCAATGCAGTAACATACACATGAAAACCCACAACTTGATGTTATGTAATATTTCAAAGGTGGTTTTTTTCTGTTTCTCATAAATTTGAAATTAATTACCAGCTTTCCAAGAATCACTTTTTTGCTGATAAAGCTGAAGTATCTCCTGAAAATCTTAACAAAAAAAACCCTACAACTTATTCTGACTGTTTCAGATATCTCCTTATGTAGGCTACTATGCAGGATGATACTTGATTCATGCAAAACTTAAAGCCCATGAGTAATTCCATTCAGTGTGTGGTATTACTCATACCCTTTAATGAAGATACAAGTGAAACTTTCTTGATGGCTGTTTAGACTATACAGGGTCAATTAGAGAATTAGGGACTTTTCATGTGGGCTGATCTCCAACTTCCCTTGCTCCTCCCTTCCCCCACAAAGTTCATTTTTGAATCATTGAAGCCTCTTAGAATTTTAAACAATTTATAGGACAAGAAAATAGTAAAAGACAAGAAAGAGACCGAGTTTTAAAACCAAACCACTGTATTTTGATGGACTGTGGCAGACTGTGTAGAATAGTGTAACGGGAAAAGAAAGCAGGCAGACTTACCTCTTCCTAAAAAATCTATTCTGCGTTGCATCTGTGTGCCCAAGTCCCTCTGGAGTTTTAAGAACGTGATGCATAACTAATTTTAAAACTAAACAAAATTACCATGTTTTTTTTCTGAATGTAATTTGAGTGTACACTTGTGTAAGTTTGGGGCTGCTTATTTTAAATGGCAAATGGAAGAGGGACCCATACTGACACCAAGAAACACCAAAGAAATCCCCTGGGAAAGGCCCAACATAGGTCACTACACCCACTGTCCCTCCATCTGGCTAAACAGAAGCAAGGAAGTTTTCTAGTCTGCCACCTAATTAATAAGAGCACAATTCCAGAATTCATTTGCAGCTCAGTACTAATGAGTATATATTGACAGCAAGAGTTTCTATTTTAGACATATTAGTGAATATAATTGTATTCCATTCTCAGTGATTGGCATTTTGGATCACACATCATAAAAGAGGGAGGAGATAAAGTTTTCCCCTCTGAAGAAATTCAGTGTTGGATACCAGGGTTCTACAATAACAGCCAAATCAAATTGTTGGAACTTAACACTGTGAAGCACTTTTCTTTCAAATCACTTGATGATTTTGAAAACCTGAATCCATGTCTTACTATCTGTTTTTTAATTCATATGGAGCACCAGTCCAAACTAAGATCTAGAATTAAAACTACTAAAGCACACTGGAAAGTCTGCAGACAAAAAATGGGCAAGAAGTAAAGTTAATTCTTTTTTTAAAATGGTACCATTTACAGGAATCCAGATGTATAAATGGTATTTTCACATAACTCTATTACTTTTTCCCATTTTTATTAACCTGGGATGAATTTAGACCGTGTAATTTCATAAGTTGCTTTTAAATATAAAATAACATACAATGTTTTTATCCATTTTATGTGAATAAATAAAGAAAACCCAAATATTATGGTACTTTCAAATAAAAGGTCTTCACTGATTCCTGTATTACAATAGTCCTTCTCTGCTTCTGTGTATTGCCTTCAGACATATCAACATTGAAGGACAGGGTAATTGCATTGCAGCTTGTGTGATGCTCATCAGCAATTTTAAAACCCTCACTAAAGGTGGTATTCTAGAAAATTGCATCACATTACAGTGGAAAGAGACATTAAACACAAATATCAACACAACATCCAGAGCCCCATATGAAAATTGGTGAGGGCAACACCAGGAATTTTGAAGGCAACAATTACTTTCATGCAAGTTTTCAGACTACCTTAAAACCCTAAGCCCTCTGGTAAGATGGAACTATTATCTGTGATGAAGCATATGTGTATATCACTTCACAAGTGGCAAAGTTGGACAAAATGACATACAAGACAGCTGAATATTTTAAAGCATATTCATGAAGGAAGATTAGTTAGGGAACCGAATATATACGGGTTATCAGTAATAACATCCCTCTCCCTGACAATTTATAAATTTACATGTTAGTATACGGTGCCGGTCATTAAAGTCTTTAAAATTGCCACTGACAAGTACTGTAATTAAATATCAAACTATTACCACAGTATTTTTATGTTACATGTAAATTACAAGTATGCAGTTGTACAGATGTGACCAGTGTAATTGGACATATACAGCACAATTCACAGAAATGCACCTTTACCAGAAACAAGTATATTATTTAAAATAATTTGTTCTTACAGAGCATCCGGAGTCAACCTGAGATCTGAGTGTTGCATCTTTGATTACACATGTGTGCAGCAAGAAAGTTTCCAATGAATTTACAATTCAAATATAAAGGGTTTGAGAAAAATATTCTTATTGCTTACCATGGTGTCATAGACAGATAATCAGCTTGCCCTAAGCACAGGCAAAATGAGTTGATTAGAGCAGTAGACTTTCATGGGACATCCCAGCAAACACAGTACCAGAGTCTACGCTGCCTGCACCACAGCCTGAAATCAGGCATCAGCATCAGTCTGCAGCTGATAATACAGAGATTTCTACTTTCAGCTACTAAATCAATGTATGGAACTGGTCCCTTGTAGCATGCCAAATTTGCTTGGTCTGCTCTCTTAAAGCTGGGATTTCCTGAAGCCAGTTCTAGTGCTATACAGTACGCTACAATATGTGAAAACACAGCAAATAGAGTCACAAAAAGATTTTTCATAAAGTTTAGGTCCTGATTCTGTCTTCTTGCTTACCTGTGTCCGTACTGACCTGGAACTTTGTTCAGTACACAGACATTTACAGTCTCAACAAAACACTACAACTGAACATAATATACTCTCTAAGCTAAGGCTTTTCATAATCCCCTAATATATCATACCAAAACAACAATACTTGCACATGTAAGTATGAACATATTGTGGCATTTGATGATTTCATGACACGTATGCCAGCATGAAAATACATTAATTTACATGCTAGGAGACATTATGGTAAGGATAATCAAGGGTATAGACATATGGATTCAACTAGCTATCCCCCTTCAATGCAGGTATTTTTTATCAATATGAAGGCACATTAGCTGGTTAGAATTGATGGTCCTTATACTGAAGAGAATGTCAATCTGCATGGCTAAAGAACAAATGTAATTTGTTTGCTACGTCCAGGTTTTGCTGCCAAAGGAAAAAATCAAATTTGTTTGATGCAGCATGCCCCTTTTATTTTGAAAGTAAAGAATAAAATCTTGACAGCAATTTTTAAAAATTACATTATTCTTTTGTAATTTATAAAATAACTGCATATATATTTATTGATCTGAAATATTTAAAATAAAATATTCAAATTGTATTTGTTTAGGAAAAAAGAATTTCTATGAACTCAGCATTTTTAAAGAGCATTTTATCTCACTGTAAAAATAGTAGAACATTTAGAAGAAACTACTGAAAGAAACAGCATTGGTGAAAGCTGCGGTTTGTAATTGCAAAGTTAATTATCTTTCCTAAACCATCAGTTGTCACTTAGATAGACCAGATTCTAGCAGGCTCTCAGGGGACTGACTTTATTTCATTCCTAATGGCTTGGGACCCACCATTTTGCTGTCTCTGAACATTTGGTCACTGAATGCACCATTTATGGAGTATTGTTTAATTAAGGGCAAATTAAGAGAACTGTGCACAGAATTTAATTTCATATCCTGTGTAAATTCTTTTAAAGAGGGTACTAACTATAGGCATTATAACTTTTCATTATCCACTGCTTCTACAAGGTATTGACAATTTATTGTTTGCAACAGTTAAGAGTTTTGTTTACTCTTTGGGGAATTCTCCTGGCACTGCAGTTTTTTGCTTTATCATTCCCTTAACCCCCTATATGCCACTTTCGCTGTTTTGTGATGAGCCATATATTTGAAAATGCACTTTTTTTTTCACATAGGTTCAAATATACTTCCACAACAGAGCAAGGCTAGAAGATAAGATGCACTATATACATGTGTGATCAATGGGAATTCCTACGAGACTACCGCAGACTACATTGTAGGCAGCCAAAATTCACTGGAATTCCTTATGCCAATGGCTCTGAACAAAAAATAAAAATACACTTAGAGCTAGAGTATTGATTGCTATGCAGAACCTCCCAGTCTTTTCTTGGAAGAGACATACAGTTGGGATGTCATGTTCATGAACTAGTTCCTCAGCTACTGTATGTGACCTAAGGAAGGATGCTTTTCCTTCTCCCTCACACCCACCCATTCCTTCTGCTTGAGCTTCACAATCAGTTTGGAATTTAATGCAGCACAATGGCTGAAATTTCATCAACATAAAAAATTCACATCTATTGAAATAAAATATACATTGTCTAGCTATATTTATATTTACTAACTATAAAATTATTGCATCTGGAGTGTAGAAACAACTCTATTTTATAACCATAAAAGCATATAACTCAATAGCAGATATTGCTAGTCTGAAAGCAACAATCTGTCTCCAAAAAAGCAAAAACATGTTTCTAGAATATTGTAACAATCATAGAGATGTTAAAGTATTCCAAACAGTACAAAGCATAGCTTGTACCCTGCAAAGCTAGTTCTAACCTCTACCTAGAGCACAAGCATGGAACCATGGAACATATGTAACTGTCAAACACTCTTGGTGCATTTTACAGCCCGAGTAGAAGCAAATACAAATGGAGACTCCTGTCAGCAAAGGTTGCTATATGTGAGGTAGAAACAGTTATCACAGCTCAAAGACATCCAATGTCCTTAACCAAACCAGTGGCAACACCTGATTTGTTCAGGAAGATTGTATAAATATAACCAGAGGTTAAGTCAGCAAAGTTAGTTACAGCTATACAGAAAGACTGTGTTTTCATTCCACAGAAAGCAACCTTTGCTTCACTTCAGGTTACCTGCTGCTCTCACTTCGGGCTGTGGCTGCTTTAGCTGAAGAACTTTGATATTCGCCCCATCTCTTTCCTCATACTTCTGACACTTCCAAGAGAGGAACAGTAAATTGCAAGGATTGCAAAGTGGCAACAGGTGCAGGAAATACCAACCAGGCTCACCAGTAGACAAGTCTTCTAGGTTGAGTTGCGATCATTTCCATGTTCCAAGAAAATGCCTTGACCACCACTCTAGGATTTGTATATGGCATAGGATAGCAAAGGAGTCTGCTCCCTGTCTTATGTAATTAAACCTGTCCTAGTCTTTCACTCGTTCTTGATGTATACCAATACCGCAAGTAAATTGATATAGAATACTAATAAAATTAATGCTGTTTACATATCTTTGCTTCCTAACTTATTTTGTATAATGGTGCCAAAGCTAATACTCTAAATCATTGGTATATATTTAAAAACACAGAGTGTAAAGCATTGTTGTTGTTTTTTTCTCTCCAGATATAGCTGCCTATTTCTGAGGAAACTGGATCTTCAGAACATGTCTTTCTGGAGCATGAAGCATTTAATTTTTTTAAGGAAGCTCATTTGTCTGCTCAGAAAAACCATATGAAATTTCACTGCAAAAGCAATTATAAGACAAAATTAGCACTAAGAATGAAAGGACTATCTTAATGATGACTGTAGCATCACTGGCGTGACATTATAATACTGTAAGAATTATACAGCATCCAAAACCTGTCAAATGAGATTTAGGAATATAGTTCAGAAGTTATCCCCCATTGAGTTACTGTCCATAATCCTGATACAAATCCTGTAAAGTGTTCATGTGAGGTAGTCCATATGCTAAGGGTAGCATATCATTTCAAAGCTGTCAGTTTTAATTTCTGTTTTATTAATTTTCCCATAAGTCTACAGACATACATTTCAGAGGATATATTTCAAGTAGATTGTATCCACACAAAGAAGCAATACAGCTGTGGCTTATTCTGATATGCTTCACCATGAAAAGTTCACACAATGGAAGGAATAAGTGTAAGCACTATGGTTTGAGCAACAGGTAGGAAGATTTTGAAAACCCGGAGGACCAGAGATGAAGGACAAGGGCATGAAGCATGGATTTAAAAGGAAAACATGGACTTTTGTGAGCAAGCAGAGGGAGAACAGAAGGGAGTGCATTTGAATAACAGGTCTGCCCCCAGGTTTTCGGTTCTACCAGTACATTCTCTCCCTTAAGGAAAAACTGTGATAGTTACCTTAGCCCTTTGACTGAAAAAGCAGATATGAACACACTAGCTGGACAGAGGATCCCTAGAAGTCTCGGTAAAAGCCTGTCTGTGACTGACTGTGATTTTCTGAAATAGTAATGATGTAGGAAAAGATAAAAGAAGAACTGGCTCAAACCTTGTCTTACAGTTAGAGCAATCCAATAAACAAAAGTTTGCAGGAACATATTTCCAGTTGTTTTATTTTCCAGTGTGAGGTTTTGCAGAGGGTTGTCATCTGCTGCAGCAAGGCTGTGAGTACCTGAACTTACCCATTTAAAGCAAAATCAGTTCTCTTTCTACTACACTGCAATCTGCACTGTAAACATATCTCTAAGCCTTATACCTAAGGGGCATGATTATGTAGATTCTCTGAACCCTGAATTTTCATACGTCCTTGGAGAAACAGTATGACAGGAATGCTGGGTCAGTGGCTGATTCCATATAGACCATCTTTATCATACCTTTCCCATCTTTAGCCTCCATGCAAAAGACAAGGGAACTCAGAACTAGGCTCACTAGGTACATCTACACTGCCAAATAAGACAAGTGACTGAGAACTTGCATCTTGATTGTTCACACTGCTTAACTGCTCCCTCACCTTTTGCTGTGATTAGACTTCTTCACCTAGCTGTAGATATCATCATGGACATAGTTCATGCTCAGGACAACTTCCAAAGGGGTATGATGACCCTACCAGGTATGCTTATCTCTACTGCACATTATAAACCATTTTTCCAACTGTAGTTTTTTCAGCAATTGCATCCCCCCCCCCCCCTCCCCTCAAAAAAAAAACAAAAAACACACCACCACAACAACCCAGAAGTTGATAGATGAGGCCTCATAACAGTGTGGGATATTATAAATGATAAAATTATAGGACCAGCGCCTCCTCTGACTTAGATGTTCTTTGCTATTTGAACTAACTTGGTAACGCAAAACCTGAAGAAAGGAACTTTCTCCAATAACATCACTTGGCTTCTATTGAGCATTTCTGATATGAATCACTGAAATAGCTTAATGGTAGAATCAAACTCATTTTTAGGTATCTGTCAATATAACAGAGACAATTAGATCACGTCTAATATAAGATTGGTTTTAAAATTCGCTGGAACCATGGATTCAATTAACACAAATGTTTATATTTAGGTTAATACTGTATGAACAGTGCAATATGTATAATTCCACTGTAAAATAAATTAATGTATTGAAGATAATTATGTTACAATGAAAATGGATCTAGATAATTTACTAAAAATAACTGAGATTAAATCTATTTTTTCAAGAGCAATTCAAAGTCCAATATTCTTTACTTTAATCTTTTCTTTCTTCCCCTGACAATTCTTTAGAATAATTAAATAGTAGCTATGTCTACATGTCAGCTTTCAGATTCTAGATGTACCTTAGACCATCTTGTGACCACAAACATAAACCTCAAAACTTTAAATCAGTGGTTTAGCTCTAGATCTCCAGAAACACTGAGCCAGCACTTAAGATTGAAGCGCTGACTGTCCATAAGGTACTATATGGACTCTGCAGCTAAAATTCAAACCTTGGACATGGCACGACCATGTGAAAGTCAATCACACAAATAGCTGCTGTCATTTTGTTTCTCCCATGTATTGAGAGTGACTGCTTGCATACAGCACTGCCCTCTCACTGTCTTTACACCTGCCAAGGAAAACACAATGAATGAGAACAACTGGAGTTAACACATTTTCTTTCAAGAAAATAAATATTTCCTATTAATGATCTTGCAAACTACTTCCTCCAAAACTGTATTATTTGAAATAATTTGTACATATTTGATTTTTCCATCTTCTAAAAGAGCACCAGGAAGACTTGTTGGCAATTTACTACAGGCATAGAGAACTGGATTCCTAACATCAGAAATCATATGCCAAAAAAATTTGTATGCCTGGTCCCACACTTCTGGCCCCATCACTTTCAGAAATATTTAAACAGGTAAAAACACTGTGAGCAAGAGTACATTTACAAAACAGCGATAAGGGTACTTCACAAAGATGATGGAGATCTTTCTCCCAGGTTCTACAACCCAGCTTCTCAAAGTTGCAGGTTGGAATGCCATACTTATAAGAAAAGACTGCTCTCTCATGACCTCCAGGAAAAAGATGATTTATGGTCTAGGTTTAAGATTCACAACTGAGAATCCCAGGTAAATGAGGTGTCATTCTGCTTCTGAGATAAAACTCAGCTATTTCTCCAAAGATTTAGGCCTTAAAATTTCTTTCTTTTATTAACACTTCTTGCTTCCATGCTGAGCAGGTTCTTCATTCAGCACAAATGCTTCTACAGATCCCTCTCTAGATCCCGGTCTCTTCCTTCAGCAGAGGAACTACTTTCTCAAATCTGCGTGGAAAGGTATCTGAGTTTAGCCAAGATGCTAAGAATCATTCTGAGGCTGAAATTCTTCAATGGTATGTCAACCTAAAGTTTATTTCTAATTTCTAATGTTTATGATGAGATTTTTATACTGATATTGTCTCTTTTACTGCAGAAACAGTTACAGTACCATATTCTTTGAAACAAGTACAGGTATAGAGGATTTTTAAGCCAACTAAAACAACAGTTTACCTGACTATGTTCTTAGCCACAAACCATGGGAATGCTTCCCTACAGCTTGGCAGGTGTGATTTGGAGATAATTGCAGCAAAGGTAGGGGGCCATCACAGGCTTGTAATTCTCCTAGAGAGACTGCAGGTCTTTTTTCCTTCTGTGTAACCTTGTATGATAATTAGTCCAATTCCACCTGTCTGATAAAGTAGCTCTTACAGTTGGGTGTCTGTGGTTAATTGATACCGTTCTGGACCAGTGCAGGTTTTGTACTTGTTACAAGGAACAGGCAGAAATATTTTTATGTTGAAACTAAATCTGGATTCACTACAATATCAGCATTTTGCTTCAAGGATTTGCTAAATAGTCAATCTGATTGCTATCTTTTTCAAAGAGTTCAGATGTGTTGGAAGTTTTAAATTGAAAACCTCTTCTCATGAAGAAATACAGATTTACTTGCTGCAAAATTTAAAGCAGAACTGAAAAATGTAGTGAAAAAAATTTCCAGTAATCTCTTGACTGTGATAAATAAAGATATGATAAAATAATCAGGGTGACCTTGGCAATTTAATGAAAAAACTGGCTCTCAGCATTCATTACATGGATTTGGAAGCAAAGATCTATTATCAGTGGCCCCAAATATGTCCGCAGATTGAGAAAGAAGTTGAATTTTAGATACAGATCCTGTAACTAACCATCTGGATATTCGTTTTCCAGTTTCACAAGGAACTTTAGCAGGTGCCTAAATTTATATTCTAAGTATCCATGGGCAAAAAGTTAAGAACGTTCATAGGAACCTTGGCTGAACTGCTGGCTGCATATCCAGACAATAAATCTATTTATAGACACATACAAATATATAGGCCATATGACACCAACAATCCATATTGTATATGCTAACTCAGCTGAAGGCTTCTCAGCAGTGTAGGCAGAATCAGTTTTATGGAAGCAGTAATATGGGTCACAGCAGATGGGAGAAAGAGGCTAAAAAGATTCAGTGGAGGCTTCAGCGGACAGAACAGATGGGTTGTGTGGGGGAGAAAAATGGGGTTTCTGGAGTAAGACTGGAGCTAGCAACTCAGAGGTCAATGAAGGTCCATGATATTCTGGGTACAAAGTGATTGAGAAGGATAAAAAGGCTGGAGAAGCTAGGCGAGGATTTAGTGGTGCTGTGGATCAGGGTAGTGACATCTCTTCTCCTCTCCTTCTGCTGCTCTGAGAGGTTGCCCCTTTTCATGGGTAATCTTCTTCTTCCTCACTTTCCTGAAGCATAGGACTGCCACCTGACACCATCTGCTTGGTCACCCATGGGCCTCTCCTCATCTACCCTTTCTCTGATGGGAAGGCCTGCAGTGTCCTGTCCTCCAACAGACACAAGGCTTGTTCCTACTGGGGTAAACAGCAGAACATTGAAAAGGACAGGTGTCAGAGAGGATTATTTTGTTCCTATACCTTCCTGAAGGAAAGATGAACAGAAAAGAAGCTGCACATCCCTAGGTTACATCCTGTTTGTTCACTCAGTGTTAGCAGCAGCGGGAGAGGAAGACGGTTGTATAAAGCAGAAACAAAGACCTGCTGTTCAGCCTAGAAAGCCAGGCCCCATCTTTGGCATACATGAAGCATACAGTCTGCTGCCTACCTTGTCTTTTGGCTTAATACAACTCCGTATGTGAGTGTGAGTGTTGTGTATATATACATATGTGTGTATGTATATAGTTTAATCCAAGAAATAATGATAAAAACACAATAATGAGCTTCCAAGTATTATCAACCCTATTAAGCTCCAAACAGTTCATTGAGGACCAATTTCTAAGTGCTAAATAGTACAGCTAGATTTTGCTTTTATGCAAAAATCAATGCAAACACATGAATCATTGAGAAGCATGCTGCAGCCTTCCAAAGTCAGTTTCTAATTAGCAATCCATTGATCCAAATAGTTAGTACTACAAATAACACAGGGAAAAAAGTGTTCTACTAAGTGTATGGGAAAAAGAGTCAATTTTTTTTGCCCTTTACAATTAATTTCAAGTCTTTCCAGAATCAAGGAAACTGCCAAAGGTTTGCTTACTATCTACTTAACACTATTTTCTATGTTCAGCAATGTTCATCGCTTCATTCTGTCCCATCAGTTAGGAAACTTACACAGAATGTGCATGAGAATAAACATAATAAAGAAAATAGATGAGGGAAAACTAGGCTTTGCAGGAGCGTTTTTCATACCACAACAGTTGTCTCCCTCTTGGAAAAGGGGACTTGACCTAGCCTGTATTATCCCACTACAATAATGAACATTTGTCCTGTTGTTTTGATAGATAGGTGAAAACCTGACATCAGACTGGAATCAAAACTAACAAAAGCTTAGACTTTAAAAGGTTTTATTTATTCTGTTCTCAGTAGAAAACACGTTAATATGTGTAAATCCTTTACATATGACTCAGTAACCTGCAGAACTGTTTAGCTACCTCCTCTGGGAAGCTAGAGTCCACTGCACTTAAATGTCTTCCAGAAGTAAAGGAAATCACAGATTTCACCACGGATATTATTTGAGTCTGAGAAGGGGAATCCTAAGAACCTCTCAGGTTGAAATCCCCTTTTCAGATTTTCTGCCCTTTCTGGGTAAACAAGATGGTTCCTAAGACTGAACTGAATCCTACAAAATGGCTGAAGACAGTCAACATAAAGTTAAATACTGCATAGTGACAGTTCTGTAAATCTTGCACTTTTTCTGATTAATGAATCAGAATGAGTATCGGTTAACGTTGAGGTCTCCTGCAAAAGAACCAATATTCAGTCTGTCTTGAGTGATCTCTGGGGTCACCGTCAGCCTGCATTTGGTACTACGCGTTTGGAATTTTTCATCCCATGACCTTTATTCACCTTCAAATTTCAAATCCTGTAAAGGCTTAAGAGTAATTGCTGTGTTTCAGGGTAAATATAACTATTTTAAGAATGTGTTAAAACTGTGGTTGGATTCTGTAAAGAAAGTCAGTTTTAACTATAGTCTTCAAAGAAAAGTGTATAATGGTGCTGTCTGAAGAGCAGCATTAATACCAAAACTCAGTGAAACATACCATTTAAATGAACGTTTGAAATCTTTTTAAATTCACTACTTCAGTATGTGCAGGAAAAAAGCTGGGATTTCCCTGTTTGTTAGTATCTGGTATTTGTTTTTGCTATTCAGCCATTTGTTTCGAAAAAAACCAGCTTATTTGGGAATTTTGGTGGAGTAGTTCCATTAAAGTACTGAGTTTATTAGAACCAAAATCTTCATCATTAAACAACCTTTTAATCACCTCAAAGTTATATGTCTTCTCAAGGAATTAGGAAATTTTTTAAAAATAATTTTTGCTGGCAAATTTAAATGTTAGATATCTCTCATTTTCTACATGGCTTCATGTGTCTGGTCACAAACCAATTCCAAAGCTTAGCTGAACACAATCTTGCATAGAAGTGACTGTGATACTAAGGAAACTGATGAACCAATTAACTAACAATAACATATACCTGAAATTATGGAGCAGTCCTGGATTTTAACAGAAAATACTAAAAGTAATCCTAACCCTGAATCTTTACTACCACTGTTTATCTAGTTTAGATATAGTGCAGTTCTATCCTGAACCTAGGTATAAACACAGAGACTGAAAATGGAGTCACAGTTTGATAGAAAGTACAACACGTCATAAGGAATCTGAGCTGTGCTGTAACTTGTTTGCTGTCAGGACTGCTTGCTGTAAGTTAAACCAGACTGATCGAAAGCCATTGCTTTGTTTCTATGCTCTTAGACACTGACACACAGTAAATAGGGTCCACAAACTATAGTTCTGTGTTGAAATTTGACAAAACCCACAGAAATCCTTGGAAAAACATAATGTCTATTAAATTCCAAGACAACACAGTTTCTGTACACCCTAGCATCCCTCTTTTGCTCTATGTAACTTTTCTGATGATGAAATTAATAACTGTATGAAAACAGGGGGGGTGGGTGTGTGTGGGTGTGTTTTCTGTTGGAAAAATAATTATTTTAAGCATTTTATAACATACTTATTAAATTAATGCTCTGGAAAAATCTTGTTTACATAGTAGGCAATAAAGGAAAAATAATTTTGTCCCTTTATTTTCACTTCAATTTATACATCCCCAAGGACAGAAAAGTGAGGTGGAGAGAAAAAAAATGAAACAAACAAAAAAAAAGTGCTGTTACCAGCTGAAGAACAGGTAGGACACTAGAGAGATAATTAGTATATAGTCACTCAAATGTTCCAGCAGTCTGATCTCAGCAGTGATGAAAACACAGGCTGTTTCTGTACTTAGGGATCATCAGAAAACATCAGACCTATTAATGCATATAAATCAAAGCAACACTTGTAAGTTTTCTCTGAGTTGCGATAACCCAGGTATTTATGTAACATTTATTTCTGTATTCGCCTTCCACTCTATGACAATATTGTATCCTTTTTTTCTGTAAAATCTACCAAGGCAATAAGCTTTAGTTTTCAGTTTACTTCCCTCAGTTATTTTGCTATCACACCGCCTAACTTTCTGATGTGCCTGCAGGACGCATATAAGTTTGCTCCTGTTCAGGAAGGCAAAGCAGAAACTGTTTTAAGAAGCAACCTCTTGGTCCAATGAGATACTTTGTATCAGGATGCTTCCAAGCCAGACACTGGGTTGACATTTCTATTTAAACACATACTTGCAGCTTGGTTTCTTCAACCATGAACTATAAGATTGAGGAAGAAATACAATTAACCCTGAAAATCTGCCCAGCCAGTACCATTCCTATGAATTCTCTAGGAGCCAGCAGTATCTTCTGATAGTAGAGTTGCAATGGTCACCTTTCACAGCTCAGCATTTGTCCAGAATTGTCAAGCAACTATCTACAATCAAGTGATGAAAGCAACAGGAATCAAAACTTTCTAACTTCTGAAAATATAAAGGAAAACAGTTCAAATCTCTAAGCAAATGGCTATGACTTGTTTTAAACACGCAGAGAAGCGTGAAAGTCTCAATTACTAAACAGTCAGTGTAATCATGTTCAACAGTGTGTGGATGCTTGTTTACCTATATAATTTATACCCCCATTGTTCCTTTAAGTGTTGTGCATGTCTCCCCTCTTCCAAGTTCCCCAAAAGAACTGATACTTGACAAGAGTTTGAACTGAGCTTTAGAGGTGGCAGCTGGAAGCGAGTGACAGTTGACCCACATGAAGTTAAGTGAACTTGCTGTGTTTCTTAAAGGTTATTTCAGCAGTAATACAGAGAAGCAATTTGCAATTTCTTCAACTACACCTAAACCCTATGTCTCCCGGTTCTCAGGAATGGTTCTAGTCCTGGAACTACTGTACAAAATGTAACTAATATTGCCATTGTTTGAAAAGACACAGAGCCATAGTGAAATCAGAGCACATCGGTGGCATTTAAGTCCATGAGAGAGTGCTGCAAATCCTGAACTTTTCTTAGCTACACACCACAGCAAACCAGGGAGGGGTTTCTCCAAGTAAGATGTTGTTCTAGGCATATTTGTTCCCTAAATATTCCTTCCACATTGGTTTAATTGACTGCACTTTGGTGTGCAGGTTATTGTAATCCCACTTGTAGCTCAACTGAGGCTCCGTTTGCTGTAAAGAATTACATTGAATTCTTTCCTTGATGCATCAACTGTATTCCATTTTCTAAATTTCTTTGTGGATTGTGCCTTAATATTTATGAATGCCCTAAAGTCCCACTAAACTTATGTGATTTGATACTTACATATATATCTGTCCCCCCACCAAACATAAACAATGAACATTAATCCACTTGGAGAATGTGTGTCACAGGAAAAAGCATTCTTTTTTCTTGTTTAGAAAGTAAAAATAATAAATAAATTACACTAATAAATCATGCAAGGTCAAAGAGATGCACATGTGCCTGATCCAAAACACATTAACTTTCTATTGAACATTTCACAGGAAAACAAAGACAATGACTTCAAGTGTAAATTAAAGAAAAAATCACCACAAACTAAACAAAGTTTTCTTTAGAGACATTTAAACATTAAGATCAAAGAAACTGCCTGGTACTCTTACTAAATTACAGGGAGCCAAGACTGTTTTGCAAACAAAATATTCACAATGGAATTTCCAATACCTTTTTGCCCTGATTCAATGCTCTAAGAAGCTTGTTATTTCAAGTCTTAGCTGCAGAGAAGTTATCTGAGAGTTAGGCTGGCATTGATAATACATTAAAAAGCTCAGAAGCACATTACCATGGCACCTACTTATAGTACGATATTTGTAACATGAAACAAATAAAACTCTTGAAGTATTCCTGCCTTTGACATCTTTAGCCATCCAAAGCTGAAAGGAAAAGAAAAAAAGAAAATCTTGTCTTAAAAATAATGTATTTAAATGTTACATGAAGAAGAGACTTAGCATTATACCTTCCCCTCTACATTATACTCTACAAAGGAGTAGAAGCAATCAGCTCAGAAGTGGGGAAATACAAGTTGTAGTATATGATTTGTTTCCCAAACCTGAGGAAGCATCATAGCAATTGTAGAGAAAGTTAATATTCCCTCTCCAGCTCAGCTAATAAATGAAGAAATAGTGATTAATAAAGACATTAGCTAAACATTCTCAGTCTCAAGGTGTTTTTAATGATTGTGTGCTCTGTACAGTACTATCTTTCTTAAGTATTGATGATTTATCCAGACAAACTAGTGCTTCTCATAAGTATATATGTCTTCTAATATATTCTTTTGGGATTATAAATGTGATTGAATAACAATACTTAAAAAGATGTTGGGAGTACACAGAAGAGAGATTATGTTTTGACTAGGCAACTATCAAGAGATACCTTGCCTATCAAGACATTTTACCTTTGCCTTCATGGCTACGAAAATGAAGAGGACAGAAACATCCACAGTTCTTCTTTGCACATGTCCTTACATGGGTCTAGATGCAGCTATCATTTGGAAGATTTTCTTTAACAGCCATAAGGGCTAGAAGCATTTATCTGAAAATGCCATTTCTGTAGAGGTTGATAACAGGGTAGCAACAGTTGTCGTCAGTCCTCAGATGTGCTCTTAGCCTTAGTGTCACCAGTTACATTTGAATTGTACTTTTGCTGGGTAGTTGGTCAGAATTACAAGGAAGCCAGGACCACCATGTGGCGTGCCACAGGGCACAAGTCTGGAGCTTTTATACAGCCATTGTGATGCAGCAAAGAAAAGGTAAATGTAAAGTGGAGGTGTTACAGCCAAGGTATTTCCAGAAGAGGCAGGGAAGTGATTATATAACCTGGAATACCATATACAACTATGCCTACTAAGATAAAGAAGAAGAAACTCAAACTGCAAAAGATATAGAGAACAGCTATGTAATAAACAAGAAATATGTGAGAATGCTAAAAATATTTGTTTGCTTACCCTAGCAAAACAAAGGCTGAGATAGGGTATATGCTGCATCAGTAAATACAGCAGTGGTAAACACTAAGGATGAATGTTAAAATTGATGTTGTCAGAAGAATAAACTGGTATGTTTTGGCCAGAAGTAAAATTCTTTCGGTAATTAAGACATTTCACAGGGTTACAGCAAGGACCATCTGGAACCATCCTTCAAGTAGAGCAACAACAGCAAAAATATATTCGATAGACTCATCTTTTTTTTAAGGCATTGTATGATGTGTTGCCTCTGATAGCAGGGGAGTGGTCCCAGTACCTCAACCTTTCTTCCTTTCTGCATCTGCCTTTCCTTCTTAATTTGGTTCAGCTGAAATGTACACCAACAGTCCAAATAACAGCTGAACAGCTGTGTTTGCCACTACCACTGCCTCCTCAGCAGTGTCTTGTATATAAAATGAAACAGAAATAATGAAGACAGATATTACAACACAAAAGTCAAAATAAATGTAGTGCTGTTCTGTTATTAACAAGCCTAACTAAGGAAATATTATAGCAAATGACTGCCAGGAGGTAGTTGACCTTTATGTAGTTATACTGTATTTTTAAAAGTGTATACATATAGAAATATGCAATATACAAGATTTTAGTAAGCATCAGTTGGCAAATCTATTTATTCAAATAGATTTTATCTCAAAACATTGATTCCTCACATTTATTTCTACTCACTATGCATAGAATTGACTGCATTATGCCAATGTTTGCCATGTTAACTATTTCTAAAGGTTACCAACTACGTAATCACGTGACATGAAAAAATACTTGCATTTCACCCCCTAAGAAACTGAGTTCTGAGTCATTGGTACCTCCTTCTGCTGTAAAGTATAAGTAAGAATCACCCCCCAAATGTACAAATTACAGGAGAAAAAAATCAACTAGATAGGCCATTCTTCCTCATTTGTATATCAAAGAGCTGCGAAGATGTTACTCCCTTTTGGTTGCAAGACAGTGCTCATATGCCCTTCTGCAAAAACTTCACAGAAACACCCTGACCTCTTCAGATGCTTTTTGTTTAAATGTTTTCAGTTGAATAATGAAAGCCAAAGGCTTATGATGCATCTCCTAATTAAGACAAACAGCATTCATTTCCATTTTTAAATGCTATGTATTATTTTGCCTCCATCTTTCTTCTTTGCTTTTCACTGTATCCCAACCATCAAATGTAAGACTTCTGATTCTTCTGCAAACAAAGGCCTGCACAGCTGTTACTTTGCAACAAGCATATTGTGGGCCCCATCCAAAGCTCATTGAAGTCAAAGTCTTTCAATTGACTTCAAAAGGCTTTGGATACACTCCTTTTTTAAGATATATCTTAATCTGTGATGCTTTTTTAAAGCTGAAAAACCTTTAATGCACTGACGTTTCTGCAGATTATTATAATAGAAGATACAAGAAAGATGTGCAAACAAAAAAATTTATGGAATTAACTTTGCACAAAGCGTTAATACAAAATGTACTCTTATGGTACTGCTGCCAACTACATTTAATATCCTAATAATGTATTGTTACTCTATGACAATACAGAATAATTTTAAATCCCCATTCATAAGGACTCCAATTATAATCTAATTCAGCTCAGATTAACTATGCTTTGATGGCAATTTCCTTATTAAAAAAAAGGCCTAAGATAATGTGCTGCAAATATAGTTTCAATGCTAACAAGAGGCAGTTTAACAGCCTAGAGAAGTTTATTCTGACTACCTTTTCATTGCAGTGATAAACAGTACATAAAGCACCTCAATTACATAATTAATATAAAGAATGAAGTTGTAACATACAATTTAGTCCAACTACTGTTAAGTTCACTTTAGGTGCCCTACTCTTTGAATAAGCAAAATTACAATTTTGCTACTTCTACACGACTGTGACAGAGTTGAAACCACTGTTAGCAGTGTCACTACAGATGCGTCTGCTTCATATCACAATTCCATTGCTATGAAAAACTGCAGTAGCTTTCATTGATTAAAACTGCAGCAGCTGTAAGTGGGACATTTTAGTTCATTACTGCTTCAGACGAGCTTTGCACTGAAAATTGTTCAGTAAACTTTCATGACAGCTTTTGATTTTTACTATATCTTACAACACTCTTATTGCCATAAGTTGTTTTCTTGCAATAAATGTAAAATGATATGGAGCTACAATGCTTATGCCAGCAGAAGATTTGATCCAAAAGCTGATTCTGACATCAAGGCCCTGGCACAAAGGCAAATCATAAATCTAATAGAAGAGTCAGAATAAAGCTATATGCTGAAGGCTTTAATCTCAGTGAAATCACTGTAATTCCCTTTCGCTAGAGTGCAAGGATTACAATTCCTATAATCTTTAATATTAACTTATTTTTCATACATATTTTTCAATATTTTTCATGCATTTGAAATATAGTAATTCTATTCCAACCTTTCTCTGTTGTTGGTTTTTTTAACTGTTATTCAGAGGAAACTCATGAATGAGTGAAATCTTCTGACTGATACATGGCAGTGACAACCAGAATCTCACTTCATGAAAAATTCTGTCAGTTTGGATCTTATATTCCAGAGCAAACAAAAAAGGAGTAAAGCGAATTCCTCTGAAACTCTTACGGAAACAAAAGTGACCAGAAGGTAGCCTTTTTATGACGGACAGCTGTGATTAAAGGGACCCACATGGAAGTTTGATCTGTTTTATATCAAGCAGAGACCAGTATATTGGTCTCCCTTATCCCCAAGTAGCCTGGATAACTAACTACAGGGACAAAATTTCCTCTAAGAAGCTTTTCTGTTAGCTTTCAGAAAGAAATATTGATTAAACCAGACTAACCTTATAACAGTTGTAAAGCAAATCTGAAAATTTTCCAAGATACCGAAGACCTAGATCTGAATTCCCATTCGGTATCAGAGACATGGAACAGGATTTTCAACTTATGTCATCTTCTCTGAAAAGCATCTCAACTATTCCAGTTAAGATCAATGGGTTCTCTCTGACACCACAAAATCTGCCATTGACACAGGAAATTTATTTAAACATACTCAAATATAATACTTTCTGCTTGCGATGACCCAAACCAATCCAAATATAAACACAACTGTTTCAGCTGAAAGACCTCCAGTTATGTCTCAGAATGAGCCTATGCTGTGGTCAAGGTATCTTTCCACATCTTTTCTTATTAATAGCTCTACCCAATACCTTAATCTGCACAAATCACTCTATTGAAATGATCACATTTTGAATAAAGTTTGGGTTTGCTCAATCTTTCAGAATTGTTAATTATTGCTCTTATTTTTTGTACACTTTCCTTTAAAAAAATAAATGTTTCCATTTTCTCCAAGTTTATATTGAATTCATTGCTTCTTCCCAATGGTACAAATCCAATCCATTTTGAAAGGAAAATAGGGATGCTAACGAACCCGATGTTAAAATAACAGAATAAAATGGTTAATTTAGGCTGTAAAATATGGAGGATGCCCCTTTGGTTACTGTGATTTCAAAGTCCTTTTAGTATCAGGAATAAGATTTTTCAAGTGAATCAGTTACCCGCTGATGACAAAATGAGAGAGCAGAAGCCTTCTGGGCTTCGGTTACTGCGCCCCAGCTGCTGGCAGGCGGAGGGTTATACCGCTGACCAGCAGATGGAGACACAGTATTCTTCTTGGAAGAGAAGTTGCAGCTCGAGGTCCAGGTAGTCTTAAAAGTTCTACTGACTGGGACTTTGCAATTCATCAGTTCAACGTTAGATTGAATCTAACCAAGCTCAAATCCAATCTTCTGGGTTTTCCTTAACCATACGTTTTTCTGGATTGTATCTGTGATTGCTCTAAATACTCTAATTACTTGGACAGTGGCAGGTTTTATTTTAAGCATAAATTTGTAGATGTGTTTCTACAACAATGAACTAGATAAATGTTTAACTACTTTATCATCTTTCTATGATTAACAATTTCTCAAAACCGACAGAATTTTTTGTAAATCAATTCATCTATGTGAGTTCCATATTAATGGAGTCACGTTTCCTAGACTCTCACTTGCTCATGTTTTTGAGTGCAAATTTTATAAATTCAAATACTTGGGGTTTTTTGCTCAGCTAAACATTACCAAATAGCTTTATGTGTATATTCCAAATGAGCATTTGGAAATACATTCATTGTGAGAAAACCCACGCTTTCCAGTCCAAAATTCAACTTCTCTCAATACTCTTTAAATTCAAAATGCTTTCTCACAAATATTCACATCCATAAATTCAATAATTTTAATGGTCATTGAAAAGATGAATTTAAAAAAAGATTAACTGAAACATTTTTTTTTTAAATGAATGGTGGAAAAATAGATTTTTCATGGGGTACAACCATGAAGAATCTTGAAATGATTCACCAACAAGCTCTGAACCCTATGCCTCCAGATACCGAACACAGAATTTTATCAATTGAGTCAAATAGCACCATCATTATCTCTGGTTCTCCCACTAGCTCCAGAGGAACACACAGGCTAGTCATTCTCTCAAAAAAAGAGAAACTAACTGAAGACTGGCATGCTTATTCTAAAGATAAGTTGTAAACGGTGCATCAATTATTCTAGGCACTTGGGTGTCTAATGTCTAGAACTCTAGATTATGCTTCTTTTGGTTAGAGTTGCCGTACAGAAATTCTGAGTTAACTTATATGGTGAATTCTGGGAAATAGCAAGAATGTTAGTATCAAGCATGATACTAAGCCAGAGTAAATAACCAAGAGTAAAGAGAACAGAAATAAAAGCACTGTTTACTGTTATGTAATAAATTTAACATGGCTGTTCCTCCTACAGTTGGAGCAAAGTGGGTCAGCCAGGATGACATTTGACAGAAGTCAGAAAACAGCTAGAAACCTGCAGGATCTCTAACAAGAAGGGCTTTTCAAGGTGACTGGACTGAAATTCCAGAGTTCTGTATTCACAGAGGCTCAGTTCAGCTTTAGAGCACCAAAGCTCAAACCATTCATCACTAAATACATCATACTGGTAGAAAGTAGCAAGTATGAGAGAGTAGGGCTTGCAATTAGAGACATGAGGAGGGAAAAGCACACAGATCAGCATGTTTCTGAGTATGTGGTAGAAACTTGAACTTTCTCTTTTCTATAAAACATGTCTTATTTCATGGCACAATAGAAAACAGAGCAAAAGTCAAATAGAAAAGTACTATTTTTCCAAAACTAGCAAAATCAAGCTGTCATCAAGAAAAGGTATGTGGAATCTGGTTGGGCATGGTTTCCTAAAGCAGTACATATTTATCCATCATGTTTCCATGAGTCAGTACAATACCAAATACGAAGCCACATGGGATTTAATATTGTTAGCTCTTGCAGAGTCCTCTTGTAGCACACTGTCTAGAAATTGAAAATGTAATCACCATAAGCCCATGACCTCTGGACTTCACAGCAGGTCTAGAAGCTATGACAAATCCTGCAACATTAAAAGTTCAGTTGCCTTTTTTCCTCGTGAGTCTTCACAAAAATATCTCCCATATTATAGAAGCATTGAAAGGAAGTTAAAATCATACATGACACAGGTGAACATCTTAATTGTTTTGCCACAGACTCATGCACACAGTTCTTCTCTCCTCCTATTTTCCAAAAGTCATAGGTTTTCTTGTCAAAGGAAATTTTACCTTTTGGTCAGCTCTGTTCTTGAAATCCATGGATTTATGCCCAATTTGATACAGCTTAGTGGCAGTTTAGAAGTCTATTGGCTGTATCAAAAATGTTAAGTGGTATGGCACAACGGCAGCAAAGATGGTCAGCCAAGTACAGTTGGTGCTGAGGACCTAACATCCACACCATATTAATTTCAGATGGATTTTTGGAATAGCTCTAGTCTGGTCTCATGTGCTGAACACCAAGCAGCAGTTTAAGTGTATTGGGTGTACTCCTAGGGATTATCTTCCAGTTAAGTTTTACCCAAAAGGAACCTTGTTTATGTGTTCTGGGCCACTTAGCAGTGTGAAACGAAGCAACTTAAGTTGGACAACAAGGACATTCATTTTAGCAGTGCTCTCCTAATCTGAACTAGAATATTAATGTAGTTGTAGCTTCTGGTTACTTGCCATGCTGTCAAGAGAAGGATTACTGTTACTGTTAAAAGTCTGAAAGAACTTATAGATAAAAACTTTTCAACCAAATTAATGTAGCTGTTTCAGAGGGAGGGTAAAGAAATATATATAGGTGTGAAGACATATAATCATCTAGCAACATCTCAACTGAGGAGGCACATCCATGATTTAAGACAGAATACAGAGCAAACACTTTCTGCTGCTGTTACCAAAACCAATTCCATTTTAGCCAAGTTGAAAGTTACATTGCAAGTTACATACACATATTCAGCAGAGACTTAGCAGAACATCAGAGTGTATTTTCTCAAGGACTTTCTGTCAGTATAGTCTGGCATGAATGGCAATGTGGAGCAGGGATGCAGAAACGTATTGTGAAAGGACTGCTAGAAACATGCAGAAAATAGGGTTGAAAGTTAGAAGGAATGGAAGAGTGAGAAAGAAATGAAAACAGAAGTTAAGGAAAATACTGAGATTCACAATAAATAACTTCTGGCTAGAAGCCACTAGAAGCCAGTGGAAGAATAAAGGACAAGGCTGGAAAAGGGACAGGGTGGTAGGAATGAGGCAAACTACAAAACACTCTTTGCCCCTCTCTTTTCTACCAGAGCACGTAATCCAGTTTTCCAAAGATCATGTGTAGTGATTCAATGACACACAGCTATAGTCGTCTTGGATGGCAAATGACTCCTTGCACATGTGTCTCTTAAAAACACCAGAGATTCAGGGAGCGATACATAGAATCTTAGTGTAGGGCTTGCAGTCTCTGCAGTATTTTTTAGAACTTCTCAGGAGACTGAAGATAAAGACTAAGGTATTCTCTGATCCTACTTGTATAGTTCTCTCTTTGAAAAAATTCAATGTTTTTTCCTTGAAATTAATGGTAACTTTAGGAAGACTAAACTGTTCTAGCTTTCTTGAGGGCCATGGCATGTGCGTAGTAGGTGCTCTATATTGGATAAATAAAGGATTCAAAGTTGTATCCTTTTGTTACTTCATTGAAACTTTGCTAATAATAACAACTCTTAAAGAGTCCTTTCTAAGTGCAAAAATAATGTTCATTAGTGGACACATTTGTTCACAAAATCAACACAGGTAGAATTTCTTCTATTAATATTGAAAAAAATATTTCATCCAAGTCATTATCAACCACTGAATGACTTTAGTTTATGTCCTGATAGATCATAACAGGTATTCCATTTTTACGATTATCATACTCTAAGATGACATCATTATTATTGTAATTATTATTCTTATTATCCTAATTTAGACAATGAGAAACATTGCCAACTACCACAGTATTTTGGTTCTTCAGCAGATCCTGAGGAGTACGGAATAGTAATAGGAACTACAGTTTTTGTATACTGCATCTTTTCATTTTAGCTTCAGTCCTCAAACTTCATCTGCTGACTTCAAATATCTGTGCCAATGATAGCTTTTCCATTAATTTCTCTATATATTAGAAGAGAAAAAAGGTGGTATAAGGGCTATGACAGTGTTCAGGTCGTTCATAAATTCTTTAATGGCAGGGAAATCTCAAAAAACTAGCTGTTGTTGGAGTGGAACAAATCAGACTTAAAGGGCTGGTGAAACTGATTTTATATTTGCTGCATTTTGCTTTCAGCAAATACTACTGAACAAATCCTTTTTCCCCCCAAAGGGATGGCTAGAGCTGGTTTTGGTTTGAATCTATGTCAATATTTGTACTTCAGACAAATAAAAGTGATTAAGCTATGGTTTGAATAAGTTTGTCAAATCAGTCTTAAATAATAAAATTAATTCTGAGTTATTCAAGCAAATGTGAAAATAGAGATAGCAATAACTTTCTGCTTTCCTGACATTTCAGGTATCTTTTTATTTTTTAAAAAATATAAGGAAAATAAGCTTTGCTGCAGCAGCTTCAGCATGGAGTACATATGTATTTATGTTTAAATTTTAACTCTTTAGAAAGGGTTAATGGTGAATATTATGAGCAGTGATGTTTAAGAGGGTGGTATAAGTTAACTGTTACAACTGTCAACACAGAGGCATTCCTTGTTCTGTGGTCACACTTTACCTACAATAAAACATGCTTATGGAACACATAGTCAAAACTTATTGTCAATTATTTAGTATTCCCATAAACCATTAGATGGTCAAAAATATCTTTAATTGATTCCATCTCTACCTACACTACTTATTATTTATTAGTATAACAAACTTCTCCATGGGAACAGCTAATTGTACCTCCCTAGTGGCCACTTCAAGTGGAATAAGCATTGCACAGTGCTGCCTAAGATACTGCTGAAAGGTCTTCAGCATTTGGGATTTGATTAAAACTGTATTACATGTACACATCAGCAACCATTGCTAAAACAAAACACTAATTTAAAAACCCCTTCTGCTATACTGCTTAACACAATTGAAAAGCCTTGCATGCATGGAAAGACAAGGATTGGAGAGTCTGCTATCTTCCCTCCCTTGTCAGACAATCATTTCGTAATAGAAATAATATAGCATTCTCTTGTACAATGAAAAGGGAAAGTGTGAACCCTACCAGCTGCACTGTGGGAGAGACCTTTTCCTCTGGCATACATGTAGCACAGCTAGCTACTGCTGTCTAAGCTGCGTGTTTTTGTTTCTCCCCCCTTTTTTTTAAGACATAATTGTTAATCTGTTCTATAGCAGAAAAGACAGATGTTATGGAAATAGTAAACCACACTGTTTAGATTGTTCTGTGAGAAGACATTCCATAAGCAATATTTGACAAAGGAAGATCTGGACAATATAAGTATACATATTGAGACACACAGGTGAGTTGTAAATACTACTGAATACCAGCAATATAATAGCATTGCAAGCATATTAAAACATTTAATTAGAGTGTTCAAAATACTAGTAAGAAATAGGAAACAGTGACCAATATAAACCAAGATTTTACAAATATATATTAGGTTGATTATTGGATTAAATTTTACCAAAAAATGAGCAGGTATTCTTTTCACTTAAAATAATTTCCATTCTTTCATCATACTCTGCGACCCCTTGCTGAAATGAACAATCTCTGAACATCTCCAAAGGTGTAATTCAAAATATAGCTGGCTGATTCAGATTACTCTTACCTAGTTTTTTTTTGCTTTAAGCCAAATGGCATATATGGAAGTGATTGTTCAGGCATTTGTTAAGAGACATATTTAAAAAAATGGATTCTAACCCTGCAGAAAGGAAACTCACATTCCTTTCTGATGCCCAGTCCAGATATGAAAGTGGATTTACACTATAAGTGCAGCACTGTGTTTAGGTCATAGGAAGAGCAAAACAAGGAAAGCATCTTAGCCAGAATAGCACCATGATTTTTTTCAGACTGGTCATGGATAACACAGTTCAAATGACCTCAAAGGCAGAAGTAGCGAGACAGTAGTCTTAAAGGTAAAAATAAACTCTGGCAAATACTGATGAAACTGCAAGCAAAAATACCACCCCTGTTTGCAACTGGAGGCGCCATATCCCAAGCCAGATGTTGACCACCGACCAGGATACTTTACTGTCCATACAGTTCTTTAATTCAAATTGCCTTCCATTTGAAATCTCCTACTTAACAAATGAAAATAACATTTTGTTTTTCTTTCCCTATCTTTTCTTTTTCCAATATTTAGGAAGAAATAATAAAATACTGATTTGTTTTACTCTCCAAAATTAAAAATATTTATGAAATAGCAACTATATGGTAAATATTTTTCTTGTGAAATAAAGGATTCTGTAAAAAATATTTCTATTTTCCTGAAGTGGTAAACTAGAACTAAAAATGCCAGGATCTATCAGACATTAAAGGTAAGTAATGTGGAGCAAAGAAGAGAATAAAAATGAGCAAACATTCAAGTTAGACGCACTAGCAGGCAAAGCAGATGAGTTACCAGATGCAGTGGACAAACATTACTGAAGCAGAAGTAAAAGCAGAACATTAAGTTTTAGACAGAGAGACGAAGGAAATAAAAGCTATTTAACAGTCATCAGTGTGAAGTGACAGGAATAATGAAATATTATTTTGAGAAAGATATCTTTCTGCACATGCACTTACACGCAGCATTTTGGTGCAAACATTTTTTCCATGTGTTAGGTGTATGGCCTGTATTTCAAAGATGTAGTCAAGACCTGTAAAACTGTAGTTAGGTTCTCTGTCGTTATAAGCTTTACTGGGGTCCATGGTGTTTCCCTGTTGGAGGGTGTGGCTTTTAATATTCACGGCACAATGTCACAGAGACAGCAATAGGTGTCTAATGTGCAACACTTGCCACTCAGCTGTGATTGCATTAACTATCTCCTAAGTGCAGGAAGGCTCATGGAGTGGCAAATGCTGAGACTAATGGTTTGCACAGTAAGGGAGTTAGAATCTGATTCATGTGGAATCATTGCTAATACCAGTGGAATAAAACTGAAATGAAGCTTGATGTTACCGATTGTTTTTGTAGCTCCTCTCTGACAAGGAAAGCTGGCTGGGAGTACCTGGGAGTAATGACTGAGAGAAAGTACCTGGGAGGTGATGCCTGCTATTTTACACTACCTACATATCCAGGTAGAGTTTCTGCTTATATGCAAGTCAGCCTCACTGGACATACACTGTAAAGTTGCTCTGCACATTTGCAGTATGGCTGTCCATACACAGCATCAAACTTTCTGCATGGGCTGAGTATCCTTCAAACTGCGTGCCCCAGCCACATCAGATCACATCTTGTTGTGGCAGAGAGGCCGATTCCCACTGTAGCAAACAGCTCTCAAGGTACGTTGCAAACAGAAACGTTTCTTAGTATTGCTAACACAGCTTCAAGGTACGTTGCAAACAGAAACGTTCTTAGTATTGCTAACACAGCTTTAAATGTAATTTTAGAATATTCCACTTTATGCCTTTAACCATTTTAAAAAGAATATCGGGCATTTAGATAATTTCATTGGTTAATTTTCTGCAAAATCTTCCAGGCCAATGTTGATCCAACTTATTTTCCTCTGTATAAGAGGCACCAGAGTATTACACATACCTTATGCCCTGGTGCCCATACCTGTTGCTGTTCTCCTGATTTCTCTCCTATAAGAACAGTGAATTCCTCCTATAAGAACAGTGATTAGGAATGATGTATAAAATACATCTTAATTTATTTTTACCCACTATAATGGGTGGATAGCTTGCATCAGTATAAATCTGAAATAACTTTCTGATGCCTTGGTATTCACCAAGAATTAATAAACTAAAGTAAGCTTAGAAACATCCCTGCTTTTTAATTCTTAACTCTTTGTAAGAGTTTTATCTACAGTAAACAACCCTTCTATTAGCTTCCAAAAATGTGTGAGATATGTAAAAGCCTTTTAACAGAATTGTTTTTGAATGACAGTCAGTGTTTTCAACATTTTTGGTAATCACTTTTACTCACTGTTTTATTTCAAAATCTGTTTTATGGTTTCAGAATCTGTTCTGGTTTATTTCAATCATTTTTCTCTCAAGAGAAGGAGGAGCTAAAATACTGATTTGTAATTGATTCCACTATTACCACTAGGAACATTGTTTTGACAACAGCACACTCACTCCACCAGTACTTACTGGATGATCCTTGCCGTGTCTTTTAGTTGCCATATGACTAAGGCAATAAAACATATTAATATATGCCCTCACCATAGATGTTTTATGAGGTATAATTTTATTAGCTGGCTTGTAAAAGTAGAACTAATCAAAAAGATCAGAATGTTCATCCTATAAAACTCCAGTATCTCAATGTATATTTTAACCCTGTCAATATGGCAATAAGCTACAAATACAGAAACATTTTATGAAAACAGATAATTTGTCAAATTCAAGATGCTCATAAACTAATGTGCTTTCCAGTGAGAATGGAACAACAACAAAAAAAAAATCACTGAAAAGGCATCTCTGAAAGGGATGAGCTTTAGATCTGAGGAGAAAATGTTCTCTTCATCTTGACAAGAAATATAAAAACAGAAATTCCTCTAGATTACTGCTTCACCAAGCAAACTTGTTTTCTTGACCTATCACTTAATTAAAACCTTTCCCATAAAGCCTGAAAAATGCAACTTTTTATGTTCTAAATACCTAATAATAGGGGAAAATCTCAGTAAAACCCAGGCAAACCACTTGATTCTGTACAGATTAACATATCTGGCTCAATCATAATGGTAGAAATATGGAAACCCAGAGGGAATTTTTCTGCTGTTATTAGGACTTGCTATAAATAAAATATGAAGCATATATTCCAAGAACAAATCTCCATCATGGTTACAAAGAGGTATCTAAATGAGAAGAGAATTCTCTTGCTTAGGGTCTACTGAAACAGAAAATCATTGTAAACAAAAAAGCCTTACCAGTATAATTTTTTTCTGAAAATGTTAATGATTTTTACAACAGAATATTGTTTTCAGTCTTGAAAGTCCTACACCCAATAAATGCCCCAGATATTCTTTGTATTAATTTACCCCAATATATGTTTTAATAAGGATTATAATACATAAAGTGTAAAAGAACTGATGGAAAAATCTACCAAAAAAACCCAACCCAGAAGCTAGCAAGACTAACTGGCAGAAAAGCAGGGAAATTCAGATTTTCAAAATACACGAAAAATCTGCTTAAAAGCTGTAGCTGAAAGTCCTTCTTAGGTCTGAAAAACTAGTTACTAGCACAACATACTGAACAAACTATAAGAGGTAAGCAGTATGTTCACTAGTAACAAACTAGCTAAACAAAGTGTTATAAATTTTATTAAAGAACCTCAAATACATGAATCAATACTAACCAATTTTTTTTATAAAGAATCTGTATGTTTTAAAACTAAAGACGTATCTTTCTATCCATCTAAATATTTATATCTCTATTTATTGTACTATGCTATGATTAATGTTAAATTGAAAACAATCTTTTTGATATAACTTCTTAGCTATTCCTCAGTAATAATACCAAAATCAAAAACTCATTAGTAAGATTGTCTAAAAAAAAGAAACCAGATTTCCCAAATCATGGCACTTTCTAAAACACTTTTCAACTTTCTATGCCCAGTGGTCTGTTATGTCTCAGCAAGAAAATACTGAGACTTATCAGAGACCTAGTTATGACCAGGGCAAATCAGATATATCTGTATGAAAAGCCTCTTGAAATAAGAGCAGTTACTTCTGTCTATTCCTCCCTCTCAGTGGTGGCAAAGTCTCCAAGGATCTCAACTCTCTACCAACATCCTTTCCCTTCTCTGGGCAACTTCAGAGCCACACATTCTTCTCCATATTCTAACAAGCAAGAGAAAGGATTGAGTTTCCATTTTTTCCTAATGCAAAATTTCTCATTTAATTAATTTTGTTCTTCCCAGCCTAGCCTGGGGTCAGATTATGCATCCATTTAATCCCTAAACCAGATTTCATCTGCCAATCATTTCTTTGTCACTTTTCCCTCATCACACAAGTGCATCTCCACAGCTTCTTTGATCACCTGGAAACTGGATGCAGCAGGGCTTAAAAAGTTCTCATTTACATGACAGGAGAAATCAACACAGTTTTTTCACATAAGTGCCCTTTCCTTAATAACACCTCAAAATACCCTACAAAAAGAGAAAAAAGAGATCAGGTGACCTTAGATGAAGAAACCCACAAGTGAGACAGGAGCTGTCCACCTTTCTATGCTCTACATGGCACAGCACAGGGGCACATTCATCCTAATGGGTTTGTTGAACGATATCACTCCAAACACAGGAGAAAGATAATAACTGTAGATAGTAAATAAAGTAAGCAAGATATCGCATGGGCTATGTTGAAAAGTGCTCGTCATTAAAATCAGAAAAAAAAAAAAATCAATGCTAGCATATTTCTTGTATATATATTAAATATACAAGTACATCTATGAAGATGTAATGATGACTGTCATATTAAGCTAGGGTTTTTTAAGGACTTCAGAGTTCCATTACCATGTTTGAATGTTTAATAAAGAGTTTACAGCTACTCAATTCTTAACAGCTTTAAAATATTACTATCCTTTCTTTTTTTGGGGAAAAAAGTACATGAGATGATAATTTTTTGATTTAATTGTACAGGTTCTCTAAAATATCTTTCATTTGGGCTTTGATATTATTCTTTAAATGAAAAATCAGTCAGTGAAGTTCTGCTTTTTTTTGTGTTTCATTTGTTTTGGGAAGAAGTTATTCCTGAATGGTAAGCTGATATTACAGCATCCATCACAGTTTTTGATATGCCAAAGTTAAAAAATGCTGGCCAAAAGAAAGCACTTCCCATTTTTTAGACTTTAATTCTAGAAGAAAACATCTAAAAGAATTTCATAGATATGTTTCATATTTACCCTGAGGCATTAGTTCATATTTCAGAAATTATCTGCTTTAAAGAATTCAGTTATCCCACTGTTCTGCTACAGAAGGTAAAAAAGAATACTGAGAATTTTCCATTTTGGGAAATCTTTCCCTTTTAAAACAATGTTTATAAAAGAACATTAAAAATGTACCAATGTAAAAATATTTGTACATGTGTATATAAATATATAGTTATACATATACATACATATGTATTCTTCTCAAAGACTAAAGTTTTTAGTCCATGTCTTCTTCTTAATTGTGATGTACAATGAAGATGCTTTCATTCTGGACATGATCATGACTGTCTCATTTCATTGACTTACAGGCATCATATCTGGCTTAACAGCTGCAGAGAAGCAAAGAGACTGTGGACATTTCAGCACCCATTACTTCTTTGCAACTTAGCTGTGGGGAGTAATAAGAACAAATTCGGTCCCATTGAAAACAAGCAACATATCTGTAGATAACTTGGCCAACTAATGGCTCCTAGAGGATATAAAAAAAAATACAATAAACAAGACTGAATTAAACTACAGAGAACACTGGGGAAACTGGGTACAGACCTGCCCTTTGACTGTAACAAATGTTATCTCACATCCATCCATCTATCCATCTGTCCGTTCATACCCACAGACTCACACATTTCAGTTGCTTCAGTAGATTTTGGTAGATAGTATCATTAGCAGTCAGATTTGGAGCAATAAGGACAAAATGTCTTCTCTATCTAAGGGAATTCTATCCAAACAATGTTGCATAACAATGTTAACCAAATAATGCACAATAATAATAAGATGTCAAAACCTACCCCTCCATCTACTTCTGGACAAATATTACTGTTTCGTAGTTGTCCAAAATTTAGCCATGAATAAGCCTGCAAAGACTTCTACGCTACCAATGAAAATGGTAAATTTATTATAAAATAACACTGGTAACATCCTGTTTGTGCTATACATGTGTTGACCTCTGTGCCTGCCATGAGGAGGAGGAAGAGTGAAATACACTTTTAGAGGAGAAAAAGTAGAAAGGTACAGTAGAGTACTAGCAACAACTTCCTACCTACTTCCTTCAGAACACTTGTTGACTGCTAGAAACTACCTGTACTAGAAAAGGGAATGGTTATTATGATTTTATACATAAAGTAATGACTGTATTTTCTTTTAAAGGGTCTGAGATCAGTGGTTAGCCAGCTAAACATTTTTATTAACTAGTGTGCTGAGGTGATTTTATCTTTTTCCCAGAAGCAGTGACATCCAACTAGAGAAAGGCTAATTGAATCATTAATTGACTACCTTACTGACAGTATTTACTGGTTAGATACTTATAAGAACTCTACTTATACTTTCTTCTGCTATATTTGAGCATGTTTTCTAAAAACTGTGTCTTGCTTCCAGGTTCATCGTTTGTTACCTACCTACCACCTTGATCACAACAGCAGGGACAGATCCAGCCACACTGTGAAAGGGAACAGTGACAGAGAAATGCAGTTGCAATCAGGTGGGGTGACACAGTGCATGAACTATACCAGTGGTGCTAATGGGAGAGGCTGTAACTGGCTTAGCCATCCTAAGTAAATCTACCCCTGGGCAATCCTTTATCCTGAGCCTGGCAGACAGGATACTGTGCAACAACTCTTTACGCAATCCTGAGAGTGTGAGGTAGATTTAAGGAAGATATTTTTTTAGTTTTATGATCACTGAACACTTGCTCTCCTGACCCCACTGGCTTCAGGAAGGAGTTTTATTGGGTAAAGTTCTACTTACTGTGAGTAAGTATGGCAGATTCTGATCCAAAGGGATTTAAGCCAACTTGTGGGGTTTATTGTTCGAGTCATAGTTTTACTGCTTTCCCTTTTAACATTAGGGTTAAATTCAAGTGTCATTTCCAAAGAAATAGCTATGATAACCTGTGGTGAGCTGATTAATAGCACTTACGCAAATTTCAATGACCACAAAGTTGTGAACATGTCTGTGTGAGTGATCTACTTCTTATAAAATAAATGAGTCTTCTTTCACTTATTTAATAATACTCAGAATGTGCTTCTCCTCCTACCCTCTGCATTCACTCTGAAGTCCTCTCCTCTCATTTGTTGTTATTGTGGCAAAGTTATTTTTTCTTCACTATTTCCACTCACCCACAGTTAATCATTTATGGCCTTTTCCACTGCAAACATGTAGAAAACACGTTAAAAGGAAGCCTGTTATCACACAATCAGCAACTCTGATTATAGCTTGATCAGAACTGACATCACTGTGGTTTCATTAGCGATATTAGATAAGTGCAATCTATTTTCAATCTCTCTTTTTTTTCTTTTTTTCCTTTTGCAATGTCAAAAAAGACACCCTGCCCCAACTGGTTCTGTTTGACAGTGACAGGACCACTTAAAGGATTCCTTTCACTTATCATCTCAAGACCATTTTATGCAACAAACAAATCACATATACACATCTCTCACCATCTTTATCAACCTGCCCAGACAAACGGTCGGAAGCATTACAACCTTTGACTTGTTAACTTATTTTTCTCTCTTTACAGCCTAAAGCAACTCTTAAAATGTAGAGGATGTACGTGCAAACAAGTAAGTTTTGCAATATAAGTACTGGGGCAGGGAAATTCTCCCACTGACAAGATCTGCCAATGCAGATAATGTTCTCCTCCTTGTGTTTCATGTTACACATTCTATCCTAGGTTTGACAGATATCATACCTAAAGCAATCTGCAGAAAAAATAAAATAAGTACTTACATCAGGATACTTTTATTTATTTTTATTTTGTTATCTCTACAGTTCCAATGAGTGAATGAGTCAAAGTGCTCTCAAGTCGGGAATCTGGGATCCCTTAAGAAAATGACTTTTGCCTAGTAAAACCAGCATTATTAATTTTAAGTGTCTATTTTTTCATTATGTAGTTCTTCTACAGCACTGCTAAAAAGACATGGATCACACCTGGCCACAAATATGATTCTTCAAATTTGCCTTTTTTTGTAAGAATTTTTCTCTCCTATTGACATTCATGAAAATCAATGCCATCCTGAGTTTCAGTAAGAGCCTGGTTTTTTCCTCAGATGTTTCCTAGACTGAATCAGGAACATTCACAGAATCACAAGAAGCAAGGCATTCTTCTTGAGAGGAACCTGAGAAAACTGAGATTCTGGCAAAGCCAAGGCAGATGCAACTTCATGATTTTCTTAAGGCAGGTCCTAGGGGAAGGTTTTAAAGCTGTATGGGTGTTTGGGAGTGCACCTACAGGAATGTTTGGATAGTGAAGGTAACAATTCAATATTTGATGGTTAGAGTAAGCTATTGTTTGCCATGAGCTGGGATATAGATCAGGAGAACAAACATTCTGTACCTTGACTGGTTCCTCATCTCTGTCCCTGGGTACGTTCTACTGGTCAGAGACAGGCTACAGGATTAGATGGAGCAGGAATAAACCAGTGCAGTAGCTCTTCTGGACTTAGTCCACCTGGACTTCAAAGTTCAGCATCACAAGGAAGGATATTTGTAGCTGCTGCAAGATTGTACCCTGAAGTTATGCCTTAGAAACCCAAAATTAAAAAGAGTAATGGATGTTCTTATACCAAACTGGCTGGGAAGTGAGTGGGATCCCAAAAGATATGTCCAATTTAAATATACAAGTGGTCATGCAGTAAGCAGCCAGTCTCATCTACTCTACTTATATAAATAATAATTACACTGTTAAGTGAAAAGACTTTGAAAAAGAAGACAGACTGGATGTAAGGTAACATTAAGTTTTCATATGTGTTATGCAGCGTGGTATTCACAGCAAATTGTATATGTTAAATCTTTCACAGAAGCTATATTCATTCTACAAAAAAAAAAAAAAAAAAAAAAAAAAAAAAAAGAGAGAGGGGAAGGAAAGTTCCTTCTTTCCATAAAAGGAAGAAAAGGAAGCTAGAGAAGATGAAACATTGATTCTGGACAAATATAGAATTCAGTCACATATGCAAATGGTTTAGAGATAGAGGAATATTCAGTCTGGATAGGTAGCAGCATGCAGAAAAGCAGCCCTCCTCCACAACAGCTCTAAAGCAAAACAACAAAACATAGTTCAGCTCATACCGCCTTGACAAGAAGAAAGGCCATCTGGAGATTTACCATGGGTACATCTTTTTCTTCAAATTGAGAGACTTGAAATACCAGGAGAGACAAAGGAAGGAAGTATAGAATCCAAAAGGCAGAGTGAAATCTAGTAATGGCAGATACTGCAGCCCTAAATAAACACTGGTCGAAGTCAAGACAGCAACACTGAGTCCTCTGCATGGAGGCAAACTGAGAGTCCTTCTGTAGTCCCATTAACTTTAAAACCTCAATTGGATATACCACATGTGCAGACATTGCATCTCTCCCTTACTCATATATGTATCTTTCCATAATCACCTCTTTTCATTTACCTATAACCTCTATTCTCATACAGACACACCTATTCTTTGATCTTTATTCAGGTCTTTCCCCACTCACATACATTTCTCATTAGCACAGACAAGATACATCTGACTAGAAGAAGGGTTTGTGTCTGAAACAGGAGTTCAGCTATGTGAAGGAAGTGGCTGGGTCTTTAGGAGAGGAGATTAACTTTTTTTAACAATACAGTAGCTTTGGGAAACAGATACATGTCTGAGTGGGGGAGGAGGTGGGAACAGTTAAGTAGGGAGAGCTACAAAGATATTTTCATACAGGTGAAGATAAACACAGTAAAACCATTAAAGTCTAATTTTGGAAAAACTTCTTAGAAGCCATTCCCGGCTAATTATTCTCCAGTAATAAATGAATAGAATAGTAAATGTTATTAGAATAATTTACTATTCATCAAGAATAATAAATGAATAGAATAATTCATTATTCCCACATCCCTGTTCTTTGCAAGCTCTGGCAAGCTAACTAGGACACCAGGAGGAGTGGCTCAGGAAGAACAGGGAAACAATGCACACAAAACTTGGAAGAGAGACTTTAATTTTAGGTGAAAAGTTCACATATCCAACAGCATTTTGTAACTGTGCTACTGACATGAACTACCATTTGAGCCATGTGCATCTTACCATGCTCTGTAAAACCTGTTTGGCTTATTATTGCATAGAGATCCAAAATTGTGAAATAGGACTGTGCTCTTTTGATACAGCTAATATTTGTTTTAAAATTATTTCATTATTTCCTGATCATGTATTTTCTTATATATAATACACCAAAAGACTTTCTTCCACCAAATAAATGTAAAAATCCTTTCTTCTCTCACATGCTCCCCAAACAGCTTTCTCTGCATCACAGGTGCAGTTATCTTCATAAACTCACCATGTGCTGCCTTCCAGAGCTCCATTTGCTTCATGCTTCATTTGCTAAGCACGCTGCTCTTCACCAAGAGCCAACGGTCACAGTATAATCATATCAACTGAACTTGTCTAGAACATCTATGGATGGATGTAATGGGGGTTCAAAACAGTAAGTCTAAACTTCTAGATTTTTCCATTTGGACATAGTTTACTGGTAAAAGCCATGAAAGTGCTCTTATTAAGGCCTATATTCTACTTTTGGCAGGTTCTAGGGCTTTTGCATCTGGACATGCTTCTTCTGTCAGAGCCAGTTTATTAGATGAGATCTAGGCTTCTAGGGTTTCTCAAGGGTCATACTAAATCCATTTAAAAACAAATAAAAGAAAAAAAAGCCCAAAAATATACAGTGGAAAGATTTTGTTTTCAGACGTGGGAAAAAATTCTTCTTTCATACTAGGTTAATATTGTTTATTAAGAAAAGGTAAAATAAACAGAGTTGATCAGCTTAGGGTAGGGTACTAAGCATCCTTATAACCTTGGGCAAGTTATTTAATCTTTCTATGACTCAGCTTCTAGATGTAAAATAGAAAAAAAATCTTCCTTTATCTAACTGCTTATCTTCCTTTTTTGCCCTCAGTTTAAACTTCAAGTTCAGTGGGTTCAAGATGATTTCATAACATGCGTCTTGTAAATGTACAGTCTTGCACGGGTTCTACAATGAGCATAGCTGACCTCTGTCCTGAGATGAGTCTGTTTTGCAATCCTTTTTACACAGCAGGTAAGCATCAGCCCTGCTCCATTCTCAGACCTCACTAGACTATGGGAAGAGATAATAAGCAACCCCAAGATAGTCCATATGCATGAATGGCTTTAAAAGAAGATGATTAACTCATGTTTATAATATACATTGATAATTAAAAAAAAAAAATAAAAAAAAAAAAAAGAGTTGTGACTCTGAGAGCTTCCATCATAATTCTGCTGTAGCTGTACATGTTGGGTGATATTGCAGTGTTTTAAGGTCCTATCTCATTTTTTGCTATGTATAAGTTTTTGTAACTCTACTGAAGATCTTAAATAGGGAAATTTTCAATTCCTCTCAGAAAATTAATTATAAAATAGTGATTCAAAGAAAACCTTTGAGATTCTGAAGCACCAACAAATATTTTTTTGACTGTCCTGGTGAAGCCAGGCATCTAGTTATTGAAACTGTAAAAGGAGACAGTAGAAAGATGTAAAGATGAAGCTGACATTATCAAAAAGAACTTCTAAGGCAATACTTGAAATACATGTAAGAGAGAACAATATTTTTCCAGTGATCATGAGATGAGAGTCTACTCAAGTACTTTAGGTACCTATAGCTAAGAAGGGCTGTTTCTTATAAATGTTATACACAAATTCTGAAATCTAGAGAGATATTCACGAAATTTCTTAACATATGAGTTCAGTTTGACTGAGTTATAAAAATGGGGTCTTTTTAGAGTGGGGTGTATATTTGTGACTGGCTTTTGTAAAGAAACTAGCACACCTAACTTACAGAATTTTTCCAATTCTGAGAAATGTTCCTATCCTAAAGCGGGACCAAAAAAAAATTGGTTCATTAGCATTTCATATTAGTCAAGATATTTTGCTTAGCCTTCTCATTAAAAAAAAAAAAAGTTAACACAGACGTTAACATTTTTACTCTAAAATGTCATTTACCTTTATCTCCTTAATAACCTTGTGTTTTTAAAATGTAAACATGGTATGTTTCAGTATTTTATTCTTTAAAAATTTTCAATTGGGGAAGTGCCTAAGCAGACTGTTTTGTAGTTTGTTTTTTTGAATCATCACCTTCTGGTAAAAACAAAGCTGGTCAAAAAAATTCCCAAGAATGTGACTGTTTTGCTGACTTCTCTTATCTTTTCTTCACTATGTGACCTATATTTTTATTGTGCTGCACAAAACTTTCTGCTTAAGTGGAGACTGATAATCTACTTGATGCTACCCCTAATATTGTCACTACAGATGTCTAAAATTTGATACTTCCTCTTATTTAACATCAGTTAAATACCTTCTGAAATAAAGGGAAGGGGTAGGAAAGCTGAGGAGAAGCTTCTTCTAGCCTCACTTTTACTCTTGTCATATTCAAGAACTTCCACAACAGTTTTTATTACACTTCTAAATACCTGGAAATAGTAGGGAATATAAAATAAGAGCAAAGCCTAAGGAACACCTCATGTATTTAAGCTGATCTCATCTAGATCAAGATTCTCCCAGCAACAAAAAGAACTGCCTGATATGAACATAATAATTAACCAACACCAGAAAGTATGAGCAAACTAAAGTCTCTCACACAGTCCCTGGGAGATGGTAAACTTAGAGATGACATACAACAAGAGGCAAGTGTGCCATAGATTTGGAATTCTTTCAGGTGCACTTCATATAGCCATTACACCTGGGAAGGCAATTCTCCTGATTTCCTTCTGGAATGAGTCTTAACAAAATTGTGACTAAAAGTACCTACGAACTGTGTGGGAAAGAGTGGGAAACTCCAGCTTTGGCAGCTGATGGTCAGTAACTACAAACTCAGTATGTTGCACATGACTATTTTTGTTTAACGAGTATCTGAATTCTGAATCAAAAAAACTGGGGCTTGGGGCTGCCTCCTGTTTTTGTTTACTCAAGTTCCAGTACCAAAAATGACACCACTTACTGTTTGGTTCTGAACATGCAAGGATGAAGTGTACTTTGTTTTGTTGTCATTTAAATAGAACATGACATTTCTACTTTTCTTTCTTCTCTTTTTTTTTCACTTTAATAGAGATACATTTTGCAACCCTCAAGTCTGAGCAGTAAAAAGGTAAGCACTACACCAACTTCTTTATTGCAGTTACCAGTGCCCTTGTTTGTGTGATATTTCCTGTGTTAACAGAAAGGAAACCTACTAATAATAGATGACAAATACATGGTTTTGAATTTGTGCAACTGGGTTTACTAGTTATATTTTGTACAAATGAAGTTACTGTGAGTTTGGAAAGAAAATACTGAGAAATACAAATCTAAAGTGAAACAATGTGCCTGTCAATAAAGATCGACAAAAAAAAATAAAAGCCAGCTTTTCACCAACTACATTTCGTTAAAGACAAAGAAAACACATTTGGACACCTGCAAGTACAAGATAAAAATCCATTAGCTTTAGGAAAAGGTCAAACATGTGCTTCAACAACTTCAGAGAAAAATGTTTTAAAATAGACTTGTAGTTTAACAGCAGCAACAACAAAATCAAATCAACTAACTTCAGGAATTATTTCAAGCTACTGTTTGGAAATAAGTCATCAGCAGTCTTTTTTCTTCTCTAATGTCTCTTTTCTGTACATTCACCAACAAAACCAGCATATTTCCCAAACACATACAACATTCACCCTACTAAATGGTCCAAAAAAATATTATTTATTAAGTTTATTTATTTTTAAGTGATTATAAACATTTTTCAAGTAAATGTTTTGTAAAAGTGCTCAAGTCTAATAATTTGTATGAGGTTGCATTTTGACATATAACCTTAAATTTGGCCACATTAAAGGGTTATCAACGCACCTATATTGCTTTCAGTACATAGGACAAGGACACTTTCCACTTGAAAGTCACCTTGATCTGAACGTTAGCAGCCTTCTTCTCCACACCTCACATATAATATAACAATGACCCCACAATCCTTTGCCACTTATCTTTTTGCTTCCGTTACCAAATTCCCTTATGCTTACTCCTCTTCCCTTTAGGCTTACCTGGACATGTTTGATCTTCCACACATAGAAAAGACTATTCTAATACAGGCTGGAAAAGTACTGTTATTCACCTGCAGTTAACTATCCAAGGAATTTATTACCTTCAAGGGAAAACCTGGGAGTAAAGTACGCTTCTTAACTGATCTCTTTTAACCAAATACTTCCTAAGCTAAATCAATGACAGCTAAGTCAAAAGTCATTCTAAGAGTCTATGCTAATTATCTGATAAATAAATAAATAAATAAAATTTTCTCAGACTAGAAAGATACCTTAAGCCAGATTTTCTATTTCAGACATGAATGCCTCATACATTCTTGCAAATATATGATATATGCATGCAAATCAGATCTTCACATCTGCCTACTTCAGGGTGTAGATATTTGTCTATATATGTGCAAATAAGCAAATATCCATGACTAACACTGAAAAACAAGTAAATTAAAAAGACACCCATGTCCTTAAATCTGAAATGAATTATTTTATACATGTTATCTCCTGTATTTTGGGTAATATTAAAAGCTGATTTGTGGATTTTAACCAGGAACTGAGGATGGATTGTGGGAAATACCTAAGTCTGGCTTTCTTGTTGAGACTCTAGACCATGTGAGCAAGGTGAATCTTGATTACCTTCTGCAAGAGAGAATTCTGTGTGACCAGACTAAAAAACAAATACACTGTCAAACAAATAAATTAAGGCAAACTCCCTCTGTGTGAATTTTATCAAATTATTTTCTGGCTAGAACGATTACGTGAAAAGCCTGAGTAAATATATGCAGCCATCATAAAAATGGACAGTAAGACTACTCAGCAAAACCTGCTAATACCAAGTAAATTGCTGCCCAGCAAAAATAAAATCTCTTTGTATGATATTTTCAAGGGACTTGGAAATTTCTGCTTTCTTTAAGGTTTTCCCAGCCAGCCAAAACGTCACCAAAGGAGACTAAGTTCTGTTAAATTTCTGAGGAAAAGGAAGAAGACTCTCTTTCCCCCTTTAAAAGTGAAGTCTGGACTGAGTCTGGAAAACTCAGTAGCCTTTCAGGTCAAGAGAGTCTTGCACTATTGCTATCTGCTTCTGTTCCCCTCTCAATAGTACCTTATCCCAGAAGAAATGACAGTGAAAAGGTAATAGAAATTAAAATCAACTCTCAAAAAATTTGAATAGTAAAAATGACATTTGAACAGCAACACAGATAGAATGCTTCTGAGATCTATCTAATTGTGGTAAAGGCTTTTTAATGAGAAATGATATGCCTCTGTGCTGCTTCATAATTCACTGTGCCATTCTAGACGCTTCCTCTATAATGTAAGTACAACACAATTTTAGAAGGATTTTGAACACTCCCTAAGTTAACAGGTAAGTCAATTTAATGCCACAAGAAGAGATGCAGCTCTAGAGATTTTTAATAGTTTAATCAGGTGTAACCATTTCTTCTAAAGTTCTGTGGTATTTTCTATCATGCTAAAAAGCACTACAGCATATCCAAACGTGTGGCTACAGGCAGCAGCAATGACTGATCTCATTTCATGTGCCTACTGCTGATCAGTAAAGTCATTCTGCAAAAGCCAACACAAACTTAGAAAAATCTTCAGAAACTTCTGCACTGACAAAAAATTTCTCAGATTTGGCTTTTGTGAAGGTACTCTAGCAAAACCATGTAACTTTGATGGGAAAGCAAATAGACTTTCTTTTTTATATAAGTTTTTAGACTACTTCTAGGGTAAAAAATAATTTGTTTATACTCTCATGCCTGTGGCTGAAAGTTTGCTACTAGACATCACAGATTTTTCAGTTTCTTAAGGATACCTAGGGACCAACTTGAACGTCCAGAATAAAACATATCTATTAATCCTTTGATTTGGAGGGGAAAAAGCCATGATCAGATTCTTACTGCCCCGCTTTGATGGCACTACTATAAGCTCCTTCAGCAGTAGCCTGCCTTTAGTGATGGACAATAGATATATAAGACTCTGAAACTACTTTTCCATTTGCCCTGCAATATATTTTGCAGTAGGCAAGAGTTTTCACCAGTGCTGCTCTAGTCCTTAGGCCATACCCGTTGTTCAAGTCTTACAAAATAGAGACCAGTTTAGAGGTTTTTCTTCCTCAAATTAAATGAGTTTGTGTTCATTTTGTACTCTGTTGTGCACCCTCCTACACGCCCACACACTACGTACCCCTGTGGTAGCACAGCAGAAAAACAAGGTTTGCTTTTGTCCTGGGAATTTATTTTATGTTATCACTAGTTTGCATTTTATTAACTGGGGCCTGGGGGAGACATGACATTGCCAATATTTGTGATTCTATTGTTAGTTTCACAATATTTAGCCCTCTTATTCTGTGAAGAAAAAAGGGAGGGGGGGAAGGAAATAAGAGCTTGAGAAAGACAGAATCTCAAATGTCAAAAGGGTAATCTGAAAGGCTAATCTAAAGGAATGTACATGCATACATATACACAAACAGATGTTTTGTTTTTAAAAATCATGCCATTTTTTTAGCTGATCTCATTATTTAAAAGCCTGATTTGTGATTTTGAGCACTTGTGGTTGGCAATATTATGGAGTAGTTTAGCAGAAATTGCCTGGGTTTTATTTCCTTCCAGTGGGGATAAAATACAGTAGAAGGATACATAATTTGCATAAAATGAGAACATGCAGCAAAGTTAATCTGAATCCTTTTAGAAATCTAAATTTTTATTCCTTATTTTTCTTATTATTCATTTTTTTACCTCTGTACTTATATACTCCTGCCTTTTATTTGCAGCCTAAATGAAGACAGGATATTAATTTTCCCAGAAACCCAATCCATGAAAAAAACTTGACTGCTTGCTTTGAGTAGCTTCAACTTCCATATTTTTATTCAAGTTCAGAAAACCCCAAAGTCTCCTAGGTTTACTGAACACTAAAAAGTCATTATCTATACTGAATTAAAGTTAACCTTGTCTTTTAAAAGGCTGCTATATCTTGAACAGAATGGTGTATAGCCATACTTATACTGAGAGTTTTCTGCATTTAGCTCAACATGTTACCTTAATTACTTTTGATGAAACAATTTTCCTGCTGCAGTTGTTTTGCTTCTTTAAAGAAAGGGGGTTTGATTGGCATTTGTAAAGGAAGGTAGTTTTCAAATAATATTTAAAGAGAGAAAATGTCTGTTATGTAACTAAAAATCTAAAAATGGAAACAGTTTTTAGTTATTAATATGGAATTTTTAGAGCATGAAACAAATGGATCCTATCATGCATGAATCAGTATGAACTACTGAACATACCTTTTTATTTTTCGCTGCATAGATATTCTGTCATTATTATGATTTGTAGATTTAAAGAAAAAAAATCAAATGGCTATAGAATTAAGAAAAGATTCCTGGATCTGCTGGTAAGTCTTTGTATATTCTCATGACATGCCCTGATAGCAATGAGATGGGAGGAAGGGACATTCATGCTAATTTAGTAGTAGTGCGGCTTGGTGAAAAACTACAAATTTGAAATAACACCTAGAAAGATCCATTTGTACTCTCTAAAAGACTTTCCCATGGCTGTTTGGATACTCTTTACTAATACCCACGTTTGTAAGTTCTGTCCTGATCGCTGAAGTAATGAGAAAGTAAATCTGTAAGGATGAGACCAATGCACTCAGAACCAGATGCACAGAGCATAATTGTAACACATCCACTAAGTGTATTTATGAGACCTGCCTACGCTGTTCTGTCAGATTTCTCTTGAGAGCCACGATTGTCCTTAGACATAAGCAAAGTGAAAGTGCCCCAAGGTGAAAGGACCCTGTCTGTATCTATGCTGCTTGACCGAGGCACGAGTTGCTTCAGACATGCTGATTATTCCACAAGCCTTTCTAGCACCCCTGAGAAATCCCAGGTAGCCCTGGAGTTGGGTCCCACTGGTGATCCCTCAGGCTCTTTGCCGTAAGGAGTTCTGTCTGCCTCTCACCATTATCTACCAGCTCTTCTGATTATCAGGAAAATGTGGGAAGGAGGGAGAGAACATGAATCCAGACCCCCAGGCTATTAACCTTCTTCAGTTTCCAAAGAGCTGTCTATACCTGTATCTGGCAGCATACAATAAAACAGCATAACAGGTACCTGCCTCACAGGCTTAGCTTGCCTGAATCCTTGACGGAACTTGATGGCCTTTCCCACTGGAGATGAAACAACTAACATATCCCACAGTGACCCTCCATCACTCCCTACCTGAACATCCTCTTGAAAGAAGCTTTGGAGCTTGTCCTTGGAACAGCAGAGCCCACGAAAGTCCTCAACAGGGCTGGGAGAGATGGAAAACCCTCATGAAGCTTTTCTGCGGACAAAAAAAAAAAGTGAATTTGGAGTCAAGGTACCTGCAAAAGCAACAAGTCAGGACATAGGTTGTGGGAAATTGTGCCAGCATGGCAACTCGGAGCTGTACAAGAGGGAGTAATAGTGAAGTGGGTTGGATGATATGGGACAAGGTGATGAGCAGGGACCATGTGGCACTGTATCCCAGCTATAAATAACTGTTCTTCTCCCTCAGCACATCCCTGGTTTTGGATGCAGGCTGCATGCAGGCAGGCCTTTTACCAGTTCAGAAGTGACGCACCAAAGCACTCTTCTGCTGGGTTTTGGGAAAGGTTGGGTGCAAAGCCCAGGCCGTGCTCCCACACTACAGGCCTGTGGCCAGCCACCACCAAGAGACAAAATGGCCGCCGGGCGGGGCAGGGCGCAGCGCTGTGGAGCCGGCAGCCGACACCTCTCATTGGCTGGAGGCAGCCCAGGCGCCAGGGGAGGCGCTGCCTGGTAGAGCAGGGTCACCTGGCAGGGGGGGCAGGGTGGCAGCTGAGTGTGAGGAAGGCGAGGAGAGCCCACCACCTCTCGAGGCCAAAGGAAATGGGAACACAGCTGCCACAGCTTTGCGGGTCTGTCTGCACGGAGGTCCCTTCCTAGCTCTGGCTGTACTCAGTCACACTTGTAGACTGTCCCCATGGACTCTCAGGAGAGATTCCCAGCAGAGTGGGCGGAGGCCATCCTCCCCAGTACATAGGGTGGTGATACCAACGGCTGAATGAATTTCTGATAGGCATTTTTATGTGGCACTGTACGCTTTCAGGGGTGCTGGGCCATGAACTAACACACAACGCTCTGTGGGGCAGGTGGTGGCAGCCTCAGGCAGAGGTCTGGATGATGCTTCCCCACAGCATCTCAGCCACATAACACTGAAATGTCCCTCAGGACCACCCAAGACCAAGGGGATGGACACCCAAGACCAAGGGGAGGTGAGCATCAAGGGACTGGCTGTGGGGTGGTCTAACAAGAAAATACAGCGGCAACCACAGAAATCAAGATATTAAGACTAGTAATCTGAGGTGTTCATTTTTTGTGAGTACACATAAACATAGTGTGTATATAAAGAGAAAATAACTTTCCATGATGTGTAAAAAGCAAAGTAGTAGGTATACAGAACAGCGTACAAAGTTTCCTGATTCCTTTGCCCACTGGAAACTTTACATATGTAACATAGTATAGTGTATATGCTTGCAAAACATATATCCACATCATTAGCCATTCACAGAATAATGAACTAATTAAAATCCAAATATTTCTGATTTAAAGATGAAGCAGTCCTGTTTGTGTTTTTTTGTTCAAAGGGAAATACATGGGTCAGACACTATATCTGGGATTAACATTAGTCTCTTAGTTTCACACATAGATTAAAATCTTAATACCTTATGGCTAAATCTCACTACCTAAAAAAAAAAAAAAAAAAAAAAAAAAGATAGAAATCCCTTTATCTGGTCTCCTTTGTCCTTCACTACTTTTGATCAATATCCTACAGTCATCTGCAGAGTGCTCAGCACCAACAACAAAATTCAGACCTGGAACTTTCTATAGTTATACCTCTGTTAAAAAATATGAAATTGGCAGTGGAAGAGAAAAAGATGCCGAAAAGCAGCAAAGAGGAGCTTTCCACTGGGAGTTCCATGAAAGACTCCTACAAAAAGTTATGCCAGGCTTGAGAATAACGTCAATACTTATCTACTGCTACAAGTAAAAGGAAGCAGCCATCATCTATATAGTTCTACAGTAAGGAAAGTGTGGCACACTGACAACTCCATGCTGCTCCGTGCAAAAACTTTTACACGGTCAAGCACTCCAGCTGGGACACTATGCTGCTGTTTTTTCCAAACCTTCTATAGAGAAACATAGTTTTCTCTAATGTAGTATATTAACATGGATACAGTAGCTAACAATTCTTTTGTACAGGTTGAAATCTTACAAATGAGCAAGTCATGAAAAATAAAATCCGGCCAAATAAAGAAATCTGGCAGCATACTAAATAAAATGTAGTGTCGCTTTTCTGCGAATCAAAGAAATGCAATTGCTAATAACACACTAAAAGAAAGGCTTTTCTAGCAGTAGGCAGATCAAGCCTAGAGAAGGAAAAAGACAGATAGGAAATTAGCAGAAGAGTTGGTTTCTCCTGGCTTATGATCAGGGTATTTAAAGAAATGTTTTCTTTCCTGAAAGTCAAGAGGAAGAAAAAAAGATGGAGACAAACTGTAGCCAGTTCAGGCAAGGCTTTTATAGCTGTTTTGCTCTGAAAGCACATGAGACATTAGGCTGTTGCTGTCTTGAAATAACTAGATGAAGTCAACATTTTTTTCCCCTCTACCTAGTGGTTACCTCAGCTGGATACTCTAGAACCAAATATTTTACCTCTTCTAGCATTTTGCTGTGGGGTAACCAATTTATTGTTACCATATCATTTTTTGGTAAAGACAACATAGTGCAATATTTTATGTGTGAATGGTAGGAGTCTTCATATCTGTGTCTAGGTGGATTTAACACATTAGTAGGTTAGGAAAAATAAGCTGAGTTTTGCTTCCAAAAAATGTATGTTTAATCACATGCTTCTGAAACAAACATTATTTTATTAACTGATTTAAATAAAACCAAGGTTTTAAAATCTCATTGGGAGCTAAGTGTTAAAACCTTCCCAAAATTTAATTACTTTAAGTGTTCCTATGTGGAATTAGTTGGGAAACTTCAGGAGATATATATTATGCTGCATCTTTTTGTTAGAAGTAGGTTATTCAATAAAAACCAGATATTCTTATTTATGAAAGATGATGATGCCTTATATCATGTTTTCCTTTGGCTTCCATGTATTTTTCTTCAAATTCTAATCTGAATTCATTGATATGATTAAGGAAAAACTGACAGATGTATTTATTTCCCTGGATCAGCTTTTCTGCCCTTCCTAAGTATAAGCATTGCATTTGTCATCCTTTCAGCTTATTACCGCTAGCTTGGTAATAATTACTAAGGGTCTTTGTCATCACACCTACAATTGCATGCTTTTTAATTTATTTATTTATTTATTTATTTTTAGGAATCAAGGGATAGACATTACATGCTTCTCTCAACTAGAGTTCAGTAATCTCTTGGAGTTCCCAGTTCCGATTTCCCTATCTTTCTTCTAACTATTAATCTTGTCTTTAGTCCTGATGGATAAGTCATTATCCTAACTTAAAACAAAGCACTCCTTGCATTACTGGAGCCAAATCTAGATGATGCGCTCTCTTTAACCCCAATACCTGACCTCACAGCCCACCTTTTCTTTCCCTGCTCTCATCTGCTTTGTATAAACTGAAGAACTTATTTTGCCTGAAGATTCTGCCTTTGAGGCAGATAAAGATCCAAACCACCACAGAAAGCTTTGTAATGAATGCCAACACCTTGAACTACACTCAGGAACTAATTAGCAGTTGATGTAGTAACAAGTCAAGAAGCTGTTAATTCACACTAAAAAAAAGTCAAGTCTACCTGAGTAATTCATTGCCAACACACTCATTTAGACAGATGTTTACAACTGGCACACACAGATAGTACATATGTACACACACATCTGTCATGGACTATATATATGCACATGCTTAAATTGACAGATGATACAATCTCACTGAAGTGCAACAAAGTATGATTTCTTGAGTAGAACTTTCCTTGGTTTAAGAGAACAGCACTTATTCTACTGGAGAAGATGTACAGATGATGGACCTTGTTAGGAACCTGCAGGGATGACTGCTTGTACATCATTGAGGAACACACAAACTACCGTCGGTCACAGATCCGCTTATGTCTTTATTTCCAGCAACCAAAAGGAGTCAGTCTTCCCTCACGTCTCTCCATGAGCAATACATGCCAAATAATATGGAGATAATACATAACAGGTATTGCTGCATTAGTATAAAAAATTTGAGATTGGTCATGTCTTCTCATGACACTCCCAGTAGATTATGCAGATTCACTGTGCTTTAGTGTTTCACTTATAGCTATGTTACTGCTTATAATTTCAGCTAGAGCATAGCAATACTTTTTAATAGGTCCTGTGCACTGTGGTTGGGTACCCCAAGGTGCCCTGCTCTGCTGCCATGCTCCTTGCTGCTCCACGAACCCTGGGAGTTTCTGTGTACTGTACCCTGAATTCCTTTCAGAAAGTAATGCAATTGTGTGGCTTAGGTTCAAGACAGATATTTTCCCAAGATTCTTTTTTGCTTCATCTGTGTTAGCACCATTTTCAAAGAACTGCTAAGTAGTGTGGAGAGAACACCAATGAATGTCACAGTCTCCCTGAACAAACATAAACAAATTGCCAGCAGCAAATCTCTAGTCAAATGATGGCCTTTACCTCAGGGCACTGAGGGTTTACAAGATCACTAAAAACACATTGTTCCTCCTCCTACATATGTTCTTCAAGTAAATGTACCGCATAGTATATTGCTTTTAGACTCAGCCAGCAAAATCTGACTAGTGCTGCAGGTAATCAGTCTCAGATCTTCAGGATGTCAAAAGCCAATTTCCTAGAACTCTGCTGAGTTCCTCTTGGAGTGGTAGCGACAGAAATCTGCATATGAGTTCCCCTCAACATGAAGAAACACATGAAAACCTCTTAAATATTTTGGTACATATCAGTAGCTAGTCTGGTGCTTAGTTTGGTGCAGGCAGATAAATCATCACTTTTTTTAGTGACAATGAGCACAGTTCTGAAGGAGATACTATCCTCCTACATCATAAAACACAGCACAGAGACAGACGTTGGTCTACACATAGGTAATTATGAAAGTGTTTGTATAGTTAGGATTATATAATTATGCTGTAACCACTGACGCAAAACAGACTTTACCTCTTTAACTTCCAGCCCTTGTAATTCACAGATACACAGAGGTGATGATCCACGATACTGCAAGGCTTGGTTAATCAGTGCTAAGTTACTATTCCTGTGGAGATTCTGGAAAGTTTCTAAACAGAGGAACTGTATAAGGGTGGGGTTTTTTATTTTATTTTATTTAAGAAATGGATTTTCTGCTGTGACAGCAGTAACACTAAGGCATTGTTCCCTCCCCTAGTCACCTTGAAGATCCAGATTACCTTTTGTAACCTTGGTTCATGAAGCCTTTGCTGAACACTTGCACAGGTAAGAACATCTGTATGAAGGCAAACACCCTGTTTCTGATAAGTCCGGATGCAGATATTGTGGAAAGAGTGTAAGAGTAAGACAAAACTGCAGCAAAACTTCCCCTCACAGCTCAGGAATGTCTTCTATAAAAACTTCAAAGGAGTCTTATTTCATGCATTTGTCCAGTTCCCTTTGGAATTCATTTAATATTTTAAGATGCAAAAGGTTCTGTGCCAAGGAGTTTCACAATTTAAATATACACCATATTAAAAATAATCTCCTTTTGATTTGATTTCAATCTGTTATCTGCAATAGGAATAAAGAATGTCTTTACAACCCAAGTGGCTGGGGAAAAAAAAATAGTATATTTGAAAGATTTAGAAATAGAATTAAGATATTGAAGCTAGAATTGGAAAAGAAGTATTTTTATGTTGTGATACTAATTTGATTTTCTTTTATTTACTGTGATAGGACCAAAGAAAAAATATTTTTGCATAGATGGGAGCAATAAATAAGCATCTTGCAAACATTTCCCCTAGAAGTTTTACCTGGCATATTATATCCCTGCTGGAACTATTCTGCTTTCTGAAGAATGACCTGGTATAGGATTTACATATGGTGCCATGACGCAATTTCAGGCATGACCATTATACAAACAAGTGTAGTACAGCTGACTGAGCTGGAATCGTATACAAAGCTCCTGGCTCAGCTCTAGCATTTAAGCAAGGTGACTTGTCAGATAGGTTAGAACATTTTCAGAGCAGTACAGGGCACTCAGGTAAGCAAAGAACTGACCCCAGTACCCAACAAAATCATGTGGAATAACCTGGGAGGACTTAGGTACCTATTAGTTGTTCTGTGATGAGTATATATCCCTTTGTACTTTGCAGCAGGTCAGTGTAGCCCACATCTCAGTAGATCTATTTGCAAACTTGTTTTAGTATCTTGCATTAAAATGCCTTAAAATTTGCAACAAATAAGCATTCAATGTGAAGAGAAAGTGCTTTAAGATGGGAGAGCTCAAGCTAACTTGCCACAAAAATGAAGTGTACAGTGGACTTTGCAAACCAGGACTTCATTATTCTGTTTTGTTCCCATTGAGAACCTGACACACAGATTTTTTGTAAAAACAAGTAGGAAGGTCCGTGGCTTTCATCCTTGCTAGAGAACAGTTTCCTGTTTCACTCCAAAAAATTAAAAAGTAATACATGTAGAAGAATGTATTTTTCTGTATGGCTATCTGTATACTGGGTCAATACAATATTCCCTTTGTATGTGTTTGAATCATTTGTTTCCTTTGTTGATACAATAATTTTGGTATTGTTGCTGTCAGTAGCAAGGGTGGTAGCGGATTTATTCATGGAATTATCTATCTATGACTGGGAAGCAGACCTGACTGTAGCACTCATATTTCTATAATATATCTGTAATTATGCATTCAGGAAATTTGACAGCAAAATGTCAAAACAAAAGCAGATTTGCTCTGTTGAAGGTACTTGAAGACAAACAGCATTACATCAGAAGCTGGTATCTGGTTCAGACAGGCTATTTACTGCAACAAAAAAACGGCCTTTAGAATTACTTTCAGCCTTCCATACCTCATCTTAAAAGGCTGCTGTGGTGCCCTGTCACTTACTTATTAGCAGAGTAGGGGGCAAAGATGAACAGGAGTCACAAAAAGAGTTAAAGGAAATGATCACTTCAGAAGACTGATTTCCTGTAGCTTTGAAAAGTGAGGGTTGCCTTCAGTAGCATTTAATAGTTATGGCTGAGTACATCTCCTGCTTTACAGGCATTGCTAACACCTATGTGGGGCATTATTGACGTTCATGCAAGAGAATGTCTGCTTGCTTGTTGGAGCTACAGTAGTGCTCACAGGAGGCTGTACCAAGCTCCAAAAAGCAGCAATGATAAATTCCCTCATTCTATGGGAGGGACAATACATTCCTTTCCCTCAAATACCTACAGTCCAACAGCTTCATACATCAATGTTTATGAATCACCAAACAGGCAGTGGGAGTTATTTCTACAAAAAAATTAGAAGGTGATACATTTCAGATTACAGTTGAGAGTGGAGTTTAATTGTTTACCTAAGAGGAAGTCAACACCAAAAGAGTTTTGATGACCAAAGGACTTTAGGTTTAATGCATTACACTCTTCAGAAAGATGTGAGTTCAGTAATGTTATTTGCTCTGAGTATAACAAAATTGAAATTAGTACTAGCATCAGGCTGAACCTTTTACTAGAATCCATTACATGGGTGGTTTGAAAAAACTGATGGGGAAATTAGGGTTTTGTGCTACAGACTCAGGTTTGACTCCTGTACCTGCATTGAAGGTTTCCAACAGACCCATGTGTAAAGAGACATCTGAGCATTCAGTCTGGAAAATCTATGGTGGCTGTCACACAGCACTCTCTCTCTTCACCTTTTTAATTCTCATTTTGCTTTTGACAGTTGGTAAGTCATCTTTTTAATGGCTCACCGCAGTTTTAATGCACAACTTCAGACCAAATTGTTTGAAACCATGACTTAATTCATGGAATCTATTAAAAAATGTGTTGACAGCCTTCATTCCAGGAAGAAAATGTTAATTACTTGTATCACAGTAGCACTCAAGATTCAGGCCATATTGCCCTAGATTATAGATATGCATAGTTCTTGTATCTGACTTTTTTTTTCTTGAAATGGAATCGACTGATGTGAAGTACTGCCACACTTATTTTGCACAATACAGAGCTTGCTGTTATTATTGTATAGGTGAGGAATAGTGCCAAAGGCATGTTAAGTGAACTGTCTAAGGCTGCAGGTCTGTATCAGAGCAAACAGTTGCTTATGGCCATGTCTCCTGAGTCTGCCTCTGGCACAATAAGAAAGAATCACCTTTCCTGAGGACATAGTGTCCGTATGATAGCAGAGGCAGTACACGATGGAGAAACATGACTTTTAAAAACTAGCTGTTCCTACCTGATGTTTTGTATTCTGAAGCTCAATTTTGAGGTATCCTTGGGTTTGGGTCTCAGAAAAAAACCAACAACCAACCAACCAACCAACAACAACAACAACAACAACAAAAAATCAAAGAGTACTTTGCAAGTCCACCAAACCCAAAATGCTTCCAACTGGGCATTTAAAATCTGGGGCACCCAGATCAGTGGCTGTTTGTGACCATTTGCTCTTACAACTGTGATTTGACCTATATAAGAGAGTAATTCAGAAAATGTCTGGAGTCTTATTTTGTTCAACAGATCTGTAACTGATATGGGCTAATGAAATATCATTCACCATAGTTCCTAGCCAGATTCACAACAACTTCTTGGTCCATCTGTTCACTAAAGACACAGCATTTTACATATCTCTTTGTACCCATATTTGTAAAGTCTGTATTTAACTTCCTCCACTGTATTTATAGTCCTTTCTCAGTCAGAAATACTGAAATGAGTGGATTCAAGAAATAGAAAATAATGTAGATTGGGTACAAGAACATAATCCCCCCCTCAAAAAAACCCTACCCTAAAACACAAAAAAAACCACACAAAAAAGCCCACACACACAAAAAAAAAAAAAACCACCAAAAAAACCCCAACCAACCAGCCCAACCCTGGACATGCTAAAATCTTTACTGAATAATCTTTTGCTGTTCAAAAAATACATATTTATGTAAATTCACCTCAGGTTTCTTGCTCTTCTACCAATAATGAACCACAAATAGCTAAAGTGCACAGCACATGAATAACGAATAGGCTAAATATTAATCATTCAAAATATTCATTAAGTACTTGGAATTTTTAACTACTGTAAAAGAACAACAACTTTGCTAATGATGTCCTCAGCAAAAAGGAAATTAAATTAATAAGGAAGGATTTTATCTTAAGCAACTTCTGTGGATAGTTATTACCAAGCTTTTAGATATATATTTTTCTTATGATACTGGTTACATGTTCGAAAAATAATAATATTTTTTAAATATGCTTCTCACTTATTCATTAGAATTTCTGATGAATAAGTTGTTTATAAGATATGTATATCTGTTTATAAGATAAAGATAAAGGCAAGGTCTCTTTAAATTATTTTTTTCCTCAACAATACCATTTAGTGTATATGTAAATGAAGCCATAACATTTAAGAAAATGTGCCAAGTCATAAACATTAGATTTTTTTATTGGTTGAAAGGATCTGCCTGAAAGAGTTAAGTTTGTCTTCAGCACTGTGGCTGTTTTATTGTCTTAACCGCCAGGAAATGAAGCCTGATTATAAACGACTGATGGAAAAAAATAAGTTAAAGAACCCCACATTTAATTTATGATTTTTTAAATAGAGATATGCACAGGTTACTCTTTTTTTTAAACCTAGCTAATCTTTACAGAAAATAAACAACAATTTGAATCCTCAGAGTTGTAGTATCCCACCGATTTATTTTTCTTTCTTTTTTGAGTAAGAGGCTGTTGGTGAAAAGGGGTTAAATACGGTTTCTAAATGAAAAAGTGTTTTATTGTGTCAAGTGTCAGGAAGTGAGTAGAGGTGCAAAGGAAAGAGAGAGCGAGAGAATAAGATCGTTAGAGCTGATACCATGAAGTGTAACAAATTCAGAGATGACAGAGCAGGTGAGGTCTTTGAAATGCAGCCATCACAATAATGTCACCTACAGCTGAGAATCCAAAGAAGAAAAAGAAAGAGAAAAAAAAAAAACACAAACAAAAAAGAAAAAGAAAGGAAAGAGGGGAAAAAAGGGGGGGAGGGGGAAAGAAAGAAAAAGCATAACTACAATCCAAATGTGATCTAAACACAGAGCAACAGACTTTACTATATGGAACCTACTGAAACAATTTTTCAGAAAATCCTTTCTAGTAAGCATTGAGTAAAATAGACCTTCCATAGGAAGTATGTCATTTCTCTTTAGCAAGTAACTTTCTTGCTGTGCCAGATTCTGTCTTATAGAATCAAATTAGAAACATAAATTGCATGAACATTTGGCCCTACACATACTGTTACTTTGACTGTTCCTTTTATCTTGTCAGATACTACAAACTTTGACAAGTTTATTTGTGCTTACTGCGATAAATTCTCTAGCAGTGCACATAAGTGTACATATTTGCCCCAGTACAGAACATTGCCTTATACCAGACAAACCTTTGTTTTCATGTAAAGCTTCTTCATGGCTATCCAAGGAAATGATCACAGGAAATTTTCCTTCAATTCTTTTCTCTTAGTGCCACAGTATTTCACCACAGTATAGACAACACTGACTCTCTCAGCTACATGCATACCATGTTTTTTCTGCCTGAGGGCAAAATCCCAGTCACAATTACTCAGAGGAAGCTCACATTGAAACGAACAGGAGTGTTATGCACAGAAGGCCAAAAGCCCCTTATCTGGTTAACCAAAGAACTAATAAACAAGGTGGGCCAAGTTTTCAGCCAGTATAAATGAGTGTAGCTCCACTACAATGGAACAGAATTAACATGCTTCGGCCAAGGAAGTGGTGCTACATGTGCTTCACTTGAATACTCTAACGGAGATACTTGTTACATTGGGAAAAAGGGTTGATGTTACAACATCAACAAAAAAAAAAAACAACCCAAAAAAAAAAAAAACCCAAAGAAACTTAAACAAACAAACAAAAACACCTTACTCCACAACGTTAAGACTCCTTCTGTCCAAATGTTGCATCTAGTTGTGATGAGAGAACATACAACAAACCATATTTCATCAAAGAGCAAACTTTGCAGGGCTCATATAAGATTCATACCTATTTACATTACATGTCAGATTCCCATCAATTTATTTTACCATTAACGTACTAAGAGCTATGTTGCATCCTATGAAATCTATTTAGATTTCAGAGTTGGGAAGAGGAGGACTACGAACTTTTCCAGAAAAGAATGAGCAATAAAGGCACTAGAAGCCAGAGTGAAAATTAAGCACTATATAAAATAACAGAGAGCATGTCAGACTGGTAAAAAAGAGAGGCAAGGCACGCTGACAAAATCAAAAAAGAAAAAAAGATAATACTTCAAATTCAAACATCTGTGTGCTATCAAGTATTCTGAAACTAGAACATTTCAAGTTTGCCAAAATAGGAAACTACTTGCCATGCTTCAGTATTTTTTATGCCATTTCCTTAGATGAGAAAGTCAACATGGGATGATACTCTAATAATTAACATTTAATTTGTCACATGTAAGCAGTTACTTCAGTATTACCTTTTTCTATGCCACAAGCATGTGTTATGCTTACCTATAACGGAAAACAAGGACAAAGAGCTAAAGAAAAGTTTATAAAATATGGACATTTTCTGGAATGAAGAATTTCTATCCAAATGACTGTTTTTTAAACAGACATGATGAAAACAAGATCTGTTTAGTTATTCTGTAAGAGCAAATTGAAACAGAGTACTGCAGAAGATATTGGTGTAAGGCTTCATGGAGAGCAGTGCAGGAAGTTCTAGTTTGTTTTCATTGATGGCTACTACTAACAAAGTATTCTAATTCCGGAAAGTAATTTCAGGGAATGAGTTCTTTTGTCCTGAAATCTACATACCCGATGAACCAGTTGGCCATGTAACATGTTTTCAAAGAGCTTTTTAAAGTAGATATACTAACTGATGATACGTTAGACCTTCCCTCTACACTCTACTCACCCAATATTTATGGCACAGTTCTTTTCACAACTGCTACCAGATAAAATTTACTGCTTTGAGTGGGAGAAGCTGGACTAAATGATCTGTAGAAGTGTCTTCCAACCTCAACTGTTTTGTAATTCTGTGATCTTTTCAAAGGAATAGCTCTGTTCTTTTTAGTATGCTCTGTTTCAGGATAAGGTTCAGCTCAGATTTGAATGGTCTAAACTCCACCTTTGCTCTTACATACACTGTTTTTAGATAGCGACATGTCCTTGACAGCATGGAGTTACCTTGTGAGCTTTTTGTTTCTGTAGTACTTGCACTACTGCCTTTGGCTTGGCAGGGGAATACCCCAAAATAACTGTGGGGGATTCTTGAAATCCATGCCCCGATTCATTTATTTCTGTTGTTGGAAATTGTATTTCTATTGTATTCTATTTCTACAAGTATTCTTACTTGTATCCTGCTATTCTTTAGTCTGTGTGACTTCTCTAGTAAACACCACTACTTCCTTGGCTAGGAGTACGTTCAATGAATTTGGAAGCATCTTTTCAAATTCTAGCAGAAGAAACAGCAAAAAAAGGTTCCCAGTCTTCCTTAATTACCTGGCTAACACTGTGCCTAGCCTATCACCAGGTTGCATCTTTTCCATTGCTCTTACTTGTAACAGTTTTATTCTATTATACAGCTTTTAGATCTGACCTATGGCAGGAGTGGCCATATTGGTTCTCTAGTGGCCAGGAACTACTTGACAATCGAGTGCCTTAGATAAGCACACAGAGAAAGCAAAGGCTTGATCCCAGATTAAAGGGATAACAAGACAGTTTACTTTAAGAAGTTTTATTTCATAGACAGGGTGCTGGACTTTATACAGGATATAAAGCATGTCTCATAGCGAGGAGGGACTACCCTACATAACAGATTTGCCCTCAGTGCCCAGGTCTCTGAGTGCAACTGTCTTCTGTGGACTTTGTATGAAAAGAAGTTCAGAAGGAAGACAATAAAGCTCTTGCTGTTTTGCGATTTCTCACCAGAATTGGAGCAACGATGCTTATTTCCTAGTGTCCACTGATCTCATCACCTGTCTGCCCCTCTCCATGACCTCATATGCAGCAAATCCCAGCTAAATAAGAGAGCACTCTTATGCAGCCCAGGGAGCATTATGGAGCAGGATATTATATGGGCAATAGCTATTCTTGGCTATCTGAAACCACATCTTCCTCTTTACAAAGGAGATGGATGCTGCAGTTCTGGGTACCACTGACAGGCTTCAGCTTGAATCACACAGATTAAAGCAAGGGATAGTCACAAAATTAGTTAAATATTTTCAGTAATGACAAAAATGGATAAAATGGTGAACGACAGGGAAATAGATATAGTCCTCTTGAGTGTTTTATAACTTGACTAAAGGTATCATGAATAGCAGGGACTTTACAGGCTGTCAGCATTAACATTAGCAGTTTTTAACCATGACCTGAGCTTTGACAAGCTGTTTCCACACTGTCAGTCTCTCTGCTTGAGCTGGCAAGTCATATATAGTAAAACTGTCCAGACTTTATCTGTGCAGTTACTTAAAAAGCCTATCTGGTGCATTTGCCTGTCCCACCAGTATGAAGAGAGCCTGGAAAAGTCTGAGTGACCTGTTAATCTGAGCAATCTTATTGGATAGTTAAAAACAAAACATCAACATGCATCACCAGGTTGGCTTAAGTATCCTCACTGCCTTTCTACTTCAGCAGATTTTTTAGAAAACACCTCACTGCTGCTTAGTGCAAGCACTGATTAAAATACTATTTATTAAGGAGTTAAATAAAAGGAATTTTCCCACCTAACCTCTAAAATGTTCATTTAAAAAAATCATTGAGTAGAAGGTAATAATGATTCAGGGATATGTATGCTCTTTATTTTCAATATCACCTGGCCTTTTTGCTATGCCTGTGAATTCAGAAGCGCTTTTCAAATGCTACCTGTGGGCATGCTACTGTGTACTTGGATTTGCACAGGAACAAGATCTGAATGTGTAGGATTGCAAGTGAATTGCGGCATGTTCATCTTACCAGGTCCTCAGTCTGGACAGCAGATTAGACAACAGGGAACTCAGCTGCTCCTCAATCTAGATACAGCAAATAACACTTAAATACTTTTACAAATCCTGAACACAGGCTATTGTGCCAGGTTAAGTCTGAGTAAATGTCTTCCTTCCTTCTTTAACCAAAAGTGGTATGGCAGTTCCTAAAAGATCCTAGGTTTTTATTAAGAATAACATGATATTTACAATTTCTAGCAGCACAAACTTCTATATGAATAGCATGAATAAAGTTTATGATTTCATATGGAATACCTGGAAGGGTCAGACTATAAAGTGAAAGTTCTAGATTATAAATAAAACAAAATGCCCACTTAAGATAATGTAAAAAATAATCAACACAAAGTATTTATATTTTCTTCTCAATAGCTGGATCTTAGAATATTCAAGCTAGAAACCTGACACTTTCTTTCTAAGTACATATGATACCGTTATTCTAAAGCAGAGTTATTATTATTATTACGTATACAAACCTTTCCCTATGCATAAAAATACTCATCCCTTTATTCAGCCACTTCTTAACCCCTCAGCATGCAACCCCTCTGTCCACTTGAAGAACTGATGCATTGAGCCACCTAGGGAGTCATTACCTACTCTAACAAGCTGTAAAGAAGAACCACTAGGCACTGAGACCAGGATGGTTTTCTTGCCTTCCCCATTTAAAGAAAAAAATCCAATATATGTTATGAAATAGATAGACTGTGCCTACCTGTAGAACACAAAAAGCAATCCTGAAGCCCTTAGATCTGTAGGCAACAATAATGAGAGGCTTACTTTCTTGAAATCTGCAAACTCAGAGTATGAGTGTAAACCTGATGGTAAGAACCATGTATATGAACTTCTACGTGACTATTATTATATACGTACATTGATTAGTAGAGAGAAAAGATAGGAACACAGAATTTTAACAGCAGAAATAATAACTCATTAAGTAAAGTCACAATGTTGTTTAAAATGTTTTAAGCAGAACTTGCTTTCTAGGAGACTCTCTAAATAGAAACATTGTTGCTTTATCATGCAGTGGCTTTACATTCTCCACTAAAAAAAAAATAAATGCAAAAATAAGAAGCAGAATCTTATAGAAGGGAAAAGTTATGCAAGTAGATGTTGGGGTAGGTTGTGTCTGTAAAATTCTACTGTCTGCAATATCAGTTTAGCACTGCTGGAGACCTTATCTGCCCAAGTACGCTTATAAGAAGGAAGTGTCAGATAATCCTCAGTGTTGGCAAAATTTTGAATACTAGGTCAGCTGCACAGCAAGTTCCTTCTTCCATGATCTTGGTGTCAGAATGTAAGGTCACCGCTGCCCATGGGTTTTGTAGGGGTAAAAGATATTTTGCTTTGTATACCTCCCCAGTACAAGTCCTGTTCCATCTCCCATTGGTGGAGTTTGAAGATTTCTTTGAACTTTGATGAAACAAAACAATTTTGGAAATGATGTTTTTTAATCTCTAAGGTTCTTTTGCTACAACCTAAAATCAATCCAAAGAAATTTTAAATAAAAGCTGGATAAGTTGCTAATGACATTTTTACTACAGGTATAAAAAGGCAGGATCTGATCCTCCACCTATAAAAGCCTGAATCGTCCTTATTGAATTTAATTGAAGTGATGAATTCAATGCAATTTTTTGAAATTGAAAAAAAAGGTATCTCTCATTCCTGTTTCAATAATGTTATTAAGTTGTGAATCTGAAAGTGATATCTTTTCTCTCAGATCTAGTGGATTCCAAGCATTGTCTGGTAAATTGTTTGGGTTTTGTCCAGATGATCAATGACCACCATCCTAAGCCCAGATCTTCTAATGGGCCTCATACACTGAGACACAAAGTTGTCAGCTGTTCTCAGGTCCAAATTTCCTGTGTAAAACAGGTAAACCCTCATTATTATATTTGGACAACATTGTTTGAAATGCAATGCTTTGAAAGCTATTTTTGATGTATAAATGGAAAGTTTTATAGGACTGCCAAATTACAAACCACTAATTATCATCTAATAATGAAGTGGCACAACGTCACCAGACCTAAAACAATAGCTGAAAATAGCGCATCTTAATTTTCAGTTCCTAAATCTAAACAGAAGGTAACAGTTAGGAACTATCTTTAGCTACCTGTGGTCTGGAAGGCTAAATCAAATCATCAGTGAAACACAACCCCTGAAATGCAATTCCATCTGCAAACTTCAGGGTTCCCTCTTAATTTGAAAATCTGATGTTGAACTCCGTATTCATGTACAGTGGAATGCAACAAAAGAAATGACAAATGAACCATTTAAAGCAACCACGCAGAAACTGGCTAAAGCAGATATTTAGACTTGTCTTGAAGTACATTCTTAGGTATGTGCCTCTGAAAGGTAAGCTACTAATTATCATAAAGGTCTTTGAGTCCTCAGCCACCCAAACAGCAGAGCAAGCAATTGATAAATCAACTAAGCCCATGTCTCTTCACATGGAGAGTTATCGGCAGGGGAATAGAATACATGCAAGGTTTGGTTTTATTTCTTCTTTTTGTGTTTTGTATAGTTTATGTGTAAATCTAGTCAGGTTCAAGAAGCGATTTTTAATTAGTTTTACTCTACTTTTAATTAACCTCTTTTTTTTTTTTTTTTTTTTTTTTTTTTTTTTTTTTTTTTTTGCTAGGATTACTCTTGTATGTGTAATTTTTCACTGTGCACCCTCAAGGAATAGAAAAGCCAGTGACCTTGAAAGGAAAGCACTGGAGGGGAAAGGTTTTTAGAGCCTAGGGTTGTTTCTCAGTGTCATTCCAGAGTTAATCCAAAGGTTCCTTTTTGGAGCTGGTTGTTCAGCCATCAGACTGAGGCAAGACAGTGAAGCCAAAAGATCACAGACAGAACAACAGCTGATACTGGAACTGGTCACAGCAAACTTCATGCAGGGGAGGTAACTTGGAAATCTGTATTTGCTGCTTTGTAAGAAATTTCTTCACAAAATGTCTTTTCCCAGAGGTTAGGGAAAGAGGCCAAACAAAATTCTTATTACAGGACAACTTTATCCACTTGGAAATAGAACGGCAGCAACAGACCAGCAAACTTCTGTACCCTGAATACTGCTTTCCAAGTGAAGGACAATAATTAGCTGGAAAATGCAAGGTTGCTGAGCTGTTCTTTAACTTTTCTGAATTTATTTATAGCGAAGAAGAGTGCGTTCTAAGTCTCAGAAGTGGTTTACATTAATGAGGGCTCCTCTAATCTTTTTCATGCTGGAAATAAGGTGTTAATAGTTCTAAAATGAAATAGTACCTAAAACACAACTCAGTCATTTTCTTCATAGTTCAAAGTTATTTGCATAAGATATATCACCCTTTGCAAATATTTACTTTGCTATAGCCAAAGACACTGCAAATTACATGTGATGGGTTTGAACTCCTGTCTTTCACAATTGTCTTTGAGTCTGTGTCTTTCACTCTTGCTGGGTTTCAGAAAGATGAAGAGAGAAAAATAATTTATTTCTCAAATAAGATCCAACATGGACTTCAAAGTGAAAGACCTGAATTCTACCTATAAAATTTGATTACAGCCTGATTAAAAAGATGGAGGGAAAAAAAGGAGCTGTATTCATGGGCTCATTACAGGCACAAAAAGGGGATGCTTGTACAGACCATAGAGAATTTAAAAGATTTATTTATGATGTATTACTGTAATTTTTAATTTAGACATGCAAATTTTTTAATTTGCACTGACTGCTTTGCCTTAATGGTTTTGATTAATACTTGGAGGTAGTGTTTGTGAAAGAGATTTATACTGTGATTCATCTGCAAAATAATCAAATCATTACCAGCTAATGACAAAGCTGTGAAAAATGATATAGATATTGTGTAACTCCCAGCTATTGCAGTGTACGTGAAGGTACCCAGTACTTCCAGCAAATGTGGATTTGTGTTAATATCTGCTCAGAAGTTTGCTCTAGGTCCCTTCTAATCTGGTAACAAAAAACATTGATCTTACTAAAGCAGTCTGATAAAAGTAGCAGTGATTACCATCCCTGCACCCTACATTCAAGTCAACATGCCAAGGCTGGAGACCCCTTCTCTCAATCCAGTAAGGAAAGCCCATAGAAACTTTTACCTGTGTCTGGATCTTACTTCAGTACTCACAAGACACAAGGTCTTCCGATGAGAGTCCTCAACAACAACAAGAGTAGGTAATGTCTATGGCTTTCATTAATAAATGAAAAAAAAACCAACCTACCAAAATTTATTGCCTGTCATTTTCTAACCATTTTGTAATTATATCTTTCTTGCTTCCTGTCATGGAATTCTCTCTTCATTTTCTTTTCTTGGAAATATTTTACAGTAAGACTAATGAAAGAATCACTGGACTGCTAATATAGGATATTTTTTGCAATGCAAGTGTATATTCACAGATATGCGTGCATAAACACTCATGTACTCAAAGTCCAGAACCTTAGAACAGTCTTTGGCTGGAGACAATTTCAAAATAACCCCATAGAATTAGCTAGCAAGATATTCTTTTGCTGGAGTTCAAGCTGCTTTTTATGAATTTATAGCAGATTTTCCTTTCCCACCCTCCCCCCCCCCAAAAAAAAAAAAAAAAAAAGATTTTGCTAAAGAGTAGATGAATCTGAACTTTCTGCTTAAAAAAAAAAAAAAGGAAGAAAACAGGAAGAGAAACTAGTTTCTTACCAGCTTGTGAACTTACACTGCTAAACCAATCTAGATCAACTGATGTAAACCAGAGCAGACCTATTAAAACCAGTAAAGCTATATGGCTTTAAACCAGCTGCTAACCTGGTCCATTGGTTCCATGGATCCAAGGAGGTAGTTTCATCTCAGTGCTTAAATTCATCTCAGTGCTTAAATTCAATTTAACTGTAAGTTGCTACATACTTCCTCCTTGCCAAAGCATACCTTACTGACATTTCACTTTTTTCAGTGATAATTCAGTTAAATTCACTGATCTGACAGAAAACACATTAATAATTACAGTTAGTTTATTGATGTGACTCACTCTTCAGCTGTGCAATTGCTGTGGTTGAGGCAAGGGAAGTAAGGGGAGCATGTGGGTGGGGAGGACAGCAGACTGCCCTTTGGGCAGCAACCTTGCTGTTAAATCAGGTCAAGCAATAAAGTCCCCTTGGCATAGAGTGGGATCTCAAGCCAAATGCAAGTCCCACAGAACGCAGCCACAGTCTCTAAGCTCTCATTTTCTAAGCAGAGCCACTGTCAGACCTTTTCATGATCATAAATTTATCCTCTGATTCTTCTTACTGCATGATTCACACTTTCTATCTGCTTTTCCACAATAGCCTCTAAAACTTCAACAGCCGGTTTATGGATTAACAGTAACATCTTCTTCTCTGCCAAACCCTCCTATAAAAATGCTGGGTTGTCTGATACAGTGATTCAGCTATTATCACTTGAATATCAAGGCAGCCAACTCCCTGCCTTGGAGGAATGCCAGTCCATGGTGTATACAGGCAGTTTTTGGATCCCGTGAGTCTGTACAACCTATGTACCCTTTTCTGAGCACAAGCTTCAAGTGTCTGAGCTCACATATCAGCTTAGACAACTGATGGGTGAGCAAACTCAAGCCTGACCTACCACCAGTCAAATAAATTCTTTCACAGGCAGGATTCCAACCAAAGCCAGTCCTACACCACAGCTAGCTTTCCCCATCTGGAGAAGCAGTACAGAGGGTGAGCCAAATTCTAACTATGAGTAGCTGGGAAAGTTGATCCTAAATGTGACCTTAAATCTAAATTAAGGTGATAGAAGTGTCTACTGAGTCCCTAAATCCCTTCTGTTGAACTAGAGCTATGCCACACTCAAGAGGACTTCTCTCTAAAGCATGCTTTTGATTGTGAGCAGCAGGTCTGGCCACTTTACCACTGAGCTTAAGACTATGCAGCTGCGCTTTCCTCAGTGCCCTTAGCAGTCCCCCAGCTGTTTACTGACTCTTCCTCAGCTTTTGCGTTACTGTGGTTGTTCCAACTCTGTCACTGTTCTGGGTAAGAAAAAGTCTACAGAAACAGAAACTTGTAGGTAAAGCGGGGTAAATGAAAGCAGGAGGCAATCTGAGGTTTAAAAAACATCTACACAAACATGTCAAGGAAAAACATGTTTGTTCTACATAGGCAATGACACAATGTGAGTTACCTTGGGAACTGCCTAGATGGTGCTATGTGGTGGCTAGCTGCCTGTGTGCAGCTGTATCTGCTCAACTCCTGTTCCTGGGGTTGTCTTGGAGTGGAAAGCTGTCAGTAAAACTGTGTCATCTCTCCTTCTGCAGTACTTATCTGTGCTACCAAACAACGCGTTAGGTCTAATTTTAAGTATTCACCACATTGCTGATGAACACTTTCATTGAGATCAGTGTGATGTCCTGCAACTGCTCAAAAAAGCATTCTTTTTTTTTTTCCCTGAAAAAAGGGCTAGCCTAAAACTACTTGTCTGTTACTTCGTGAAACCCACTGGCTTCAATACCTAGCAGCAATTTGGTCCAGAGAACTGCGTGCACCGATTTTTTAGCCCAGATGACTTGCAACAAATAGGAATATTTTCAGGCAAATTCCTATAGAGCTGGGGCTAGATCTGCAAAGTGATTTGACAAATTCTAAATATTGCAAATATTCCAATACCTAACTTTTAGACATTGGGTTACAAAGTTATGCCTGGCTTATATTGCCTTCATAGAGAGAATTTGGTATCTCTGCATAGGATTCACAGAAGCCAACAAGCTAAGCACAGTTGCTGAAACAAATGCTGACAGAAAGAAGGATTTGGGCTGTACCACTGAAATCCCACGTAATTCTGTCTGGTCTGGTTTGCTGACCCTTCTAGAGATAAAGATCTAAGCAAGGTGTGTCTACACACTTACTCAGGGCATAAAATTTAGATGCAATTACAAATTCAGTAGCTCAAAGGTAGATGTCTAGTAAATCCAGGAACTTTCAGGGTTGGGAAGCAGCTGGACTTTTAAGTTTTAAGGATCTCCAGTCTATGTCCGTTTTGAAGTTAGTCTCAATTACATTCACAAACAGGTTCCTGCAATCTGCCCTAATTCAAAACCCAGAGAAGAGAGTGGAGTTCTTTAAATCCAGCCACTACTTTATTACTGAAGCAAAACTAATACTTAAAATATGTAACATAATATATACATTTTAATAATTAATATGATGTCCATTTGTGGTTTCTTTAGCCAAACTTTTTACAGTACTTGGATATGTAACCATTTCATGGGAGATTTTTCTACTGGTAAATATTTCATATATCAGGAAATCTTAGAATGGATTCAATCTTTATCTTTACCACAATGGTCTCTAACTTGTGTCCACCATTAAAAATAAAGAGAAGGGAATCCATCCCAGTCATATATTACTAGGTATAGCCTCAGGCTAAGACACTTGTAAAATTCTGAAGAGCGTATAGGATTATTGATCTAAGGTGGTCAAATTTAGTGAATCTTAGGAATCTTTCTCCTGGAAAAATATACTTTTTACCTCCAAACACAGCTGCTTTCATTAGCTTTTTCTTGCATGACAATTTGACTTGTTGTTACCGATTCCTTATTTACAAGATTTATGTTTTGTTTCCTTATCTCTAGTCATGCCCACAGCTGGACACACACACGTAAACCACAGTGCTATTATCCTTAATATAGGTTAATTTGACATATTAAATGGGTCATATTAAATCTAGGGGTATAAAAATATTTGATCTACATCTAGTGTGCTTTATGTATTACAAAAAAAACCCACCCAGCAATTAAGAAACACAACCTTCAATATTTAGAACCAGTAAAATACTCAAATTGTGAAAGACTTGAAGACAGCTATACTGGAACATTTAAAAGAACTACTGAAGCCAGTAAAAGTTGCAAGCATCCAACGGACTTCATTAGGCAAGGCACTTACGAGACGTGGATATGAGGCAGGGTGACAGTGCCAAGGGACCAGAAATAAACTGTGTCTTCTTTAACAGGATCATACAGGTATGAACAATTCATTTCCCATTGTTGCAACTGGGTGGAACTTCAGTCCATCTAAAATCTCTGTATTTGTTAACATTATGTCATTTTACAATTTGAATAAGAGATCTCAAACATTTCTGCTAAATATGACCAGGCAGATCATAATGAGTTCATACCATTGATACTTGAAATCCACTGGTTTCAGTCTACATGTGGATGAGTGAATCTCTGTGGCAGATTTGTTTCTCATAGTTCACCAATCTCCTTCTGAGTCTGTGAGAAGCCAAAACTCAGTTTGAAACTTAGACTTTTCTCAGATCCATTGTAAAACCACTAATTTACAAATGATTCACTCTGAGAATGGCCAGTTCTGAGTTGTGAAAGCCTAACTGTCTTCGGGTAAAAGTCATGTTGGAAATCAGAGACAGAAAAAAAAAAAAATACCATGAAAAATTTGCATATATCTTTAGTGGTTTTTCCAGCATGTGTGAAACCCCAATCGGTTTAGGTTTGGTTTTCACTACCAAGAGAGAAAATTAAAAAAAAAAAAAAAAAAAGAGAAAGAGAAAGACATCGTACGATTTCACTTTAAAACTGAGGGAAAGTGTTTATAGTAAAGCCTCTTTTTCTTTTCTTTCCAGAAGTACATGTCCTATAAATTTGTAGCTGTTTTTAATCTGCCCAGAGAAGCAAATGCATATTGTTTGTATGTTGATGTAAAAGTTCTGAAGAAAACTTCAACACAGGAGGTCACTACTGGTATCAGCCCAACTGCAGCGTCACCGCTCTAAGGCATTTTCCAGCACATGAGACCTGAAGCACCACCAGTTTGTAGAAATCCAGTACTGTCAGCCACAACCACACAGTCAAGGCTTCACTTGGAAGGTTTCACATAACCTCTGTGCCACATCACCAGGCTTAGTAAGCCACCAAAAGCCACTTTGCATGATCTAACAAAATTGTAACCAAACACCACTTTACAGAAGTGTGAAGTCCTGCAAGAAAAGGACAGGAGAAGCTTTTCCCAAAAGCAGATTGCTGAGGTTTAATAAGTCACCCCAGTGATCCTAGGAAGAAAATCATACCCATACTTCAGAGAAAGGCAAATGAAAGGCTACATGTTCCTGCCTACTTGACTGTGCTGAGGGAAAGGGGACAAGTTCTGCCCAGAAGGGAGGAAGCAAGCAGCTTGCTCCCTGGTCCCTTTAAGAAACCAGTAGAAACTCTGAAATATGGTATGTCTGTAATATGAGGACAATGCACGCAAACTGCAGTTCAGTCTTCTGTCAGTCTCCCTAAGCTACACCACCACACTTTCTTTTTAGCCAAAAACTTGATTGAAGTTTCCCTGTTCCAGATATTCACCCACTTAAACACGCAAACTCTTCCATAAATTATCATATTCAAGCAATTTTGGTTCTTTACATTGCTATTGCATGGAAAAAATAACTCCAAGAGTAGTGAGAATCCTTCTGCTAATATCTACTCTATATTTATTACTGATAATTTTAGAACCATTGCTCTTATGCCACTATTACCTTCTCAGTTAAATAGCTGTTCTTTGTCTTTAATGCTTACTCCTGAATATATTTCTGAAGAACTACCCTGTCCCCTCTCAACCTGTGTTTGTCTAGGCTTAACCATCTCATTTAATTTCTCTTCATGAGATTAATTCTCCATTTCTACAAGCATACTACTAGTCTTTCTCTGTTCCATTTTAAGGTCATCTTTCATGAACACAAGTGACCAGAACCTTACACAAATTAAATGAGACCTTGTCAGTGCTCTGAACAACAAAATAACATGAAAACGCCTTAGATGATAGTGCATCTTACATTATAATAGACTTTACAACTACAATAGACTTTCAAAGTTGCTCTGTGTGGCAAGTGGCAGTCATCATCCAGGAAAACTAGGATGTCCATATCTCTTTTCCACTATCTTCAACTGATAAATACATATTATATTCAAGAAAAAAAATATCTAGTTACTGGTCCTTACATCTCTGGATTTGCAAGCTGTGCTAATTAAATTTTATCTCATCACTCAAATCAACAAAAATAATCTGGTTCTCCTTGCCTGATGATCCACTCTTTTGTTAAAGTGAGGCTTCCTCATTTTATGTTATCTGTACATCTCCCAACTACACATGTACTTCTTGCTCTTACATCTCCTATGTCACTAATCAATATGTTAAATGGGATCATTCCCAAGATCAACCATGAAAACATTTGTGATAGCCTCTCCTTTTGGCAGTTCCTTATTCTTCTAACAGTTCTCCTGTAAAAATAATTACTATCTTCAAGAATAAGGTTCAATCCATTGTCATCATCTAAGAAAGAAATCTATTACCCAATTAAAAAAGATACCAGGTTTATCCAAGATGATCTACCTTTGTGAAACCAATGTTGTAATTAACCTGTATTCAATTTCTCTCCACATTCTTTACTTGAAAATCTGTTTTAATACTGTATACTGCTGAAATACCGTTACAAGCCTGTAGTTGCCTGGATCACAGTTTTGCTTCATTTTTTAGTTATAGATACTACACTGGCTGTTTTCAGTCTTTGCACAGGACTTCTAAATACGCATATTAAAAACTTCTTGGTACTAGGCTTGTAGATGCTGTCAGTATAAACACTGGATGTTTTCCAAATTCTCTGATTCTGAAGTATAGAAACCTAATTTTTGCTTTTCCTTGGATATAATTTCTGTTTTTCTATCCTCATTTTCTTTAGATACCTTTTGTTGTTGTAGATTGAAATTGTTGAAAACAATCACGCAGCTCTGGAAACTCTTCAACTTCAGAAGGCTTTTGGAATGTATCATTGAATTTCTTTAATGAAAAAACTTTGTCACTAAACTTCATGCTGCTCTTGCAGAAAGACATGGGGAAACTTGGAAACCTTAGAACCATCACTTAAGAAGGAAAGAAAAAAATTAACCTCCAGAATGGGGTATATTGTAATACAGAGACTTAACAAGCTTGAAAAAATTCAGGTGACGGAACACCTCCTAATCTGTATGGCTTTAGAGGAACCAACAAAAGACAAGTCTAGGCAGGGCAACAGCTTGAACCTGTGACTGAATTTGGAAAGAAAGAACAGCTGTAGTGGATATGCAGGGAGCAGAGAAGTGATCTACCATTATTGTCTTTAGTCATCACCTTTACTGAAGATATTTATTCCATAATTTATCCAGTCCTTCATTAGCTTTACCTCCTTCTTTGACACCCCACGGTCAGTGTTTATAAGAATCAGTTCCTCCCAGTTTTTGTTCATACAGTCAACAAACTTCATCCGTTTATTTGCTGCTTTAATTCAGAAAGACTTGAAAACAATTCAGTGTGATTCCTATAAAAGCTGATGTTTTTAAGATGAACAAATATCTTAAAGAATATGCAGATGGTAAACTCTTTGTTTATCCCAAGAACTCTATACTCTTTCCTCCAGTTTTTCCACTTATCTTTAGTATCATCATCCCTTTGAATTAATACAATTCCATGACTGATAATAATCCTCAGTATTCAAAATCTCAAGCCCTGAATCCAACTTCCCAGCCTATTAAGTAACCTTTCTATGTATCCCAAACTTGTTTGTCTGAAATCCCAAGCTTTGATTACAGCCCATTTTATTGTTGTAGTTAAGCATCTCACAGCCACTGATAAATCTACCTTTCAAATTCCTCTCTAACAAAGGAAAACACTATCCCTGTTTTGCAGGAAGACAATAAGGTAAAGTAAGTGTTTGCCTGGAGGATCCATAGCTGAAGTAAGAACAAACTCTACTTCTACAAGCATTATATGTGTGATAATTCTCATCTGAATTTGATGTGAATATGGCATAAAGGTATGCACCGGGCACAACAGCAGTCACCCAAATGTGAAATATAAACTTTAACCTACCAAGTTTCTTTTAATTGTACCCCACCCATTAGTTCAAGGTACATTTTTTTTCATGATTCTCTGCACCTCTTTAACAAATATCATTTTTACCTGCTTACGCAATGTGGAGCAACTTGAGACTTCAGGGTGTATGCCAAGTGCTTCAAAAAGCACGTATGTTCAAATCAGAGCGTAGTACAAATGAAAGCATGCTGACACAGTTGCTGATGAATTTTGTTTCTATTTCTTGCATAATATCAGTGTTTGGGCTCCCCCTCAGTTCTTTGGAAGATAAAGTCCCTTGAGGCCATGGAGATAACAACAGCAAACCCAAACCACCTGGAGACAGTATTTAGTAGATGATTAACCCAATGGTGAATCAGAATATTTGAAACAGAAACAAGAAAACAGCAGGAAATAACTTGCACTGCATGGCTGGGAAACTAGAGTGAAACCCCAGCCCCATCAAAGCTAATGCTTAATGTAGAAATTAATTTGTGATATTTATGATCTTTCCTAAATAGTTCTAATGTCAGTTGTTTCATTTATGACAAAGTCTGAGAAGAGCAAGTGATACGGGACAATGTATCAGTTAACAAAATAGTCATGCACATACCTGTTTGCATCTGTGTACTTGCATTTGTTGGAAATTTATAAAAATTCTTTTTTGTGATAATAGGAATAAGAAACTTGCAGAAATTTACCTCTTCTTCCTTTAATGCTGACTCAAGTTTTTGGGTTTTTGTTTGTTTGTTTGTTTGTTTTCTTGGAATAGCTACATAAACTGAACAACCCAGGTGGGAGAATAATAAAATTACTCATTGTGGTTTTATTTATTGCAAAAGCAACAACAAGAAACCAGTGTCAATCAAGTCTTAATATCTGTTGCTAGGAGAATAAATTAGGAGAAGCTTACAGCAGTCAAAGTCTGAGAATGTTCCCCTGGTGTGGACACAGAGAGCATGCTCAGTGGAATCCACCTGGCTTCATCAGAGCTGGCGATCTTCCATATCACCATCAGGGAGTCATTTGGATCCAGGTTTCTGCTGTTTGAGCTGAGGAGGGGGCAGAGTTGGGGTAGAAGGTCAGAGTCTGAGTGGGTTCATGAATCATAGCTAAATATTCTCAATGGGAGCCAGCTTTTAAGAGCCCTGAAGAGCCTCCATGGACAACATCCATGGAGCTGAGTCTCCACTGAGCAGAGCCCCAGATAATTTTTGGTTTGTGTGTTTGCAATATTTTCTTATCTGTGTTTGATTTTATTCATGCTACCGAAGTTATGTATTTAAAGGAGACCTGAGATTTGGAAGGGAAAAGGAGAGGCATGTCTTTGGATTTTTTTTTTTTGGAAGGTACAGATACTTAAGATCCATAGGAAAAGGTCTGCATGGAGGAGGAGAGCAAGAGCAATTGGGAACTTTCAGTATTCTCTATTGTCATTTTGTCGATATGGGCTTTGTCCAGCTTGAAGTCAAGAACCCACCAGGCTCCCTCTGAGCACGGCATCAAATTGAAGCACAATTGTGCTTCACTGTAAAGTCGCTGGGACTGCTTATGATGATCCACATAAATTAGGCATGTGTCTAAATGCAATGCGGGACTAAGAAAATTCCATTTAGAAAATACCAGGAGGTTTTGGAGGGTGTTAATAAATGAAATTTTTTCTTGTTGTTTTTTTTTTTTAATTATTTTTTTAATGAAGTCACTGTGCTACTTTTGTAACATTATAAAGCTGTCCACATTGGACTTCTCTGGCAAAACTCAAGGCGGGGGGGGTGGGAGGGGTGGATGTGTGGAATCCTTCAAGGCAGCAGCATACTAGGTAATGTCAGACTAAAAATAAACAAACAAAATCCTCCAGTAAAAAAACCATAGCAAACCAAACCAAATTTCTCCCATTTCAAGGGAGAATATTTTTCTTTTTTTTTTTTTTTCACTGAAACTATTAAATAAATATGCTTGTATTTTACAAGTGTGCTTGCTGCAAAAAGTGCAATCTATTTGTACAGCAGAGAGAATGAAGGACTTACTGCTTAAAGGCACAAAAAGGGTGTGTAATAGGATTCTGGCATCTTCCCAGACAGCTTGCAGACAAATTCAGAGACGAACAGAGAAGTATCCTTTTTGAAGTATATTTGGCCAAGGTCTCATTCACAAACAGATAAACCAAACACATTTCTGCATGATAAGGGTCAACAGAATAGCGTATTAGTTTGAGAAGAGAACCCATCTGCAATTTTCTTATATAAAAATATATGAGGACACAACAGGAAAGCTGTCAGCGTGACAGTTGGAGTATTCTGCCAAGGAGCCAGATGCTAGTGTCAGAAGAACATGTTCCACAGCTTGGCATCTGGGTTCTCTCATTGCCCTCCAAGAAGGAAGAAAAGGAGGAGTGATAAGATATGCCTAAATGAATAAAACTACAAGCAATTCCACCACCACCCCCAACATGCTCAAATTGCTACTTCTTTTAGAAAATCCTCAGCTACATGTTCTCATACATCTTTTAAATTAAAATGGAAGGTGATAAATTTAACCCACTTATGTTTTAGTATGTTTAAAAGCATTTGCAGTTCTGAATACATAAGTCTCACATGATTTTAACTGCTCATGTGTGTAGCTGCTTAATTTATTTTATTATTTTTGTTGGTTTTCCATAATTTTGCTATGGAATAGATTCCAAGCTCAATTTTTAGCCCATGTCATTCTTGGGGAAGGGAGAATATAATACTGCATTTACAGCTGAGAGCTAAGAATAATTATAACATTATTTTTTCTCTGAATAGTTACTAACTAAGGAAATTTAGAAATATCTAGGGCAAAATGCTAAGGGTCAGTTTAAGACCCAAGACGTTCAGGAAGCACCACAGGGAGGCACCTCATTATGGGATGTGTGTAGAGAAGAAAACAGTTCTTGAGATAGCTTTGAGAGCACCATAGCTGCTACACAGCCCCCTTAATGATTCTGATCATAGAGTAGCAAGGCTAAGGGTATGTTCATAGTCCCAGGTCCTTTATTCTCATCCCCTTTGTATGGGCAATTATGTAAGCCTTAGCTTTGTGTCGTGTTCCTCTCCTTAGTCTGTCATCATGATGCCTGAAAGTGCCAGCCTTGACTCGATTCTCAAGTGCAGTTGGATCTCCACTTTTCTTCTGCTGACCAGCTGATTAGGGGTGGCGGAGTGGTCCCCTCCACTAAGTTGGTTGGATCCCATGTGTAAAGCTTTAAAAATGAAGACCAGACTCCTGATGGTTTTGAGATCTGTGTGAAAAAAGACCAGAAGACAGAAATCATGTGCTTTCAGCTGTCATGCAAAATAAACTGGCTGTTGTCCTCTGAGCTGACAGAAGTTTTTAAGGTCAGACATTTCAGAATTGCAAGTGGCATTTGCCCCCATACCTTACTCCACATATATGTGTTGTAGCCACTGCTTGCACTGATCTTCTAGAGGGCATGGGACTGGTTTCCACTTAGGACTATTCCCAGTTCAGACGAAACAGCAGATGATTGACCTCTCTCTGCAGTTATTCAAAAGCACTTTAAGTCACCTCCAGTACCAGTCAATCCCCAGAATGTTGAGGCAGAGAGAATGGGGCAAAAATACTGTAATTTACAAATGTTTAATTCCTTCTCCATGCAATAATGTCTGGCATGGTCGATGATATTTGTTTTCAAAAGCAGTGACTGAGCCCTTTCAGATACCGTTCTTACCTCTCTTTCAACCCAGCACCTACAAAAATGATGAGTGGAAATGTTTTTTCAAGTAAGAGGGGAATTCAGAAAATGGTATTGCAAGCTCCATCTCAAGTTGTCTTGTTAACAGACTGCCAGAAGAATCTGTAATAATTCACTGTAGGGACAGAAGAAGAAGGAAAGCAAACTATCTCTGCTACAGTGTTACCTACTCTTTGGATGCATCATAAAATATGCACTTAGGATAAAAACTTATGGTGCCTGACCCTCAAATTAAGAAAGTGCTATCCATACATCTAGTCAAAGAAATCTTTAAAATCAAAGCTTATATCTGGAAGCAACGTCTATATCTGTTCTGCCTAAGTGACTTCAGGAATGTATTTACTCAGCTCAGAAATCAAAAGGTGATTTGAGTCACTGTCCATACTTCACAATCCGTTTGGGAGCTCAAAATCAAACTGTTCTTGCTGCCTCTTCCATCAGCACCGGCAATAAAGAGTCTGCTCTTAGAACCACCCCAACAATGGGATGTGGAGCATGAGGTGAAAGAGATCTCAGCTCAGTCTTCTATGGCTGCCACTGCCTCAGCAGAGATTACAACGCAGTAGGAAAACTTACTTTCAGTCAAGTCAGTGGATGCAGTGCAAAGGCATATAGGGAAACAGGTGAGGGAAAGGTCCATTCCTGCAAATAACACTTTCCTATTTCAATTTAATTTTCTGGTCCAGACTTGGACTACATTATGTTCTTAGTCTTGCTGATGGGATACAGAGCTGAGTTTAACTGATTTCCAGAGGCATTATGTTTCCTAGTCTTCTAAATCACTTTGAAGGAAAAAAAATTGAAAACTCAGATCATTCAGAGCTGACCCCAAAAATTAACCTTTTCCTACTGATTGCAGAAATAAATCTGATCCAAAAAGGAGGAAAATCTTGGTTACTTATTGTTTCTGTTGTCATTTGATAGAATGGGATATATTCAAAACGTGTTGCCAAGTCCATTTTTTATTTTAATCTCCTATTTTGTTTTATGAAGTTAAAAAATATCTGACCTTGTCAAGCCAAGGCTGTTTAATTCTATTTTAGTCTACTGTGAGGACAGGGGAAATGCTGATCTTGACACCTCTTGGAAAGACATCAGTAAGAAGAAATCTAGATCCATCAACTTTTATTATTACATGACTGCTGGAACAACCTTATGAAAGAAAACTTTTTTCACTCAGAATATGCAGTGGGAAGATCTGTGCAAAGGGCAAAACAGCAAGAGGCTAGAAATGCATAAGAAGTGGAGCTCCTCTGATCAGACTTTGAGGATATTTTTCATAAAAATACTGTGACCCTTTTACAATTGATCTAACATGGAGAACTCTGTATGACCCAAAACATTTAACAGGCTTAAACAAAAGCAGACCACAGCAGGAATGGGAAGGCCTAGAGGAAGTTAATAACCAGGTACAGTTTTGCTTTCAACAAAATATTAGACCTATCTTTCTTGATTCCCTGCTACATCATTCCAAAAACTTTTTCCCAAAATCCCTGTAAAAAAAAATAATTTACCTGTAGCCTGAGCAAAACTCTGAGGAGCTGCAAGCATCATGGTGGTGCTGATGGACATGAAACGCTACTTTGGACAACCGGGGTAGCTGGGCCATGGACTCCAGGTACACTCAAGGGCACAGGCAAGAAGTCTGATTCCCGGGTGAAGTGCCAGAGTCATGGACTAGGAATCAGCTCTCCCCAGTCCAGACTCAGTGAGCAAAAGGATCCTGAGATAGAATGGTGTCCATAAGGGGCTACAGCATCCCTAAGGTGGGATACTTTGCACCCTGAGGTCTGATCCAGGAACAAAAGCATTCTGAAACAGCCTAAAATGATGTTTTTCTCAAACTGTGCTAAAACAGAAGTCAGAAGTACTGAAAATCTCCTAAGACTTCCAAACCATCCAGTAGTGTCAAAGAGTTCTGCTGACACACAATGAAGTTCGTAGCAGCAGACCACCCTGGCTTTCCTGTGCTTCATTCAAACTTAAAAATCTTCCCAAGGCCTGTCCATGACATCCATGATTTATTTGTTCCTATCTGCAGCATCATCGTATATTTTATGTGATAAGTTATAGGGAAATAATTCAAAAAGGAAAGTTTTCAATTCTAGTGCAGTTTCTTTGTTAGCTTCAAACTGCCAAGAAAAGAGCAAGGAGAAAGAGGGAGTAGAAGTGCTGTGCCTGCTTCGTGCTTTTCATGCCACTTTGATTCATGAGAGGCAAACTTCAGTGTATGTTTAAAGTCTTTAAAGATTTATATTATTAACGAAACAAGGATTTTTACAATCAGTGAACATTTGTTTAGTTTCCCCCTCGCCTCCTCCCTCCCTACCCGACCCCCCAACCAGCACACACAATTTTAGGAGAATATTTTGTTGGCTATAATTAAACTATGTGTGTTAATTAGGATTAGATTTTAAATGCACTGCTTGGGAAGTAGAAAAAATACAGGATCTGAATGAGCCCAAATTGAGATGACACTTGAATTTTCACAGATGTTTCCATAATCCTAATTTCAAATTGATTGTACTTCCTGAACAGTGAGAAACCATTTTCAGTTATTTATTCAGATATGAACTACTTTTTCAGTGGGTAGAAAATATCCAGTCCTGTAGTTAACTCCTTAAAATAAATACCAACGATACCGAAGATTTTGACTAGCAGTAAGTAAGTGGTTCCACAAAACTGAAGAGCATCTGCATCAGAAGGAATACATCTCTAAGGATGTGCAGAATCTCTGCTTCGTAAAGTTTACTACTGTTGCTGTTGGTTGATCCATTGCACTAGTATGTGCCACCATATACTTACAGTCCCGTGCTCACAGTGGAGATCTGTGGAATCTGCCATACAAAGCCAATGCAACCTGGCTCTGCACCAGGAAAACCTAAATTATTCATCATGAAACCAAGTAGAGCCTGAGGGCTACTTTGACTTAATGGCAGCTGGCAATGGCCCCAAGGGACTAAAATAGCAGCCATTAACCCATGTGCTCGGTTGGTATTTTTTCATTCTCTTTTATCACAATCTCTAAACCAGTGTTAGGGAGGGTTGGCATCTCGCTCTCTGCAGACATGATCTCCTCTTGCCTGGCAGCTGCTAGAGTCTACTGGAGGAATGGCATGGCACAAGAGTGGCATGCTACATGACCAAATTCAGCACAATAACTTCATTCACAACAGTACTATTGGCCTGGGAATGTTGGACCCAGATTTAAAAACTGGCTGCAGAAAGGGGCTTATCACTATTATTAATGTATGTCCTTCTGGTCTGACCAAGCCTTAGAATTCTTGCTGAAGGAATGCATGTAATTTAGAGCCCAATCCAACCTGATCTGGGAATAGTCCTCAATGATGTAACTCATAGTTTGTTCCTGGCCACATCTGTGGTACAGAATGTTCCAAAAACATCAGATAGGATATGTCTGAGCAAGTTATTAATTTTCTTTCTAGAAATTTCTAAAAGAATTAATAACTTTTAGCAGTGAGTTGGGCTGGGCTTGTGCAGACAGTTTTCATACAAGCTTCTCCAAACTGCTGTGCCAGTGATCTGTAACATAAAACTAAGTAACTGAAAATTAATCTCTCTTTTCACATTAAAAAAACCCACCAAAAACACACACACACACACACACACACAACCCAAACACCCAACCCAAATCTAATCTACTCGCTTTTTCTTGTTGAAGTCTTTATTCCAATTTGATTCTTCCATTTTGTCACCCATTAGACAAAAACGCTGGATGTAACGTGAATCACAGGGATGAATTCCACCAACTTGTGAATATGGAACATGATAAAGGAACAGCATGACTGACTCTGACATAACTATATATTCTCACATGCGGTGTATTTATGTTTCTATACTATACTGTGAGCATTTTCTTACAAATTTAAGTCATGCCATTCTGATTTTACAGTCAGGACACATAAACATACACCACAAAACTCCGAGAAATGACAAGAGCCAAAGGTGGGGCGTTGGAACCTCATTCTACAAATAACAGGCTGCACAAAATTACCAAATATTTTCAAGACAAGAAGAAAGGACAGAAGGAAAGTCCTGTGTGGATCAGCTGGCCCTTGAGGCAACTATTTACTTCTGGAGTAAAGTCAAGGAGACCTAATGTAAGTCATAGATCCATACTGCCTTTGGGTTTGCATCTGCAGAACCAAGCAGCTTGAGTCAGTGGCATCCATATCACCTTCAGGGAAAACCAGCCCTAAACCTGTACCTGAATTGCCTGGGGAACTTCTGCCTCTCTCCTGACTCAAATCAGACTGAGAGGCAAAAGTAGACGCTGGGGACAGGCAATGAATTTAGCATCAAGTCTGAACCCCAGGTTAATGTAAAGCCAAACTGCAGCACCGGTTGTGGGGCTGCAAATCAGGGCCTGTAAAATAGGCACATACTTAGTAATATCAAGTAGCCGTAATGAAAAATAACATGGATATATTTTTTGTCAATCTTATAGCGTCTTATCATTAAGAACACAGGCAGCTTTTCCCAGTTTGCCTAGGAGCAATCATTCAACCTAGAATAATGAAGCCAAGAAACTCTTTAGCAAATGCCATCATCCTCCGTTCACCACCATCAGCAAAAACGACACCTTTGACTCCCATACAATTGATTAAAGTTTAAGTCCATAAAAGCTGCCCTCGTGTCACATTTAGTGTTACTTATTTCATTAAATGTCAGATTAACTGGTGATTAGTTCAATAGAATTACTTAATATTATTACTTCATATAAAATGCTCCATAACTTTTCTGCACATCAAAGCATGTGATTTACACCAAAATCATTACATGTCAATACTTTGGCGCATCAGTATAAAATCAAGATGCCACACAGTGTATTCAGCTAAAATGAAATCCCTTTTGTTGATTCCTCCTCTTCTGTTTTCCTGTGTATGCACTTCAATATTTCTGAGAATTTTAGGCTAACCGTACCTGTGGTCGGGATGCTGCCTAAAATAGACATCTTCAGACACAGTTCTAGCAATGCAAGCAGTAATGACAACAAAACACCTTTCAGTGCTCTTGTAATTGTAAACAACCGTAAACTACCCTGCCTCACATGGCCAACCTATACTGACTGCAGCGAGAGCTGCATGAAACTGAGGTCAGAATTTGGCCCACAGTTAAGGAAGTAGTGCCAGCGAACTGTTTCCACTGAAAAGTCAAAACAAGTTTATGAACTAAACAAAGTGGATTTCCTGAAAACGACAACAGGTATAGGTGTAATTTCAAGAAGAACTTGAGGGTTTCATCAGGCCTCTCTTTTTTCTCTCTCTGTCTTTTGAGAAACAACTCGTTTTATCAGAAACTGCATGTGTGTGCTTGTATGTGTGAACATATAGTCACTACAAAAGTGGTAACCAGCCTGAGGTTTTTCTCTTTTGTTTCCTGGCTGTGTAAGCCTTTTTTTCTTTTATTACTGTAATTATGAAATTGTGGGAGGGAGCGGTATGTTGACCATCGTACTCAAGACTGTTACCACGAAACTTTGTCAGTAGTTTTTCACCTACATGAGCATATATAACTTTAAATGCTTAGTACATATATGCACAGGCAGATTATAGTGCTGTGTTGTATCTGTATGCCTGTGTATGCACACACACATAGACACACAGAGAGAGCAATATGCACACATACTTATATTGTGGTATAGCTGTGGTAACTGCAAATAGCTTGATGTAGTTGTACAGCTATTTGTGGTACGCTGTATTCAATAATATTCCATAACTAAATGGCAAAACCAAAAAAAAAAAAAAAAAAAAAAAAAAGAGTTACACACATGGGTCTGTTAGTGGCTTTATCAGAAAATACAGTCCAGGGTCTGATAAGTAAAGGCTGTAAATACTCTAAAAATGCAAACTTTTATAAAGCATTTCTTAATCTTTTGGTGAAAGATGGTCTATACTGTGAAACACTCTAACCTCTTTGATTACTGAGCCATCTCTGAGGTTCAAAAATACTCAACTTATCCCTTAAATGGCAAGTTCGTATCTGTTATTGCTTAACACAGTAAAATGCATACTTACACTGCAGATTAACCTAACAGATTGATACCTCAAAGAAAGGTTTTTGGTTGGTCTGTCATGTCTATGTCTGCCTGACAAACAGTTCCAGGAAGGTTGTTTGTATTTAACAGACCTTACTGAGAAGTTGCTCCTGGTGCCATAAATTTCTTCTTTTAGAAAAAGTAGATTTTTTTTTCTAAAATTAACAAATCAGAAGTCACTCACTTTCTAGAAACTTCAGTTGGAAAAAATAAATCCATGAAAAAGAAAAAACACTAGTTTAGTTTGAAAAAACTGTCCAGTTTCACAGAAAAGGGAGTTTTGGCAGATACCGCACTTCCGCAGTGAAGGTAGTCTAACACCTTACCAAAATACCTTGCTTACATATTAAACAAGCGTCTTGGAGGAACAAGTCTTATGATACCTTGCGTAATTTCACAGACAGTGACAAGATGGAAGGAACCCAATCTGAATGCTTGTAACTGGCTTCTTGGAGCACCAGTGAAACTGCTCTTCAGCACCCAGATACGTTCCCCCTCCTATCCCCTGGTCCAGCCTCTGCCCCCAGCCCTGCCTTCCCCAGCCACCCCTCCTGCCCAGAAAAGCCAAACAGCATCTGCTCCCTAAGGCTGCTCAAGACACAAAGGCAGCTGAGTGAGTTTTATCCCTAGGACTACACGGGAGAACCACATTGTCAAATTTACCAAATAAAACAGCTGTTTGGCTTTATCAAGGAAAATCAGGGAGTGCTGAAACTTTGCCTTTATTTCTCCTTCTTCCTGGAGCCAGACTATGCACGAGCATTGTAGGGTACGTGTGAGCGCCTGTCATGTGGCATCCTATCTTGCCCAAAGTCCTCTTCATTCGTTGGTCACAATGTTGTGGGGTGATAGTCAAGTTTGCAGCACGCACTTTTAATTGCCTGGCTTCGGTCAGCTGAAGTCAGATTCTTAAAGTTAATCACGGTTTCCTGGAAAAATGTAGCATTGATTTTGAATGCAAATTATTGAAATGTACAACTAGTAATTCATATTTTCAAATTAATAAATATTCTGTGCATGATGCATTAGTAACACTATTAAATATTTATCTATAGATGGAGATACTGTGAATTATAATAAACTGTAAAAGGTTTCTATTAGCTTTTTTAAAGATAAATAAAATTGAAATTGTGATCAATATAATGAATACATGATGTTAAAATTCCTTTTGCCTCACAAAACCATATCTATTGATGTGTTTTATGAAAAAATCTCATAAAAACATTAGCAATATTTAAAAACAAAATATGTTAAATAAAAATAAAATCTACTATGGAAAGTAAATTTAAATATTTAATGATATAATTAAGTCTTATTAATATAATGTTCTTTATTTTTTCAAATTAAAAATTTACAAGAATTGTCATCCTCTTTCATCTTAATCAGATGGTATGTTTGTCATAATTATTTGTTATGTATTTTCATTAACATTTGATGAATATTAACTTTGTAAAATAGAACAATCTTGTTCCTGAACAAATCATCTGGAGCAATGCAAGGCCGAGTACCCTGTGCCTCTGGTATAGCACCGATGGGGAGGCAGCAGAGCGACAGCAGGATCCTCACCAGCTTCAAGGGCTTTTCCATCCTGTCCACTGCCAGGTGCTCCTTCCTGCATGAAGATGAGTATGGTAAGTTTGGGTCCTCACGTCTCATTTGCATTTCTGGTCATCTGGGCCAGACTCCCAGCTACGGCAGACTGATGTAGCTTCACAATTACCCTGGTTCAGAGCAGGTGGAACTCCCCAAAGTCTCTCCTCGGTCAACCTCTCCTGTTGCTGCCTCTCCCTGTGCTTCTTTATTTTGAGCTGAATAAAAAGAAAGCTAAAATATTGTCAGAGACTGGGAACACAGATAGACAGTCCGACATTCACCAATATTGTCTACACAAAACACTGGCATCAGATCATTTTTAAAGACTTGATTTTGTCTCGTTTTTAATTATGAAGGATAAAATAATATTGAGTGACTGAAAGGAATAAATAGATAATGTAGTATCAGGAATTTTTTCTATAGAAGCTCCTTATTAACATGACTGTTTCCTTCAACTGCTTAATTTAATTTCTCTAAAGCAGGTTTTCACTTGTTCTGCTCATACTAATGTACAGGTATCAGATGTGCTAATATGACACCTCATAGGTCACACCCTGAGCTTGAAGAACCACTTTAACCTCTTCATTGCCCTGTGGACAAAGCCTGCGTCTCCTCCCACGGGGCTGCTCGCCCTGACTTACCAAGGTGTGACTCACTCTAAAAGGATGCATCAGCAATCAGGAAGCATGGCAGGGCTCCTCTGTCCTCTTTTCCCTCTGCACCACTCCATGGGATACTTCTTCACAGCTTGTGACCACTGTCACAAGCAAGGGAGATGATCATGGTTATCTTTGTCGGGCCAAAACTAAAGCATGACTTAATTATCCATTGCTATTGGTTTGTGTGGTGCCCATTGAAGCACCACACAAGAACTTTTTAATGCTGGAGAAAATGCTCACTTCTCCTTCAGCAAATCTGTCTCTGACAAATGCATACACTGTGCAAGTATTTGCAGTATTTTCAGGAACTCACCAAGCACCAAAATAATCTGTATCCTACTGAAAGAGCTAATTATCTGAAGACATTTTTTATAGTATGATTAGGGCGAAAGCAAGTTTTATCTGGAAATTTCAAAAAAACAGAGGCAGAGGCAACAGAGAGTCAGAGACAGGGGCACAAGGAACACAGAGGGAACAGCTACTAGAAAGTGCAGGCAAGGGGTCAAGCAGCTGAGAGGAAGCAAATGGGGGAGCAGGACAGGGCACATAATGTTGGAGAAGCAGTGGACCATGAAAGGATCAGAGGCCAGGGGGCTAGGGTGGGTGGAGGGATGCTCGTGTAAACTTTTCATGTTATCCATGCATACCCACAACAGTATACCTGACTCACAGGATGAAGGGAAGTGGTGATTTACAGGTAAACTTCAGGACAAAACAGTAATACTCTTATTATCTTAATAACTATTTAATGGTGAAAATATCTTCAGTGGCCACCTTCCAGTTATGAAGTTTGTGTGCTATACAGACGTTTGTAAGCAGAGACAATAAATTGCCTGACTTTATTTCCCTTTACATTCATGTGGACACATCCATCCACTGTGTACTGTTTTGAACAAGTAAGGGTCGAGGGACTGAGTTCAAATCCAAGTTTGAGCCACCAGCACACTATGTGACCTGGAACAAGAAAACCACGGGGGCAGCAGACTCCTCTCACTCCTCCAGCATTACCTTGTAGTGCCTCAGTTCCTCCTGCTGTTTCATGGGAACAGGAAGCATTTGGTGGGATCCTTTCAGACCAAGGAGGGAAAGATGCCTAAACTATGAAAGGTTAATTGTCTTTCTGTTTATTATGCAATGGCGTCACAGGCAAGTTTGAGCATTTTTTGCAATTAGGTTCAGAACCAGTCTTTTGACTCAGCAGACCTCTGAAGATAGAGGCTGGTAATTGCGTGTGGAGAGAGCATGCACCTGCCAGGGGTGGGATCACAGATCTTTCTCCATAGTTGTTGAATTTCCAGCAGTAATTGACTTTTCCATTTCACCTTCCCTTTGAAAACTTGCAGGTTTTATTAACATAAAAAAGCCTTAGGAAACTCTGTGGGCTGTATTTTATGGAGAATTCTGACACAAGATAGGGATCTTTTCCAGCAGTTAACACCTTCTCAGAGTCTGTTGAGACCCATGAGCAATCCTCACAATGGCTGAATCCCTTATAATCACTTTAACCCAAAACAACAACAGTAAAACAGAACTAGAAGTAACTTAATGCTTGGGATCTTGTGGGCTTTGGTTAAAGAATCCCTGCACTTTAATCAACACCTTACTTTCAGGCAGACATGTCAAATCTCCAATGGGTCGCTTTAAACCTTCAGAAGAAATAAGTGGAAAGGACTTTTTGATTTTCCCACTCCAACCAAACGCTCAAGATGAGTTTCAAAACCAGAAAGAGCCACAAAGATAGTGGAAGAATGAGCTGTGGAGCACACTCACACTGAGTACTGAGCCCTTGGCTTTCCTCTTCAGAAGACAGAAGGGGAGGACAGAAGGAGAGAAGAGGACAGAGTCCACTTTTTCAGTGATGTAGGCTTGTTCTTATAGCTGTTGTTGTTGATTAATTCTTCCTGCTCTGAAACAAACAGCCTGGAACCCTAGGCCAGACTTTACTTAGGGCAAACCTGGTGCTGCCCCTGAAGCTTCACCGTGAAATTTTGTTTATAAGAGAGGGAGATTAGGAAGAGATCTTTCCAATTCTTCTTCCTCCTAGTGCACAGATTGTGCAAAGAGCAGTTACACTTTCCTTCAGCTTTTGTCTTTTATATTTTTTAATATAAAAATATTAAAAAATAAGGCAGAAAGTAGGCTGGATATTAGCAAAGCTGTCCAGCAGCAGAACAGAAATATACAGCACTGTTCATTTTCCCAGTGAAAGTGAGGACTCAGAGGATATGTCTCCTGGAGGTTTTTCTAGTATTGTGGCTCCAATGTACCTCCAACAAGGCAACCAGATATAATTGAATCTACAGTGAACAATTGACGGGGTAATCAGAGAAAAAGACAGACTAAAAGAGAGGAACACAAGTATATTTCCAGGCTTTTGATGTCGTCTTTGCTGGGTATTACTTTGACACCTCTTAGATCTCCCATTGACATTAAAAGGAGCTATACCCATGCACTGGTTACTAATAGAGTCCATTATACGATTACATTTCAGAGACATTATTGATTAAAAATACAGAAGAAACAATAATTGCATTTTAGCCGAGTCATTTTGCTACCACTTCAGCTGTAATTTTATTATCGCTTCACCAAAAGGCAACAAAGACGCTTGAGTTAATGAAAAGCTTAAGGTGTATCAAGCAAATTAATAAGGAAGAGAATTCCGAGGAGAACAATGCCTTTATTGAGGTGCAAAATGCCAATCACAAAATTACTTAATCACTACAGCCAGCTCAGTTTCTAGTGCCAGTAGCAGTGAAGGAGTTAATACTTGGGTGCTAATCAGACAGAGAATTTCTTTGTGACACCAAGTGCTTGTAGATAAGCAGTAATATGCCTTGTTTTACAGGTTTTCTGTTGCTGGGGCAGGGTCCCTTGCTGCACAGCATATATTGAGAAAGATGGATACACAGAACAGGAGTAATAGCTTTCCATGTCACAGCAATATAAAACAGACTGGCTTTATAAACTGGAAACATGTTTTTAATAGTAGCTCTATACAAGAAATATCTCTGTGAAAACATTAATATAGATGGGAATTATTTTTTCCTCTTCCTAACCAGAGGTAAAAAGGAAAGCCAAGCAACCCACATAAATCTATTGTCAAGCCTCACGGGAAACCCCATAGGTGAATTATGAGTCATAATAAGAATTATTTGTTGTACTACTGTATGCAATCAATCAGCAATTCAGACACAGAAGACTTTTACCCTCTGTCTCTATCAGATAAACCCCATAACCCTTTCAGAGGACTTTAAACCAGATGTAAATTGATGTGAAGCCTGAGCAACTCCTAATTCAGGGCGACACTTCCCCTCCTTCAGGGGTTCTCAATCTTCTCTCACTCAGAATATCAAAGCTACCAAAACAGAAAATAAAAAAATAAAAGGTTTATCTTCCCATGCTCCCAGATGCACAGTCTGATAGATCCTGGACAGGTGGAAAATCCTGGCAGAGGAGTGTGGAAGAAGCTGGGGTCTTACGAGAGATGTGATGTGCTAGAAAATAGTGAATGGCAAGGTTTTTCAGTGAAGTGCTGCTGAGGAGACAAGATGCAGGTAACATGTGAGTGTACTCATCTTTCCTGAAGCCACAGAGGCTTTCAAATTAAATATGAAGTGGAGGACATATTCTACAGAGTGAACAGTGGAGTAAGAGTGGAAATGCAGAAAACTTAAGGAAAGATAATTCTTAGTTTTCCCCCCAATTCCTTGCTTGTCCCAGAGCTTCCCAGATACTGAACAGTCTGACCATTCAGATATTATCAACATTTTAATGCAATGCTTTAGAATGCCAAAGTGGAAACTCCGTATCTCCTCATCAAGGACAGCATACTAGACAACAGCGTCTCTGATAATACATATTAATTTATATTTTTCCTTTAGAAACCCCTCCGCAGATTTTTTAATAATATTCTACAGCACAGAGGAAGACCTGGAAAACACTGAAAAAGCAAGTGGTTCCATGAATGACAAAATCCATTAAGTGTGGTTCTTTATGGGTTTGAGTTTTGAGATTATCCAAACAAAAAGTGTGCTCTGTCCTAAACAGAGGGACTAGTAATACTGCTATCCAGGTTCCGAGTCATAGCCTTGAGATCTCTGCATTTTGGGTAAATGTGTGTGAAATTTGTCAAAGGACTCTGAACCACAGATGCAATGTCCTCCACATGTCCCCCAGGGAAGCCCAGTCAACTACAGCAGCAATCTCACAAAGAACCTTCCCCAGTTCATCCCCAAGGGCAATTTCATAGCCCACAAATTCTACAACTGTCTGATCACATTTGCATTTTTCCAGCTTGGCAAACAGGTTATTATGGTGGAGGCATTTGAGGACAAGTTGAACATGCCAACTGTGTTGTTCCTGGGTTCCCAAAATAAATGTGGGTGTCATCCAGACATGCTGCTACATCCTAGTCTTAACTTCTTCCTCCCAGTGTTGTAAATAAAATGCTGGAATGTTGCTAGAGCATTATAAAGGCAAGGAATAGGACAGGATTTACCTGTACCAACTGCAGAGAGAGATCTCAGCACCCTGTTAGATGAGTTTGTGCTCCCTGTAAAGGCATGTTTGTTCAAGAGCTTTAAATAGTTTATTAATAACATGTAGAGGCTACTAGCTCTCAACTGTGGTTAGAGAAGGGCTCAGACACCTACACAAAGCTGCAAGAGGCCAGACCTTTATTTGACAAAGTCATGACCATCCACTTAAGGCATCAAAAGGTGGGAGGTCCTCGGCAATCCTTTAACTGAGGCAGTCCTATGCATATTCAGCTTCTGGGTCAGACAGAAAATATCTTCTAGAGTCAAAGGAAGCACTGCTTAAGACCAGAGGTTAACTGGTGGAGTATGGTATCTGCACTCTCTTATCAAAGTTATCACAAATACTCTAGTATTTCACAGGCAATAAGTCTCATCAGCTTGTGGCTCCAGTGTCGGGCACCAGTGCTCACAGAAAACTTCCAGTGTATTGTGTCCTGTTATGAGGGAGTCCAAGTCTCTCAAATATGATGGTCAAAATAATTCCGACAGCAATATTCTGAACTGAATCAGGTTCTGTGGAAAGACCAGCAAATGAACCCAAAAATTGCTGGGTGTGATGAGGCAATACGCAGAATGTATCACTTTAAACTGATTTACTATGGCTTGGAATGGTGAATGACAAAATACAGGTCTCAGTATTAATAGCCATGAGCAGAACAGAGAACTATCAATTGACTTTACTGCCACACTTGAACTGAAACTAGGATAGCAAAGATTAGACAAGTGAAATCCAGAATTCAATCTAGATTCATAAAGTTCCTGGATAACGTTGAGGTTTGGCATCAACCAAGCCTATGTGCCTGGTCAGAGTAAGGTTGGCAAAATGGGAGTAGCATCAGCAAAGGGTACCTTGATTGAAAATCAGCTTCTTCTCTCATAACAGAATTAGTTGCCATCAGTCAATCACAGATCTTGTGCAATAGGATCTACAAGGGTTTACTGTTTACCCAGTGGGTGGCACTCCATTAATCTGAGTCATGGCAGTTGGGTGAGTTAGGGAGGTACAAGTACCAGTCAAAAATCACAGTAGTCCTTTCAGACAACTGACTGCGACTGCCAATGAAATGACACCAGCTTGCATAATGTGTGCAGAACAAGACAAACCTTAACTGAAGAAAGATCTATTCAAACAAACAACAAAAACAAATTCACAATCATTCGTATACCTTATGTCCGTCACCTGCCTTCCCATTCCCAGATGTCCTGGTCTCAGACCACGGCCCTTAATCTGAAAAAGCTACAAAGAACACCATTTCTTTCAGAACTCCTAGCATTTGAAGACTAGCAAAAATCAAGATACAAAGAGATAATGACAATCTGAGATAAACCAGTAGACAAGGCAGTGTGGAAAAGGAACAGTGAGGTAAGGTTACTGTTCCCACAGATGGACATTCTGTTGATTACAGACCACAGGGTCTTCCCCCAAGTCTGCAAACATTGAACCCCAGGCAAGAATTTCCCTTCAGCTATTTTTCTTACCACCTCCTCCTTAATTACCCCTGTAATACAGGCTTAGGTGAAGGCCATCTGAGGCACTGGCAACCACTTACAGAAGAAAGGCTGCCACTAGCTTCCCTTGACATTGTGCAAACCCTGCTGGAAAGCAGCCCAAAGTTGTGGTGCCTATTGGTCCCTCAGCACAGCACCCTTTTTTGACTCACTGCGTCATCTCCTCTGCCTCTGAGCCATGGAAACAAGCCATGCCCCTTTCCTCCATGTCAGCTCTCACGTCACCCCTTGGCAACGGCACGCTTGCTGGGGAGTGCTGCGGGCTTCGCTACCCGTCAGAAGAGCCTGGTCCACAGCGCCAGGTTGGGCCAGGACCTACCCCTGTCTGGGCCTACTTCCTAAACAGCTTGGTGGCTTTTACTTTTTCTCTCCAACACCCTTGGCAATGTCTTACTTGGGGCCGAAAGTGAGAAACTGGTGTGAAGGAGAAGGCCCATCCTTGCATGCAGAGCTGCCCCTGCGTGTGAACGCTCACACCGGACAGTGAGCACAGGGCTATTTAGCTAATTATGGAACACAGAGAATGGCATTTGTTACAACTAGCCCATTGTTTCAGCAACACCTATATTAGTACACCATGGAGGTGAACATACCCTCAACCCTGACCCAGACTGGTTCTGCCCCCCGCTGACACAACCCTATGTTCCTGACAAAAAATGTCAAGACGTGGATGAAGCCGAAGCCCGTTTCCTGTGAATTTTGTCGTTCAGTAGCAGCCAAAAAGCATATTAAGATGTCATTCCTGTTATGAACCTTAGGTGAATTCAGGGAGGTAAATTAGTGGTGAAATGTTTCATTTTTTGAGGGCATTCCTGCTGGGCTGTCCTCTGTTGCTGAATTACTCTGTAAACAGGTTTTAAAATATTCTGTTCCCTCTCCACTACCACCTCTTCCTTACTCTTGGGACTAAAGGATCTTTTCTCTGACATTTTAAAGCATTAAAATAGCTCGAGGGCTAAAGAAAACATTTTTCATGTAATCTCTGAAAAGTTTCGTTGTCAAGGAGACCAAGACCTTAGCACCCAGGTACGGAGGCCTATTCAGCACACTAACATGCTTGTGAACAAAGGTGCAAGGATGCCAGTACACCTGGAGGCAAACATGCTTAGTGTTTAAAGAGCATCTTGCTTCCTGACATGCCTTTTACTACACAACTAAACAGTGACTCAGATATTCTTCTCTTTGGATGGTATCATCCAGTGAGCAAAAACGTGGTTAAAGGACCTTACTTGAATGACGTATTGCCTCAATAAATCACTGGATCGAGCTATTCTCTGGAAATGTCATTCACAGACTGACACTTTGCAAGGAAGAACAGGTCCAGGAGTACATTTGATGTAATTGCAGAATAAATGACAGTCAACAAGTAACAAACTGGAAAGGTACTCTTCTAAATCCAGGCAAAGGGGACGCTACCAAATGAGTCTCTCTCTGATTTTACCTCTGTTGCCAGGACAGGGAAATGTCACACAACGCACAGGCCGAGACAGGGCGAGACAAATGCTTGGCATTTTCAATTTGTATAAAAGTCAAATTTTGTTTGTAAATTTTAAGTCTGTCCTTAAAGTCTGTTTGCTAGCACTGGAACCTAGAGAAGTAGATAGCCTTCCACAGGAGACAATGGTGTGCTTTCATGAGTTTAACTTGTAAGCCAAAATATTTGTAAATATTATAAAAGTAAATGGAAGCCGAAGCATCTGAAGTCTGGAAGAGCCATGGAATTGCACCTTAAGCACACAACAGTTAATAAAACATTATAAATAACAAAAATAACTAAAAACTGTTTTGTCATAAAATGTGCTGCTAAATGTGTGCCAGACACATTGGTATAAATCTCAGGAACCCCTAGGCATCAGTGTCAGGACCAGTATTAGTTAACATATTTGTCAATAACCTGGAGAATGCAGTGTGTGGATAATACCGAGGCTTTTTCCAGATAGTTAAATGCCACACTGACAGTCAGGAACTCCAAAAACCACACAGAGTTAGTGTGCACAACATTCAGGGGCAGGTGAGCTTCCACATGGATCACTGTGAAGTGATGTATCAAGGGAAAAATAACCTCAACTTTGCTTACCTGGTGCTGTGCTCAGAACAGATAGTTTCCATTCATGGAAACACTGCAGGAGTCATCAATAACAGCTCTTTGAAATTCTGAGTTAAGTTTGTGACACCAGCCACAAAATGTTGTGTGCTGTTAGGATAGATAGTCACAGCAAAACAAAGAAAATAATTTTGCTACTAGGGACACCTTGCTCCATGTGTATTTTAAGTTTTGTTTTATTTTGCAGTTCTGGTCTGTGTATTTTAGGACAGAATAGAGCAGCAGACAGACTAGCATCAGAAAAAAATGCACAGAGAAGAGCAACTGAAGTGATTGAGGGGGTATACTGGTAACTTCACAAGGAAAGGAGAAAGGGCTGGGACTCCCAAGTTGAAAGAACATGGCTAAAAGGGATATTACTGAGATTTATGAAATCATGAAGGTGGTAGATCAGGGTTAGCGCAGAATTGCCCTTCACCAAGGCCTGCAGGACTGAACCAGAGAGCACACAGTGAAATTTGCAGGGAATAGGCTTAAAACAGGTGGAAAGAGGTGCTTTCTTTTACAGAGGGTGGTGAACTTCTGGAACCTGTTGTTACAGAAGGCAGATTGTATCAGTGGTATGCAAGTTCACGGATAACAGATATACCAGGACATACAAAAATGGATCAGGCAGGGATGTATGCCCTAAAATCCCTAATCCAATGATCACAGTCACTCAGGAATAAAACAGACTACAGAGGGAGGCCAGGCTCATGTGCTTCTCTGAACAACATCTCCTGCCATTGCTGGAAATGGAGTCTTGGGCTAGATGGACCACTCTTCTTTTTCCACAGGACATTTCTGTCTTCCTATCAGTTCTACACGTTGCAGGTGGTAAGTAACCTTTTGCCTATTGTCCATTTTATCATGTTGATAGAGGACCATATAAGGGTCTCTGAATTGTGCCAAGTATGGGAGTACTTCTTGGACCTTCAGATGTCTCACTGCAACTCAGCCACCCAAAGATGACACAGGCTGCAGAGGGAGGACTGCCACTGAACATGCCCCTTAAACTCTGTACTGCCCAAGGGTGGTGAAAGAGCAGTCAAGAACCACAGAGCAGTCAAGGACCCTAATACGGGCTATGTCAGATGCTGTCTTATTAAATGGGCTAGCTTCTACCCAAATGGCTGTGGCATGTTACATCAGCATGGGTTGCAAAGCTGTCGAAAGAATTTTAGTGTATACTTTGAGTATCGTAGTGGGAACAGAGTATTTACTTGACACAATTTAATGAACCATTAAAAAGAACCAATTCACTTGAACTGCAAAAAAAGAAAGCTCTAGAGCTTTTTCACTTTATTGGTTTTGTTTGTTTGTTTTTAAGTTTTTAGCCTTTTTCTTCCCCATCATTTACAGCATCCTCTTTGAGGCCTAAAAATACTTTTTTCTCTTTACATTGGTATTTTCCCAGGTATGTTAAAATGGAGATGAAATGATCACAGCCATATTTGCTTAACAACAGGAAATTCAACTTGTGGAGTGCATTATCATGCTAAAGTATGTCTCTCTGTGTATCACCATCGACTGATGTCATCACAACACAAAGTGAAAACTCTTCACTATTTGCTATGCAAGGGAACACAAAACAGCATTGCTGCAGGGAGGGTTCTACAAGAACTTTGGCCGGTGTTAGTATATTTTTTGAAGTCTTGCACAAATACAGAAGAAAGAGAATAAGGAAACCATATGAGAAATATACAGTACAAAAATGGCAAGTTGTTAAACACCATACTACGATGTGCTATTTGTAATATTGTTCTTTTTTTTTTCTTTTTTTTTTTTTTTTTTTCCTCTACTTCCTTAGTGCATTTCTTCTAAGGAAGTCCAAATGTGTCTTCCAACTTATTGATCCTTTGTTCATGGATCTAGGTTTAGGTGTACTTTAAAGATGAAAAAATTGCAGACTGCAGCAAGCTGCTACTCTGCATGAGTGCTAATAAAATGCTTACCTAGCAACAACTTCTTGTTTGAATAAAATCACTCTTCTATGTACACCATAGCCTTGCAACCAGCACACTTGTCACATCATGCCCAGGAGCAGTGGTATAAGTATGAGAAAAACTTTGATATAGCAAAGACTGGTGCGTGTTTCATTAAAACAGACATTTGCAGGAAGAGAAGAGGGGTACAGTGAGTAAATTTAACTCTCAGTGAAACGGAGAATAGCTGCTTCTAATGCAAGGAAAGAGCATTTTTTAGCTGAAAAGCTTTATGGGCTTGCTTGGATCCCCTAAAGTACATTGAATGGCCACAGCCATCTGATCAGTAACGTTCCACTCTTCTAAAGTTTCCTAGTTATTTAGTATTTCTACACCAATACCTACATCTCAGCTTCGCAAGAGGCAGATTTCATGCTACAGTTTTGAAGCAAAAGTAGGTAATAAAGTTGTCCACATTACGCCTAAGAATCCTATTTTCAAAAACATTGAGCTAGCTTACATTTGTTTTGATTTTCCTTTTAGTTTAAGTACTTTTAACTACTGCCATTCATTCAAAGCTTTAGGGTATCAGCTAAAGCAGGTCTAGATCTGTCAGTTGTTTTGGGGGACCATTAGTCTCCTGTATTATTCCCAAATAGCAACAACAACTTATTTTTGCAAGGAAGAGGTGGCTGAAGCTTGATTTTTGTTGAAAAGAATTGTGATTGTTTCTTAGTCATTTGCTAATTGGTTTTTATATTGGCAGTGAGAGGGAAAGGGCAAAACAAGGTTAAATGATGGTAGAGAACTATCCTTCATAATGATCTCAATACACCTTTGTTCAATAACGCAGAAGCTAATCAAGCTCAATACGTGGGGTCAGTCAAAGGATTTCCCAGTGGAGATTTTACATTTTTTACACTTAGGAATTCATGCTTCTTGCACCTCCACCAGTGTATTCATCAAATGCATTTTACTCAAAAAGTGAACACTCTCACAAATCTCAACAATTTCCCCTAAAAATTAAAGAACTCACATGCAACCTATTTTTACGAGTAATAGACTCTTTCATGCAATGCCCCCTCTCTTCCACCTCCTGTCCAGTAAGCAGTCTATCAGAGATCACTTTGACTAATACTTTGATTTTGTGTTGAAATGTGCATGCTTTTTTGTAAAAATACCCAACTATCACATTTATTGCTTTTATATTAGTTCATCATTATTTTATCATAGCAGCAAACTGATAAAAGTGATCCTTAAAATGTGAAAATTCTGGGTTAAGGAGAAAACGTAGAACATACACGCACAAAAAGCCACTTGTTTCCTTACTAAGTTGACATGATCTTCCACAGGAATAAGGGCTGTGCACACGAGTAGAAGTGAGGAAGGACAGGGCAAACATAACTCTTCTAAAATAAAAAATAGGTTTCTACTATAGTTGACATTCCCAATCTTCTTACAAGGATAAAAAATGATATTTCAATCCCATCTATGTTTAATTTTCCTCTCCATTTGGAGGACTAAATGTGATATTGTTTTTTGATCCTTACTAATTATTCTCTTCTTTTCCTAGCCCCAAATCAATTGAAGCATCATAGCAGTTTTCAAATTAATTATTAGATTTTTCTCCCCTGACTCATTTCAGACACTTTTATTAGAAAAGTGATTGATATATTAACACCATTAATTACTTATTTGACCCATTAATTTTGTGTATCTGCACAGACCTAATTGAAACAGCCTACACTGAATCTAGGACTTCATTTTACCAATCAAAAATTAATTTTTGGATACTCTTGGCTGCTGAGTCTGTGTGATGGTGAAAAACACTGTTCCCACCTCACACATCTGTTTAATATTCCCACTCCTCTTTCTCAGTCCCAAAAAGACCTTCAGACTCTGCCCCTGAAAGATTCCTATGAGTTTTGTTTTCTTCCCCCAATAAACAAGCCTATCTCAATAGGCCTCCATAAATGACAGTTCCCGTTCATTTGACATAATTTGCCTTTCCACCATCAAGCTAAATTTCTTCAATAGACTCTTAATTATTTTAAACCCATTATCTAATGCTATTATAAATGTTTAAATAATATTTGATATAATCCTGGTCCCACTGAAGTTAATGGGAATATTGCTGCTGCCTTAATTAAGATCAAGATAAAATTTATATTGTTTAATTTGTCACATATTACTGTTGGGTAAAAACAACCTAGTTAGTATTCAGAGGTACTAAACAGACCCAGCTCCCAGACTAGAACTGGCAGGGCCTCAACACTTCTCAGGAGAAGTCCGGGAGGCTGCGCTGCGCAGTGGGCGGGTGGAGAAGGGAGCAGTCGCAGGGTCGCGCACTCTGCTGCGTACCGGCAGCCCCAGAAGGCTTCCCGCACTCTGGGATGCTCACAGCCTTCAAATGGAGCGCTTGAGTCAGGATTCATCAAAAGGACAGGAAAAACAGAGAAGTGAGAAAAACAGAGAAAAGCCTTCCCCGATGTGAGAACGAACCCGATACGTTTTTCCAAATTATTTGATCAAAAATCTGGTCAATTTTAAGTGAAACATTTAAAAAAAATCTTTGGCAAAAAACATTGTGTGCATTGATCGGATCTAGTTTAAAAAGAAATACACCTTCTAAACCAGAAACTACATATTATTAATATGAAGACTTTTGGCTGCTGACCATTTAGGTTTCATTAAAATTTAGAAAATAGATTGCAACTTTTTCCAGACTACCAGCAAAAGCCATGGGTATTTTTATACTGTGAATAAAGCCAATCATTAAAAAAAAGGGGGGGACAGCTAAACTATAATTTAGATGTACTTGCTTTTTTTCAATGATCCTAACATTTTAATATTTCTCATAAGGTCTAATATTCTGTTCTTTCACACAATGCTAACTTTAGAAGACAAAACTAAGAAGCCAATTAATTTGTGACATCTTCGTTCCGTCCAGGGCCAACATCTGATCATACCTACGTTCTAAAATCTCACAATACGTTACTTCCGGACTCCTGTGAAGGTCCTTCACCAGAGGGTCTGCCTTACCAGAGCGACACGTTCCATGGAGACGTCCAGAAGTCCTGCCGAGACCTCAGTTCACTTTCCCCTCACTGAGGAAAGTCCCCCGGCCGGTCCCCATTTGCTCGCGGCTGTACTCATCCCAGCGGGCTGCTGCCTTGTGGCCCTATAATCAGTAAAAGCTGCCCAGGAAGCTGTTTCACCTCCTGTTTTGGGGAGAGAGAGAGAAAATCAACATGTAACACACCGCTACTGCTTCAGAAGCCAGAGGGGCAGAACAGGCTACTGAAAGGAACCACAATGCCAGTGGCTCTATGGGCCGGGCATTTGTTCCCACCTCCCCTCAGTTTCACCTGCCCTCTTCTCACTGTTTGTAACCTGCTTCTAACTCTGTCATCTAACAAGCCTGAAAGAAAGCTGAGCCCCAACTTCTTCGCAGGGGCCAAGGGAAAAAGGTATTGAGACACTGAATGCAACGTCCCTTCTCAGTGGCAGCCTGTCTGGATATGACGAGCACACCAGCAAAGTCTGAAATGCAGGAAGAAAGGTCATCAGTGATTTCATTTCAAAATACACATGCAAACAGAGGGCTGAATTCCCCAGTGGGCTCATTTTCTGGGATTTCAACATGTATCTAGAGCTACTGGGTTGGAGCCCTGACAGTGAGTTTCTTGCTGTCAGAACTGGGAATCCTAAAAAATACAGTGCCTCAAATCCCTAAGGACTCTGTTTTTTTTTTAATAAGGCCCTTCATCCAGCCCTTCAGCTCCTCATGAGTTTGCACATGTTGCCCTGCTCCCTCTTTCTAGATTTATGGAAGTCTCTTGCCAGTGAACAGAATCTCTCCAGTGAATTCATAAGTAAGGTTGCTTTCTCACAGAGATGAGACATAGGATGTCCTACAGGTGAAGGCACTAAGAGGTTCTTTTCAGTCTCCTTTCCATTGATTTACAATATCTCACAATGCAAAGAAAAGCATCTGGAAGCTTAAACTACATCATGGATGAAGATGCTTGGAAGCTCTCCAAGAGCTCCCAAATGATACCGCTGGCTTTTACTGCCCCTTGTTCAAGCCAAAGTTGAAATGTCTTCAAGCTGGTCCCTAGAAATAGATTTCAAGACCAATAACAGATTTCTGAATTATTGGTAGGATCTTCTAGTCTTAACTTCCTGCATGACCCCAGAGGTAGAAGCTCATTCTGCGGTTCAGGCCCTCGCTTTATAATCGAGCTCCCATTTGTTTTTTAACTGGGATTAACATTGTTAATGCATACTGCATTGCCCCATGATATTCCATTGCACTGTGATGTACTTTCAGTAATTAACCTTTGCTGTCCAAATCAACCTACCTATTACAGTTGCTTACATTAATCCTAAACATCAGCGTAGCAAACAAACGATTGAGGAGTTTGTGTCCCTTTGCTAGACAACTGGTGTCTTTGACAGTAACTAATGACAATGCTATATTTTCATAATCTTCTGCATCTTGTGGCTATATAACTCTCCTCTAGCCTGGTATTTATTTGTGTTGGAAGAGAATAGCAAATGCATACTACAAAGCAATACCTGTATACAAAGCACTTTCAGGCATTTATAATATTTACTGTAGGTCATCAAATATATCCCCTACTGTGAAAGAGTGTCTTTGTTGTTCTTCGGCTCTTCTTCTACTTGTTTCATCTTCCACAAAAAGAAATACCCTTATCTGTGCTTACCCACTCTAACACAAACTGTAATCTTCAGCTTTTATCTGTATTGTTCTTGGGGAAAAATACATCACTCCATACAAGGAGAGATAAATCCAAGTAAAATATGTTACAAATGCATTAATCTACAGCACTACAGCTCTTAAACATGTTTTGGGCAGGCTTCAAATCTCTGCATTGTTTGTCAGAGCCATAAACAGTGTATGGTATTGCAAAAAGCTTGATATGGAGTGGGGTTTTAATTTAATTCTTTAAAAAGAAGCACATAAATAGGTATGTTCTTAATGTTGTCAATTTTCTGCTGTGACACTTTAAAGAAAACTCTGAGTAAAGCAAGACTTGACTGAAAGATAGCACTGCTTGGGCTCTCCAACTGCAAATGAGCATCCATAAAGCTCACTTGCCTTGAAGGTACAAAAGATTATCCTTTATCCTTCATCTCTCTCTGCCCTTTGGAAATGCTAACCTACTGTATATAAAACTCTGCATATCCCACCTGGTGGAAAGCATCACCAAACACCTCCAAATGGTTTCCCTCTGTGTTTGCTTCTTGGCAATTGCTATTTTTAAATGCTATTGCATTACACTTCCACAGTTCAGCTCATACGTAGGATCAGATTTTGCATTCAAATATTCAGCTCAAGGAAAAAAGGCATTAAAAAATGTGCCTGTTCTATGCATGTCGGTCACAACTGCCACTTCCCGACTATTAAAGTGAGAGCTGAACCAATCTCTCAATGACGTTAACTCAGGTTGCTTTTAAGTTCAGCTGCTTGTCATCAGCCTACATGGACAGCCAGGTGTCTTGGGACAAAGGGGTGTGCTGGCCATGAGCAGAGCACAGCGGTTCTCAGCACCAAGCAAGACTAGAACTAGTGGGATCCCTCAGTCTTGGCTTTCTGGCTTACCACCATCCAACCACAGCCATGGATTGGGCTGCATGACAAATATTTAAATAATATTTTATTTAATATTTTATTAGTTGAAAGAAACAAGGATGCAAAACCAAAAACAAGAGTATAGGAAGTTCTGCATCCTAAGGTTCAATTGTGTTTGTAAAGAAAAATACACTATTTAAAATCCTCGGGGTTTTGTAAGCTGTTTAAAGGACCATTGAGGTCTTTTCAGAATTATTCAAATTGCAGATTGTGAATATTTTGAACGTCTGGAAGTAAGTTCTTTATTTTAGGTGTCTATAACCTAGGAACACAGCTTAAAGTACCCACTTTTAAAAGTGTAGGTGTTTGAGAGTGGGCGAGGAATGGTATTTCTTTATAGCTCTGTAGAAACGAACTTTTCATTCAGCATCTACCTGTTTGTCATTTCCCTGAACTTTCAAAAACTTTGCAAAACTTTTTTTTTGTCTTTTTTTTTTTGACCTTTTTAAAAAAATCATACCAGATTATAAACAAAACAATAAGTTTGTGCAGTGTTTGCATTATTAATAAGAGAAGCATCACCTCAGTGGCTGTTTGTCTAATCAAAACACATGTACTATAAATAATGGAAAGAAAGACATCTCCTGACCTCTAACAAATAAAGCTTAGTTTCTAACTTATGGAGACTGCTGACTGAAAGACGGAAAGCTATATGCAGAGTTTGTGCTGAAGAGTTTACTGTGCCTAATTAATTAATGGCAGGGGAAGGGACTAATGTGAGAAGGGCTTCTTGTGCGACAGAAATCCATCACATCTTCCTTTCAGGAAAGGCTCAAAGAGATGGTTAAAGAGGAGGGAAGGGAGCCAGACCTAACATTGGAAAAGCAGTCCAAAGTTCGTAGGAGGTTACACAGCTGGAAAAGCAGGTCCGAGCATAGGCAGCCTGGACCCACAAGCAGTTTTTACCTGTGTGCAAGCAGCAAGTCAAACACAGGACACACCAGACAGCACTGTGCTGGCATAGCTCCCCCAGCGCATCCCAAACATGCCCCGCTTACTGCACACACCCAGACTGATCAGTGGGTCACTTCATCACATCTACTGTTTGTGATCCATGTGAAGACATATCTAGTTTTCTGTGAGCCCACATCCTGAACTGAGCCCTAGCAAAGTGAGAAATCGCCACCCAGGGCAGTAGGCAGTGGAAAAGCACAGAAAGACAGTAGCTCTGCTGCCAACATGGTTCAAGTTGGTAGACCTGAATTCCTACCTGGATATTTGAAGAAGCACTATTTCAGCTGTTACTGGAGTTATTACGCGATGTATTACTAAAACCAGAAATAGGAAGGTGTGACCGTGCTTAACCCTACAAGGTGCTGAACAATCTAGTCTTAAATCAGATGTGACTTAAACATTTTAGTGGCCTGCGAACAGGAGTCTCTTGGTCGAAAAGGATTAAACCCTTCCTTAACACCACAGCTAAGCACGTTGTTCAAAAAAGGCAAAGTTCACAGCAAGAGTTCTTTAATTAGACTTATTAGCAAATAAGGCAAGCTTTTAATTGCAATTTCACAAACATCTAATAACATAAAGAGAGTACTACATAGCAAAATAATAGTGCTGCCATGATGCTATTAATCATTATGTTTGTTTTTCTTGAAAAAAAGCAGCATTCAGTCTCAGTTATCTTAGTATCACAGTGATGGTAACCCTTTCAAGTCACGTCTTTATTTTCATGGCTATGGAAGCACATCCTTTTTGTTAGAAAAGTGAAACATTAAATTCTCCCAGTACTTTCTTTCTTTTTTTAAGCGTACAATGGACTAAATTCCGACCTTGGTTACACCCTATAACTTCAGAATTTTGTGAATGAAACTAACAGCAAAATAGGACCGACTTTGTGAGCCTATTTCTGCATATGTTTAATTGAGCCAACCAAGCAGGACAAGGTTTTGTGTACAAAGGACTTTTGTATTTGTTTTCATTGTAAAAACACTTTTTTCCTATCTCCGCCTCACTCCTTTAAAAAAAAAAAATAAAGATGAAGCAAGCAGGAACAATGCTAATTACATTTTGTAAGCAGTTTTGAGAATGGGCAGGAGGATGGGGAGGCATGGAAAACAGGCCCCTGCAGAAAACGTGTGGAGGGTGAAAACAAAGTTCTCCTGAGATGGATAGAAGTTTCTGTTTCACAGGCTTCCAAATGAATGGTTCAGATGTTGTGAACACAATGGATAGTAATGATGATTACTTTTGCCAGTGCCTATGGTGATGTTATAAGCTAATTATATTAGTCATTTACGCAAAGGCAAGATGCCTTTGATAGCTACTATTTGGAGCAACAATTCAGCATGTTGAGTCACTGTTAAGTCACTCTTAGAGCCAGACTCCGATTCAACTTACACCCAAATGAGTCTTCAGCAACTTCGTTGAACACAACATCTTTACTCTGCATTTAAACCTTTATTCAAAAATCCAGTTCTGGGTATTTTTTTCTATATATATATTCCTTTTATTTTTCACAGATCGGTTTGAGTTATATCACCTAATCTACACTTCATGGGATTACTTTAGTACACATTCTGTATCTGAAGATACCAGATATCCATAAAAATTATTAGCCCCCATTTAGCTTTATCTAACATTTACCACTCTGATACTTCGGAGCCATTAATTTCTCAATAAATGATAGGGAATCCAGATGTATTACTCAGTGGGGAATATAAGCACCAAAATACCATTAGTATCACTGAAAAAAATTCTCCTTTAAATCCCTCTTGAGAAATATAAGTAACCACCAGATTTTCAAGAAAACCCGGAAATGCCCATCTTATTAAGAAACCAAGGTCATGCCCACAAACCTCACCAGATTCCCACAGGGTATGCACGACTTTTCAGAGAAAGGAAAAAGAAAAATTGAAGTTAATGCCTGATGATTTTAAAGGACTTGTCTCCAGGGTTTTCTAGATCTCCTGTCCACAACGTCTCCTGTGTCATTGGAGGAAGACAGATCTGGCAGCCCGCAACCTATTTTAACATTCCACGTTACATTCTCTTCTGTAGCTCAAGATCAAGAGTGAGACTGTGAGAACATTTGAGCCTCCAGTCTTTGGACTCATCGACCCCCAAATGGTCAAGACTGAGAGCAGCCAACCAGCTGTTTTAATTTGGCTCCTTGCACAGATGCTTACCAAGGCCTCTGCCAGCAAAGCTCTGCTCTGCCACAGCACCCCGATAAGCTGACCGTGTCCCACCACCCTAGCACAGCTCCATTACCCCCAGTGCAGCCTTTCTGTTGGGAAGCGGAGGGCAGCCAATGCAGGAGACATCCACCAGCTTTGTGTTAGCAAGCAAATTTCCAGTAGTCAGTTCTCTTATGGTGGTAGGGCATAAAAGGCCCTTACTCAAGACAAGGACATTTCTTCTATGTCCATAAGTCCACAGGTCTACAGGCCCGCAAGTGTCACAAACATCTACATCTAACATAACTCATGGCTGCAATGGTAGCAAAGTGAGATTTCTGAGCCCTCCCAAGTTACTGTATCTTCAAAGTCAACGAGACAAATTGCAACCTTTGCGCCCATTTCAAGAGCTGCACATACCACACATTGCTCTGGTTTTGACTGATTGGTCTTCCTAAGGCTAAATGCTCCAGAGCCTGCTCAGCCAGGAGCTCAGAATTATCCCTCCTCAACTTCTTAGCAAGTAAAGCCTGATTTCTGCCCTCCAGGTCATCTGGGATTCTTTACGTGTTCATGAATCTGATTTCTCAATAACTGTACTATGGGTTTTAATTGCAGAGAAAATAAAAATGCATCCATGATGAATTTTCTTTGTTTTCAGTTTCTCTCCCCACCTTTGACATCTTAATCCATATTAACCCAAAGCTTTCAAGCTTTGCATACATGACAACTATTGTGACTAGAATCCCATCGAGTTTTTATTAATAGCCACTGAATACCTAAATGTGATAGTGTGGGGAAGATCAGAGCTGTCATCATTGTTAATAGAATGTAGAAAGCCTGAGGGATTTTCAGAGAACTGTGTCAGGACTTCCTCAGACTTAGGTCACTTGAAGCTTGTATTGCTGTGCATCAGGAAGGTCTCCACTAAGAAGAAATAGCAAATCACAGGACAAGAATACAAGAAATAAAATTCAGAAATTATTATTGGTCTCTGTTCAGTTCTATGAGTCAGTAATTTTTACAAGTCACCTTTATTGTTTATTCCTACATCATAAATAATTGAATTTGTTTTCAAGCAAAAATTGGAGGAGGCACTGTTATGGATACAATTTCTACTAATTATTATATTACTTAATTCCAAGAAACCTGCAAGTCTCATTCGCCAGGAAATGTTTGAATTTATGTATACAATATGCACAATAAGTACATTAATTTTTATAATACAATTAATTTCAAACTTAGCAGTTGTCAAAGTCATTGACCACAGAATACCCTTTGCTTCACATATCACTGTCCGTTTCCAGCCCTGGTGCTGCTGTTACTTTTTTTCCTTCAAGGGGTCAGTTCATTGTTTGATTCCTTTGAACTTCGGCTGATGTCAGGTGTTTAGAGGTGGATGGATAGCAACAATAGCATAACACACAGCTCATGAAGAAATGTCTTTTTGAAGGTCAGTTCCAGGAGCCTGAGTTTGAAATGCTGAGTGAATACGGATTATACGAGAGGACTTGATTCTTGACCTATGGACTTTTTGTGCTTGCTAATTTTGAAAGACACTTTAAAGCCTCTCCTGCAGCATCTTTCTTATTTGTAGTATCTTTTATCTAAAATAGCATTTGATGTCACTTTTCGATTTTGAAAGTGCGAAGAAAATTCCTCTGTTGGATTGCTTTGTTGCTGGGTCTTTGTGACTTCCTTAACTTTCAAACAGTAACTGTTCATATTTATAAATCTTGTCTGCTAGACGAGAGCTCAGGTATTTTTTGAGTAGCCATTATGCTGTGAAATCCTACCTGACACTTGCCCAGATAACAGTGGCGCCCAGCTGTGTAGCTGCATTTTGAGATCCATCCACATTCAAAATTCAGTCTTTCCAAAGTTTGTCAAGACTTTGGTTAGTTACAGATTGTCTCCTTCATAAATACTATAGAGCCAGTGTAAAATTACTTCTTGCAATATGCTGTGTTTCTGTTGTTTGTGTTTTGTCAAATCAGTAACGTAGAAATGGAAGAGAAAAAGTAAAACACAGAACAAAACATAAAACCATATAAAAAAATCCATTTTCCTCCATCCAGTTTGGCAGCAGTCAAAGGTAACATGCTAACTGGCACAAAGATGGCGTAACGAGAGATCACAAAGATTATCCATGTGATCTACTTCCTAATACAAACAGTTCATAATCTTATTAGGGATTATTCTTTTTGAGGTAAATTATTCTGAAAGTAAAGTGCACAAAACCTCATGAGGGCCACGTTATTATGGGAGACCTGAATTGGGAACAGCAATGTAAGTTCAGCCCTGTTCAAGTGGAGTTCAGGGTGCATTTTTTTTTTTTTTTTTTTTTTTTTTTTTTTTGGTTAGGAAAGGGAGTTTACACAATTGTATGATCTTTCCTTCCCTTTTCCTCCCAAATAGTGAACTGTCCTATTTCAATCCAACCTGAAATGTCAAAGATAGCTATGTTTTTATGCAATTCATGAGAATCAAATGCAGAAGGAGAGCAGGGACAAGATTAGCGTCTCCACTAAGGGGAAGCACCGTTCGGCTCCCTCGCCCTTTGGCCGGCCGGGCAGCATGCACCTTGCCCTGCGGCTTCCCTGCACCTAGGGGATGATGTCACATGGGAAGGGAAAGAGATTAATTCAGTTCAGGGATTAAGAAACAAAAGCATTAGATCTCATTAGCTCTGCTGCTCTTGGAACAACAACCCCTCCTCCCCGCTGCCACCACTATGCCAGTCAGCTTTTCTTTCAGTATATAATAATATGAATCCTTTCTAGTTCTCAGCTCTATCTGGCGAGTCCTAAATTCTCCGATACAGAGGACCAGTTTGTGAATTTTTTTTCACTCTTGCTCTGATAAAGAGTTGCTCACTTAAGTAGTCTCATTAACCCCACTATTCATGTAAGCCACCTGCTGTTTGCTTGAGCAAAGAATGCATAAAAGTGAGCAAGAGCTTTGGGAAAAGTAAAATTTCTACTTACACAGTTCACACGCCCAGTGCTGCATATATTGTTAACAATGGCACTACAAACACTTCCCACAAAAGAACATTTGGGACTAGATCCGTAGCTTTTTAACTCAATAAGAGTCTGATTTCAACAGAATTTTGGATCAGGGCCATAAAAAGCAAACTACTTATAGAATCCAGCCTTTTACAAAATGAACGATTGCTAGTAGGTGTATCACCAGCCTTCAGTATTCTAACACCACACCCTGACATATGTGATTATTCATTATTCTGTGGGAAAAAGACCTTTATATGTAAATCCTGGGAATACAGCAGATTAAAATCAGGTAGTGTACTTAAACACATTTGTAATAATTAATAAAAAATTACAAACAGGTGAGAGAGGATAACTGCCTCTGAAACATTTATTCTACTAGTAATTTTATTACCATTGAATTCTTGCCAGCCAGGAAACACCTAGAGGCTCATGTTTCACACCCAGTATTGCAGAGGTGAAAAGGTAGAACATTCTGCCTTAACAAGTATGCAAAGAGCAACTTCAAGCGGAAACAAGTTTAGCACCCAGCTCTTACTGGCTCAGCCACAGAGAAGCTCTCCATAATAACTCGCTTGGTTGTGCAGCTTCTGCGAGACTGTGAGCTTCTGCTGTGGATCTTGGCTGCGGGGAGGCATGTGGCATGCACACACGCACCCCAAATGCACTTGCCCTCTGAAGGTTTCTACTAACCGGCCACCTTTTCTGTCTGACTCCCTGTTATCAAACCCCGTCCCCCCCCCCCGAAACGTATCAGAAGTTTCTGTTTGCAGAGAGCGCTACATTATAATTATGCAGGGTAAAAACTACATCTTTTCTAAACCAGCAACAAAACGCTGTAGTGGAATAATTATTCATCTCTAAAAGAATAAATCCTTCTGTTGTAATATACTATACAACCCAGAGGCATAGTGATCTCTCCAGATGACAGTAATTCTCACTATCCTTATCAAAAATGACAGTTGTTCCTTTGAAGCAGATTGCCATGGTAAGGCACTAGCTAAAAAGCCAGTTTTGTTCTGTCACGATAGGAACCTATCCCAACTCTGCGTACGCTAACATCATCTTCCTGTGAAAGCCAATAGAATAAATCTTTTCCATTTCTCCCCGAGATTTGTGCTTCTGTTCATTGTGTGTGAAGTTGACTGGAAATCTCGATACACAGAACAGAGCAGACAAAGCTGACAAAGGGAGCACTGAAATACTCACTCGGCTTCAGCCAGTTCCCTCCTTCACCTGCAACTATAGGGTCTTAGATGTGCCTTTATTCACTATCCAGATCTATCCCTATTTAGGACTTCCAAATCAGCACACGTTAGGTAGTCGTTCATTGCTGTTAATACATGTATTTCTTCAGTACATGTTCTGCAATGGTGATGGAAAAAATGTGCACCAATAAACTTATTAAATGGTACTCAAATTGTTTCTGTACTGTGCCTGACATCATGTCTGCCATGAGGAAGAAATGGGTTTTCATTTTTGCTTTTTAAATACAAGGCCACAGCGTCGGCTTTAATGCAGATAAAAATATTGGCACCAGTATTGACATTACTGCAGCTAGTATCACATAATCCTCCTGCCCAGAGTACTGGCACAGATGCAAGTAGATACACCTTGAAAGGAACTGGTTACAGACTGAAGTCTGTCCGATTTGGCCCAGGAAGAACAAGGTTTAAAATAAACACAGCAAAATGGCATTATGAATGCCAGTCTGCATCATCTAGCTCTGCAAACTGCTCTTGTATTCTTTCCCTGGGCAAAATGAAAAAGTGGAAAATGAACGTGCTCTTGGGTATGATATATTCTCATAACGATCATAGTCAAAGCATAGGAAGTCGACACAGTTAACAGGGGAAAGGAAAGCCTTCTATTAAACCTATGGTAGCATAGGAAAAACAGATGTTTTGGGCACACAAACCCCTCTTAAGATAGAAATAGAAGCTTTATAATTACATTATGTTTGCAATTGTTCAGGCAGAGACTGGGAGCAATACCATGCTGCTGAGGTGACCAGTAACACCACAATGAGCACAGCCCTATAGTAATCCCAAAGCTCACAGTCATTTTTCAGAAAGGTTTAATGAATACACACAATCATGAATTAACAAAAATACATAAATAAACAGATCTATTAAAAAATAATCCATAGAACAGGGAAAGACAAACTAATGAGTCTGTAAGCGATAGACATGGGTGTGAGAGGGAAAATTCATCTAGCTGCATGAGTATATTCATTACGTCACCCAGATTTAATTTGTACCACGAAGAAAGGAGGGGTCTTATCCCCTATCATCTTGCACATGATGAGATCATTCTCGTGTGCGAAGTGAACATGGGGTCTTACTCCATCAGAATTCTGCATTCCCATTGAAGCATTTTACACCTACCACACACTGGTCTAACTGACCAGACATATTATCACCTCAGGCATATTGTCATCCTACGTATGGAGCTAGCTATGATTATCTAAAAGATATAGTTGAAATTATTTTAATATATATGAAATGCATAGCAGGGGTGTGGGGGGAGAATAGTGGCTTAAGATAATAAAGGCCATTTAGTATTATATATAGGGAGAATTTATACTTTGTTATAATTTGTTAGCACTCTGGACACATCATTTTTCATCATGTACTTTGAATGAGAGAAAGATACACTTTATAAGAATCCTCCATGCTTATATTATAGCATCATTCTCTCTTAATAGCCTTCTGGCTATCCACATGCTTCATAGTAGAAATTATCTGCCAAAATCACTTAATGTTGAAGATATCATGGGACTGCAGGAAAAAGTCCACATTATAGTTTGTCTTCATTTCTTCTTCAATTTCTTTATTTTTCCATCAATCACAATAGTTGATTCCTTAATGGTGCCCTTGAGTATCCCAACCAAGAAAGCAGAAAGTCCACAGACTCCCTCTCAGTCAGATGTTTCAAGCATACTCTGAGGATCTTGTAAATCTTCTCTAATACAGAATGGATCATTCAGGTCTCAAAATGTTTAATATAATCTCTCCTCCATTCTCTCAGCCTAAGAGACCACAATCCTCAGGGCTACAGCCCCTCCTCTAATTTTATGAGCTTTTGAAAATGTCAAAGCCAATCTTAGATTCACATAGGGTTTTTTTTAAAATAAGTTGCTTGACCTTTGTGTTTCACAAATACTCTGATTGACCCAAACCAATCACAAGGAAAGTTTGTCATAATTTTTTTTTCTCCTTGGGATATTCATGGTCTTTCTTGCTACTGTCATTCAGAAGCAGCTTTTAAGACTTGTGAAAATCTATAGCTATTGTTGATCTGACCTCAAATCATTCTGCAGCTACAGATCATCTGTAGCTACAGCAACTACAAGTTCCCTCCTGGCTGCATACTGGCAGAGGAAAATTTTTCTCTCATAACCTTCAAGAATTGCCACAATAACAGATCAGTAGTAAGAATAATACCCTACTCCTGTGAAATGCTTTTTATTAACTGCTTTCCCCGAGTTTTACAAAGGTGAGGAAAAATTATTGCCATTTTTAATGGGCAAAAGCAAGCACTGGGCAATGCTAAGTATTCAAGGTCAACGAGTAGGTGAAGGGCAGAGCTGGAAATACAGACTTGGTCTTTTAAGGCCACACAGAGGATACTAACCTTATTAACACGAGTCAGTGTCATTCAGTAGGTTAACCAATCAATCAAATACTTCTTCCATTTTTCTGTTTTAGCACTGGCTCTGACACCTCGTCCCTCTAATAGCCTTGGTTAAGCCACTGAGTAGAATCACTTTGAATAGGCTAATGTCAAGGTTTTTTTACCCACACATGCAATTTCGGCTTTCATAATTTTCTTCCCGATTTTGTACTTGCACAAGGACACACATATTTAATAACTGACTTTTTCAATTGTGTAACTTACACTGACAAGTTTTGATTGATGCAATCTGTAGATTTGCACACATAACAGAATTCAAGGTGCAAAAACAAGTCTTCCAGCTTTCCAGATCTAAATATGCATACACAGGAGAACTACCCTTCAGAAATATGACCCAGAATGATGCCAGATGATACATGATAGTTGCCCATAAGTCTCTAAAACTTCATCTTCTTTAAATTGACATTTAAGTTTCCTAAAATAGGAGCACACATTCATAGACCACATTATGAATAATATAATTCAGCTAAATTTGCCAGGAGGTTGGAGGAATTATCTCATTGACCCAAGACCCAAAACTGATCTTCTATTTGCTTGTTCTGGCTGAAAACCAGTCAGTTACAGCTACAAAGAATACAAATAAGTTTTTCAAGGATTTCACAATATTAAGGCCTGAGCAGGGTCTTTCAACAGTTTTCAGTGTCACTTCAATATTCTGTCACACCATTGTGTTCTGGCAATGGATACTTACGCACATGGAGCCTATGTGACTCAGCAAAGCATTTCCCTGGATTTCAGTGCAATCAGCCTTTGCTGGAGATACACCCTTGATTGTGCATCCAGCAGCTGTGATACTGTCACACCACTGATCCTTAGGAAGTATATCTGCAACATGTTATGAATTCCAGGAAGGGTCACATGATTTTTCCCTTTTCAAATGCCTTGTTACGATAGGCAGAAAGATAAGAGCTATTTGAAGACAATCTCTAATTTTGCCCAATGTTCACTCTACAAACATCATCTGAAGGTGATGGGATAATCTAAAGGCTCTCTCAATGAGAACAACTTTCCTACTCAAAGTTGTAACAACACCATTAATATTTCCTGAAATTCTCATCCACTTTTCTCATCATTGTCCCTATTCTGTCAGTACGGAGCCTGAAAGCTAAGAGAGTGTCCTTCTACCAACAGCGTTTCTAACGTGGCCTTGTTACTGTAGTATTTCTAGACATTAGGTAAGGTTTGGATCTTTCCTTACATTCCTTGGTTATGTATGATGGAACTGATGGACTGACTGTAGGAAGTCTTGCAGCTGTTTTGTCTTAATGAACATACCTTGGGACACATTCTTTTCAATGGATATATCCCCTTGATTTCCTATTTTTAACATTTTTGGTGGAGTTCTTGAGAAGCAGCAGGTAGTCTACCAAAATTTCAAATAGCTTCTCCCTTTTATAAGAAAGGTTGTAAATACAAATATAGAAATAAACACCTATGTGAAAAGCACAGGCTGTGAAAGGGGAAATATCTTTAGCATAAGTAGATTTTGCAAGTCTTCCTGATTTTATTACATTCCTGCTGAAGTTACTAAGCCATCATTCTGCAAAGGTGTAACACCTAGTGTGAGTGCCATGGGGAACTGTGAAGTTTTCTTATACAGTATAGCACTATTACAGAGACACCTGTGTTAAAAATAACTTCGAGCTTATTTACTTTGAAGTATTCCTTAACCTTTAAAATGTTTCCTTTCTTACCTGATGGTTTAATACCTGCATTATGTTCCAGACCACAGCTGTGACGGCAAAAGCATCATCTTTTTTTTCCTGTTCTTCTGACAAAGGGTAGTGTTTCTCTTCAATGACAGATAATTGCATCTTTAACTGTTGTAAACACACACAGAAGTCTGTCAAGTTGGGATGAAAAAATCCACAGTGCAACTCCTACTCAGTTTGTGTCTGTCTCCCTGTCCTCACATAAGGTGACTGCCGTGACCCTCTCCCACAAGTGGCATCATGTAGGTCTCTAGCAATAAGGCCCCTGGCTGGGGTGGCTCACCCTTCTCCACGGCACCCACTTCCACTCCAGTGTCCTACAACACTGTTGGAGTGAAACAGTAAGCCCAGTGGAAGTCCTGGCACGGACATGAATTGCTTCTAAAGAGGGGAATGAGTGTGACAGAACTGAGCTGAATAAACTTTAAAATATCTGACCATCGAACGTGTCCTTGGCGACCAGAACAGACTTGCTCTACCTGCTACAGCTCATAGAGGAGCAGAAAAGAACAAGATTCTTCTTGCAATGGTCCTCATGAGAGTTTCTTCTTTTGGGAGGGTATTGTCAACCAGCAAAACTCATACCTCTGACTTTTACTTAGCCTTCTTAACCCAAGTAGGTATGGCAGACATTTGACAGGTAAGAGAAGTGAAGAGCATTAAAAAAGAGTGAAGTGCTTACACCTATTCACAGCTGCAAAATGCAACGAGTTAGGGACAAGTAAGGCAGCGAGCTGAGGCAGCGTGAGAACCACAAAGCTTTTTACTTTTCACCCTTGTCCTGGTGGTTGTTAACACAGAGTAGTGCCTGTCCTACAAAAGGTTTTCTTTGTGTATAATACAACATTTCTCTGTAGAATCAATAACAACTCAGACCGAAGAAAAACCACCAACAATCTTCTTCCTAGGAATACCACGTTCCTGATTCTCATTCACTACTTTATCCACCAGCTGTTTTAACTGATTAGTCAAAGGCACACTCCTTGTTGACATAAAATGTGTGGCAAAAACAAGTGTATAAATGAATAATTATTTCCAACACTTGCAATGAGATTAAGTGCTTATTGGATTAGGAAAATAACAGGATTTAATGGGGTCATTTATGCTGCAACTCTACTATAAAAATGTACAGTGCATGCATACATATCAGATTACTATCTTTATAGTCCATCTAGCTATAACCATTTAAATATTTTATCTATCCAGCACTAATACATTTCTGGTCTCTTCCTTTTTAATACACTACAGGTGAGTGCCCTTGGGCATCTCTGTAGTGAACACGTGACACAGTTGTTATTGCCATTAGTGAACAAGCATATTTCAGTATGAGATAATTTTGGTATCTTACAACTTTCCTAGATCTGGGGAGCTGCCTTTCAAGCCTCAGGCACATACGACAAATGCTTCTCTCCCTGCTTCTCCCTCTGAGTATTGCTGGAGTCACTGCAAGCTCTACCAGTCTTCATGGCAATGTCCCTACAGCTTCCTGGGAAAAAGAAAGGAACAGGAAAGGATGATTTGGTGAACCCACATATGTACCACATACGTACCTTTGTCAAGGTTTTGGTGGCAGGAGGGCTGTAGGGGCTGGGGGCTGCCCCATGCTGGTCGCAGACAGCTCCACTGAGCTCCCCTGCAGACACAAAGGACACAGCTGAGTCTATCAGGGAAGACTGTGGCACCTCTATGAAAACATACTTAGGAAAGGGTAGAAAACACTGGACAGACAGAGGAGGAGCGGGGAAAAGAGAAGGAGCAACAAGAAACACCAAGGTCAGAGGAGGTGGGGGGGAAGAGGTTCTTCTTCAGGCACCAGAGTACATATTCCCCAGCAGTTAGAGAACTACCCCAGAGCAGATGGATATTCTTGAAGGAACCGCAGCCCATGGAAAGCCCACACTGGAACAGGTTTTTTTCCCTGAAGGATTGCAGCCCATGGAGAGGGTCCTCACTGGAACAGGGAAAAGTGTGAGGAGGAAAGTGCAGCAGGGAGAAATGGCTACGTATTGACCATAACCCACATTCCCCACCCTCCACGCAACACTCAGCAGGGCAGTGAGAGGAGCTGGGAAGGAAGGAGTGAAGCTGAGCCTGGGAAAGGAGGGAGGAAAGGTGTTGTTTTAATGTTTGTATTCTTGTTTCTCACTACCCAAATCTATTTAAACTGGCAATAAATTAAATTAATTTTCCCAAATCAAGTCTCTTTTGCCAGTGATAGTAATTGGTAAGTGACCTCCCTGTCCTTACTGAACCCACAAGCTTTCTCATTCTTGTCTTTTTCTAATTTTCTCACCTTGTCCTGCTGAGGAGGCGCAGTGCAGCTGGGTGCGCATTTGGCTGTTAGCCAAGATTAACCCATCATACCATTTGCAAATTCTTGATCGATTTTTTCAGATCCTATGATCTACAGATGGCTTCGTGGTATAGCCTATGTCTCTGCTTTCCAGGCTAATTTGAAAAAGAATGATCCTGAGTAACTGTTCCTTACTGCTAAGATCAGTATGGACATCTGAACGGTGGGAAAATAAGCTTCTTTTTTTCAGTCTGGATTGCAGAGCAATGAACTGCCTGAAGCCACCTTGATCTGGAGTTACCAGGCGAGTCAAAAGCTAGGTGGTGCTGGAAACTGTAAGAGGATCAGAATAAAAAGAGGTCCACAAAAAAAAGTCTGTCTGAATCCCAAAGAACACTCACAAGTGTAGAAGCAACCAAGGCAGGGAATAGCAGTGGGTATTTCTCTATTTTGAATGACTCTCTGTCTTTTGACTTGTCTAAACTGAAGGAAGCTTGGTTTACATGCCATCTGCACTGTGCCTTCTGTATGCTTAATCTGCTACGTGTCTTTTAAAAAGATGTACCTGGCTGCTTAAATTGCTGAAAAACAAGCACTAGCATTGGCTGTAGGACTCAACTTCTAAGTGACAGAAAACCAGCCTTTTTTCCAGGAATCGAGTTAAACAAAGAGCCAGTAACTACAGCTGAGTGATTGTTGATGCTTCCATTCACAGGACTTTCAGTCAAAATGAAAAATGTTGAGCAAATCTCATTTTTTTACCTTTTTTACCTTTTTTAACTGCACAAAATATTTAACTTAAACTGAAACAGAAATTTCATTGTGAGAGTTTCTTTACATTTTTAAACTAAATTTCAAAGAAAACTGGACACGTATAGTATTTTCAAACTGGAAAATGATACTATTTATTTTAAAGTATTGCTATAAAAAATAAAACTTTTCTAATTTATTTTCAGGAGTTTAAGGAAAGTCACTTTTTGTTTGGTTGGTTTCAAGAAGTAACTTGATAAAATGAAATTAAATTCTCAGAGTTGTTTGGTACTGCTGAACTTGCCTTTTTCATGTATATGAAAAATACATACACTGTATCAGATGAAAAATATTGACAGACTCTACCTGGAGCCAGACACACTCCACCTGGAGTGTTAAAGCTCTGGAGCTGCCACAAGAGAGAAGTCTGGGGAAGGCTGAGGGATGGATCAGTGCTTCTTATTGATCCCAGTAAAGTTCCTTAGGTCTGTAAACACTAGTCAAAGCTGTAAAGCACGTAACAAAACTGAATAAACAAAAGAACAAATATGCCTTTTGATGTCATTTTATTCAGGGAAACCTTCCAACAAAGTAAAAAAAGACTGTATCTTATCTCTTTGAAAACTGAATCTATAATTTTAATGAATATATCTCATATTTTTTTAAGCTTTGTGAACAAAGAAAAAGCCAAGCCAAGAGAAGCAGACAACACACCATGACAAACTGATTGCCCCAAATCCAGATTCAACAGGTATAGCCAATATTAAAGAGTAACTACATCTTCACCAAAACCATCTTCCCCTCTTATTGCTACAGATGACACACCTCTCACATTTGAACTGTAACACAGTCTGAGGTTGTGTGAAGGCAAGATATAAAGACTGAACCCTGCTCAGAACCATATACTTAGCTTTAAGAAAACTGATGATCTTATAAAGTTTAGGAAATACTCTCATCCTGAGAGCTGAGCATGTATCTAGAAACTTCACCATCAGTTCCTACCAAATTCCTGTGTCTTGCAAGTTTAATAAGTATCATGTCCACGTAGTTAAAACCAACCCAAGAGGTGGTCTACAAGAGGTACCCAGCTCTTATTTAGCAGCCTGACTTTTTTGCAGAGAGAAGGGGAGCAGTTTTGGGGGTAGAAAGGCACAGCTGATTTGGACCACCGGATGACTACCTTATCACAAGAAAATTGGGTTGAAGAAGGAAGAAAGAAGGATGCACACCTCTGCCCATACACAACCCCTAAAACCTGCTTTCATATTTGAAGGAGGGAAGCAGACAGGCAGAAACATCTCTAACAGCTCACAGACAGAATGGGTGGAAGAGGAACGAGGTAGCAAAGGTGGAGCTGCTTCCATGTTTTAGCAAAGTAGAAAGGGAGAGTAACCTTGCCACAGCCTGCTGTAAGTGGGACAGGGCAGGAAGGAAGCTGGGAAAGCAGGACACGGATCATCTGCTCACCCAGCACCCAGAAATCCAACAGAAATTCTGACCTTCAAGCTCAGAATCCTGTCCCTAAAGATGCCAAGGCTGGAACATGGTGAAGTAGGACATGAGCTTCTTTGGGCTTGGTCTGTGGGCCTACTTGGTTCTCGTCTTATCCCGCACAGCATGGGATTTGCTGAACGCCATGCATCATCTATGCCTGCAGTAACCATGACTGGATCAAGCCCAGCTATTTTTGAAAATTTTCTGTCTTTCCTTACCCAAATACAGGACACTTCATGTTGTGAAACCCCAGTATCTCTCTCCTTTGTGATTTTGCTGGTAGAACATGGTGTTCTTCACAAAACACCACACAGCCAAAATCAATAGGGATATTTCCCTTGCTTTCATGCACTTACCCTGTATGAAGTGATATGAGGTATACTGACTATTAGTACATACTACAAAGCTATATAAAGCCCATAATCAATTTTCCTTAGGAAAGGAAAACTGTTACGGAAACCAGTCTCCTACTGGTGGAAGGCAAAATTGCTACCAAAGCAGGGTAGCAATTCTCAGGATCAAGTGAAGCCACCAAGGCAGCAAGTTCCTGGAGCGGTGAAGGATCTCCTGTGTCCATGATGTGAAACATGTTCCCTCCCACCAGACTCTCCCACTGATAAACACTCAACTCAGATTTGTGGACAAAGCCTGTCCTGTGCTCTTTAGTGAGTTTTCCTGAGACCAAACAGATTCCATTGCTGCTGGGTTTTCTTAGTTTTTTCCTCTTTTTTTTTTTTTTATAAGACTGGTGCCTTTGACTTTTTGTACTTGCTCAGGCAGTCTGTATATGAAACAGAAATATATATGCATGTTCATCCCAAAAAATCTCACCACATCCAACTGGTCACTGACTGAATAAACTGACTGAATTTCTCCCATCTCAGGATCAAATCAGAAGGGGAATAGCTTATCTGATACTCTGTTCTATATTCTCATACTGGACAGTACCTAGGTCCCACCCTCATAATTTGTTTTTGAGGATAAAATCACTGCTATCTAAAAGAAGGCAATGTGTTCTCAGTAGTGTGCAAAACATTGGTTCAAATACTCTAGGTCTGTGATTTAATCCAAATACATTCTTTAGACTGTATCATCAAATCTTTTCCCTTTTCCTTTTTAAAATAAATCTATAAAATGTTATGATAGTTTGAATTGTTTTAACCAAGAAATTGGACTCATGGACAGAAGCTGGGAAACCCATAGTTGTAGTTTCTGCAACTAAACTACAGCAAGATATGTCATAAACCCCTCCTATGTATCCAACATGCAATACATAAAGTTGCATGCTGTTTCAGTACACACACTCAAATAACAATGAAATAAAATAACTTCAGGGTTTTATGTTCACTTTCAACCCTGATTCACATGTGCAAAGCTAGGTGACAGAACTTTTATGAAAACTTGAGGTAAATTCACTATGTGCTATTCTACTTAATACCACACAAACACACAGATGTGCACATACACTCACTCCTGTCTAAATCAGTGACCGAAGCTGAAAATAAAACTGGTTTTCATGTTGTCTGTGCCTATATCACAGTGATGTTGCAAAGCTGGGACTTGAAAACACCTTCCTAGCTTGCAGGTGTCTTATATACGAGGATTCCTAAGCTCAGCATGGAATTTCTATTTTTAAACTTTCTTTTTGTTCCAATAAAGACATGAATAAAAAAAAAAAAAAAAAAAAAAAAAAAAACCAAAACATGCATGACTCAAAATAATTTGATTTAGCTTTTACTTCTTTTATAGCATCACTGTTTTCCTATTTGAAGGCCTCTTGTCATATTTTCCTCATTCTTTTCCTGCTATCCTCTTTACTGAGCTCCTCACATCTGCACTCTCCCAAATGTTCCCTATGTTTTTAATCATATTATCCACGCAGAGACAACGATGTGATCACATGCTGCATTCCTCATCAGAGGATTTTGAAGATGTCACCATCACCCACACAACAGTGTCTCCCCTTCCCAGAACATCTCAGATCACTACAGACGGGCCCAGTCTCAGGCTTCCTTTGGACACCTCTCTCTTTGCACACAACTCATCCTTGTTTTCAGAAATGCTCTCTTCCCTCTGTGGATAGGGGATGCATTTCTATTTACAGTAATCCATGTATATTTTGTGGCCAAAATTCACAAACATCGTTCAAGTATCCAGGTTTGAAACAGCTAATCTCAAGAAAGTTGATTTAGATCAGAGCAGCCTCTCTGCTGAAAAGACGTCACACCATCACTTCATTTCCTCTGCTGGCTTCCTGTTGAAGACAAAGTCATATTTAAGATTTTAGTCCAGATTTTCAAATCCACATAACTGACTAGTCTGAATTATGCGTGGGATTGCTTTGTCCTCTGTGATCATGACACTTTGCATCAGCTACTCTCCAGATGTGCACAGTGTCTCTCAGTGCAGAAACGTGTTAGTGCAGGAGACAGAACTTGGCCGGCAGCTGGTGTGCATAGCTAGAAAGGAATTCACATCCGGTATGCACAGGAGGACCACAGACTCATCACCTCAAACACAACATATATCCCACCATGTATCCCTAAAGCAACATTTCACAACAAAAGAGTCTGAAAGCAAAGCCAGACAGAAGATGGACGGACAAATAGACATCTTTGCAACTATAAGTGGCAGACTAAAATCATGAGTTGCTTTACTCACAAAGGATAAAGCTTTAACACAAATATACCCAAAAATTATCCTTGGACTGCTTAAACGACTGGCCCAATATATTTGTCATGCATACACTTTGTCATGCAGATAGCAACCACACTGCTCACACATGGGCACATACCTATAGGCCAAGCACAGGTCAAACACACCAGTGTCACACTGAACCAATCCCCATCCCCCTGTGCTCTTTGCAAGTGGTTATTTATACATTGACTACTTCTGTGAGGAAAAGCAGGTGGGATCTAGACATAGATTTGCACATTTTGCCATTTACTTGAAGCCTCTTACACAGGTTTTAACTTGTGTCTCAATTCCTGGCTTCTTATTCATTTTTCACTAGTTTGAACATAAGAGCAAAAAAAAAATTATGAGTCAGTCAGTAAGAGTATGTTCCCTTGCAACTAGGAGCTCAGATTTCAGACACAGGATCCGCTTTGGCTTTTGTATAGCTTGAACAAATTTACATTAAGTGACAAGTGATGTCATGCAGCTGAAGGACATAAATGTTAATAAGTGATGTATGGTTTTTATAGTCACAGATTCAAAAAAGAACTGTAGTAGGAAAGTGGGAGCGATTATTTTTCAATATCCAGAAAATTTCAGTTCAGCCCCCATTTATCTCAGCAGGTGCTGCATATGGTCTGCACTACAGAACCAGGCCCCTGTAGCCCTACTGCTGTAAGGACAGAAACACAACCTGAGCAGTCTCATCCTTCAGATATGGAGGAATTTACTCAAAATGTTTGTGAACACATTGTCTTGGCTATTTTCTGCCTTCAAGAAATGTACAAAGCAATCTGTAATGATGTATAAATGAGTTGCTTCTCATCAGCTGTGGGATTCTGTAGCACCCTTCATGCATTTGGAGGCTGGAAGCTGTGTTATCAGTTAAGCCCACCACAACAAAATCAGTATGGGGTCAGAGTTGGAGGTGCAGAAACCATCAGCAAGAGGGAGGTTTGCTGTTCATGCTGGTCTGTGTTACCTTTACGGAATCATTTCCACCAATGTGTATGAGGTGAGGTCTCCCTCAGCTCTTCCTAGCCTTTTCCACCCCAGTCCCCAGTTCCAGCCTCTCAGAGAATAGTTTGCATGAATCTCGAAAAATGACCTTTTATCTTAAAGTGCATCCAGTACCTTCCTTAATGTTGCATCGAAAGCAAGGACATGTTACAGAGCGGGTCTTGAAGACCCCTTTCTGATTTCTAAGTTAAATTAGCTCCTTTAATACAACCAAAGTAGCAATGTAACAGTGGAAAGCCTGTATTTGTGCAGGGAAGGTAAGACCGCTAAGAGAAAATAAAATTTAAAAAAATCCCCTAAATATCACCAGTTTGCAAAATGGCATCAAAATATAATAAACACACGGCTATTTAAGGGAAGAGGACATTAGCATGACTGGATGCAGAAAGAAAACTGATACACATGCATATCAATATGATGTTTAACCTCTTGGAAATCAGTTAAACCGAGTGGCTGAAACAGTGTAAAACAAAGCGTTGCCACTTCAAATTCAGAAATAGGCAGATGGTGGTAACGGAGCTGCATCTCTGGTCCACAGTTTCTTGCCATACTCTGTACTTCAGGGTTGCTTGAGCAAAGTGAACTGGTAACAGTGGGAATAGGAATGCTTCATCTCAAAGGCAGCTGTATTTTTAAATATATTTTTTAGCACTTCGTGATGTATTTGCCTGTGTCAGGAGACTTAAATATTTAAACAGGGTGACAAAGTTCATTTCAACCTCAATGACAGTCAAACCCCCTGACATCCCCCTTTTGTAATGTGAGCAGAATTTTCTTCATAGAAATAGCTTACCTCAAAGGAGCGGGGGTGGGGGGGTGGGGGAAGAAAGAAAAACCACCACCACACCGCACTTCTGTTCCAACTTTTAAAGCCCTGAACGTCTTTGGCAATGTCTCTCTCACCTTTACCTACCTAGTCACCCCACCCATCCCCTACAGACAGCCATTTCTTTCTCAAACCGAGCGGCAAGCACGCTCGCCGCGGACCCCAGCCGTCCGGGCGGGCGGGCCGGGGGGGACCGGGCCGGCGGCGGGCAGCGACGCGCGGGCTCCCGGGCAGCCCCTCGCCCTCGTCTCAGGCCCCAGTCTTCCCAGGAGAGCCCGGGCTGCCGTTTTCTTTCCCAAGCACCGCTTTCAGGTCCGCCGGAGGGGTGTGTCTGTCCTCCGGCAGACCCGAGGATGAGCAAGCGCCTTTAAAATGTGACAGAACAAGAAAGGCGGATCTGTTTTCTCACCCGGCGCGGCCTCCCGGGGTTTCAGCGGGCGCCAGGTCACCCCGCGCGGAGCCATCTTGTGGCCCGCCGCGGGAACGGCAAGCGGCGGGCCCGGCCGGCACCGCAGGCCTCCGCAGGCTCCCGCACGCCCATGCTCGCCGGCCCCCCGCTCCTCTCCTTCCCAAGGAGAGGTGACAGTCCCTCCCCGTTTTGCCTTTGCTGCGCACACACGTGTCCGTGTGCCCGCTCGGTGCCCGCCGCCCGGCCCCCGCCGTGCGCCGCTCGCCGAGGCGCGATGTGACTTTGGCTGGTGCGAGCCCGCGCGGGCTCTCCTCGCCGGATCACTACGGGAAGGGCGGGCAGCGCCGCGCAAAGAGCGTTCGCTTGGCTGCGAAATGGTGATGGGTGTCCTCAGGTGAAGTGCTTGGCTCGTCTAATGGCACTGTCACTACCAGCCTGAGAGGAGAGGCGGGATGGAGCTCTCAGCCCCGTCCCTGCGCCATCCCTTATCGTGAAGCCGCGGCACCGCTGCCCGCCGCCGCCGGGCCGGGCCGAGCCGCCACGGCCCCCCGGGCGCCCCGCGAGGGGGCACGGCGCCGCCGCGGGGGCGAGGGGGGAGCGCCCCGGTGCCTCAGCCGCTGTCGGGGGCGAAGGGACGGGTTAGCCTCGGCTAAAGCCAGAGGAAAGGGAAAGTCATTTGTTAAGTGAAATACCTTTTAAGCTGAATAATACAAAGGTACGGAAAAGGTACTTTGCATGGAGAGTCAGCAGTAAGTTCGCTGACAAACATAAACTGTAAGGGGAAATAACACCTCAAGAACGGCTCGGTCAAAAGGAATTTAATCTGCGGAAAGGGCTTGACTTCGGGTTTTTTTGGGTTTTTTGTTGTTGTTTTTTGTATTAATTTTTTTACCAGCAACAAGCAGTGGGTGCGCGGAGGGGCTGAGGGGAGCGGGGCGGGCAGGGGAGGGCTGGGGCTCCCCGCGGCTGCCTCCCCCCTCACAGCGGGGCGGGCGGGCGAAGCCCCGCGCGGCGGGCGGGAAGGGGACGGCAGCGGGCTGGGCGCGCGCACTCCCCGTCCCCGCGCAGTGAGGGGGAAAGCGGCAGGAAATGGGAAAATGGGAAAATGGGAAAATCATGCCCCGTGCTCTTCCAGAGCGTGGCAGTCCAGCACACTGCCAGGCCTGTTTTTCCAGCACTGGGGTGTAAAAGATGACAGCCGACACACCCCACGGCTAACACGGGAGTCCCCCAGACCCCATGTCTTCCAACAGGAGCGTGACTGAGGCAGCTGGTTACCTGCCATTTTGACATTTATGTCTACCTTGGCCTCTTCTTCCTCCTTTGAACCTTCCATCCATAATCAGCCAAAATGGACATGGTTTTCCACTCAACGGACACGATTTTAATTATGTCTAATGGGCTACTGCCTCCCTACCGGACAGCAATGCCACTGGCCAGGGGAGTGAGGGGGGAGCAGAAGATGCCTACCAGGAACTTCAGCTTCCCATGCAGGCAGGGAGAAGGCGAAGAAATTAAGTTTCTCCTTCCCCCTTCACTTCCGACTTCCCCTGTGCAACAGCTAATGTGGCTAAACAAGAACAAGAGGATCTTGTTATTCCAACATACTGCCCTAGAAACAAAGCAAGTCAGACATGTTCCTACCTCTCCCATTCTGCAGATGGTTTAAAGACCATATTGGTGTCTGCCCCCCTATCTTGCTTGTGCAAGTGTTTGCGGAGCTGCTTCATAAACCAGTAACTGAGACAGCCCAGCCTGAAGAAATACTTCGAAAACAACAAAAAAAAGAACGATTGCCCACAAAACATTTGTACCCATTACATTGCCTCATGGGGCTATTGAAATAAGCAGAAAGACAGCAGTCTTCAGCCAGCTTTCCCCAAGACAAAATGTCTGCTAGTCTCCGCCATTGTTGAACTGTCAGAGTCACCGTAAATAGAAAAATGTTCCCATCGTTCCTGTGTGAGACACAGAGACGAGGGCTTCAAGTCCCTGCTTGGTGACCCTTAGAGATTCCTGTAAGCCCCACAGAGCCTAAGCCCGCCACCTGTTAAAAGCAGATTCCCTGCGTGAGACAGCAAGTAATCAAAAGACTGTGACACACTCTGACATAGGCAACATGGGGCCCATCAAAGCACTGGAGTGAGAAATAACACTGCAACCCTCAAGCTAGGGGTTCTGGGTAGGATTTCTGGCTCTGAGGGACGGTGACCACCTGGGCCAGCACAGCAAGCTAGCACAGGGCAGCTACATCGGTGTGACACTGTGCCCAGCTCGTCAGCTCCTCCAAGAGAGTTTTCTCACTGCCCTGGGTCATGTCTTTCTCAAGAAGATTTTACAGGGATGTCATAACTATATACATCCTCCCATATGCACAGTTAAGACTTAGAGTTTTCCTAACCCTGCATAATTATTAACATGAGAGCAATTAGATAGAAAGATCAAATAGCTTGTTATTAAAAGACAATGAAGAACGTAAAAAGCTACCAATTGACATAAGAAATCTTGATTCCAGAATACTAAAACCCATGACCTATGGAGTGTTTACTTAATATTGTATGATTTATGTGCTATGTGATGTATTTTTCAAATTCTGCCTGTCTTGTGCTATGTGGGAACAGTATAATTCATGATGTAGGTCTCCAGGTAAAGGAGAAGTGACACCAAGTGTGGCTGGCTTTTGCCTAATCCCACACTTTTATGATCAGACCTTAGAATATTATTTGAAGTTCAACTAAAACTTTAATTGGAGATTCTGATTAATAGCTAATTTTTTTAATACTTTTTTTTTGCCTGATAAAGTAAGCTATAATGAGAACTTTCAGGATGATAGATGTCATTCTCCTGAGCAGTGCTTTTAGCACTTGTCCAGTTTCAGGAATATATATTAAGGAAAAAAAAAAAAGACACACATATGGCTTGGTGTAACTATGTAGCCCATCAGAGTAAAAGAACTATTTAAAAGAACACAGCTTCATAAAGCTATGTTTATGTCCTTTTAATTTTTATTATTTTTTCCAAGTCTGTCAGCTTTACAGTAATTTTACATTTTGTCAAATGGAGTTGATAACGCTAATTTCACAGAAATAAAGGCCAACATTCATAAACTACAATAACAAGCTAACACATGCCTGCATCTATGAATGGGAAGGGGGATAAGAAAAAGGCCTTGTTTTGGTAGGCAAACAAATTTCAGCTTGCGTTTCACAAGGGATTATCATTAGTCTTGAGCAAATTCAATGTCTGTGAACATCTTACATTATTGTTATGGTCCACAGGTCTTGCAGAGCTAGATTGACTTTGCAGACATTTCTTTGATGTAATTTAACTCTTCTCTCTCTCTCTCTTTTTTTTTTTTTTTTTTTTTTTTTTTTTTTTTGAGTAAGAATTAGGACTATACTGTAACTTAGCAGGTGGGAAAAAATGCACAGCTACCTAATGTGCCAGATATTTCTTTGGACCGTGGCTGGAAGTTACTACTAGTATTCCTTTCAGATCCTTAGTCCCTACTACCTAATACTTCTTCACACTATGTTCATATTTGTTTTCCCATGGTGCTTTCTTCTTTTCTACTTCACTTATTTTATCATTATTCTATGTGATCATCTTCTGAAAAGAACAAGAAGCTAATAATATTTCATGATTAGAAATGGTCTTTGAATGAGTTTGTAATGAGGTAAAATGAGTTCACCTATCTCTAGTTGTTTCGTATACAATATTCTCCTAATGGTGCAAAATACCTTGACAGAATCCCCTTAATTAAAACATTCAACAAACTGAGAGTCTGTGGTAGCCGGCTTTATGGATTTACACAGTACTGTACCTTAAGCAGTGGTTGGGTCGAATTCTAGGTCAAGTTGGTGTGATTTATGCTTTCTTTAGTCCAGAAGTATTTTAACACTGTCTTGGCTCTCTTTTAGTGTACTTAAACACCTTCAGACTTACTTAATTACCCAGAATAATTTTGATTCACAATCATTGACTAATGTGTTAGTTACATTCTTGTCACTTTACATGAATCCTCTACCCTTAGTCTATTTCACTATAAAAAGCTTTGACAATTTTATGGTGTGATTCACAGGATGCACTGTTGTTACACTAATGAACTCCTAGTGAATAGTGCAAATATATTCAAGAATTGTTACTCTGTTGTAGGAATCAATTACAATTTCTTTTCTTTGCAGCAACAGTGGCGTTTGCAGCTCTTTTCATAACATGTTTTTTTTAAGGGAAGACATACAAAAAAATAGTGACAGAAAGTTACTTTCCCATTGAAAATTACTACAGCTCATATGTGGGCAGAGAGATTTTCATTTAATAAAGAGTCCAAAAGAAAATAAACAAACCAAAACTACTGTTTCATTGTAATATCCATGGCCCTTAACCTAGGTGATCTAAAACCAAGTCAAAAGCAGAAGCCGGCCAAAATGTATACCAGCCACTGTTTGAAAAAGTGAAAAGAAAATAAGCACATTGAGAAAGGAAAAACACATCTTTGGTGTCAATCTTTCTGCAGACTTCTCTGTAGCTGTAACAGTTGCTCTCCCCATTTTCCAGGGGGGTGTGATGGACAACAAGGAACAGGACAGTGCCTGGAATAAGTGGCGCATCTGTTTGAAGCTACAGGCAGCAGCTGGGCTGAGTTCAAATGAGTTCGTTGATGGTAATTCTTGAAATGACTTATTCTTGGTGGTGTACTTTGATTAACTCTTTGAAAAAAGTTAGATTTGGGTTCTATGACGCAGGAACTGACAGTCATTCTGCAATAGCATGGAAGTTTATAGTTTACTCAGCAAAAGCTTGCATGCTGGTGTATTTTAGAAATGTTGGTCACCTCAGTACCTGAGAACCCATTCTTGCTGGATTCTCTTAGTTCTCTGGAACGGAAATTAATTGCATAGTTTCAGAGTTTGAATTGCACTTATTATTCATCGTATTCATAGAACCATGATCTGAGCAAGGTCTCCACTGTGCAGTTAAGAACAGTTATGAACTCACAACAGGCTGTCCTGAAAACTCACCTCATTTACTGAGCACTGCCAATGTAAATCTTGCACTGATAAACTCAAAGGCCAGGGTCTCTGTCTTGAGGAACTGGCACAACTGATCCAAAGCCTTCTGATGTCAAGGGAAGACCCTTACTGAGCTCAGTAGGCTGTGGATCAACCTGTAGTTTCACACATCCCAGAATAAACAATGGCAATGAAAAATAGGAATGGTTATTAGTACTGTAACCTTAACATAGAATATTAAACTTTTATAGATGCATGGTGTCAAACCATTAAAAACACTTTTCTACACATACATGTTGAGGACCAAATTTCAGTTACAGTTGCTAAAGAGCTATAACCACTAGAAAGGACTTATGGCATAACCTTAGACTGCAAGAAATCAAAAAGCTGCTTGCCACAGCATGTGTCAGAGAAGAGCTTGTTGGTTTTGTGAGGAAGAGAACTGATGCACTCTCAGTAACAGCCCAGTCACAGTCTATTCTTACCTTGACCAGACTGCATCTATATCCTCATCTGTACCTGTCTCCTGTATTACTTGGGCTATACGTGTTCTTGTTGGTGTTGAACTCACACTCTCAAAGGCCCGCTCTATGCACTGAGGACCTAAGATTCCTTACATGTCTTTTCCACCGTTTTGGGAATGTAGGAAGTGAATAATGTCCTTTGCATGACATGCCACATGCGCACATCCCTGGGTTGTCAGTTGGTAGTAAATCCAGATCATTTAGTGCAGTGTACTTCACCTGCCACAGGAGAACATGAATCTGGTTGAGCCGCTTATATCACACTATGCTGGAAATGTCAGACAGTGTATCTATATATATCATATGTGTATGCTATAGCAATAGGAACCAGAACAGACCTAGCTGGTTTTATTACTATTGTGATAATGTTGCTAGCTTGTGAAGTTATTATGGGAAAACTCTCTGAATAATTTTCATGGTGAATCACAACCACTAGGTTTGGAAAATGATTAGGTGATGTAGGCCATTTCTCAGCATTGCAGGGGCCAGTAACACTGTCGCAACATTTAATTACCAATGTTCACTTCCACTTACATAAGGAAGGAACCAATCAAAATGGGGGTAATAGTAAAGAAATATTCAGTTAAGTCTAACTGTTATTTGGTTTTAAGTGAAAGTATGGTAGTGGTAAAACACAAGGAAGTCCTTGTTTTTTCCAAAAAATATTTGTTAGGCTCACCACTAACTTAAAGAGGCTGAAAAACGGTAGGCTCAGAAATACTTGGAGAAAGTTAAGCAAATGCCTGAATGTTTGTATATTTGTGAGAAGCTACTTCGTTGCCAAAACTGTAAAAGTAATGAACTATGTGCATATTTACATGTTCTTTTCATGGAGCAACACAAAGACAGCATCATCTTCCTGCGAATCCCTAGTTGCTGCAAGAAGTTTCAAGTGTCATCAGCACTTGATAAAATTAAAGTTTCCTCAATGTTTTGCAGCTTTATTTAAAGCTATCCTTCCTACAGCCTCTTTAAACTCCAGCAAGTTTATTTCTTCTACAGATACTAAGTTTTGTGCTGTTCCTTTCTGTGCTTCCTGTGCTTCCCATAAGCAGTGGTAGTAAAAGCACTTTATGTATCCAAAGTCTTGTATACAATTTAAAAGGAAAAACCTATGAGGAAAAAAATATAGTGTAACAACTAGCTGTTTGTCACCCTTTGTGCAAAAAATGGGATCCATAAGCAGATATTTTCAGTTGTCTCACATGTGGCTTTTTCTGTGATGCTCATCACTGTTGCCGTACATATTGATTAAGCCATCTTATGAGTCATTTTTTTATTTTTACAGATTATTTATTTATATTTACAGATTTTATTATTAATTTAAAGAAATTACTGTAAAATTTCTCTTCCAAATGTCTGTGAAGGGTGAATAGTGATTAAATCAGTACCTTTGAGAGGTGGAAAACCTGAGGCCACATCAAAATTGGTCTTGGTGATCAATACCTGACGACTCAGACTAAACTATGCTTTTCTGAGAACCACATTGCAAAGCAACACAAAAATGAAGGTTGTTCTTTCCTCCTTGTGTTTATGGCTAAAAGTTATAGAGAAAAAATGAGTCTCAGTGTGATGAGCTGGCTACCTTGTGATTCATTCCCAGTAACCAGAGAAAAACTTTATCTGACCTTCTGGATGTGTGAGAGCTGTGAAAAAGCACCTATCGCTTGTGGTAAAGACTGCATCCTGACTGCAAAAAGATTACTGAAAGTAAAACCCAGGCTCTAACCTGCCCTTCCTGGTTAATCCAGCTGGGCATTTTACCAAGATCAACCCTTGTTTGGGAGTAGAAGGGTTTTGGTGCAAAAATATTAGTGAGGGATGCAAGTTGTCATTAAATGATACAGAGGAGTTGGCAGTGAAGAAACTTTCTGTTTTCTCCTTCCCACTCGCCACTTCACAGTTTGCCTCCCCCTGGTCGTGCCGACACAACTAGATGTTGGGTTGTGAGATAAACCAGATCCCCAAAATGATCCAAGTAAAAATAACTCTTATGACTGTCTTACAACTGAAGTATTACTCTTGCAGAGCTCTCAGAGACCAATTTTAATGATTATTTTATTTAAAATAAATAAGATAAAAATGATTAATTGTCTTATCAGAAAAACACTACTGTTAAGCATTATAAAGCAGTGCATGATGCCTTTTCAATTCATAGATTTTTTACAGCCAGAAGGGACTGAACATTATGGAGATGATTTCAAGTTCATGGAGAACAAATGAATCAAATTTTGAGTGAGAAGTAAAAGTTGACACACTAAACCTACTATATTGGCAGGATACCTAAAAATGCAAGAGTGCTTATTTTAAAAAGAGAAAGAGAGTGAGAGCTAACCTTAATAACAAGAAAACATGCAAGACCAAGTGTGAGTTTTTGAAAGATAAATTTACCCCACTTACATATTACTGCTGCTTGCTAAAGCTGTCCCCACCTAGTTTAAATAGATTTTTGAAAAAACCTGCTAAATAATAGAAATGAAAAAGTGTGCATTTCATACAAGTGAAGCAGGGAACAAGAGAATAAGCAGATTACCTAAAAATCAATGTCTGTCTAAACGCTTGGCAGGGATAACTTCACAAGCCAGTGCCCAATGTCATGCAAAAGAGGAGATGGAAAGTCATGGGACAGTTCCTTCAGTAAAATGGCAGTATAATTTTGTTTGCTATATTATTTATTTAATATGCATTGTATCGTAATTCTGTTACTTTCCCAAAATATATATTGTTCTATTTATGCTGAAACGCTTTCTTAAAGAGTTGTCTGTGAAAGACAAAGTGATCGGATGTTAGTAGAAAAAAATCATTACAAGTTTGCCCTTATCAGTACCCTGATAGAAAGTGTAGTCTTAGAGCTGGGGGTTGGCCCTCAACCAGAATACTGCAATTTCTGCTTTCAGTCTAGCATAGTTTCCTGGATTAGAGAGCACAGTTACAAAACACTTATTCAAGGAAATTTCATTTTTATTTCTGCAGCTGAGGAAGCTTCAGCATCATTTTCTCATCTGTTTATCCATTTCACTTACTCACTTGTACAACTTTTTCTCCTCTGCTCGAGCTGAAGCAACCTTTCACCAGCACTGTTCCAACCATCGCTTTCTCTCAGCTTCATTCCTATCAGATGGCGGGGCTATCAGCATTAGCCTGTTTAGGTTTTAGAGCCTCTCCTCCCATACGGTAGGTAGCTGGGACTTCTTTGGCTACAGAAAATTAGTGCTGGGAGAAGCTCCACCATTCTTTAGAGAGATTTTAGAAGAGTGAAAAATGCTCTATATCTTTCAAGATAGAAAATAAGCTTGGATTTACTGAACACTTCTAGATTGCAGGAAATTTTATAAGGCTACCAGAGCTTAGAGTAAAAGAGGAGCACAGAAGAGCTTATCTACGATGTAATATAGTAACTGAGATGCTTCACTGTTTAAGATTATGATGGTTCATCCTTTTCTGGAACAGAAATATAACTTCTGAAAATGCCAGTGCCATTTGAAAATCATTTATTGCTGAACTGTAATAAAAACTTTTTCTTTAGAGTGTCATTTTACTCTTTGCATATTCATTGTGGTCTTGTTCTCAGCCATAACTTCTAAGACCTAATCTAACATGAACAAAATATTATTTAAATTAAAAAAAAATTTGAACTGAGATTAGAGCACTTGTGTCTCCTGCAAACTCTTTGCCTCGGTGCCAGGTAGTATATTTCTCCTTCTGATATAAATACACATATGATTTTACTAAGCTGTATGTAGCAGGTACCCTGGCAGTATTTCTTTCCCACATTCATACCTATCAAAAATCTTTACAAAATGCTAATATAATCTGAAATGTTGGAAAGGAAAGCATCAAAAAAAAGGGACTATTAACAAAGGGTCAATTTTCATTTCAGTTTACTGGTGGACTTTCTTTTTTATAAATGTTGCATTTTAACACCTGTTATTTTAATTTGGTTTCCAGGCTTTTTGTGGCCATTGCTACAGTTTGGAGAAAGACAAGAGGAAATTGAAAGATGGGATGAAAAAGATTTATAACACCTTTTCCCTTGTTAGTTACATCCATGTAATTGCAGCAAAGCACTGAGTGGGTACCACTTTGCCATGCACCTGAAGCATTTTTTGCTTGACGGTGCATTGATAGTTTAGTAACACAGTCCCTACTGTGACTGACAGTTTTGGACTAAACACATAAAATTGAATAGGAGATGGTGGCGACTGGCTAGTTCAGCCAAAGTCTATTTGGCAGAGTATATTAACCTCCGTGAAGCTCTGCATTATTGCACAGCTCCGTGTGCTGCTGCTGTCTGCCTAGCTCGGCTAGAAAGAGTAGCCAAAGGCAGTGCTGTAGAAAAGCAGAGAATAACTGAAAAAGTTTCTTTAGCTGCAACAAAGATTACATGTGTGCCAAACACATCAGTATGGCAGATGACCTGACAGAACTGGTAGTTAAAACAATTCAGTCTTCTTATGAAAGTTGTTGCTGGAGTAAAAGCTCAAACCTCAGCTCACTCAAAAGAAAATTATTCTAGATTCTAGAGCATTGTTTCTACATTTAACACTTTGTGAAAGCAAAATGAGAAAATGAATACTATTACTTCAACACTTTTAACTGGTTTATTCAGTATTTTTGAAGAGCCAGTTCAATGCCATCCGAATCTGTAAATTACTGAAATGGAAAGTATTTAAGTCTGTTGACTGGAAAAGTGAATACCATATTTCTATTGAAGAAGCCAAATCTGAAGGTGATCCAAGAAATTGCATTAATGTAAGCTTCAGCCCAGAATCACAGATGAGGTTAGTCATCAATCACCAGGGAGAGATAAGAAAATAAACCAAGAGAGTGAGAAGAGATTGGATGGAAACATGGTATAAATCCTGCCATCTGACCTCTGCCAGAAGAGCCCAGTATTGATTTGAGCTCCTGCGTGAGCTTTCCTAACCAGGTCTGCGCTCTTCCCAAGGGTGCCAGGACTGCAAGATTAGGGCTCCCACGTGACCTGCTCAGACCCTTGGGAGAGAGGACATTGTCGTGCTACCTATGTGGACATGCTTTACTCCAGGCATCTAGACAGTTGCTATTCAAGGTAATTAAAAGGAGGAGCCCAAGATTCAATTACTTTGTTCAGAATTAAGCATCAAATGCTTGGAATACTTCAGGGTAGCCCAGATATCAGCCCAAGGCTCACAGGTATAACACAAGCACTATAGGAGGGCTGTCCCCTCCTGCTGCAGCTGCTGCAGGCCAGGCAGGTGACACGAGGGTATCTCAAATGGTGCTGGTCTCCTACATTCAGGCAAGTGATCCAAGAGCCTAATTTCTCTGTATAGCCCCCAGGAAGACGTCGGCACTTGCATTGGTTAGTTCAGGGCACTAAAGTTAAACAACACGATGATAGCCCTTGGAAAGCATTTACAGAGGCAGACAGCCTTGCCCATTCTCCCTTGCAAATATAAGTCGTCTCCTCGGTGTTAGTGACCTGTCACCCCTGCCATTGAAACGAAGATGGGACTGTGTCTGTTGTTGGGGAACGGTGCAGTCCTTTTCCCTCTGCTATCACCTGCCCTTCCCCAGGAGGGAACTTCATTAAAGTGAAGCAGTGACAAAACTTTGCCTACTGCTGAAGCCTGCAGGTTTGGGCTGTCTTAATTCAGGCTGGTGTCTGCCACCTCTTCTGCTTGGCTTGTCTCTGCCTAAACAATTCACACAGGGTGGAGGAGAGATTTGTGCAGAGAGGTGGGGAAAATCCCACCCTTGAAAAAATGCTAGGATGGTGAAAAGAAGACATCTGTTTTACATGGCCTCTGGCAGGTTCAAATGTCCGATTTGAATGAAGCAAAATCAGGGCTTGCAGCACGGGTCTCTAATTTCCATGTGAGTGTCCTAACAACCTCTAGGTTACTGGCTTCTCTGGAGTTGCCTTAGAACACTTGTTTCATCCTGATACAAAGAGGGAAATTTCTGAATTTTTGGCAGGATAGTAAAACCACCCAGCTACAGTCTCAAGGCATGCACCCTCTCTCCATGGGAGGTGAGCAATCATGCTCCACGCTGTTCCCTCGGGTCCTGGCCCAGCTCCATGGGCTGATAAGGAGGGATAATAGGTCTATGGCCCCACCTCCTTCCTTTGCCTTTTTGACATCCTGCTCCCCAAATCTGAGTGACAACAAAGACTAGTGCCGTAGTTCTCGGGCTGCCTAGGACACCCACAAGGCAGCCTGTCAGGTCCTGCACACATGCTAGGGCTCGGCCGGGAGCAGATCTTCCACTACACAAATAGCTTTCGAGAGTCAAACGCACTCGCTTTCATTTCCAGCCACTGGCAGCATCACCCTGGGTTACCTGAATTACTCCAGGGTCCAAAGTTTCCTTCCTACCCTACCACCCCTCTCCTGCGTCATATATCCCCTACAGGTACCGGCCAAGCCTCACCTGTTGGAGGGGTAGGAAGGAGAGGGAAATTAAAGAGATACTCAGAAGGCTCACACAAAGCGGAAAGATAATGACTGCTCCAGCCAGTGCTGGCAATCGCTGCACAGACTTCTCCGCACAGCACTGCCAGTGTAGCTCGCTCCTGACTGCGACACACCTGCCTGCCGAGAGCTGCGCGTCTCCATGCCAGGGCTGCCCACTGCAGCGCCCGCCCGTGCCTGCGCTGCTCTGCGCTCCGAAACAATACGTGTGGCAGAGGGGAATCACACAGCCGCATGCACTCCACTTTTACATGCAAAGAGCCAAATTTAGACCTATAGCTCTCAGTCCTGGTGTATAGTATCCCACCCTTCACTTCCTTACCGCGTGTATACATGCTATATACCAAACCAGGAAGTCACACTTTTCTGTCCGTAGAATCCTCTGCATGATTTGCAGAACATCACTGAGCTCATTTTAGAAGAATTCATTGCTGGAAAATGATTTTCAGAGAATGTTTTATTAATCAACACACGCCAAATCATATCTGCAGGAAAAAAAATACTAAAAGAAACCCAAACAAAAATAATAGAACAATTATTGCTTGAAGATTCTGATTGCCTATAAATTATAACTCTATTCAGCTCCATGACAATTTATGTTTTCATTTATGAAACCATTCTTGTTATTAACTTTCAATCTTGTTTACTGGGGGAAGTAGGAATACACCAAGCAGGCAAATCATTTTAAACCACGTCTTGAAAACCTAGGGTTATGGCACACAGGACACATTTATTACCACTGTTTTAAAGCATATGATAAGTTTAAAATGGGGCCCTATTTCAAAAGGCAGGGGTTGTTTAGGACAAGGCAACTTACCATGACCGCAGTTCCTAATGTAAAAGTGTCAATGTGCTTGGTATATTCATAATGTGTTTATTCTCATTACAGTTTTCAATTTGTCAGTGTTTTACTGGCATGCAACCACAGAGCATAGACTGCTATTGCTGGTTAACCTTGTTATTGCAGACAAGTTACAAGTCCTGACAAGAGTTTGATAACTGTGCCTACTTATTTTAAGCCATACATGAGGAAAGGGTAGGAGGTTCAAAGTTAGTTATGCTTTCCTGTATGAGTCCCCATATGATCACTCAAAGTTACTGTAAATATAAAAGCAGAAGTGCCTGATTGCCTTTTTGTCACTGTGACACTAGACAAGAAGGTAATCAAAAAACAGAATCAAACATGAGGCTGAAGTTAGAAAAGTGTAAAACCCTGGAGCCTCGATACTCTAAAGCAAATGTGTGGATTTAGTCACCTGTACAGGTGTTTGCAGGATGGAGGACTTACTTGCAAATAATCTTTACTGGAATCTATATCCCAGAAGAAACAGTGACCAAACAGGTAAAGGGTGGAAATTACTATTTCTTATGGAAACATATGCTTTTCTCCTCCTCCTCCTCCTCCTCCTCCTCCTCTTCCTCTTGACATGTTTACTGCCTATTCGTCTGCCTCAGCCCTTTATTGTATCCGGTTGTAGACTGATTATAAACTTGCTGGGTCAGAATAATCTTTTTCCTATTAACAAAAACAAAACAGCTTGCAAAAAAAACATCATCCAGCCCTGATCCTTGGCTAAGGCAACATATCACTGCTGGAATGTAAATACAAACTTACTATTTGACCAAATGCTCTACAGCAGTTAAATAATAAATAATACAGTGGTTAAGAAAAAGAGAAATTAAAAGTTTAGGCAGTTCCTGGAAGCAATTTCACAGATCATGGTAAATCAGATAATGCTCTTACAGCTTCGCAAAAAGACACACCTAAATAAATTCATTTCAATATTCAGAGGCACTGGCCATGTGCTGTTCTTTAAAAGTGAGGATCATGTGTTTAAAGGAATAAGAAACAGGCGAGAAGCCATTGATCTTTAACAAGCATCTGCCAGTGGCCATTTGCACATCAGTTCTGATTGTTGTCCTGCTGTGGAAGGAAGTGGTGCTTCCCCGTGTATACCTTTGGTCTGAGTAGAACTTCCTTATCATTAAGGTGCATTAGTGTTCATTAGTGTCCTACAACACGAACAGCCAACATATGGGAGGCCGAGCAGAGGGCAGAATTCTGTTCCCAAACTGCATCTGATGCAGATTGGAAATCCTGCTTCTTCAGTCTGGAAGCATGCTGCCTGTGTAAAGGCAGTATCTCACACCTTGCTTCACATCAATGCAGGTCCATTTTACCAGGAATTTAAAAGGAAAAAAAAAAAAAAAAAAAAAAAAAAAAGCAGCTGAACTCAGATAGCTGTGGAGCTGCAGTAAAATTAAGAAAATCCTTTTCTCATTCATCTTTTAATGCTCCCTCAAATTAGATGGAGAGGAAAGATAGTTACTGGCTTCACCCTTACCCTTCTCCACCCTATCATTTAACCACAGAAAAGACTGATTTATAACAACAGTAACTTCTGTACTATCAGGCATCTACAAGTTTTCCAGTCTGCAATTTTACCTCACATGAATAGGTACTGCAGACTTAACACGCTTCAAAAAGTTAGAACCATTTTAATAAACTACTTCTAATGTGACTACACTTCTGAGAACATGCAGTTCTTTCAAATGTGTTTCCAAGTGAAATAATGCTTCTGAGATTTATTATAGTCTATATTTTTTTCCTGAAAATACACTAGAATTACGCTTTAATTATTCTTAAGTATTCGAAAGCTGGTTACTTTCTTCTGTTTTGACCCAAGCTTGGTTTAAAAAAAATGTAAAAAATTAAATGCAAAACTGTCCATTTCTGCATTTGTTGTTTGCAGCCCTATGGATATTCTGCATTAGGATACTCCAGCTCAGAGCAGAAATTTCCTACATCATTTCACAAAACTTCAAGATGGAACACCTATTTTTCTGATAAAATGTTTGTTTAAAAAAACCCTCCTTCTATAAGTGCAAGCTCCCTGGTGCCAATTTTGCCACCTCGGTAAATATTTATAGATGAGTCACAAAAGCTTTGGATTGGGAGCCTGACTGAAGCACTGATAGTAATATGCATATTCATTTTTCACTTGCTGACCCTGTATTGGCTTTTTTTTTACGGGAAAATCAAATGCTTTCATTATTACATTCAATTTCTGTCCTATATTTCAAGCCACGTCTAAACTGTACTTCTTGAGGCTCATGCTGATGTGTAAACAGAATGTTACAGAGATATCAGCACCATGGGTCTTGAGTAAAGTTCACACAGTTGATGAACCTAAATGTTGAGAGACTTTTTGTTGGGTCTGTGAGAGTGAAATGGCACATTTAAATCGATTGTGTTTATATCCAGTGCACAAAAGAGACTTATTTTTATACTCTGATACATCTCGGTATCAGGAGGTGAAACATCAAGAGTAATAAGGAATAAAGGTTGTCACAGACATTCCACCAAAGCAAATATATTTTATTGTACATGAGATGCCATGCTAGTGTTAAGCTCATTTTTAGCTCCATGTTGACAGTCCATAGGGACTGTGGGGTCTCCACACAGCTATGTTACACAGGTGGCCTGTGTAATTGTCATCGGACTCGTAGATTTACATGTCACCACATTCTTTTGGAAAAACATCAGAGTTTATAATTAAAGTCGGTTGGTTTTGGTTTTGCTTTGTTGTTTTTTTTTTTTAACTCAAGTGACAAGAAGAACTTAAGAACTGACACGAACAGTGTGAAACCCATCACCATGGGATTCCTGCCCACCTATTTCACTCCAGTCATTCCCCACTTTGAAAATGCAGGCCAAGTTTTCTTAACCTGTTTCATCTCAGGATCAAAACAGGATTCAGACCAACAAGGTCCTCTGAAAGAATAAAAAAACAAGTGATACAGTCTCAGTTGCAATTCTTATATTGCTCTTCAGGAGGCCAAGATCGTTCCATATACGTCAACCCCTATCCCCTCGATGCAACTGGAGAGCCAGAGATGTCAGGATGATTGCTTTACACGTCTCTGCAAATGAATGTTGTGGACATGAATCCCAACAGAAGTTGCATTCGCAAAATGAACGCCCTACAGAAATGTGGGGAATATGCTGGAAGAAAAAGACCCTTCCTTCAGTCATGCAAGGCAAAACCACAGCACATATTATCTTGCAGGTCTGTGCACTACCTGGGCTTTTCAGGTGTCAGAACGATACACTTCCCTTACCTATAGCAGAACAAAAAGAAACAAGCTTTAAAAGAAAGAAAAACATTTGTTCAACTTTTTTTCTGAGGTTTTAGATTGGCAGAGAAACCCTAAAGTTAAGGGAAAACAAGACCAGGGGAGACATGGCTAAATAATTAACATTCTTACTACTAGAGTCACAACAGCTGATGGACTGACAGCAGGCTCTTCTTAATAATGTGAGATATATAGGACACGACAGAAGAGGGGTTGGGTGGACAGTAATATAAGCATTACAGAGGAAAAAGATAAGTTATAGTCCCATCAGTGTGTGACCCGCTGACATGGTTTTAACAGCACTACTCTTACTTAAAATGTGTAAAAACATGGCAATTAGCCTGGATTGTAGCATATCTCATCTTCCTAATGTTAAAGATCAGGACTGCAGGAAGAAAAACTATGAAAAACATAAAGCAAGTGCAAGCCAGTATGGGAATACCTCCACGGTTTGTGGTCAGACTGCCCCATTTATTGCAAAGTCATTAACTGTGACATCCTCTCGTGGTGCTTGAAGGGGCAACAAGATTACCCTTAGCAAGATCACAGTTAAGAAAGTGTGCAATAACAGGCTGATTATCAGAATCGGCACAAATATTTTGTTTTTCTGACTGAAAATAGTTGAAAGCAATAGGAACAAGTAACTGGTGCCAAAAAAAAAAAACCAGGAGTAATATCATTCCAGCATGGGATTCATAAGCCAGCTCTCAAATTTGAGCCCAAACTTTACTGACAATTCTTTAAAGAAAAGTTCAGTAATGTTTTTAAAAAATTCAAATGCTTCTGCAATTACTGTTTGCATCCAGATCACAAAGAAGAAGTATCAAAAGTGAAGGGAAAGGTCTGGCAGTCCTGCTGAGGAAGATGAAAACACAACAAGAGCTAGAAGACTCACAAAAACAAACAACCCCTCCCAACCCTATTTTTTTTTGGTGGATTGTTTTTTCTGCATTCCCCCAAACAAGAGATTAGGAAGAGTGTTCACATACTGAGGAAATTATCCTTACAAAATGTGAGAGATTCTTCTCAATACTGCTCATTAGAATGTTATTTATTCCTACTTGCTGAGGGTGTTCTCTCAAACTGACTCAAATCAAAGGTGCATTAAGGCAAACTTCCGCCCCTTTTTTTCTGTTTTTCTGTTTTTCAGTTTTCTGGGGCTGCTGTGGGGAGCTGTAAGAGCCTGTGCTGGCAGGAGAGAAGCCAGTCCCTGGTGGTGCCTGCCCTCAGCGTGTGGCTGCAGGGGTGAGGGAGGGTCCCAGGAGCTTGCACAGGCATCTCTGCCATCCTGGTACAGGAACCGTGGAGATTCAAATCCTGACTGTGCATGTTGCTGAGCCCTGGACTAGCTGGGGTGGACGGACAGTGGCTCGTCACCATTGCCCGCAGAGAGGAGAGACAGAGGGAGGTGTCTGAGCAGTTCCCAGGGCAAGATCTGAGAGAGGAGCAGGGGCTGGGGCTCTGGAGGCAGACAGAGGCACAGGTGTCCACAGCCGGAGTGCCGGAGGGAGGGTCACCTCGCCAGCGTGGGCCCAGATGGCACTGCACATGGCTCTCCCCTTGCCGGAGCCGTGTCCACTGAGGCAGCACCTAAGGTCATGGCAAGGCATGGCAGAGACCTTACAGAATTCCCTCTCCCCCTGCAGTTGCTTCAATTTGGAAGGCCAGTGGGTTTGCAAACGACAAGCTGCTCTCCCCCGATCTGGGGAGGGCTACCTGGTGACCTTCCAGAAGACAGTACCCACCAGCCTTTGCCCTGGGATGGGTGACCTGCCTGCTCCAGGCAAAAAAATGAAAAGGCAAAACAAAAAACAGTGCTGCTCCTCCAGCTATCCCAAAATTACAGGCGCAGGGACGATTGTTCCCTGCCTGGGAGGCCACTACAGCATCATTTGGCTTGTGATATGTAACCAGAGCAGCAACGAAACGTCAGACCTGGGCTTGGAGGTGGCAGCTCTCACCAGCAAGGTGCTGCACAACAGGCATGGAGGTAACATCGGTGCTCGTGAAGGGGCCTTGGTCAGTAGATACAGCACCTGGTCAGCTGCTTTTGATGCTCCCAACAGAACTAGCACTTTCTACCTCATGCTTGAACGTTATGTTCCTCCGCCCTGCCTGCTCCACCCGTGTGAGTGGCCACATACTGCAACACGTGTGCATATTGTTGGGACCCACGCAATGGGACCGAGCATTAGATGGGCTTTGCCAGAGATACCACAGTGACTGTGGAAGTGGGGACAAGTCCAATAGCACATCACACTGTATGCCCAGGGACGAGATTGGGATACTCGAGGGATACCATAAGGGCACCTCTCTCATGAAGATATGAGAGGAGTCAGAGGAGGTAATCCCCTCTGGGTCACCCATAGTTAAGAAAGCCTTGAGAGTGACATAAAGTGGCAGGATAGTCAAACTCCTGGCCAAGAGTACAAACTCCAGGAGTCTTGTGACTTATACATAGTTTTTGTGGGTTTTTTTTCCCCACAAGTTCCAAGAGCATGAAAACATGACCTGAATATAATTAATACAGTTACAACTATACATCACTCAAGCTGAAGCAAGAGAGAGAGTGGACTGCGCTATGCATCTCAGTAAAGTAATAATAGAATAGGAGGTGTACCAGCTCAACCAATAAAACATTCCTTATTCTCAACCTAGAGTTTTATTTGCTGTTGAGGCACACGCCAAAGGTTGAGCATTTCAGCTCATTTAAGGAGTTATGACCCAGCACTGTACCAGGGCTACTGTATTCCAAAAGACTGAACATCACTGTTCATCACAGCTTCCCAGCAGATCCAGAGAGGGAATACCATAAAATTGTTTAGTAAACAGTACATCTGCATTGAATAAAGACAAAAGCTCAATTTGAAATATTTGAACGTAACTTTTAAATGAAAAGATGTGAATTCTTATTACACGTTTCCACAAAAGCCTTTTCTGCTGCTATTGCGGTGTACCTTCCTGGGATAAATGTGTGGTTTACAGCATCTACATTACAATGTATAACTTTTAGCACTCACACTTTATGCTGTAACACATGCACAGACACATTATTTTTTTTTTCCTCCTCAATCTTTTGGATACGATTTCTTAAGGCTTGTCTACACAGGGGAAGTTAAGCAGCATAGCAATTCTGGGATAACTACTCTGTGATAGCTCCCTGTGGACACTTCATTGCAATAAAAAAAAAGACTTTATTTGGGAATAATTACTCTGCATTGTGAGTGGAATAATTATTCTAGAATAAAAATCAGTCTAATTTCCAGATAAAGTGTATACACCCATGCAGGAGTTTTTGTCTGTTTGTTTGGGGTTTGGGTTTTTTACCCCAGATTATGAATACTGTAGGAGAATAGCCGGAACATACTTTTTTTCCCCTGGAACAGCTATGTTAGGCCATTTTTCCTTATAGATAAAGTTATGGTATCGAGTTAAAGAAAATGTCTGTAACCTGGATTCTTGTTAGTTTGAAGTGCAGTTTTTCTCAGTCCAAAATATTTGTGTTGGCAGCCAGTAGCAAGCTGATGGGCCTTTCCTTGACATGGTTTTTCTGTTCCTTGGTAACAGGGGACTTGACTTCCTCAGCATATTCTTCAGATAGAAAATCCATAGCTGGAAGCCAAAGTGTTGCAAATTTTATTTTGTGGGATCACACTGGAAAATATCTTTTTTGTACATCTCTAGCAAAAGAGAGCAATTGTCTCTGCCCCATAAATCCGGAAGAGTCAAATTGTGACTAGCAAACTCTGATCTAATAGTGTTTTGTCTCTCCTTTCTCCCTAAATGCAGCTGGCTATTTATTTTAAGCAGTTAGGTAATAGACAAAGATCAGAGAAGACCATGATGGTTTTCCTGTTAAGCAAAGCTGAAATAGCTCTCCACCTGGCCAAGACACGGGCCAACCACAGGCATCTCTCCTGGTCTTTTATCACTGATCTTTCTCCAAGTTCACTCAAGCATCCCTTACCTCCTGTATTTATGACCTCTCCTGCCTTTGTATTTTAACTGGCTCTGCTCTCAGGCTGTGGGTGGAGTGAAATGTGTAAAACCACCTGCCCATGATGCTGTGTTTCCATTCAGCTTCAGGAAAAAAGGTTTATTCAATAATTAAAAACTCTTTTTTGCCTTTAGATGTGTCTAAGCATTTCTAGCAGAAACATAAGTCACGCAAACAAATCCATTTCTCATTCATCTTGCTGGCTCTCCTTTCCCTTATAAAGACATGTAATTCCGTTTGAAGGTGATCTTCAGGGTCCTCAGTCCTTTCATAATATGCCCTTTCATTTCCCTCCTTACCCTTTAGCTTTTTAAAGAAGTTCTGGCAGCAAAGGCTGTTTCAGATAAAGAATGTGTTCATGATACTAATAGTGTTTAATGCATAGTCCAGTGCAGATATTTAAAGCATCACATGAACGATAAGGAGTTAAATTCAACTGGCTTCAATATGAATCAGTTTTATGTGCAGATAAATTGCCAGGCAAAGAGCAAACTGCAAATGCTGCTCCTGATTCTGTGTACACCAGCATTTTTGGTAATATTTAAATGTTCTATATTATCTTTTAAACAACAGATGGTGTTAATAAAATTATAAACCACACCCCATAAAATGCCAAACAGCAATAGCATTTTCCACGGAAATAATACAAGGTATAATATTTCCGCATTTATGAAAAGCTGAGCATGAAAAACATTCACGTTGCAGAAGATAAGACCCAAAATACTCCTTTTCATTTCTTGTTAATGCAGCTTCAGCATTTTAATTAGTATCAATTACTGCGAATACAGTTTTGGATGTGTTTTAACTTGTTCAAAAGTTTCAAAAAAGAAAGTTTTTATTTGTGTTGTATTAGTCTCTCTCATTGCAAGTTCAGATGTGCAATGTGAAAAAAAAGCATCTACTTTAAGAAACGGAGTTTGCTTTGAATCAGTTAAAATGAAAGAGATGGATGACAAGTTAAGTTTTCTGTGAGCTCTGAGTATTAAATTACTTAATAAAGAAAAGTTAAATTTGGCAACGCTGGGTAAGTAATCAGAAAATAATGAAAACACTCTTAAATAGGTGACAAGTCAAAGCTCTATCAAGGGCCGATTCTTATTCCAGGAAAACTCATATTAACTTTGATCAAAGTGAGAGCTTTTGGTACTTCCACAGATGGAAAAGTATACAGACTAGTTAATGTAGAGATCTTTATTCTACTGACATTTTTCAATGGAAACAGACTGGCTTCCCCTTCAGATTAAACTCGTGGTCTGAATATCACTCCAGGAGAACCACAGTTGTTTCTCAGCTACAGGATGGAGACATATGGACAAAACAAGTGTCTTCTGTACACACAGGAGAATGCCACCAAGCCTGTCATCACTTGGGTCACTCAGCACTTCCTTTGCCTATTTTGAGCCCAGCCTGCTGCCTTATTGCATTATGCTGAAGAGAGAATCTGTTTCTTCTCTCCTCCATCTCTCTTTTTGATATTCACAAGACAGTCCTCTGCCCGCCGAGAAGCCCAACCATCATGGCAGCTCAGCCACTTATCTTAAACAAATGGAAGTGAAGTGTGTTTGTTAGAGAGCTGGGCAAGAAGTCTGGTATTGAGAGTCTGAGCATAGCTAGACTGCAGCACAATGAAGTGTGAACCCAGTCAGACTCTGCACTTAATTATGGAAAGTAGTGATTATGCAGGATGAAAGTCCCGTCTCAGCCAACTGCTGCCAGGTCTACCTGTCTTAAGGTGTTCCAGCAAGGTGTGTGGCTACATCGTCACGGCTCCACCCTCCTTTCACGGTCTCCTGTGGCATGTGTGCGTCTTCTTTTTATAGACTTCAGGGATAGTCCTCTGAGTGCAGTTTATATGAGTCAAGAGACTCACGCTGGCGTTACTGAGATCAGAATCTAGCCATTTGTATGTCTGAGCACATATTCTCCTTGAAACAAGTTTGTGGTAGTATATTCAGGAATGTTTCGCACTCAGGTTCAGATCTGGTTCCAGCTGGAGTTCCCTTGTAATGTTCCAAATCTCATTAAGTTAATGAGAGTTTTTTTCCAGCAATTTGAACGGGATTCCCTGTTTCTGTGCCCACATCCTCGGCTCAGCCTTGCACACAGGGAGCCAGGGCGAGTGTCGGAGCAAGAGGTCATGCTCCATCCCAGCCGCTCCCTCTGCAGCAGGACACTGAACCGAGGTGTCAGGGCAGACGAGCCAGAGGTGAACAGTAGCCAGTCTCACCTGCCTCCTTCATTCCCTGCCTTTCCCTGTTGCCCACTTTTCTCTGTTTACTGGTGTAGTCAGGGATTTGGGTTTAGTAGTTGGAGCTAGGAAGGTTGCACAAGTAAAGAAAGGAAAATTAAATGGGAGCTGTGTGTGTTACCGAGCTTGGGGAGTGCCCACTGACATTACAGTGATGGGCAATGGCATGACCCCCACATACAGGTCAAGTTAAATCATTTAACACGTGCTCTTTTCCTTTCCAAGTATCTTATCAAATTGACCTGTCACATCTGGCTGCCTTGCTGACCATCCCAAAACCAGAGACTGCAGACAAAAGAGATTGCCCTCAGATGAACTGAGGGATGGCTGGAAACCTTGCACAGCTGGTGACAAAGCTGACTTATTTTCATGGAAAGAAGACTGCAGCAATCAGGACAGTCAAACCAGTACCTTTAATGAGAACTAGATTCACCCACACAAACAAGTTGTATGGACTCAGAGATACGTATCTTCTCATATCCAAATCATATACTTCCTATTAGCACTACAATTATTATACAGACTCACTAAGAGAAGAAATCTTCCTAAATATTTATTTAGTGTTGATAGAATTGCTTACAAAACCTCTCTCATTCTGAGAATCTCTTACAAGACTCCCTTGTTCCCAAGTTCATTATAGCTACTTATATTATTACTGTAAATCTTTCTAATGCCTTAAATGTTTGGCTCTGAAGAACATTTTTATAATGAGGGTGGGGCAATGCAAAACTTTTCCTCTCCTAATTCATTGCTAAATTGTATTTGCAAGTTCAAATGCCAGAGTGATGAAATCACAATATTATTCATTGGATTTTGTTTGATTATTTGGTAGTGTTGTAGGGAATGTATCTATAAAACAACATGAAAAGCAAAGCAACAGAGCTTCAGGGGTTTTCCGGATCTTCTCTTCCGCACACATCAATTTTACTGTATGACTGTCCTGAAAGATTTATGCTTTGTGTTTTGAGGGCCAGGTTTTAAATGGCTTCACAGAATAAAAATATTAAAATTTAAATGCAACTTTAAAAATGTGTGTTGGACCTTTGGGCCTTCTGAAGAGGTCAAGTTCAAGACACTTATAAAAAGACCATTCCCAGAGAGACTGCATGGGAAAGCCTATTATCATTACTGCTTTCCCTTTATTTCTCCTTTGATCATAAAATAAGGTTATGGGTGGCAAAAGCTGTAATGGTGGGAAGATCCCAAATAGGATAGTATGATTTAATCTACTTAATACTAAAAAAAAAAAATCACCAACAACAATGTGGTGGGGTACCAAGCAAAAGTATGACTACAAAGTGCCTTGCTAAGGAAAAACAAACACAAAACCACAAAAAAAAGCCCTGTACAAGTCCACAGTAGGAATGAAGTTTTTTTTTTAAAAAAAAAGAAGAAAGAGCATTCGCATTCTACTTCTCCTTCTTCAATTAAATCTCATTTTGTCCATATGACAAAAATCATAACTATTATTTAAAGAGTTCCTAAATCCTGAATACAAATAAACAAGCTCCACATCTGGCTTAAGAAATAACAAAGGACAACTATATGTTTATGCTAGGGACATGACTCAAAATCTCTATATTCCATACAGAGAATATTGAAACCCTCTTTTCCCTAGTTCTGCTGGCCTAATAGTGACAGTGACTGATTTAGGAGAAGAGAGGGAGAATATACAAGTCTGCATGAGCACTTCTGTGCTCATTTTCATCCAAACAAACTGGCTTTTGACTAGTTATATATATTTTATTCTAAAAGCTGGGGGCTTTTCCTCAATTTTACTCTATTAGGTAAAATTTAGAAAATATACTCTATGAACTGTCTTCCATTCCTGCTCAGGCCATTTTTTATTGTGTGGGTATCAAAAGGTCCCTAGCGCAAAACAGACTCAAGCTCATTGATTTTAAATAGTCCCATATAAATAAAAGCAAGATTTGGCTCTGAACACCTCTAGCAGAAAACTCTGTTATTGTCATGAATATCTTAAGTGTAATCGTTTTTCTTTTAATTAACATTCTAAAGAGAAGAGGAAGTTGGAAATCCAGATAAATCTGTTATGAGTCAATTAAGAAGCCATGATTAGCATATGCAATCAAGATGGGTGCAGCAAGATTTCATGGAAGAGTTCATGAGGAAGCAACCAGGATGTACCATTTGCATGGGCAACCTCCTTGGTTTGTGTTCTTCTCAACCTCAGTATTGTTGACTTGACTCAGTGCATGAATATTTCCAAGCAGTAGCAAACCACGATTTCATTTTCCTGCTTGCATGGATACAACTTACCATAACATGCGGTTTTAAAAAAGACAAATCATATGAACTATGACAAGCAGTAGTGTTCCTTTTCTTTCTTCTGCAGATACCCTTTTTAATAACATCTCTTTCTAAACCCCTTTTGTTAAAATCTCATCAGTAGATACTGCAGACTGTCCTACTCTTCCTTGATCAGGTAGATGATATGGAGGTACCCCTCAAGGACTGAAGTGGGATACTTCACACATAGGTCACCTGAGTCATGGAAGCTTTTATCAGGGTGTGACTGATTAGTGGAACATAATAAAAGGAGTTGATGAACTCACATCAGTTACTATCGGATGAGCCTTTATACTCTTAAAACCAATACCAAATTTCAAGGGAATGCAGCTTTTTTTTTTTTTTTTTTGGTAGTAAAACAAAAAAATACTGAGCTTTATGGGTACAAAGCCTGAAATCTTTAACATTTTTGAGTCTTCTTAATTTTTTGAACTATTTTATTCTATTATATTCTAAACTCAGGTCACCATGGAGAATCTTGCAAGTCCACTATCCATGGTGTACCTTTTCTGCAAATAAACCATAGGCATGAGTTTCCTGGGGTGAAAAGCTAGTGTTTTCTGTTTTCCTAACTTCATATTTGACAGGAAGAAGAACTGAAGGCTTTTAGAATATGTTACTCAATGGAAATAAAAATAATTTAATATATACCTGTGATCTCAGTTGTCCTGAAAAAAGCTGTCCATGGCGCTGCAGAACAATACAAATTTAGCACAGCTGCTGAAGGACAGTCCCTACTGAAATAATTTCCAACATATGGCATGATTTTTCTTAGATCTACAGATTGAGGGAGTTTGATGAAAACTGAACAATCATTCATAAATCCTAAGCCTCAGTTACCATGGTTCATGGGAAGCCGTACACCTAATGCCAGTTAAGAAGATCATTTGTTTTGTTATGGCTAGATCAAGAGTCGAGAACATGAAGAAATAAAAACCCCTGAATTTCAGCCACCAAAGATAATGCTGTGTTAGAAGCTCATGTCTGCTTTTGCTGAACTTCATATTCACCAGTTACAGTAGGCTTTGCACAACACCACTTTTCCTCATACTGACCAAGATTTATATTGATATTAGTTTAACAAAAGATGTGATCCCTTCAAATTCAGAAAAGAAAATTATACTACTTCACAAATCTACTTTCCTAATTTGAAGTTTCCTAAAACAAAAAGCAATACTGGGTTTCTGGGTGTTTTTTTTTAAACATGCGGCACAACTGGAACTGTTTCAATAAATATGAATGATGGCATAGTCCTGACGTGGCAGTAAAGACTGACCTCTGTAATCATGGCAATGCTAAGCCCTTATTTTAAGACAGAAACTTCAATGTATCGGAAGAAACACATCTACTGGACCTTTTTTTCCTCTTACTGAATCTTGCTCCATTGTATTTCTCTACGTCATAATCAGTCTAAAGGGAAAAAAAGAGTAAGGAATGCTGCACATCAGAAATGCTCTACACGGACTACATTTTTAGAAGGTACAAATACATTAGAATATATCAATGTATATGAACAAATTAGGGTAGAAGGGTGTGTTTCAGAGGCTTTTCAATGTGTGCACACTATTAAAATCTGTCTGAGATCTGTTTGGAGAAAGCAACAATTATATTTCTTATTAAAGAATATGCAATTACAGCCCTCTTTACACTTCCTGCTTCCTTCAAGAATGAAGACCTGTCTGCACTGAAGATTATAAAGTCCTGCACTGTTTCACTAGGTCACCAGACTAAACAGGCCAATCCACTTTCACGGCAATTTATTCCAGATTTTCTCTTTTGGGCCAGCTTCTTTTGTAGTAAAACTGGGCCTAGCTGGAGATTTACGGCATTGTCACTGCAGGAGAGTTAGGCCCTGTAAAATTAAGTAGAATGCTGTTTAAACTTAAATACCAAAAACTTTTGTGAGGACCCTAATGTATTATTCTCATGCCTGTTATCTTTGAAATCTTTGTCAAACACCGGGAAGGACGGTCTTTGGAATTGCCAGTTTTCCACAAAAGCTACCACAGCCATAGCTGGTGCAGTTTACGTACTAAACCATTATTTTAGTCCCTTTTTGTTTATGGTATTTGTCTGTCATCAGAAAAACCAGAAAGTCTACAGTTCAGATTTCTCAGGATCGTAAATGGTTTGATTAAACTACAGATGTTAATTAAGACCCAAATCTGTATCTTCATGCATAGCCAGAATAACCAGCTTGTTAGCTAGGGAAAGCCCATGATATTTAGAATATTCCTTATTGTAGGATGCAGATCACAAGTGGAAGGGTTCCAGGGCAGCTTTGTAACCTCCTCTTCAGTTGTATCAAGCAGGTTTGGGGAAGGAAACATCCATGGGACAGTCTGTCTGAACTGTGCCCATACATCCTGCATGTGGCAAAAGCAGTCAGTCACACCACGGCAGGGGAAATCTCTGCACTGGACTGCTGGCATGTTGTTACCTTTTTGGAGGAATATATTGTCCCTTGATTTTGGAAGTCTACAAGTAGGTAAAATGAATTTAATTTTAAAGGAGAAATAAGCATCTTTGAATATCACTATACTTTTCCTAAAACAGGTCAAAATTTTAGTATGTATTTTCATTTTAATTTAGTTAAATTCCATAAAAATATAACTCCAACCTTGTATCTCACAGGACTCAAATCAATATAAGTGTCTAGCCATGCTACCATTACAGCTTCTAATGGGAAACACACTGAGAATTTTCATTATAAATAATACGCAATCCAACAGTTTTCCTGTGCTGTCCTTTGTGATACAAAATAAAAATGGACTAGAAACTCTACTGAAAAGAGCAGTTGTGAGCAGATACTAAGTACTGGTGTTAATACGAAATCACCTGTTATGAATAAAGATACTGATTTATATGCTTTATGGCCTAATCCTATAAAGGATTCTGGCACTCCAAAAACCTTTGGTGCTCCACCATTGAACTTTTTGGCCCATGGTCCCCCACCAGGTATTCAGCATCATGTTTTACAAGCGTGACTTCCTGCGTTGTACATGGAGGCACCTGGGTGGCCTGGACAGCATGCCTTGACCTCGACATAAGATGACTGGAATTAACCAGGGAAAAAATGAGGTTTATCCCATACCTAAAATCCTGCCTCCCTTTAAAGCCAGGGCTTTACCTGAGGGTTACCTCTAAAGACAGGGCTCTATCCAGGGCTGTCCTGAGAGATGCCTCCATCCACTCAGCATCTACACCCTGATTCTTTTTATGAAAATAGGTTCCTGTGATCTTTCCTTCAAAACTTATGTTTTATTAAAACATAGCTGGAGGAGAAGCCAGCTTCCCATCTCCCTCAATATAACGACTCTGTGATTAGAGCACTCAGGCAATCATGGGATTCATCTCTCATGCCCTGAAAGGCCCCAATTCACAACTCCTCTCACCCCAGGGAGGGCTCTGACCATCAGGCTGATGGTTATTTTAGAAAAGGCTGTCTCGACCCTTCTGCTGAAACAGTGCCCTTGAGCACAAACAAATTCAAGATTCCTTAGATCATAATCTAATGTTTAGGTTATTCCCAGGGCTGGGGCACACACCGAGTTTTCTTGGGATTATTTCTGTCTTCGCTCTGTTAAATTGTTGCAGAATACACACAACACCCCCCTCAAAAATGTCCTGGGAGTAGGTGCCATCATTCCCATTGTGACCCTGCTGCACTTTGTCAAGGAACCAGTCTGTGGCACGCTCCAGGAATGGCCAGGAGGTCAAGACAACCGGGACACTTGGGTGGAGGAATGTCACAGTCCTGGGGTCCAGAGGACTTGCGCATGAGCTCAGGAGTCCCAGGTGGAAAAGGAATTAATCCAAGGCATGAATCATGAGAGGCAAACGTAGTTCTTTGAGGTTTAGGCAACTGCTCGGCAGAGGTTTTCGGAATCACACCTGTTTTTTCACATGCTTGAATTCTACCCAAGCCCCACTCTTCACACCATCCAGACCCTCTTATTGACCAAAATGCAAGTACTGACAGAGACATCTTTGCGCTCACCAAAATATATTTTTATTTATGAAAAGAAAACAACCAACCAGCAGCAGTTAGTGAGGACACTTAACGTTGAAAATATTGAGTTGTTACCTTCACAGCATAATCCTTGTCATAGCTCAGCTGACAGATTGATTATTCAAAGTGTGGTGCACCTATGGCTGGGAATCATATTGCAGGGCTTAGGGCTTTAAACTGAAACTGCCCTGTCTGTCGATAAACCCCAAAGGAAGAATTGTGCTAAATCCTGTTTTCATTTCACAATATTCCTAAGGTGAAAATATAATTTTGCGTAAGTAAAATGTTTGGTTTGACATTGTGACTAATGTCTTGCACTCCATACAGAAGCATTAGTGGAAGGCCTTACTAACTAGATATGGTAAACTACAGACCAAAGACACATTGCTTTAAAACTTCCTTATTCTGGGCATGTTCTGCAGAGGCTTTTACGAAATCTCTACACTTCTAATAACAAGAGGTACTTGTGTCTGTAAGCAACTCAGTGGTGAGGTGGTTATATTCTCTGTATATGTAATAGCAGGAAAAGCCTTTCCACTGCACTTAGCAGGAATACAAGAAAAAGGGTGATTTTCTCTTATTTCTTGTTTACATAAGCCCATTTACTAAGATCTAGTGGCACACCTTGTAACTCCTAGTTAGGTATTCAGAATAGCAACATGACTATAAGTTAAATATAATTTGTGAAATATATGCCATATTTGATAAAAAATGCATGTAGTCAGAATCATATGATGATTTTAATTTGCATAGATGTAAAACCTGAATTTATTATACACAACCTATATTTGTGAAAGTAGACAGTCACCTGGTTTCCCTTCACTGGTTTAATCTGGCAGTCCCTCACTAGAGGCAACAGAATTTTTAAAAGCAGCCAAGGCGAACCAGACACCAAGAGGAAGGAGAAAAGCAGAACAGACAATGTGCAGGAAAAGTGGTTCACACAAATAATAAAACAACTCCTTCAATCCTTTCAAAAGTTATGAATTTAGACTGAAAGAAGATGGAGAGGGCAGTCAGGCAAAAGAGAAGTGAGCCTGATGTCACTGATGAACCTGCAACAAGTTGATTTTCTCTTCCGCAAAGCAGATGTTTTAAGGAAACGTAAAGGGTGCAGTTTACAATTTTAGGTAATCAAAAGATGCCCTGTAACAGAGATGGGGAGCAGAAAATAGTTGTCACCTTGGAGAGAAGCTGAATGGACTGAGGTACTGTGTAGCATCAGGGCCTGTAAACATGAACCTTTAATGAATGACTGGAAGAAACTTAAGCCAGTGTGGAGACAGACAGATGAATTCGTTACTATTGACATGATGCACATTTCAGTCAACGCATTTTCAGGAAAAACATTCAGGTAGTGAGGTGGCATAGGCCTAAGCTCAGGAGATTGGTGTCTAACCAACAAAGAGTAGAATAATCAAAAGACTACAGAAATGCAGTGAAAGTAGCAGCCACATTCAGAAAAAGTTATCTGAGTGTCTTCCACTGAGCCACCATTATGGTACCACTGTGGTAATGGCCACTTGCATTTAAAACATGCACACAAAGCCTCGTTGTAGTCGTTCAGCACCATTTTCATCTGACAGATAACACTAATACCTGTTGGAATATAGTTATTCAAACCAAGTCTTAACATTTCATCAAGGTGCTGAGACAGCTCTGTGTAGACCGTGCTGGTAAGCAGGTTTTTTTGCTATGTTTCACAAGTACTAACATAAAAATAGATTACAAAACTTAGGCTGCTGTTTTTATATGTTAAGAGGGAAAAAAAGACACGAATGTTATTTTCAGTTTCTGATGTGCTTAGCTTAAAGCAAACCATGAAGAAGGCAAGCAATCACAAGAAGTGGTGGCATGTACTGTTTTTCACTGCTACAGCATTAGCCATACACAAGCTGGAAATAAACCATACTTGGTTAGATACATATTACTTGAGAATGACATAAGCGTTCTGAGCGTTACTGAAAGCTCTGCTGGCCATCTGTAACTTCAGGCAGAAGATGGCCTTCTCTACCAACCATGGGTCAACATAACTCTCAAGTATGCACACGTCCATGCAGCATTTCTTCTTAATAATGAACATTTCATTTCAAGCCCCAGCTAATATCAGATACAGAAAAAAACCTCCACAGGTATTTATCTGGTTCCTGGATTTATGTGGGTGCTTTTAACCCCACTCCACTCCTCGCTCCACTTCCCACCCCTCTCTACTCCTGTCTAAAGATAAAGATATTTACATGTCTGAAAGGAACTGGAAAGCATCTGTGATATTTCCCAGAGGATCTGATAGCTCTTCTCACACAAAGGCGTATTTCCACATCTCTATGTCACAGCAGCACTTCAGTAAGGGGCACCTCAGGAAGGGCCTCTGACAGTTTCAATTAGCAGAACCACAACTTTCACTACCTCACTTGAAAGAGCAAGATTTGAACAGAAGTATTTTCAGTTAATATTGTCATTCACTTGAATTGGCTATGTCTGTAGTCCTTATAGGATGGGTCATCCATAAGATGGTTCCTGGATAAATGTACTTTTACAAGTTGTGCAAATCCCTAAAACTCATAGCACTTTGAAATCATGTGGATTTCTGGTGTTCCTTGGCAGGCTCTAATCCACAAATTCATGAGTGGCTCACTGTGATTCATATGGCACTTTCATTTTTGGCAGGTAATGCTAATGGTATTGGAGAATGACTATTTGAATAAGATTTGCACCCACTTCCCTCAAATCAGGACTCTAAAAATGCTCAAAATGGAGCTGTCAGCATAAATACATAAAAAAATATGTGAACATTTATTCTGTATAGGGTTTTGACTGTACAATTCCAGCCATCAGGGATGAGCAGGATGAGCAGGACTTTCTGTAGTTCCTGTAGAAGGTTGGGCAAGCAAGCATCTGAGGGTGGACATTGCGGAAGAGGAAGTATCTACGTGTCAGTAATAGGAAATTTATATTGTACACCTGCTTTTTAGGCATGCCACCTGCGCTCAGTCATACCATAACATCACTTTGATGACATGCCACAGCTACAAGACCAGCAATATACATCTTGTTTCATTGATCTGAGTGACACAGCTTGGTAAAACTCTCTGCTTAATGGTATCAATCGTAACTCTCAGCCGCAGTTGCCCCGTACGTTTTTCAGTGTTTAGACCCATGCTAAGTATTTTGCTACCGAAAGCACTGAAGGAGCATGATGGTGAAAACAGAAGCACACGAAGTAAGCAACAGCACCTTATCTATACTAATGATGGACTGCTCATTATATTTTGTTGGCCTGGAACTACATAACATCCAGCAAACACTGTTTACAGTAACCTAATAATGAGCAATTCTGTTCCTGTTACAGCTCACAATCTCATATTAAATGTTTCTTGTTTCCAAAGTAAATGGCCCTATGTAGTTGAAAGGTATCACCACACTTTTAAAAAAGCTGGATAAATCTCATCTTTAGGAAAGGAAATGTGATCTAAAAAAAGGGATGTGTATTTTGACTAATATACAAAACTGACGAAAAGTAAGGTTTATGTTACTTTTTTTTTTTTTTAAGAAGCCTTTTCCATATTGAACTTGAGCATCTTTAAGAGGGAGCTTGGTCTAAATTCAGTTCCAGTCCTGGATCTACTCTTAAATCCATGTGTGGCCTCAGGCAAATGTGTTAATTTTCCTGTTTCAGTTTCCCTGCCTTTAAAGTGGGAATAAAATGTGACTAACACAAATAGCTTAGCTGCAATTTATGAGAATGAGTAACTTGATTATTAGATTTCTGAGACATGAAACATGATTATTATTAGGACTTACTGACCAGCTAGTCAGAAGATACAAATAAAGGAGATGGGTCTTTGACAACAGAAGGATGCTGGTGAGTCAGTCAGTCAGTCTCAGTGCTATGTGAGGAGGCAGCTCTAGGGTGCGGATAGTTGGACCTATAAAAGTGAGAATGCCCCGTTTGTACTGACTTTCTGTTTATTGCCCTGTGGTACCCAAAGACCATAAAAAGCTAAGTCCTCTCTGAGAAATGAACAGGTCCAAAGCGCTACAACAAATCATCTGCAGGCAAATAATTTTTTATCTGTATAAGAGAGCTCGATGTTATTTTCTAGTGGAAATGCCACAATTGATTAAAGACTTAGCATTTCTATTTAAAATGAGAGTAGTGGATGATACATTTTAAAGGGAGAAAAAGTCAGAGGCCTGATAACATGGAGATAATGGGGTAAATTAATTTCTGGTGTTGCTGCAGTAATTCGGTACTCAACATATGGGGTCCAAATTTACACCACCGTATATAGTATAAATAGGAGTGCCTGTTATAGTTATTAACAAAAATACTCTCCCCACTGGCAAGGTCAATATTATTAATTGTTATTCCTATTATTAACCTTTGGGCTTGTGTATCCTCCACGGATTAATGATTATTCAATAACTGTGCTACAAGGTTGCACTTTCTAAAAGCAATTAGTGGAAGGGCGTACCACTGGTTAACTAGGAAAAGCACTGAGGTATGGACCTCATGGTCTTGGTCCTGTTTCCCAGACATGCAAAGGCACCTGCAGGAATAGTACCTGTCAGTTCCCAGAGCTGAATGAGGAAATCTGCCTCAAATCAAGGCAAACAAAACCCGGAGATTGGGCTGACATCCAGGGTCCCCTCTTCTCAGTCTCCTAGGGAGCAAAACAGCCTCAGGTTTCGGGGAAAGCTGCGCTCCATCGCCAGGTTCACTCTCCGGGAACTCCACTTCCATACCCTGTACCGGCGAGGATGGGAAAGGGCTTAAAAACAAAAGAGGAGAGAACAAGTCCCTCCCCAAGGAGAAGTTAACACGAATAAAGGCAATTCTCAGCCCGCGTTACTGCGGAGCACGTGGTGCCACCGGCGCGCGAGCCGCGGGTGATGCGCGGTGGGACACGGCCCCGCCGGGGCAGCGGCGGGCGGCGACCCCCGGGGATGCCGCCCTCGCCCCGGGCATCCCCGTCCCGCCGAGGCCGCCGGCGCGGTCGCGGAGCTTCGGCCTCAGCCGCCTCTAATGGCCGGCGGCCGCGGGGCGCTGCCCGCCCGAGCGGGGCCCGCGCCGGGGCGCAGGGAGCAGCGGGGGCGGGGGGCAGGTGTGGACATAAAGGAGCGGGGGAAGGATGCGGGGAGGGGGCCCGCGGGGCAGCGGGGAGGGGGCCGGGGGCGCCGTGCGCGGGGAATGCAACGCGAGGGCGGAGGAGGGCTCAGGCCCCTCTCGCAGGGCAGGGGGGGCGGCAGGGGGGGCGCGCACATGCACACACCCCCACCCCGGCAGTGCCACCAAGTCAGCCCCACCGCCACGCGGGGCCGGGGGCCGGCAGCGGGCGGGGACGACGCGCACACACACACACACACACACACACGCACACACACAGGCGCACACGCAGCCGCCGCTCGGGGTGTGTGTGTGTGTGTGTGCGTGTGCGTGTGCGTGTGCGTGTGTCCCGCAGCCCCCCGCCGCCGCGCAGGCGGGAGGCAGCAGGCGCGGAGCAGGCGGCGGCGCCCCCCCCCCCCGCCCCCCCCGCGGCCTCCGCCGCCGCGCTGCCCCGACGGCACCGCCGCCCCCTCCCCGGGGGCAGCGCGCACCTCCCCGCCCGAAAGGGCCGTGCGCGGCAGCGGGCGGGGGGGGCGCAGACACACACACGCGCACACACACACGCACACGCACACACACAGAGACAGGCACACGCACACGCACACGGCCAGCCAGCGGCAGGGCTGCCCCACGCCGGTACCTTGCTGCCCGGGTGTTTTCCGTCCGGGCTCCTCCTTGCTGAGGCAGCTCGGGAGCGGAGCCGAGCGGGCGGGTGTGTGTGTGTCTGTGTGTGTCTGTGTGTGTGTGCGAGAGCGAGCGAGAGCGAGAGAGACTCTCCCCCCTCCCCCTCCCCCTCCTCCTCCTCGCTCTCCTTCCTTTAAACGCCCACTCCTGATGGGTGAAAAGACAACTTGAACTTCAGTGCAATTAACTTCGCCGGCGCCTCGGAAGCCGGAGGTGTCGCCGGCCTCGCCCGCCGCGCTCCCATGAGTGAGTCGGTCCCGCTCCTTCGGCGTCGCTCCTCGGGGACGGGGGGGGACGGGGCCGTGCCGGGGGCACCCGCCGCCGTGATTTACCGCGGCCGGCGGTGCCGACCCGGGCGGGCGGGGGGGAGGCGCGGGGCGGGGGGCTCCGCTCGGCGCTGCCGCTGCCGGAGCCTCCCGGCCGCCACGGGCTCACACCTGCCGCCGCGCCGCGGGCGGCCGCCGGCCCCGCTCCGCTCCCCTGCCCGCCGCCGCCTCGCCCGCCGCCGACGCGGGGGGGAGCGGGGGGAGCGGGGGCCGGGGGGAGCCGAAACCCCGGAAAGTTTGGCAAACTTCTTCCCCGGCCCCGCGCGCCTCCCGGCAGCGGCGGGCGCGGGGCGGCGGGGCGGCAGCACCCCCGACGGCGGGGGGCGCGGGGCGAAGCGGCGGCTCGGGGCGGGTGCGGGAAGGGGGTCGCGGGGTGGCGCTTCCGCGGCGGGGGGCGCGGGGGCTGCGCGGGCGGGCGCGGATCGCCCCGCCGGGGGCGCGCCCGTGGCGGTGGGTGGCACGTCCCCCCCGGCCGCCTGCGGCACGACCCGCCGCTGCCGCGGGGAGCGGTGCCAGGAACTCGCCTCTGTGCTCCGGGATTTTATTTGTGATTTTTCCGCTCCGTCTCCACACCCGCCGCCCGAGGTTTTCCTCAAACCGCCGTCCTTTTGTCGCCGGCTGCGCCGGCTGCCCGGGGGAGCGCTCCTGACAGGCACCTGCCCGGGCCGGAGTTTCCCTCCGCCAGCCTCGGGCTTCCCGGACCGCGAGAGAAACTTCGCTAAAACCAAGTTGGATGCGACACTTCGCACCAGCTCCTGAGCTGCGATGAGTTTAAGCTGAGGCAGGCTCTCCGCGGGCTGCAGCCGGTCCCACCGAGCGCAGCGCTTCTGTGAGAAGAATTCACAAATTCAGACGCAGAGACTCCCGGGCGTACGAGCCCGTAGTGCCCCTTTCCCTCCGGTCCCTGCTACTTGGGTGGGAGTTAGCGGCCGTCCCTTACTTCTACTTTATATTATTTCGGCACAGTGCATTCATATATTTGTCTGCTGTAGTCTGCTGGCAAACATTAGCATTCAAGCTTACATTTTTGACAAATGTGCAGACAGGAATAGCATGAATAGGCATCTTAAATATTAACAACCTAAGCATCTGTTGTGAAACAAATTTAATATATTTACTCTGTTTTTCTCACATTGTTAGAAAAGGTTACAATAAGTGTAAAATTTCAGCTGTAGTTAGCACAAGGAATGCTTGGATATTTCACTATCTCTTCAAGCATTTAACACAATCACCAGATAGAAATGTGTCAAATCAGGCGCACTATTCAAAAACAACTTGAAACAGTAAGCGTAAAGACGTGAATGTAGGATGTTCTCTGCAATTTCTATCTTCTAATTACTGTGCAGCGCTGTTTGTAGAATTTGAGAGTGCTCTTCTCAATCCCGTATTCCTATATGCTCTTTAGCAATTTTGTACTACGCTCATTTTCTCATTCATTTTCTCTGTGAGATTGTTACTGGTATTACCTTGCTTTTCAAGTCGAAGCAATGGTTTGCACAGAAATGTGTAATAACGTGGAGTAGGTAACAAAACAAGCAGGCAGCAAGTGCAACGTGTTCATGTATAAGCATGCGTCTGAGCAGATAGCACACACACACATAATAAGGTAACAGAGGAGAAATTAAAAACACTGGCTAGTATGCTATGTGTGCCCACACTTGAATGCAAACGGCTAGTGGAAAAGAAACAACTGACTCCAAGGAATTCCTGCATCCCTGGAATAAAACTCTTCTGAGTAGGACAAGAGCACAGAAGAGTGAAGTCTCCAAAAAGACCGTAGAGTTATTTCAGGAATCAGTGCGTTCCTTCCCTTTTCCCACAAGTTCAAATATGTAATAAATAAGCCCTTTGTATGCAAAAGAGTTGACTGGAACAAAAAACATTTAAATGGAATGCTGGTTGTGCGTACACTTCGAAAAACTGGCCGTTTCCTTTTTATATTCTTTGTTCTTAATACTTCAAATAGGAAAGTAGCTCTCGCAGTTTCTCCTCTCCTGTTATTTTAGTGATACACGTGAGTCCCAACCTACTGCTGCACACTCCTGAGAAAGCACTGTGAAGGCAGGCAAGTCCATCTCTGACTCGCTGCTGGGACACGGTGCTTTGGCAGGATGAGACGCAGAGGGTCTGTCACGACAGCCCGAGCTTGTGCACGAGCAGGGCACCTTTGGGGTTTGCAGCCTGGGCCCAGCAGGTCAGCTGATGAGCACCTGCCCTCTGGCCGAGCCTCCCAAGGCAGGGCAGGCAGCACCAGCCCTGCCTGCAGCCCTGCCTGCAGCCCTGCCAGCATCCCACGGGCACCGCCACCCTCAGTCCTGCCCGCACGGCCACCCCTCCCGCGCAAAAACCTCTGCAGGGTAGGAAAGTCCTGAATAAGCACTAACTCGTCCCACGTTTCGGGTTTGGGACAGGGAAGGGTTTAAATGTGTGGGACTGCCCTTTAGATGATGATCAGCTGAAGTCTGGTGTTCTTGGGGAAAAAAACCTCCAAATCTTTTAATTGTATCAACCACTCAGTTTTTGGAAGTATTGTCACCTGTTTTTATTGTCACCTGTTTTTTTACTCTAGACATCATCAGATGAATTTGAAGTCCTTCTTAAGGTTTCCAGCTGTATTTTGGGGGGGAAAATATAGGAGATTATTTTATTAATAAAATACTTTACAATATATAGAAGAAATATGTTAAAAGTAGATTTCTGGATTAGAAATGTAGGAAATAGGATTTCTGAAATGTTTCAGTCATATTTCTAGGAACTACGCTATTTTAACATAGATACTACTGAAGCATTATATTGCCTTCTTGTATATAACTGCCATTGCTCTCTCTAGGTATATTTAATATATATCCAGTGAAGCCACAAACTTTCCTTCTACAACAGTTTAAACACATCTGGAACATTTTACTTTCTTATAATTTATGTTAATAGATGTAGAGTGTATATACAATCTTCTCCGAAATCATTGCTTTTTCCAAAGGGGATTTTTTTTACTTTCAGTCAGGGAATATATTTATAAGAACAAAATAACTCAAAGTATAGGCAATTCTATATATCATTTTATTTTCTGTTATATTAGGTTGATTATATAAAGCTTTCATTTAGAGCGATGGGATGATGAAATTACAGAGGAGTGATTGGCTTTTGTTTTTTTTCAAATGGTTCAAGTGGAGGGCTGCAAAAATGAATGTTTTTGGTAAAGTTCTTTGAGTACGTAGTATTTTTCATAGAATTCTGACAAATTAATTGAATAGAAAAGCCACAAGTCTCTTCGCATGGGGGGCTATATTTTCAGGTAAAATGGAAGTTCTGCTTTTGCCATTATAAGCATCAGGATTCAGTAATCTGTTCCTCTTGTGGAATGAACACTTTCTACTTAAAGCTATCATGCACCTACTGTTTATTTACGCTGCATTAAACTGACAGCACGGCAATCAGAGGAAAAATATGACTTACTTTCCTGAAGTAAACACCAGTTTATAGGTTAGTGCATGTATTTATATTCCTGTCGCCACTAAATAATGGCTGTCTCCATTTTAATATCTACCTGTGGTGTTATCCAGGGCAGCTGGCTCTTCCCTGTTTAAAACGAGGAAAAAAGGAATGGGGAGGTGAGAAGAAGAGAAAGTTTTGTTATCATTCCACTCCAAGAGGAACCTAATAGAAAAGTGATTCGGTATTCCTTTCTGTGGCATGCAGAAGCCAGTTTTAAAGACATAGCATTCAGTTTTACTTGGTGTATTTGAATTGCATCTCAAACAGGGAAAACAGAATTCCTTAACAGTATTTGTCTATCCAAGTCACTGAAATTGTATATTCAGGCAATGGCAGATTAAGGGCAGAAGCATTTTATTAATAACTGAAAGCACATATGTGTGTGTGATGAAAAATGTTCTGCAAATCTGTCACTATGCAATCAAGTGCATTTTTTAAACTTTGGTTGTCACAAAGTTGCTACTGATTCTAAAAAAAAAAAAAAAAAAAAAAAAAAAAGTAAAACAGTTTGATGGTTAAAGAGTAACTTCCAGTTCTTATTGCTTGTTTTACGGAAATTTTGCAACTTTATAAAAGTCTGTGTCAGAAAACCCTATTGATGTTACTTGTAATCTTGGACTAATGCATCTAAGTAGCTGGCTTTTGAACTGAAGATAGCTGCAGTCAGAGTAGCCTACAGTTTGCAGAAAGCTTCCCTAAATTCTCCGTCGGAGGATTCCATTAATAACCTCTACCTGGGAGGCCCATTTTTTCCTCAGATTCTGAAATTATTATACTTAACATTAAGTTAGCTTGTATGTCAGTTTCCATGTGAGCAGCATCATGAACTCTCAACTGCCCCCTCATCACGACTCGTGTCACTTCAAAAAGGGTATACTATCATGTTCCCTTAAAAAATGCAGGTATTTTCCAACATTTGCCATCCTGTGGCATCTACGTTTACCACAGTTATCACCAACGCTTCATTACTTAATTGATATCCATTTTGATGCTCCGCAAATGTCGACTTCCTAATGGTTTCTGCACTGCATTGCTCTCAGTAGGTGTAAGTCATGATAGAGATTAATTTTAAAGAGATTTACCGGTACCGATCTTGTTCATGTGTTCTGCTCTGGTCCTTGTGCCCTGCGCCAGCTGTAATCTACTCAATCTGCGTAATCTGGTGCAGTGTAGTAGGAACGGCATAGTAATAGTAGAGTACAGGAGTAGAGCATAGTAACACACCTCAGGGACCATCTGAATTGTAAATATCTCCTTTTAAACTTGCTGGGCCTGACTTTCCTCCCATGCACACTGGTGTATCTCTGCCGGGGTTGGTAGACTTCGTTTTTACAGTTCTTGTAAGGGATGAGCGTTAGGTGTTCAGACAGGGTGAGGGACACGCTACCACTCTGTTTATGCCAAGGTCACCTTTCAACATTTATTTAGGACACCAGTAGGCAGCGATCTCTTCGGAGCTCAATTTTCCTGTGAGACTGTGTGCATTTGTGTATGCTGGGATTAGGACAGGCTGTAAGGAGGCTCCCTCTCACCAGAGCCAGAGCTAGGTTCTCTGAGCTGTGGTAAGGCATCACCGAAAACAGGTCTCCACAGCTGTAGGTTCCCAGGAGTTAACTCTCGCCAGCTTGTGCTTTTCTGTCGTGAACTGCGGGTTGGATCGGCAGAAGCATCTGCTCGCCTGCAGATGGACCTCAGTCACCCCAGCTGCACCTGGGTGCAGAACATCAGGATGGGCCACGTCTGTCTATCGGCTGTGTTGGCCTTGCGTAACTCCCAGCGACTATCTGCTCTATCTCTTTCCCTTGGCACAGTATGACATGATATGACCTGAGGAGATGAGGGAGGTGCTTTAAACCTCGAGTGCATCTCATCTTCCCAGGATCCTGCTCTGACAGGATTTATTTGGCCAGCAGCAATCATTTGTGTGTCGTCCCACTTGCTGCTCACTAGAAGAAGTGGTGGTGCACTCGGATCGTGTATGCCTGGAGGATTGTCTCGTAATCTTTTCTGGTGTCTGGACTCTTGGTTCTGGTTGAGCCCTGACAAAAATGTGTGATCTTGGGTAAAAAACTGACCGCGCCACATTTGCAATCCTTAATGCCGTAACCCTGATTTTGCAAATACCTAGCACTCACAACTTCGTATGAAAGAAAAGGAAGCTGCAGCACACAGTCCCTCTATAAATGCAGCCTCAATATGCCCCTGGCTTATTTACCCACATATAAAATTACTAACATACATATATATATGTTTCATAGAACACCGAAGGATTAGATATTTCTTTATATTTGTAACTCAATCCTAAAGCAGAAAGCATGGTACAGCACAAGTGCAAAGGATTGCTGCTCTAAACTCAAACCCACATGTAAAGGTACAACAAAGATATTTCCTTTTCAGTTACTGCGCTTAGAATATAGCTCTGTTTGTAACAGCCAAGTAATCAAAAACGTTTTCAATGAACAGGAGAAAAATTCTAAATATCATACACGCCCTGTATTCCCAATTGCAATGCATTGAATAAAAGACAGACAGAGAGGAGGGGAGAGAGAGTATGTGTGTGCACAAACTCACAGAAAGACCAAAGGCAAAAAACAAAGTGGAGAGAAATTGCAGAGTGAGTTTTAAAATGTTTATAATCAAAGATTAAATTAATATTTTTGTGGAGAGCCATATTAGAAAGATTTTTAAATCATTAACACGTCTCATCATAGGTGGGCCTCCTTGATAAATGTAAGAAGTCTCAAGAATAATTAAAGGCATCTTAAAACTTAAAAAATGACAGTTTTAGCTTCTAAGAGTTCATTGTAATATAATAATACTGTATGCTTTTTGGTGTTAGTTCTGCACTAGACATTTAATTACAGTCTTTGTGAGACATGTTATCTGTATAGTAACCAGTGCATAAAAAGAATGATATATAATTTTACATACAAGCTCTTGCTTGCCAGCTTTCTTTTTAAGATTATAGATTAAGATCTCCAATCCAGAATGTTCATGTCTTCAATGAAAACAACTTAATTTTACAGAATTTTGGGGAGGAATGGGGCACAATGCAATAGTGTTTCTTCTGCTACACTTCTTTTTGCAATAATACTGAAACTGGCTTTTAGCAGGGTTGTTGTGGTTTGGGTTTTTTTCTGTGCAAGGGCCCAAACTCAGTGCTTCTTTGCTTGTTCAAAGGATAGATTTTAGAATACCAAATGAAAAAAAAAACACGTTTAAGTTCTATATTGAAAAGTAAGATTAAAAAAATCTAAGAGTAGTTTGGTAGGTTATTCACATGTACAGCTTAGTGCTTAGAGGAAATTTGGAGCTTGCCATGTCACATATTGAATATTGTCAGAATCACATTCTGGATAATGTAAATTTATGGGGTTTGTAACTTGGTCCACACATTGCTGCGGAAAAGAGAGTACATTTGCAAGAAAGATCAGGTGCATAAAATTAGAGGTTTTCTTTTGATACATTTGCAGATTCCTATAATTGTGCAGCTTGCGAGAAGTGCTCCTCCACATACTGAACTTCCCACAGTTCCCCGTGTTTTGCACTGCGGTCGTTGCAGGACGAGGCACAATGGAACCGTTCGCATCCAACCATTTCAGAGCAGAGCTTTTCGATCGATCATATTTATGTCCTCTTGCGGGTTCTGGTTTTCACTTCTTAACTAGCAGTAGCGTGCAGGAATGGTACAACATTGGTGTTGAGCCCTTAGTTTCGGTATGCTTTGTAAGAAAATCTCACAGTAAAATCAATCAATCAAAATCAATCTCTGTCCCATTGACTGTATTTTATTGACTTTTTCTTTTTTTCTTTTCTTCACCTGACTCACTGAATACCATAACCTTTTGTCCATTCCTGAAGAATTTTTTAATGATATTTTTAAGATAAGGATGTAATAATTTCATAATAATATTTTTATATTCAAAACTTGTGATTCCACTGCTTACTTTATTGGAACTGCATGTCCTGTGAGAGACTGACTTCTGCATTGCCACTTAAAATGACAGTTAGGATACTCATAGATGTAGTTTTTATTTTCTAAGCATTCCAGAAGAATTTTATAGATACCGTGCAAGAAAATTGAACCAGTAGCATTTTTTTTGTATGTGTAGCATGATGACAGATACGCCTTAAGAAACATTATACTGTCTGATAAATTGCATTTCCAAGCTGTATTTCATATAGGTTCTGTCTCTTTAAAAATGCAGTCTCCTCTATTTGCCCTATTAATTGTTGATATGTTGCCATCCACGAGACAAAAATTAGAGCTGTAATTAAATAATCATGTGATGCTCCTTAGTGCCAGTGAGAGCAAACTCATTTTTCCAGGCCCTGATGGTCACTGATTATTGTATTACTACTGGCTTGCTTTATTTTTTTTTAATGGCTCTATATTGCTGGGTTACCTAACCACTGCCCTTCTTTTCAAAATTAAAGGAATTGAAGAACATTAAGTCACTTAATTGGCCAGTGGTCTACGGGGACACAAAGTAGTCATACCTCCTCTGCTTTTTGGTCACTCAGTTGGTTCTGCTGGGAGAACTACATCAGTGGTGTGGTTGCGTGCCATTTAATTTACACTGGTGTTTTGGCTGGGATGGATGCATATAGGGAATGCCAGGAGAATTACAAAAGGAGCAGGGTATTAAAATTCAGAAATGATTAAAATTGAAATAAAAGGATGCTGCTTCTTTGCCAGTACTCTGGCAGTCATAATGACACACACAGATTAGTTTCCACCTTCATCTTTTCCTTCTTTCTCATTTCCTCTTGTTTATTGTTGACACATTTTCCTTATGTCTCTGCTTCTCAGTGGTTTTTTTCACTGTTACATATTCCTACTTTTTCTCTTTCCTTAAGCATGGAGAAGCTTACTTAACCTTATTATAACAATAACAGAATAGGTTATTAATATTTAATATGCACATGATTAAAATTTCTCTCTTAAACATAGGTCAGCTCTATTATTAACTGACATGTTATTTTTCATTAAAAAAATTTTATTCTGCCCTTACGGTTTCTCAAACACCCTTTACTTTGGTGGTGATTTAACACATAATGTTTAGAAAACTCTGTTAGGCTAGTGAAAAAAAAGAACTTACCAGTCATGGATAATCAATTATGCATGAATTCAGATATAACAGATGGAAACTGGTGAGTTAAAGTTTCTCTTTAGCTTCGTGATTTTTTTGTTTTGTTTTTGTGACACCTGTCTCTTATGTATAGATAAACATCTAACATAGCATACTGCTTTTCAAGCATCTTTGTGTTTTTTTGCTTTTTGGGTTTGGGGTTTTTTGTTTCTTTTTGGTTTTGTTGGTGTGGCATAAACTCATTTTCCCCTGTTTATAACTTACTATTTTTAATTTGTTTGTCTGCTAGCATTTCTATACTGCCTTCCTTTTCTAGGGCTAAACTGTCCTATGATGAAGCCAGCATTTAATCTTCCAGTAAGTTACACAACATCGTTTAACCTTAAAATTGTGTCAGCATGATATTTTAAATTGTGTGAGTTCACTTCTGCCTTCAGCTGCTTATGGCCTATAGTGTTATGACATTAAAGCAACAGGGTAGACTGTGACTGTATATATATTCATATGTGCATATACACGCATTCTTGTGATTGTGATACTTAATATAGGCGTTCCCTCCAAAGGCATTAATTAAATTTCTTTCAATCATTTGACAATGAAGCAGATTACTTTTTATTAAAAAGTTCAGTATGGACTGGGCATAATATTTCTTTTGGTCATGGAAAGATTTTCCCAGACCACAATCAAGCTGAATATACGATAACCCTTTGTGATATGCCCACAGCATCAATCGGTTGGTATTAAGAAGAGCTAAATGTGTTTTCTTCCTCTTTTTACACAGGAATATTTAAAAGGGGTTTAAGCACAGGCTTAGGTGTGAGCTGACAGGTTTTTTTGTGTAGTTCATTCATGCCAGCGTGTTGAGGGATTCTTGTATTTGAAGGTGTCGCGTGTTTCAGAAACACAGGGGTAACTTGATTTGGACATTACTTTTCTATGACTGCGATAATTTGGAGCATATCTTCACCTGGCTCCACCCACCTTTGAAGCAGCACATTTTCCTATGTGGTGCAGAGAGATTTTCCATCTGTATACCTATAAAGAAAAATGAGTTGAGAGAACGCACCGCATCTTTTTCATGAGCAGAATATTTCAAAATTTCTCGTGAGCATCTTATTAACATTTGTGAAGAAGAAAAAAAATCTAATACAGGAAGGAGTTTGTTGTGTAACCTGCCAGAAACAAATTATATAGAAGAGATCCTAAGGAAATGAACACAGATGCTGTGAAAATAATTAGTTTCGAATGTTATTTCTTCTTTCACAGCTGAAGCTCTGCTAGGTAACTTCATGTGCGTGCCTCAGTTTCTTCTTACTCAGCTATTCTTATGTTCATGTAAAATACAAACGTTCCCCCCCAGTTTTTGTGTTTAAAACGGGAACTAATTTTTACACACTTACTCAGGCATTCCCTTCTAGTGCTTGCATGAGTATAAATAACTATCATAAATATTAACCTCATTTTGCCCTAAAAATATTGTAATCTAGTGGGTTCCCAACTGCTGTTCTCCATCTCAGTTTGTTTCCGTTAGAGCTACTTAGCAGGATATCTAGAAATGTAGTTGCTTTAGCAAATAGATACGTTAAATACTTGAATACATTTTCGTTAATCCCTCCTTGCCCCCCTTTTGGTTTTGGGGTTTTTTTTCCTGTTCTTTGTTTTTGTTGGTTTGGTTTTTTTTTTAATATTGAACATTTATGGGGTACTTAGAGTAACTTTTTGGAGGGACTTGTTTTTGCCTGGTGTTTGCATTTAAAGAAAGCATTCCCTGACACATGTGTAAGTGACCTTCAAGGTTAGTGACATTGTATATGCTAAACCTTTTTTTATGTTAGTGCCTGTGTATTAACAGGTACTTCTTCCTGAAAAGAACTGTGAAAAACTCGTGCATTCAGTCTTCCTTATTGTGGAATCATCTGAGTTTGAGATTGGAACCAGCCCTAGAAGAAAAAGCAAATTCGGCCTAAACCACCAACTTTCAATTTGTTTTACACCAAAACCACACATTTTGCATGTATTTTATGTACAATGCATATTGACTTCTGTCAAGTTTGGCTGTAATTAGATGCACAGTGTTATTTAAAAGGTTTTGAACCTTAGAAAAAGTGTAGTAGAACCTGGGCAGAGTTCTGAGTTAACAGTGAAACTGGAAACAGGACATTTCATGTGGTTTTGGGTTTCATAATGAAAGTTTGACATAGTTCAAGTCATCAATCAGTTCTAACCATTTCCTCAGACTAGAATTCTTCCATGTTTTCAATTTTTATCAGTAGATTTTATTCATACTATCAAGTAAAAGAAAAAGGTGGTTGTCCCCGCTGATTAGGTATTTTTATGTAACAAGTCACTGTGGTTTCAGCTTGACAGCATGAGCACCTAAGCTCTAGCTAATAATGCTTGAATAATCCTCTGTAGTGCTAACCACAGGGGTTCAGACTGTTTTCTACCATAATGGACAGCTTTGCTTGGGCTGTGTGAAATTCATCCTCACCCAGAACTGCTGGATGAAACTTCCGTATTCCTGAAAGCATCCTTTTTTTTTTTTTTTTTTTTGACCGGGAAAGAAATGCAGTTGTTGGATGTGATGGAAGAGGATTTGGGAAAGGAAAGAGAAGCGGAATTAGTCAACAAGGTTGCAACCACTTTAGAGATAACTTGGTGTAACATTGCTTTTAACAAGTTAAAAAAAATGAAACTACAGATTTATGTGTCTGGGGATCATGGCTCACATGCTATTCAATTAATAGGGTTCCTATTCAGACACATTGCTAAAATAACCGCTTATCACTAACTCTTCTTTTAGGTAACAATTGTATGTCCATTTCATGACTAGGAGTTACCTAGCACTGTAGCGATCAGGGGTTTAACAGGAACCATTCTTTTTTTCACCTCCCCCATGTCCCATGTCCAGCGTTCCACATTAAACATCTTCACACGATAGGACTAAAAATTATACCTCTGGGGAGAAAGCCGTGAAATTAGTGAGCTGCTGAACATACACTTATGACACAGGTAACTTGGCTCATCCTAAAATGCCACTTTCCTCCTTTCTTCCAGCTGCCTAATTGCATTAAATATTATTATATAAAGTTCTATTGCGTTTTCTTTATTTGGTCTTTTTTGTGGAAGCAGTTGGCTGTAGCTACCACATGGAAATTACAAGCATGACTCATCAAGGATCTAGCCTGCTGTTATGGATGGAAGAGGATACAGTCCACAAAACACTTTTTTGGAAGTTGAAGCTTTTTATTTGAAGTAGTTCTGAAATCCATAGTCGTCAAAAATATTGGTTTATATTAAGTAATGTATAGATAATGTTTGTGGAAGTTGCAATGCACGTTCATTTAGGAAGTGAATTCAGAGTGTTCACGTACCAGGCAGAGCCTGTGCAGCTAAGTACAGAGTAAAATTTATGTGATTAACCATTAATATTCATTGGTGTGGTCTTTTGTGGGAGAGTGGACACCTGTCTATTAGAATTTCAACCAGCTAGGATTTCTCATGGCAGCCAGAGATGAAAGACTCTCTATTCTCATTAGCAGTCATGTTCGCCCTTCACTTCATCGTGCCAAACAGTCTTGTTGAGTTTTACTTCATAATTTTCTTCCAGCATTTTGCCGCTCCATGACTCATTTGGCACGAAGGGGCAAACTGAAATGGCTGTTGGGGCCATATCAGCAAATGTATGTATTTCCTTCGGTTGTACAAGCATCTTAGTCAAAATAGACATAGAGCTATGAAAGGGACTTGTGTAAAATGGTGCAGTGGTTTGCTAAAAGTAACTTGTTTTATCCAAAACCACATTTTGCATATTCTGATTCAACTCTATTTTTAAAAAGATTCCATGATTGAAATACACTGCAGAAAACGTTTGCAGGAGTAAACGAGCCTCGTCACAGAGGCAATCAATAGGGAGATGTCTGTTTGTATATGATTTTACATATCTGCAAGCTAGCTGAGACATCCAACTACAAAATGCTGCACCATGGGACACTGTGTAGATACCTGATACTTTCCGAGGGATTTGGGGTCTGTAAACTAATGAATGCACTACATGTAGCCATATATGTAGGTTTTTCACCTCTGACGAATATGGTAAGGATAATTTACTTCACTTAATAAGCAATTAAGTGCAGTTCAATACAGCTGACTATCGTAAGTTAAATATTCATTTTACGTAACTGTTTCAGGACATCGTGTGTGAGAGAACACAAACGAGCAGAAATTGCTCATGCAAAATGTGAGAGGGGACGACAGCTTGTGTGCGATGCCTTTCAGTGCTATGAATTTCATTTCATAGCACTTTTGCTTTTTGACAGGCATCCTATCCAGGCTAGGGCAGGTTGCAGTCAAAAAAATCTAGGTTGGTATGCAACTTTTGAGTTCAGCGTGGGGGATGTCACAGAATGCTGCAGTTCGCATCAGTGTGCATCGGATTCTCGGGTCGTACATAGGCTGAGATTGCCACAGGCAGGTTGGTCACAGGGTTTGAGTGGTGTGAGGCAACTATTGTTCAGGGAAAAATGGAGGGGAAGTCAGTCAGAGGCGAATGAAAAACAACTTCAGAGGTGCAGAAGTTGTAGGGCCAGGGGACTGCATCCGCACTGCAGCGGTGACTACGCTGAGGCTTGCGCGGTAGGGTGCATGCCCCTTCACACACACGTCTGTCTAACCCATGCGGCAATTAGGCGCAAGCCCATCGGGAAGCCATCCACCTTTTAGCCGTAGGTGTTTACCTTCAGGAAGCCGTGGATTGGTATTTTCATTGCTTTGCTGTCCAGCAGTTACCATTAGCCATAAATGTGCACGCATCGCCCCTCGCAGTGGGGAAAATGCATTCAAATCCCCACTGAAGTGAGTTTCCCAGCAGTCCTGCTGCCGCTGCACAGCTCTGCATCACCTCCAGCATGGGCTGGTGCTTACAAGTTGCCCGAATGGCCACAGAGTTGTCAGAAGTACGTATGTATAAAACCCAATCAGCCTGATCTCCCCAAAGAAATCTGATAAAAGAGAATACACAGCCATGCTGGTTTTGCTTTGCTGCCAGGTCATTTCTGTTTGCATTGCACAAAAGCCAAGCCTCAAGATTTGGGCCCGTATTTCCTCATTTATTTTGAACAAGGAAAGATTGGAATAGAGACCTTAGGAAGCACCGAGGCGGCCTGCCACACTGGAGAATTTGTTTTGTTTTTCAGCTACTGAGACTGCTCCTCAGGAGTTAATTCACCAGGGGGTTGAAAAAACACAGTCCAACTTTTTAAGTATTTGTCTTATTTCAACACAACCTGGTGCAAAATGCATGTTCGTATCATAAACACAGTGCAACAACTTTATTAAGGATTAATAAGCTTTATTAAGCGTATATTTGTCTGCTGTATGTTGACTAGAAGCTATGAAAAATGTGATGTTACTATTGCTGCGTGTTTAAATGATTGCCTGCGTATGTATCCATGACAATATCTATTCATCTTCTGTTCTTTATATATGTTTTTATTATAAATCTCTTTATTCTAGTGGAACATTTTAATATCAAAGTTGACACAGTGAAGTGCAAATTGGAATAGGACAAATGTAAAATCAGATATCTGTATCTTGAATTGATTCCAAGTAGTTTGGTATTGATAAGAGATATCTGATGGTTGTCTATACGTCAAGACGTAGCAGCCTTCAGTAATTCGTACTTTCTAGTCAAAGCAAGGGTTCCACGCTGAGCCTTCCAAGTCTGTAGTAAATACTTTGCCAGGCATAAGCGATATATGGGAATTAGATTAATCCATGTTGTAGGGAGTTTATAGGGTTTAGTACATACATGCAGTTTCAAGAAGAGAGTTATATTCCATTATCATTTATCTCAAGCATAGGAAGCATATGCATGATTATATAATTAACAGAATATTTGTTTGTCAGTGTTTGGTTAGTGTGCGTAATAATATCATTATTAGGCCTTCTGTGCTCCTGTATTATCAGATTGTTATCTCCCTGCTCCTTTAATTCACTGTCTCTGCTTTTTAGATTAATCACTTTGTTTTAATCTGGACATTTTAAGGGCTTTTTTTGACCATGAAGGGAATGGTTTATGAACACCAAAGCGAGTTATTTTAGAACAGATTTTAATCTTTTGTTGTTGTTGTTCTGGTTTTTTTTGTTATTGCCATACCCTGTAATCGCTGGTGGTTTAGTCCCAAATCTTGTTCCAAATCATATTTCTAAATATCTGCTCTAATTCTAATCAGCTCTGCATTTCTCAAATTATCTTGAACGTCCTTTTCTCCCATCACACTGCAGGCAGCATACTGCCAGCTGAAACGCTCACCCTTCACGATTCTCTTTAGTGGTCAGCCTTGCTCACTGCTCAGGTTCACTGTATCACCCTTTCCAGAGAAGGACGGCAAGGGATACAATGTTGGTGTTTTCCATTGTGCCCGCAAAGTTTGAATTCGAGTAATTTAACACCGTTTTTCCTCCAAGTATTCAAACGTATTGGGAAATAATAATTCTCTTTTTCCACGCGCACCCCCCCCACCCCCCCTTTAGAGGGACTGAATAATAATCAGTCTTGTTGGAAAAAAGATTGGTTTCTAAATAAACAACCCACCAGACAGTTACCCCTTCATCATATGTTATGGAAGATGTCATCTACATTTTCCCTTGTTTTTCTTTGTGAAACATGTTTCTTGGTTGGTTTTCTTTTTTCCTTCTCCGCACTCTCGGTAACAGTATTAGTAACCTTTCTCAGGACATGCCACCCAGGCACAACTTTTCACGTTTCCTCTGTGCGCCACCTCCACTTGCTCCGCTGTGAATAATAGCATTATGTAACACATTCATTTTCAAGCGCCGCATTTCTTTGCTTCTGAGATTATAATCTATTTTGTGCATTGCTGAATATGATAAATATTTCATGTATTTCACCCTATTACCATTTTCTGTTTCCTGCATGCCCTGTACGCTGTTTGTGCTCGTTTTGGTAAACGTCAGCTTGTTTCTTTACCTAGTCTCAATGCAATCCTCTTCTTTTATAGTGATATGCGTGTAGCGATGATTTTGTTCTTCATAGATTTATTGATTCACCTTTTCTTTGTTCAGAGGCCATGCTGTTTTGTGTATTAAAGAACCAGTATTAGCCTCCTCACTTGCCTACTCTTGCTGCTGCTTCAAGTTTGTGTGTGCAGTTCGGTATGGGGGGGTGTGTGTGTGTATTTGGGTTTTGTTGGTGGTTTGTTTGTTTTTTTAAAAAGTTACTATCCCAAATATTTTCGTTACCTATCTGTGCAATAATTCACGTTTCCTTTGGTCGCTGACGCAACTTTCCTTTTCGACGTAGCATATTCAAACACTGTTCATTTTATCAATAAAGAAGTTTAATTTTTTGCTTATCTCGTAGCTTGTACAAACTTGTTGCTTTCAAGTTTGTCTAGTTGGGTTACTTTCCCCCCCCAAGTGCATGACGGGAAAAAGTCATGTCTGTCTGGCACTTATTTATTCTGTCAATACGTTTGCACCTTCCAGCGTTCCCCTTCCAGAGGCGGCTGTCGGTCCCGCTCCGCAGAGGCGACACGGGGGCCGCCCTGTAGCGTCCCGCGGCGCGGCGGGCCCGCAGCACCTCACCGCAGGAGCACGGAGCGACTTACTGCGCCCACCGCGGGGTGCGCGGCCGCACGACGTGGCCAGCCCCGGCGCCCCCCGCCTCACCCCGCCGGGGCTGCCGGCCGGTGCCCTGCGCGGAACGGGGGCTGCGCCGCCCGGCCCCCGCCGCCGCCCGGCAGCGCGCCCTGTGCTGCGCCTTCCCCTCCGCGCTGCCAGGGGCGGGCGGCCCTCGCCCCCCAGGCGGCCCGGGGCTGCCCCCGCGGCGCGCCGCGCCCCCACCTGCGGCAGCGCGGGGCCGAGCGCCCCGGGCCCCCCCGCCGGCCCCGGCGCGGACACCGGCCGGGCAACGCGCCGCCTCCGCCGTGCACCTGCCCGCCGCGGCGCGGCCCGCGCAGTCTCTGCGCCGAGGGGCGGGGGTTGCGCGGGCGCGGCGCGCTCGGCACGCCGGCAGGATATTGTTCAGCCTTCACCCCCGCCCCTCCTCCTCCCCCTCCTCCCCCCCCCCCCCCTCCTCCCCCTTTCCCCTCGCCACCCCCCCGGTCCCCCTCACTCCGAGCTGCCGCCGGCTCGCCCCCTCCGCCGCAGGCCCCATCTGCCATGTGCGTGCGTGCGCGCAGGGGGCGCGCGGCCGGCGCGGGGCGCGCGGGGCGGCGGGCATTGTGCGCGGCGCAGCCAGGGCCGCCTCACCCGCACCCAGCTGGCTGCAAATTCGTGCGCGCCCGGAAGCCGCACGCCCTCTTCCCCCGGCCCCCCCGCGCACCTACCGGCGGCGGCCGCCCCCCCCGGCCCGGCGCCCCCTCCCCGCGCCTTCTTGCGGTCCCCCTTGCCACCTCTCCTCTCCCGACCCCCCCGCGTCCCCCCCCCTCCCGCTCCGCCGACCTCCCCTCCCCCCCCCCGCCTCTCTCCTTCACCACCTCCTCCTCCTCCTCCTCCTCTGCCACTTTCTCTCTCTCTCCCAGGACGCGTCGGATGATCCGGGGCCGCCGGGGAAGGGCTCCGGGCAGCAGCAGGGAGGCTGCGTCCTCCTCCCGTCTCGGGCTGTAAAAAAAAAAAAAAAAAAAAAAAAAAAAAAAAAAAAAAGCCGGTGGCCTCGGTGTTATTTTGTATTAAAATGAGGAGGAGGAAGAAGAAGCAGCGGCAGCGGCAGCAGCGGCAGCGAGCGGTAGCGGAGAGGAGGAGAGGAGGCTGTGAGCAGGGGACGGCGGCGGCAGCAGCAGGAGGAGGAGGAGTAGTGATGAGTCAAGTAATAATTTAATGGGGACAGAAACAGAGAGAGAGGGAGAGAGCGAGAGGAGGGGGGGAGAGAGCAGAGCAAGGCAGCTCCGTCCGGGGACACACACACACACACACACACACACACGTATATCCATGTAACATCCAGCAACAACCACCAAACCGGCCTAAATAACAACCATACTCGGCCAGCCAGGGGAAACGAGAATTAAAAAAAAAAAAAAAAAAGACAAAAAAAAAAGCCTACCATTATTATTCTTTTTCAATTATTATTGGGTTTTTGCTGGCTTGGTTTTTGTTGTTGTTGGCTTTTTGCAACCTTTCTATTTTGTATTTTTTACCCCTTCTTGTGAGCAACTCTTCTCGGAGTTCCCAGATTTTCCTTTTTTTTTTTTTTTTTTTTTTTTTTTTTTTTTTTCTTCTTTGCAGAAGCAGAACCAGTTTTTTGTGTTTTGGTGGGTTTTTTTTATTTGTTTGGGTTTTTTTGTTTTTGAATAGAGAGGTTTGGGATATTTATTTTTTTTTTCATTATAATTTCTCCCGGTTTTGGACTCGGAGGGAGTGAAACCTCGTCACTTTTTGTAGTGGTGGTGGTGTGCCTTGTTGTGTGTGTTTCCTTCCTCCCCTCTGTTCTTTTTCTCTCTCCCCTCCTCTCTCGCTCCCTTTCTCCCCCCTCACTCGCACAACAGCCCCCGGTAAATGAGAGGAGACAGGTCCTCTCTGCCTTTTTCCCCCCCCCCCCCTCCCCTCCCCGGACCGCAAAGGCGAGATTAAAAGTGGCATTTTAGTGCCTTTTCCTGCAGTTTTCTCTGCACTTTTTTTTTTTTTTTTTTTTAATCTTCAGTAGCGATCTCTGGGGCTGAGGTTTCCGCAGAAAGTTTGGGGGCTGTTACGGTGTGTATTTTTGCGGAGGGGGAGGGGAGCGGGCGCCTTCTGTGTGTGCAGCTCCTCTGGGTGCCTATTGGAGAATAATAGTGTAAGTGACAACCTAGAAGTAGACTTTCTGCTCTTCACACTGGATAGAAAAGCTGCCTTTTTTTTTCTTTTTATTTTTTTTTTCTTAACACCCCCCTTTCTCACTTGCTTTTGTACGCATTGGTTTTATTTTTGAAAGGATAGCTAGACTTAATTCACCCTCCACCTCCATTTAAACCTGCTACTTTATTTTATTATTATTATTATTTATTATTGTTATGAATTCCTTGTTTTGAGCGTTACACTTGTCTGATCAATTTGATCTTCAGCTCCTTCCGTTGCTAAACCTCGAAAACTGGCTTTCTCAAAAGACATTTAATCTGTATTTTTTGTCCATTGCCGGTTTTGCTCATGGCTACTCTGTTTCTCGCTATCTATTTTTGCCCCTCCCCGCCTAGAGGAAAATAGCAACAAGAAAAAAAAGAAAAAATAAGGGGATATTAGGGGAAGTAGTCCTCAGGTCTGCTGCCCCCCCTCTCCCCCCCCTCCAAAAAGGGGGGGACCTAGAAAACATCAGTCTTGAACTTCTTCCTCTTCAAGAACCCGGGCTGCAAAGGAAACCTCCTTTGTTTTTGTTATTTATATGCTGTCAAGTTTTGAAGTGGTGAGTTTCGGGTCGGTTTTGCTAATTTCACTCAGAAAACTGCAGTGTTTCTGTTTCTAGATAAGTACTTTGCTTCTTTGTCTCTTTAAAAGGTCACAGGGAAAGCTTGGCCTGGATTGTGAGAGCCATATGGAACGGATAAGTGCGGAGCCTCTCTCAAATGTGATTATGGGTTTTTATGGGGGAGGGAGGGAGGGAAGAGGAGGGGAAAGGCATGGGGAGGGGGCTGATTCAGGAGGAGAGAAAGAAATAATATAATACCGGTGGCGTTACGTCGCGACAAAAGGAGATACCGCACCGACTCTCATTCAGAAATTGCGCGGTGTGCCCGTACGTGTGTACGCTGTCTCTGGGAAACTGTGCCTTGAAATTGTGCTCTTCTCTCAATGCCTGTGATGAAAACTTGTAGTTGTGAGAGATGCCTAAACGCGAAACCCAGGGAAACTCTTGGCCTGGAACCGGCGGAGGTGATAGTTCCCTCTCTGCAACCCTCTCCCTGGGCAGGCCACGCTGGTTGTTGCTCATCACTATTCCAAACTGAGGTTTCAGTGAACTTTAGCCTTGGGCATGGAGTTTAAATGAGTAAATTAGGTGTTTTATGTGCATGTAATTTTGCTTTGTAACATAAAGCTTTTTACAAGATGACTAAGCGGTGAAAGGATGCCGATGGGTGGGTATTCTCGGGCCAAGCGAAAATGACCCATTTGATGTTTTGGTTGTAGTCAGTGCATTAACTTAACTGCGTTCTATCACTTTTATTCACTGTACATGATGTAGTGCGATTCTGACTCATGATGACTAGATACTTTTTGTAGCAAAGAATCTCAGTGCCTTAGAGTACTTCTGAAGTTGCCAAAAGTGACAAGGATTTTCTTGTTTGAGGCATTTTTGTTTGGTTTGGTTTTACTCTTCCCCCCGCTCCCCCTTTTTTCCTCTTTTTTGTTAACATTCTTATTCTTGAGAGAGACCAGTCTCGGAAAAGCAGCTTTATAGCGTGTTAGCATCGTCATTAACATCGGAAGATGTTAATGATTTGAATCTGTAATTCTTTGCTTAGGCTGCAGTTAACACAGTAAACAACGAAAAAAAAATCTTTTCGAAAAGTGGCTAAAATAGGCACGTTTACTGTTATTGAGACACACAACCTAAAACAGGTGGGGGATCAAGATGAATGGTAAACCTTAGCCTGTCACCTTACAGCATAAGGGAAAATGATTTTCTGAACTTCAGCTATTCAGTGGCATTCTTGAGGTTGCTTGTAAATGTTCGGATTAATATATTACCTCTTTCTTCACCATATCGGGGAAAAGCAGCGTGATATTCAAACAAGAAAAAAATAGTTTACAGAATTGTCATTGGCATATATACCGATGACAGAGAAATATATAAAAAAAAATCCTAAGATGTGTAGGCTTTAATAGCTTTGCTATGAAATGTCAGAAAATGTATTGAATTACTAGGCAACTGAAAGAAAGTAGCAATTATCAGATTCGCACCAGTCTTTCTAAATGTGACTTCCCCAGTATTAGTATTTTTACTTGCTAATGTAAATATTAGTTCATAAACTTATGTCTAGTCACCTGTCCTTAGTCATTATATTATATACATAACATAATTGCCAGTGTAGTCACACCTTTCTCAGTTAGAGAAAGTAGGGTGAAACACCTAACAATCACAACAGTATTGAGGAATGAAATCATAACCAGAAAGATGTCTCAGTTCTCAGCAACAGATATTTTTTTTGGGGGTGTGTGTGGTGTGTGTGTTTGTTTGTTTGGGTTTTTTAGTATAATTAGCAAAACAGATTCTGATGAGAGACAAAAATCCTCTAAACTTAATCCATTATGTTCTAGGCTTGGGAGATTTTTAGTGATTTAATTGGAATCGTTATTCGTGGACGGAGGTTTAAAAAGTTTATAAAAAGGGTAATATAAGCATGCTAACATATAGCTTTCCTTAATTTGCTATTGAAAATACTGCTGGATTTTGGTTTCAAATAGCTGTGCCAACACGTAAGCTATCATCCCCCAGGTTTGGTTGTTTTTGTTTTTTTTTTTAATATATTTAAGGGCTTCAAAAGTGCTGTAGAAATTGTGGGTTTTTTCCCAGCATTATGTTTTGTGAGATGCTATCTGCTCTTCTCAATTATTTTTTTTAATTCAGTACATTACTCCATTTAACACTTAAAGCTTAACATCTGAAAAATTTCACAGACATATTTTTAACTTTGCAAAGTTGATAAACTCTTTGTATAGCATTGGTTAGGAAACTCAAAAGCAACCATATCCCGCCACTGGTTTCCGAAGTTAAATTATCCTCTAACTTCTATTTTTAAGAGGGGGGGGGGGGGAAGGAATTGTAAATGAACAATTTCCTACATCTCTGATAAATCTGTTGCTCCCTCAACTAAAGTTTTAACAGTCTCTCTATTGCTGTGCATCCATTTTTTTTAATCAAATAGATTGAGAAATATCTCACTAGAATCTTTTTCTTTCTCTCTCTTCCTCTTAACATATTAAAAACACCCGGGATTAATAACAGACCTTTCTGTGAGATTTGTAACAATAGCTGTGTTGGAGCACATACCTTGACAATCATCATTGTTTAGATGAGTCTTAGTCTCTCTCAGATTTAATAGAATATCTCTGAAGATTTTTTTTTTTTAAAGGGTACTCTAGTTGGCTTTTAAGAAATAATTCCACCCGATTATGATGCGATCTCTCTGTAAACTGGGGTATGAGGTCATTTTTGGAGAGTAAGTTTGTTTCTTTTAAAAAAGGCATCTTCTTTCCAGTTAAAATAGTTATTTATTCTTCTTTGTGAGCTTATGATACATATATATATATCTCTGTACATGTGCAGGCTGTATACGTATACATATGCGCACACGTGTACAACATATATTTTTTTTTTTTTTGAATCATGGCAGGTGATCTTTAGAGGCGGGACTGAGTATGGATCATTTGAACGAGGCAACTCAGGGGAAAGAACATTCAGAAATGTCTAACAATGTAAGCGATCCGAAGGGTCCACCAGCCAAAATTGCGCGCTTGGAACAGAATGGGAGCCCATTAGGAAGAGGAAGACTTGGAAGTACAGGAACTAAAATGCAAGGAGTGCCTTTAAAACACTCTGGACACCTGATGAAAACTAATATTAGAAAAGGTAACACTTTTGATAATTCTGCATTGGAGAAATATGGATGATAATATTTTTGGGGGAAAAGCATACTTTTGCAGACTCTACTTCATTTATATTTCAGGATTAAATCTCCATTCTAAAATACTATATATTCCCAACTCTGATATAAATCACATTTGGGAAATGTAAGCTTCATGCTTGGGTGGAGCATCTTGCTTTACAGGGTGGAGTCTGATTTTTGTTAAGGTAAAGGCTAGCTGCCCTGATTAAAGCAAATTCCTACATTGAAATAGAAGTAATGTAATGCATTAATTCTTTGAGTAGGTGTTGGGCTAGGAAACGCAAAAATATCTAAGAGTAAATACCGAACCCCCAAAACAAATTCTCGCCTTCCCTCTTAATGATGGTCCAAGCTTGGAAGGGCAGTAGTATTTCCATAACAGTTGCAAGTTGGTTTAAAGGAGGGAGTGTAAATCTTTAGGTATCACATTGGAAAAGTCATTTATGATGTCAATCTTTGCAGTTTATTTTCTTAAGTACAATTCATTATTGAACAATGAACAACTTGGGTGTCATATTTTTCAGTGGCTGGTTTGCTGTAATTAGACATTTACACAAGGAAAAGGCACATTTAGAATCATTGATGTTTATATATGGATGGCTTTTGTTTGCACTGAAAATACTTTTAATGGACGATTATCTATAAATTTTGCTTCTCAAAATGTGTAAGTCTTTTTGACCATGTCCTGCAGGCTTGCTAATTTAAATCAAAATACGCTGCAAGTAATTTGGCATTTGTTTTAAAACAGCCTCTACTTTCCTTAGTATAATCGGTGTATGTTTATAGTCCAGATTTTTCTTGCATTTGCTAAGCAAAGTGCAAAATGCAACCAAGACTATTAAATGCACAAAGTTAGAAGGCAGAGGAATTTCATTGTGTCTGATGCATAACATTTATCGTACAATCATTTATTTTTTCCTTGGTTTGGTGAAAACAAAGAATATATTGATCCTGAAATGAACAGACACAGCAGTCCGTATTGTTAGATCTTTATCTATTAAAAATGGAAAAACAGCACTTCAGCAAATTCTTTGGCCTCTGCTCATGATTACCCTATTTATTGATTGTTTGCCAAGAATGTATGCATCTTAAGAAAGCCAGGGTAAGAGCATTAAAAATATAATTTATTATGGCTTTTCAAGCAGAGTGCATTAACATTGTACAGTGAAGCAGTGGGGCTATATAAAAAGGACTTTCTGACGCCTGCAAACATATAAGTTCCATAAATTCCTAAATAGGAGATTTCAGCTGTCTCTGGTATTATGTGATATTTGCACAGCAAACTTTAATGCCAGGACAGTTTTAGACAAGGATTCTACAGACTTCACTGCTCCTTATGGCAGACGTGCTGTTTACACAGACTCGTAAACCTTCAGCAAAAGCTCTAACACTGCCTTCAGGTTTAAATCATTCTGTATTTTTAGCAGCAAGCACTGACCAATGCTCTCCCCTTTAATACTAGAAGGTTATGAAGTTGCTGCACTTGGAAGTCTTGCCAAGTACTAGCAGGAGTGATCAGCCAGCTGAGATTGTGCTCTCCTGTATAACATTTTTCACATTAACAGAAGGACACTAGTGACAGTTTGCTAAAAGATTTAGTGGCTTGATTTGTAGTCAGATGATACCTGTGTCGCACTACCAGGATCCACCTCTGATAATCTACGCTGTACATCACAATTTGGCCAGAAGGTTCTCCCGTGTTGTTTAAAGTACCACATTTTCCAGAATGCTGCAACTCAAGAGACTGTGTCCCTGGCAAAAAGTGTGCTGATATGCAGCTAAGTACCTGTGCGTTGCTAGTTTTGTGTCTGATCATGGCTTAATTTGTAGGAACTGATAAGGGGAAAACCAAATAAGCTTTAGCTGTTTTTGAGTGTATCTGCACTGTTTGTTAAAATGAAGCTTTGTTTACACTTCATCTTCAGGTATTAACTGTGAAACTACTTAAGAATTTTGAACCCTTACTCTGAGTCAGATGGTAGTAGGTCAAACATCAATTGTGAGAGCCTGGAAGGGGGGGGGGGGGGAACACCCGCACCACCTTTTTGCAGATGAAGCGTGTGTGTGCTTTAGAAAGCTCTCCACAGCTTAATTAAAACCAATGAAGAAATCGCCAATTTGCATGTACTGTTTTTGCTTTGGTCTTCTCTCCCTTCCTGACCAGGCTCACTTAGGTTTTGAAAAAACAGGACAAAAAAAAAAAAAGCTCCTTCCTGCACTACATAAATATTGGCAAGCTTTTAGTCTTGTCTTTCATGCTGAGCCTATTGGGCAAACTGGAGTGAGTTTGTGAGCTTTTCCAAGCAAGCCTGAAGGGGTTTGTTTGCCAGGGATTGACTCTCTGGTGAACAGATGTAGTTTAAATATACGTGCTTAAGAGGTATCTTTTTTTATCGTGATTTTTCGCTATACATTAGAGCACAAGTCAACAGTCTCGGTCTTAAAGCATTTATCTGTTGTCAAGAGTAAATCTTCTTTTCAGACTACAGCACGTCTGGTGCACCTTAGCAGGTTAGGAGGTTTCCGTAAGTCCAGAGGGCAGTGGTTATAGAGGCATTAACATTGTAGGACTAATTGGAGTTCCTGGGTGCCCTGTTAAAATAACCCTTGTCATCATTTATGCTAAAGATGATACCCCTCTGGCAGGCTGCCATAAGACAGTTCTGTACATCTGCTTTTAACCCTTTTGCTTTCCATCATTAAGAGATCCTAACCTGTGCTGCTGGAGCCAGTGAGACAGGACCGGGGCCTAAAACGGCGGGTCCGAGGTCATCGTGTCATCGGTGTCCGGCTGGGAGGCTGGGAGGGGTTTTCACAAGGTCTAGGAATCTGATTGCTGGGAGAGACTTTGTCCCCAAAACAACTCAAGTCATTTGTTACTTCTCTGTCTGTTGTCAAAAGGGAGGGGAAAAAAATGAAAACAACAACAACAAAAAAAAAGGCAAAAGGAAAGGAAAAAGGTTATTTGCTTAATATTCTGTGCAACATAGGGAAGGGTTTGTCGTGTGATGCTACAAAACTGGAAATTAGTAATTACTTTCAGGCATATCAAAATAGCAGTGGATACCAGAAAGTGGAATGTAAAGGGCAGGAGGCAACAACAGCAGCAGCAACAGCAACAAAAAAAGCGTGAACTGCAGGTACGCTTCTTAAAATGGCATTGAAATCATGATTTGATCCTTAAAGATGCGAGTGAAAGTAGTGCTCAAGTGCACTCAGTGAATGAAGCACGAATTAGTGTTAACTTTTGCCTTGTTTCCTTGTGTACTCTTTTCAGAGTGAATGTATGACACACAAGGTGATTTGTTGTTGATGTTGAAGGCAATTAAATATTTTTGGCAGGGCTAAGAAAGTTTTAATGTTAACGCACAAAATTATGTAGCTGGTACTAAAATGGCTTACAGTGAAGACATCTGCAGTATGTATTTAGGTTCTCATGCTGCCTGCTACTCACAACAAATCAGGCAGGACAGAGAGAATCAACTTCTCTTCAGTCAACCTTGTTATTTCTATAGAAGGTAATTCTTTAAATCTCTATCTGATCAAGCGAGATAAATTGGCATTTCTGCTTTTCAGAGATGTATGTTTTGTAGAACTTTCTGTTTTTTAGGGAGGGTGAGGGGAAAGGACTCGGGGAATATGTTTATCAAATATTTGTGATGATTCTTGATGCTTCCTGTGCCTGTTCGTACAGGTTTTATTTACATAATGCTGTATAGACCCACCTACTCTACTATAACTCAAGTTTAATACGTTAAATTTAATTTTTTTTTTATAGGAAGTATGCTTCCAGTTTTCTGTGTAGTGGAACATTATGAAAATGCCATTGAATATGATTCAAAGGAGGAGCATGCAGAATTTGTGTTGGTGAGGAAGGATATGCTTTTCAACCAACTGATTGAAATGGCATTGCTATCACTTGGATATTCTCACAGCTCTGCTGCCCAAGCAAAAGGTAAATAAGATTATGAAATTGTACGATGAATTATGTTTTTTGTGCGGTCTTGGGGGAGGGGCAGGATTTCCTTCAGGAATGTGATGCAGGTTTTACTACTTAAACTTCTTGCAGATTCTATCTCTGATTTCTTTTTTCCTTAATGTATTTTGTTTAGTTAGTACATGTTTTGTTCATGGGGAATGTGGAGGTAAATTCTTTTTCTTTGGTTGGGTGTTTTTTTTTGGTGGGTTTTTTTTTTGTGTTTTTGTTTAAAGAAAAAAAAAGACTTTGACTGAATCATTAGTATGCTTATTGACCTTAATAATCTGCTCCACTGAGGATCCACAAGGAAGTGTAAAGCATATTTGAGCAGATGGACTGTTGAGAGTCAACTTGCATTTATGACTGAATATCCAGCTCTGTTTCTTGTATTTTGTTCCTGATGATTTTATAGACTGCAAAGTTGTGGGGTTTTTATGTACACAGTCCTTGCATTGCAAAATCCTTTCTAATTTATTAAGAGGGATGCTAACTATTATATCGTGTCCTGTTGAATTCATGGGAACTTAGGAAAATACACTTATATACATATTAAAAAAAATCTCTACTGTAATGCATTTGTATAATTTCATAATATAGATAACACATATCCTTGGTAGTGTGTGGGTGGGGGTTTTGGGTGGTGGTGGTCTTTTGTTTTGCCGGATTTAAGAGGCTAGAAACAAAGGTGGTGATCTTGTTAAAGTCAGAGATTTCTTTTGCCCCTAGGAATTAACAGGTAAATTACTTTTTTCAATTTTTCCTGTCTTTCTTGCCCACTCCCCCTCCCGTCAAAAAACAAAAATCCCACAGGGCTTATCCAGGTTGGGAAGTGGAATCCAGTTCCACTCTCCTATGTGACAGATGCCCCTGATGCTACAGTAGCAGACATGCTGCAAGATGTGTATCATGTGGTCACACTGAAAATCCAGTTACACAGGTAAGCTGCATACCAGTTCTGGGACGTGAACTGTTACTTGTCTGCTCTTACTGTTAATATTGCTTGTATTTAATTCCCACTGTGCTGTCTGCTCAAAGCACAAAGGCTTATCTAAATTCCTTTTTAGTTACTCTAATTCTTCTTTAACTTACAGTATACTATTGCAGAAAACTTTTATAGCTCTGATACATAGATTTTCTTTGGATATCTCATTAAAACTATATTGCATTTTAGTCAATTAAATGATGCATTACAAGAAGGCATTTTACATAAAGTTTACTTAAGAGAAAAATATTTTTGCATATCATGAACAGTACCATCTGTGTGCATTTTGTAAAAGAATGACTTGCTCACACTTATTGTTGCCATCTAGGTTCTTAAATTTCATGGTAACAAAAAAGAAAAAAATGGTTAATATATTAATGCTTTTCATGATCAGTCGTGAGAAAGCATTACACCTTAAATTGTTTTACCAAGCGCATCAGAGCAGGAAGGTAGAAGTAACATGAAAAAATAGTCGCCACATGCAGCTGATGTATAATTCATGCATCAATACAGCAGATGTGTTGTATAAAGTAATTAACTAATCGGAACAATCAGGAGACCGAGAGCAATCTCCAGATGCATCTGCTTGATGCGCAAAATGAAATCTGTCTGTCTTAAAGGAATGTTCTGCAGCAGGATGCAATCTTGTAATAATCCCTTTTCTAATCTGTGTTTCAAATAGTTGCCCTAAACTAGAAGACTTGCCTCCTGAACAATGGTCTCACACAACAGTAAGAAATGCTCTGAAGGACTTACTGAAGGATATGAACCAGAGTTCATTGGCCAAGGAATGTCCCCTTTCACAGGTACTTAGCATAACATGTAATAAATAATAAAGCACTATAGGCAACGCTGATGTGAGATTTGAGATTTCTACAGACTGTAGCAAGTAGTACCCGTGGAGTGAATCTGCCAAAAATGCAAATTCATTTGACCACTTCGTGATCTTTATAAATATGCCTGATTCATTTTGAACGTAGTCTTACAATGTTTCCCATGGGGAGTCGTGAAAGGTTGTTTACACCACACTAAAATTGTCTCACAGCAAACTGGATTTTAACTGGTTTTTGTCTTCAGTCTTTGAACTGCTTTGATGCAACTACTTTTTTCAAGCACATGTGTTCAAGATGTTAAAAGGCTCTTTACTTACTGCTGTCAAAAGTACTATTGAGTCTGAATGCTTGTTAGATAACCTACAGTAGTTTTAAATGCTAATTCATAAAATGAGACAGTCTTCGGCATGCTATATGAGCAGGGAATAAAGAATAAAGCTCTTTGGATGATGTGCTGTTGTTGCAAACAACCAAAGGAAAATCAGTCATTTATTAGTTCTAATCAAAATATACCTAAACAAAAATGAAACATCAATTTATGCATTGCTAAAAATTGAACTGATGCTTTCCTCGAGTCCTAGTTTTATTGTTCTTTTTTGCCGTTCTTTTTGTCATTCTTTTGTGAAATAACTGTGAAGGCGCAACTTGTTTTTTCTATGCAGTACTGTGTCCAGTGATGGCTGTGGTGGGAACATCATATTTATTTTTACCTTTTAAATTTTAAAATGCATTTTGTTGTGGTGCAGTGGAGACAAATCCAGTATACAAATAAATTATGCCAGTTGCAGGGAGGGGGAAAAGGAAATTAAGGAAGTCATGGGATTTTTATGGGAATTTTATTTTGTTTGCTCAGAATATTGGAGTCTTTGTCTCTGAAAGACTTCAGTTAATCTATAGAGGACTACTCTCTTTGTCTTTCCAGTGGATATATTAGCAGGTTGTTTTCCCATCACTTTTTTTTTCCCCTTATGGCTAGACTGTTTTCAGTGATGTGGCTCCAATATAGGAAGTTTTGAAGTGGAAATAATCAAAATTATCTTCACTGGTTGCAAACCATTCCAGTAATAGGTCTGCAAAGTTATCTTGTACATACCTACTATAAAAGCATGTGAGGTTTTGCACTGCTGGCTTATGGAGGCTGCAGGTAATTTGGGATTTTTCTCGGTTTTAATCTAATAGTGCTGTGTTTTAATTGATACTGATAGAAAGCAAGTAAATTCTATCGAGATGGGATATTTAATTTCTATTTGGACATTTTTTTTCATGTAGCAGCTTCTGTATATATGTAGGTGATGCAGTGGTAAAGCAGAAAAAAGTTTTTAAAAGGAATACTTCACTAGAGACAGTATTATGGTACTGGAGACAATTCAATAATTACACTTTTAAAAAGTTGATTTTTAAACTATACTGCATCTTTATATAATAATTTTAATGGACAGAAAGCATCTTGCCTAATCACAGCTCTTGAAGTTAGCACTTGAGATGACCAAAACCCCAGATTACAGAACTCTCATTTGGGGCTGTTTATTTACTGTTTTGCACTTCTTTATTTGTAAAACTATAATTTAAAGCTGTGAGCTTCTTTCTGTTGTTAAAAGCATGCTTATTACTTTTGTCATCTCTGTCTCCACTGGCACTGCAGTAGTTGGGTTGCAAGAATGTAAATAGCTTCTGCTTTTCTTCTTTCTTTAAAGACCAAATCACATTAAGCTTAAAATACATTTATTTATTCTTAACTTTTAGAAGAACAAGCTGTTACAGCGGTTGATCGAGAGCCCATCAGTCTAAATCTTCCCATTTCCCTCCGGGAGCTTGAGGGAGGACGCGTTGATCTGACTGTGTCCTTTTCACATGACTAAACTGATCTGCGTGCTTCCCGTATTTGCCTAAATAACTCATCGTATATTTCTCCTATGGAAGGGACACCGATTTAAGAGTGTCTGCGTTCTATTAAATGTATTAAAGTTTGTGAATTGCCCTGCAGTGGCATGCTGCAGCGACAGAGGGGAGAAGTAAGGGCAAGGCAGAGGTCAGGAGGCAATGCTTCCTTTGAAGGTCCATCAAAATGCCAGCATGGGAGAGATCTTCTGAGAGCAGAGAAGTGGTGTCTCCTGTTATGTACTTCATGGGCATAGGTAATGCCATGTGAAGTGCTTCATCACGAATGCAAACTAATGCAATGACACCGTACCATAACTTATTAACACTGTTATGGATATCATTTATTAACCACATGATGAGATGACTCAAATTGAGAATGAGAGTAGTTATCGTTTTCTGTCACTGTCGTTAGCAGTACTCTATTTGGTGTAGATATGGAAGGATTTGTTACAAAGTATTCAAGTTGCGGTGCTCAATGCATGGCATCTCTGAAGCCCCGTCTATGCTCAGAAAACTGAGAATCATCATCCTTAAAATTTACTGTATTTTCATAATTAGTCTCGCATTTTGTGTATTAAAAAATTACTCAAGTTTATTCAGAATACTGACATTCTACGTACTGCAAAAAAAACCCCAAGCAAACTATTTTTTGTAGTGCACATATATTTAATAGCTTGAAAATATGTGAGCAAACAAACTTTGAGATCCAGTTTGTCTTTATTATAGGGTCTGGAAAACTTAACAGCATCATCTACCGAAGTTTGTTTTGGTTGTTGGTTTTTTTTTTTGGTCATAGTTTTTTTACCATTTGCTTTCTTGTCGAACTAAAACCTTGGAAGTGTACAGGATTAAACTCTTCATGCCTTCCTTGCTAAAGCACCACTCTGAATCTTGCTTTCATTAGGAGAGTTGAATACATAGTCTCTTTTGAAGCTACTGTAATTGTCTTGCTCTGTGACTTCTGTGGTCACCCCTGAAGGCCAGGTTTATTGCGCAGTGTATGAGCCTGCATCACAGGGAATCCCTGTCAACATGACTTGGAGTGCTCGGCACAGACTGGATCAAATACATGGCTCTGAATTGCCATGGAATTGCAGGCATCTGTCTAGAGGTTTAGTCTCACATTTTTGCTAACAAGCAGGCAAGGTAAAAGGACGCTGCAAACTTTGTATGGACAAGCCAAGCCTGTTCTGAATTATGCACTGCAGTATGTATTTTCATTCTTTACCTTGGGTTTGCGGATTTTATTGCTAGAGACTAGCAGCATACGCAGATGCCAGGTGAAAGACTTTTCGCATTTGATTCGCATGACTCGCTTCATTTCTGCTTCCTCTCCAGACCTCTTTTGATGGGGAAAGCAACTTGGAATTTAATCTGAGGCTCAATTTTGGGCCATCTTGTGCATTCCATTAAATTGGTGCATCTTGTGAGTGGCCTAGATCTCATTTCCCTCCTGTTTTGGCTCTTCAGTCTCCAAAGGGTTGTGAAGAAATTGTTCTACCATCAATGCTTATTTCCAACCCCTTGCACGGAAGCTCTGCTCTACTCCAGTCTGTTGGGAGCTGCTCTAAAGTGATCAGGCAGGCAGGCTGGCCTGTTGCATTTATTTGTGTAATGTTAGTTCTTTCATGCCTCTACTTGACCTTAGTCCTAGCATTTTCATACTTCACTTCCATAGTTGTGTTCTGTTTTCTTTTTTAGCACAGAAGTCTCTTATTACTTCCACAGTTGAAATAACTGAAATACTACTGACAGTGTTTATGCTGATATGAATAGTTTTTGTTTTGTTTTGTCCCTATTGTATTATTCTCTCTCTCTGTATATATATATATATAGTTAGATAAGTTGTTATGAGGGAGAGGAGAGCAACATGGGCTATTGGCCTGAGAAAAGGCTGGAAATTCTTTTGATAATTCTGGAGCAAACTCACTGTGTGCTTTTGAACATTTAGATGTACCCCTTATCTTGAGTTCCTGTAACCTTTTCCTTGAAAGGAAGATAAGAAGTCACCTACCAAACGAAGAGATCGTACAGATTAATTAGTATCTGGGCGCTGCTTTGAAAATATGGCAGTGATCAAATGACATTGACTTTTCTACTAGTATTATCTCACCTGATTTTTTTTTTTATTTTCTACAAAAAGATTCTCTGAACGATTGTCATTAGTATTCACAAACAGGCACTTTATCAAAACACTGCAAAAGCACTTCTGAAGCAAGGGATCCTTTTGCTTCTCTCCTAGTATCCTGGAATGCGAAGGTGGTTTTTTGCTGTGGTTTTTTTTTTCTTGTTGTTTGTGGAATTTAGGGTTTTTTTTTCCTTTGGTCATCCTTTGAAACTGCTTGCGTCTAGCCTGACTGTCAGGGCAACCAATAGTCAGTGCGTTACAGATGAGAAATTCCAGGCCTTGAGGTATAGTAGAATCTCAAATCTCATGATTTATTATTTTTTAAAATATTTTGTAGGGGACATGCAAGATTTCTGTGGAATATATCCAAAGGATGTGATACTTGCACAGTCATTTACAGATATCGCATTACTGTTTTAATTTTTTTGAAGATATTTGTGTGCACCCCCACCCCCCCATGTCTTTAATGTCTTTTACATAATTTCGCTCTTGATGATGAGGGAATGGTGTTTTCTCAGTTAGAGGGATATACGCTTGCATTCCATGAGATGTATGCACGCACAGAAACAAGTGCTGGTATGATACCGAAGTCTGAATAGTTTTGCACTTGTGATAAATATAGCCATCCTGACTGCATTTTGATCAAACTTCTGTGCTGTAGTGAATAATTGCCTGTGTCTGACATGGGCATGCTATAGATCATATACTTCCCTTTTTCTTCAGATAACCTGCCCTGAGTTTGCGTGCTGTTTTATGCAGATGTTGTGCAGACTTTATGTGATCTGGCAGAGACACCAGACAGAAAGCCTGCTCAGAACATCAGTGTTTCTCAGTTCACCTGATCCGAAGGCACCTGGCCGTCATAGCAAATAAGCAGTGCAACAGAAATCCGCACGCGCCTCCTCGCTGCTCTTCTGACCACCCCCCCCCCCCCGAAACCCAAACAAAAAAAGTTGCATTTGCTAAAATTAAAATTTCCAGACCTATAAATAACCAAGGAATGAGCTATTAAGAGTTGCCAAAATACATGCTTTTTATGAGCCATTTTTAACCGATGCTTTACAAAAATGAAAGGTGTTTTTTGCCCTCCCCTTTCAACCTTACCTGCCCAGACCTGAGATCAAGTCCCTTGGATTTCTTTGTTCCCTGTCATTCTCTTCTCTCCTCTTCTCCTCCTCCCCTCCCCCAATAATTAATAACCTAAGCAAGGAATGCAGCTCCTTTTCTACTTTAGAAGTTACTGTACCTCAGATTTTAAAGTTGTCATTAATTATTTCAAGGAAGTAAATCCTTGAGGGCCTGGGCTCAGGTTTTGGCAGGTAGGGCCTTTCAACCCACCCCTCAGTTGCTTGAAGAGGATTCACTCTGATGTCTCTTCAAGCTGGCGTGTATTTGGATTTGTAAAACATTTTAATTGACTATTAAAATTTGTGCCTATGTTTTTTAGCCATCCAGATAGAATGGGCAGTACTGAGCCTATTGTTGATGGGACAGGGAAGATGAAATACGTGTGTTGGTAGAGTGGTGTGAGGACATTGGCAGGATACTCGGCCTTTCAATCACTTGATCTTTTGATCATTGATTTATGTTCTTTAGATGACCTAAACTCTCTGTGTTAAAGCTCTATCTGTCTGTCTGCAGCTGTTTTATCTGAGCAGTGCCCTGTTAAAAGAGAAAAAACATAGCTATTTTCTTCTGCCTCTTCATTAGAATTAACTATAATGAGGGTGCCCCACTTATGGGGCCTGGACTTGCTGTGGGGAGGAGGGGAATATACCTTGTTTCTCAAATAAATGCAGTTTCCGACTTCAGAGGACTCTGCAGCATCAGTGTGTTCCTTAGTATCCGCGCTGCGTGAGGCCTTGTTTCTGCTTCTGAAAAAGTGAGGAGTCCAATAGAGGGGTTGTGATAGTAGTGTATTTTGTTTTGTTTTTTATTTCTTTTACACTCCTGAAGTCAGCTGTATGAGGATGTAAGTAGCTGTCTTCTGCCAGGCTGTCCTGTGAACAAAGTACAAAATTCATGTGTTTCTAAGAGAGTAACATTTTTGGAACTGTGCTCCCCACTTTGTGTGCTAACCACTTGGGGTTGTATCTCAGCAATTTTGAGAACTGTGTCATGTGAATGATTATCTGCATCATATGGACTTCGAGTTTTAGGGAAGTGATGGAACAAAAAAGGAACAGGGCACGTTATCTTCTGATACATTTTGCTTCTGAAACGTGCACGTGTTGTAGAACTGAGCCCTACTCGACTCAGTGGTCCTGAGAATGTTCTATAGAATAACTCGCTTTTTAAATATTTGTGATGATGTTCTGCTTTATATATATATAAAAAAAACTATGTGCTGCTTTTTTTTATTTTTACGTTCAGTGGGTTAAGAAACAGTCAAGTAATGCACTGCTACAGAAATCTGTATTCATTCATTCATGTTTCTTGCATACTTCTTAACGCAATCATGGCCAAGTGCAAACACTGATTTTTTTATTTTTTTTTTTCCCCATAACTTTATTAGAGGGTTAACAAGCCACTCCTCCAGTGTCCTTTAAAGCAAGATTGCGAATAAGTCTCTTTTTTATTTTTTTTTTCTTTCCCCTTCTTATTGGCAAATCGTTGGCTGTAGAGTACTGCACAAGTATAAACAACATGAGAGATCCTTTAACATAACATGAGAGAGCCTTTAGTCGCTTTGCTCCCTAGCTTTGGATCTCATTGCCAATTGAAGTAAGGAAAGCTCTGGCTGTTGGGACTTTTAAATCTAGACTTAAAAGTTATTTGTTCTGTTTAGCATTTTTAAAATGATTCTATTAGGAATTGTATGTGCTTCAGTTTTAATTTTAACTCATAATGATTGTAAAGCACCCTGGGATGCTTGCACGAAGGGCGCTACAGAAACCCAAGATTGTATTGTACTGTGTTGTAATGTATTGTATTATTACATGGTGCTGGAGTTGGACCACGGACAATTCATAGAGAAAGCGTTTGAATACTTAGCTAAAGATAAGGAGTGCGTGTGTGTGGGGGTACTGTCTCTTCTTGCTTCTTTTTCCCCTTTTCTGTCAGTTATTTTATTAAACTAAATTAACATGGCAGTTATTCCCTACGAAATGCCAGCATAATTTACTGCTGCAGAGGGGCTCAAAATGTAAACCAGATGATAAACTAAAAATAAAAAAGTCCACATTAAGATTTAATTGCACTTCCCTTTCTATATTACGTTCTTATGTAAAATACATTACAAAACAGTACTTTCTTTATCACTTCCTTCACTTTTAACTGAATTTCATTAACAATAAAGAAATATATTGTCTCTGTTTCAGTAATGTCACTTGACAGTTAATCCCTTAACTTGATGTACATGTCTTTAAGATATTTTTTTTTTCTTTTATAAAGAACATGATAGCACTGACTGGAGCCAAGTATTGCACAATCATGTGATTTGCAAGTTTCCCAGCTCACAGCTTTGCCAGTGCAGGTCAATTCACACCTGCCACACTTATGCCATTCTGGTCCTCATGTTGCTTTTCCTCAGTGATTGTCAGAGGTAGAGAGACTTGTGCGTGCGGCTCCTTCCTTCCCCCCTCCCTCCTCACTCCAAATGTGTGGTAAACCTTGTGCATTGGAAGTGTCTGCTCAGGAATTAAATGGAGTTTAATTTCTGTCCATTAGGAAGCTGCTATCCACATCGCCAATTAAGCCTTCTATTTAAAGGGCGAGGAGATATGTATGTCTACATCTTAATCACTGCTGCGACTGGTTTGCAGAGACCTTCCCTGACTGGTTCATTTATTGCTAGCAGTGGTGGGAGGCACGGAGATCAGCATGGTTATAAAACCTACCAAAAGCTGAGCAAATGCTGTAGGTGCAGTAGCGTCACTGTCAGCAGACTTAAAGCTGAGGTACGCCTGTGTTAGGGGATGCAAGGGTGTAGGCTTAAAGATGTGTTGGGAGAAAATTACTTGAATTGGTAATAATTTTTTACCTGACGGGAATGAAAGCAAAGCAGGACCCACTTATTGAGAGGCAATGCTAAGAGAGCAGCAACCCTCGCCTTGTCAGACCAGACTCATTGCGTGTCTTCACTCTAATCATAACTTAGAAGGGAGATGTGTTTTTTAAACAGGCTCTGAGCAAAACTCTCAGAGCTTGTTCCCTCCCCGATGCTTTTTCCGCCCCCCCCTTCTTTTCTAATTAACAATTAGATTCTTCCTTTTTATTTCCAAGAAATATGGTAAGAGAACCTAACGTGAGGGTGAGCTTTGTCTGTCTTTCCTTGGACACTTCTTTAAGAACAGTACAAATACTATCAGATTCCCCTGGTGCCTTGCAGCAGAGATCAGAGGACAGGTTTTTCAGGACAGCAGCAACCTCAGACCTGCCTTACTGCAAGCCGTGGAACAAACTACTCAAAAGGGAAAGTTCTGTTCCCCAGGGGTGGGAACAGATGAAAGGTTCTCCTCATATATACCGGTCTCTTAATTATTTTTATTTTTTAAGTACTAAGACTTCCTACACTGAGAGTTGCAGTTCTTTTGTAAGCTTGTGCCAGAAGAGGGGGAAAACTGCACTAAAGCATAACCTGTGCCAGACTGTGCCACCTTTCCAAAGGATTTGATACTTTTTAGTGAACTCATGGAGATGGGTGGGTTTCATAATGATGAAAAACTGAAGCACGCGTGAAGGGCCTAAGTGTCAATGGCCTTTCTAGAGTTGAGGAAGGGATTTCAGTTCCCTAAGTTTATGTAGTGTGTTTGTATTTGAATCAGTATATCTAGACTTTTTCAGAATTGTGGGGGGTTGTATGTATACACACACACATACATATATGTACTTGCCAGCTAGTATGTCCCCAAGCTCTTAAAGCTCTGTTCCTTATTCTGAACGTCTTGTAAGAAGGAGCTTTGTGTACTAGACCTAATCGAGCTACATTTTTTAGATTTATTATATTTCAATATAAAGGGTAACTAAGAAAAAAAATTAATAAATAGACCCTGAAAGTGCCTGTGCGTATTCCTCATGAAAAGCTAGCAGGAATATTTCTGTTCTGTGATAATTTCATAGAGACTTGCATCTTTTTATGAATTCTTCAGAGCATCTATACTTTTGACAAACTCTTGTCAGTGAAAGGCAGCAACACAGAGGTGAAACTAGTATCTTGGCTAACATAGCTGCTTAAAATGTCACTTTCATATGATTTTACTTAGCAGAAGTTAAGAATCCATAGCAAATTTCATAGTGTAACTCATTTGTCTCCTGACAAATTTTTACGTTTTTCTCGGGACAGAATGTAGTTTGTTTGTGTGCTTTTAGCAGCATAAATATCCTCACAGCATTTGGGTCTATGTGGTTAAGAATAATCAGACGTACAGGTGGCTCATAAAGAGGCACATGGCCTGGAACAATAAATCTGACACTTAACCATTTAAACAAAGGATAGGCAAGGGTTGTTACGTTTGGCACTAGAGGGTTATTTGAGCAAGCAATCAGAGGCCTGAGAGATGTACTGTCTAGGAGCAGAAATCAATGAAGTTCAAACTAAAACCTAGTCATACATGAAAAAATAAAAGAAAATAAAAAAGGTACCTATCTAGTGAAAGAGATTACCATGGGATGTGGTAAAAGATCCAGCACAAGAAATCTTCAGATCAACATCAGATGTTTGCTCTATCTCAGCCACAGGTAACTTGGCCAAATTTAGAAATTCCTAGATAAGCTTCTAGGGTCTCTTTTATATAGAGTCCAAACAGATGCTCAAAATGGTCCCATTTGGCTTTAAAAATCTGCAAAAACTTGTGTAGAAAAAGGAAAAGAGATCAAGGAAAAGGCTTATTCTGAACGCCAAAAGAAATTCTGCAAGACAACTGTTAGTGCTACTGAGTCTGATGACTTCTTGTCTGGACATTGTGCCTTAGGGCTCAACTTGATGCCAGACATCTGATGCTTTGCCTAGCAGAACAGTGGAATCCGAGAAGAGACATGCTGAAAATCATGTCCTATTTCCCAGCAAGGAAGTCTTCTTTAACGTGGTGGATAATGCTAAGCAATTTTGAAGAGTCTTTAACAGAAACTGTAGTTAAAACAACCATTGCGGCTGGTTAAAGATAGAACAATTATCAACATCTCCATCAGCAGAATGTATATACTTCATTTTTTTGGAAGAGGTTTCTGTGCCTACAGCTGAATGTAATGCATTAATAGAGCTAAAATGTCCCCTTATCACACACAACATTTGCATGAGGATAGCATTTGGAAGCACGTGCATTAGGATTAGCATTTCCAGATAGGAAACAAGTCAGAAGCACTCTGACCTGGCTGGAACAGAGTAGTTGGAAATAAAAGCAATCCACCCAAGAGGAAGGCTGAAGTACCTCTTACTCTGGATTTTTACTGGATCAGTCTGTGAGATCTCCAAGGCCCCACCTACCCCATTCCTGTACGTGAAATGCTGGTTTGCCCTGTACGCGTCCATTGCGCATGATCTGGATTGTCCTTCTGGGCTCCAGCTTCCCATACTCTCGTTCCCTGCGTCCTAAGGAGAGGAGGTGAATGTAGGCACGCAGGCTTCATGTGGCATTGCCACATGAACAGGAACAGCAGCAACCTGGCAAGGGGCTGAGGACCCTGTCTCCACATTGTGGCAGTGAGAAGGAGTGATGGAACTTACCCTGTGGACTTGAAGTCCAGCCATGGTTGGAGCAGAGCTTCTGGGTTTGGCTTCATCTAGCAGAAATTCTGCCTGTACGCCCCAAGATAGCTTTGTGATGGGCACCGAAGTAGGAGCAATGGGGAGAGCCCTCGAAAATGTGCATTCCTAATTCAAGCTAAAAGAGCAGTCCAAAGCAATCTACTTCAGAAGTTTTTTTCAAGCAGATTCCTGCTGAAATGGATAGTGCTTTCCTTACCCATGGAGCTCTAAGGTTTCGGAGCTCTTCTGGCAAAGGCACTTGCAGAATCAAAATCTTAGAGTGCAGTAATTCACCCCTCAAAATATAGGACCATTTTAATTCCATAAAGTAAACAAGAATTAACTTACTAAATACTGATTATTTTGCAGTTTATATTTCATCCAGGTTGATTTTAGGAAGGATTTAGCCAGGACTTTTAGTACTAAGTACCTGCCATTTACAAATAGCATGCAATAAAAATCAGGATTCTTAAAAAGATCCATGTCGGACACCTGCCAATGAAGACGAAAATGTGTTACGTGTCCTTATCTTACATAGGTTGAGGTTGTGATTTCTTTTTTTTTTTTTTTTTTTAAAGTCTAAGGCACTATGCCATAAAGCTTGTAAAGCAGTTATGAAGTTCTTTAAATCTGTATTAACATTTCCCTCCTACCTATCTTTCTCTCTTTTAGACTTTTAACCTTTGTAGATATAAGACTAGTATCTTGGGAAGCAGCTTACTTGAGCTTTATTTATATCTGTCAGTGGGAGATGCTTGGAAAACATTGGGAGAATGCTGCTCTGTCATGCAGCAACCGGGAATTTACATTACAAAATGGTAAAAATAATCAGTGCAAGAATCAGTTCCTTCAGATGCTGAATCCTCATTTCTAGTTTTCAAAATCTTCTTGTGTGTGGGTATATTTCTGTACGAATATAAATAAATGTTCATAGATGTATATTTTATCTGGGTTCTTTTGGTTTTATATCTTCCCTCATTACATTCAATGTAGCTTTGTTTACATTAATACATACATTTATAATACTTAAAGACAACATAAGGCAGAAAAGGAGGAGGAGATAATTTAGGCTTTACAAGGTTAGGAGAAAGGAGGAAAGACATGCTTGTGTATTGGAAGAAAAGCTTGTACCATCATTTTAAATCTGCCTTTAGGTGATTTTAACTTACATGACCAGCATTTGCCATGCAGAACCTTACTTTGCCTGACTCTGGCAGCAGTATGGAGGTCAGATAACCATCCAAGTGCAATGCCAAAGGCATAAAAAAAAGTTTTTTCCTCTCTGTTCCTCTGTGGGTTTTTCCCTTTCCTACGTGTTTATAGGGCATATGACAACAAATTCCCTTGCATTACTTGCTGTAGTTCAAGGTAATAGACCAAGGAATTTAACATAATTCTTCATACTCAATTAAACTGTCCGTTTCGTGATTCCTTATCCAAAAAACAGCTAGTGGCAGGGTATGTTTGGTCTGCTTTTATTCGGAGTGGCAGATGATAATTCTCTGCCATACCAGAACACTAGGAACAACATTTTGCCCTGGTTGGGTTTTTGCAGTACGTGGGCTGGTGTAGGCTCCGGCTGGCTAAAATCTTTTGATTTGGGGATAATCTTGTGTTATCCGGTTGGGGCTTGAATGTTCCCTTCTCATTTGAAAAATGTTAACGTAGAGCCTCCTGAGAAATAAGCGCTCCTAAGTGTTCAGCTTGTATTAAAACTGATGCTTGTGATTTCCACGCAAACAAAAGCCAGTGATAGTGGCTAGGATAGGGGAAACAAAGTTCCTCTGTCCTTTGTGAAAAGATCCCTCCCCCCCCCTGCCCAATCTTTAAGTTCTGTTCTGTTCTGCAACTTTATCACTATTCAAACTAGGTCTGGGGACAAAAGCCTCGTAGCTTGTCTCTCTTCTTTTTTTTTTTTTTTTTTTTTCTTTTCCTTAAGGGTTGCAGCATTGGAACATGCTACCCTGTTGATGTCTAGGGATGTAAAGTAGAGGATTTATGAAAGAGAAAATAGAATAGAGCCTTAAAAGTTTGGCCTTAAAAAATGGAGCCAGTAGTTTGACAGATTGTTCAGTAAATGTTCGTTTTATTGAGAATTATAAAAAAGGTGCTTAACGCCTCTGTGCCATTAATATAATACATTAAAAGGTTACTGTCAAGATTAGTGTTTCAGCTCCGAAAATTGACTGTAGGGTTTATGGGCAGCACTGTTCATACTCTGCTTGGAAGATGAGGTGTCTTCTACTTACCACTTGACAAAACCATTATGTTGTTACAAGGCTTTATACTGAAAAACTTGACAAATAGTAAAACATAAATAAAATCTCATTTGAAAAGCTGGAGAATAGTTGCTGTCTGTCTTATAGCCAGATTTAGCAGATGCGGGTTTGAATGTAAAACAGTTGTGAAAATAGCCAGTGTCAAACTAGTGCAAAATTAAACTTGTGGGGTGTTCTGTTTTCAGTGTCTGTTATTGTTGAAGTACTCCATTTCAAAAGCATGCATTCCTTCCTACAGAAAAAAAATCAGATTCCTTAGTTGAAATTAATTAGCATTCAGAAACCAGATAGCATGTTTTTGGGTATTCATGAGATCTCTGTTTGAAAAAATGTTTTTAACTTGTAGAAATGTGTTGCAACACACAGATGGGAAGAAAAAGAAAAAAAAAATCTCTTTAGCAAGCACTGTGTATAAAAGGAATATTACATTTTGCACGCTCCTGATTACCCTGTGTAAACAGTTTTTGACATCTGTCTTTATAGTTTTCGAGGAGAGGAAGACTTTGTTAAAAGAACCATTTTTATACAGCAGTCACCATTTCAGTCTTGCTTTACCTGTATTATGAAAGCAGATGGTCTGCATGTCTTTTGAATATTTATAACTATCAAAAACAATCTCTTGCTATTCACCCTTAGGCTTATGAGATGTCAGGACTGTTCTGGTTGAAAAAAAATCATCTTGGGTGTTTACAGAAAGAGGATTACATTAAGCTGAAATGACTATACATTTTCCAGTTTAATATTTGTCCATCAGCTGTTTAATCGTATTTAGATAATTGTGTAAATAAGTTGTTGCAGCCCTTGCCCCTTCCACTGAGCAGGCTTGAAGCTTTAAACACCGATGAATGAGCTGCAAAAAAGCTCGGATTTTTTTTTTCCTAGTTAAACAACCTGGAAGGCCTAAAGAAGTTTTGGTTACAATGCTCCTTTTGAAGGAAATGTTTCATTTGCAGAGGAATCCCCGATATCTAATTCAGCCGAGTTGTTTTAGGAAGCTGCTGTGTTTGTTACTCTCTGCTAAGTCTGCTAGCACGTATTTGTTCTGTGTAAATACTGCAGCCCAACTACCCCTTCATGAGGCATGAAAACAACCTCATTCTGCCCATATGAAAATAATTTTAAGGTTATTTAGGGGAAGTTTTGGGACTGTGGGGGTTAAAAGCTTTTTTGACTGGAAGCTGAGCAATCACTGATAACAGATTTTGCTGTGGTTGGTTGATTTGGCAGAAAAGCATGAACAGTTTTGGTTTAGATGATTGAATTAACCTGATTAACATTGTTTTTGTTGTTTTGCAAAAAGGACAACAGTATACTTTTAGCGATGATCGAACAATACTTCACCTGGTTGGAGAGCAGTGTTAGAGGCAATGACTCAGAAATGCCTCCCTTGTGGCACCTGCAGCGGTGGCTGCAGCAACCAGCCGGCACGAAAGGCTCGGTCCTGCCCGTGTCTTGCAGGATGCACCTTGCATTAGATTCTGCTGCAATGTGAAGGGTGCTGCCATTTTAGTGGGGTTTATTTGATGGGCACGTGAAAAGAGTTCTGGTTAAGGTTTAAGGTATTTCCCCAGGGAGTTCCCCAACTTCTTTGAGAGATGATGGTGTCTGATTTTCAAATCTCGGGTATTCAGTCTTGCTGAGAGACTGGGATTTGGTTCAAACTATGCTGGGTGAACCTCAGCTGAACTTCAGAACGAATTCTACCCCTACCTCCACACAGTTTTTGGATGCCTAATTATAATTAACTTATTTGGCTAAAAAAAGAGCACTTGGGCTGCAGCAGATGGTATCATTCCAGAATAGTGGGATTTCTGTGAAGGTGGCACCATTTCAGATGAGATCTCCTGGTTTTCAGAACAGGACTACAAGTGATGTGGTTGCGGGGGTGGGGATGGAGAGGGGGTAAAGAGGGAAATTTGGGATCTGGAAATCTCACAGCTTTCAAGGATAAACTTCTAGGAGATACGTTATGACTGCAGATCTGTGACCAGTTTTTGCCTTCTATCAATTTTCTTTGCGACGTGTGAAAAAGAAATCAGATTATGAGTGATGAATGTGATGCATTTGAGTATTTGTATGATATATCGATATTCATCATCCTTGTCCATGGGAAGCGTCTGCCTCTGTGCCTTACAGATAAGGAATGCCTATATACAGTAGTACCTGAATATGATGTGCCTCAAATATAATAATTTTCGTTTTGATTATTGATAAGTATAAGCCAAGACATGGGGAGCTCCTCACATGTCATGACCTGGGAAATAAGAAAAACTTTAATATGCCTCCAGTCTAGATCGTGGTTCTCTGAGACCACTAACTCACAGGGCTGATCTTCAGTTTTAGGCCCTAAACATAGTGGGCATTCATATATGTAGATTGCCATTAAAAAATATAGGAATTCTACAGCAATAGGAATTTCATAGGAATTTCTATAGCAAAGTGCATCTTGCTGCACTGATGTGACTGCAGGTTTGATGACAATAAATAAAGCATAGAAACAATGAAATTCAATGTTGTCATGTTATTTTCTGAGTTAACAAGGTAGTAATATTTTATCTGGCTTGTAAAATTTTGCCTTCAGTGAATTAGTAAATAAATCATTGATTCCTCCTGATGAGGATTCTTAGCGTAGGTAATATCACTTGAATGTTTGCATGAAGTGTTCTTGAAGAAAAAGCAGGATAATTTTCATTTTTAAATGTGTTGATAATTTCTGTGGGGTTTATTTTATCTACTTTGAAGAGCTGGAGTAAACCCCCAATCTTAGCCATCAGAGCCTGAAGTTCATGTTGTGTCAAAGCAGCTAAAATTCCTACCAGTGTTATTTAAACACACCAGTCCCCTATCTGGTTGTAAAATAAAGTAACTGCATTAAATTTATTCCTGAAGAAGCAGGGGATGTCACAAACTGCCATGTCATTGGCATATCTTCTTTGTAAAATGACATGGAAGAGAGGACTAGGAAACCCTAGAGAAACATCTTCATCAATAATAGGTAATTTACTAAAATTATTACTAATATACCTGTTTTCATACTTCCTAATGTTATTTGGGCAGGAGAAGGCACCTGAAAGGGGCAGAGAAAAATAGAGGAAACCACCTGGAAGTCTAAATGACGTCCACAAAATATGCACAAGCTCATATGGGATGGTGGCCCATTACATGTGCAGTTCCCCATTTTGCACATGCGGATCTGCAGGTTTTGCTTATACAGTAACTGTGCATTCACAGAATTTACCTGTTCAGATTCACGAGACTTTTTAAATCATGTCTTATGTAACATGTGCCATTAAAATGGTTTAATCTTTAAAAGGGCTTAAACAATAATTTTGGAAGTATTAGACATTAATGATACTGGTGTTATATTGGAAATTGAAATTGGGTTCAGCTGAGCTTGGTTCAGGTCATTCAGGCTAGAGTTGCAGTAGTCTATTAAGATTTCATTCTCCTTTTATACCACTGACAAAAGGCTTCAAGCTAATTTCAGAAATGCCAGATTAATATCAAGGAATGGTAAGAATTTTGGTGATTCAGAGAAACATTAAAATAGCTGCCTGGTGAGTAGAGGGTGTCCACGTTTGACATAAATAATACTGCTTCACTCTAGCAGTTCTAAGCCTCCACAAATAGCTTGTTACTGAGTAATATGTTAGAAAATGGTTTAGTGAGCTTCACTAAGATCAATAATCCAGGTACTTTTACTCAGAAGCTGAACTAGCCTTATAAAAGAAGACTTATAGTAATATTTATTGCATTTTTATTCCCAACTTTTTCTTCCAGTGGTTATTGCAGTTTGTGTAACAAAGGGTTGATGCTATACATCGATTTTACAACAGCACATAGCTAAATGTTACATGCTGAATAGTGAAGAAACATAATAATCAGGGCTTTGTCCTCTTGACTGTCATTGTTTTCTCAATACGCTGGACAATTCCTGTAGTTAAGCTAAAAGTGACTACTTTCCACATAGAAATTGAAAGGGTAGCAAAGTTCAGTCTACTGAAATTATATTTGCTAATTTTGTTGTTCATACATCATATACTGAGTATAATTTTCAAGTTGAAGCATTATCTCATTTTTGCAAGGCTTAGTCTTAATTGATTTTGTAAAAGAATGTACTGGAACTGAAAGTTTTATGCATTGTAAATTCCACTATTTTAAAATTGGTCAAAACTGAGCAGAAGGTAAATTTCTCACTGTAGCTATCTGATATCTCGAGAACCTTTGAGAAAAAATTGTTTCTATCATCCTTTGGTCTATTTTACAGCTAATACTCAGTTACAGAATTAGACCTGACAATAAGTGCTTTTCATAAGCCTGTTTCTGCGAATCACTTAAAGTACCCTGTTTAGGAAAAGCAAGTCTGGGTTCATTTTGGGTTGATACATACATATTTTATTCTACTATAAGCTCCCTTATTTTATCCTGCAAATAGTTTGTTCAGATTAACATGCATCCTATGATTTTCTGGGGTCCACCCTGTGATAGGTGGCACAAAGGGAATGGGCACGGGTAACTTGGGGCATTGCTTTCATATTTGGAGTCAGTGCAGGATTTGTATGCCTGTAAACTTGTGTGGGTATGTGAAAGGTCAGTCAAGTTTAAAAGCAGAAATAGCACAAACAAAATGCACTTTCAAGATTAGCGTCTTCCGTCCAGAGCCCATCCCATTGCCTGATATTTCTTGGTCGATAACTTTGTTCTTCCCTTAGTACATCTGCTTTTTTTTTTTGCTCCCATTTACAATATACCTTGGTTAGGGTTTATGCTCAATTATGCTCAAAGTTTTTTAAAAAGCTTTGGACGATAGGATTAAAAATGCAATATGGTTCTCAAACTCTAAAAATATAATGGTTTCAACAATTGAAATAATTTGTGCTTTGACTTGTACTGCTCTGTATTACAGATTTTTTTTCTTCTCCCCTTTTCACACAGAGTATGATTTCTTCCATTGTGAACAGCACTTACTATGCAAATGTCTCAGCAGCAAAATGTCAGGAATTTGGAAGGTGGTATAAACATTTCAAGAAGGCAAAAGATATGATGGGTAAGCAGAAAAAAAAAAAAAAAAAAAGAAAAAAAAAGCCGTGATGGTGGATACATACCATTATGTGTCACGTTGAGGTCTGTCACAGTCATATAAGAAGCCAGGTCCCTTCACGATAAGTTTAGGATGCTTTTGATGAGTAGATGTAGAAAGTACATATATAGTGAAAGAATTCATTTAAATAAATATTTGCTATTGAAACAGCCAAACTGACTTGAGTTGCCAGAGATGTGAAGCTGTCATTCTGTAAATCTAGAGATCTTCTACCACCCAGAATAATTGTTTAAAAAACCTGTTCCTGGAACTGTGATGGACTGATTTTTTTTAATGTGTGTATTTTTTTCTTGCGCTGGCTAATGTATATTTAAAGAATCAGGCTTTTATAACTATCACTGCCTTCCAAGAAGAATGCTATAATTTTATAAATTCTTATCTTTCTCTAACTTTGGGGCCATTTTCAATTCATTTTAAGAAATAGATGTTGTAACAGTCGTTTGCTTGTTGTAGTAAGCACAAGGAAAATAATGGAGAAAAAAAAATCCATCAGTGGGACATACTAATTCTGTAATACTTTTTGTCTTTCTGCATTGTCCATTTTTAAAACTATTTCTTAAACCTGTTAACACAGTTTTGAACATTTTATGTCAGAAAATTTCTATGTAGTTTTCAACAGAATGAAGAAATGGTACCTCAGTTTGGATTGAATTTTGAGCTTGACTTAGCTTTCCGTATTTGAAGCAAAATCATTCATCTACCAAAACTGGTTCCTTGCCTTTTATAGCTTAAGGCTGTAATGAAGACAATGCATCACTTTTGTGATAATTGCTTGAATTACTATTCCAAGTGAATGGCCCACTTGGGTTGATCTCTACTTCCCGCTAGTGAAAAAAAGGCAGCTTCTTTCCTTATCTGCTTTGTACCTTCTGTGCAACACCAAACCCTTCCTCTGACACCACCGAGGTCAGTGGTAAGGCTTCACTTGGTTTTGGGTGGTTCCTGTGCGAGGAGCAGAGTGCCTGCATGGGAGGGTGAACCTTTCCGCAGCAGCCTCTCCCACCTCCATTGCAGCAGTGCTCCTGCATGGGGCAACCCCTGCAAAAATTTCCTTACATGACCTGCCAGGACAGGTTCACCATCCATTCATGAGGGGACAATGAAGCCAATGCATAGGAACCATACATACGTGTGTGCGTGTGTGTGTGTGTGTCTGTTCCTGTGTATCCTAATGCTTGGGGGGAGAGGCACCATTGCCCCCAATGCCACGTGGGTGAGGAGCATCGGGTGCTCTGCTGGGGGGCTGGTCCAGGCTAAGGACACCAGACCACTGTGCAGAACTACTGGCTTGCTTTTTGGTTTTTAGATTTCTGCCCATGATAGGAGTGAGGGGGAAGGCAGGGCTGCAGGTGGGAATCCAGGTGCCGATATCTTCTTCCAGCGCTCATTCCTGTGGAGGAAAGGGTGGTTTTACACAGAAAGACTGTTAGTGGAGATCATAATTACTATGAAAAGCTCAGACACTGCCTTTTTTTAAGAAATATGCTTTACGCTTTACTAGCATAAGAAAAAAATTGCTACGACACTTTTGTGAAGATACTGGCGTTTTGGTTTTTAAATAAACCATGTTTTCTTAAGGCTATTTCCAGACCAGCATTGCTAAAGCTCTAGAACTGAGATTGTTTAAAATGAAAAAGTGACATACATTGATAAAAAGGAGACTCCTTTACATCAGCCTGGAGTTATTTTATATTGTCTTATCGTGCACAAGAGGGGAGCTGGAAAAACTCTTGTAGTTTAAAAAACTGTGTTGTTAATTAAAAAGGAGGGTGTGTCAAGGCAGATGAGTTAATATAAGAAAAAAAATTCAACCATGTTGCAAGTCACTGAAAAAACCCATGCATACATGGTTGCAAGATAAAGCAGCCCATCTGTGTAATTTACATAAATTATACTAGTTCCTAGCAGTCCCATACAATTGATGCAGCATCTAGAAATTAGCAGAGCATGGGGAGGTCCACACCCCACCCTGCTTGTTACAGATTTCAAGTGGCTGGGGACTGCAGATGTCATGGCAGGGACACCATGGGAGGAACAAAACCAGTCACCAGGGGCTTCTCTCTCCGGTCAGGGTGTGCTTTCCCGTAACAGCCCTCCTTACCCTTTGTGCAGATGCACTTGCCTTTTCACCTGCATCTTCTGCAGCACACAGAGTGGTTTCTCATGTCATGTCTTTGCCCCTTCTCTAGTTGCTTACCACCTTGTCTGAAGTCCCTGCATCCCTTGCTGCAGGGATGTGCTCTGCAGCCGTGCGCTTGCCGTTCGGTTGCGTTGCACCTTGGCAAAGCTTACGGGAAGTTACTCCTTTGCTGTACGTGGCTTCCAGCGTGTGACTTTTGCCTCTGATGTTCTGTTGGTTGCTCCGAGGGCCCAGTGAAGATGATGGGCACTCAGTTTTTTGTTTTTTTTTGTTTTTTTTTTTGTTAAGAAAATATTTACTACGCCATTATTTGTAGGTAAATTTTGAAGGCAAATAGCCGCAACAGTGATGTTATGGGCCTGCTGATCTAGGCTGAAAGTTCACTAAGCTTGATCCCGAATGTGTGCCATTTGATATGTGTTTATTTTTATTAGAATGTCTTGCAAGGAGTGTGAAGTTTGTGATTTTCAGTCTTATGCTAGCTTTTTTGATGTTTCTTTTCCACCGTAGTTGAGATGGATAGCCTTTCTGAACTATCCCAGCAAGGTGCCAACCATGTCAACTTTGGTCAGCAGCCAGTCCCAGGGAACACAGCCGAACAGCCTCCATCCCCTGTTCAGCTTTCTCATGGTAGTCAACCATCAGTCCGGACCCCGCTTCCAAACCTGCACCCTGGACTTGTATCTACTCCCATTAGCCCTCAGCTGGTAAATCAGCAGTTGGTAATGGCCCAGTTGCTGAACCAGCAGTATGCAGTGAACAGACTTCTAGCCCAGCAGTCCTTAAACCAACAGTACTTGAACCACCCTCCTCCTGTCAGTAGATCCATGAACAAGCCGTTGGAGCAGCAGGTCTCAACAAACACAGAGGTGTCTTCCGAAATCTACCAGTGGGTCCGTGACGAACTGAAACGAGCAGGAATCTCACAGGCAGTATTTGCACGTGTGGCTTTTAATCGAACTCAGGTCAGTCATCTTTTTCCTTACTTTTTTAGAATCCAAGATTCCCTTTCTTTCTCTCTCTATTTAGTCATTATCACCTTTTATGTCTCTCTCCTCATTTCTGCCTTGTCACTTAGCTCCTGTGAAGGAACCGCGTTTCCTTGCAGGACCAGTGTCCATGTTGATACAGTACAGAAATCTTCAGTGATTGGTTTGTGGAAATACCTGCTGTTCTTACAGACACCTTCGTTCCTCTCCAGTTGTGATGGTTTATGAATAGCTGAGTCTTCTCTGGAAAGGATATGAGCAGCTCTGTGCAGAACCATTCACAAAGTCACCCAACAGATTGCCTTTTGTGTTGCAAAGGTATACGCGTATTGACCACATGCATGCACTGAACAACCTGTCTTCTTTCACAGGTGTATGGAGACGGTCTTTTATTCTTGTTTCCATTTCTTTTTAGTATTTTCTAGTGAAAGTCTTAATAACATCTTCTCGGGCTTCTGAAAAGATTAAAAATTAAAAGCTTTATTTTTAGATCATCTACTCTTTTCATGTATTTTTGTAGTTTGTTGCAAAAAACAGTAGTTGCTGAGATTGCTGATGTCCACGTCAGAACATATACTTCAGCTCTTCAATGCAGAAAAAGCTAGCCCTAGCAAAGCTGATAAGTAACACTAAAATGTGTTATTTTTTACACCTGTTTTAGAAGCTAACCCTGTTATAATTTATTCTGCTCTATGAATTTAACTTAATGCCATGTTGCATGGAATTTAATCAAGCAGAAATTATGGAAGAAATTACAGTATATCCAATGCAAATAATAAGATCTCAAAATTTTTGTATTCTGTTTTAACAGAAAATAAAATAGCAGTTTTGTAAATAGAAAATATTTTAAAAAGACATTGGTAAGTTTGCTTTAGATTCCACATTTTTAAACCTAATGAACAAGTATTAGTCCATGGTAGAATATAGTAAAAAAAATCATAATTTGGGCTTCTCTTGCAATGTTGATGTTTCTCCCTTCATACCTTAGAAAATAAAAATTCTGGTTCAAATGCATTGATGCCAGATTTGAATAAGCATGTCATTTGTAATTGTTCTGAATTATTATTGCCTTAAAATTTTTTACATCCTCCTCTAGCTAGAAGAAAGTAAAGTCATTGTCTGAATTTTCTGTAGAGCTCTGTGTGTTTGTGTCTTTCCTTTTAACAGCAGAGGAGGTTTTCAAGATCTGGGTCTTTCGTACCAAATTTCTTGGGATACATGAACTCATGCAAGGATTACTTAAGTAAGTTAGGTCCAGGCAGTACCATTTGTAATATTTACAAGTAAGTGACATAGAGTTTTGTTTAATACAATGTTTAATATTTTAACTGTTGATACTATAAAGTACTGAAGTAATAGTAGTAGCTTCAAGTTGCAATGGCTTGCAGCTGCCATCTTACCTGGACAAAAATCCAAGCAAATAATTCAGAAAATAAATAGTTTACTATATATTTAGTTCTTTTTCAGATATGCCTAAAATCACCTTGTTTTCTTTGCACTTTCTTCCCCCTCCAAAGTAATTTGTTCAGTTTTTGTCAGCTAGTTTTGCATGCAACTTTTGGTCTATCATTTGTGCATGAGCAGTATTTGTTACCTGAAATACAAGGATGATTGATTCTGACTGGACATTGAATTTATGTGATGCAATATGAGAGGATGCTTTTGAGATGTGATAAATGCAGCTATAGAACCAGATTTCTAATGCAAATACTGATTTTTGCTTACTATATATTTTTCTTACTACAAATGTTACTAAATATTTGGTTGAAGTTCAATTCATCCACAGATGTTGTGGTTAACCAGCTTGGTAAAACATGTTCAAAGTGACCCAAAACTGGGAGGAAACCCCAAAATGAACGTTGAAAACAAATCGCCTGAAGAGATGCGACATATACCTATAATATATTTTGGCAATTGTCAACCAGATCTACTTGAAAAAAGACAGGGTAGTATCCCTATATCCTACAAATAGTCTTAGCTAGTCAAATAGTATTTGCAGTTAGCTACATAAGACTTTCCAGTATTTGTTATATATTGTGGCAAACGTAGGGAACAGAAAGGAAAAATACTAGGAGCCTAGACAATATTAGCCTCAGCGTTGCCAAGAAATATCTCAGCATACTTTTCATATGAAGCAAAGCCCCACTGAAATCCAGAGTTTGTTGTAGGCACATTTCACCTTTGCAGAACTGAAAATTGTTAATTTTACCCATGGTAGCAGCTAATGTCCAAGTATAAACGTAGGCAGAGATACTTGTGATTCTCATATGAAAACATTTACATTTGTTCTGCTTGCTGTACTTTGGAATTCATCACAGCTTATTTAAGGATATGTCACATTTAACTAAAACTAGGGCAGTGCTTTAATAACCAATGCTATTTACATGTTATTTTCTAATATTGATGTAATATCTTTTTTCTTTTTTTTTTTTTTTTGTCTAGAGCAAGTGAAAATGCTTGTTTAAATTCATCTGCTGTTTTCTAAGATAAAAAGCTAACTCAGGCTTACAACTGACATTTTTGAAACTGTCATAAGCATATTTGAGCCGTGTCCAGGGAGCATATCATGCCATCAGTTTCTAAAGGCAGAAGATCTCACTGAAATTGGTTAGGAGTTCTGTGCAAAAAAACCCTGATGTTGAGATATGGTCTCAGATGCGGGGAGAGATTCGCTTTCAGTGTAAAAGTTAAGGAAGGAAGTGAACTATAAGAGTAATATAGCTTAATATTTTGGCAATAAAAATGGACTTTGGTGTAATTGGTTGAAGGTGTTGGCACTTCTTTTTTACAGACTTGTGTTCTGCAGTATGAATACAGAATTTGCTGGAATTTTTGTGTGGGAAGGGGAGTTCTACCAGCTTAGTGTAGTAGTTCAACTTGGTAATTGAACACTTGGCTCTGATTTTCAAAAATTTTTGATTTGGGGGCAAAAATGTCAACTAGAAATATTTCTACTTCTTCCTAGCTCAAAGGAAAGAATTTAGTAAAATTACTTCTGAAAACTAAGGTGTCTTTTATTGTTAAATAATTATCATCTATTTATGAGGTAGAACTCCCCTCCCCCGCCACACCTCAGAAAATTGAAAGGATGTCTTTAATACCTTCTTGGATAACTTCAACAGCAACCCTTAACTTCAGAATGGTAGTTTCAGAAATGTGTAGTTCTCAGGAATGTGCCTCGCAAAGTTTAATCAAAGAAGGGTCCAGATAGCTCTAACTTGAAAGAAAATTAACATATATACAGACACAATAGAACAGTTGTTGTAGGGAGCAGAAGCAGTTTCAGAGGGTGGAGCACCTCTCCACACGTGAAATTTCACAGCTTGCTGACTGCAGAGAAGCAGATTGAATCCTGTTAGCACCTCTTAGTAGTGCACCATGGAAGTTTGTCGAGTCAGGATTTGTACTAGCAGGTCTGAGTTTCACCTCAAGCATGGCTACCAAATGTGTCTTTCAGTCTCTTTGTTTGCTAGGGTAAATTGAGCTGCTTTTGTTTCAGCTGCCGTTTGACCAAATTAATAAACATTTCTTCCAGCTGATGCCAGTGCACTGTGCAGACACCTCTGCTTTCTTGAAATGGCACGTTCAGTATTTCCCTGCACTTTGCTGGGCAGAAAATGGCATTTTTTCTGATGGCGCAGCCACGAGGTGATGGCACGGATGCATGGGGGCAGCTCGCCAAGGTGCAGTGCCCCACTGTCTCTGCCACAGCCTCCCGTCAGCAGTCAGGCTCAGACTGCCCCTGCAAATTTGCAGTCAAACTGGGAGGTTGCCTACTCTGTTTTGTTCTTCTTTTGGTGTTTTGTGCAGCTGAACCACCTTCGGAGCCCTAAACAAATAAACAAACTCCTCTACCCATTTCTGTCCTGTGTTTGTCAATGTAAACACGAGTCAGGAAACGCAAAGCTTTGGCTTCCCCCACGCAAGGCTGACATTTGACTTGAAGGTGTAGCTTAACCTGGCGCAGGGCAGGGTGACGTGTATGTACTGCGCGAGCAAGGAATCGTGTTAGTCATGGTTGTGGTTGGAACCGTAACTCGGGGCTGCCTGGCTGTTTGTGTACACTTTTAACCGTAACATTTGCTGCATGGACTCGGGTGCTGCCGTATGGAGATGACCTCTGAGCTCCATCTTCGCAAAAGGAGGGGGAGTGCTTTTTGCTGCTTTTGCCATCTCTGACTATTGTAATTTTTCTTCTTCCCACTTGTGATAGTTTTTCATCTCAAGGTTTTTGAGTACTTCTCAGTGTTTCTGCCAGATACCTTTTCTCTCCCCCTCCTTTCTACTTCACCCCCATGCTGCTTTAAAATATTAGCTGCCAGAATTCATTGCCTTCCGTTCATGCATAATGCCTTTTCTCATATGTGGAAACTTCTGTGTATTTAGGACTGTGCTTGTGCAAATTCAGGGCAATTGCTATTTCAAGGGAGAAAGCTTGGATGCAAGAAACAGCTCCGTGCAATTTTAAAACAAAATCTAAGTTTACACAAACCACCTTCCCAGGCACTTTTATTTTTTTTTTCCTTCCACTTTGTCTTTGGCACACTTTATTTTCCAGTAAAATGAAAAATGAAGATGGATTATTCAAAATTGATAACAGTAATGGACCATCATGTAATGTTTTATTGAATTTGAGTTCTGTAAATTATGTGGTAGAGAGAAATTTGCCTGCTTAAGTATAACAGAAATTGCCACTGTATTCATATAATTCTTCGTAGTGTAATTTAAGGAAAAGCACACTATCCATATCACTATTGAATAAAAGGTAAAAAGGTGCTATTACACTATCATGACAGCTCTCCTCTTGCTACTAAGCGACGTAGATAAATGTGTCTGCTTATAACTTACTTGGCAGGGATCCAGGCTTGTGGGTGGAGCTTGCGAATAATCTTCCACCTGGACATGGGATGGGAGCACCCTGCGATGGAGAGGGATAGTGTTCAGGGATGTTCTGCATGTTTCAGGGAGTTTGGGGCAAATTGCATTTTTCTTCTGGGAGCTTTGAAGATCTATCAGGCTGATAAAATCTACTCGAATCAGTGATTACATTCAAAGAGGAGACAAACTGGGGGCCAGACAAGCAGTGTTTTTGTTCATATTGGCAGACACTTTCATTTATCTCCATCTTTAAAGAATTCATAATTAGCTTTTGAAAGCCCTGATAATATTTATTGAACATTTTTGTGCAATTAGTAATGAATTATACTTGTGATGACATGGAAACTTCCTTTTTTTGATGGGACCTGGTAACATTTTAAAAAAATATATTTCCAGTGCAAAAAGAATACAAGGGAGGAACCCTGAGGAGGACTCTGAGCCTAACAGTGTTTATAATTTATGCAAAACAGCATTTAACTTTTATGTGACCTGAGGTACAATATCGGGAGATCACACCAAGACTTACATCTTGGCAAACCAGTTCCAGCCTGGTAAAACAAATGGTGAATCTCTGCACATCAGCATGGGACAGGATGCAAGAGCTGATATTCTCTTTCTAGGATTTTCCCATTTTACATCATCTAATGATCTTTAGCTGAAGTTTTATGCTTAGAAAATTGAGGCAGTAGCAATGAAGTAATATCTGAAGCAGGCAAACTGTATTGTAAGACTTTGCCTGCACCTGGTACAACACTTTATTTTTCATGTTATTTCCTCACGTATTCTGACCTTTAGTTTCAAAGCTCCTAGAAGCAAACACCTCCTCCTTGCCTTCTCCCTGCTCTCTCATCTCCCCTCCTTGCTCTGCATTCCTGTGCTCTGCTCCCAGCTCATGCAAAGAGTCATGGAAGTGATGGGGGAAGGAGAGGGGAATGAATACTTAATGGCATTTAATCACCAAGAGGTGTCCTGCAGCAATGGTTACACTGACAAACGCTGGAAAAATACAAAACCCGTTTTTCTTTGTTTACTTATTTCACTGAGACGGGGAAAGTTACACAAGAAAACCAGCCTTTTCTGCTTTTTTTAGCTGCCTGCTATGTGGCAAAGGCTTATATGAGCAAATATTTTTTATTATGGGCTAAAGTATTTTTCAAGGACGTTGACTGTGGCCGGCAGTGGGCTGGCTGCTGGTAAAGTGTCTCCTTTTCTGCCAATGATCAGTCCAGCTGAGTTTAGTTTTTCTTTCTTCTTTTTAATCCTGATGATGTTTTTTTCAGCACAGTAGCAGTCAGAAATCAGGTGTTACAACTACCTGAAAGGAGGTTTCAGCGAGGTGGGTGTGGGCCTCTTCTCCCAAATAACAAGTGATAGGACAAGAGGAAACGGCCTCAAGTTGTGCCAGGAGAGGTTTAAATTGGATATTAGTAAAAATTTCTTCACCGAAAAGGGTTGTCAAGGATTGGAACAGGCTGCCCAGGGAAGTGGTTGAGTCACTATCTCTGGAGGTATTTACAAGACGTGTTGATGTGGCACTTCAGGACGTGGTTTAGTGGTGGACTTGGCAGTGCTGGGTTAGCGGCTGGACTCACCTTAAAGGGCTGTTCCAACCTAAACGATTCTGTTCCATTTGCTGTATACATCCTGTGCTTTGCAGACAGCTTCGCCTTGTCTCCATGGCACAAAATCATTTCTTGCCTCCCTTGGAGGATGGGTTGTGTAACCCTAACACTGGCAAAACAATGGTAACTGTGGATTTGAGTACTTAGAAGTGGAAGCAAATGGTAGACGAGAATTTGATTCCCATATTTGCTAATAAGTGAATTTACTATTAGAATAATCATTAAGAAAAATTTTAAAACTTATACTCCTCCCAGATGCCACTTTTTCTGTAACTTGTTTATATACCTTCTGAGTAGTTTCTGCCTGGATACCAGAAAATACGAGGGATGAAGAATAGCGCTAAGGAAGTATCTCCCAGGATTATTTTATTTTTTTAATCCTTCTTCATATTATTTTTCCTGCTTAGTGCTGGAAAGACTGTTTGTGTTTTCCATCTCATTTCCCTCTTAGTTAGGCAGGCACAGAGAGGTCTTTGAGGACCACAGTGGCCCCAGTGTGGTGACTGACACCTCCATTCTCACTGCCCAGGAGGAGTGGAGGGGCGACAGGGCAAATGCAGAGTTCAGAGCGGTACTGGGTGGGCTCTGACCCTGCCTAAGCGTGGCTGCCTGAGAGCAGTGGCTTTGCAGCACCTTTGTAAGGGGCTTTTGCCTGATAGGATAGGACCTTTGAGAAAGGTGACAACTCCTATAGGTGCTGTGAGCATCCGACTTCCCTGCAGAAGAGGCTGATGCATGGGCTGTAGCTTTCTGTTGCACTCCCTTAGGAATGGTATCTTCAGTCAGGATTGCCTCTCATAGTTTTAGCTTTTTCATTGCCTGTCTCCCTCCCTCCATTCACCCCTCCATTATCCCAAATAACTTGCAACAGTTCTTTAGGAAAAGAAACACCGGGTTGTCTTATTTCTTTAAAATCACATCCTTGTTCCCTTGTTACAGAAGCAATAAAAGCCTCTTAAACCAACCCTCTCCTTGTCCCAGCATGGCAACAGCATTTATTCCAAAAAGAAGTTAGCATTTCCTTTTGCAAAAGTTAATTTATCACCACCTTGTTACTTCAGCACAGTAGAGCATTTTGTACGCCTGACGTATTTAAAAGGAGAATTTGGCAGCGGGGAGGTTTCAAGAACCTGTTGACATTAAAGTTGTAGTTGCACTCACAGGTTCATAAGGTGTCCCAGGCCGCCAGGCACGCTCCATTGCTGAGGTCTGAGGTGAAATGACTGTGTGGGAAGCCTGGTGTGGTCTGTGCAGGCTGTGGCGGTGTGCTGTCATCTGCAGCCTGCCCGTCTCTGGCTTGCTGCTGCAGATGCCCTCTCTGCTGTTTCCCTCTCGTTTCCCAGTGCTTGTTTTCATCTGTGGTTGCTGGACTCTGAAAGTGGTCAAAGGACAACAGAGGTAAATGGATGCAGGAAGCAGGACCTGCACAGCAGGTGCTCAAATAAATAGCCCAGATGATGGACTAGGTGAGGATTAGGGTTGTGCTAGTGAGAAGAGGAGGGTGGGAGGAAGAGGAAGGTGAAGGAGGGGGAGTGTCCAACACCGAGTTTCCTCACTTGTTAAACTCCAATATACAACTCTCAGAACAAAACGCTGACTTCTAAAAATTATGGGCCGGAGTTAGTTAAGCACTACTTTAGGAAAGTTACAAGTTTATCATCTCAGATTAGTTGTGAAATATCACTTCCTTTCAAAGAGCTGTTCAAGTTGCTAGAAATGTGGAAAACCATATTTTTTTAGGTTGGCTATGCGTTTTGTCTGAGAACGCCCCAGTGTCAGGCCTCTGGACTATCTGTATTTCACTTTTTCTGAACATCTTGTGATTGTCTGTCGACTGTGAAAGATTTCGTGGCAAGTTAAGCCGGTCAAAAGAAGGAGACCTATTAGACAGGTTCAGTTTATGTACAACAGATGCTTAATAAAATTAAGGGTACAATTGAGGCTGTCTTCTCTGCTACCTAAAATGCCATTAATATATTCCTATGTGGAGTGGATGGTGCATTTACCGCTCTCGTTCTCAGCCCAATGGAAAGAAGAAAGAGGACTGGTTGGCAGTGGCTTTGCAGACCACACTTTCGCAGGTGCTCACCTCCGCTAACTCTCCAGCATATTTTTTCTTTCCCTCCCTACAGGGCTTGCTCTCAGAAATCCTCCGAAAGGAAGAGGATCCCAAGACTGCCTCGCAGTCCTTACTGGTAAACCTTCGGGCTATGCAGAACTTCTTGCAGCTGCCAGAAGCTGAACGAGATCGCATTTACCAGGACGAAAGGGAAAGGAGCTTGAACGCAGCCTCTGCAATGGGCCCTGCACCTCTCATAAGCACACCACCTAGCCGGCCTCCACAAGTAAACCACTCTTCTGTCTTTGAGATTTGCTTGTTGCGTTTTCTTACTGTCCTGCTGGGTGATACCTTTCTTAAAAAGAGGAAAGCTTTTACTGTTGCGTTTTTTAAACGCTCGCAGGATCGTTGTTTGCAGTGCATATCGCAAATTAAATTTAGGAAATATAATGGATGATAGTAGCAGTTTATTACTACTGATCTTCTAGTTTTAAGATAAATTCTATCCATTATGGCCCCTACAGAGGTTATTTTTTTTTTTGCTCATTTTACTGAGATATGAGCTTTACTGGGCCTGGAAGATGCTGGCTTTTAGCCGTTTTTCCCCCCTGTAATTCTCAGGTGTTGTTTTTAGTGTTAGAGGTTGAAACAGGGATTTTGAAGGATTTGGACGACTAAACTGAGTGGGAATGAAAGCAGAAGTAAGAGTACATCGTAATGCCTTAAAAATTATCTTCCGGAAAATGAACAGATAAAACTAAAGGGATGGAGTTAAGAAGACTCCATCCCAAAATTCTGGGCACACTTTCACCAAGTTGAGCTACTAACAACTGGATAACATAACAGACTTGCTATATCCATCGCTCTGCAAGATTTGGATATGTTCATTAAAGCTTCATTTTGTATTTGTTCAAATGAAACTCCCGGTGATTTCTGTAAAATCTAGTGGGACTACTGGTTTCATTCTCCCAAAATTATAAAGTTTGATAGAGTGGGATCCAAAAGGATCTGTGTGATGTGTCTGTCAGAGGAAACTGATGCTAGTTTTAGGGTACACGAGGAATACAGGTGTGAGTCATAGGAATGCATAGGATTTCCATGAGGAAGAAACACTTGTGAATGAAACACTCCAGAAAACTATCTTTTTCTGAAATACTCTGCATTGGTGTAGCTCAAAGTTGTACCTATGCAAGGACAAAACAAACTGATCTGCAGGTATGTGGGAATCATGCTGTATACACAGTCCAGATTTGCTGTACAAAGCAAGGTCTTGGGATTGTGGGACTTTTGTGATGGTTGAGTATATAAACACAGGTTTTTGCTAACCAGGCTTAGGCTTGTGCCTATGACTATATGCCACACCCATTCTGAATCCTATAAATTCCTCGAGATTATTTTCCTGATTTTCTTACAGCTAATGGATACTAAAGACCACACTAAAGTATGAAATAACAAAATCGTAGGAAAAGGGAGGGTAGAAGATCACTTTGACCTGATGCAGTACTTTTCACAAGAACAGAAAAAAAATTTAGCAGAAAGAACAGACTGTGCTAATGGTCTAGTTTTTTTATCAGCTGAGTTTAGTCTGTGAAATATTCTGTAGATACTCTTCAAGATAAAGGATGAGAATCTATTTACATAGTAATGCTTTAGTGGGAAACGGTTAAATATAGATAACTGTGTTTAAAATAACATTTGAGTTTGTTTTAATATCTGTACCTGCTCCCACAGCCCAGGTAATTCAGAGCAAAGGCTAACCCTTCTTCTTAACTTACCTCGTTCTGCCAAGGTAATGTCTCACTCCGTCTCAAGTGGTCTTGGGCAATTTCACAGCTAAAGAACAGAGTTAATTACAGGACCTTCCTGAAGGATGTCAAGTCAGAGGTAGTCCTTGTATTGGTTTTAATTCACACTTTAAACTATAAATCCCTTGCAGCCAGAATGAAAGTGAGACTTAGGGGTTTTCTTAACTGACAAAACGTACTGTAAGTCCAAATGTAGGGGTCGGGTCGGGGGGGGATCTATCTGTCTCTACTGTGGTCTTGTTCATAATCACATTTCATTTTTTTAGTGGGAGTCAGGAGTATAGTTAACCTAATTGTGACAGTTCAAAGTGGAAACAGCATATGGTTTTGTTTTGATCCTTTTCAAAAGGAAAACAGGTTAATAAGGAAACCTTACAGACTAATACTTGAGGTTTACAGAACAAAACAGTTATTTTTCTAGTTGTTACGTTATTCTCTGTAACTTATCAAAAGATACGCACTTTACCTAGTAGATGGACTGAGGATGTAGAAACCTCTGAGTTGGAATTCTGTGTGACCTTTTTATACGTTGCTAGAATTTCCCACATATCAAGACATGAAGTACTTACCACCTGAGTGTTCAGGGCCCTAAGTTTGAAAATGGAAATATCTGTGTAACAGAAGCACAATACTTAATGCTAGAAATAAGGATGAATTTATTCTACATGTTGAGCTGGCAAGTATAACTTGAAAAATTGTACCAGAAATAAATTATAGTCAGGATACTGCAAAATTATTAATGCAAACTACTACTCTGATACTCCGTCAAATGTCCACAGTTTATTCAATATTGGATACTAAGGAAATAAAACTACTAGTGTCCTTACTACTAAATTTATTACAAGCAATTATTTAAAGGTCACTATACAGGAGTACAGTATAATATTTTTTTTAGCTTAGCTGTGAGCTTCTTGGATAACTATTGAAAGGGAAAACAGACCGTTTATCCTGACAACAGAATTTATACAAGAGCCAACATATTTAACGTTAAATCTTTAGGCCAGTGTAACATTCGAAACAATTAAACTACGAAACCATGAAAAATGGGAGCTAATATGCCACACATGAAGGTTTATTTTGCAATTGCAAGTTATCAGTTTCGGAAGGATGTGAAAATAAACATCCTGAAAAGGATCTATTTTGCATTTTTGTGTTGCCAACTGGTGCCCAGACAGTAGAGCAGACTTAACCATTTAGCAGCTGAGCTTGTTCTGTGTGAATTTTGCATACTGTTGCATGCAAAAACAGAAAGCGGGACCTTGGGGGTCTGAGAGGATAGTAAGAACTCACCAAGCATAAACCCTGGTGCCTGAGTTAGAAGGAACTGTGTTGAGTTTATCTCATTTTTACAGCATTCTTACTAGTTGCTACTTGAGCTAATGTATCTGGATTATTTCCAATTCTTTTTTGAAATCCTTTAAGAAGCTCTTTGTCCCCCTTACTTCTCCCTTTCTCTCTGACTTAAAACAAAAAAGCAAAATCTTACTTTTTTTTTTAAATTGAAATCGTTAGCCTCTAATGCATACGCTTTTGGGATACATGTATAGCCCTCTACGCTGGTCAAGTTGTAAAAGCCAGCTACTATCTTCCACACTGGCAGACTGAGCCTGAGGAGACAGTGCACGCAAGAATTTTTCCTTGGACCTTGTTCATCTTGCTATCTCCTGGGGCAGAAGCCTGTCTGTCAGGCTTTTCCCTGGGGCACTGGAGTTCCTAAACGTTAGCATATCCATCAGGTAGGTACTTCGTGGAGCCATAGTTTAACCTCTCCAACCTAGAAGGAAGAAAAAAAGGTCCCTTATTGTTCTTCCTTCCTTTAACTTTTTTTCTTTTCCCTCTTCAACACCTCCGTGTTGCAGCTCACGTCCCAGAGGTCCTTTCTGGGTATCCCTAAGTAAAGTTCAGAGAATGAGTCAGTCACATGTTGTGTGAGAGCGAGAGGATGTGGGGATACTTTAGAGGATGCTGAGTGTGGAGCTATGTTCAGGGTGGATGGAATTTCCCAAGGAGGTGCTAGGGATGGCCTCTTCCTCACATTGGGGCAGTTCGGGGTGTGGGGGAAAGAGGACTCTGTCCTCCTTAATACAGCTTGAAGGGTAGATGGAGACAGGTGACCAAGTCACAGATTTTCTTTTCCAAAATATTCTAGTTAAAGCTTGTTAGCCATCCTGTAGTCATGAACACTTCCTTCTCAGGGCAAGTAGTCTCTATTTCAGTAAAACTTAGTAATAAATCCTTCTTGCTACCCATATTTCCCAAAGAAAATTTGTGCGAACTCTTGGGGCCCATCATCATCCTGTATAAAAAGAGTACGTGTCACGTCAAGAGGAGAATATAATTTTAACAAGGCAGTGTTTTAAGAAGTATCCATAAATCTTGCGTGAGTCATGGTTCAGGGTAATCAATTGACAAAAACCTTCATTTTCATAAATATAATCCTGGCCTCCCTCTGACTACAGATAAATTACAGTTCTGTGGTGGTAAAATAATTTCAGCTTGGGTCCCGGATATAGGATGTCACTATTGAAAGACTGGGCTTGAGAAGAACACTGCTCTGCTGGTGGTTGAGGACCAGTGAACCCCCATAGCAAGCACCTCTGGATATCACCAACTGCCGTGAAACCTGGCGGCGGAACCCTGGAGTTCATCCACATGCACATACCATACGTCACCACCAACAAAATTTTCAATTTTAAGTGTTCAAAATTTGAGATTTAGGTTGATAGTCTTTGTGCCAAGTTGCATTCTAATGAAAGTAAAACCGAACAAAATAATAAATGCAACCCTCTCAGCCCCCTGTGAAAACCACCATGGAGGAGAGTTAATGGAAACCCTGACACTTAACTATAACTGCACTTCCAGGCGCCACTGTAATAATGGAGTAGTAAACCTTGTCCTGATAAAAGCTATTCTGAAAGCAACAGCATTTATTGTACCTCCTGTGCTATTTGCAGAGCAGAACTGAAAAGTAGTTTGTTTTGCCTGGAATGAACTACTTTATGAATTTTAATGTACAATGTAATATTAAAAGCTAAACCAGGATTAAAGAAGATTTTTGTTCCCAAGCTAAAACAGTACTTATGAGAATGTGTTAGAAAAGATTTTTTTGTTTCAGTTTTGAGGGGGAAGAAACGAACTTCCATGTTTGCGAAAACCTCCTCAGATGGGTTATTTCTTCTATAATTTTTGTTTTGGAAAATTGAATTAATCCAGAACTTCTTGCTACTGTAATCAGTCTTATTTGATGAAAATATATGTCTGGGCAGGTTGGGAGGGGATGGATGTGGTTTGGGTTTTTTCAAATATTTTTAAAAGACCAAATTGATCAGTGATAGGAAGATGGCCAAACAAATTTCTCATTCTCAGTGTGTTACATTTGTAAAATAATGCTCCCCTGTTCAGTTAATGTTTGCAAAATCTGGTTACCGTAAAAAAATTTAGCTGATCTGTGGTTTCGTTCCTAAACAGAAAATGTGGCTGTAAGCGTGGGTGGGGTGGGAGGTTCTGCTTAAGTGTGGATGAGATGAGAGATTATGTTTTGTTTTGTTTTTCTCTCCAAAATGAATACTTTTTCCACCTCCTCTCCCAAGTCCTGAAGTTGTACTATTGAGGGCTTTTTTGTTTTCTGTTGGGTTTTTTTGAGGAGGAGGGTGTTTTTTCAACCCAGCTTCAAACAGCCTCTGTCTTGAACTCAATTCTAAATTCAACACAACAAGCTAGATGCTTGCTATGTATAAATTATGAAACAGTTTTATGTATGGATATTCTCCAAGAGGTTAATTAGCATTATTGCATGGAATTCATCAGACCAGAGCAGACCAATGGTCCATCGACTCCAGCCAGAGTCTATACCTGATCTTTGAAAAGAAATTATTAAGAGGTGGGGGAAGAATTTTTTATACTTGGCCAATGATGTAAATTGGAAAGGGAGAGGGTATGGTTGTGGACAACAACCTTTAATAATCCCCAAACTCATCATTTTATAGTTTTAAGATTTTTATTCTCCCAAAGCTCTTTGTGCTAATATGGCTTTTTGATGCAGATGTTACTTTTTTTCTGTTGTTCACTTCCTAACTCACTATTAACAGAAGGCAATAGACATTTTTTAGTTTGTGTGTTTGTTTTAACTTCAGTGACGTATTAGATGCGGTTGAATTTGTTGTACCCGTACAGAGATAGACGTGATTTGCCAACCAGAATGAGGATCTTCAGTAATTCCACTGGGTTAAATGCATCTCTGTATTAAATAGGGCATTGAAAAGTGTGGACCAAAATGCACAGTTTGAATTATGTCTCCAACATGGTGTGTGAGTCTTGGGTTTTGATGATCTGGGTGTTCACAGGTCAGTTAAGTGGTCTATGAAGTCCTGCTACCGTGTGAAGCTGTCTTGTGAAGCTGAGTAGCAATCAAAAAGGCAGTGTGCTTACAGAAAAAAAGATGTTGAGATCAGGATCACAAGAGCAAAGTGTTTCCTTCCCAAAAGATACCGTGGACTTGTGTAGGCTGGCTGAATACCTTCATCTTCTCATCTTCCCCTCAGGGCCCTCAAAGATTAGTTACCAGTTAGAAATATTTCTTTGGGAAGGACTGAAATAACTTTGCCAAAATTTAAACCCGAGGTCCAAGAAGGTGTGTTGGCAAAGCCATCAATTTTCATTTTCTAATTTAGCTTAGCCTGAGTTTTAGATGCAAGCAGAGGAGGCTGTCTCCAGTTGTATATTTAACATCCCCATTGGTTGTCAGTTATCTTTTAGTGAGTCCTTTAAGGTTATAAAATTGCCATGGAATTCCTAATTTTCAAATGATTTCACTGTATGATGTTCAGGAGATGCACCTGCTCTTGCGGCCCCATGCTGATTTGCCCAGTGTGAGGCATGTGTTTGCCTGCTCTGCAGTGGGAAGAAGGGAGGTTCATGGTGCTGCTGCTCACGCTGCCTGCTGCCAGGTGTCTCAAATGTTTCGGAGCAGCTGTTGGCCCCGGCTTGGCCATCCTTTGCTGCGGCGTTGTCTGTAAAATGTCACACTGCAGAAAAGGAAATGCCTCGCTCTCCAGGTTGTGGTTTCAAAGTACCAGTTGTTTTCAGATGAAAGCAAATCACGCGGCAAACTGTGTGCCACATTTTCTTCAGTTCCCTTTTTATTCAGGACTCCTGTTTTCAGGCACCAGAAAGTGCTAATGCCTGCCAGAAGGAGGCAGGTGGAAGTGTACGTGGATGCCTTGTCCTTGCTGGGGTTTCGCCCCTTGCAGCCTATGGGCATGTCCTAGCACAACTCCCCAAAAGCCTGATAGACAAACCAGGCTCAGCTAAAGTGGCATGCACTCCCCGTTTCTGGGCTAAATTATTTTATCTTCAAAGCAGTATGGAGGATAGTTAACACAAATTGAGTGTGACATTTCTAGGAAAAAATGGGCCGATAATTTGCCTAAGTACGTATCTCATCCAAAACCTTTGACTCTCATATCGTGAGAGCTGTGACATGTGAAAGCTCATAGAGAGTGAGATTGGCAAGTGAGTTATCATGTTGTCATGATTTCCCTTTGAACCTCAAAGGACTTCAGAGCACAGGAAAATGCTGACTTGCACTGGATTAAACTGATAGTGAAAGTGTGGGTTTAGGCACCTCCTTAAGAGTAGGGTGAATCACCCCTGGAAGCGCCAGGCTCTGTCCATTAAATTGAGGGGTAGCCTGAATGACTAACTTCAGACTAGACATGTAACTTCTGAACGGCTAAATTCAGCTCTCAACAGCCTCAGCATGAACCAGTAGGTTTGAATTGGAATCTAAAGGTTTGATTTTGCATCATCATCTTGTAGGTTCTTGGCAGAAATACAGTCTGTCTTTTCTTCTAGTCCGCTTTAGGATTAGTGCTCCATTAGGTCCGCTGTTCTTGGGCAAACTTTACAAGAGTAGCTGCTAAAGAAAGTCGTTATCCTTAACTATTGAGAATATTGTAGGATAAGCTGAGTACTTGCTGATTTTTTGTACCTCTCAACCGATATTGCAGAAACTGCACTAAAACCCATTACTTCCATCATTTTCAGAGGATGGAGGAAAGGATAGTCTTCTGAATATCATGTTACTACTGATGCATTTTTTGTTGCTTTCCTTAATGCTGCAGATGCAGCACGGAGGTGGTAGTATAATCATTCTGTTTCGTTTTCATGTTATCTTCTTTTAACCTGGACTGCAAGAGGAATAAATACTAGATTTACGTAAGTGAAATGCAACTAGAATTGATTTAAGAAAGCCCTATCTTGATTTTGTGACTGGGTGGTTAAAATACATATTATTCTAAATTATTGCTTTCTTAAAAACAGCTTGAGTATTAAACTGATAAGATAATATTTAAAAGTTAAATCTAAAGCCACAACTTTTCTACGTTATCATGCATTTGAGAGTACTGGACATAAGGCATGAATCAAGATATATCTGTCATGTCTCTATTTCGTTAGAGATTCTTTTATGCTGCGCTTACATTTTTCACTTAATTTGCGTGGGGCAAAGAAATCGTGTAAAGGTTCACAAGTCTCTACAAGACTCTTTGACAGGTTTCCACCTGATTTGTTTTATGTTGTTGGAATTCGCAGCGGTCAGTTAATGATAACTCCTATTGCAGATGCACTCACCTGTTAAAATATGCTGAATTTTCTTGTTTCCCAGTTGCCTGAACCATGGATAACTTATAATAATGTTAAGTCTCTGAAAAACTGAAAGAATATCAAAGCAAGATTGAATAAAAGGAATAAAATGGAAAGGGAACTACTTGGGGAGGGAAAAGGAGGAAAATAACTTTTTTATTATGAAAAATGTCTCATAAAATATATTTTCTAGGTCAAAACTGCTACTATCGCCACAGAGAGGAATGGAAAAACAGAAAGTAATTCCATGAACATTAATGCTTCCATTTACGATGAGATTCAGCAGGAAATGAAGAGAGCTAAGGTGTCTCAAGCGCTGTTTGCAAAGGTTGCGGCAACCAAAAGCCAGGTAAAGTTTCTGGGCGCAGCGGTCTCCCTGTGCGGTGTGATGATGTCCTCCCCCGGTTTTGCTCTGTTTCTGTGTGCGTTATAACGAGCAGCTGGCTTAGCACACTAGCCCGTTACCACACCTCAGAGCTCCCTGCTGAGTCAAAGGTAACCTCTGGGTACCCTTGACCAGGCAGGGTTGAGAAGCGGCTTCCCGAGATGCATCCTTCCCTCTTCCCCACCAGTGAGATGCCTTCGCTGTGCACCTGTGGGTCTTGCGCAGCTCAGAAAGCATCAATCATCAGTTCTTAGCTGGCGTGGATGTGGCAAAAGCTGTGGGTGAGCTATGTATCGATGCCGAATTAATCTCGAGCCTTTGGTGTCTTGCAATTACATGAGCTGTAAGAGGGAATGCTGGTGGTGCTTTTTGCAGTGAGTCTGTGCATGGCAGGTGGGGCAGCATCGTCCATGCCAAACCCCCCCAAAAATACTCAACAAATTACAGTTATACTGAGTTACAGCTGAGAAAACACGTGCGATCTTTGTGGAATACGATGGCTGCTTGGTTACTTGCATGTGTGCATACATATACATCGTGTATTCAGTTTTAAGCCCTTGTTCTGTGGTTTCCTATTCTGTTTTCTTCAACGGAAGAATTTCTGTCAAGTTTAGTGGTGAGAGAGGGAAATCAGCAAGCACTTGTTGGGTGTGATTATTGTAAGTGACATGTCTTCTGAGAAAGATCACCAGAGTTTAGAAAAGCATTGATTTAAATGGGAAGGCACTCAAGAAGGAAGGGAAAAAACTGAGAGAAAAATGGGAAAGACTAGAACCACCGTTATACCAACACTTAAAGAAATGGTAAAGGCACCAACGCTTGCAGTGTTGAATTTTCTCATTAGATTAAATGTTAAATCCACTTAATCACTATTCCTTTACTTTTCTAAAATTACTTCATAGAAAAATACAGCATCTTCCAGGGGAAGCTGATAACTATCACCTACATCAATGTTTCTTGGGCTGTCAGCATTTTAGTGCTGGCTTTCTTTTTAACTTTTGACTTCTGCGTTGCTCATGTTTTGGAGTTTACTCCACTTCACTGTACAGAAAGGATGTTTTTTCTTAAGTTATATGCTGTAAGGAGCATTTAAAGAGATATTTTGGAAATGTTATATCAAAATGATTAAACTCAAGCTGTGGACTGTAAAAATTATAGCTTTATAGGCCACATGCCTGCCTACCCTTCAATCACTGTCAAAGTGATAATTTCTACAATAATATGTTTCTTTTATTGTGGGATTCTAAACACCAAGTGCTGTTTAAACATTAAACTGAATTGTTTATGTTAGTGCTGTACTCAGTGTGTCATACATCAGGCCACTATAATCTCCCATGGAATGTAAAAATTCTGTCATGAATCATGGCTTGTATATCAGAAATTACTGTAATTTTGATTGGAAATTACAGGGCTCTTAAAACGTTTCTAATTATGATAGAATGTTACAGCAGCTTCCAACCTGTGTGCTCCTCAGATGTCTTTATTTACATGTCAAGACTTGGGGTTAGAGAACTGTCCGTTTTTTACAGCTTCCCTTTCCCACTGCAGTTCTCCACAAAACTAAGGTATGAAGCCAATCTATTGGTCCACATAATTTTGATCTGATGTGATTTCTGTGATGGTATGTTTATTTTAGTGTGTAGTCTTAAAATTTCCAGGTGTGACAGCTCTTCCAATGCTGACTTTGAAAGGGACAAGTAATCAAAGTGAAGCACAAAAGCTTCCAGAGGATGTGGTGCAGTTGTTTTAGAGTCTTGGATGAAATGTAGATTCTTTTACAAACTTTGCTACCAAGTATAGAAAACAAACACCACCGAATGTGGTTCTTTTCCCTGTTACTGTGGAGATTATGCCTGTTATCTGGGAGGTTATTTTTCTCCTCAATTTAGGCAATGCAATGTTGATTTATGTGTTAAGCAAGTTTTCAGGTCTGTAGTTAACCAAAGTGCCGTTTGTAGTAGGCAGCTGCTTCACAGAAGTAACCTCTTAGGTAAATTGGATGTGTTGGGTCTTCTTTAACCAGATGACTAGTCAGCTGATTAATAAGATTTAAATATATAACCAAGCCATGTATATTAAAGGGGATGCCTGTATTGTAAAAAATTCTGCATTGGAGCTTGTCAGTGGTACAGAGAAATATTTCTTGGGGCAAAGAAGTCTCCCTTGCATAAAAAAGAGGTTTGTTCAAACATACTCTTCAAGAGAACCTCTCTTGAGAGAGGTCCATTGTTGGTTGTTGTGGTTTTTTTAAAAAATTTGTGGGGATATTGCTTTCTTGCTCAGAACTGGAAATCCTGGGATAATCACTTCTAGTTATAGTGAAAAGTTAGGAGGATGCATATTAGAAAGTGATGCATTGGTTAACAGTTCTGTTTTCAAATCACTAAAATTGAACGTTGCTGCTCTTATCTTATTTTGGGTATAAAAACTTGATTAAGTCCTGAGTGTAATCTGGAGTTACGGTATAAAACAGCGTGTGACCTAAAACAGCTCTGCCAGTGGACAAAAATAGTTGTTTGCTGGAGAGCCTTTTTGTTACTTTTTTTTTTTTTTTAAAGGATCTGATTTGGGTCAACATTAGATTGGGTATCTAAGCAGCCAGCATCTGCAAGGTGGCTGGGCTTGCCTGAGCCAGGAGACTGCAGATAATGTTCTGCTGACTCGAGCACTTTGTACAGAAGAGCTATTAAACGATGCAGTACACAAGTTTCTCTTTAGGTAGCGTCGAGGTAAAAAGCTGAGCATCTTCCCTTGGGCTGCGTTAGTGCCGTTGGCAAGAGTTACCTGATGGGCGGAGGACCTCATACAGACCTGGTGCTGGACAGAGCAGCCGGCTGCCGGGGCTGGGTGCAGCGCAGGTCATAGCGCAGGGCGAGGAAGGGGTGATGGGAGCAGGAAGAGGTTGCAGTGACGTTAGGGCGATCGTGCTCTGCCTTAGGTGAGCGACAATTTGCAGGCTTGTAGTTTAATGGTGCACTTTGCTGGTGGCTTGTTGGCTCTTCCGAAGAAAAGGGACTGTTTGGTACAGAGGTTTGAACATGTTTGGGGACTTAGTTAAACGATACCTTCAAATGCTGAATTCTTTCCCTGTAAAAGAATGTATGCATTCTGTATGTTCTTAAAGTGTCTGTGTTTTTAAAGGTTCGATATGTTATCTGCAGAATAAATTAAAATTCTGTTAAATTCAAAATATACACTTTAAAAGTTACTATGGCTATACTAAGGAGCTAAGGAAGATACTCTAATTCAAATTGCTTGAATACATCTTATCTTTGGGGAGTTTTAGAACTGTAATGGGCAAAACACCTAATGTCAGTATTTAAAATCTTATGGTTTTATTGCAAGTTGTCCGCCTAATAGGCCTACATATTGTTTTTTTGTTAGATTATGTTGAAAAGACAGCTTTAGAAAAATGCGTGCAAAAGGAAGACAGAAAGGTTTACCAAGTGCTTTGTGTCTGCTCCCAGGTTGTTGGTTTTCAGTCGTAGAATGGCAATACTAACAATATTGTTTACTAAAATTCAATCAGCACACCTGAGTAAGTCAAAATGAAAAGAATCCACAGATCTATAAATTTCTGTGGTATACATTACTTTTACATTTTAATCATATTGGGGTTTTATTACATTTATAACGTGACAGTCCGATTCAAGTAATTACGAAAGCACATTCTTAATTTTGTTATTTCAAACAAAAAAAAAGTTGATTTGTATAATGATCATTAAGGCACCATGGTTCAGTAACTGTGCATTGGTTACAATGTTTTCATGTGGGAGCCAGGGACGGGGTTTTTTCTTGATGGTGACAGATGCTGAAATCTAATTTTATTCCATAAAAAAAGACAAACAAACACAAAAAAACCCCCCAAACTTAAGAGCCCCAAGAGATAAGGCAAGTAGAGACTTGTAGTGTTATCTGTACGTTTGTTCTGTTTTGAGGAGTTACATTTGTGTTACCGGCTTACCCTGAGAAGCTGTGGCCTGCACATGCTGGTGTGAAGCAGGGAAGAAAGCAAAACTTTGCTGAAAATCAGCTTACGTTGCTAAAGTTCTCTTAAATGTAAGAAATTACAGTTTGCAAACACTGAAGTAATACCAACTTCTGTACCTCTGAGAGTCCCGTGCACTACAGTGTAAGGCTGTTAGCCTGCATTGTTATACCTAAATAAATTTATAGTAGAATAAATAGGTAAAATTGATACTTTTCTGCAGCACCAGTCCCACCAACCGCTGTGTGCGTGACCGGGTAGGTGCTGAACACCCTCCCTTCTCACCGAATGCGAATGCCTGTACGTTGAAGGCAAGACACTTGGCTCTCACAGAATCATACTCTGATTTTAACTTCAGGATAAAACTAATGAAGTACTGCCCGTACCTCCAGAAACCTCACCTAGTTACAGAGAGTTTTGACCCATTACTTCTGAGCTGTGGCATCGTGTTGCCTAGTTTCCAGTCCTCCTTGTCCCGTTCATTCACTTTGGTTAGGCATTTAGCCCCTTGGAAATGGGTAGTTTCGCATGCAAAGCATGGAGGTGAAAATCACCGCTTTAGACCATGCTTGAGACTCCATCCTAAGCCATCAGGCAAGTATTTTGTGCAGTTGGTATTTTATTAGAAAGTGTTTGACTTTATGCCTTAGTATGCACCTTGAGCGTCCTCCTCCGAAAGTCTGCCTGGGGAGGCACGAGGCAGAGCATCTACCGCTCCTGAGTAGATGGGAAGGAGTTAAATGGGAAGGGAATGCTAAACATTGGCACTAAAATTGCTTTTGGCATGCAAATACCATGCTTTTCCTGACATAAATATTTTCAGAATAGGCCATTAGAGTTCAGGTATATAAAACCCTGCTTTTACTGGAAATTTTAATGTTGTAGTAAACCCAGAGATTTATAGTAAAAAATTGATGTCTGTTATCTCACTTTTATCTTTTTAACCAGCAGTTTTATAAATGCTATATCTTTGATCTGGCTTTTTCCATCTAGAGACTAAGCTATATACTCTATTAGGAAAGTCATTTTTAAACAGCTTCCCACACTGAACAAGCACGGTATTGTGGATCTGGCACGAAGATGTTACATGCCATTACTGCAGATATAGAACAACCTATTCAACTGTTTTTCCAGCTGGGGGAAAAGAAACCTTTTTATCACCAGGAGTAACCCTCTGGTAACAATGTGGCTTTAAGAGGGGGGTCTTGAAATTCATTCCCAAAGCTGTTTCCTCAGGGCGCTGCACCTCAGGCTGCCCCAGCGGGGTCCAGGCTGGGGGGCAGGAGGGGGCTCGACTGTTCAACTGTCACCCTGCGTCTCTGTCAAGTCTTTGTCCGCCTTTGTCTCCCAGAGCAGCTGAGTCACTTCCTGGGTTTAAATCTTGGCTTCAAAACCTTCGTTCCCCCTCCTTTGGTGTACAATGGATGCTCTGTGGAGTGGGGAGGGACACTGCACGGGGAGACACGAGGTGGAAACGAAACGTGCTCTGAGGTCTGCTGTTGTTGCACAGGTCAACCTGGAAATATACCCCTTGCCTGGTGGGAAGGCAAGATGCAGGAGTTAGAAAACATTAGCTGCAGAAGTACACCACACAACAGCCTCTTTTTTATTATTTTACTTTAATTTTTATTTATTTATTTTACCTTGTTTTATTTTCTTTTCCTCCCCCCTCCACTACGCGGGGGTGATTGCTCTGGCAGTTGAAGAGGTGCCATGAGCAGCAGGAGTCAGGATGGGATCGGGTGTCAGTGGGGATGGGAGAGGAAGAGTGTGAACTGAGAAAGCAAGACGGGCTTTGCGTGTGATCAAGAATGGCCCCATAAAGCGGCTTGTCATTCAGTGAAACTGTGAAATTTGGCAGATCTGTTTCTTTCACAAAATACTGTGTTGCAGAGTCATAGTGTGTTCTGTCTCACCCGGGGCAGAGGCAGAGATGTCGGGGTTTTTATTGCAGGAACAAAATGAATGCTCAGAGCGCTCCAGGTCCTTCCTCTGCCCCATGTCTTTATTTCTTTCATCATACCTCTTCTCAGAAGTAAAGGTTAAAACCTCAGGAAATTTCCTTAGGAAGTTTTTCAAATTAATTCTCAGAAAGGGGGTAGAAAAATTGAGTTCAGTTATCTCACTTATTGCTCAGTCTGAGTAGACTTGGAGAAGGGCTGGTCTTGATCCTGGCCAGATCCCACATTATTAGTATGACCTTGGTGGAGTGTGTTGACTTCAGGGAGTTTTGGGTTCCCTCTAGTATAAAGTAGGCAACAACTTCTTGAGTCAACAAAGATGCGCTGAAGAGAAACCTTAAAATCTCTGAGGTGGTTCGTATCTGTGCAATTGCCCATGGAAATCTGCATAGAGGGGGGGAAAAAAAAGCATTAAAACGTGAAATAGTTCAAGCCAAAGAAAAAGGTACAGAATGGAAAATCCTTAAGTGGTAAGAGGATTATACTGACCACTTCAAACAGCTCCTTGGGGCCAGGCAGCCCTTTCAACACGTAAGGCAAAGGATGGATTTGTTGACACACTGATGACAAAGTGTGCTTCCTGAGCATGCTTCTCGCATGGGGTCAGGGTGGCTCCAGCCTGAGGCTCCCAGCCAGGTGGGTGGCAGCGGAGCGGTTCGGGCGCTGCTCACAATCCGCATAGAGGCTGTTAAAAGAACTGGTAGCGGCTTCAGAAAACTGAGCCCTGAGGAGGGCTTCCCTGGAGGGATGTGATGCGCACCTGCCCTGTGTTGGTCAGGAGTTAATCCTTAACGCCCTCATGGCCTCAGCCTGCTGTGCGTCTTGGAGAGGTGCTGGGGCTGGGACTGCTGAGCACCTGGCAGGATGCAGCCCTGCAGGTGGCCAGAAGCAGCAAAGGGGGGTTCTTGGTTGCATGATTTTTGTCTGCTGGGAGGAGAACGAGCGTGTGGGAGAAGCAAGGAGAAGTACAAGTTTAAGTCATTGAATGTACAAATGAAAAAAGAGAGCCAAGTAGAGAAAGCTCTTTACAAAATACAAAATTCTGTTAAAGCAGCAAGACGGCTCAACATAAGGAATGTTTGGTACATGTTATTGAAACTGAAAAATCAGAGTATGGAATGAATTATAATTTAGCATAATCCATAATTTTACAGTTTTCATTTTGAATTATTTATCTTATATGATTTGATTAAAGATAAAACTGGCTGACAAGATCTTGAACATCTCTGCATATCTTAATGACAAATTAAAAAAGTCCTTGTTATAACTTCACCATTTAAAAATTTTTATTTGTTTTGTTTCTGTATAGCTCCTTTTTATTTTTAAAGCCTATTTCAGATACGCATTGTGTACACGCATTCTATAACCCATCAGGCTTCAGTGTTGCCTCAGTACCTCTGATTCAGTAAATCAGATCATAGGCAGCATGCTGTCATATAATAAGGTGTCTGATCCTTATTACCAGTTTGTTGATGCACAGACTCCTTCAAATTGACCATTGCAACACATGGTTTCCCCTGAAACTAGCTGTGATAATTAGCGTGGCTCTAATGAGACAGAATGTCACTGATCTTGTGCTGAACTGTCGAGTATCGACGCTACGGATGGGAACTGTCAAAGCTTGCCATCTGTGACAGAGCTTGGCATATTCCATTTGCAAGGTAGAGCATGCTCAATAGACTGTTTTTAAACAAATGGTCCATTTCTTGATTAGGGCTCTGTGTTCTGTTACCGTGGAAGACTTTATATCATAGTTAAACTTTTTTCTTTTTTTTTTTTTTTTTTTTCCTCCTTTTTTTTTCCTGGGGTAAGCTTGTTAGGAAATGAAAATGTTACTAATTCTCAAACTGGTGCCTTCAATCTTCTGTTAGCATTTGGGGGAGAGGTGGGGGGGGAGCTGATCACATAGGTATTCTTCTTCCTTCCCCCGGTTACTCTAAAGTAGTTCTTCTAAGGCTAGCACTTCCACAAGGCTTCTACCTGATTTATTTTTTTTTTTTAAGCAGCAAGGGATAGGGATGGTGTGGTTTTGAAGGATAGAGGAACAAAATTAAAAAGTCTTAGATGACACGCGGCAGGAGCACGTGCGCCTGGGATGAAAGGTAGAATGGGTCAGGAGAGTTGGGCGCCCAGGCTCCTGAGACCAGCCCTGCAAAATGCCGTGCAAAAAGTCCAGTGCTGCTTATCATTCCAAAATATGCTTTGTTGCTTTTTATTTCCTCCTTCTCTGGCAGACCACACAGGGCTTGTTCTGAAGAACATTTTCACTAATCTGATCAGGCAGCCAAATACGCCGGGAAAACTGCTTTAATGATCCCACTAATTACCTCAAGTCAATATGAACTGTATTATTAGACTGAGGGAAAATATTCCATTAGGTCTCCCCCTTGGGAGTTTCTCCGCTTTGTGATGTCACCGAAGCCTTCGCCCTCTCGCTTGTAATTAATTTTATTTACACACGCAGGCACGCACAAGGTCACACCTGCACAACCGGAGCTGGCCAGGGAGCTAGTGGCACTCAGGCTTAATCAGATCTGTCATAATTACCATTCTGCATGTTTCTGACACACGCTGTGAAATATTTCAATTTAACTGCCGCTACCAGCACAACCAGATGTAGTGTGAGTGTGGCTGCATTGGAAATATTATTCCTCAGGATAAACTCTCTCCTCCTCCTTTTTCCTCCCACCCCCTCTCCCTTTTACAGCTAATGTGGCACAGAAGCTGATGTATCCTGTAAATCTTGAATGCAGCGCTAGATTGATAACAGCAGATTAGACAGTTTAACCACAAACAGCTTGTTCATTTTTCACAAATGAAAACCACATGTGGTGTAACTAAAATTTCAGGCGCTTTTTTTTTTTTCCACCCCCCCTCCTCTTTGGTTGTTGTTTCCTTTTGTGTGTGCATGTGTGTGTGTGCATGTTAAGGTCTGCCTTTCGCTGTAAAAGAGTGAAATGAAAGAGTAAACATATAGGGGGAAAGAGACGCTACCGTCTTTGGAGTTTATTTCTCCATGACCTTTATTAAAAACCTTCCTTGCTTTGGCAAAGAAATCCAATATCGCACAGGGGTTTTGTCTCTCTCTCTGCGACTTTCCAGTCTCTGGGTTTTATGCCCGCTTATTAAAGGAGTCATCCTACTGTGCTGTTTTTCAAAATAACATGCCAGCAAACACCTCACTTTAAGAAGAGCTTCTAACCAGAAATGTAGTCTTCACTGCTACCTGAATTTAGTAGAAATAACATTTTCTGCCAAAGTTTTTCACCACGGATTTTGTCTCTCTGCTAACTCTTCCCTCTACTTCTTCCTTCAGGGAAAAGATTCTTTTTAGAAAAGAATCCTCAAAGTGTCTAGAATTTTGGCAAATGGAAAATATAATTTTTTTATTAAACCATTCCATTATTTCTTATGAAAACAGATTATTGTTAGTTTTCAGAAAACTAAATGTTGTCTGTAAATTGTCTAGTTTTTTTTGTAAATCCATTTTTTTAGTTAAATTGTTCAGCTTTCCCTAATTAAGCAGCCTTCAATACTTAGTGAGGGGGTTTTTTGAAACCATCTACTCTTTAGTAGATCACTGTTGGCTACTTTTCCTACACAGAGAAAAAATTAATGCAATTTTAATAGAAAGCTTTAATTATAAGGTTCTAAAACAATTCTTACAGCAAGGAAAAAAATGTAAGTGTGCAGAATGCAATTGAGCAGATTCCCCAAAAGCTGTTGCAGGTATTGTCAGGCGAGAGGAGTGGTGCAGTGCATCTGATAGAAATTCATCAAATCTAATCTGTAATAAGGCTTCCAGAGGAGGTTTTAAAAAAAAAAAAAGTAGCTTTAGTAAGAGATTGTTCTATCCATTGCCAGTGATTTGTGATGCAGTAGCAATATCAAAAGCGCAGGAGACTGTAAGACTCAATGTTCAATGTCAGTCTAAGAAAGTAAGATCGTTTTTGAAAGTCACTGAAGGCACAGCTTGTAGGAGAAAATTTGGCTACAGACTGCTGAATTTGGCCCCAGAGACTGCTGCAGAAAGGGTTAACGAGCGATGCTCATACCACTTCCCCAGCAGTTACTGACTGCATTACTAATCCAGCTGGGCTGGAGTAGGTTGGCGTAGGTGTGCCATTAGTGTCACTTGTGGCATGGCAGTGCCACCTCTGTACTGACTCCCCTGGGGTCCTCATGGACATCGAGCAAAGGGGAAATCTCGTCCTGGGGGTGCAGCAGAAGCCCCGGAGGTGCTATGGCTGCAGGTACCTCAAAAACGAGTCTGGAGTAAGGTGAAGAGCAGGGCAGGGAGGGCTCGTGGTGGAAGAGATATTGCTGAAATGGACCGTCAGGGTTCTTGCAAGGGTCCAGAAATCTAGCTCTTTGCAAAACTATTTGAAACATGTCATATAGTCAGGAAGCACTGGGTTGCCAAAATAAAAAAAAAGCATGGCATCCTCTCCCACCTCCTTCGAATCTTTTATTTTTAGGTTTTCTTTCTTAGGTAGAGGTGTTTTCATTCCTTCGCTCCAGATGCGTGAATCAGCTCTTCCCCAGGCAGCACCTGCTGTCTGCCTGACTAGAGGTGCTGTTTCTGGCAGGATGGATTTTCTTAATCTCTCTTCCCGCTTTCTGGATCCTCACCTTCTGTTTTGTTTTCTTCTCGCCACCTTCGCTAATCCCTCTGGTTACAGTGCTCCTCTTAGCCTTCCTTTGACTTTTCCCCACTCTGTTCCTCTCCTGTACCCACCATCCACTCTCTCCACCTGCTTCTTTCTCCGCTCCTACTGCTGTCTCCCACCTTCTGGCATCCAGTGCCACCCCGGGTGCACCCCGCACATGGTCACTTTGCAGAAGTGACCCTTGGTAAGAGGGCGCAGCGTGGGGACCCCGTGCCCTGGGGCTTTGCTGCGTGGTGGGGAGCCGGGGGCTGGTCACCACTGGTCACCAGCGCTGCCGGCTTCGTGGGTGGAATATCATTCCGTTCCCCACGTGGCAACATGGATTTAGCTGGGGGAGGAGCTGGGTTCTTGGTTTCTCAGGTTGCTTGTGCCTGCTGTGGACAGATCGCCCGTTCGGGAGGCTTTTGAAGATTGAGTATATCAGTGTTTTAACATGGAAACTAAAGCACTATTTAAAAGAAAAAGGGGGGGGGGGGGGGGGGGGGGGGCTTGGCGGGGTGGGAGGGGGGAGTTTGAGTGAGCTGTATGGGAGTTAATGATGTACAGAAATGGAAACAAAGCTGTAGTGGCAGAGCCGAGGAGGAGGAGGCTGAGGAGGCAGTGAGCAGCCCCGGGGTTCCCGGCGGGGGGGGGGGGGGGGGAAGCAGGGTACCAAGCAAGCAGTGAGCTGAACCCCTAAATAAACAGGAAATGACAGAGTAAAACCCCTCCTGAAAAACCCAGAGCTGCTAAACCCGTTGCCACAAAGATTAAAGGCATCTTAGGCAAACACAAATACACAGTAACCATCCGAGAAGTAGTTTGATAAAGGAGTGACCGATGGCGATTCAGGTGAAGGGTTGCTGGGCAAAGGAAGAAGTCAGAAATACAGATACGTGTTTTCTCCCATAATGTTAAACTGGAGAATTTAAAACACATTACTCCTGAAAGAATGTTACAGGATTTCTAGGTGCTAGGTGAGAAAAGATACATTGTTTTGTTCCACGTCATTTTTAATTTCATTGTTCCTGATAATTTCTCATTGTGGCCATCTCTTTATTTTCTGCAAATTTAACCTCCAAGTCAAACTTCAGATTTTTGGTTAGGAATTACACCGGACTGTTAGCGTGTAACAAACAGGCTAGGGCAAACACGCAGCTAGCTAAGGGGGGGGAAACTCCTCTTTGCAACTATTTACCTAATTCCAAATCTGCCAGATTTTATCTGAAAAGACATTGTTGTTCAGTGGTCATCTCATTTTTATTCCTGTGCAGTGTCATGTTCCCTTAACTTCAGGATGGCATTTGAGAAACATAAGAAAATAGTTTTCAGGATCTTTGTAAAGTAAAGACGTTTGGACTGAGTGGACCGTAGCAGAATTCCCTGAAGTTTTGGACCCCAACTGAGCAAGATTTGCAAACATATCAGATACATCTATAGATTTACTAAGGTGACTAGGTATTATGCTGAGCCTGGTGCTTAGCATCTCTCGTATATGTAACATGCAAGAGAAAGCTCTACTTTCCATGTTTATATAAAACACAGTTATTTTTTTTAAAAAAGCTATGAAGGGCTTAAATGAGATTCTTTTTCTTTTTGCTGTGGGGCAGCCGGTTTGCTTCACCTCTGAGAAATCATTTGCTACTCTTATTTAACATGAGAGAGTTTAACTAAAGGCATTGATCCTTTTCACCTGGGCAGTGGGCTGGAGGGATCAGGGCAGGAAGAAACGTGCCTCCATGCAGCGCCTGATTTAAGGGCAGGAGCTGCTGCTGAAGCTGCTGCCTGGCTTGGGCTCAGCTGGGCTGATGCTTTTCTTGGTCAGTGAGGAGAAGCCCAACAGTAAGAACTGCCCTCTCTAGGAGCTTTTCCCTTATTGTTCCATCCTGACGGCAAACTATCTGAAAACAGTCTTGTGTTGGTTCCCACCCAGGAAGGAGAAGGCCGATCTCTCCAGCTTCCCATTTGATCCAGCTTTCCTGTTCTTTTAAGTCTATGCCCTAAGCAGCCATACCACAAGTAAGGGCATTTTAGCTTCCCAAAGGGCTTCACTGCATTTATTTTCCCATGGGTGAGGAGGCACCGGTCTTTCACAGTGTGGATTTTAAAAATATTTTTTTAAAACTGCATTGGGTAATGAGCATTATTCATTTTCTGACTGTTTCTGTGGTTAACAAAATCTGGAGGAAAGTCAGGGAGAAGTTTCTTTCCAATTTCCTTAAGATGCCTTTCACCCTTGGCATGATCAGAGCATTAAGCGTTCTTCGGGATGAAGCTGAGAGCCACAGAAGCCAGCTGAACTGCAGGAGACAAGTTGAAAGAATTTGTCTCAGAATGTTTAAATGTCTAATTCAAATCTATATGAAAACATATAGTTAGGCCATAAAAATGTGAAGGGATGTCTGAGAACGGATTTGAGCTGTGTGTTTTTTGGAATGATCTCGCTTGTTGGAACATCTTGTCAGCTGAACTGAATTTACAATGAAGTCCAAATATCTACGAGCCTGTGATTCCTCGGTGTGTGGTAGATCTTCCCCTGATTCAAAATGAATTCTGGAAAGAAAAAAAACATATGACAAGAAGGCATGGATTTAAATTACTCCTTCTGGGAAATTATAATCTTTTTTTTAAAAAAATAAATCTAACAACTTGATATACACACATATAAGTAATTACGGAAGTGACACTTTGGCCCTATGGCCTTTTTACTGGAGGTCTTTCCCCCAAAGCAAATGTTAGATCTCTGTAAGCATTGTAATAATAAACATTTGCTGTTCACTTGTAAATTGATAGTAGTAAAAAAAAGATTTTCAAAATTGCCAGGCTTTTTCTATTAAAGACTCTTCTCTAACTAAACTGCAGATATAGCTGCCATACAAAAATCGATTGCATGTTTAAGAATAAATAAATATGGGCTATTAAGGATCGTGGCTGGATTTAGAGTTGTATTTACTTTCAAGGGAAACATTGGTATTACAGTGAAATCTCTCTACTTAAATAACAGATAAAGGGCCATATATTACCAGTCACCCTCTGTGAAACCCACTGACCCATTTTATATGCCTATACTATAAAAAGTAATGTACCAGACTAAGACTGACTTACTTAATAATTAGCAGTTGGTGTTTTTTGTTTAGTTGGTGGGGTTTGATGTGGTGGGTTTTGGTTTGGTTTTGTTTGTTGTTTTTTTTTAAGTCCATTTTTGTCACGTGTATCTCAGGTTTACGATGCCAGTTGAGTAGTGTGTGTGAAAGGACATGGAGTAGAGCAAGGCAGAAGAATAAAGCTTCATCAGCAGGTTTTTTGCTTCTGTTACTTTTCCCTCTTCTTTTTACATATGAATGTAGTTGCATTTTATGTAAGGTTTTTAAAGACATGCGTTTTAATGGTTTTGGTTAGGGATTGTCATTAGCTAGGTGATTGAAGGCAATACTGTAAAAAGGATGCATTTGAACAAGGGAAAGGAAAGGTGGAAGAGGCTGAAAGCAGAGAAACCAAGCTTGGGAGAAGCTCTTCATTTAGATTTTTTAATTCCCTCTGTACTCAACTAAAAAGCAATGATGCTTAATGTTTTTAGTCAGTTTTAGAGTTAGGGGTTAGGGTGGTGGTTTTTTTTCCCATGAGTCGTTAGGACATCTCAAATGCTTATAACACGAGGAAGTACCCACCAGTTTTGATACAGCCTTGGACCTTAATGTGTCATGTTTTTCGCCTCTTAGCCACTCGCTGTGGCTCCAGGTAGAAGGAGAGGTCTAATACAACAGACGAGGCTGTGGGAGCAGGGCCGTAGCTCTCTAGGTCATTTTGGTTCTGTACTCGTTTGCTGCTTGTCACTGAATTTTAGAGGTTGCTTTAGCAAGTTTCCTTTTCTTATTTATTTGTTTGGAAGTTTACAAGAATAGAAATATATATTTAATTTTCAAGTGTTACAAAAGAGAGAAGAAAAGGCAGAGGAAAGAATAGATGTTAAGAATCCTTTCCCCCTAAAATATCCAGATATTGGATATTTTATATCCACCAAAAGGTTCTGGTGAAACACTCTCAGTACCACTGCCAGCTGTTTGGTCATTTGTTTTTCACAACCCAGAGAAGAGGTGGAGGTAACATCCAGGCAGATGGTGTAGCTGGATAAGATTGGTTTGATATAGAATAAGGTTGGATAAGAAATTTAAGGAAACTGCATAATCTGTTTCAGTATTCTTCAAAGGAAGTTTTTCCTGCTAGTGAAGTTTACCTTTCTTCTGAAAAGCCCTGTGAGGTTGGGGGGGGGGAGTTCAGTTTGTTTGTTTTGCTAAATCCCACCTATTATGATGGCAGATACAGATTTACTTAAAATTCACATCTGGCTTCCACTTTCAATGTTCTAGGAATGAAAGCCCGTAAAATAGATAAAGCAGAAATATCTGGAGATAAAGGACAGCTTCAGGTTTCAAACTTCCTGTGATTCAGGGGAATGCTCAAAGGCAAAGCCTGAAACTTAAGGCTGATTAGTGTAAATAAAATACTAAGGCAACCATCTTTCTGGGGACATATTTTATCACTTTAGGCCATGTCTCAAGAAGAGGCATTCATATTCTGGTATCTCTACTCATCTTCTGAAACAGGCTGAAAAGCAGCTTTTGCTTCTTGAATTAAAGATACAAGTTCTGTGAGAAAAATAACAAAATCCCAAAGTACTGAACATTCACAGCAGTTTTTAAAATTACTCAAAAGTTTGTGCCTCACAGAAGTCAATGAATGCTTAAAATTATTTGCAAGTGTAAGCTAAGCTGGAAAGATTTTCACTAGCAAACATGTTGGTCAGTATAATCCACCAAGTCCGGTAGATTATTAGTTTTCCTGAAATTTTATAAAAATATCCAGTGGCCTTTCTTTTAATTGACTTCAATTCTGTGAAGCATTTAGCTGTATTCAGCTTTGCATAGGCGATAACCAGGACAATTTATGTTTTTTAGGAAAGCTAAGCCTGCAGTCAGAATAAATTTTCCTGCAGTCAGGAAATTCCAGAACATTTAAGGCTAAAAAGGACCGCTGTCGTTATCTAGGCTTGTTCCTATGTCTGAACCCACAGGTATTTCACCCAGAAAGAAGGCAGATTTAAGTAATCTCAGCCTGAAAGTGAATTTGAATTAAATGCTCTGTTCTTACCCTGTGGTGGGTGTTCCCTGCTGTATTTTTCCAGATAATACAATGTAATGCAAACAACATTTCCCAGATAAATTAAAGCAGTGTCCATTGTTACTTATTTGTCGTATTCGTTTGTGCTGAACTGACGTTTGTTTATTTTGCTTCTCAATGCTATATGTATGAGCTTACTGATTCAGAACTCCCTGAATTTTCGATCCTGTTGAACACTGTGGGAAATCTCAGTTGAAGGGTTTAATGCGTTTTCCAATCAATGTGTAGGGGAAATCTGGCCTTATCAATTTAAATGCTGGCGATCCTTTCATTGCATTATGGAAGAATCTTCTCTAAGCAGAGATTATTCTTAAGAACTTCATAACATTTAAAGGTTAATATGTTAGGTAAAGAACAATATCTTAAGACAAACATTTTTATTACAGGACATGAAGGGATAGTTCTGATTAAATTACACGATTATTTGAATGGGAAAGAAGACAAAGTGCATCATTTCTTGCCCTCAACTTTAATGCCTTTAATCAAATAATGACCTTCTGGAAATAGTTAATTTTAAGCATTTGGAAAGATCAATACCACTTTGCCACCAAAAAATGGCCCAGATGATGAAATTTGATGTATTTAAAGTACCATTTCACCCTTTTAACCTAGTAAATAATTTAAAATGCTTTCAGTACTCCTTTGCTACCATTATGTATCTCATTCAAACTATTATGACTTTTCCAAAAGCAACCTTTCTGTGCAATGAGCAGCTTATAAGTTTAATGCCCAAGACTAAGACTGTATGCATATACGGTGGTGGTGATGTCGGCCTTTTTTCTTTGCTTCTGTACATGGATTCTGTTTTGAAAAAAAATAATGGAAATATCTGTGATGAATGCAGGCACTTGGAACAAAAACGAGATTTGTGAAACAAGTTAGATGGCTTTTGAAGGGGGAAAAGTCAATATTTAAAGTTTAGTCCGTGAGTTCTTTTCCTTTGTTTTGTGTATAAGCTTTTGTGTTAAAGGTGAGGGATTTGGGTTGCTCAGACAATTAAGAGCCCATTTTGCCAAGTGTAATTTTATATCTGTGTTCTATAAACTGGAGTGCCTTCAGCATTGTAAATAAAAAAAAAAATTGCCCTCTATTAGCATGTTTGTGGGCAGATTAAAAACAGTCTTCATTAGCATAAGTAACACTTACAGATTCTTTTAAAAGTAGAAAATTATTTGCTGAATGATAAATTGCTAGCTTTATAGTTAGTTGCTGAAAATGTGCTCATTCAAAATGCCTACTTTAGTTTGTCTACAATACTCAATTTTTTTGAGTTAGAAGTACTGTTTAATGGATTATGTACTTAGTCTTTGTTCACAGTAGATGCTGAAATGGAATTCACACTTTCTGCTAAAATGTTTGTATCAAATACCTCCCTATTTAGACTGATTTCTTTTAAGACCATATATTTTTATTATACTGTATGCCCCAGAGAATGATACAAAATAATCTTACATATGATATACCAAAGAAAAACTCTTCGTATCTTACTTGGTACTCGGAAATTTTTTGCCTTCTTAGGTTCAAATTACAGCTCTTCTCAAAAATGTTGGAGCCTTTGTTTGTTATTCTGTGAGAAATCTTCATCATGTGGCAAATTATTATCACTATAACAAATTCACCAAACAAAAGATTTCAGTTGCTTCACCTTGAAGCCCTTTCTTCCCTGATGAGATGTGTGTGTTGCCGATTTGGAAAGCTTTGCCCAGAGAACATCTTTCATGATTGTAATGCTGCCCTCTTTGATCTAGTTACGGTTGGTGTTTACACCTTAAATGCAGATTTCAAATATCTTTTTTTTTTTTTTTTTTTTTTTTTAATAAGAAAGATACCCGCATGCAAGGATAGTTTGTTTGAAACTGTATGTGAAAGAGCAGAAGATTTTATTTAGACACAGCACAGGTCAGACTGAATAAAATAGCGTTTGGATGCATAGATAAAATGCATAGATGCTTTCTTTAAAACAAGCATGTTCATGGGTCTTGCAGAGTCTAATGTTTGGCAGTTATCCTCTTTGCGCTTTTCCTGCAATGGTTTGGCAGTTCGGCTTTCACAGGTTTTTTTCCTCTAATGTCTTATGTTTCTTCACTAAATCCGTCTCAGAAAACCAGACAGAAGACTCTTATTTATTTTAAATATCTTAGTTTTAGCATCTTTTTTTTTTTCGCCATTTTCTTGCTTACTGTAGCAAGACCTTTGCAGATGGTGGTTGGTTACTTGAAAGTGCATAACAGTATTTTCTTTGTAGCAGATGGATTTAAGACTTTTAGTTCCCAATAAATGTAGGTTTACAATACATAACTTTACAGGATTTGTGTTGTATATAACAGGTTTGAACATATTATCTCAGAATTCATCTGCATGGCATTTTCAGCTTATCCAGGGCCCATGCCAGTATTTTAAGTAATAGGGAGAGCATAGTGATTGATAGCAGCTAAAGGCGTGATTTTGAATAGAAACAAAGGTTTTAGAACAGAAGGTGTCAAATTAAACTTTGTCAGTTTGAAAAGTAGTAACATCCTGAAAGTTCTCCAAACATATTTACATGTGGCTAATGTTTATATTTTGCTTTGTACTCTCTTTATATTCAGTGTAATGTTGCCTGGCAAATTTACTGTTTTAAAATCAAGGTTGTTCCCAATGTCATTGTGGAGTTTTGGGGAGTTTGCCTTGCTGCATAGATAAATCAGCTTAATTATTTTCAGGCTGTTTTTTTAAACAACATACTATATATGCTGTATAAACCGATTGTGATCTAATCTGAGTTATAAATATTTCCTTGTTGTTTTCTGGTCCTTTTCACTTCCTGTAAGACTATAAAGACAAAAAAATACCAGTGGCCCAAGCCCTCTTTCAGAATAATTTGTTTGAATTAGACAGAAATGGCTCTAGACTCAAATGAGTATAAGAGGAGATAAATCAACTCTGGTACATTCACTTGTGAATTCAACTGCATTAACTACAGTATTCATACTTCTTTAGATCAAACAAAACCAAAACTTGCTAATTTTACAGAACTTAAAATTCACTATTAGTAAAGTCTGTATGATTACTTTTCCTAAAATTTACAAAACCATTTCATACATTCTCATTTAGCTGAATTTTATGAATGAGCTTTATGTCGTATACAGAATTCTGAACCAGGAACTAAATGAAATACTTATGGGTTTGTTTCTTGTTTTGAACCAAAAAGAAAGCATATTGGTACAAAGCTTTTAGTCTCTTAGTGAAGTAAGCCCCTACAGGCTCTGTTACTGCCCATTCACTATGTCATCTGAGAAAATTTGTGAGATCAACTTTCACAAATATTTTCAAAAATAAACCATGAAGACCAAAAAATTATTTCTGACCCTTTAATTTGAGAAGAATTCTATCGGTTGTTTCCATGTTGCCCATCATATGTTTCATCAGAGTATGTCTACTCCTTTAAAAATATGATGAAGCCAATGGAAACGAGACATTTTGGTAGATCAGCAGTTTGTCCTGTGTGCTGTGTCAGAAGCATCTGATTTCAGTATCTCAAAATTGCTGCTTCCTTGAAAGGCTAACAGAGACGTGCTTCAGGTTACAATTTATCAAATCAGTTTTAGGTAAGAAGTTAAAAGTATTATTTCAGTGCAAAGGTTGATAGAAAAATACTGGAAATATGTTAGCCATCAGTAATTAATAAAAATAAGATCTGATCTAGTAAATATAGAAACAGAAAAGACAGTAAGGGGAGAAGGAATTTCTAACTTAACAAAACCTGTTGTTATGAACTATGTTTAATCAGCATAAAATGTAATTGCTTAGAAATTATTTTTACTACTGGACATTTTAAAAGAGTTTCTACTCTTTTTTTTTTTTTTTTTTTCCCCAAAAAATATCTGTGATTGACAGGTCACCAGGCAAAATATGTGCAGCTTCTAAATGCCTGGTGCAGTTTCTTTTCCAGTCTGTCTCTATACCTTGGAGAGGTGTCATGGGAGGGGACAGGTTATCTTTTTTTTTTTTTTTACTGTCACCAAATTGTCATGATAGCCATCTCTGCTCTCTGTTTTACCACTATTAGAAAGAGGACCAACAGTTTTGATGTGAAGCAGTGCAGACTCCAGACAACCAAGGGACAATTTTTATGCTTCAGGCTGTTTGTTGTTTTTTTTTTTTTGATTGATAACTGCTTTTCAATTCAAAGATCTAGATTTATTTCTCTTCTTAATCTTCTCTCCTCCATCCCCAACAAACTACCTATGCTTTCTGATTGCACTTCTTTTTAACTCACCACAGAAAACTAATACTGCTGTTGAGCTTAATCCAGCACGTATCCCCATGGAAGCAATGTCAGCAGAGAACCACGAGCAACACGTTGATTTTGTTAGGGGCAGGCAGGGAGAGTTTGTATATGCTATCATATCCCAGGGTACTGTCTGATGGGGAGGGAGGATCCACAGACCCTTGTTACTGTTTTAAAAACATGCCATACGATTCCAGCTGGGACAGGCTGTATGTTATGTGCTCTATATGAAGACGTTTGGCTGCATTTCACAGTCAGCTTGCTAAACCTTGGGGCGATAGCGGGCATCCGCCCTTAGCATGTGGTCAAGGAATGGGGTGTACTCCATCCTTGGGATGCAGCAGGACCCTTCTGCTGCCACCACTCTCTTCCCTCTCTCCTCCCTCCCTAGCACACCTAGTGAGCACCAGGCAGGTTTTGGCACCAGTTAAATTTTTGCTTTCTCAGCTCTGCTACCACCTTCTCTCTAACATTTGTCATTTTGATTATTTCTGTTTCTCAGGGGCATTTCCTCCTGTGTCATTTGTTCAGTTTTCCACTTAGATCCAAGAGAATATACTTCAAATTTTTATATACACCTCACTAAATATTTTCATGTACAATATGAATGCATTAAGATTATTTGTTTACTTTCATCTCTTCCTATCGTGGTAATATTTTTACACTGCATTTATTAACTGTTAGCTAAAGAGATTAATGTCTTCAAGAAAATACATATCTATATTGTATCTATGTATCCATTGTATCTACTAGTCAACTAGTCTGCATAAACCATTTTCAACTACCAGTACATATAAAAAGGATCTAAAAGCTTCTGTACATTTATATTATTTGTTGATTCAATAAAATGTCACATTATCTTTCCTACAGCATTAAGAAATAAAATTGCATGGACCTAGTTTTGAAAACAGATCCTTGAAGCTAAAAGAAAGGAAGTGTGCATGTTTTATACATGTAATATTTTGTTTCTAAATATTAATATACCAAAAAATTGCTGCTGATACACACTGTGCTTAGCTAGAGTGTTTGCATCTTCTTTTAAAACTGCCAGTGCACAATTAAGAACAAAATTGTCTATTAAATTTTAAGAAGACGTAAGAAAACAATTGTTAAATTTGCAAGATGAACTTGTATGTCTCGTTTAAAATCAGATTAGCGACCGCTGCGGTTCTCGCAGGGGATTCTGTAGCCAACTTTGTAATATGTATCCCAAACCCACGTCTGCGTTAGAGTGGGTAAGCTCTTAGGCAACGTGCTGTCCTGTGACGTGGAAATGGTATATAGAGGGTGTATCCGAAGCTGGAGTGTATCTTGCTCCAACCCCCACCCCCCCACACTTCCCCCAAGCTCTAATAGTGTAGGTAAAACGGAGAGTTTGTTTTTTTCTGGGTCGATGAGAAAAATCCTGAAACAGATAATCCTCTATCACTTGAAATAAGTTCACCTGCAGAGGCAGCTCTACTTGTAACAGATAGGAAGGAGATATTACTTGGCTGCGTCTAGTCAAAGGATTCCTGTCTTTTGAAAGGACATTAGGGAGCTCCTCAATTGCCATGATTTGCATTAGGCAGCTGTACACTCAAGGCAGGTATTCAAAGTACTTTCTTGGTTTGAGTGGTAGTACCAAAACTTTAAAAACTGCTCAGCAAGCAACCTGCTGGCTCCTGAAACACGGCGTCGATACTCTCGGGTGGGTGTAGCCTTGCGTAAGAGCAAACAGGCGGCACAGAGAATATGCTGGTGTCAGTGACCCCCCCGTCTGCGGAGGGGAGCGTCTAAGGGATTCGGCCTTCATCGGCCGCCTCATTTCTAAGCAGGCAAAGGGCAGTGCTGCGGTGCGGGACCGACGGGAAGGTGCCTTCCGAAACGCTCGGGGTTAGCGAGGGTCCGTGACACTGCCCGGCAGCCTCCCGGCGTGTCAGGGTGTGCTTTAAGGCCAGCCTGGACAGCGGCAGCCCTTGACTGCCAGGGGAGAGCGTGAGAGAATGCAGCACCTCTAAAGTGCACGTTTCACCCTCGTTTTGCCCCTCGTGAAGTGAGGAAAAAAACTAATGTTTTGCTGGTGTTATCTTCAAGGGGTGGCTCTGTGAGCTGTTACGTTGGAAAGAAGATCCCTCACCAGAGAACAGGACCCTCTGGGAGAATCTCTCCATGATCCGAAGGTTCCTCAGTCTTCCTCAGCCTGAACGCGATGCCATTTATGAACAAGAAAGCAATGCAGTTCATCACCATGGTGACAGGCCTTCCCACATTATCCATGTGCCAGCAGAACAGATTCAGGTTAGTTTACCTTGGCCAATCCCGCAGAGCGCTAAGTAAATAAAGCTTTAAACGTAGCAAAGGAAATTAGTGTTGCTTTCCTCCCGGCCAGGCTAAACGCAGGTCTCCCCGTGTGAGATAAGAGCGCGCTGCCATCCGCCGCCCGAGTTCGAAGGAGAGCGTGGGACAACCCACGGGTTTTGTTTCGGTTCGGTGGTTTTTTCACAAACGTGCGTGGACAGGCCGGGCCGCGGGCCGGGCAGGGTGAGCTGCTGTGCCGGCCGTCCCCGCGGGCAGCAGCACCGACAGGCAGAGGCATTTGGCACCCGTTGTCACACGCCTTACCCGGCGAAGCGGGAGGACCTTGTGCTGCTGCTGGAAAGCTAAGCTCAAACCCCCAACAGCAGCGGCTCGCCCCGGGTAGGCATGAAGGGAAGGGGATTCCTCATCCCGCTTGAACCCCAGTTGAGACTGGGGTGAGTCAATGTTTGTTTGTTTTTCCTTCAGAGCCCCTCTCCCACCACCCTTGGGAAAGGAGAGCATAGAGGCGCTTTCTTACCAGGCCTGCTGACCGCTGGACCTTGGCTGGGTGCTGCTCCGCAGGTGAGCTGGCACAAGGGCACTGCCAGGGAGAGAGAGGAGGGGACGCAGGACCCACGCCTGGGGGCTGGGAAACAGCCACCCTGCTCCAGGGCAGCCCCGGGGGGCTGCACCCCCCCTTGGCTCGCACACGGCTGGCTGCTTTGCTGAGTCTTGCAGCTCAGGTCAGCAGTGCGGACTGCCGTCTCGCTGGGCTGGGGGCTCTGATCCTTTCTCAGGAAAGACCTTGAAGTCAACCCATTAACTGTTCCCTCTTAAAGGGCAGCTATTACCCTCTGCTTTCCCAACCTCAGCTGAGACCCGGCGTATCGTTTGTATTACCTATACAGAAAAATATTTACAAAGCTAGGAAGTATAGAGTTATCTCACAGCCAGAAACAACACGTGTGTATATTAAAGATAAAGCAAACTGAATAAGACAATCCCTTAGGATATCAAGTACTAAAATAATTGTGAAAGTCTGGAAACTTGCTGTTTGATTTAGCAAAAAGAGAGAGAAAGATCTATATTAAGTAATAAAACAGCACTTGTTTGAAAATGTACATTGTTTTTAATAAAATCACTTCTTAAGGGGACAAAAGGAGAAGCTTATGCACAGTATAAACATTCAGCCACTATGCCATTTACTTAGATTTGCTTGCCTTGTTGATAAAAGTTGTGTGTTTGATCTCACAAATATTATTCACATAAGCAGTTGCATTGTAATCTCTTAATATGACTTGTAAGAGTAAGGACTGGGAGATTGGACCTGAGTTTTGTCTCTGCTCTTCTACGTGGTAATTGTTGTAGGTGCATAAATACATGGCTAAGACCCAAGTTTTCACACTGTATATACAAAGCCTCCAGTCTTGTAACAGTTTAATGTGCTGGGAGTAGTCTTGAATCTCTTTGGGACTGAAGCCTTGAACGGGACTGCTCACTGACCGTAAGACACGAAAGGATGTGAATAGGGATGAGGCAAGTGCCCTAACTCCACTAGTATTTGTGTCAGGTCTTACAAGAAGAAGATCACTTCAAACAGTGGCTTCTAAACCAGGTATTGAGACCTATGCAAAGCCTTCCACAACCACAACTGGCACTGCAAAGTGGACAGAATTGTAATTCCTCCGATATTTATACTATTCATACAGGATTTTGTGCTTCTTAGGGTCTGCATGTGAGCTGCAACTCGAAGCTTGGAAAGCACTACCAATACAAAAAAAAAAAACAACAAACTGTTGAGGGGAGGCTCGCAGAGGGAAATGAAATGTAGTGGTAGCGACTGCTTGTTTTGCTGCTGCTGTTTTTTAATAATAACTGGTGGTTTGTACCATATGACAAGAAATTTGCTGATCCAAACTATCTTGCTAACCAGTGCTTCCTGTGCTGTGAAGCAAAAGATTTGTCAACAAAAACAGGAGCTGATAAATTTACTTTTGATTTTAAACATGATCTTACAGTGTACTGTACTCTGGTGGTAACCGAGAAAAACATTTCTGTCCCTAGGGCTCAGTGCCTCACCTTTTAAGAATGTTTCTGAATCCACGCTTGCAAAACTTCATTTTAAGCTCTTGTTAATAATTTACATCATGATTTGCTTTATCTTATTCTTCTGATGTGCACACTGGCTCATTTTTATTGCCTGAGTTTTTGGAATGCAGCATGTTCCCTTCTAATAATAATAGTGGAACTTATTTAGAGCTTTGCATCTTAGTGCTTTATAAATATTAAGTAAATAATACCCAGCACAAATACAGAAGCAGGTAAATTTGTTTGTTCCCCGTTTATACATTGGGATACTTGAACGCTGGCAAGACAGCCCCTCTCCAAGACCACGGGCGAGAGGGGTCAGAGCCAGAAGAGAAAGTACAGATCTCCTGCCTCCAGATCCCTTTGTCCTTGCCGCGGCTGGGTTTGGCAGCGTGACGTTAGGCACTTCCAACTAACGCGTTCTGTCGTAACGTTTACAAGTTTGACAATTCTTCAGTGCATGTTAAGGGTCAGATAGCAGTGGGATATTTCCGCACTTAGCTAAAATGCTCTCCTTCTCCCCGATCCCCTCAGTCCCTTAGTCTAGCTATTGCTAGAGATTTGCAGCCCTTGGTTTTGGGCCGCAGCTGCTGCTGCTGGCAGAGCTCCTGTGCGTTTGCCCTCATCTGGCACTTTTCTCACTTTGCCCTTGCTACAGTTCTGGCTAAGCTGGTCAAGTTAATCCTATACTATATCATCTACTTAGCGTTTTGTCTTGTCTGCACTTGACTCGTGGAGTATGTTCATTAAAATTTGTCAGCTAAACCTCACCGATGTCACGTCATTGGTGCTTTCAGTCAGACAAAGCCAGAATGTTCCTTCTTCCTCTCGGTCTGTATCCCACCATCCCTTTATCCCCATCTCTGCTCACACACATGCAGACACGTGAGGTATACGGAGAATTAATAACTCGTATTTTAATTCTGGTTCAGCAATAATGGGCCTTTTTTTTCCCCCCTCTTTTTTTTTTTCTTTATGTTCTTTAAACTTACTAAGCCTTTGTTTATAGCTTTGCAATTTACCTCCCCTCCCCACCCCCCGGATTTTCTTGGTAACACAAAAAGTAAGTAAGAATACACGTACAAAAAAAATGCTGTGCTTTGTCTTGCAGCAGCAGCAACAGCAACAACAACAGCAGCAACAGCAACAGCAACCAGGTCCCAGACTACCCCCAAGGCAACCGACAGTAGCATCACCAGCTGAATCTGAGGATGAAAATCGTCAGAAACCCCGACCGCGAACAAAGATTTCTGTTGAAGCCCTAGGGATCCTACAGAGTTTCATACAAGATGTAGGCCTGTATCCAGATGAAGAAGCAATCCAGACTCTCTCCGCTCAGCTTGACCTGCCCAAGTACACCATTATCAAGTTCTTTCAGAACCAGCGATATTATCTCAAGCATCATGGGAAGCTGAAGGACAATTCTGGTTTGGAGGTGGATGTTGCAGAGTATAAGGAAGAAGAGTTGCTCAAGGATTTAGAAGACAGCATCCAAGACAAAAATGCAAACACGCTTTTTTCAGTTAAACTAGAAGAAGAGTTATCGGTAGAAGGGAACACAGAGATTAATGCTGAATTGAAAGACTGATCTAAAAGTATTATTTTCTTTCAACAGTGCCACTGGTATTTACTAATGAAATGAAAATTCCATCTTGTGTTCTGTCAAAAACCTTTATTATTCATTGTTTGGCCAATGAATCTTCCAAAACTTGCACAAAAGTTGAAAAAAGGATAATGCAGACTGCACTAGATGTTTTACTCTCTTTTACAAACTGCTTCGCAGCAACAGATGAAGCGTTGAGGATTGTTTGATATTAATTTGTGTTCACTGGATACACTGTGAGTGTACCCAATAAGCATGATACCAGTGATTTTGATTCTGGAGCCTTCAGACAAGCATTACAACTTTTGTGATTTACTGTTTTTCGTTTCTGTTTTGTTCTTGTTTTTCAATTATTACTGTAGCACTCCACACTTGATCTTTGGAAACTCACATTTATTTAAAAAAATAAAATAAAAAGAGTTTGTTACTCTTGTTCTATTGTATGTTACAAAAGAACTATAGACTGTGGAATGCAGTTTAAAGATAACATATGCCAACAAATGCCTTGTATTATATGGCACTGCCGTAATTCAGATTTGTTTTCTTTTGGAAGTAAAGGTCACTGTATTTTTTTTTTCCATTCTCATTGTTACATGGTTTTAAAGAAAATGAAAAAGAAAATGTGAAACACAATTTAGTCCTCATTATTTATTTGTAGATCCTGCAGCATCATGTTGTAATTAATTTTTTTGGAAGTTTCCGTTAAATGTAATATTGCTTCTCTTGTTATCATACTGATTTTTTTTTTCTATTTATAAATGTATTTTGATGGGCAGTAAAACAAAGTGTCTTAAAAGTTTTAAATAGAGAAAATGTGCTTTACACAGTTGCCTATAAAAAGTGCTCTATGTTATCCAAGCAATTCATACTATAAGCTTCACTCTTATTGTTGTATGCAATTTTTACTATCATGCAAATAAGCTTAGGTAAATAAAACTAATAGATCACCTTAGAAACTTATGCAATTAATGTGAAAATAATTGATGTTTGCAATGTGTCTTCCTTTGGTTTACAATCAATTTTAAAGCTACAGCTGTATAAATTTTCTGTATAAAGGTGTATTTCTTTTTTATGAGTTTATTGCTATGAAAACACCAGTTATTTTGTTACAGCTGGCTGTTTTTATAAGTGTATCACAATTTTCTTTATGCAGAAATGTTCTGACTAGGAGTGGTTATTGACTGTAACTACACAATTAAAATTGTTTGTATGGTATGATATGGCAGGGTTTGTCTGCGTGTGTGTGTATCTGGGAGGAATAACTTGTTCTTAGTGCACATTGTACCTTCTTGCCACCACTTTGAAGACAACATTTCAGTTGTTCTTCTTTAAAATCACAGGCAGATTTTTTTAATGACCTTCTTAAAATTTGAATTTAGATAACATACTTCAAAAAGGAACACAGTTTGGTTATGAAAATCATAACCTGTCTTTTCTTGGTTTAAAAACTTGCCTGCCCAACAGAGATAGCGGGTTATTATTGAGTCAAAAGGCTATCAGGCATAAACATATTTACAGTTCCTGGCAGTAATGCACTTATAATGGATACAGCTGGTTTTATTTTACACTAGAATTATGCTAACACTATTCCTTGCACTAATGTATAAACATTAAAAAAAAACCATTAATAATCATAAAGTAAATAGGAAAGATGGGCTTTGCACATAGCGGTCCTCTTCTAAGCAAGATTATTTTTAATGATCACTAATAAGGTTCTTGATAAAGCCATAATAATTGGTGAGGTCTGAATTTATGCAGGGCTCATCTCTAGGCTAAAGAGAAGTCTGCGGTGGAAAGCTGTGGAGTGCACACTGTTCTCTTCTCCTGGAGGAGAAACAACTTACACCCAGTGTGATTCGGGATTCGATTCTTCTAAAATGACTAAAAGTCTGCAAAACTCAAGATGAGTTTCAAAGGCACAAATGACTCTTAGGTTGCAGCCAATTTCTAATTTTAGGTCCGTTAAGTTCTTTAGGAAAATACATTTTGGTCACCGAAGCAGGTTTTCATTCTACAGATTCAAAACTGCTGCAGGCTGCCTAGGTCCTCCCTCAGCACCCTTGGGGTTCATTGAGCAGCTCCCAGCTGTGGCACCTTTTGGCTGCTCCAGGGACTGTTGGGGCTGCACCATGATTTGGGCTTGGGATCCAGTCCAGCTGAAAGAAAAGAGCCTTAGGAGGGACCAGGGATGTGTAATTTGGTGTTGCATTCCAAGGAAAACAGTCAAACTATACCCTTGCATAAGGGATGCGTAGTAGCTACAAAGCTATTGATGGTCCAAAGCCATGCTGGTTGCAAAAGGGAAAAACCTAAGCCTAGTCCAGGGAAGCCACTGTGGTCACCGTTGGATTTCTGCACTTATTTCAAATGGGATCATTGCTCTGTACAGCCACACAGCTGCTCGGAGCCGTTCACAGCCGTGGGACAGGATGAAATGTAGCCCAGGCAATGCACGCTGATTTCATGCAGGACGATGCCACTGGCACCCTTGGGGTGGCTGCAGTGCCAAGTGACCATTGCAATAGGACTGCCTAAGGAAAAAAAAAAAAAACCCCAAAACCAAACACTTTTAAACTAATATGTGTACATACGCTGGGCAGAAAGGAAAGTGAAGGAAAGATTTTTCTGGAATATAGCTCTCCACGCTAAAAGCTAATACTCCTAATACCAGAAACAGGGCAACAAGTCCAGCACCCTACAAAAACATAAGAAGAAATGTTTATAAAATTGTCTTTTCCATTTTGAAAGCAATTTCCTTTTCTTTTATCCTTTTAAGTTTTATGGGTGCTGAAGTAGAGGCCATGTGCTCTTGCAGATGGTTATTATAGCTGTTTCTTTTCCATTATCTTCGTTTTTCTTTCTCCTAGCATAGCTGAGGTTATCTTCCAAGTAGTTCAGCCTCTGTAGTCACATATTACCTGCACGGAGGGTTGAATCAGTGCATTTTTGTGTCCCAGTGGGAGGGCTCTGAGTACAGTCTTTTAACTTGGCCTAAGTGACCAAAAGCACTTTTGTTAAATCTTTAGCAGCATTTTCAAAGGTGCTATGGGTATTAAGGATCCCAACTTTATCTGGATGCGAGTGATTTATACTGTTAGGAGTTAAGCTACTGCAAGCATATGCCACCTTGACTCATGGACTGGCTAGGCTACCTAGAAAATTACCTTATGTCCTTTTCTGTTCCTGTTTCTCACCATCTGGTGTAATCCTACAAAAATAAAATAAAATAAAATAAAACAACAGCCCAAAAAAACCTTTTTCTATTTCTGCAAAGATTAAGAAACCAGACTGAACTTCTGTAATGAAGAACACAAATTTGGACACCCAGACACTATTAGTTGGGAAGTTGTTAGTAAAACTCACCAAGTAGGACTTCACTGAGCATGTCTAAAATGAGTATTTCGTTTATACTTGGGGAAGTATGGGGAAAGAATATTGCTTACTAGGAATAAAATATAAGCTGCAAAGCAAGCCAAACGCCTAAAAAAGAGGGAACTGAGTGCTGAGTGGGAATGGCAGGACTTAGGTTTTGCTATAAAACTGAAGTATTTACCGTGTTTTATGGTGTTTACCATAAAAAGTGGAGTATTTTTACTCCCTGCTGATTCCCATTAATCTATATTTAACTGACAAGATTTATGTGTATATGCTAGAGACCCCAGTGTGTGTTTTTCAAGCCTGAAAGAAAACCAAAGAGGCCCCAGATTCCAAGAAGTCCATGGCTTGGGGACAGTCTCAAGCCCCGGTCACACATACAAAGGTTGCTAATCATTATAAAGACTCCCTACCCTACAATGCAGGATTTCAGATTTGTGTTCTGTATAGCTACTATAAATTGGTCAGATGGTGCAGAAAAAAAAATGTGCTGGTTTTAAGGTAAATTATTCCACTTAGTTTTTCTTCTTTATGTTGGGAAGGTGCAGCAAATGAAGAAAGAAGGGAAAATTCCCCCAAACCAGTGATTTTGTTTCAGTGATTTACTGAGTCAGTACTTCAGTTGTGTGCTGGGAAAGCACCAAATATTGCTAAGTTTGTTTGCCAAAGCGAATGCCCCATATGTTGAGCAGTATAAATTAGATACTACAGAAGATCTGCTTGAGCACCAAGTATTAGCAGTTCTGCTTAACTTACTGAACTTGTGCTTTGGTGTCAGGTATATTGCAGAGACCAAAGGTATTTTGATTTTTACATAACAATTTATATCGTGCCTTGAGTAACAGTCCCATAGCGAAGCAGGGATAGAAGTATCCTCCCAGGCCTTTTCTTGCACACAGATGTAATTTTATTTTTGGTCCCTTCACAGTGCCTTGTGTCCACACAGTCTTTTACTACAACAAATGAGCTAATAATTCAAACTGCAATAAGTGATCCTCCTTGGAGCAGGAGTAGCACTACTTGGCAGCGAGTTTGTTTGCTTTCAGGTTCATACAGGAGCCTGCCTGCCTGCTCTGCTGCTGGCACTCCTCCCACTACCCCACACCACATTGTTTTGCATTGGCCTGGCCTAGGCGCCTTCCTGCTCTGGGTCATCGTGCCCAAATGTCACCTGCCCTGGTTACATGCCCGGTTACATGCCAGCACCACTTAGGTGTGTGTGCCACAGTTTAATACGAGGCAGCAAGGACTGTATCTATCTGATGTCACCTACCCTTTATCATCACCACTCATGCTGTGAGCCCTGCAGAGTCGCTAGAATAGGCCACTTGCATTGGAAAGGGAGTGACAACTGCAGCAAATCCACCAGCAGGCAAGAAGTTTCTGAACTGACGGAGCCGAGGGGGCTAGGGGACATGCATCTCAGATTAGAGCAGGAAAAGGGAAAAGGAAGGTGGCAGAGAAAGGTGGAGCGTCAGTAAAACCACAGTAGCTCCCCTGGCATGGAGGAATGGGCTCTTTTTGCAAGCCATGCTACAGTGGTACCCGGAAATACTTCAAGGTACTACCTTGGAAAATGCTCCTGACCTGAAGTGTACAATGGTCTCCAGTCAGGGGATTTGCCTTGGAAAGCACTTTCTAGGGTAACGCAAGAGCCTCCACAGGTGTCTGTGGCAAAAGAGGTTCGCTAGCAGTTTGTCCTCTGATACTGCCCCTGTGTGTGGGACACACAGGAGTCTTTCCATCAGCTGCAGACTGACAGCAACCGTGGCAGATGCAGTTAAGACTCTCTTTCCAGATTACTTGCTTACCCACACAATGTGCTAAAGCAACACCCAGGCTGTAAACCCTCTCATTTTCCTCAAGGATCACATCCAACCACAAGCAGTATGTTTGCAGCCTCAAGCCTACTTATCTGAGCTGTCTCCTACAGCCCTGCTCCTCCTTGGACCAGATGGGCCATGGGAGTTACAAACAAGTAAAATCAAATGTGTTGTATGGCCCAGATGTTTATCATAGTGCAAGAGAACAGAAAAACATGACCTCTGTGAGTGTATAGACTTATATAAGCACACACAGTTCTGAAGTTTTGGAGCAAGTTGCCCCAAGAGGCTTCAGAGAGAGATTTCATACTGCAATAATCATCTTAAAGCATCAGTTGCAATTACTTGAAATTGTTGGGACCAGAAAAATTCATGCAGAGTCCTGCTAACTTTGCAGGGGACTTTGTCCCAGAACAGAATTTAAAGCAAAGAGCACTCTCTTTCGTTATTCACATTACAAAATAAACAGCCTTTGCAGGACCAGCCTTACAGATGATGCTGCACTTCCACATCCACGTTACACCTCCTGGTAACTAGCAGCAATGCCCACAGCTGTCCACCCCTTCTTGCTGCATCTTCAGGGGACTCCTCTGCACGTAGCATGCCCCAAGATGGCTTAACTCTTCTTTACTCTGCCATTCAACCTAAACACAGCCTTTCATCCACAGACAAGGTTTTTACCCAGGGAAAGCAAATTAGAAAATAACTTACCTCAGAACAAACCATGGCAGGGAAAGGTAAACGAGGATGTCCTTTCACAGGTGATTCTTTATCATTACCAGCATGACAGCTTGGATTGCAAAATAAGTACAGGTGTTGTTGTTGGCTTGCCTTGGTAGGCAAAATGCTATATCCCAGCCTAGCAATATCAAGCGAGAGACTGAAGGAGACAGAAAAGGAGGAAAGGTGAGAAGAAATACCCAGATAAAAACTTATTGTGGGTAGCTACGCCTAGAGATGACTAAAGAATTGCAAGACTAGTTTAAATCGAAGGGGATCTGAGTTAGCCACCAGGAAAAACAAAGTGAAGAGCACTTTTGTGGTTCACATACTGGATGTCCTGCAAAAATGCAGGAGTAAACACAGTAACGGAGTTATTTCAGAGGAAAGATTAAATAGAGAAGGCTTGCAAAACATAGAAGGCTTGCAAAAAGGCAGTGGCAGCTTGCTTCTTTAGCAAGTACCTGCAAAATTGTAAGTGGTGCATGGAAGGTGAGTAGAGAAAGAAAATGCAAAATTTCTAACAAAACTAGAGGCAATCTTTGATATTATCAACCAGCAGGATTAAAAACAGCAAAAAGGAGCAGTTTTCTGCACATTCAACTGCCGAATTCACTGCTGTACACACCCCTTCATACCAAGAGCACAAACGGCTTACAAAAGGTTCAAAGAATCTGCGAAAGCAAAGGGTTGATCTGACCTCATTTTAAAGAGGCCAAGGCCTGCTTTCCACTCGGCAGTGCCGGACAGCATGTGAAGATTACACTGTACTGTTTTTTTGCTGTGACCCAATGATGGTATCCATATGGACAGTGTCCAGCATCCAGCCAGGGACATGGTTGCTTTGAGTCGTCCATATTCACAAGCAAGACGAATTTGAGTGGACTGAAATGTGTACTGTGTTCCTGGTCAGGTATGCTAAATGCAATTTGTGTACTTTATTCCTATCTTGATCTTAGCCAGATTTTAGAACAACTTATCTGAATAATTTCATTGAGGAGTATGTCACTTCATATTTACAAAACATTCCCTCCCACACATGCCAACATAAAAATTTATACCCAAATCATTTTGGCCATTGCCATGGTACCAGTGCAGGCACTATTCACGACTATGCTCTGGTTGCAGCAGGAGTAAAGTAAGGCTCCTTTGACCCTGTTTGCCTAAAAACTGGCCATTTTTTATCATGTGGTACCACCTTTCTTTCAGCGTTCCCTGAGCACATCCCACTTCTTTCAGGTTTAGCTGACCTGTTCCTGTCTTTTCTTCAAAAGCCCACTGGGAAGGTTCACAGCAGGGAAAGATATGTAAGGGCTTCCAGGATGATTGGAAAAAAAAAATATGGATGTATATATTTGCATCATCCCCTCATGAGACATCACTCCCAAGCTTTTTAGGGTGCATTACAGGATGGCTGGGAGAAGAGTCACAGGAATGTGCTGGTTTGATCCCAGGTCTCCTGCAGTTATCGCTGGGCTTTCTGCAACACACTCTGGGGACTCACAAGCAGAGGGGTGCTCACTGTAGCTGGGGATGCCACCCCAAGGTGCCACATAGCACATGAGCATGACACTGCTTGCGAGCACACTGTTGGACAAAAAAAGCACCGTGGGTAAGCAGATCAAAGCAATGTGATTGCATTTCACGTTTGATACAGCTCATTCCTGAAGCCAGGGTGAATAGCCTAATCCAATGTATCATTCCTGTGCAGGCAGACCCTCGGGCTGGCATCGTGTCCCGTGGAGCACTGCTCCAGCGTGCAGCATCTGCCACCATCTGCCCTAGGGCTTGGCTTCAGATTGCCCTCCTCCTTTCCACCTCCTTTTGGGAGATGCACAAACTTTGAAGGCCAAAACTCAGGCTGTTTCAGGCCCTTCAGGGCATTTATTCCCCTGCCACTTCCTGTACTACTTGATCTTTGATCCACACTCCTGACCTTTAGAAATTCAAAGGGGTAGCTTTCCAGTGATTTAGCTTCAGTTTTGCTTGCTCTTATTTTTGCATATATAAGTCTACCTGCTTACCCATTGTCTCCCCTGTTTAATCAATACGTCAGCTGTTGATCACAACCGCTGCCAGACAAGCTAGTAGATGGGACAATTATTCTCACAAGGACTTCTAAGTCCAGACTTTTAAACCTACCGGGTCCAGCACAGAGCAGCTGCGAGAGCTCTGAGTAGCAGCTGCCCTTTTTCTACTGCAGCTGCTGAGCCGCTCTCCTGACGGTCTCCGGCTACTTTGCTAAGGCAAGGGGAAAAACTACTTTCTCTTCTAGACAGCACGGTATAAAACCTTAACTCATGGCTGCTCGAAGAAAGGAAGTGAAACACCACAGGCAACTCCCACCCAGTGTGGTCATGACATAGAGTGGCCTGGGGCAGCTCTACCTTGCACCCAGCCAGCGAATGAGTAAAAGGCAGAGACACAACAGGAATGGTCTTTCTGCCTCTTAGTTTTCACACCTCAGCTTGTTATTAAAGAGGCATTGGGGCAGATATACCTACAACCTAAAGATATCTGGAGCCGTCTCAGACTTGGGATCCTCCAGCTCCTGGCTTCCAACTTACCTGCTGAGCAAAGATCTATGGCAGGCTCTTTCAAACCTGCCTCCTGAACTTCACTGGCTGCCTTGGGGCGTGTCTTCACCAAACCCACTGGAATAATGTCAAGAAGAAAAACAAAAGAGCAAATGTGCCAAATGTCATAAATATTTTCCTACTGAGGAGGATCCGGTGATTTGATACCAACTTTCACCCTTTCTAAGATGCACTCTTGGCCACTGGACTGTACCTCTTCACTTCACTCCCCGAGGATAAGATTGTGTTTGGGCAAAAAAATACGTGTGGCCAAAACATTGGCTCAGCCATGAGAGCCCTCTATTCTGCTGTGACCCCACAGAGGTCAGAGGCCACCAAGCAAAACTTGAAAGAGTCTTTGTTGCTCTGACTTATGGTAGGAGCTGCCATTATATTCACCAGATACTGAGACTGGGCCTAAAAGTACTCGATTTAAGGCCACCACTCTTTGGTTTTGCTGCAAGTACTGCTCATCAGTAGCAAACCATCTGTACCACCATAGTTTAGGGCTATGAAGTTATAGCTGCAAAGTGTTGCTGCTGCTGCTAGTAAGAAGTTCTATGCAACATGCAAGATGAGCAGCTGTAACTGCAGTTTTCTGCCTGTCTATGTGGTCTTTTATACACTTCTCCAGCACTGTGGTCTCACAAATAGGCTGGAGGCCATTCCCGACATCACGAAAATTCCCTCCTCCTGCTGATTTCTTCTTCCTGGCCTCTGCCAGAGCCTGGCTCATTGAGGGAAAGCAAAACACAAAGATAATTCATATCCGCACCCCGAGTCCTTTCACAACACCTGACTGTGAGCTATAGGGCTGCCTATGGGGGCAGGAAATTGTTTCAGCGCACCAGAACAGCATCAGAAACAAGTGAGGAACAGCACGGGGGGGAAACGTGAACAGGAAGGATTGCCTGGAGACTGAAAAAATGGAAGAAACAATAAAGAGAGGAAGGAAAAAGGGAAATAAAAGACAAATAGGTAGCTGAACGATACACTAATGGCAGTGAAATGTCCCACCCTTCATCTATACGCACGTTATTCCAGTATCTCCTCCCATGTCTCACAAATATTTGCCAGGTTTTCTCTCAGGGGTAGAAACCAAATAGAAGCTATTTACTCCCCAGTGAAGAGAGTGTTTTAAACTTTGATGGACTTGGATTCTTTTCTCTTTTATTATTAGTCTTCCTTTTGGGCTCATAGGCATGATGTTTATCTCATCTACTCATGGGAAGAGGGGGAGGAATGGGTAGGCTTGACTTGTGCTAACTGTTGGCAACAGTTGTTTAATGTTTGCAACATGCACCCAAGTATCATGAGACTGAGTAAAATATAAATAAATATGCTCTTTGGAAACCCCATACATCTTTATGGCCTATGATACCTTCAAATCATGGAAAAACACATGTTTGTTTGTTTGTTTTTTTAAAAAAGATTTTGGTAGCAATGTTACCTCCCATTGCTGTAAACAAGGTCAGGAGGCCAAAATTAGTCTATCCTATTTTGCACAAAATAGTCAACAACTTAAGATGTTTTTGCAATAATCAGAAAATTATTGACCGGTGTCAACACCCCCTTTCTGATAAACTGTTGAAATGTTAATATTCTTGGCAAAATTGTTTTTGCTCTAATTACTGTATCCATCTGCTCTATAAGATTGATTATACTGTGAGAATGTTTGTTCTCTTGTCTCCTGCAATGATGGGCCTCTCCTTGGCGCAGAAATAGTCCTGCCTCATCTTTACACAGAGACGAATGTGCAACAGAAATCAAACCAACACTCAGCCCCAGTGAAGCCGAATAAAAATTCCTTGAAGGATTGAATACAATAGATATTAACTGGCTCTTGGAGGGACCATCCCTTGGAAAACCATTGCCCTGGCCCGGATGAAAGTAGCTGGCCTTCATCCAGCGCAGGATATCAGTGACCAGGAAGGCCACAAAAACCTGGAAGCCCACAAATGCTGGCATATCAGCAGGGTTAGTGATTCAGCTGAGGAGAAGTTTGGCTAGTTGGCGACACCGGGCCCCCTTTGCAGCAGCTCCTTGGCAATGAGCAGCCGAGTTGTCCAAGGAGCAAAACGTTTCCTTCCTACCTTCCACCAGCACCTGCAAAGGCTAATGTTATCTGGATTGGACTGGTTGTTTTTGGAGCCAACGTATAATATACATGCTATCTGTGGCATGTGCCAGTAAAGATCCAGTATAAAGTGATTTCTGGTATGAATCATTATTAAAGCTCATTAGAACAAAACAAAACACAACAAAAATCCCATACATTTTCTTATGAAAAAAAAATAATCAGTGGAAAAAAAAAGTTTTAGTAGAAAAAGGTCTGGAAGAAATTCAAAATTACATTTCATTTTGAAGTGGTATTTCAAAATGCGTGCACAAAAGTCATGCAAACTAAAAAAAAAATATTTATTTTCTTTAGGCATTCTTGCATAACAGCTGAACTTTTTCATTGGAAAATGATGCTTTCCTCACAGATACAAAATCAAATTCAGCAAAAGCATTTATTGCAGAAATATAATTTTCAGTTAAAAAAAAAAAAAAAAAAAAGCAGCTATTCCTTTCCAGATACTGAACTGCGTAGTCGTGTCTAAAGCATTCAAAAGCCACTGAGACTCAGGCTGAGATTGCTTTCAGGTTTTTCATTTTAAAAAAGATTTAGGGTCTTTGTAAAAATCTTCCAAGTTCTTGACTCCATAGGGTGCACTCAGCGCATATGCTTATCCTTACAGAAAGAAGCTTAAAGGCTGGAAACTTCCAAAAAGGAAAAAAGACTTTGTAGATGTTGAAGAGATGGGTTTTTCACAGTTTTAAATTCATAACATATGACTACATAAAACTTTTCCTGAACTGTAATGCAGTCTAAAGAGCATCTGCTGGATATTCATTTGCACCTTCATGTCAACCCTTCATTTGTGCCAGCAGGGAGTATTAAGTTGTCCTTAGCTATAATACAGGCTGCTTCCAGTGCCTCAGCTAACGTACCATGCAAGAACACTTTCTGAGTTTAAGAAAGAAGGGGGAGAAGACTAACAAAAATATTGTTACTAGATTTATTGGAGAGAGAGTGGGAGAATGAGGTTTTTAAGAGAATTCCTCCTCAGAAAAAGGTTTTGTACGCCCGTTTCCTTAGTGTGCTATTACACTACCTAGTGATTTATTTTTTTTTTTACACCTGAGAAAAGTTTCAGTGGGGAGAGTGTGACTGTAGTCCAGCCTCAACATAACGCCTCTCCCTTATCTTCTTCTTGCCTTACCTTCTCCTCCCATTTCTCACAGCAGTTCCCAACCTTGAGAGCCATCAACATGCCATATTGACGCTGCCGTTGCTCAGAGCAGCAGAAATGCAGGAGGACATTCTATAGAAGAAATGTAGTAGAAGTTTCTGCAAACTTCTTGCAGACTTCTTGCTTCAAATAGACCTTCTCAGGCCTGGGCATCAAGCACCCGAGGCAAACAATCTGTCAGCACTCCCACAAGGCCCTCGTGTCCTTGTGCCTGGTGACCGCCATTCAAAGGACTTTCCACCTAGAAAAGTGTAGCCAAAGCTATCGCCAAAGTCAGGGAGTGACAAGACCCCTTTCAAAATGAGCAAAGTTGTAGTTAGGTACCTGGGAGACCTAAGCCTGGGGTAACGCTTGCTGAAATCAGTAGGGATTTCCAATCAGATTTTGAGCTGACAACTACTTTTAAATTCTCTTTCAAATTCTTTTTCAAGCTGTTTTTCATTGTACATTGGTTCAGTCATACCAGCCCTAAGAGGCCAGACGGGATTCTAGAAAACATCACAGGAAATACATCACAGAAAAAAAATGTCAGCGTAAAGATCTCTAAATCTCAGAAAGGAGAAGGATCGGAAGTTACAATCTTCACCTAGGACAAATACAAATCCCAGGAAAAAACACTGACATTAGTGAAGACTCCATTCTCCACAAATTGCCACTGGGAAATCCAGAAGTCCAAAGAGAAATTAGGGTTTTTCTAAACATCGACTACTACGGTTCCAATTTGTGCAGGGACCTGAGCCCCTTCTCATTGTCCCCTGCACAAAATACGTGGAGGACTGCAGTGACCGAGTGAGGCTTGGTAACCTCCTGCCTGCCCGCAGGCTCACACCGACATCCCGACTCTGTCCTGCACTGGAGGGCCATTTTACAAGCTGCCTGTACAGGCGCACTGGATGTAGCACAGTTTTATTTTTAAATGAAATCTTTGATTATGGAGAACAAACCCATGGCTAGGGATGCATGCTACAGAACCACAGGGTCTGTGGGGGACCGTGCTTATCGCAGCAAAATCGCCTTCTCAACTGTTCAGCATTGCTGCCGTGTCATGTTACAGTAATAACTGCAGATGAAGAGCTTTTAATTCATTGATAAAAGCAGAAGGCTGGAGTAGCTGGCTAGCTGTAATGAAGCTTATTATTCTGCAGCTAATTTGCCGATTATATTAGAGTTTTATTTCTGAGCACTTGTACCAGAAGACAGCATTATCAACACAACATCTAAACATAGAAGGTCCTGGGAAGAATGTTAATGAGCTATCACCTACCTCTGCAAAGGTCCATGTTATTAATAGTGAGTATCCTAAGTATAGATCAAAAACTGTCCCTGGAGAGTGTGCAACCTGTGTAAAATATGATTACTCATTTGGAACATAACCAGAAAGTAACGGTTAAGTCATGTCTCGTTTAAAAGATTGTGGTTTCTTTAATGATGGTAAGTGGACAAGGGCTCAGACGAAGCACCCTGGCCTGGCAGTGGGATTCCCACACACACTCTTAGCAGCCGCAGCCGCAGGCTGGAGCCTGATCCTGGGACAAAAGCTGCTCATGAAGGAGCACTCTGTTTCTGCCTATCCTCTACCTCCTTTAACTCTCCAACTTCCTATTTTCATTGTCTAGAGGCCAGGAGCCCCTGAAGACTACTGAAACATGAGATCTGCCCCTTCCTCCTACCCCTGCCACTGAGATCCCCCAAAAGCCTGAAAGAGGATACGGGCACATCTCTTTCTGTGCCAGGGAATAAAAGCAATGTCATGATAGACACATGGGTAAAGAGGAATCAAGGGTATGACATCTGGGTACCCACCCATCACAAAGATCCAAGCGGACCTTCAGTTAATCACATGCCCTGGCATCTTCCTGGAAATATTGAGAATGGCGTTTGTTTTTCCTAAAACTCCTTCAAAATTTCAATGGGAAAAGGAATTTTTCATGTCCTCTTGCTTTCCTCTCGCTGGTTTCCTGCCATTCCCAGACACAGTTTCAGCTCCTTCTAGGTACTCATGAGAACACAGCATCATGCTAAAACAGTGTCTCCTTGGACCCCCTGGCAGGAAAAATCACCACCACTGACCTTCCTTGTGCCTTAGGAGTGAGGAAGAGCAAGCATTGCTTTAGATGTTTGGAAATTTTGTAAATATGTCTACTTATTGCTAAGCTTATAAAAAAGTCATATCTCGAGTTAGTCTTTGGCAGGTTCAAGCTAGACCAAAGCACAGCAGAGATTGCTGTAGGATATACTTTGGTTTTGTATGTAACAACACCGTAGTTCAGAGAGGTTATTTATCCTAATCCACAGAAGCCCATAATTGCTTTGCAAGCTCGTTGTCTGTTCAAGGGAATTACAAGCCTGAGTTTCTCTACTGTGTTGTGTCCAGTCAGAAAAATTGTTCTTCTACTACTAAGAAGGGAAAAAGGAGAAAATGCAACAAAAGTCTTGTTTTCTTGAAAGCACGGCACAAAGTGCTCAGCAGCAGGTACAGCAGGTTCTTTTTCCTATTCATTAAAATATTACTGTTGAAAAACTTGCTTTCATTTCCAAGTGGCAGTGTCCTCTGGTTGTTAAAATCAGTTTAAAACTGCAGTTCATGACTGATTTGTAAAAATACTAATTGCTGAGATATTAATGTTAAACTGCTATAGCTGACATCAGATAAACATCTGCTGTCCCCAGAGATGAAGCTGTGGCAGGCCAGGGGGTGAGCATGGTTTATCCTGTGGGATTGCCAGCCCACCAACTAGCCCAGAAGGGCTGTGGAAAAGGGGTGGCATGGCCGTGGAGGGGACACCCTTCTCTTTGCAGTCTCCCAGCTGGCCTTTGCCATGCTAGGGGACACCTGGAGTCGGGAGCAAGACTAAAGAGAGCTTCCAGCCTAGACACATGGGTCATGAGATTTACTTTAATCTGACCCTTGCTTTTTTTCCAAAAAGGGACATTTGGGGGTCAGTTCCACTCTAAACTGTGCTGTCTGTGCTCCAGCACATGCTGATTAGCCATGAAACACCAGGCTGCCAAGCGCAGCAGGCACACTGCATGCCAAGCAGCTTTCCAGGGCAATGCCTGAGCTGCATCAGCCCCAATCCCACGGCACGGTGCAGAGCTCCTGCATCCCAGGACATGACAGTGCTCACACACCTGCAAGACGGAGAGGCTTACCTCTGCAGGTGGTGAGGGGGGCTAACATACGGGATACACAGCCTTTGCAGAAGGGACAAAAATGGCCTGCAAAACAGTTGAGGAGATGGACAGCAATGGCAAATTCCTCTCGCCGAGCAAATGTCAATGCACCAGCACAATCTCCTCTGCGTACAGGATATTTTGTCTATTAGAGACCAATCCACGTAGCCACAGGCAATCTAGACTCCTTAGGGAAACAGAAGGTTGCCTGCTTAGACTTATTAGGATGGTAAATGGCTGAGCAGCTGGATGAACAGGCAAAAATAAACTACCTGATTTTCTTCCAAGTGCTATACAGAAACCATCCCCATTTCTCTTCAGTCCTCTTAGCTTTGCAAGGCCAAAGGGATTTAGATGCTTAACATTCGGGACTTAGAAATCCAAATCATCAAAATGCAAACAGGCAGCTTTGAAGATCTGTGTCTTAGGAGCCACAGTCCCACTGATTTTGCATTAGACTTTCAAAAATAGAGGTGCGAGGGTCCGGCAAGGTCAAGTGGAATTGCGAAGATGTTTTGAAGAAGGTCACATTGACAATGACTGGCATGTAAACAGCAATGGGGAATATAGAACTCACCCCCAAAACCTGGTAAGATTCAGGCAAATAATAACCCCCTTCCTAACAAGGTCTAATTTGGTAAGGTAAAAAAAAATCCTACTGCTCAAATCACAGAAACCTGGACAGGACGGGTCATTAGATATCTAACTGTAGGTCACCGAAGAAACTCCATTATGTCATGTGCCATTCACCCAACTGTGTCAAAGTTTTAAGTACTTATCCATGTACAATAGGACCAGCTCACGTTACTGTACAGTTAATTTTTCCATGGTTTTTTTTTTAATCAAAACAATGTTTCAACAAACCACTTTTTCTGGTATTGATGGCTTTGCGTACAGCTTTTCTCTAGAGCAGTTGCAAATGTTTTGGAACAGAGCATTATGTATGAATATTTGAAACAGTTTATCCTTGTAATTGTGCATTACCTTGAACTTATGTCCCACAAATTCCTTCTATATTGTGGAATCAGTCATTATTGATTCCCTTTTTTATTGTTTCAATGCTTCTTTTTTTTTTTTTTTCCTTGAAAGAAATTCTACCCAGCAGTATATGCTGTAGTTTACTGTGCACCTTTATACTGGTAAGAGGTCGAGAAAGACTGCATTTGATTGTTAGTCCATCTCTGAAGTTTCTTATTCTGTAGTACTTGAGCATGGAGGCCAACATTTTCCAAGAGACGCTGTGACGTTAGGCGTTTGAATCCGTATCTACACACCCGTATCTACACACGTAAATAAAGTTAGCCCTGCTTTTCAGAGGACTCTCAGATCCCATCAGTGGGAGTTTTTATGGACAGAAGACTGAATAAGCATTGCAGGATTTAATTAGTACTATTACCCAAAGGAGTGCTTTAAAGATGGCTATATCAGAGGATGCTGATATAGTTCAGCAGATAACTGTCCTTTTTTCTGTGCATAAGCTTTCAGTGATGCTTAAGAGAGAAGAATTTTCTTCCTTAAAAAATAAGTTCAGCTATGCACTGCTTGAAGTAGTGTTTATTTGATTAACATGTCACACATTAAGGTTGTCAATACTCAAAAAAAAGAAGCATGGAAAACTAGAGTCAGAATAAGAAAACTGTGTCTCTTCAGAGCTATGCTTAATTGCCAACTTAGTAGAACTATCCAGGACAGTTAAAAACATCTTTAGGAGCCATATGTAGCACAAACACACACAGCTTCTCAAAAGGAACAACATAGTACAGTTGTCCATGGTCTACATGAGAGATCTCATCACACACATCCTTGAAAAAGGAGCAAGTCTGAAGTCAAAAACCACCGCAAAATTTACGACCATCTTCAGCTGGTGCCTCATCTGGTGTAAATCAGTGCAGCTCTGCTTGTCTGGATGGAGTGATGCTGATTTACACAGGCTGTATTGGACTGCTGTGCAAATGTGCTTCTTACATACCTAAAGAGAAAAAAATGTGAAAAAATAAGGAGGAGGGAAGGTTTCTAGATCTATAGCAGAAAATGAGCCAGGAAATCTGTACCTATGTTTCCTATAGAAGCACACAGGTATTTTACTGCTTAACAGCCCCAAAATAAATGACTGACATTTCAGTTTAGGAAGTGCCACAATTACATTTCAAAATATTTGTGTAACAGAATTAAATTGCATGCATATATATTCCTGTGATGGTTTGGGGCATCTGTCTTCATACAACTAATGAGTTCAGCTGGACACTATGAACTCTGCTTACACTTTTGATCTTGCTACATTCTTAGTTTTTACTGTATTATATATTTACTGGTAGTGAGGCTATGAAGCCTGATGCCTGAATGTCTGTCTGTGAATGGGTCAGGTATTACATTGCTCATAAACAGAAAAAAATAAATAATCTGAACAGGTCAGCCCTAACAAATAGTAGGATGGCTCCAGCCCAGCTTTATGTAGAATAAGGTTTGGTGCAGTGTGTTTTCTTTTCTCAGAAAAGATGAAGACAAGAGATGTAGAATAGCCATTTTAAAAGAATTCATGTAAAGGTAAAGAACAAAAAAAGGATCAGAATATGTGTAGTTTCATGTTCAAGAAAAGAAATTTGAGCTTATGAAGATTATGAAGAAGTTACAAGAAGGAATCTCTTAGGGTCTGTCCCAAAAGGACATCACTTAATGTCCAAAGACCTCTTAGGAGAAAAGCAAGAAAGACTGAAAAACAGCTGAATTAATTTTGCATTGAATTCAGTATTTCTTGTTCTGGCCATAGTAGAGAAAGCTGTGCTTGAGAAACATTCTGTGAAGTGTACATCTTATTCATTTAGGCGAGTATTTCTATTTCTTCATGAAAGGTTACACCAGACAAAAAAAACCCAGCAGAATTCTTTGGAGGAGGCACTTGGTCTTTGTGGTGAGCCCGCTGGAGGATGGGCTCTTGCAGGGGGCAGTGGCAGAGCAGGGCAGTGAGCGTCTGTGCCAGGATGAGGCAGGGACAGAGGACAGGGAAGGTAGCACCACAGGAACTGCTCACCCTATGGTGCAGGGCAGGTGTCTGGGACCAAAATCTGTGCAGTGACCTGCGAAGACCAGGTATGGTCTGTGGACCCCCAGAGCTGCTTCTCTATGAGACCTCCAGCCACATTCGGAGAGGGCTTGAGCTAGTTTAAAGGCAGTCATTCTCCAACTATGCTAAATCTCACACCTTGCTGGTAGCTCAGCCAGTGGGAACATTTCTCAGTTCCTACAGATTTAGTCACTTACTCATACTCACTTCACTCACCTCTCACATTACAGCCCTGCTTGTTCATCAGGTCTGGATTTGTCTGGATATACAAGGCAGTCTACATGCACTGCATTCTTAAGAGAAAAACAGCAAGAAAAACAGCCAACAGAAGACTACACGGAGGTTCATGCTGTCAATTTTGTCAGTCCTACTTACATTTTCAACTTCTTCTAAGTTTTTGGGAGTTGGACTAAACTGAAGCGCCTCACATGTGATGAAGTGTGGATGGCAATGGCAGTCTGGTTAATAACGAGGAAACCAATTTGAGTAGAAAGCGGTTGAATGGGGAGTCATTTGAAAAAGATCTTGCTGATTCTGGCACAAACACAGCGGTGGGGAAAACTGTAAAAGTGAAACCAGCAAGTACTGCAGCCATAACTAGTGACTGCAGCATGTGTGCGTGCATGTAAGAGACGGTTGAAAGATTTAGTAGCTAGATGGCAAGACAGGTGACACAACTTCTGATTCTGACTTATGGAAATTGATACCTCTGCTGAAGTACAACCTGTTCTCCAAATCCTGACATTAAGATGAATTGCAGCCAAACGGCAACCTCTAGCATTTGATATTTGCGAGAGTTCAAATATTGATTGCACTACTTATTAATGAGTTTCATTCATATTAAATACATGGTATGTTTGCACAGAGGAGGTGTTTTCTAGGGGAGGCATTACATGCTGTATTAAACAATGAATAATTTCTTAATCTTAAATGTGAGTAAACAGCAGGATAGTAAGTGTCACGGTTATAGGCAATTTCAGGAAGGTGCAAGTATAGCAAGTGCTCCAGCACACCTGATGAGGCAGCTCTTACTCCAAATGAAGATTTTCTTGATAGCAATCTCTATGTGAGGTGCTATGAACCAGAAATTACTGTCACAATTTATAACAGGTAAAGAGTTTGCCTTTTTAAGTTCTAAATTCCATGTTCTTTCGTTGAAACTTTGTGACTGTATTTATTATGGTAACTTTCTGTGTTGCCCTTTTAGAGCTCCTCCTACTTGAAGTATAGTTACTTCTGCAGTGTCTGGTCTTGGCTAAAACCCCACTTGCTGGTCAAGTTGCCATTTACTTTAATGAAACAGAAGATGCGGTCTTGTGTTTAGGAACTGAAACTTCAGAGCTCTCAGCACTTGCTCTTTCTTTTTGCAATTTATTTTTTACTACAGTTGCTAGGTGTTTGATTTCTGTGATCAGCTTTTGATGTAAGAGTCAATAATGGTGAGTGTGGATAAGCAGAACATCTAAGTGACAATAAAAATGGTCTCAGTTTTGTATCAAAGATGCAATTTTTCTTGCACAAACGTTCTCTCAGAATACAGATCATTGCAACTGGGCTACTTGGAAAAAGTACTGTAAAACTACTGTGGAACATTTTCTTTCCTTCACAGCTAAAACCCACAAGCCTCTGTTTGCACAGGTCTCCAGGGGCCCATTCCAAGAGTCATTGAAAGAAAAGGGAACTCAGCCAACATGGACATATCTACACTGCCCTGCCAGCTTTGTGCTCCAGCTCAGACCCTCTGCCTGACCAACCTGTCTAACTCCTTGGCTAAGACAAGCCACCCTTGTGCCTGGGGAAACCTCACCCCTAGACAGGACAGAAAATCGGGCTGAGCTGAAACATCGGCCGTTACCATGCAGTTAGGCAGGTATAACTGTGTCAGACTACACAGAGGAGCAGCTCCTTCCTGAAGACAGGCACAGCTAAGAGCACAGAGTTCAACAGGGCTGATCCACTCCCTGCTGCTGTGGGAGGAAGACTATATCCTGAATATTTGTGCATAACTGAATCAACAGATAAAACTCTTCCGAAGTTTGATTGGTGATATGATTCACAGAACAAAAAGTGGACTGTTAAAGTATTTGCAGAATGCCTGTAATAATGTTGTAACATTTTAGCGTTGCCATAGGCCCTCTATTTCTGTATCAAATTTCCCATCAAATACTAGCAAGTAAGATTGCTGTCAACAGGAACAGAAAGCAACTCACACCTGTGACTCGACCACTCCGTCTAGGTCTCGGACACACAAACATTAGGCTGTACCTGTAAAGTGGCAGTTTCCAACTTACATTGCTGGCTCCAGTGCAGATCCACTGAGACCCCAAACTCTTTTATAAGCTGCTTGACAGTGGTGGCAGCCTCTTAGATAGGAGCAGCATCACTTATTTTTGAGAAACAACATATGGTACTTAGAATCCAGTGGTTGCCAGCTTGTGATGTAATTAGCCATGATCCCTGAACATCTGCACTCATCAGTTAGCCTTTAAGTTGGTGATCTATTGTTCTACATCAGAATTGAGATTACTCTTTCTTTGGGCATGCTTCCTTCAAGAATGCTTAATATCTTTAGTTGAAGTTATTGGCTTCAAAACCCTGTGAGTACTCTGTAGGCAGAAATCCTATTATAGATTATCACCTCGTCACACTCAAAAAGTTCTCCTGAGACTGGAAAAAGGCAACTGCTTAGAAGGCACTGTAGGACAGTGAAGGACCACAATACATGATGGTACTGTCAAGACAGAAATACCCTTCTCAGAATAACCGTGTTTACTAAATCATATTTCTAGTCTGATATTGTCAGGCTTACTGTCGTTCATAAGTACAGTAGATTTATAATGGGGAAAATGGAGTTTAAAAAGAAGAGCTGAGAAGATGAAAATATTTCAAAATTTTGCTGTGGCTTTGCATTAGGATTTTGAATTATCAAAGAGTGATAGCCTTACAAGGTAAGAAAAGAAAAATAATTTATTCAGTGATTTTTTTTCATTTTGAATTACAAAAACAAATTAACAAAGTATTTGTGACCAATTATAACCTTGGATTACCAGATGGATTGAAAGAGACAGTAAGGCAAAAGAGAGAAACCATTAGTTAAACAAGTAATCTCATGGAAGCCATATGGGCTGTTTAGGCAATTAGGATTATTCATAGAAGAAGAGACTTAAAGAGTCTTTCAGAAAGTCCATTATCTTTGATAGCAAGGTTACATTGGGCAATGTGAACTATCTGGAAGAGAAATGATGCTGGAAGAAAAATTGAAACCAAAGAAAAAATCCCAGGAATAACAATTAAACTTAGAATAGCAAAATCAAAAAATAAATGAACTGATAGTTTCGCTGGCCATAGAGGCTAGAAATTAGTATTAATTAGTTCTGGGGCAGTAGAAAGAGAAAGGGAAAAGTTGGTGTCATGAATACAGGGCATTCAGCAAATCACTCAGTTTTGCTAGCTCTGTATTTCTGGTACTCATGCACATAACTATAGGACATCTAACACGGGTCAAGGAGACTGTTAATACTTAAGATTGTCAAGCTTAGTGGAAATAACAGTCCAACTCTTCACTAAACAGGGCTACCATGTAGTCTATATCATGTTTTCATAACACAAGTTGAAGACTTCCTCTCACGACTTCCCTGGCAGTTTCTCTGCAGGTTCTGCAAGGTAAACAACATACATTAAATTTTGCAATGAAGCTTTATTCTCAGAGTAAACATATACTTACGTGTCACCTGGAAGTTACACACTGGATAATGTACCTGAAAGATAAAAAGATGCACTCAGAACAGCCTGAAGACTTGTACAGGCTGAGCTTGCTGAACTACCAGCACAGTCAGTCCTACTGGGTTGCCCAACAGTTGTTGGGTCATTATAGGGAACTTCAAGCAGGATTATCCTCCATCGACACATTACACCACCCCTAACAGGTTTAAAGTCCTATCCTGATTCGTGGTGGAAGCTCATTATGAAGCATGAATCCTGCACACTGTCTAGTACCGAGATTAAAACCCTTCCATATGTGAAGGATGAAAACTTCTTCCTCTCTGAGAAGTTTTTCAGAAGAAGACAAGTTCCTTCAGGTGAAGAAATAGGCTGTGTAATAAGGCCCTGCAAAATGGCATTCAGCTAGAATCAGGTTAAGATAACCTCAAATGACAAGCAAGAAGAGAATGTTTATTTTCCCTGATTTGCAGTGGCTTTGCTATACTTGGCTGCAACACAAAGAATTGAGCTCTGATGAGCACTGCAAGAAGAGAAGATGATTGTTTTACCAGCTTGAAAGAGAGGGGAATCTGGGGAATTTGTTCTTATTTATATTATTACAAAGATTTTTTGGGTTTTGGCCTGGGAGTAAAAAGACCAAAGGACATTTAAAGCCTGTACTTTTTCCTGCAGCATTTTCATCAGCTGACACAAAGCCGGCCAATTTATTGCTCTGACTGACAGCAGCTGATCAAGTGTTCCCACAGCCACTATCACAGTGTGAAACATTGGGTTCAAAATGGTGATGGGTTCATTTGCTGTAATTCTAAATGGGACAGAGCCCAAAACCAGGATCCCAGCTCCCTTGAACTCGAGCTGTTCAAAATTCAGATCCATATCAAAATCTTACTGCTCAGGCCCATCGCTACTTAATTTACCAAGGCTGTTACTGGCACAGCACTTCATTCTGGCTGTCTTCACTAGCCCTCACGTGGCAGCCACAATAAATTATGCAGCTGGGAATGCAATAGCATCTGAAGTGATTGACCCGTGCAAGGATAGTGATATCACTCACATCGCTGTGATGCAGCCCCATGCCGGGCAGAGTAGCACTGCCCTCTGCCAAGGGGACTGGAGCTTGGTCCCCTGCTCTCCCGCATGCGAGTAAATCTGGCCTATTTGGCAAATGCTGCCTCCCTCCTGTTGGATAGCAATAGCGCTGGACACCATTGACTATGTCCAGATAAGATTTCCCTTAAGCAAGTCTGCTTCCACATTTCTTAAGCAGCCCTGTTATGAGCAGTGCTACAGCCCGTAGGAGGACTTCTCATGTAGGGGCTTAAGTTCCTTTGGTGAAGCCTTTGCTTTACCCTGCTTGTATACTTGCTGTAGAGCTGGATGCAGATTCAGTAGCTAACGTCATCAGTATTTCTGTCTCTAAAGCAGGCAGTGTAGTGAAATGCGACTGTGACTACCTGAACCTACAGCCCAGAGGATGGCCGAGTTGGCTGAGACTCGGGAGATCCATGAAAAATACGGCAAAAGTGGATTAGAAATGGGAGCCAAAAGAGTCAGCAGAGTGTGCATCATAGCTGTTAGACATGGCATGTCCCTAACCACTGAGCAGCCCTAGACCGTTTCTTTATCCTGGCTTTTATGAGAGTGGACACCACTGCAAGGATCCAGATGTCGTGCTGTGCTGCATGCTCTGCAGCCTGAGCTGCTCAGGAGCTGAAGCTAGCATGGGATCTCCCTGCCCTGGGACTAAACTGAGTTTCCTTCCATGGGGGCACTGCAAAGCGTCAGCAACTGCGCACACACAGGTACCGGTGGAGTTTCCAGCTGACAAAGCCCTCTGCAGCTGGGGACTCCTCTGCCCTCCTCACCACGGCCCTGCAGTTAAGTGCTCTCAGGCTGCCATTCCCGCTTCCTCAAGCATCAAAACTTTCCAAGGGACAAACTATGAGTTCCTGGCTTAGCTCCAGAGCCTACACAGAGCTGCTGGTTTACAGATAAGAAAATGACCTTCTCTCTGTCAAGGGAGTATCGGAGCAGCTGTGCTACCTGTGAGACTGGGAGCTTCTCCTCCTTCAGAGAAAAGTGCTTCACACCCTGCCCTCAGAGCAGGTTACCTCCGTGCAGAGCTTCCCCAGGGACTGACACTGAACAGCATGGCCTGTGCTAATGCTTATAACTGGTTTGCACCTCGCTTTCTGTCTGAAGCATCAAGTATTCACCATGAGTGCTGAGCTACATATGGTGCAAGGTATACATTATTCCACTGGCAGCAGTTACATGACACTGTAAGTAAAATAAAGTAACAGGTAGATATATTTTTCTTGTTAATCACAAACCTAATTTTCTATTAAAATGTATGAGATGACAAAATCTCAACAAACTCTTTAAAGCTATTACTAGAGGATAAAGTATCCCACCAAAGTATTAATATTAACATCATTAAAAGAGTTTTATCAAGTGTGCCTTTATCTCCAGATTGCAAACAATAGCAGCCTGAAGGAGAGATATGCCCTTGAGTATTGTGGTATGAAAACCAACAGCAGTTTTAGAGCCACATAAAGTCTTCTTGTGGCTTCAAAATTAGGGGAAAAAACTCTTGGAGCCACAATTATAAGAAGTAATAGAGTAAATGAATCTATTTTTCATCACCTTGGGCTCTGAAAAGAAAACATTTGAGAATTATATTGATAAGAGAAAGCGCTGAGATATTCAAATGCATTTAATGTTGTTCTAATTGATTAAACTAGATCAGGAACATTTGAAAATGCATAAAGGAGCAGTTTCTGCATAAATATTCAAAATATATCTGGTTTAGAAGATAGGTGCTGCTTTGTACAACTAAGTGATACAAGATATCTTATCTTCCATAAATCCAATAATGTTTTAGAGTCCAGAAGATTAAGAGTCTTAAATTTTTAGGGTGGATTTTTCGACCAGTCTTTTGTTAACATTGCAGAACTGTCTCTCCCTCATTTGGAGAGGGAGAGCTCCTGGCAGTCCAGCACTTTAGAGAAGGGTTCTGAGAGAAGGGAACACAAGGAAAGATTTTGGTTCTACCGTGGCAACCCATGGCAGGTTTGTCCAAAAGTCTGGTGTATAGATCAAAGCCTGTGGAAGCCTGGACAAGCCTCTACTTGGGAAAAATATATCTTCTTCCTAGCATCTGATTTTCAAGAGAGATCAACAACATTTCACCCCTTAGGATAGGAGTTCAGTTTTTGAAACGTTAAGCCATTGACTCATTGATTTCAAGAGCACACTGTTTGGTATCCCTAGCTCTCAGAACCCACAACGTGTGTAGAATGGCCCGCAGTGGCCGCTGCTCCTTCCCAGGCCCTGCTGGTCCTATGCTAACAGCCCAGAAGCAATTCTTCTCCCTTTTGCTGCAATCATATATTTTTTTCTAAATCCCAGCAGTGGGTTACTTCAACAGATTTAAAGAAAGGGTCTTGTGGGGAGGTAAGGATGGTCTGGGGGAGAGGACAGAGGTAACCAAAAGCCAGTCCACTGGTGGGCCTGTATCCATATCAGAATTCCCAATCTTGACAAGGTCCCTTTAAAATGTTTCTTTGTTTCATGATCATAAACTCAAAATAGTCCCCTTTGCCACATCACTGTAACAGTGCTCTGAGATGAGGAAAATACAAGAATATTGTAGTGTAGATGTCTGTCTCCCAGCTGCATTGAGTGATGAGGCTCTCTCTTCCCTGTATGTTCATAAGAGGTAATTTCTTCTAGAGTCTCTCCATAAAAAACTCCTTACAGGGAGCCCACCATTAATCTTGAGCACAGTAAGTATTAGCCAACATGGTAAAAAGAACATTAAAAAAAATCTTGTCCCTAAGCTGTGGAAGCCTAAATAATGACAGTAATAGCATAATCTCACTCTCACACACAAAGTTGTTAACTGACAAAAATAGAGTTCATGTAAAGCAGAGTACACAATCAGAGCAGAAAAGCACAACTTTCTCCACTAATTCCCAAATAAATAACACCAAATATATTGCTTTTAAGTGCTTCATTTATTTTAAAGAAATACTTCTCAAAGAAGTGTTCCAATGACAGACCATGAAGAGCACTTTATAAAAGGAGATTAATTATATCCTGAAAGTTACAAGTGTCATTGAGTAAGAGGACTGCTGTATAAAATACCAATATACCATCCTACTCAGCCACCCATTCGGGCTAGGCCTGATCCTGAATTTCCAGCTGAGAACCGGAATTATTTAGCAATTATTTAGCTCAGCATAAATATTTAGAGACAGTTTCTGCTAACAAATCTTGCCTCTAGGAGTCAGGCCCATAACAATATTCTTGGCACTAGTTTTGCACATATAAATCAACCCCCTAACTTCACACCTTCCTTATTTCATTTTTACAATTTTGTAGAATACCCACTCTGGTTTATTTATGTGGTGCTGCATCTAGGATTCTCCATACAATGGCTGCTATTAGATCTAATTCTGGCTACATCGCCACCATTAAAGGCGGCCCTACAGGATTAAAAAAAAGGGACAAGGGAAACAGGATTCTTGGTAGCGGTGGTTCAAAAAAATATAAAAATATTTTTCTAGCTGAGGAAAGAACAGACAAACAAAGTATCATACTTCTCCCTGAGTTCTGCTCTGCTTTGCTTCCCTCTGTCTACATATAGATAGAAACCATTCGGTCAACTGATTCCCCTTGGGGACAGGCAAAGTGTAGGGGGAACTAAATCTGGTAATTTAGGTGCTTATCAAGCATGTGGACAAGGAAGGCCTGACTCCGTCTGGAGCAAGCAGAAAGCAGCTGGGGCCCAGCGGCTACCTCTTCCCTCTGAGATCTGCCTTTTCGAAAAGAAAGCCCAACGGGAACTACTCATTCCATATGAATCATGTCGTAAGGAAGCTAGTAACCAAAGAAGTCTTTCAAGCTGGGACAAAGATTTACTGCCTGGAGTGGTCCAGAGGGATCTGCTGGAGGTGAAGGTGGAGGGTCGGCAATGGATCTTGCAACCACCCTTCTTCCCTCCCACCCTCCAACGCCGAGACAGGTTTGGTGGAGCAAAATTACAGCCATCCAGCTAAGGCGAGACATGAAAATATTCCCCACTACTAAAGCTCACTTTAAATGCATCATTGATGGCACAACTCTTTTTCTGTTAAGCTACACGGAAGAAAATTCCAAGGCACCCTGCAAGTTATTCCTTGTGTCTGCTGCAACTTGGACATTTTCTTCCTCTGTGGAAAAGCACCATTTCTGACAGCAAGCCCACAGTGCTCCGAAGAAAATCAAGTATTTGGTTGCTTTGTTTGTGTTGCACTTTTTAGACACAAATGGAGCATGTCACAAGTTTACTCTTGCAGTTTTCGGGGTGGGGGGTGGGGGTTGGGGGGGTGGGGCATGGAGCCTACGAAAGGAAATGATCTTTGAGGATGAGTTTACCTGCACGTGCGTGGGAAGTGTTGAACAGGCAGCGAGAACAGTGGCCCCAAGCAACAGCCCTTGGATACAGGTGATCTGCCTGTTCCTGACGTGGGAACAGCACTACCTTCCTTACCGCAAAAGCAACTCATGTTTAGAAACATGACTCTTCAGGCCTTCCCAAGGTTACACAATGCATTTAGGGAGAGAAAGAAGCAAAAAGGACCCCCAAGCCAGCCTCCTCTGCATATGCTTTGTTGAAACAACTGCCTCACACTGCTATAGCTTGAACCTTGCAGTTCCAGCACACTTTAATTTGATGGAAACATGCCCCAATAAAGAGCTTACCAGTTTTCAACTATAAATGCAGAGGGAAAAGTAGCAATAGCAGCAGCACCACAGCTGAGTTCTCTATAGATGGTAAATAAATCATGGGAACAACAATCCCCAATTTCACATTAATTGTTTGGAAATCTCTACAACATCAAACATTTTGTCAAAAATCTAGAAAAAAATCAGCATGGCTCTTTTGTTGTTTTTGTTGTTGTTTTGCTTTAAAATGATTTGTTCTAAATACAGCTTAACATGCAGATGACTGGTTTGATACTAGTGTATTTCTTCAAGACAGAAAAAAACCCTGCAGTTATGGTTGTATGGGGATGTCAGCAGAGAGAGTATTTAATACAGAGATACCTGGAAGAACACTTGGATCTTGCACAGTGGATGGGGAGAGTCAAGCCTTGGGGCAGTCCAACAAATTTGCCTCTATTAGACTCAATTTGGGCAAAAGTATTTTTCAAATCAGAGTGAAATAGTCCCTCACTGAATGTAAGTCATTGGAGGCTAAAAGATAAAACAAATCTGAAGTTCTTCACAAAAGACTCAAGGAAGTTAATGACTTGCTAGATTTTTTTTTTTCCTTTGCTACTGTGACATTCAGAAAGGAAAAGTCAACCCAGACACAGTTTCTTAAGAACCACTGTCTCTGCTCATATTGCACTTTGACATACACAGCCTGATATTGCACTTGTCCTCCTTTTTTTTTTTTTTTTTTGTTTTGTTTGGCTGATTTATTTGCAATTCAAACCCATATCTAATTACTGCCCAGTAACAACATTTCCTTTTTTACAAAGCAATTGCTTTCCATATTTTTGCTTTCCATTGAATTTCAATGTTCTGGATCACTTGTCTCTATTGTTCTGTCCGAGCTACTGTTTTTCCCCACACTGAATCCCTTTATGCTGTTTTTGCCGATGCTTCTAGCCTCTCTATAGCCTATTGTAATTTTTCTATCTTCACTCAGATTTGCAACTTCTTTTGACTTTGTATCATCTGACCATGAATTACATTAGCATACTATTTCTTTCCTCTTCCAAATTTGGTGCCTAACACCAGCTCCTTTGTGTTGAAAACAAAGAAGTAGTTAAAATATAACTCTTCAACACATTGATAAAAGCTATCACAGGATTTCCCTAATTTATTCCTAGCAACTACCTGGGCAATGTTAATGGTTCACCTAAAAGGTAGGCTACTGTAGTCCAGTCCTTCTCCAATGTTTTGCAAAAGAAAACCCCTAGCAAAATAAGTAAATGAAAAAAAATCATTAATTTTCTTTACAGCTCTGACTTTTGCCCCCACTTTTGCCGTGTTACTCATTTTAACCTTTCTGGATAAATTCTTAATGCTGAAGTGGAAATAAAAAGAAAGCAAATTGCACTATAGTCTGTAGTGCTGAGTCACTGCTGTCCTCCCACTCCTTTCAGCTGTGCCTGTTCCCGATAGATGGCTTCAAAATCAGCCTCTGGGGGTTGGCAGTTGTGGGAGATGTGGCAACAGGACTTGGGGACAGGACTAGTATGGTAGTAAAGGCTTTTTCTGGGGGTGGGGGAGGTTTTCTGCAGTTATTAAGGATTCTAAAATAAACCGAATATTCTTTTCAAGTGAAGAATTCTGGCCCAATTTTCTTGCAGTGTGTAGCATTTTAGGTGTCTAGTAAAATGAGAAGGGATTGTGGGTTACTTAAATCCCAAAATAAAAATGCTGAGAACAAAGTTACTACATCTGGGAAATACTTTTTCGGAGAAACTGAGCATAAAACAAATGATTTACTAGTGATCCTTAGTGTAAGTTGCTTTTAGTGCAAGCAGCCATATTGTATTAAGGGAGCTTTTGGTATGACTGTAAGATGTGAGTTTATAACTGTGCTGAAATTGAACTGCATTTTAAATCTTTATGAGATAGTATTAAAGATTCACTGATATCAGAGTATCTACCATCTGGGCTATTCTCTAGTAGTTGGGAAATGGCTATTTCTTGGAGCCTCCAGGTCTATTTTAACCTGCCATCGGCTGTAACACCTGTTCCCCAGACCATTTTGTGGGCACTAATGTCCTTTCCTATTCTCATGGTGTTGCACAGGCAGAAATGAATGAAAGTCAGACAGCATGTTCTCCTGGAGGTTTAACATGCTCCTCAGGGCTCCTTGCTTCTACTCTAGCAGCTAATCCCAAAGTTAATGCAGCCAACCCTGCAATACCAACACTAGCGTCAGAACGTATCCTGTTAAGTAACAAAGGTGTTTAGAAAAAATATCTCTGATTAATAAAAATTTTTCCTTCACTACCAGTCTGCCTGCAAACCAGTTAGTGACATGAGCCAAGTGTGTCTTGGCTGCCCGTTGCATCCAATAATGTATGGCCCCAGTGTGGGTAGGGGACTGTAATTCACTTGCAGGACTCTGCCGATGTCAGACAGCGCCTGAGCAGTTTATGAACAGCAGCAGAGCCTTGAGAGTGAATTACGGCCCTGCATTCACTCCTAGGACATCTGTTGTTGTTCAATATAGAGTATACTTTCTGTAAATTAAAAAAAAAAAAAAAAAAAAGCTGCACTACTTCTTCACCCAGTCTTCAGTTTCCAAAAAATCTTACTCTTTTTTTTTTGCACTTTATTTGAAACCAAGCAGATCCACAAGAAACCTGAGATATGTAATAGTATTTTCTTGCCACAGTCACCATTACCATTTTAATCTTCTTATTCAGGGTCATCTTTTTAAGATTATGGTAGCCTTGTAACACAGGTGAAAGGATGGTTTCTCTTTCATGTTTATGCACACATAACCATTGACTCTACAAAGTCAAATTCTAACTAAATCAGTTGCAAGTCACTGTTTGAGAATTATCAACTCTGATCAACTTTGTTGTCTTGCCAAAACTGAACGTAAAAGCCCCTTGTGATGTTGCTTTAATTCCATTTCCTCAGTAGGTTCGGTTGCGCTGGGGCAAATATGAAGTAATCTGGTGCATTTTCTTTCCTTGCCAATACAAGTGACTCAGATCCTTGGAGTTATTCCAGTTTCGCAGAATTCGACCCAGAGAAGCTAGATACAGCATGTGACATCAAAGAGGCATATGTGAAAAACTTTGTTAAATGTTCTATTTACGAACGTTTCTGGCCATGTGTCATGTTTTCTGTAGGTTTCCCCCCTCCTCCTATTTTATTACTAGGGACAATTGCCTGAAAACAGACTATTTGTTACTTAGCAAGTTCATTTGCTCCTGCTGCTTATTCCTCACTTGAAGTCACTCCTGTGATTGTGGCATCATAATTAGTTGCTCTGGAGATGATTATGATGTCACAGAGGACTGTGTGTTATATAGCTGCAAGTGATGAATAAGCAGCAGGAGCAGATGATCTCTCAAGCAATAAAGACCACGTCTTTATGAAAATATCCCTGGAAACAGAAAGGCTGAAATTCTATATTAAAGCAATGGAGTAGTTTCTAGTGTGTCAACACTTTCCACAAAATATCTTGTTTCTTGGGTTTGGTGTGGGTGTTTTGGAGGAGAGGGGTTACACCCTGCTTATCAGTGGCATGCATCACTTTAAAACTACTTTGGAAATATTTGGCCTTCACCGCTGATGGTCAATGACTCTGCCTCCCTTTCCCACCTCTCAGTCATCACAGGAAAAAGTAAATTAAGTGGGCACTGACACACAACCTAAATCCCACTGCTGTCCAGCTCTGGCAAGGAGGTCCTTGCCAAAGGGGTGTCCTGCAGGCCAGGGGAGGCAGGGTCCACACCCACCGCCCTGTGCCTACAGCGGAGGCTCCCCGCTGCCTTTCACAGAAAACTGTCTCCCAACCAGCCACTTCTTGGCATGTCAATCCTTTCCAGAAATCTCCCTGCTGGCACAGTGCCCTCACCTTCGGAGCTCTTCTCAGGTCTGCTTTGGGTCCAGGAAATAGTTAATCTCTCTTCTTTCCCTTTTTTTTAGCCTGCTTTATTCTCACCTCTACCTTCTTCCCAGCTGCCTGCAATGGACAGGAGGTCAAACCAAGGAAGACCGAGTGCAGGTCACTTACATAACAATAACTTATGTAAGGCCTAAAAAAGAGGGATTTCTAAGAGACGTAGTTGAAGGTAGCATGCTACCTTGCTTTCTTCCTATTCACTTGGTTTTGACCCACCGGCATGCTAGTTACCCTCTCTAATCCTCTAAAACACAGAAGTATAATTGCCAGATAAGATCTTATCTCGATCCCACCTCCACAGCATTTTAGTCTTTCCAAATATTAAAGCTAACGAATTGAGCATTCCTAAAAAAGAAGGCTTTAATTTATTGTTTAATACATTCAGTGTCGCTCTTTTTATCTGATTGGTTAATCTAACTGAATCTAGTGGGACAAAAAAATCTGCTTGGCGCCACAAAATGCAAGAGAATGCTTTTCCTACTCTGACTACAAAGCTTGCTGCTTAATTGTACAAATATTTGTGGGTTTGGCTAAGGTGAGCACTAATTTGTTATTTTAGCAAAAAGCTTCATATAATTTAGAATGTGCTAAGAAAATATTCACTGCCTTTTTGCAAACAGCAGTGTGCTAAATGTTTAAGAGAAACTACCATGCTCCTGAAAGGACTTTGCAAGTAGATGCTTGCAAAAAAAAAACCCAAACAAAAAAAAAAACACCAACCAACCAAAAAAACCCAACAAAAACCAACCAAAAAAACCCCAACAAAATTTTCAGTGGTTATTTTCTGGAATGTTGAAAAATACAGCTTGCAAGAACCTGCCTTGTGGGCAAACATTCTCACTATGTTTCTCGTTATTTATTTTAATTAGTGTTTTGGGCTTTTTTAACCTCTGATGAGGGATTTTGTTTCAGAGGGCTTTGCCCTTCTAGTCTTCAAGAAGACAAGAGTCTGCTGCTGCAAAAATAAGAAGGTGGTGATTGAGGATCTGCACAGTCCTGTTGCCAGGCAAATGGGGACCCCCTGAATTCAGATAAATACCCCTGGCCCTTGAGGAAGGGAATTTTAATAAATCTCAGCTTCATCCTGATTCCAGACCGTGCTGTAAGTGATCATTTACAGCAATGCTTGGTGAGATCAATAGCTGCATTCGGGGTGGGTTCCTCGGGAGCATTCCCCCGGCCGGCAGGGTGGCCCCAGTAGCAGGGCCGCTGCTGAAGAGCAGCGTGAGTGGAGGGAGGCGGCGGGGCCACGGCGTGCCGAGCAGGCATGTCCTCCCACTCGCCTGCATCAAGTCATGGAGTTGCAACCCATCTGCCAGAATGCTTTTTGGCAGCCGCAAGGGGCCTCTAGGGAATTCTCCCTGAAACGTTTAAACCCTGGCAATAAACTCCAGACCCAGAAATCTAAGAAAACCCATGGCCTGGGTGCACATGGAGCACTCTTGGGTTTTTTTATTTTTTTTTCCCCTCACAGACGGTGAGTGGATTTAAACAGCAGAATGTCTATTAAAAAGAAGAGAGGAACAAAAAATAGAAGGAAAATAGGAGCATGTTAATAATCCCCTATGGCTAACTACCAGTCTCCAGAGCATGCTGGCTGTAGTCCAAGCCTTCCCTCAGCAAGGATGAGTGACAGCACGGGTGACAAGTCGCCGCTTTCCTCCCCCAGCCCACTGACCCCTGTGGAGGTGTAACATTTCCACAGCTATCACAGCTCTGGGTGTCAGGCTTCACTGCCTCAGCCCAGAAACCCAAAATGGGTCATGATCCCATTGCTCACCTCCACTATGGCCGCTCACTTTCTTTGCTGCCTGTGGCTCTCACCACAGGGTCCGTGACACAGCGCTGTGCTGCCAGCATGTCTTCTGCCAGCATGTCCTCCACCAGGCATTTGCCCTCGTTAATGCCATCCTCCACTTTATGGCTTTAACCCCCACAAGCTCGGTTTCAGGGAGGCCTTCGCCTCCCTGCTCCCCAAAGTGGCACACGTGGCATCAGGCTGTGGTGGCATCTCCTCCTGGGGACTCTGGGGGAGCCAAGTTGCCCAAGCTTTTCATGGAGCCACCCCTACCCTTACTGTGAGCTTTAACAGAAATAACCTACCTGGAGATTAAATCCATTGTCCTTTCCTTTTCAAGTCTCCAAGAAGCACTGAAAGAGCACTCCCACCCCCAGGGCCTCTGGGCTTTTTCTGAAGCTCTTCGCCAGAAGCTGCTGCCTTCCTGCCGGCCTCAGGACCCTCCTTTCCACGGTGGTGGTTTTGTCTGTCTGTTTGCTTCCTTTTGCCAAAAGCAGATAAAATACAAATCAATTTCTTTCTTGAGGGACAAAAAAGAAAGCCGAGATTATCAGAAACTGTCACAGCTCCAGCGCCACGTTCATTGTGGCCCATGTCAGCCATATTCAGAAGGAAATCGGAGGTTAAGCCTTTAGCCGGATGAGGGAAGCTGCTGAAAACCCGAGCGTGAAGGAGACATTGCTAATGCCTCTGTGTGGGGCTGGGGGGAAAGCAAAGTCCATGCATTGCTTCCTGGCCTTACAAGTGGCTTTCTGCCCAGCTCAGCAGCAATGTTTTGAGTTAAGCAATGGCTGGTTTATATGGAAACATATAAACCCTGCTGAAAAGGACACGGAGAGAAAGAGCTGGCAGATAAAGCAGCAAGAGAGCGGTTGAGAATGACAAACTTCTTCATGGGGTGAGACAGTCACGGGTCAGCTTCATGTCTAGAGCTGCACCCTTTGCCGTTGCTCACCTCCCGGTTCATACCTATGTGCCTGGCGACTGTCTGTACCCTACAGATGTGTGGATGTGCCTGCAAACCCTTCAAAACCATCACTGACCTGGAATCACAGCAGGGATGACTGCTGCCCTCCATGCAGTAACCTGTACAGCTGTACAGATGGCTTTGAAATCTGTCTGTTCACTAATTAGTATTTTTCTTGGGTCATGACAAGATGTACAACCTTAAATAAATGCCCTCTCTTCAAGAAAAGTTGGGTTTTTTTGTTGCATGAAAGGAAACAGTGCAAAACAAGGAGAAAGCAGGTCTTGCTGATCCCCACAACTGATATTTTACCTCCTGGAGGACATTGTAACTGCTGAGACTGCGGAAGTATTATCTTGTTTTCAGAGAGCTGTCTGATGAGGAATTCAGTACTGTAGCTGTGGCACGGCACGAGACACGTGGTTGGGATGTAAAAAAGTGAAAAATAGGGCCTGAAGAGCTAGAGTGTCTGTGATGAAGCTCCTCCTTCAGCAAAATGGGAAGTGTTAAAGCTCTGAATATCAATCAGCACTTCCCACAGGCAGTGGGATTCACTGGCAGGATCCGCCAGTGTCTCTGAGATATTGAAGCCTTTCCTTAAATTAAAATTGTGACCAACTAGAGGCAGAGCAAATTACTAAGGTAATCAAAAATGAGTGACATTACTCTTTTAAAACAAATCTACAAAGTGAAATTCACTGTAGGATGCATGAAAACTCCATCAGTTCTGCGTTTTATGTAAATGATCCCCCCAAACACTTGCAAATCACAGAAAATTGTAAAAATGCACCACAGAGCTCAAGTTTACAATTCAATAATAATAGTGTACAGGATAATAATAATAATGTAATAGCAATAATAATAAACATCCATTGCTTTATTACAACTACAGATTGTCTCTGATTGAAAGTCATTAAAAACATATGTAAAAATCTGGAGAAAGAAAGTAGGTTTTGCTGTAGTTGTTTATGTAGCTTCTCTGAAGGAAATCAGTGGAGAGAGGGGAGGAACAACAGGAAAACCCCAAAATAATAAACAAACCATTTTTAAGACATCTTATAAAACTCCTGAGATTCAATTGTAAGGGCATTCTCCTAGAAAGATGACAGCAATTAGCTTCCTGCAAAGAACAAGAGAAAAACAGGGACACTCTCCTGCAGTTCAAAATACTAGTTGTAATTTTCAGTCTTCCCTTTTCTCTGCCCTCAAGAAGCTCAGATTAAGCAAGTGGTGTGCACTACCAGGTACCACCAGAGGAAAAGGTACACAGATAATCCAGTCTTGGATACTAGTAGCACAGACTAAAGCCCCATGGTCATTAAAAGGACATTTCAAATATAGGTTTTGCTTGTGCTTCACATGGATACCCTTGTTCAGGGTCTCTCTGGAGCAGATCGGAGCCTGCAGGCTCCTGAACACCTTTAAGGGATTATTGCAGGTGCTGAGGGAAGCCCTTAGGGAAATTAAGACAGATCAGTGGATTGCAAAGTTTACTGGAGTTGGTGTTCAGCAAAAGGAGACACTGAAGCACTTACCCAAGCTACCATGGTATTGCTCCTGCAAGTCCTCCCTCCCTGTAGCCAGTGTAGTTGGAAGAGTTTCTGCTTATGTCCGTGCTGCTAGCTGAACAAGATGATAGATGGCATGCCAGAACACAACCTCTGCCACAGCCAGATGAGTGGTGGCTTCATTCTGGCTGGCTGTCCTATGCTAGCAGTAGGGGGACTCATTCCCTTCCTCCTCATGTTCTTCCTCTTGAATTTTTCTTATCATTTGCAGATAATCCCTAGGTTTAGAGGTAGGAGAGACTTGTTCCTGCATCCTGTCAATTTTCCTTCCAAGAAAAGGTTGCCCCTTGTGATGAAGTTCCCAGCAGAGCTTGCGTTTTCCCAATGCAACAGGTTAGACACTATGTGGGGAAAAGAGCTTAGCAATTGTCACTGAAACGGTAACAATAACAGAAGGGACGCATGGAAAAGCAACTGGTTCGGGATATCAAGCACATGAACAGCTCTTTACCCTCAATCCCATGAACTCCTGCTTCTCATATAAACAAGGCACAAGTGAGAACCAGAGGACACCAACAGATGTGGATCATCTGGAACTTAAAATAGGAAGTATATTTTGAACGCAAAGATATTTACAAGATATATTTTCCAATTTATAGTCCATCACTATTTTACATATGCAAAACAATGAACATTTCTCTTAGGCAACTATTCTACAGCTCAGTACAGACAGAAAGAATTTTTTCAAATACTCAGCTTTGGTTTTCCATTGCCTATAATTAACCCAGGATTCTTAGCGATACCCTAATTATACCCCAGGTATATAATTAATACCCTAGGTAGTAGCCTAAAATAATCCTCTCCATCCTTGCTGTCTGCACCCATCTAATTCTCCTGGGAAGAAAAGATGTTAATAAAATAGATGAACTGTTGTCATTTTTTTCCCCAAGCTTTAATAGAAAAGACAGAGGACAGCTGAAGGGCAAATAGAGATTCTTACTAATTCTAGTGGGTTTTTTTACACAGCTCTTAGCTTTTTCTCCAGGCTTTTTTAAGCTGTAGGTCCTTTTCTTCCAGTTCTCATTGCCTTCAATATGAGTTATTGAACTTACTCTGGTGTTTATACCGCAACTTTCCAAAATATATTGTGAAAAATAACATTTACCCTTTGGACAACATTCTTACAGAGATGCTGCTCATAGCTAGAGAGACACCATACAAACCATTCACTTCTGCCCTCTGAATCTCAAGGAGGGGTGAGTGGATAATGCCTTTTTCATCCTGAATGTGCTACAGTCCAGTATGTGGAGTAACTTTTCTTCAGGAGAAAGCCTTTTGCCCCTCTTTTGTCAGCCAGAAGTTATCTACCGCTGTAAATAGGGAGAAGTCAGGGGTACAGCCTGAAAGCTGTAAATAGGGAGAAGTCGGGGGTGCAGGCTGAAATCGTGCCCTGTGAAAGTAGATGGGTGAAAACCTCTTTTGTTCTTTTTTTTTTTTTTCCACTTGATCAATCAGCTCTGCAAGGTATGACATTAACACATCAATCAGTTCCCAGAACTGCTTGTGAAACAATCATTTACTTTTGACCAGTCTCAATGATATCTTATCTACACTAGGTCACATAGTCCATCAAACATATAACTTAAAATAATGGTAACGGTAATTTGGAACTGGCAAATGCAATGTTACAAAAGGTTAAATTTAAATTTCCCTGGGGTCAAAGGTATTTAAGGATAATCTAGGCAATGGCTTGAAATACAGCATAGTTAGCTACCAGATGAAAATTATTTTTCTTGCAGCAATTACCATGGTAGTCCCAGAAGGGGTTTGTTATGTTAAAACAGCACTGAGACTCTGGAACTGTTCACAGGCAGGTTTTTTAGGCTTCTTTGGAGGGCCTGCTGTTTGCTTTTGTTGGCAAGCATGACCTGTATGTTTATTTTATTCCTTCCTTCTTCACATGGTGAATTTTGTTCTCTGCATGTATGAGAGGATTACAAGCAGGAGATGTTAAAGTTTCTGTTTACCTACAAGGCATGTACAAACAGAGGGCCTGATCCATACCCCATTATCATCAGTGGAAAGTTGAGTCCATCATCTCTGAAAGACTAGCTTCATCTTTCAAGGTGCCCAAGCACAAATATGTGTTCTTCAAGCACCAAGTTTGAAAATTTGAAAAATATTATTTATGAAAAAAAAAAAGAGGAAACAATCTGTCTTTTCTTTAATTTCTCTCTACATGGTGGGTTGGGTTTTTTTAAGAGCAACTTTCTGTTTGACGGAACTTGAGTTTTAAAGTTACATGTCACCAAAGGTTATGCCACAGGTCTGGCTGGAGACCAGTTTTCCCTGGAAGGATCTATGAAGTGAACTTTCAGTGATTCCTAACAGAGTGCAAGACAATTTTCTGACCCATTCACCCTGCTGTGGTGTGTACTACTCATAATATGTTTATTTTAGTGAATATAAAGAACGTAAAATAATGTCAGTATCTCATTTGCCAAGAAAAGAAGAGAGAGAAGACCATAGAACAATGGGATCAGCCCAACAGCAAAGGTGGGTAAAGTACAGTATATCATACATACTATACAGCATGGAAATAAGTCTTCACATGGTGCATAGGCGACCACATCACAATCCTCTCTGGGGAGTCAGCAGGAGGTAAACAGCCAAACAGCCTTTGTATGACATGAGCACATCCTGTAAAGAGCATATATAGATGGTGAATCTTTCTAAAAACTGATACTTAGCATGCTAAGCAAACAAACAAGCAGCTGAATACATGTAAATTAGATGAATGACTTGGGTATAAGAGACAGGAACCTCATAAGTCAAATGATTCCCAGCTTCCAGAAGGATTTGCATATAGCGTAAGGAGAGACCTTCTGCAGATGTAGGTTTGCTAGCAGGGTGTGTGCCTGGGGAGCTGCGTCTTTGTGGGACTGACTGATTGGAAGAACAAATTAATAGACCAGAAAAAAAAAAAAAAAATCTGCTTTCCGATCTTCAAAATGCAAGTGCCTGGATGCAATGTTTCCATTTTCTTGCCCTGTCTGTTAGTAGCTCTAAGAAGGAGGGCAATTCCTGTGGTCTGGACAGTGGAACAGGGTGCAGTCCCTCAATCAGTCCTTACCTCTGTTGCCCATTTATAAAACAAGCAAAACGATCCCAAGTTTTCTGCAAGGTCTTCAGAGTAAGAATTGCCCCTAATGTTTGTCAGCACAACGCCTAGCACACTAGACAGTGTGGCTTGCCTGCTATGAGACTGTTCTCCAGACAAAAATAATAACCTTTAGGAAGAGAGCTCTTTCACTGCACTTTTCACAGAGTACTGAGTTGTAGCCTGTTCATGCTGAGTCAAAAACATGCACTTTTCTTCCATATTCATCACTGTGCTATTTGGAAGGCTCAAGGACATGAAGCGAACTTTCAGCTGAGAAGATGTTAACAGAATGTATACATGGAAATCAGTGTTTCTGTCTCCATCTGTTTCTTTGGTCTCAAAAAACACAAGTGCCTCTGTAGCACAGTCAGTACAGTGACAACTTCTGGGCCCAGTGGGCAGACATTTTTCACATCCTTTTTTTCAGTGAGACTGCCAATGGTAAAACCTTGTCACTGCCATTTGTAATGCACTTTTATTTTATCACATCAAGATAAAATTGTTTCAGCCCACTGCCCAGCACTTGCCACCATGATTACTGATCTGAAGCAAAGCTCTGAAGCATACAGGAAACTGGGGAGAGAGCCTGCAAACTGAAACAAAACATTAGATTAGGAGCAGATTAGAGTTCTAACACAACTTACTGAGCTAGACATTATGACCCCAGTCATTTGGTTTTTCACACCCTCATTTGATAATTAGGACAGATAACACAGCTCCAGTGTGGATGCAGAAGGAGGGAGGGAATATTGACATGGATGTACAGCTATTAGGGTATCACTGCATTGTGCCAATCACCAAATAACCTTGTCTCCCTCCTCCTGTAAATCAGTGTCTGTTACAAAGAAAAGTCCGTATCTGAAAACTAACTTACTAGTGTCTGACTTTTCTACAGGGCATTCTTTGGACGCCTGGAAGCAACCTTCCTAAACTGAGTAAATCCCTCCTTACTCCTCTGTCCGAGCTGATTTGCATTGCTGAGGAGGTCTTTCAGATACTTGAATACAGAGTCTCCCCATGATGCTGAGATGTTGTCTGTCTGGGCTATCTCCCACGGACACAGTGCCATCCCTACCATGCAGAAGGCCTGATAAGGGTGGGAAATTGAGTTTGGTTTACACCAGGCTTGATTTTTTCCTAGACTTGCCGTTGTTACAATTTAGGTCAACTTCAAACTTTCTCTAAGTTGTCATAAAAACCATCTGGGACTGAAGCTGTGGAGTCAAGTTAGCAGTAATATCACTGCCGATCACCTCTATTCTGCCGAGGTATCACTCACAGGGCGAACAGAGGAGCCAGAGTGGACATGCAGTTTATTATCAGACATGGTAGCTGAAGAACAGTTTATAACTTATCAAGTGGCTTCTGCACAATCCTTTGATCTGTGTTACCCACTCTATTGTTAACACCTGTGCAATGCTCAGTAAAACACTCCCACAAGCCCTTTTTGGTATCTCCAACGTGCAGTCTGTTATATTTCCTGTTGATGATGCAGTACATAACTCATTTAGAGGGACATGTGAAGTGTTCATGAATGACAAATTAAGATTTAGTTCAAACATCCCTGATGGGGTCTTGGTACGTTTACCAGGTTTATAGATCTGTTTCCTGGGAATGTACCTTATAAAGTTGCATTTGTGGGTTGTTTATTCAATGAAAAAAGTGATCCATTATGTTTTTGTCACAGTTTTAGACGTGAATGGAGGGTAGGGAAATAATTGCAGTAAATAGCTCTTCTTTCCGATTTTCACAAGAGTGAAAGTTGAAGTATAACAAATGGAATAATCTGTTCAGGATTGCAAGCCAAAGAAAAAAAACCCCACATACTCAAGTGCATTTAATTCTCTCTTACTTCTTCCATCTTGGGAAGTTGGAGGAAAAAAATTTTCTAAAAATCTTTGGTTGATAAAATGTAGTATGGGAAAATAGAACATAAAATCTTAAATATAGAAAAATTAGTTTTATTTTTAGTTATTCCAGGGGTTGTGATTGGCAGCGGAGTGGAAAAATTAAAAGAATGCTTCCCCCCAGCCACCCTGTTTTTACTCCCAGAAAGTGTCTGAACTTCCTGTTGCTGTGATACCTGTGATACCAGAGGTTTAATGTATAACCTTAGTATACATATAACCTTAGTATAGTTATTAGATTGTAATCAAGAGTCCCTGTATTAGCGTAATTATTAGATTGTGATTGAGAAGACCTGGTATTGTATGGACAAGATTTATGATCCAACTCGAAAAGAACATCTAGGATGAAAGAAAAGTACTGATTGAATCTCATGGAAACCTAGCAGGTTTTGCCAAGAAACATCATAAAAGGACTAAGATGACCAGGTCATGAAGTGTTTAGAAGCCAACAACACCTCAGTGGTCACAAAAGCAGCCCTCCAACTCAAATAAGAAGAAAATTACACATGTGCAAAAGAAGGAGGGACTAATGTAAATGAATTCTGGGAAATAATAAAATTTGTATGGTTTTTTTGAGGAAATGTAATGCATATGTATGATATACAGAATGTAAGGGACATGCATTTGGGGACATCGTGAGCACATTAGGAAGAGATATCCCCCATGCTCCCTGTGCCGTGCTAAAGAATGCCTGCTTTCTAAACTTCAAAACCAGTCTTAGAAAGTTAATTCCGTCAATCTTTTGGTAACAGCTGTCCAGTGTGGAAAGTGGTATGACCGGTTCAGCGTTTCCAGCCCAGAGGGCAAAAAACCCTCCTGCCAGTCTCATAAAAGCAGCCTGTTCTTGATAAATTTCTATTACTATTTTGAAGATCAAATAGGTAATGTGCCTCTGGCTTCTGTAAGCATCAAAATCTTCTGATTTTTCTGTATTACTAGCAAGATTTTTTACTAGTACTGAACAGTAAGATGGGAAACTAAACGATGTAGCTCACAATGTCACTATGTAGGGGTTTTTTACCAGAATTCCAATCTTATGCACCCGTGCTAGAGGCCACAGACCAAATCTCTGCTATTTTGAGTCACAGGCTACCCGTCAATTAGTTCTTTGAACCAGAATAAAATAAAGTTTTATTCAAAGTTCTCAGTCCTTGGCCTCAGAGAGAGCAATGGACACAAACAGCATGAAAAATTAATGTGGCTTTAATTCTGTGTAGACAAGTAAGACACAAAAAGATGAGTTTTTGCAGAAGTCCAGAAGAAGCTGAGGACAGATCAGAGCTGAAAAAGTTCTTTCGCCTTGACCATCTACCACATTCCTAGAGGAAATTTCCATATGTAGATCAATTTTCCACAGATGGCCTCAAGGACTTTAAAATTCCTTTACAAAGTCTTTGGACTTTCCTTTGGAAAAATGCATAAACACAAAACTTCCCAGGTTTCTTCCTGCCCCACTGAAGGGTGAGTGCTTACTCCGAATGCTGTGGGAGTAAATGTGCCCATGTACACAGACAGTATAGGCTGCAAACAGCACTAGGATTGCTCTGAATGCTATTTCACATACTCCCTTCTTCAGGCTTGGCAAAACCCAATCATTTTCCTTATATTTTCCCTTCCCTATACAGACACAAAATATTCACTGACGGGGGTAAAGACTTGTGTCAGGAGGCAACGTGCTCATTCCCTCTGCCACGGGGAGTTGTTCTGCAAAGTTGTTAGTCTCTGGTAGCTTAGTTGATTCCTTTCCCTGTGTGTTGCAGGAGCATCCAGAAAAGCTTACAAGATACTTACGGTAAAACCCTTTCCATTTGGAGGATAATCACGTCTGGCGCAGGCAAATTCAGTGGATTTAATGTAGTAAAAAAGAAACTTCCTTTTCCTGAGCTCGCTCGCTCTCTCAAAACAGATTGATCAATAGAGCAACACAGTAAGAGCGAAGACCTGCTTTCAAAGAGGAAAATATCTTGTGAATAAGCCACTGGCCTGAAATTCAAGAAAATATCTTTGCTTATCACATGTTTGCTGACAGAGAATCCTTGCAAAATGCTGGAATTCCAAGAACAGATTGCTGAACTCCTACTTTCATCTCAGGAAAACTGCAGCCAATAAATCATAAAACCAGAATTACAGAGACTTTGTTTTGGGGTAAAATCAAAACTAGAATTAAACATTCCACTTTCAGGAGATAAAGCTCTAATCCTGGACTATTGGGCCAGTGAGCCATAGCCAATAAATAAATTTCACCACTAAAAATGAAGGGCAAATTATTTAGCCCCACTGAGCTATCAGATTTTCTCCCTTTTATGCACTGTTCCCGTAGGGCTCCAGATCTGGAGGGGGCTGTGGTCAGATTGTTCTCCTCCAAGCTCCTGACAGTTTCAAGCATAGTCAGGATTAATGCTTAAAAGCAAAATTTTTACCCTTTGCTACTGGTAAAATTCAAGGGTCTAGGAGCGCAAATTTCATTCCAGACAACACTGAAATATAACATGTTGAAATAATGTGCGCTCCAAATTCTTTGCTTCTTGTTGTAAAGAAAGGTGAAGGACAATAATACTAAGAAGACAAAGGAGACACAAGCCTGTATTTACATAATTTACTATTTACATAATTTGGAATTTGAATTTGATCTGCAGTCAGGAAAGCTTTTTTTTTTTCCCCCCCCCCCTATGTAAGATTGTTGGAGCATTGGGAGGAATTTTGCTTTCTCTGATAGTAAGATACAGCTTCTTCCAGAGGTATTTTCTTTTAACAGATGCACTCACTGGTGATGTCCTGGTCCTCTCCTGATCTCCCGCTGTGACACATTCCAATTCTGTGGATCTTGCCTTTAAATAAGTGTAGAGGATATAGGGAAAGACTTTGCAGCTTGTGAAACATAAAATGGATGTTCTGTGACCACCTTCCAGACAAAATGTCTCCCACAGGCTCTTGTGACTATGGGGAAATTACATCCAAAATTCCTATGCAGCCTTTAAAAAGAAATTTTGAGATTTAAATATTACTTTGTTTTCCCTAATTGCAGCAAACAGCTGTGATCAACATTCAAGTAGACCAAAGAAAAAGATCTTCCAGTCTTAACATTTTTCCTAACAAGTTAAATATCCATGACAAATTTCAGATATGTGCTACACCAGTCCTCTGCATTAGAATTCATCCCATGCTGTGGATTTTAAACTTACACTGCCAAATTTAGGCACACTGTACTTTACAAAAGATTTGGTGCTAATTTGCTTCATTCTTCTAACTCAGACTCATTCATTCCTGGAGATAGTATCTTCCATCAAAGAAGGAAAGGAATGTGAACTTTTTGTAGTAGGGGTCTCTTAGGCATCACTTTGAACACAGATGCAGAAAGAAATTTAAAATTACATAGGAAAAAATAAAGCCTTTGATCGTTGTTCTTAACAAATAAAAATGGCCTGAGCTCAAAGTCTTCAAGATCTCAAATTTTCAAGGGTCTGCATTTTGAGCTTTCTGTGTTCCAATCCCTCTCACAAACATGGAGCCCTGAGTGACAATCCACAGCAAAATACTTATTTCTGGGGAAATTAAGGATAGGTGCCTCTGATGAGAGTTGTACGAAGCCCAAAAACCTTTCCTGCTGTGGAGAGATTGCTTAATATCCTACTAAATTATACTCCTGTCTCTGAGTACAACTATTAGAGGTGATTCTTAAAGATATTTGGAGACTATGGTTTACGTGTAAGGCAAACAGATTGCATTTGTAACATTTAACACACAATAACAATAATAAAACACACTGGCATGGGTTTTCTCTGTAAACAGTCTCTTCTGAAGATAGAGCCAGTGAAATGTTTTGAGAACTTTGACATTTATAGCTGTATTTATAATCTCTTTTGGATCATTTCCTCATGGAATCACATGTTTGTGTATTTTAAATTCTCTGGAGAAATAAAAATGTTTAAACAAAATAATGATGTGATAGGCATTTTATGAGGGCTTGTTCAACATGCACACATGCACAAGCAAGGCTGGATTTGTTCTGAAGTAAGTGAGTGGGAGTTCTGGAAGTGGGTATCAAGGAGAGAGCCTCTTCACTGAAATGATTAAAAAGAGAGGAAAAAAGCAAGCGTACCCAGGCCTGCACAGAAGATGGAACTCTTGGAGTCTGAGAAGTGACATGGCAGTTGTTACGCTTACTGTACCAATGTATGAAAGAGAGGTGAAGAGAGAGGAGATACACTTATGTTCATATGCATACATACACCTCGACATGTGTAAATTAATTCACACAGACACACATCACATAGGCACTTGTATTAGTGCGTAATTCACAGTAGATAATTTATTTGCCAGTCTTTCTACTAATGGCACATACGTGAGCAGACTGCTTTTTCCTAAATGTGATTCTCATTCCACAGAATCTGAGTAGGTCTTTACTGTTTAGTGGGAGCACAGATAGTTTAGTGCGAATATTTGACACTAGATATGCGAATTCTGGTTGTGCCCCTTCGCTGTTACTGATCACACAGATTACATGGTGTTTTCCCTGTTTCTAGATCATCAGTGCCATCACAGTGAAAAATAATATGGTTCATTTCAGAGAATGGAAAAAAGATGGGAGATCTGTTTCCAAAGGGAAAGTACAGATGAATAGGCTAAGAGTTGTACTAGATGTATATATTCTCCCGGGGCACCCTGACCCTACTTAAGACATCAGCTGGCTACATGGTAAGATTGTCACTCGTGTCCCTCAGCCCACAAGAAAGGTATCCGTCATTACAGTGGGAGATAGAGGAACTGCCTACCCAAACCTGGGAAGAAGCCCCAGGAGGCCTGTGCCAATATTGCCTTCAGTATGGCTATTTCTTCACAGCCCAAACCCGTATCTCCTGCAGAGTCGGGGGGGGGGGGGGGGGGGGGGGGGGGGGGGGCTGAACTCCACGTTCCAAGAGCAATCACATATCTCAGTTCTTCCAAAGTGCTAAAAAATTGTATAAGCACAGAGGAGCAAGTCCATTTTTAAACACAAGCAAACGCTTGCCCAGAATGTTTTACAATGCTCAGTTTAGCTTTCTCTTCTATTTTTTCATATTCAAACAGTATCACAAGCGTGTCAGGAGTGTTTCTAAAAAGAAAAGAAGATACAAAGAGCTTGTGAGCCCTGGAAAATTCTTCCTATGTCAGCTTCAAAATTCTCACCAAAGCTGTGTAAGAAGCTTGCTAGAACAGCACCAGATGCTCAAGTGTCTTTGCTAGTTGGAAAATGATAGCAATTCAGGAGCTGCACACAGCTCCCATTGTAGTTGGTAGAAAGATCCCCAATGATATAAGGAATCACTGGATGAAACCCCAACTTTGTTAAATAAGTTTCCCTGTCTACCAACTGGAGAAAAAAAAAATGGGTAGGGTTGCAAGTAGAGCTGTTCCAGAAGGAGTAGGGAGTTTTTCAAGTCTAATAGGTGCTCTTGTAATAAAGACCTTTTCTTCTGGGGATTTCGCAATACTAGGAAAGACAGAACTACTTGCAACTTTTCCCCGTAAAATAAGGAACTCAGCTCTACTTTCTCCCAAATGCTGATTTTGCTCGGGTTCCTAGCAGCAAATCTATACTTTGTTCTGCAGTATATAATGAAACCTAGGAAAGCCTCAGATAGCAGAGGAAAAGCACACAAAATGTGGCACAAACCCTGCCATTATTTAGCATGTTTATGCCTGAATATGTGTCGTAAAAGACAAAACTTGCTTTAGCCCTGGCCTGTGGATGAAGAAAAATTGTCACTAAGAAGTAGTTCAAGGGATGGAATGATTTAAGCAGAGATCTCTGAGGAAGGAAAGAGAAAGCAGAGGGGAGCAGTCTAGCATATAAAGCTCATGTAAATAAAGCACTGACCTTTACTTCTGACACTGTTTCAAGTCCAGCTTTCTCTTGTAAGTGGAAGTAGACAAAGGTTGGTGGGGAGGTTTATTCATCTGGGACCTGCGTTAGGCCCATCAGACATCCCAAGGGAAACAGTCTGAAAGGTCACCACGTAACTGCTGAGTCTTTTAGCTGTGGAAGGGCCCCCAAACTTCACTTGTTTATAGAGCCCTCCTAGTGATTGAAAACTATCATTTGTTGTTGTTCTGACCTCTTACCATGTTCCCACCTTGGTTCCAGAGCATTTTAAGACTAGGAAATTCCATACTGAGCCAGAATAAACAAGAAGGTAGCTTTTGGCAATTGCTTGTCAGCTATATCCTGCGAAGTTCTTTCTGCAGTCTGTAAGCTGAAACCATATTGCTTCCCTAAACTGCTCTGCTGCCTCAGTACAGGTATTTAGTTACTGAAGTTCCCAGCTACTCTTTAGAAAATAGACCAAACCCACCAGCGTTTTGTAACAGATTCGAAAATCCCACTGTAGTTCTCAGATAACTGTAGGTAGTGGTGGAAATCATGTAGTTCTCAGATAACTGTAGGTAGTGGTGGAAATCATGTCTAGTTAAGAAAAATAATTCATGTGACTCGAGACAGTGAGATATTTAATATTTTTAAAGGGAACATCACACACTTTAAAGAACACTTCATATACCACTATCCACTAAAAGAAGTATTTTCTGAAGCCTTACTCTTTCCCTTTCCTTCTCACCATGCATCACATTTCTTTTTTCCCTTGCCTATTTTCCTCTCTTACCATTCTTTCTTCCATGGTGTTCATGTTCCTATATCCTTCCTTTCTTTCTTATCTGTTCATCCACAACCAAGGATCTGCCACAATGAATTACATATTTTTGGCAGAGAACATGCAGTTAGCTAAAAGATGTGTTCCTTTGGTTTTCTCCTGGCCAGATATATGTGTTCTGAGTCACATGGTGATCAAAGGCCAAAAATGCTTTTTATAAGCCGCAAAACTGTATGCAGGTTTTATTAGAGATGTGAAATGTCTCAGGATTGCAAACTTGATTCTCCAACCCCATCACTGACCAGAAGAACACATCCCAACCTTTTTTTAACTAGAATATATCTACTCAAGTGTATCATAAATGACTGAACTAAGTGAATCAATAAGCAAGGGTGTGTGTGTGTGTGTGTCACTTATGGATAGCAAGAACTAATCGGTAGTAATATGATTGTTCTCTGTAGAAAATGGGTAAGGTATAGAGTGCTGCTATTGAGACTTAGGCAGCATTAGTCACTGTCAATATTCTCAGAGTTCTACTCATTTTGATGAGGCTTTATAAATCTTTGTCATGTCTTTAGTGCAATAGACACCCAAATCTACTTATATTTCAGGTAACATATTAACATAAATAGCCAAGTACCAAATAGGATATCTGACAATTTCCTTCAAAAAGTAGGGGTTAGATTATTAGGTAATATTGTGCTCCATTGTCTTCCATTTTTTTCTTCAATGAACAGCACATACAGGTAAGACAAGGAGATTTAAGAGATCCTCATGGATGGCATTATAAGTAGACTGAACATTCAAAAAAAATATACATCTTTTAAATATGGAGTTCATGTCTCATATATTAGAGGTACTTCCCACTTGAATGCTTGCTCAATGTTATTCAAATAAGATGTTTCTTCTTAAAGATATTTATCGTATGCCAGCTGATCACATTCTTATGAGTCTGTTCTGGGTCTAATCCTCTTCAGTTGTCAACTGACACAAACATTTATGTTCAATAAATTCATGTTAACTGATGTTTTGGTCCCTTCTCGTCCAAGGCTCAGGCACAGTTGTCTCTTTCACTTTCCGTACTGATCGTGGCAAAGTCTAGAAGCTTATGCCCAGAAAGCACAGCAAATAAATCCTTGTGTCTGGCCTAAGCTATTTTTGAGCCATGTTGCAGAATGTTCAGATTTGGTGCCAATTATTAACAGTCATAAGCGCTGTAAAAACCCACCTACAGTGTCGGTTCAGGATTAAGACTGACCTTTGTTGTACGTTGGCAAGTTGATTCACTAACATTCTTTCTATCTCTTGCTTCCCTCCCGCTCTGTCTTTTCAGGCAATGCTACCCACATCTTACACATCATGAAATGTCATCAATGGAATACTTCTCACTATGAAGAGAAGATGAGCCTGTGGGTCAATATATTCTTTTCAGACTACAGCAAGTATCTGGCCCCATCTGTCAAGGGCACACAGTATATATGTCTCAGTTCATTTTAGCTTTTAAATATGATTTTTACAGGCATTCCCAGAGGCAAAAGGATTTGACCCGTTACCCCAACTTCCCTGGGATAGAGGCATACACTGATGAAGAATCATGTGAAAAAGAAAAGTAAATCTAGGTAGATATTGTGATAGCTTTCTGGAGGGGGGAAAAAACCCCAACAAAAAAACAAACCACCCAAACATTTTCTTCATTATGACCTTTTGATATATGAGGCCAATGTACCAGGAAGCAACTATTTGATTCAGGACTTAAATAAGATGCAGTGATAAATACCCAGAGTAAACGTATGCTGTGAACACATCTAACTGCTTGCATGCAGAGGAGAAGCAGAGAGATAAAAAGTGTGTTTGTACAATTATACTTATGCCCAAAAGTAATTACTGTGTGGCCTGCACTCTGGGCTGGAGGACAAAAATAATCATGTATTTTTCCATAAAAATAATAAGGTAATTACTATGTAAACACTATGTCGCTACATGGTAATTATTGCAGGCCAGGTTTTGCTCCCCCTATTCATATTGACTACTGCTACCAGGTGAACTGGCCCCCACCTCCTTGATACCAAAGTGACTATTTGGAAGCCGTGTACCGAGCATGAGTAAAGGTGACAACCTTGTATAATTAAATGGTCAATGAGCAATTACTATGTAAGTACAGCATAATGGAACTCTGCAAAAGAATCTCTAAGCAGAGGAACAAACACATTTAAATATTGTGTTATCAGAGTCAACCTGTCCTGCTTCTGTTGTCAGTAAAACAATTTCCTTGCACATCTGGGGTTTTTTTGTTCCCTTTCTGTGACCCTTTTAAAAATTCTTGGGTTAAAGAGCAAAATCATAACAAAACCATAGAAGCCAAAGATTCGTTAAGAAGGAACACATACCTCTCTTGACTACTCTGTCGACCAGGTAGAGCCATTTCTGAGCAGAATCCAGCCCTGTGCCAGGGGTGGGAAGGATGCTAATCGACAGAGGTGGGTGGCATTCAAAATCTTGGGTTCCGATCTGATTTCTGTGAGAGACTCCATCTGAAAGCTGTTCCAGATGCTCTGTGCCTTGGTTCCCCAGCCACAAGATGAGGGTGCGTTCATTTTCTTTTAGTCTGGGATGCTATGAGAATGAAATCCATAGCTTAAATGTCAGGCACTGAGGAGCTGCAGGGGCAAGGATATCATCCATAGGAAGATTCTTCCTTCACCTCAGTAAGCCTCAAATGTATTCATTTGAGCTTTTCAACCCTTGTGATAAATACAGTCCCTCTGTTCTTATCTGATTGCATTTGAAGATCTCGAAGCACTGTGAGAACTTTAATGATCTTGGTGATACTGTTCCTGCTCTTATTAAAATCAATAGCAACTCACCCTTTGATGTTAGTAGTAACACAGTCATGCCACGGGCTTTAAAATATGCCAAAGAGGAAGGTATATATCCCATGCTTTTTCCAGTCCAAAAATAACGTGGTTTTCCTTAGAAGCAACAGGAGTGAACCCCAAATTGCAGCTTTAAGATCAGGTTCCAGTTGGTCTAAGAAGGCAAAAGTTTCCTAAGATGCTGTGTAGAGACTGATGATGTTGCTACCAAAGCAAGAGGAATAGTACCCACTGATACCAGTGGTATGCCTGAACCACCACCCTCTACTCCCTGCACCAGACTATGCAACAACAGTTAGTTGTCAGAGGAGATAAAATGAAAATGAACAATCAAAAGCCAAAATCCTCTTAGCATAGAAAAGAGACATTATAGTGTCTAATTACCAAACTGTCCTAAAAGGTGTTTGTGTTTTCTGAAGCATACTGTCACAAGACCATCGTCAGTCTCATTATGAATGTAACCCACCAGCATCTAATTGGTATTCCAATATCTTTGAGCTGTGACCTAGAAAGAAAGAGCAGAGCAGAAGGAAGTAGTAAAAAAAAAAAACAATCCAAACCAAAACCAAAAAAACTTGTCATGGTCCTAGAGTGGTAGAGCAAATGCCTGTTCCTATACTGTACATGCATAAACAGCTCTTTCTCAGCTGCGATTTAATGTTGCTATACCTTCGATTGCAATTACATTGAATCACATTGCAACAAATCTTTGTAATGCCAATCCCATCTTTCCACCTCATTGACAGCTCTGGAGATGCATCTGAAATTCATAGTAGCCTCATAGCCTATGGCAAGAGAAATCCATGCTGCTAAAATTTTATTTTAGAATTCAAGCTGGTTTCTCTCAGTCTAGGATGCTCTGGTTTTAATCTTTTGCTGCCTAGCACAGTGTATCAAAATAACCAGCCAATATTGTTAAACTGTCAGGGGTCTTCACTGCCGCTGAATTTTACCAGTATAAATAAATACTGTAACTTAAGGAAAAAAGAATCCCTCTGGACAGAATTTTTACATTAATAGAATTAAGAGGAGAGGGAAAATGTGCATAAACTTTGACTTGACAGCAGCCTTCTTTCCTTTTTTTCTTTTTTTGGTACAGAAAGAAAAGGCTTGAGTGGAATATTCAGGCTGATTTACTGCTCAGGCTGATAGGGACTCCAGGCTGGATCCCAAAATTTGAACAACGTTCAAAGGGAGAGATATTTAAAAATCCCAGAAAAAGAGATATTTCCAAATTAATGGCATTGCCCAAATGCCTTGGCTCCTTGCACCCCACCAGGAAGGTTTATTATTTTCTGGTAAAATGTTGCTTGAATGGGGAGTGGTAGTCAGTGATGCGTCAGTGCTGCTCTTTGAAGACATTAAAAAGCTGAATGCACAACAAAGAACAGATGTTCCAGCATGCTTTATTTATGCACCCATCAGCAATCTTCCAATGACCACAAAACACAAGCTTTTTTTTTTTTCTTTTTACTCCTCGCAATATTATTTTCTGATCAACTCACACTCTATTTTTCCTCCAGCTGAAGTCTTCCGTGAATTGGTGTGTGTGTCTGTGCGTGCATGCATTCATGTGCGAGTGTGTGCCTGTATGCGTGCGTGTGCCTGTGTATGAGCGTGTGTGTGTGCTTGAAAGTCTGCTTCCATCAAAAGCAGGCTTCTATTGAACTGTCGAACAGGTGTGGATTCTGCAATTAGATCACATTTCAGAGAGAGAGAGACACTGAGGGTAATAATGGCGGTGAATTCTTCATAGTCAGATGCAGCACCATAGCGACCAGCAACAATGAAGAATAATAGGTATTAGTATTAGAGTGATTATTTTTAGTTTATAGAATCATTTGATTGAATACTGCCATAAGGCACCGTTAACGTGTGCACAGCGCTTGCCAGCTGTAGAACAAACTTGTTTTACTGGCACTTATCTGAAATTCTCATCTCTCCCCCACCCTCTCTGCTCACAATTGGAATGAAAGTAGCGATTAGGAAGTGAGATGTAATACAGATTAAATGTTATGATGGACTAAGATCCTGATAGGTTATTAAAACTCACTTGCATTTGGTGTTTTAAAGGCATAGCGTTTGCATATTTTTCCACCAGTCTACATCTTTTGAAGATAAAACAAAGGGAACATTTTAAAAATCCATTCATAACCAGGAGGCTTTTTAATAGTGAGCTTCCAAATTTATGACCTTCCTCTGTGTGTTTTACACCTGTGTGTTGTAAATATATATTAAGAATGGAGCAACTGTGTTACCAGTAACCGTGGATCTGATTTAAACAGGACTAAGGCCTCCGCACCGCAGTGGGCCAGATCCTCAGCTGATGTAAACTGGCATCTCTCCACCGAACTCAGAGGTGCTACATAAAGTTGTACCAACAGAGGATCTGCAGCAAGGGGAGAATGACAGCCTTAATTTGGAATTTCCCTGCATCTGTTGGTATAAATCAGAGGCCTAACATTATTGTCACATAATATTCTGGTGTAGCAGAGGTGCTGTGAATTTTTAAACATAGAGAGAACTGTTGATCTATTGTTCCTCTCGCACCCTCCTCCCTCCCTGCTTTTGGCTGGCATTGTAAGAAAGCAAGACTACTGCAGTGTTGGACAACATGGAAAATTCCGATCTTTATTCTTAATAGATCTTGATATAGATGCTCTGTTTTCTCCTTAGGCACAGAACCTGGTTCTTAAGAGACCCTCTTAAGAAAAATAAAGCTCTTCCTCTGATGTCACCTGGTATCATAAATATGCTATTATTCCTTCTGCAATAATAATAGCTGTTAACAACAGTAATAGCAGTAGCACTATTTGGTAGCACCAGTATTTGATAGCGTCCAAAAATCATGCTAATGGCTTCACCAGAGAGGTGAACAGTGAAATCTATTTCTTGTAGACTAAGTAAACAAAAACTAAGTCTCTCTCAAAGACTTAGCATGCACTGTATAAATACCACGTTCCAATTTCAGTTCCCTTTGTATTGTTCATGATAATTATTGTTCAAAAACCATTAAATTTTTTTCAAAATGCCTTCCATGTTAGATCATGGTTGTTCTATTTGCATTTGATCCAATGAAAGAGGAATGGCATTATTACTTTTTTTCCTTGATGTTATGACAGTGTCTATGCAGATGTTGCAATACCAACTTTTCCATATGATTCTGAATTGCAATCATACTGTGCATTGACATACTGTTCCATTTATTCATCTGATTGAATACTGCCACAAGGCACAGCTAACGTATGTTAACAGTGCACAGTATGCATAGCTTAGTGTTCTTACTTCACAAAAATGCTGGCAAGTACAACAGTGGGTGCAAACTAAATATCGTGTGCTGAATTTTGGCAAAGGTTGGTGTAAAAACACCTCCAAGAGTTAAATCCTGTGATGTAAATCTCAGTATGCTTTATACAAGTCACAAAAACAGCGACGGGAATCTGTAGCATAGGTATGCACACATAGTGTGCACTGACACTGTAATAAAACCACTATTGAAAATAATATTTCACACATGTCTTAGCTTCTTTCTATATACAAAACCATTCTTTTTTCCTCCCTGCTATTAATTTCTTAGGTTCTTGTTTCAGTGTTGGGGTTGGCGGTTTGAAAGGCACAGTGCTAAATCCACTACGGTTTTTTCTTTACACCCTTCAAAAATATGCTAGAGTAATTTAATATGCTTTAAAATTTCAATACTGATGAGGAGTTGCATGCCATTTTTTAGCCCACTGAACAAAAGGCTTACTGAGTCACACATAGCCTATTCAAATAGGAAACGCAGATGCCTGCTAATTTATCTTCTCACATAAAGTCCGTTTACCAATCCATACAAGAATTGCCCCCATGTCTTTGTAGTACTGCAACCAGAACGGATGCTGTCACTCAGGGGGGACATGTGACCATTAGTGCCACCTCCTTGGGGAGCTCTTTAGCATACTGTCCTCCACTGCTGTAATTAAAACTAACAAGAGCAGTCTACAAAGGAAAATAAGAAAATGCAAGGAGAGAAACCTGCATATTACAGCTTGCAGCAAGCTGGAGAGAGGAAGTTGAGGAAACATTCCCATACATTCCTGATATGCAGAAGTCAGATTTCTATGGAGGTTATCGGTGAAGAGAAAAATGAATACATAGACAAGACAGACCACTCATTACAGGAGAAGACTGTCCCCAAACCATTAGCTTGAAAACACACTGGTTAGAGAAAAGTACTTATTTCTTAAAGGAAAAGGACAGGAATGCTAAATATGCCCTGTTGCACTGATAGGAATAAATAGAGCCAAAATCCCAATATTTCTCTACTTCTGTCAAAAGGTGATGCTAAAGAAGAAATTAGGTATAACTAGGGTTGGACATTTCCCCCCTGAGAACAGTTTAGCCACCAAATATGCAGTCTGAGGTTGACCACAGCTACCCACATGTTTAGTTTAAATCCAATGAATAGTTTCAGCCGTAAAAAGACTAAAAATAGATGAAGTTAAAGCTCTTCAGATACATTCTTTTAAAAAGCAGTATCATGGAATTCTTTTTTTGGAACATGTTGTTTTGAAATGTAGCAAATGAGATTTTTAGTTGATCAAAAATACACAAAATAAAGAGAAATTTTATCTTGGATTAAAATGAGGCATTTCTTGTTTTCAGATTCATACTGAAAAAAAGGTTTGCCGGGGGGAAATCTGCTTCTGGTCAACGGGAAATATATTTTTACTCCCGGTTTTACAACTCAGCCACTGATTCAATACTCACTTCTGATGTGACTTAAAGGTACGTGCTTGACACAGCACATAGACTTTCAGAAATACCCAACTCCTGAATCTCTTTCAACAAGTGATTACAGCTTCAGAGAAAGCAAAGAGAGCTCAGAGAAAGCAAAGGATGGATGCAAGAGCTGATGAGCATGAGAAGACAAGCCACTGCTTGTGTTTGCTCAGTTTAAGAAAAGCCCTGATTCCACTGCTATGGTGATGAAGTTCTGCAGCATCTAAACCAAGGCCAGAAAGCAGCAGTGGAGCAACAAGCTTTCTGAAAGATGCAGTTCTGCTTAGCTAAATCTTCAGTTTCCACCTTACTCTGCCAAGCTTCCTGAGATTTGGCAGGGGGCCGCGGTTATGGGATTATCCTCGTGAAATGGTGTTTTATATAGCACAGGTGATACTTCTCTAGGGACAGGACACCTAGCCCACATATCTTCTTGTAGACCTAGTTCTTACAGTGGTTTTTCACCACAGTTCTATATATAAACGCAGATGGATAAGTTTGTAAAGAGCTCACATGGAGGAAATGGGAGCACTTGAAGGATGACTGACTTATGACGGGCACTTAAGATCTTGTCTGATCCAAAGAAATTTGTCATAAGCTACATCTGAGACCTGCTGGGCTATTATCGCTGTCATAGCGGTCAGGAAAGTGCTGGGTTTTCAGCACCCTCCAGATCCTATGTGTTTGGGCAGCAAGATATATTTATAACACAGGGTATGAGGAAGGCAGCTGAACACCAGCATCCCTTCGGTATAAATGCCTTGTACCAAAGTCCGAAGCTTAGTAACGGTATGGAAATGCAATGCGCTCATTGGTGGAGGGGAGTGAGAAAGAGGAAGAGAGAGAAGGAGATGGCTAATGAGAGATTAGCTGATCTCATGAGATATTATGCAATTCGTGTTGTTTTCAGCATTGCAAATGTCCTCAACACCCGTTTAGAATAGCTGGACAGTAATATGGAACCAGACCTCACTGCAGATGATCCTTGAAGGATATGGGGAGGAATGAGAGGTGTCTTGGGAGCGCACCGTGACCAAAAGTCAGGATGTCTGTGGCCACTGTGGAGCTAGAGTTTCACCAGAATTTCACCTCTTCACCTTTCTCTTCAGTGTTGTAGAATAATCCATGCAAAGAAATAAGTAGAAAGGGTGTCATCATTCCAGCAATAAATGTATTTGTTTACTGTTCTGCTTTTCTTCTTTTTTCTTTTTTTTTTTAACTAGAAATGGATGAAAGTAGAAAGCAGAGGCTGCCATGATGTTTTTTCTTGATGGAAAATAGCATTGTTTGATAAGCCTCATTGCTTTGCTGGTGCCTAGAAAATTAATTCCTTTAACTCACAGATGAGTTGACCTTTGGCTGAACCAGTCTGCTGTCATTTTGGGATTCCGTTTTTAATTTGTTTCAGGACAGATTCTACCATCTTTACTTCTGCTACAGAGTGCTTTATATCTCATGGTGTCCCATCAAAAATAATGTGATTTGGACTTCCTAGTTGTTATTTTGAGGAAGTGCTGCTTTAGTTGCTAAGCAGTTACTTTCTCTTTCTAAACCAGATCTGGGTACTGGTGTCACTAGACATACTTGCACTTTATCTACTAACTCCCAAAATAACTTGATACCTCTAAGGACACTGCAAAAATCTGCTCTATGCCCCAAAGGACTTGTGTTTTGAACTGAATATTGAATACTAGAGGCGAATTGGAAGGAATAGGCTGAGAAAGGGCTGGGTCACAGCAGTGCAGCCACATGGCTGCTTTTTTGCTGCATGCAACATTATTCTGGTTCTTGTCAGGCAAAACATGTGCCTGCAGGAGGCACTGAAGGGAAAAGAGACTTGGGAAAGTAAGAATGGAAGTAAGAAAATGTGGTGAAAACAATGTCAACAGAAAATGATGATGACATCCACCACTGTGAGAAGAATATACTGTGAAGTCAGATAAAAGGGTTTGCCTGTTTGAAGTCAGAGGTGTTGAGTAAATATACTTAAGATGAGTGTGAGATGGAGCAGCAGTAAAATACCTGATAAACAGACAATACGAGCCACCTGGCACTTTAAAAACCTATTATAATCACATTTATTTCACACTAATAATAAAATATGTAGAAATGAGCTATGTTATTTAGGCTTGTGAAGTATCATTTGTGAAAACATGTAATACCCAAAAACTTCTGCCATCACTGTGTCATTTGAGAAGTAGCTTTTAACATCGCCACACATTGTTTTCACAGCTCACGTTATTAATGTGCTCACCCTCTAACAGCTGTCTCATGAATCACCACAACCTGACTCCCTGGCAATAAAAGCAGTAATCCCGACCTGTCACCATTTCACCATCACCGTCACAAACTTGGATATCATATGCCTGGCTGTTGTGCTGTGCAGTCTGGCATGGTGTGCATGTACATTGTGTCTGTGATGATAGAGAAAGTTTGAATCAATAAATCCATTATGAGGAGACAACAAGGAGGGGATTGCCATGAAGGCATGTGTATTGACATTTAGTGTTTCCCCATCACACTTATTTCCGGTACACGACCACAAAAGTCAAATACATACAAACATAGCAGAAAAAGGAGGCCCGTGGGCTCTGTGCAATAGATCCAGTCTGACACAAAAGCACATGCTCTTTTTACTAGCAGGAGCTAAACCTAACACTTTCTGAGGATGCAGAAATTTAGCTCTGATTGCTATTTCCAGAACACCATTGATGGAGTCTACAGAAATCTGGATTTCATAAATCTTTTTTGCAGGGAAATTATCAGATACTGAGATTTCAGTAGGAGAGAACTGGAAAAAGAGAAACAACAGTTTCTTAGAGTCACTGGAGAGGCCCCAAGGCAATAACACTTTTTTTAAAATCTGGATCAAGAAAACATGTAAACTTTCTTCTCCCACTGAGAGCCAGTATGAATTTTGGAAAGCAAAAAAAACCCCAAACCGGTCCAAGAATACTCAAATTTTGAAGAGGCTTGGGATGAAGATTTTGCTATCTATCCTGAAGATGGAATGTCCTTTATGTCAGGTGATGTTGGTTTATTCCAACCCCAGGCTCAGTCCTCTGTCACTTACAGGATGAAATAGTAGGTCATCCATATCAAGTTCCAAATTTTATTTATTCAGGAGCAGTTAGGTTTTATGATTTAAGGCTCTTAATGGATGCTGGAAATTTTTGCAGAAGAAAAATGATTGATGATCAGTAAGGAAATGTATTGCTTTATAGGCAATTCACATTTTTTGTGGAAAAGGTTCCAAATTATTAATATAATCCCCTACGTGGAAAAATGGGGTTCAAAGTCAAGATATATGATACCTAGAGGTGCACAAACCTTCATACACTGACAGCTTTATTCACTAAAAAAAAACCCAAACCCAATGTGTTTTTACTGCATGAGCAGTACCCCAAAAGTACTCAGTCCCTAAGAGCCATTTTTGGAAAACATGCTGTGGTATTTATTCAACTCTGTTGTAAAAAGAAAGGAAATGAGCAGAGCAATGAAAGGAAAATGAGAAGACGGTGGGCTTTCCCTGTCTAATAATACTCTCTCTTTCTTCCCTCCTCCCCTCAGCCAGCTAAAGCAACTGGCAGGTGCAGTATTGCTCTGCAGATGGACCAGGAGTGGCACACATACAGCTATATACGCCTGGCACACTCATATTTCCTGCTTTATATCACATGCCAGCTAACCAGGCAGTAGCCAGATTTGAGAGGACATCCCCAACAGTTGTGCATGGAGAGGAACCCATCTACTGGCAGTACACTGTTAACCCTTCTCCAAAAATATACTGTGCACTTAAGCCAGGGCAATAACTCTCATTTTCCCCCATCCTTTCACTGTCACTCTTTGTTTCTCTTCCCTTCCTTGTCATAACAAAAGTGGAGATTGTTTTGGATGGGGCAAGTGGTCACAGGTGATTCTGCAGCACTGACTTGCATCTTTGCACGAATTTCCTACTGTTCTTCAGGTCTCCCAATGCTAAACCAGCTCCTTTTAGATTGGGGATGGGGGAGAATAGAGCAGGTGGAAGGGGAGGACAGGTGAGCGAGACTCCTGTTACTGTTCAAAATGATCATTGTATTTTATATGAATACTATCTAGCCACAAAAATGAATCTATGCTTTCATGGGAAAGACTCAAATTTGCTCATAAACTAACTCACAGATCGCATTTAGAGAAGGTCTTTTGGCATCTAAAGATGCAACTAATTATTTGGTAGGATTTAAAAAACCATCTAAATGTAGATTGAGACTTAAGAGTCAAAGTTTGTGTGATTCAGACAGATTTACAAAATCATCTGTCTCTAGGAACCTAAGTATTTTGTTAAAACTGGTCTGGTATCATTGAAAAAGTGCCTGTTTTGCTTAAAATCTCCTCCAATACTGTCAGAATTTCTGTCATTTCAAGAGAGGGAAGAGTGCTGCTGTGTGCATCTGTGAAAATATTGTCAAAATGGTAGGCTAGTTTCTTCTAACAGAGGCACTGGAAAGCCAACGTCACCAGCTCTCTGCTAAGGTCTCCCTCCAGCAGAAGCCCTGAGTGCTGGAGATCAGTGGACCAACTCTCAGAGCCCCTCCACTCCCCACTGAAAGGAGTAACCAAGAAGCAAGTAGGTGGATCCAGCAGGGTTCCTCACAGGCATCTCAAAGCAAACTCAAGTGCCCTTCACGTGAGGCACACTCTTCAGAAAGATGAGGTCTCTAGAAGGAGAATGGTTAAGGAAATAACCCACTAATGAAGGCTTCAGCCAGTTTCAAAGCCAAAGAGATTGTGCTCCAAAAAAACAAACCACCAGAGTCAGAAAAAATAGAAAGACACAAAAGTTTGAACATAGCGTTAAAAAAAAGAAGAAAACAACAACAAAATTGGGTTCCTTTAAATCCTGACATTTATCACACCATGGGATTTACTTTTACTGCAGTATTTAAAGGATTTCCTACTCTTAGACTTGGGAATACTGCAAATAGCACAGTAAATTTAACTACTATGAGCAGTAAATGTCAAGATTTTAATGGTACCTACTGTATGCCAGTTGGTTATACAGTCACCCATATGTGTCAACATGTAAGGCCTGATTCTGCTTTCAGTTGCTTCTGTGTAAAGTAAGTGCACTTAATTGAGTCACCATCACATGAAACCTATGTGGAATCAGAACCCAGGTCAGTTTCCAAAATCTAGTTTGGAAGAAAAGGATTGGTCTAAATCCTGGTTGTTTCATCAGTTTGTTCCAGAAAAAAAAAATGTTCTTTGAAATCAAAGCCTGGGATGCGACATCAGCATCCAACATTCAGTTCCCATTGCAGGGGTGCTAATCATGTGGACAGAGATGGACTGTCACTTGTTTTGCATTTATCAGTCTTGTAGATAAGAAATCTATGAGGGCAGAGCTGATGCTCCTGTTGTCACAGTAAGATTCTGCTTCAATACATCATCAATCAAGGTACCACACAAAAATAAAATTCCGCTGTACCCAGAGGACTCTTTTTCCCCTCTTTAAGCCTGAGCCATATAACACCCCAAGCAGCATTCTTGTGCTTTAGAGAAGCTGCTTTACCCCACCCTACCGTTTCTTCCCCTAAAGCAGCATAAAGCCATAGAGGATACTGCAATCATGCACCCAGACACCACTGGTTGAGGCTGCAGTTGTGCAAAGAAGTGTGCTTAACCGAACAAAGCCATATTAAACAACAGCTCTGTGAAGGCAAAGAATCATCTTTTATACCGAAAGAGCTTTTATCAAAAACATCCTCTGAGGTCAACACCAAAGACAAGCCCCTTGCAGATGACCCTTGCACAGATGCTGTGCAAATCCACCAGCCTCTGCCTGCAGCCCTCCTAGGGTGTCACACATATCCTTATACCCTGCTGCTTCTCAAGCCAGCAGCCAGCATCGTGCACTCCCTGCAAGGCTTCCTTGAGACGATGCACTGCAACAAATGACCAGCCACACTATAGGTAACAAGCCAGAAAATCATTCTGAAGTATCTTAAACTCTTAAAATATGCTGTGACTTTCTCAGAAGCTTATTTTTTTCTGCCATTAGAAAACAGATGTTAGATGCAATCTTACGATTTGATTGTGAGTAAAGGTTTCCAAAGTTTTGATATGATTAACCACATTCTCTTAGATATACCCCAGCTCTATTACCCAACAGAGGTTATTTCAGATCCTTCTATTTTCAGTCTGCCACACACTAAGTACTCATCATTTTATGACACATAGTTACATGGACTAAGATAATGGTAATTATATCTCATACTTCAAAGCAATTACCCAGTGAGGTGAGGAAGGGCTCCTTCTTCCACATTCCACAATAGAGTATTTGCAGCATGGAGTTATTCACCTTTCTGAGATGCATTAGCTGCTGGTCAGAGTCAGAAGCAAGATACCAGATTTAATGGATTAAAGGTCTGATCCATTATCACACATCTTATAATTATCCAGAAGCATAAGTCTTTACAGTAATTAATCAGTGAGAGATTAGTGAATATTCCCAGTGGGAAGATACTAAGTCTGAGAAATAAGTGTAGTTTGGTGATGTCCTTAATTAGATATTGATCCATTATCCAGAACGCTTGGGTTTTTGGACATGATGGTCACATAAAAAAAAAAATGTATTTGTTTGTACCCCTTAAAGAATATAGGGTAATTATTCCAGAAATTTACATATGAAGTCTACAGACTCTGCGCTAGGGGATTCTGTTTTCAGCTTCTCTGTAGGTATGGATGTACCTTTGCGGCTGCTCTGGATACAGTCTAAAAATAGAAGGGTGGTTGTGAGCAAGGCAGCAGGTCTGCCACTCTGACACCCAAAGGACCAAATCAGAGAAAGGGGGTCCCCAACCTTCTTGCAGGGCCTGGACCAATCTGCCAAAGCATGGATGGCTGGGGAGCCTCAGTGCCCATATCCAGCAGTTGGCCTCTGTGAAGCAACCCAGTCCTCATGTTTTGAGCCCAACAGACAGCAGAAACGGGAGTCCAGTGAGACTTTATCGGTCAATGAATAAAGGTGGGACTTCCCCCTTATTAGCTTCCTTCAGTTTATGCTAATGCAAGGACTATTACACTGAGTTAGCTCAGTTTTGGTTTTCCCACTCTCACGGGCTGAGCAGACAGTCATCTCTGTCTATGCACAAATTCACATAATCCTGTTTTTCACCCCAGGAGACAGTGCCTATGAGACATCATTACCGTTAGGTCTAGCCACATAGTATGTGTCTTTTCCAAAAGAATAGAGGTGTTCAAACTTTTCTACCAATATCCTCCTTAATATTACTTTTATTTGGGATTTCTACACAAGGCAACTTGAAAGGAAACAGGTTTTCATAAGATTTCACAGCCCCCAAGGAGACAGATAGCTAGAAGTGTGTCTCGAGCCTCCTCCATGCCTCGTCTCACTCGCAAAGGAAGAGGCCAACACTGTGATGAGGTCTGTTAAAGGCTCCCTCAGCTCTTTAGTCGCCTCCTCTCATTCCTGACATTGTGTCCCCTTCTGTGTGCAGCACTATCGCACATTTCCTATACTCCAAATAACTTCTCACTCCTCCCTCAACTCCCTCCTTTGAGGAACCTTCCTTCCTTTTTCTCCTCACCAGTCATCTCATCTCTCTCGCCCCCCACTGAGCTGTGAGCTTACTGGAACAGGGAATCTGCCGTATTCTCAAAGTACTCTATAAACATGTTTAATAACAATCTTTTTCAACCTTTGATCTTTCCTGGATGAATCCCACTTAATCCTCACTGAAATTTTTATGAATGGTTTTTCCTTACCCTTCAAGGCAACATCTTTCTGCTAATATTTTTATGTCAGCAACTAAGTGGGAGATAGACTGTGGCTGCTAAAAATAAAGAATAAAAGACAAAAAAACACTAATTACTCAGATCAAAACAAAATCTGGAGAAGTGAGTCATAACTCAAAAGAAAAGGAAGAACTTCTTGCTTTCCACTGGGAAAGGAAAAAACTACAGAAAATTAAATTCTGCTCCTCTTACACTTAGGGGATTATTGTCATCTTTAAGTTAACCAAACTAGATCTTACTGCAGCTCGCAGTTCTAGACTGCAAATAAGAAATGAAAGATGTTACTAAGACACACATGAGTTGCAAGGCAAGAAAGCCAAACAGCTTGAGCTTTAACAAATGAAAGATGAAATTGCCATAGTACTAAATAAAAGGATTTAATCAGAGCAGAGAACACAAACTACTTTTGACCATGCAAAGCCAGTAAGATAGTACAACTGGTAGAAGGCTGCTTATACACTTACTGAACTAGCATGCACCAAAATAAATTTTAAATAGATATCTCTTGCTTTGGTTTCTTATTTTAAGGAAAATTTCAGTAGCATACAAACTATAAAAACTTCTGGATCCGTCCTTCATGCAACTACACTGCAGTATTTGGAACTAAGTCTTTTATGCATTATTTAGTGTTTCAACTGTGGAAAAATACTTTCGTAATATAGTAACTTAGATGTCTGAGATAATGCTCGTGGGTCAAGTTCACAGATGATGTGAAGAATGATGTAAGATACATATGAGACTTGCCTTCTGTAGTTTTTCTTAATACAAATCAACCCTTTCTAATTTACTGATTATTGAATTAATAGCCCTTAAAATGTGTCCGCGTGCATGTGGGCATTTTTATTTATTTTTTTTTTTTTACTATTATCAAAGGCTTCATGTAGGTCTTTTGTCCAAAGCTGGTAAAAGATAGTATGAGATGACTTAGAAGTTGAGAAATGATTGAAACCTGTTCATCAAAATTTTACTTTAAGAAAAATCTATAACAAAAAAATAATTTCTACATATTATTTAATTAGAGGTGTATGGAAACTGACAATTTCAGAGAGGTAAGCAAGTCTCTGAGATTAGCCCCTCAAGAAAAACAGACACACAGCTCATAGATTGCTGAAGAGGAGGGTGACCACAGGCTAAACAAACTCACTTAGCACACAACATCTATACCCATCAGACCATAACATGGACTACACACTTTTTGTGGGCTATTTATACATGCCATTGCTAGAAAGATATGTCTTTCACTTGCTGAATCTTTGTCTGCTATGTGCTTTAACTGCTGTCACTACAAATGTTTACTCCTTCTCTAATGTATTATCAAACTGCACCAATTTTCATAATAAAACCTTTGCCCTGATATAGTTTATTCTTGCAAATAACAAAAAATAGGAAGAATTAAATGGGGTTTTAAGAGATTATACACATTGGGAAAGACTGAGAATATGGTCAGTTTTTAAAAGAACATGCTCCTGCAACCCAGCTTACACTTTTTGAAACCAGAGTTTGATGATTTCATACTGCAAGCATGCAAGTGCTTCAAAATTGGTAGCTTAGATACCAGCTGCAAAATACTGTCCCATAGCTGAAAAAGAAGAGTTCAGTCCTGATGCCCTGTCCCTTGAGCTCTGCTAAGGAAGACAGCTCTCCGGTGAAGAACCTTTAACACTGCTTTAAGGCACTTGTGTTCATTCCTGGTAACAGGACAGTCAAAGCTGAAGCGCGCAACTACAGTCAGGCTGATCCAAAGAGAAGGGGTATAAAGACATAGTTTTCAGATGAAAAAGCTGGCATCACAGGAAAGTACTATTAATGATGTTTTGAAAGAGCAGAAAGAATGAGCGAATACTGGTGGTCAGATATATGGAAAGTAGCTGTATAGGATATACTCTCCTATGCATCAGTGAAACAACTGAACAGTTGTTTTGTTAAACGATATTATGAACTCACTGTCATAATAGCAGCTGCTCTTTGTGTCCCAGCAGACTAATATGCTCTGTTTTCCCTCTTAAGACACATTTGGGACAGTTACGGAGGGGGTTGGGATGGGGTGAGGACAAGTCACAGTGAGAAGATGTGCCAGGATACCACATTTCAAAGAATATGTTACCAAATACTTTAAAATGAAAATCCTTTATTGTTTTGTAGGTATGTTCCATATTACAAGCAACTCGCACAAGATGGAGTAGCTTCCTGTCTATATTATGCAACAGAATTGCTCAGTAAAGGTTCAAAGCAGGAGGGAGACGTACCCATAAGTAAGTATCCACAGCTGGGTGCCTAGCTTGCCTATTTATACACTCACAAATACACCAGAGACTAGAGGTACTTCCAAGAAAGTACAGATCTTGGGGAAAGAAAGAACTAGTCTGGTAAAAAAGGAAGTCACAGCTGCCATTTGCACCTGCCAAGTCATATTCACATCTCATCATTTGGTAGAGAAATAGTCACGTCGCAACACAGTTCTCCTACCCAAATCTCAGTTGATTAGGTCTCTTATGTTTCACTAGCCATTCGTGTATGCCCATATTTGTACATTTATGTGTCTAGCTGCAGTAGACAAGGATTCTAGATAATTATTAGTTTTGAAAGGGTTTTTAATTTTAGAAGATGCAGTAGCAAAAATATTGTCAGACTCATATTCCAATTTAAATATTAGAATGATGTTTCATTGTCTTTCAGTATAAAAAAATTAGAAGAGATTATGATTTTTTTAAAAATGATGTTACTTTGATATGATATTGCAAAAAGAATAAGGCACTTTCCTTTAAACTGATTTTCAAAGCTATATCTGAGATCTATATCTGCTGTTTATGGATCACAACTAACTTTATAGTCATGTATAAACTGTACTTCTGAGTGCTGTAAGAGGTATCCCCTGTCTCACAATAAAAATATTATGGAACATTATATTTCCATATAGTAATGGCACTCTTATTTTACTAGTAGGAAAGGTATTGTACTAATTTAATTGACTAACATAAAAGTCTCACAAGCAAGATCAATATTTTATTTTCTCAACAGTTTTTGTCAATGAAGATTTAATTTCCCGTGCAGAGAAGGTGTCTGTATAGCTCACGGATATAAGTGGGGTGTGGTCCTTTCTGTGAAACCCAGAGGCATCGACTTTTCCCCCACTCCCACCCCAGCCCCATGAGAGCCTCAATGCCAAAATACAAGCCTAGATGTCAGTAAGTAGGGGTTTTATTTGTGACCCTATAATAAACTTATCCCTTGGCCCAAAATCATATAAATCCTTTATGTTTTAGTTTATGCCTAAACCAAAGACTTCTGACAGTTTAGCTGTGTTGATTGGGAAGTAAAGATAAGAAAACACAAGCAAAATGCAAAAAAATATAACTTAGCCTATTTTACAGGTTTGACATCAGAAGACAGAGACTTCTGCAGAAGGGCAAGTATTACCCTAATCTCTGTTGTAAATCTACAAGGTTTTTTTTTTAACTTTTCTTACACTGAACACAGAAACACACACAAGTTAGCCTAAATACAGCATTGTTTAAAGACAATAAAATGAGAATGCTGCAAATCTGCAATTATAATTCAGAACCTCGGCACAATGGACAGATATGTGAACTTTCCCTGAACTTAAAACCAAGTGGTATTTGAGAGAAATTTTCAGTTGATCTGGGTCAAACGCTGATGTTGTGTGGAAGCCACTGGCAGTTCAGCGGCCAGTTCATTTCACATTGAACTTCTGCATTTGCTCAAAACCAAAAGTCCCTGAAAATTCAGAGGTTGTAAATTAGAGCCAGAACTTCACAACCTCTAATTAGACTATAATATGCCCATAGAACAGATTTATTTACTGTTCTGTTAATCCCTACAGGCTCCTCATCTAAAGGAAAAAAATATTCATCCCCCCTGTGCTTACAGCCTGCTCCGGTAGTAACACCAGGCAGTGCTAGGCACAGGGTTTCCAGGCTACTTCTATCATAGGCAAGGAGAAATACTGAATCTCATGAAAGTGTTTTAAAAATAAAGTCAAAGATGTAAACATAAACTCATTTTGCACCACAAAATGGAGAAAATAGTAAGGTCTGAAGCAAACAAGGTCTGATGGAGTTAGATGGGGAACCTAGAACCCCTTTGGCCATGTCAGAGGGTTGGCTTTTGAGGAGAAGACACTCCCACCTGGCAAACGATGCTAATAATAAAAATTATAATAATTATACACGTAATTACTTCACACTTATCATTAATAACCAATGCTAATAAAGCTGAAGCCTGAAAATAATATTAAAATCCTGTTGCCATTTGCACCTCAACAGCATATTTGTTTATCATTCTTTTAATTTTAGAACATACTTTGTGACTCTGAAGGTGCAGATGTGAGAGGAAAGACAGAGCAGTAGCTGAAGAGCGTCTCCTTTTTCTGCTTCGCAGTATGTAAAAGGAGCTGAAGAAGCTGTAACCCTGGCTGCAAATATCCCTGGTGGGAATGTTTTGGAAAGCCGTTTCCTAGAGGGAAAATGAAAGAGTATGGCAGGAATGGGCAAAGAACCTTCAACCACCCGTGGTGTGTCAGGGCCTGGGGGGCTCTGCAGGCCTCACTGGCCCTGGCCAGTCCCACACACCAGCCTGGGGTGTGCCAGGCCACAGATCCCGAGGCCTGCCGGGGCTGGTGGCCGCCCTGGGCCCAGACCCTCAGCCCGCCAGCCCTTGCGGCACCCGAGCAATGCCGCTTCTGCCTGCGGCTGGTGAGCCACGCGGGAACAGACTCATTCCTTCCAGACCTTATTCTCTTCACCTACAAAGCACAAACCTGTAGAGCTGAGTGCCTGGTGGCATGTTTAGGATAAATTCTCCTGAACGGAGCATTTTGATTTAAGCAGCTACTAAGATATTTAGTGGCTTGCAATGTGAAGGCTATTTAAATACATTAACTAACACTTCTGCCTAAAGACTCTGTTTTGCCTTTTTTTAATTCTTCATTTTGCATCCTGACGCATCAGCCTCACGTTTGTTCAGGTCAAACAGAGACGCCTTTTAAACTACCTGTGAGTACAATATTAACACAGATTCTCAACCTGGTTCTTAAAAACTCTTTATACCTATCCTCAAAGTTGTATTTTTGTATCTCTGGACTTGATAAATAGCATGTGTGGTGAGGTGGGAAAGGTGTTCATAATTTCCAGCTGAAGTATTGCCTGGTGAAGTGTCAGCTTGGGTTACATAACTCATATATAAACAGACTTTTTGTGGCTGGTAGGAGAATAATTGGTTCACCTTGTCTATTCCCCTATCTCACACAGCTGCATTGGCCTCTTATTTCATTATTCAGTAAAGCTTGCAGTGACCACCACATTCTTTACAAAATAGCATTTCTAACAATAAGAAAAATCTCATAGATTAAGAAGGTATGGTCAGCATTTAACCCCCAAAATCTCAGGAAGATACAAAGTGTTTATCAGACTGTTATGTTACCCCCCTGAGTTTGGTCAAATCTGAGCTTTCAAGGCCACTCTCATGGGATAAATGCTATTGTGGAGCTGAGCCATTGGCCTGGGACTAGACTAGCTCACACAGAGAACTGGTACAACACAGCCTGTCAGCTAAAAAAATCCATGCCTTCCCTTACTACACACCAGCCTTTCCAGGCTAGTTGACAAAAACCTAAGCCATCTTATGTACTACTGTAATGATAAATCATTATGACTTCCCAGGGAATGAAGTCAAGAAGAGTGAGTTAAACCATTGCTGACACCAGCTGGAGTGCTGTAACAGTAAGAATTCAAGGAAAGGCAGCAATGTTCCCCTATGAGCTTCTCATTGCATGATTCTCTGCAATACCATTAATTGCTCATCGAGTGTTTCCTTCTTCCTGTCAGTATGGGAGATGGCAATATTATCATGTAGAGAGGCAGCACTGTCACTTGCTACATGCACTTATATGGTGTAGCAGGTCAACCCACAGGTACCTCACCATCATTTCAAGTAACTTTCTTAACCATTCTGGGACAGGTTGTGGAACAAAGAGAAACAACTAACCATATCACTGTGAACCCAAGTCTTTGATGAGCTAGTGACATATATGTGTGGTTCTTCTTCCCATCTGAAGAAAGAGAAACATGTAGAAAGAAAATATTGAAGGTAATACGCTGCCTGACAGATGCAGTTGAGAATTACTGCCATAACTAATCACAAGCTGATACAGCAAAGTGCATATATGCTTACAAACAGAACATTTTACCATGAATCCTTCTACTCCAACATCAAGTCTTTTAAAATCTTGACATACTTATGCATCAGGCTCCTCTATACACTCTTATTCTCCATTCCTGTCTTTTCCACATCATTTTACCTCTTCCAGTTCTTTTCCACAGTGTAAAGGAAGGCACTCTTCCCACGTTTGTCTGAGCCAGACTTGCTTCTGGACTCTTCTCCATTCATTCCTGGATAGTCCCTCCATCCATCCACCATTTCTTAGAGTTTTTTCAGGCTACCTATACCAAATTATTAAATTAGACTTTTGAAAATTGCTCTCGAGTGATAAAGTAATAAATATGCTATTCTTTTATTTCTGCTTCTCACCTGGACTTTTATAAGTGTATGACTTACAGTTTTGGTGTTTTTTTTTTCATTTTTCCAGATTGTAAAATGAAGACAATATTTAAATCCCCTCTCCTCTCACTGGAGGTGTGAAGGCTAATCAGACAACTGCAGGACCTGTTCTGGAGATGAGCAACATTAAAGACATGGCTGATACTTATCTAGAAGAAACAGCAATATCAGCAGCAATATTGATTGCATGAGAAGGAACATATCTATGTAAAGTGTACACATTTGTGAAAACCACTCTGTATCTGCTCACTTTAAATGGGGAAGCTTTTCAGAAAAACAATCCCGTTGCACTCAGAAGGGTCACCTGTGAAGCGTTCCAAAAAAAAAAGGAACCAGCCGCGCCAAAAAGGGAAAATGCCGCGATCACGGACTTAGAAGTGGAATAAAGCAAACCAGATGGCTCCGAGAAGGGCAAGTTCAAGGGAAGAGCCAAGTTATGGCCCTGACCGAGGAACCAGAGGCGCAAAAGTGCAAGTTGTGGTGCCTTTCATGGTATAATACTTGCTAGAATACACTGGCAAATCACTAGGAGACATCTTCTTCAAGGTCTTTGTAAATATTACTACTTATGTTACCTGAACTTAAATTATAGTCAATTTTCTTACATCCATATTTAAAAAAGTGGATAGAAAAATAGCTCCTTCTGTTAACCTTCAGCTTAAAGCTTAATTCTCTCAAACACTTGAAAGCAAAATGAAAATGCACAAATGTCCATGGAATAGGAAAGGAGATGTCTCTGAGGCCAAGCAAACATCTTGAAAACCCCAAAGTTTCCTGCATCGTTTTCTTGTACTGAATTGCATGTATAGTTTGTAATAGCAAATTATTTCCTCTTTCAGGTGTCCAATCAAAAGTTAGATGAAGTCCGCCTATCCCAATTCCCCAACTGCATCATAGAGAGCAATATAATAAGGCCCCATTGACAAAAATATTCCTTGATTGCAAGGATTGTCGATATCCTGAAAATGAGTTTTCACAACACTAGAGGTGCACTTCAACTCACTTTGCCAGGTGTTTGCATTGCAGTGATAATTTCCAGCACTGTGCTGGCTGCTGAATATGGCCCAAAATTGGAATCACACCCGCAGGAGTATTCAGATTGCATAGAAAAACCTGGGCAAAGAATAGAACAGACTACCATCATAAGGAAAAGAGCAGAGCACCCTGAGTGCAAGCAGCATCAGAGCAAGCATGCAGGAGCCATGCTTACAGCTTTATACCAGCAGAAGATTCTGAAAGCTCAGGGAGAATCTCAGAAACAAGTCTCCTCTCTAGTTCAAGTCTGGTGTTTTGTTTTGGGTTTTTTTGTTTGTTTGGGTTGTTTTATGGGGGGGCGGGCTTTGGGGTAAACATAGGTGCATGTGTTTGCACATACAGTGCTCTCTCCTCGTCACTGGAGTATTTCCACAATTGCTTCCCTCAGTCTGAATCTGTCTCTGTTCATGAGTGTGATAGCAACTTCCCATCATCCTAAGCAGCTGGCAAGGCCTGGTCAACAGTTTGTTGACAAAGGAAGTTTTCCTTCGTTCCTTACCAAAACTACAGCCTAAACCACTTTAGCGCTAGTGTCTTTCAAAGCCTTTCTTTGCTTTTCCTGTGTATACAAAAGGATAGATAGAGAAACAGGTAAGAGAAAGAGGCTTAGCTCACCCTGGTATAAAGCATGACAGTATTTGACCCCCCACAAAACTTAAAGCTTCACCCAGGCATGTCTGGAACCCCAGATGAAGCCCTGCAAAGGTGACTGTTGACACTTGCACTGAGTGCAGGCTTGCCCATCCACAAAGCCAGAAGGCATCACACATGAAAATAGTTGCCACATACAGAAACTACTTCCACTTTCCTTACTCTGCTCTTCTTCCTAGGTAATCATTGTGTCAGCTGTCCACAGTTTTAAAGGGGTGATGAGAGAAAGCATTGTCCTAAAGCTAGAGTGAAGAAGGGAAAAACTTTCTCCTGAATGTGCCATGCTGTGAGCACACCAATCAAACTGCCCCTATTTGCAGTCACTTCAGTGAGCAGACTGTGCCTCAACTCAGAATACCAGAGGAAAAAGTACTGCCTAAATGGAGACCTGCTGTTGATGTCAATTTATTGACAGAAAGTTGAATTCCTCCTTTCTGCAGCCAATTATTGCTTACATAATGATAATAAAAAAATTCTCTTGATATGATCTTAACTGTTTTGAGCAGTGTTCCCTTCTCCACAGGCAAGATGTTTAAAAGCAACCAGTGATTTCAGACACCATTCTTTCCAGTTACCTGATCTCAATCATAGGAAGCTTGATTTTCGTGGCTATTCTTAAAGTTTCCAAAAAGAAGCAGCTTTCAAGTTGGGCAAACCACAGTTGGTACTACAATTGCTGGTCACATTTGAAAATGTTAGCCCTTGTATTACAGGCAAATAATGACCAATCAGTTACAGATTCTAAGCCTAAGGTTCTTGTTTTTTTTTTTTAAAAGTAGTCATGATACTAAAAATTACTTTATAATTGTTCATTACCGATTTTAAGGGAGCTGTTTTTATTCACGGATTGAATGCGATGGCTCCAGTTTTGACAAGGACTTATTTCCCTAGCAAAGGTGAGGAGGCTCAGGCTTATTTGTGCAGGCAGCGTAAAGCCAGACTCTGCCTCCCAGTCCCTAAGGCACAACTACACTGCTGGTACAGCTCCCCTGCACCAGCTGCAGGAGCATTAATCCTCAAATTGCCAATGGAGTGCAGACACCCCAGAGCCATCTATCTCAAGAGCTCTGCATGGAGAAGTTTGAGCTGACTGGGTCTGCTGGTTGCTTGCTCTGGGAGCTGTAGCACATTGCATAATGAAGCAGCACTGTATGTTTACATATCTTTATAACCTAGAACAGTAAGCATTGCCCTTAATCACTGGTATTTATGATTCATAAAGAAATGGAAGAAATATGAACAGGGCATATGTGATATGAACAAAAGATGTCCATGCCCACTGACATTGGCACTAGAATCAATCCCTTCTCCTGCAGCCATCGCGCTGCGTTGGGACTGCAGGTCTGGCTTAATGCAGCCTGACTGCAGCTGCGTCTCCTTTGGTTTCCTGAAAGAACCTGCAAGTCTAGCATGGTAACTTGTCATCTGCAAGCCGGGAGTTTTATTCAGTTTGCTAGAAGCCACATTAAATAGCAACATCAGTCTGGAGATCAGCTTCTGCAGCAATGTTCTTATCCTTAAGTCTGTGCAGATGGGTGATTCCCTGTGTGCTTGCTTTAATGGCTCTGCTGCTGAAGACACTAATATTCTAAGACATATCTCTCCAGGGGGCTCTTGATAGGAGAATAAAATGAAATTTGTGTCCAGTTTGCCTAGGCCTCACAAGTGCCCTAACAGCAGGATGCTGTATTAGAAAGACACCCTTCACAGGTGCACCTTTCACAGAAAGACTGTCAGAAAAACCTGAAACAAACACATTATTTAGCCAAGCTCATAAATAGCAACTTCTCCAAACAACTAGAAATATTTATGCTACCTATTTTCTTGGAGTTCAGGAATCTGTGGCTTTGTTACCAGTGCCGCCTGTGAGGTTATTGAGAAATTAATTCTACTGTCAATGTGTATAGACAGAGCTTTGCTATAAACACACACCCAAATAATACGTATTTTGTCTTCCTTTCCTCCCTCCAAGCACTGTGCTAACAATATGACTCTTTACTATCAGTACAACTTGCGATTATGTAGCGATAAGCAATCCACACTCAATATGCCATCCTATTAGGCAGTGTTAAGTTATTACAGGTCGTATTGCTGAGCCTAAATAAGACCTGACAGAAAAGCTCATTAAATCTGAAAAAAACCTCGAATAAAAAAAAAAATCCCCTTTTCCTTTTTTTCCCCTAACTAGATTGAGGTATTTAGCTCAAAGCTCCCAATCACCTTTGTGAAAGCAGCCTCCTGGGGCATGGGAGTCCCTCACAGAAGGGCTGTACAATTCCCAGCATTGGATTAGCACTGGTTGCGCTGGTCCCTTCCCTTAGCTGACCCTGCAGGGAGTGGGGCGCTAATGTAGTAATTCCTCCTCCAGACCCTTTGGCTTTTCCAGTCTCATGAGCAGGCCTCTGAGTCCCTGGAGCACAGATGACACAGAGAAAGCCTTTTCATTCTTGCTAAATATAGCACCTTCCCACTTTTTTTTTTTTTTTTTTCCGAGCAGACAAACACAACCTGCAGTGGCTGCCCTTCTTGCTACGCATGTCCTATAGCCCATAGACAAAATGACAGACTAGTACAGTGATGAGGAAGTTGAAACGTCAACTTATGCCACTCCTTGATTCACTGTTTGACCTAGAGACAGGACTTCATCCTTCAGCAAGCATACTCAGCTATCATGTTAAATGACAGTATTAAAACAACCTGTTTTCTGTCTCGGGTATTCGCTGCTCTGGTTATCTCCCCCCTAGCATTGGCCTAACTTATATGTGCAATTATGCACTGTTAGGAGGAAAAA